>NC_143436.1:128065662-129485662 GCF_987193195.1 Phasianus colchicus
TAGAAGGTAAGGGGGCCTGTGAGAGCTGGTCAGCATTTAAACAGCTCTTCTTCCAAGCTCAGGATCAGTGTGTCCCTGTGAGGAAGAAATCAGGAAAGGGTGGCAGGAGACCTGTGTGGATGAGCAATGAGCTCATGCACAAACTCAAAGGGAAGAAGAAGGTCCATGAAATGTGGAAAAAGGGTCTGACCACTTGGGAAGAATATAGAAATGTTCTCAGGGCCTGCAGGGATGTGATGAGGAAGGCTAAAGCCTGCCTGGAATTGAACCTGGTAAAGGTGATAAAGGATAATAAAAAAGGCTTTTTTAAGTATGTTAACAGTAAAAGGAAGATTAGGGAGAACGTGGCTCCTCTACTAAGTGAGGGGGGTGCTCCGGGGGGGATGCTGAGAAGGCGGAGATACTGAATGCCTTCTTTGCTTCTGTCTTCAGTGAAAAAGCTCTCCCTCAGGAATCCCAGACCCTGGAGGTTAGTGAGAGTCTGGGAAATGGAAGACTTCCCTTTAGTCAGGGAAGAGGCTGTCCGAGAGCACCTATGCAACACCAATGTTCATAAATGGGACCCGATGGGATGCCAGGGAGCTGGCAGAGGTGATTTCTGAACAGCTTTCTGTCATCATTGAGAGGTCTTGGAGAATGGGGGAGGTGCCTGAAGACTGGAGGATAGCCAATGTCACTCCGGTCTTCAGAAAGGGCAAGAAGGAAGATCCAGGTAATTACAAGCCAGTCAGCTTCACCTCTGTCCCTGGAAAGGTTATGGAACAGCATGTGCTGGATGCTGTCTCCAGACAACTGGAAGAAAAGGAGATTATCAGGAGTAGTCAGCATGGGTTCACCATGCCTGACCACCTTGGTGGCTTTCTGTGATATTGTCACTGACTGGGTGGATGGAGGGAGAGCAGTGGATGTAGTCTACCTTGATTTCAGCAAAGCATTTGATATTGTCTCCCACGACATCCTCGTAACAAAGCTGAGGATGTGTAGGATAGATGAGTGGACAGTGAGGTGGATTGAGAACTGGCTGACTGGCAGAGCACAGAGGGTCGTCATTGGCGGTGCAGAGTCTGGTTGGAGACCTGTAACCAGCGGTGTTCCTCAGGGGTCGGTGCTGGGTCCAGTCCTGTTCAACATCTTCATCAATGACCTTGATGAGGGGATAGTGGCCACTCTCAGCAAGTTTGCTGATGTTACGAAGTTGGGAGGATTGGCTGACACATCTGAAGGCTGTGCTGCCATTCAGCGAGACCTGGACAGGCTGGAGAGCTGGGCAGTAAGAAACCAGATGAGGTTTAACAAAAGCAAGTGTAGAGTCTTGCATCTAGAGAGGAATAATTGCATGCACCAGTACAGGTTGGGGGATGACCTGCTGGAGAGGAGCTCTGCAGAGAGGGACCTGGGTGTCCTGGTGGACGACAGTTGGCCATGAGCCAGCAGTGTGCCCTTGTGGCCAAAAAGGCCAATGGCATTCTGGGGTGCATTAAAAAGAGCGTGGCCAGCAGATCGAGGGAGGTGATCCTCCCCCTCTACTCTGCCCTGGTAAGGCCTCATCTGGAGTACTGTCCAGTTCTGGGCTGCCCAGTATAAAAAGGACAGGAATCTCTTGGAAAGAGTCCAGTGGAGGGCCACAGAGATGAAGAGCCTGGAGCATCTCCCTTTGAAGAAAGGCTAAGTGAACTGGGTCTGTTTAGCCTTAAGAAGACTGAGAGGGGACCTGATCCAGGTCTATAAATATCTAAGGTGTGGGAGGCAGATTGGCGAGGCCAGACTGTTTTCAGCAGTGTGTGGAGACAGGACAAGGGGAAACGGCTAGAAACTGCAGCATAGGAAGTTCCTCACAAACGTGCACAAGAACTTCTTTACAGTGAGGGTGACGAAGCACTGGAACAGGCTGCCCAGGGAGGTTGTGGAGTCTCCTTCTCTGGAGATATTCAAGACCTGCCTGGACGCCTACCTGTGCGACCTGGTGTAGGGATCCTGCTTTGGCAGGGGGGTTGGACTCGATGATCTCTGGAGGTCCCTTCCAACCCCTATGATTTTGTGATTCTCTGATTCTTTTTTTTCTCTATACTTTTGTCATTATTGTCCATATTAACACTTTCATATTATCTGACAACAGATAATGGGTGAAAAGAACTACAGTGAAAGAGTAGTTCCCTTCCAACTGATGTAGGTAATGCAGAAAATAATGATGTAGACTTGAAAACAGAGTGTTTCCTTAGCAAACGGAAGTGTAATAACCCTTCAGAGATGTCAGAGATGTCATTCTCCTCTTCCACTCATCTTCACCTACCACCTTTATGATGTTATCACAAGAAGATGGATGATGACTATTTTTTTCCGTAATGACATTACATTTGATTTGTTAGTTACTGGAATACATGTCAGGAAAAGAGCAGGTCATGAGCTGCCTTCAAGTTATGCTATTTAATGCAAGATCAGGGGGCTAATTATTTTAATATTATCTTTCATTATTCAGTCATAGCTAAGGCTCTGAACTTGGTGTATAGATATTGCTGAGGGATAATACAAAGCAATTATAGCTGTAGAATTCTATCTCATAAATATAGCACAAGACTATATTCAAAAGTGTGCTAATTATGTAGACTTAAAGTCTATAATCACAGCAGCAGGACTATCTGGAGCATAAGCTTTCAGACTCACAGGACTCTGTATAGACTTACAAATTCAACATGGGAATAAGCAAGCACTTTTAGGCAGGAATATGCAAATAGTCTACCATCTATGGCTACACAGATTTTTGTAGCTCATAGGAATAGAGTTAGAGCTCTAATATGTTTGTTAGTAACATGCAAGCCTCTTCATTTAAGTAAGTCACTCCAAAAGTAGTGCCTCCCACTTATTTCCACTGAAACTTCAATAGATACAAAGAGCATAGCACTGCTTGATAGAACAAATTCTCAGATACAAAATACTATTTTTCAGCATAATCACCATGACTAGCTATACATTTTCACCAGTACATTCATAAAAATCTGTACCAGTAGAGGAAATGTACCGTCACTGTCACTACTGCTGAAATGCACTACCCACAAAATTGCTGTACTCACATCCACTGCTTGTTCTCCATAAATGTTCGGCAAGCATCAACGAATGTCAGTGGGTGATTTTTTTTTTCCACATGGAGGAAATAAATTACATACCTTTGCTTCATTTGCACTTCCATGTGAGATGCCATTGTGTCAGAGTGCTCCTCTGCTGCCATCTGTCACACGGCAACAAAATTGAATGGAATATTGGTGGGAAAGTTGATATCTACAAAATTCCAGTAGATTGACTATGATGTCTTTTGCTTGATCTCAAATAGCAAAATAAAGATATGCTAAAGGAGTTATTTCTTCTGTATGAGACTACTTTAGTACTTAGAACTATCCTTAAAGGAGAAAGTTGTACTATAACAAGAATTCTAGGCAGCTCTTTTTTGTACACCTCTAGCTACTATTTCTTCTATGCTATATTTATCTGGAAAACAAACAAACAAACAAACAAAACCATACTTAATTGCAGATAAAGTCTGAACAGTTGGTGGTAGATAAAATGGGAACTGTGAACATGTGGCATTTCTTCTGACTATAAGCAAAGGTTTTGCTTTCCCAAAAGCAAAATCTTGATTTCCTTTTCTGTTGAGTATTTTATCTGTTGCTTTTTTTTTTTTTTTTTTTTTTTTTTTACAAATTTTACAAGTCAATTTGACTTGTTTATAAATTAAACTTTTTTTTTTTTTTTTTTTTTTTTTTTTTTTTTATGATGCAGATGTTTGTTAACAGTAGGTAGATTTGCTAAATGAAGTTCCTTGGGAGGAATGAAACTAGGCAGTTGCTATTTTATCGTGCCTATAATATTTGCAGTTTGTCTTGTTAATATCATTTTTACTTCTCATTTTATTTTCAGCATGAAACAATCAATTAATATGCAAAGTTATATTCCGCATATGACAAGGGAAGGCTTGTAAACAATATCTACCTTGCTTTTTAGACCAAAAAGACACAAACAATAAATCCTAAGTCTTTTATTATCATATAATTTAAGTATTTCTGACACAGATGTTTGTATTTATAATTGAAAATTTAATTTGGGTTCTGATTTCCCTGGAGAAAGTGTACAACGCTCAGACACTTGGGGATGGGAAAAAAAAAAAAAAAGAGAGAGAGAGAAATTTTGTTAGAGAGTGATTACAAATGAGAAGCAAAAGGAATTAGAATATCCAAAATTTTGTTAAATTGTTTATGATTCTTTTAGATCTCTAATTGATTGCTAGCTCTCATTTAGTGGTTCAACTTGCTTATAAAAGAGTATTCTTTCTTTCATGTCGAATAAAGATTGTAAAATGATATAGCAAATATAATTTGACTGCAGAGGATTCAATTGCTCATACTGTGCATTTACTTTATTTGATTTAACATCCTAATCCTGTTAGAGACTTTCTAATCAATTCTTCTTCATTTTGTACACCATAAGCTTCTTTTTTCTTTATGATGAGAGCAGTACCATCAAAATTAAGTCATTTTGAACTGAAAGAAAACTAGCCTAATTCTCATTAATGTTCTTTTCATCAGGATGTGTTGTTCTTAAGCTGTCAAAGAACACACAGATTGTTATTTGATTATTTATCTGGGCACCAAAAGGCATAGTGAAACTCTCTACCTTGGCTGAATTGTTAAATTACAGATATCTGAAGTAATTCTCCAACAGTGCCAGAAATGTCCTGGTGACTTGCAGAAAGCTGATTGGACCTAAATCTACAAAATACTGTGTTTGTCCCAATACTGATTAAAAATTTATATTTGTTGTCTACTGCATGAGGATTCCTCAACTGAACAGTTACACAAAGATGATATTTAATTATCACATTAAATAGTTAGATATTTAAGTATCAAATTCACAAATAGCAACTTAAGAAGGCAACATCTCATAGAAGATTCTGCTATAGTTACCAGAAACAGAGGAAGAGAAGTGAAGAGGAGTTGAGCTTTGTTCACAGTTCTCAGCAATTCTCTCCAAGTACTGGACCAAGAATAAGATTTCCCAGTCTTTGCCTTTATTTACCTCCCACTTGGACCATCAAGGTTTTCTTTTACTATTTTATTCAGAATCATTTTAAAATTTAAGAAGTTATGAACTTCTATTATATTTGGGTAACATTCATCTACTTCATGTTTCTTTTCCTTTTTAAATTTTCCTTTTTTTTTTTATTTTTATTTCTTTTCCATTTTCTCTTTTTCCTTTTCCTATTGTTCTCTTTTTCTCTTTTTCCTTTCTTCCATTCTTCCTCCATCCCTATTTTATGCATTTCTAAAGCGACTGTTAATAGTGTATGGATACAGCCCTGAAATGTAAGCAGCATTTACCACTCATGATTCAAATTATTTTCAGTATATAACATAAAACCTATCTTCCTTTATAGACTGAAGATAGTCATTATTCTCCTGAAAGAAAAATCTGATTAAAAAGGCAGATTAAAAATTTTCATGTACTCAGATTTTGGTTGAACTTCAATATGAACTCCACCACAACAATATCTCTTGATAGAAAGGACTGTGAGCTATGACAGACTAAGAAACAATCTTAAATGCAGTTACTAATGAAGCTGGCCAAGGATTTTAAAGATTAGAATCAAGATTAGAAAATAGTTCTCCATCTAAGTATAAAACATGAAGAACTGAAGTCAAAGCATTACTGTGAAATGTTCCCATAAGCCTTTTTTTTTTTTTTTTTTTTTTTTTTTAACTACAGGCTACTACATACTGAAAACTAACATACATTTTATATTATTTATATGTACTTACACCATTCCTAGATATGATAGATGAAAAATTTGGTTTTCATTTTAGAGTGAAAGAAGGGGGCTGGTAAGCCATAAAGCAGCAGTCTACTCACAAGCAAAATGGATAACTTTTTAACAGAGGGAAAAGGAGACTGCCATTATTTTCATTATTTCTATTCTAAAGAACATTACTATCCCAGAACATTTTATTCTACTGACAATCAGAGCATGTGAGATATTTGAAAATAATGTGCTCTTTCATTACTAATACTCAGTTAATGTTTAATTATGAAAAATCTTATCTCAAATATTCTTTTGGTTCTTTCAAAGATGCTTTCTTTCAAAGATTTTTCAGTTTAATCTTTGAGTGCTTTGAAGTTTTTGAAGGATTACAGGTGATATATTGATTGAAGTAAAATGCAGAATAGATGTTCTATTTTAGTTACTTCCTAAACATCATAATGTAAATATGCGTATGTACATATTTAGAGAGAGAGAGAGAGAAAAAGAAAGAGAGAGAGAGGTTACATCCTCAAAAAAGAAGAGAAAATTGTTAGTCGTAGGCAACTCTTCCCTGTAGGGAACTGGATGCCCAGTGTGCCCAACTCTTATCTTAGGGAAGTCTGCTACTTTCCTGGGGCTGCAGGTGAAGAATATCACGAAGAAGCTGCCTAGCATGGCACTAGCAATCCTCTACTGCTTTTTTACTTCTGGGCTGATGAAGGCTAAAAGTAGTTCAAGGGCCATCAAAAGAGACTTCGGAGCCTTGGGATGTCTTCTGAAGGAATCAACGTTGCAAGTCATCTTCTTTCTTTCTTGTACTAGGTAAGGACATTGAAAGAAATTGAAGGATCCTATCCATAAATGCTAGGTTTCATGGTTTGTGCCACCAGCAAAACCTTGGGCTTTTTGGCAACAGGATGGCCTACGTGGCACAAGATGGGCTTCACCTTTCTCCAAGGGGTGAAAGGATCCCTGGGGAAAAGTTAGCAGGGCTTATTGGTAGGTCTTTAAACTAAATTTGAAGTGAGATTGGAGTAATAGGGAGAGCCCACAATGAGGTGTGGGAGAGCATAGCTAGGTTAGAAGGACAGGATGCTTGAGGGTCTCAATCTGCTGCTGATGATTACCTCCCTGCTCCTGCTGGCTGCACTATTTCTAATGCAGGCCAGGATGCTGTTGGCCCTGTTGGCCACCTGGGCACACTGTCAGCTCATGTTTAGCCAAGCATCAACCAACACTCCCACATCCCTTTCCTCTTCACAGTTATCCAGCCACTCATCCCCAAGCCTATAGTGCTGCACTGTGGCCAAAAAGTGCTGGATCCGGTAAACAAACAAGGAAACTGTCTTCAAGGAAAAAGGAGTGACAGATTCCTGAAGTCTTCCTCCTAGTATCTAACCTAAATCTACTCTCTTACTTTAAAACCATTCACCCTTGTCCTATCTCTATCAACCCATGTAAATAGTCATTAACCCTCTTGTTTATACACTCCCTTCAAGTACTGGAAGGCCACAATGAGGTCTCCCTGGAGCCTTCTCTTCTCCAAGCTAAACAAACCCATTTCCCTCTACCTTTTCTCATAAGAGAGGTGCTCCAGCCCTCTAATCATCTTTGTGGCCCTCCTCTGGACCTGACCAATCTGGTGGCTTTCTATGATGCAGTGATGGCATCAGTAGACAGCTCCATGATCTTCTCATGTATAATGTTCTACCTTACTGTGATAAGTTTAAGACAGTGCATTTTCTCATTCAAGACAATGGCATTCTATCTCATTTCTTCTGACAAACCCATGATTGGATATACTGATCGACCAGTGCAAGAAATTCAGGGTGACATTAATATTTCAGTAAATTTTATTTAATAGTCTTTAGTCTTTCTATAATGGTTCTAATGAGTCAGAGAGAGCTTTTTTTTTTTTTTTTTTTTTTTTTTTTTTTTCTGCTGCTTGTGAGGTCAGCATTGCAGGTTTCTGAGAAGAAAAAAATGTCATTTTTAGTTTAAGACATCACTTTGAATGAGGTTGGACTTGAAATTTAGAAGACATCCTATCTCCTGTTTGCCAAGGGTAATATTTTAGCAATCTAGATGGCTGCCACCAGTCATGGACTATATAGAAACAAAATGATGACCTAATCATATGTTTGACTGCATTCTGAACTCCTTTTTTTTCTGCCAGGGCTTTAATCTCTGAATGAAGATCAAGGTGGCAAATATACTACTGACGCCAATTCTCTAAATGGATTTTTATCTAATTTATAACCAAGATACATTTCTGGTTATACTTTAAACCTTCAACTGCACTTGTGCATTTTTATGCTTGCTTTTGTTAGTTAACATAGAATTATTTTAAATTTAATAAAACATCTTCCAATATTTCAACTAGGAAATCATTCAAATCTGGGAGTAGTATTAATTATGTAACTTCTATGAGCATGTACATAGTTATATATAGTAGTGCATATCCTAAAATACCTATCTATGTGTGCATTCGGTGCATTGGTAATTAAACATTTTTTTGGGGCAAGGGAAGATTTTTAAGACAATTTTACTGTTTGACAAATTTGACACAATATTGAGCACAATAATAGATTAATAAATATGATCAAAAATGTTTTCCAAAACCATATTTTATTCAAAGGAAAAATTTTAAAAATAGCATTTAAGAGAGTTTTGACTCTTATCACTGCTTTAATAAAGTTTAATTCAGTTTTTGATGTATGTTTCTCTATGTATAAGTGATGATTTAGTCTGATGCTGTATGTAAATAAATAGACATGAACTCCTGACACTGACTTTTATCTGGCAATCCTTGTTAGATATTGCTGTCCTAACCAAATTTGAGTAATTTCCTTTGTTTTTTTATTATTATCCTTCTTTCTGGAAAATGTTGGAATATATTTAACTGAAAAGATTCCAGTTCAAATATTCAGAATATACTTCTAGCAATTCTTCTACAGTTGGTAACAAATCACTTGCTTCTAAACACATATTTCCTATTTGTTAACCAGCTGCTACTCTAAAAGGCACCCATGCTATTTGCTGCAAAGATCCAGAATTGCTTTTACAGTTCAGGTAAAAAGTAAATAAATACTGGTTAATTCATGTCTATCATATCAGTGTGTTACATTTGCCCTCAAAAATCTTGGCCACTTCACACATTCTCACGTTAGGTCAGTCTATAACAAACACCTTTGTGTGTGGTATTTGCCCATCTGTTTCATAATTATTTAAAATAATTTGTATTCATCTTATTGGCACAAATAATTTATGATTTTTAGACTTATTCTAGGAGATATATTGAAGACAGACAGTTCTCATTTATTCCATTGCGACCAACATTTTATTGAACCCTCTGTTACTCCTTAGATGTGCTTAGTTTGTGCCATGTCATCTTTCTCTGGAGCTATACTGTTTCTGTTCAGAGAAAAAATAAATTCAAACCCCATGGTGCTATCTTCTACTTTTACTTTTTATACTGATATTTATCCTGGGGGAGAGGAATGGGGATGGAATTTTCAAATTTTTTTTGTAAGCATCAAGATCCTACCTGATACTTCACATTAGGTTAGGTCATCTGAAAAAATACTAAACAGATTGAACACATTTGGTGACTGAATAACTTAAGCAGTAAAACCTTGATCAGTAAAAATTAAGGGACAGTACATTGATTGCTCTTAAGTCAGTCAAAAGAAACACATTAGTTTTCTGCAACCAAATAAGCTGCCCAGGGCACAAGTCAAACTGAAGGAAGTTAAGTAAAGAGATTTAGGATTCATTAGGAGGGATCTGTATTTGAGATAATGCAAATCCTTTTATGGGGTATTAGTTGAAGGACCAAAGACAGGGGAAGGAAGGGATCCAGGCGGATCACTGACAAACAAGTATAGAAAAACACGAAGAAAAAACATTCTCCTCTTCCATGAGGGTTCCCCGTCTCTCCTGATCCACCAAATCTACAACATTTGGCAATCCCTAAGACTTAGCAACGATGTGTCTTCTTCATGATAATCATTATAGACACAATATAAGGCTTCACTAAAAAGGCATAAACTTTATTGCTATAGTTCAAAGATAAAGGCTTCCATAGTTTTATGTTATGTTTTAATTAAAAAAAAATCACTTTGGTGTTGTTTCAGATTTGTTTTAGAGAGTCTCAAAAAATAGAAGTAACTGGTTAAAGAGACAGTGAGTACCTGCAGAGATTAGAAGAGTATATATACAAGATAACAAAAAGAGAGCTAGCCAGAAAAATGCAAATCAGTACAAGAGTGATAATAAAGAGAGAGTTATGAGGAAGGCAAGAGAGTCCCGAAAATTATCTAGTGATAGTGAGAAACTTTGTAGCATACACATTCAAGCAGCTGTAGCAGACTACAAGACATCAGGCTAAACAGCCTTTGGAACTTTGAGCTGCAAATTAGAAATTGCACAGCAGTTGAAGTACCCGTGGAACAAAAAAGAGAAAACTGAGAAAAACAGGTAATATACAATATTGAGCATCCTGAAACACAATGTATTTCCAGAAAATTGAATTAAATTCATAGGACAGCAATTCAGAAAACAAAAAGAATGATGTCTACCATATTAGCCTAATATGATCTTTCATTTAACAGTTATTGAGAACAGAAAATTGTCCATAACTGTATCCAATTCCCATATGCCTTCTCCTCCCTGAGAAAATGTGTTTATCAAAAAGAAGGTGATTATGATAAAGTTTAATAATTTTGTCAGAAAAACACATTGTCTCATTTACAGTTCACTTTATTTATAAAGAGGAAGTTTTCATGTCTTCTCATAATTTTAAACCACTCTGAAACCCATCTGTCAGCAAAATTCACTGTTACCAAAATTGCTTCTATTAATATAAGAATTTTACCATATGCAAAACAGATGGAAATAAAGGGAAATATTTTTCCATTCCAAAATGTCATGAGGGATTCCTATAGACTGCCTTTTTATGTAATATTTTTCATTTAAACGTGTAACAAATAAATTCCTTTGTTTCATAAGAACATTAGTTTTTGAATTGCAAGACTGGAAATCACCAAAGTACTTATATAAATTACAGCACTTTATAATACATATTCATTACCATGTTTTATATGGTTGCAGCAAAAAGCTTCATTCAAATCATATTTCCATTGAGAAGAGTATCAGACAGAGGGCTAGTATGGTATCCTTATTCTAAAGAAAGTCCTAGGCTCATCTGTAAAGTGTATTTCATTTCTTAAAGAGTAATTATTATATACAGAAAAATAGTTATGCTCAAATTAAATTCAGCTAACATCTTCGATGAGATTCAAAAATATTTGAGCCAGATTTTGATAAGAAAAATGCTAAAATTACTTTTCAGGCTTTTAACATAATTTTGCTAATAGAATAGCCTTTGGGGGGGAGGACAGGGCAGAGGAGAAGGAGGGAGAGATAATAAATAAAGAACATATTCTTCTTCATTGTATTGCACTTAATTTGTTCCTAGTCTTTGCTCATATATTCACTCACAGTCTTTATTTATTTTTATAATCTACAATGATTCCCAATGAGAGTTTTGCTAACCTTGGACTTATATGAAATTTTGCATATTCCAAGCTATACAAGATGTCTTGGAATAGATAGAAAATGCTGTACTTCTCCTAAGCTCTGTTAGTCATATATACTGAGCAATAAATCTCACTATTTCTAGATTTGCCTATTGCTCGTATTTTCAAATATTTCATAAAATTATGTCACAGACTAGAAATGTCACAGGTATTTAGTTTTCTCAGTGCAAAGGAAAGTAAAAGATGAAGTGAGAATCAAATGGATACAGAGATGCTAATCTGACAGACATGGGACAGGAAAGACAATGCCAAATATGAAAAGCTCCCATTCCCTCATGGATGGCCACTAGGAAGCCCCAGGCAAAGCTCTGGAGAGAGTCATCCTGGATCTTGTAAGTCATAAGAAAGAGGAAACGAGTATAGGGTTTTGAAACCTTTGAATGCCAGTAGGATAATGTAAAATGTAGAATAGAATATTCAGGTGATAGGACTGGGAAGGGAAACAGGCAGACAGAGGAACAAGATCTAGCTATGTGCAGCCCTGATCAGTCCACATACTTATCTGACTTAACTCTGAGATTCATCCTCACAGCCCATCCTGTCTCCTTGTTAAATCCAACTGCAGCTGTCTGTGATAGGGTCCCAGCTGCTGGATGGCGTGAGTGGGCAAGAGGCTGTAGTCCAGAAAGTGTGAGGAGCCATAGAATGGGGACTGTTATTTCCCCTGGGAAAGAGATGACAAGTACTTGTTTGCTGGCAAGCATGAGGCAGGACCCACTGATGAGCCTGGGAATCGTGGGAGTGCTGAGGGGGGGCAGGATTGGCTGGTTTGCAGCATGCATTAGCAGAAAATGTGGCCATAGTTAAAGCTCTCAAAAATACCTCTATAAATGGTTGTTTGGAGGAGGAGGAACACAAAACATGGTTCATGTAAAGTAGTCCATGTTAAAACTTTTAATTGTGGCACTTTCAGGAAAGTTTAGAATTTTCTCTTTCTGAGATCATCTATTACAAGATTACATGTGATGTATATTCTAGAAATTTTCAACACTTGTTGATTTCATATGCTCAAACACATTTCTAATTTTAGTACCTTCAGATACTTCAAAGTCAATAATCAGCTCCATCTTTTCCAAAAGTCCTGTCACCCAGGACATTTTCCTAATATCATTTTACTCTTATACGTTAGCCTTTTACAGAAGAATTGATTTCTTTTTCTAACCATTGCAATCAAAACAGGAGCCAAGGAACTGCTCGCGTTTTTTTTTGAGAACCAGTAGGAATTGGCATTTTACACATTTGCCGAGTGCTCTGGCAGCAATTACATCCCAATCTTGCTTTGTTTGAGTGAATTGCTCAAATTGTCTGACTGAGCCTTGCCTCACATGAATTTGTTTAGCATCCTTAGGCTCTGAAGAGTAGTCTGTTTGCCAATAATTTTGAATTGTTTCATAAAGAATTATGAAATTACAGTAATTTATACTACTGTGGTGTCAGAGAATCTTCGTCTTGAATAATAAATTACTCATGTTAAGTGCTACACAAGTGTAACAGAAAAAAATAGTCCTTGCCTCAATGAGACTAGAATATTAGTATAAAACAGTGACACAATAGATTGATGCATACTGATGAAGAAAAGCAAGTAAATATAATTGATCCAATCTTATTAACCCAATCTTATTACACTGGTCACCAGTTAGTTTTCAAGTTTAAGGGGCACCATAGGAGCACAGTATTATTAGTAAAATATAGGAGGCTCGATCCAATGTGTCTTGAGAGTATAGCTGATTTTTAGTACATTCTTCAGTGTCTCTGCATCTTAAGTAACACTAAATAAAACTTCCAGTGATCTAATGAATCCTTCCTTACTGCACTCATCATTTCACGTAAGAAGCATTTTCAAAAATTATTTTTCCTAGCACAAATCCAAGAGCAGATCTACAGTTTTAATTATTTCTGCTACTTCCTACACTGACATACATTTCTCAAAAGAAGCATAACAGAAAACATGAAAATTTATATATCCCTGTATGATCTATTTCATTTACTGCTTCATGCAGATCAAGTCACTCTTTGTTTTTCTTTTATTTCTTTGCAATCTACTCTTTCTGCAATTGTGCACAGTTTCCTTGATTCCCACAAGAACATGTGGGCATATACATCACTGTAAGTATAAAAGCATAAAGATTCTTTCAATTTTTGGTGAAAATACAGGACTACACAGAATACCAGTTTTTGATCCAGATATGCTTGAGATCATAGTTAAGCAGGTAACCTCCTGTAGCTGGATTCAAAGTCCAATGGTTTGTCTGTGCTTTCTGAATTTATCTCAGAAATGAAGCAAGATGAATGTATAGATATCCTGAATCAGGAGCAGAAGAGATAATCTAACTGGTATGGAAAGGCTTATCTTTATGTCAATAAAATTATCAAAAGCATGTGAAATACTACTATTGTACTGAGAACAGGAAGGCCTGGAATCTTAAAGTCATATAAGTATCTTTCAGAGACCTTTTATTTTATTTATTTTATTTTTAATTCTACTCATCCTCAGATGCTTCAAACCTTTTAAAGTCAGCATGAATCACTAAAAACTTTTCAAGAAAATTTCTGCAATTTTATACATATTTTTGGGGGATTGGAAGAATATCTTTCTTGATCATTTCTCTACAATAACTGTTGAGGGAGTTTAGAATGATTAACATACATATCTAGTTTTTAACATCCCAGATTATGAGTAATGAATCCAAATACTATTTTTCTGTATATTTTCAAAGGAATACATAATAATTTAATTATTTTATATTTTATCTTAAATTATTAATTACCATTTCAAAGTTCCTTAATGCTTGCATTATTTATTGTCAAGAATTCTATATTTTTTATGATTTTGTTATTCAAAAATCTTAAATTTTAATAGACAAAGGATGTAATTTTGTCTACTACCAATGAAAATTATAATTGAGGAAATGTTTTGTAATGTAACATAATATAATGTAATATAGTGTGATCTATAATAGTGCAATATTATAATATTATGTATAATATATGATAGGATAAGATAGGATATAACACAAACATATGTTAATATATGCAGTAAACTTTCCTTTAGCAAACTTCCTAAAATATTATCTGTGCATTCACCACCTCAAGAAAAAGGTTGCTTCTTTCATTACAAGTCTCAAAATTAATCTCTTTAAAAGTATTTCACTTTTCATGAACCCAAAGCTATAAAAGTTTAGAATTTATTTACATTTAATTCTCTAAATATAATTAAAATGTTAATGAAATTTCACTCAATCTGTCAGAGAAAGAAACACTGATTTAATTTTCTTGGAACACACTATAGGCTGCTTATCTTTCATTCTAGCAGTAAAACAAAGGGTAAGTATTAGGAAGTTGAAATATTGGTGAATTTATCCACTCACTGAAACCTCAAACACTTCCTGATGTGCATTCTAATAAGCTTTTCTATACATCCCTTTATTTTTTCCACTTCTAAAATATCAGATTATGGATGTACAGCAAAAAATACTACTTAGAAGCATTAGTATCAATAACAAAAATATGTAAGAAAATAAATGTGGAGCATAAGACATTTTGTTGTTGTTGTTTGTTTGTTTGTTTTTTTCCCCTTAACAGTACAACACAAGAAAGAATTTATGATACTGCTCATTTTCTCATTGGTTTGTTGGTTGGTTTCCTATTCTTCTTCTTTTTTTTTTTTTTTTTTTTTTAAATCTGTTTTCTGGTGTTGGTTTGGTGGTGGGTATTTTTTCCTTTTTTTTTTTTTTTTTTTCTTTTTTCCCTTTTTTATTCTTTCTTTTTTATTGCTGTTGCATTTTCCCTGCTTTGAATTCAAGATAACCAATGTGATCTCCTAATCTCCTATTTCCATCTTTTATCCTGACCACACAGATACATTAAAAAATACAGAAAGTTGAAGAGAAGAAGAAGAAGACAATGAAGAAGAAACAGAACAATATTTACTTTTAAGAAGAAACTTACCAGGCAAAACAGAAGACAATAGTGGAGATGAAGGAGGAAAAAAAACAATGAAAGGAGGTCATCAGACACTGGGAATGACTGTAGTTCTCAAAGCAAAAGTTAAGAGTAATGTTAAAACTCGAGACTCATGAAAAATTCACTATTTATAAAGTAGGAATCAATATACAGTGAGAAAAAAATGTTGATCAAGATAAGGTGTATTGTTATTATTGCTGTTTGTTTGTTTTGCTCTGTTTTCCCACTCAGCTTCATACTCTGTATCTAGACATACTAAGAATAAAGAGTGTTTTGGTAAGAATCTTATGCTTATGATTCCCAATATATAATATTCCATTATATGTTGGAATATAACCATATTTCCAATTTTCTTAAAATCTCCCTCTGACCCTCTCCTCCTTCCTCTCATTACTGCCTATCTCCCTTGTGCACAAGCATTTTCAAAGAAAAAAATCAATCAATATTCCTAGCTGCCTTAATTTTCTTTCCCAGGTGAAAGTGTGTGTAACATTTTTGTCGACTTGGGTTCAGAACTGGAAATACTGTCAGTGTTAGAATTGTCTATCAACATTTCTAGGGGACATACTGACCAAAAATTTTGCATCTTCACAATTTTTGCAGCAATAATAATGAACAAACTGAAATTAGAGGACTCATGGCAGAAAAGCTTCTTCTAAAAATGCATTTTTAATGTAATTTCTGAAACGAAGTCATATTTCTATCTGATGGTTCTGGTGCTTAAGCAGTTAATCTCTGTGACAAAAGAACATAACTACCTGTAAAAGGATGGCCACTCGATCTCTGTATCATGTAATCTAGTTGTGATTCGGTGCCTACTCATTTTTCACTGTAAAACTTGGGTATGTAGATGAAAACAAATACTGTCTTTGTAGCACACATAATCCTTTCTATGTAAATGTTATGCAGTACACCTACTATTCTTAGCTTTCTTCTTTAGAGAAGTGTGCTAGAATAAAAATGTGTGGACTGCTTTAACAGCATGGATTTGAAAATTTTCACATTTATTTCTGACATTCTAGGTGTTACTGAGATGACACTTAAAAAAAAAAAAAAGAAAAGAAAAAAAAAAAAAAGGTGGTCTTTTGTGTGTGTGTTTTTATGGTTTTATACATATATTCCAGCATTTGCCGCCTTGAAAGTGGCAAAAGAAACAAAAGAAAAGCTCTTCCACAAGTGATTGTCATCAGAAAGTTCCCAGGTGTCTGAGCAATTTTTACATATATATAGCAGTCAAATGTTCAAGACATTATTATGCAAAATACTTTGATGTAAGTTTAGAAGGCAGAATAAAGCCACTCCAGATAGGTTTTTTAGAGCAGTTGATATATAATATGATGGGCCCAGCAATGCTGGTTACTATTCCTTTAGTTCTAGAAGAAATCTTGCCATACCCCAAACAACTTCTCCTTAGAGACATGAAAAGATGTTGATGTACTGTTTTTTTCTTAAAGTTGTTTTATAACAATTGGCCAAGACTTGGCATACTTTTTCATTAGTTATTTAGTAGCTCTTTCTGCACAATAGAGATGATTAAAAAATATTTACCCCCAATCTAATGTGAATTGCAAATAACAAGAAATGGAAATGGAAATGGAAATGGAAATGGAAATGGAAATGGAAATGAAAAGGGAAAAATCCCTTTTCACAGGAGAAATGAGGGCTTCAGGAATCACTTCACATTCTCACATTTTCCTTTCCAATGGTTAAATACCGCAAATCCTTAGCCAAGAATGTCAGAACTCCAAATCACGTAATCAAATATGTTGTACAAGAACAGTCAACAACCACCTTTCTTGATTGCTCTGTTGCTTTAAAGATGATAGGCAGTAGCTTTGGAGTGACTCTGTTCAGATCCCTCAGCACATTGACTGTCCCCATTCCAGTCCCATAGATTTGTATATGGCTCATTGTGACGAATGTCTTGTTACTGATTTAAGTACTCCTTATCTATGTCTTCCTCCATGACTTGGATTGTTATGTTTTTATTCGCTTCAATAAAGACAAAATTCCCTATATACATACCCACATATAGACAGAGAATATGGGAGAAAATAATTTTCTATGACTGAAAACAGCTGTCATTTTTTTTCAGAATCATGCAGATTCAGGCATTTAAAATTCTTTTTTGATTGATTTGACAGAAGAAGATGGAACACTTATATTCTGAAATATTTGGTCGTCTTTCAATTTCTAGATTTTCTTGTGCCGGCAATAGGATGTCAAGTTCTTTCTAGAAATTTAGATTTTTGTTTGCTTATGAAGAGATGATAAGTCATTATAAATAATGTGATGAATGCTTATTTTCTAAGACTGCATGTTTTTGAGTCAGGAAATTGTGTCTGGTTATTAAATTAAACATTTTGCATATTCTTTTTTTTATTCAGCAGATTCTGAGTCTTAAAACATATTATTAGACAGTATTAAAACATTATAACAACAAAATACTTATTAATGCAATTACCAGATGATGCCAAAAGAAAATAATTAAACTGATCTGTTCGTATTTTCTGGTTTATTTTTAGCAACATAATGGTGATTTTGGTCATATTTAAAGTTCAGACAATCAAAAGATTTATCTGCTTGTAGTGTATGTCCATTCAGCTGAATGGAATTCTTATTTGCTAGAGAAATTTTTGTTTAATTAAACATGTTCAGTAATTAATGATTAGTTTCTGAAGGGCTAACCTTCGAGGAAATTCATTATCCACTGCTTCCAATCTTTGCTGTTAGCTACCTCCAGGGATAATGTGTCCTTCAACTTTAGCTTCCAGATTTTCCCCAGGATCCATTCTGTAGTTTCACATTATTTCTCCTTAGCTCCTTACGTTACCTACCTTCTATTCGTTTTGTATGTCTGAAAAGTGATGGCTCTTAAGAAAAATTGCCAAATTCTCTGGAGAACTACACAGCTATTTCTCTATAAATAAGCACACAAAAAAGTAGTGTTTTGTTTGTGTTTGTCTCCTCAGAGCTAAATCTGTACTACATTTTGTGTTGTTTTTAGAAAAATTATCTTCCATCATGTCTCTAGTGCTGGTATCATCCATATTTGTTTCAAGTTCTTTTTTTGTTTTTGTTAGGATTTTTTGTTTGTTTGTTGGCCTCTCTATGTTTATATTTACTGGCCTGGGAAATGAGCCTCAAATATGAATTTAAAAAACTGCATTTAAGTAGTTTTTGAGCCTTCTCACATTTTTTGTGCTTTTTCTCCTTTCTACTTGATTATCACTCACAGATTTATTATTTCACTGGGCTTTGAAATCATTTGTTTATGATGGTGTCATTTTACATTTCCTTTCTATGTCTTACAACACATATATGATTTATGCTTAACTTGCTCTAATGACAAAAAAAGAAAAAAAAAGGATCATCTTCAAATTACAAGGATTACTTTTTTTTTTTTAAAGTGATGTCATGACTGCCTCAGAGCACACCCTTAAGAAACAAACTAATCTTTATGTGGCTCTAAAGGTCATCAATACCTTGAATCCAGGGTGGGAGAACCCACAGCTTGCTCCAACAGCAGAGGGCTGGAGCACTTGCCCCACAGGAACAAGCAGAGAGTTGAGGCTCTTCGGCCTGGAGAAGAGTCTGGGGAGACCTTATAACAGCCTTCTAGTACCTGAATGGGGCCTACAGAAAATCTGGGGTGGAATTTTTTATAAGGACATGTAGGAACAGGATGAAGGGAAATGGCTTTAAACGGGAAGAGGATATATTTAGACTAGATATCAGGAAGAAATTCTTTACTGTGAGGGTGGTGAGACACTGGAACAGGTTGACCAATGAGGAGGTTGTGGGTGCCCCCTCCCTGGTGGCCAGACTGGATGGGGCTTTGAGCAACCTGGTCTAGAGGGAGGTGTCCCTGCCTATAACAGAGAGGTTGGAACTAGATGATCTTAAAGTTCCCTTTTAATCCAGACCATACTATGATTCTATTATTAAAAGTTATGATATTCACAGCATTTCTTAATTTTAATGCCAATTGTTACTAATAAATAATAGCTAGGTAATAATTGTTAATAACAAATTATGGATAATCCTTACGGTTGATGACTTTCTAATGTGGCATAAATGTTAGTGTGTTTCTGAAGGGTGTGCTCTCAAGCAGTCATGACATCACTTTTTCAATACTTACCATGATTGTACCTATTGGAGTAAGTCGATGACCCAGAGAAAACTGATACCTTTCTCCAGTAAACAAACAAACAAACAAACAAAATAAATAAATAAAAATGGGGGAAAAAGGAAGCCTTACAGTCAAAATTGATGAAATTACCATTTTTTGAAATAAATTTATTTTGTCTATTATATATTTACATAGCAAATATTTACCGAATAGCTAAAAAGAACAATTAAATATTGTGAGATTGTGATTTGCAAGTAGTATGAATGTATTTTTCACCTTTCCAGATGAACAGATCATTCTAGCTGAGCTAAAAGTAGATCACAAGCTGGGAAATGACTGCCTGGGATATATCTGAATTCAGTACACATTTTTACTTCCTGAAACATTGAGACCCAGATCTAGGAATTCATGTTGCGCCTAACTGAAATGGCCTAATAATTTTTTCCCAAAGGTTTCCCTAATCTATGCAATATTAAATCTCACTTTCCAAATGTTAATAAATTGCTACCTTCAGGTATTACATATTAGATTAGTACCAAGGTTTGAAGAATGGCACACAGAGAGATGATTTGTCTGTTTATACTCCAAAAATGAATGTTACTTTGCACCTTTTTATTCAAATCTGAACGTATATAACTAAGCTTATGTATTCCATTAACAAAGGGGGGGAGGGGGAAGAGAAAAGAAAAAAAGAGACACATCCTCTACCCCTCTTCAAAACTGAAATTTAGGCAGGTTGCTGATATCTAACTCTTCATGTAATATAATATCTAAAGTCATTAATATGGTATTTTTTTCTTGCATAACTTTCAGGTATTCTTCTGCACTATCATCTTCTTTACAGGTTCCTAGAAGTGAGTTTTTGCTTTCCTATAGTATATATATGAGGACAAATCAAAATTCAGCCCCCATCAACTGTATCTTGGAAGATCTATTCTTGTGAAGAAGTGGAAAAAAGGATATGTCACCTGGGAAGAATACAGGGATGCTGTCAAGACAAGCAGATTTGGGATTAGTAAAGCCAACGCATGCATGGAAGTTTAACTTGGCAAGGGATGTTAAAAACAACAAGAAGAGACTCTACAGGTCCATTTGTCAGAGGAGATAGGTCAAGGAGAGAATAACTCCTCTGACAAATAAGAAATAATTATTGTCTACAACAGATACATAGAAGGCTGAGGTCCTTGATGTGTTCTTTGCCTCATACTTCAGTGGAAGTCAGAATTCTCATATTTCCCACATCCCTGAACCTCTAAATGGGAACTGGAAGAGCAAATTCACCCCCACTGTAAGAGCAGAGCAAGTCTGAGACTGCCTTGTGAATTTATACAAGTCTGTGGGACCAGATTCCATGCATCCCAGGGTCCTAACTGAACTGGCTAACATGGTTGTTGAGTCACTCTCCATCATCATCATCTCCATTCATCATATATATGAAAGGTTGTGGCTGCCGGTTGAAGTCCTCCATGACTGAAAAAAGGGAAACATAATTCCCATTTACAAGAAATTGAGGAAGGAGTGCTTGGGGAATTACAGACCAGTGAGTGTCTCTTTTGTGCCTGGGAAGATCATGGACAGTAAAGATGTGCAGCTTTTGGAGTGGATCCAGAGGAGGTCCACAAAAATGATAAGAGGGCTGGAGTAGCTCTCCTGTGAAGACAGGTTGAAGGAACTGAGTTTGTTCCATCTGGAGAAGAGAAGGCTGTGGTGAGACCTCATTACAGCCTTTCAGTATTTAAAGGGAAATTATAAATAGGAGGGAAATCCTTTTTTTTTCATGGATAGGTAGCAGTAGGACAAGGGGAAATGGTTTTAAACTAATAGAAGTAAAATTTAGATTAGACATCAAGGGGAAGTTTTTCACAGAGACGGTGGTGAGGTGCTGAAACAAGTTGCCCAGAGAGGTTGTGGATGCTCCATCCCTGTAAGTGTTCAAGGTTGGGTTGGACGGGGCCGTGTGCAACCTGATCTAGTACTTGATCTAGTGATTGGCAACCCTGCCTGTGGCAGTGGGGCTAGACCCAGATGAACCTTGAGATCCCTTCCAACGCAAGCTGTTCTCTGTTTCTATGATCAGATCAGTGTGTTGCCCTTCCTTGCTAGTACTGAAACAGGAAAATTCAAATGTGAAATAGTGTGAAGATTTAAAACAATGACAACTATTAACTGTGGCAAATATACATTTCCAATTATATGTTATCAGATTTTGTGGTGCATTTTCTGTCAATGATAAATTTAATATCTTGAATAAATATTTTTCTAACATATTGTCACTGAAAGCAGATTTAATTCAAGAAAGTCTTCTGGCTTGTGTTGTAGAGAGATCAGATGACGACAGTAAATACAGATAAATTATATATTTGGGGATAAGAAAATGCATGCTGTGATATCTCAGAACATTGTGCATTCTTTTGTTAGAATCAATGAAAGACTTGTTCAAAAATACATAGTAAGTAGAAAAAAGTTAAAAAGAAATTTTGAAAGTAATGACCATGCTGATTTAGGTGAGTCAAAAGACCTATGAATAAAAAAAGAAAACTTTGTATTTTGTGCAAATTTTCAGTTTTTATATTGTATTATTGCATTGTATTTGGTGCTAGTGTGCTGTGGAACTAAATAAAAGAATCATGATAAAAATGAGGTCACTGTATGTATATCTAAGTGAAAATCTTTGCATAGTGACTACAGCAATATATCATTATAATTTTAGGCATGCTGAATTCCCTAAACTAATTAGAAATTACGGTGTAATTGACTATTCTGTCTTTAGAAAGATATTAGTGTGACTCTTTAATAAAATCTGCAAAAGTTGCATATTGCAGCAACATTCTAAACATCCTGTTGTGATTTTAAAAAGAAAAAATATTATAATTTATATAACAAAGCACTAAAAACCATAAAAACCACTATTTATTTTTGTAAGAAATCATCAGTGCAACAGATTGGCGTATTGTTTGAACTAGAAAAAAAATTACTCTCTATCTCGGACAGCTGCATAATTTGGGTACTTCTTTTCCTATTCTAGATGCAAGTAATCAATGTAATTTGCTTTTTTAAGAATTCCTTAAATAATTTATTTTATAAATGACCTCTGACAAAGAGGATAATATAAAATACTATTATTTGCTACACAGTTCGTTGACATATACTCTCTCACCAAGCCATAATTTTAGAGTACAAAAGAAATCATAGGGAATGTATTTATAAGACACTCGCGGCAGCTGGATAACAGCTCCCACCTGTGCATTTGAAAAATTTCTTTCAATCCATTTTTCACTTCAGTCAGTGATGCAGCTGTATTTTTATTATTTCTGATACTAGTGATGAAATTTCATGTTAGATAGGTGTTGTGCCCTAACGGCCCTAATCATGCAACCTCTTATCAGTGGCTGAAGTAATGTCACATGGTGATTGTGTCAGATTCAGACCTACAGTAAGGATTTGCTTCCAGTTGCAGCTCAGAATTGTCACAGAACAGCTGCTTCTCTAAGATCCCTATTACATGCTGAGTTCAAAATGCTCATGAATCCTGCTTATGATTTTCTGTCCCCTGTGATTACCTACAAGATCTGGCTAATGAGATTTTATTGTTGCAAGTGAGATTAGACTCTGTATGTTGTGAATACATATAAAGCCTGGATTTCTTCCAAAGCTTAATGTAGTTGATGGAAGATTTTCAGTTTATTACAGTCAGCCTTGGACAAAGCCTTATCCTGTGCTAGAAGACCTGTTAAAGAAAACAGTGAAACTCAAAACCTTCCAAGAGATTTCATACCTTTATTATTACTGTCAGCTACTAATCTTCACTGAAGTTTGAAACAGATGAAAACAAGCAGTGAGAAATTTTAATCCAAAGAAGGAATGGACAATGACTGATTATAGGGGTAGGATGAAACTCGAAGGCTGATGTTTAGGACTAATCTGCAATATCTTTTGAGGAAAATGTTATCAAAATCAACTTTTGAAGTTCTCTGGTTTTGGACCTTATGAGGTCTTAAAATCTCCTTCTTTCCCAGGTGTTTGCTGGGAAGGCTATGTATCTTTTCAGTTTTTAATGATTGCTTGTCTGCTTCTTTTAAGCTTACTGAGTCATTTAAGTCTTAGCACTTTGAGTACAAATTTACTTGAAAGTCTTCTACTGGTTAGAGGCACTGGTTTCCTTCAAGAACTGCATTTTACAAAAATGAAAAAAAAAATCCTGTTTAATTATAGTGAAAACAGGTCAACAGGTCAAGTAACAGATTTCAAGGTGTTTAGAATAGAAGATACTTTTTTTCAGCAACAGGAGGAATTCAGAATAGGGTTAGTATGTATTCAGAATAGGAATACATACTAAGGAGGGAAAAAGAAAACACTTTTTAATAACACATTTCAATAATATTTCAGAGAGGAAGGATAAGTACATTTCAGTTGTTCAACCATATTTTGAATTAAGGTTCTTTTATCTAAGGCACTCAAATGCAATACTGATGTTCACTTGAATGAAACTCATGGATAGATCTGAACTTTTCTTGAAATCAAAATGATTGATGAGGTCTGAGACTGCATGACGGATGGGTAAGTGGCTGTGAATGCTGTTTTATTGTCAGTTCTTGAACTTTGACTGATCTCAGTGGAAAAACAATACATATACTATTCCACATAATCACAGGGAGAGCTTTTAAGACACTTCATGAATGGTTTGTAGCAATGCTTTACCACATTAATTTCACATACTAAATTATTATTATCTATTTATTGTATTCTCATGCAGATAAGTGTAGTTAAGCATAGATAAGGCTATTCAAATTTACTGATAAGAAAAAATTTCTTTTGAGAAGAATTTAATGTACTTTATAGCAATGACCACTATCAGGACTCAAATACATTTTACACAAAACACTTTGATACCATTTTGGCAACATAAAAAATGGATTAAAGTAAAAATTACTTTAACTTCTTCTTATATTAAGATATTACCTCATCAGTGGTATAAATTTCACTGCAATTAAGGAACAGACAAATGTTTTATTGCAGTGGCCATACAGATTTTCACAGTACTATTTCAGATACAAGCTATGACTGAAAAATCTGATTAGAAAGGGTCGGGAGTTCTT
Organism: Phasianus colchicus; assembly: GCF_987193195.1. NCBI lineage: Eukaryota > Metazoa > Chordata > Aves > Galliformes > Phasianidae > Phasianus > Phasianus colchicus. Next base: position 128,090,239 of record NC_143436.1, read on the forward strand.
TTTAGTTAAGAATAAGGTTGCAAAATTAAATAACATCCTGGGGCTCCTGACAAAGTCACACAATGAGTCTATGTCCTCCACCTGTGCAGTGTCAAATGTTAAACTGTTCAAATTTGTTTTAAAACCTTTTAAAAGTGAATTTGATTTTCTTTTGTCTTAAAACTTCATGCAGTGAACTATAGATCTCACAAACTGATCCACAACCAGGACAGCTGTCCATCAATCAAAGCCTGAAGAAGACAACTGATAGAAGAGATAACCTTCTCCATGCTGTTGAGCTAAATCAGCTTCAACTACAAGCCAGAGCTGTAACAGTACGTACAAACCAATGATCCATTCTTGCTTCATGCTATAGAATCTACATTTTGCTTTTGAATTAACAAAGTGCTATTCCTAATATAATCACTAGACCTATAAGTTCATCCAGAGAAGTGAAATTTGATTTAGTTTGCTATTTTTAATTTATAATGTTGTTGGTTAGGACCTCAAGCTTATGTGTTCATACTGAATTTCGATGAGAAAGTGATTAGTATTATGCTAGAAAATCTTTTTCCACCCCTTGGTTACTAATTCCTTTTACTTTTGGATATTGATCTCCAGGCATTTCAGATCCTGGCGGACGTTTTTGGGTTTTTTTCCTACAATTTTAAATAAAGCCTGTAGAAGATTTTCATCTTTTGATGCCACTAATATTTGATACGTAGACTAAAATACTTGAGTTTAATTTAATTTTATGTTTGTTGAAACTGTACATATTGATATTTTTCTCACTCCTCTTCACTATTCTCTGAGTCACTATCTGCTCCTCCCAGTGAGCTCTCTCCCAGACACTGTCAGAGCACTGTTTGCAAGTTCTTATTTGTCAGTCACCATTCCTACTAGGCAGCACAGATGAAACCTGTGTCGTTTTTCCTGGTTAGGAAACTTAGACAGAAGATATGTAGTGCATTTTATGAAAATAATTGACTGACATATATCATCAACTACTGTAGATAATATAACAAAAATAGGATTTAACATTGAGGAAATAAGATAAATATTTCTTAATTTTGGCCTGAAAATGAGAAGTTGCCCTGGATTATGTGTGTGATAATGCAGATTTTTTTCTTTGTTCTCATTCAGTCTTTCATAGTAAAGTTTGCTTAGCAGAAAAGTGATCAGGTTTTGTGTTATTTTATCTTCTTGTCAGACCTGTGAATTTAATTTGAGATTAGAAAATTGATCTGTCTTCTTTCTTCCTAGGCTTTCATAATTTTAATAAGGATTTCTGAATCAGAATCAACATATATATATATATATATATATAATGACCTCTACTTGAAATAGCATAAAATTCAAAGACTTATGTAGTTGAGTTAGTACTCTAGTATTAGCTATGATAGAAGTTTACTTTAAATAGGAAAGTAGTTAAGATTTACACAAAGAATAGCCTGTATGTTAAACAATGAACTTCATATTGATAATTGCTTTTTTGACTACAAACACAATATTCAATAGTCCAATTTAAAGCTTCCTTAATCAGAAGTTTCATCCAGCAGATTAAATTTAATAAGACGAAAGTAAATATTCTTAAAATATCACTTACAGTGCCACTAGCATTCATGTTAAGGCAATAACAGAAACCTGCCTCATCTTATTTTATCTCAGTACATAAAATATCATAGAGATAGATAATAATCTGCAGGGTTCACAGGCTTAAGTATCAATAAAAATCAAGGTATTAATAGAAACATAGAACGGTTTAAGTTGTAAAGAACCTCCAAAGATCATCTAGTCTAACCACCCTTCCATGGGCAGGGATCCTTCCATTAGACCATGCTTATTGGTATAAAAAGAACACAAATCTCCTGTCCTTGTTATAGTCCTATATATAGATATGGTAGTGCCATTATCTAAGACTAAAGCAGATTTGCAGTTCCACTCAGAGGCCCATAAGATGAGAAAGAAATTTTATGAGTAATTTACAGAAGTCTCTATTCTTTGTGCTGTTCATCATAGCATGGATACCACCTGACAAACCATTCCCTCTGAAAATCTCGGCATTCTCAATTAATTAACCCAGATTTAGAATGAAGAATACGGAGGAAGTGCAACACCATATCATATAATTTGAGTTTATGGTCGTTTCCATGGTTGGATTATTCAATAGGTAATTCCTGTACCAGAGCAATAACTACAGTCACAGCTTCACCACTGCACCCTGTACTCTGTGAAGCCTATTTCCTTTCCTGCTTGAATATCTAGTAACAGCTAGGAGAGTGCTTTGCACTGTTTAAAGCCCACTGTATGGACCAGTGCCTGGACCAGGCCCTGAAAAACCTCATCTAGTTGTAGATGTCTCTTTTCATTTCAGGGGAGTGGATTAGATGATCTTTAAAGGTCCCTTCTAAATCAAATTATTCTATAAATAATTGCACCCATTGACATTCATTGACACTGTTGAATGTTTCTTAAGACCAAAAAGTGCATGTGAGGCAGTGAGGGGTAGGTTTCAGCAGTAGCATCAGCAATGTGAAAGGCAAGCCATATTCTGGAAGATCTCATACAGCTTAACACCACAAAATGAAGAACATCTCGATCAGCTCATTTGTGTGAAATGACAGATTATGGCCTGTGTACACAGGAACTGTGTACACAGCTGAATATTGCCTTCAATGCATTGGAAACGATGGTGGCAACATTAAAATATCACAAAGTATTCATTAGGTGGGTTCCACGAATGCTCACGCAGGAACAGAAACATCACTGCACTTAAGTTTTAATCAGTTCAACCAATTGAATCTATTGAACCATTACAAGGCTGAAGGTGACAGTTTTCTGGATTGCATTGCATCATACTAGTGTTCAGACATGCTGTGACCACAAGCCAGAGTCAAAATGGCAGTCCATGGAGTGGTGGCATGAAAGCTCCTCATTGAAGGAAAAGTATAAGATGCAGCCCTTAGTGGGTAAAGTGACGTGCACTGTTTCTGGGAATGTGAAAGGGCAGGATTTTCTGGAATCAGGACAAATCATCAACTCTGAATGCTACCTTGTGACACTGACTAAGCTGAAGGCTCTAGCATTCAAAGTGAGGCCAGAGAAGAAGAAAGCATTTCTATTCCAAAATAATACTTCCAGGCCCTATACCAGTTTGAAGACTGTGGAGCACATTGACAATCTTGTCTGGACTATCCTATCACATTCACCATATAGTCTGATTCCATCTGTTTGGGCCAATGCAAGATGGATCACACCGGAAACATTTTCTTAGCAATGATGCTGTGATAGCAGCTGTGGAACAGTGGGTCACCTCTGCTGGTGCAGATTTTTATGAGTGTGGCATGCTGGAGAAAATGCATAGCTAAAAGTGGTGAATACGTTGAAAAATAGTGTTTTGTACCTGAGAATTTGCTCTATCAAATAGTGCTATTGTGCTTTTTGTATCCGTTAAAGTTTCCATGGAAGTAAATAGGTGACTTATGCATATATCAATACAGTGCTTCTTGATATGAGTTATTTACATCAGGTTGGGTAAACTGGAACACTAAGGTAAGTTTGAGACAAACTGAAATGAACCTCCTAAGCCCCACTCTGAAGAAGACTGTTATCTGCCTTTTTTTCTCACCTTGACATTTTTTCTTCTAATTATCAGCTAAATCTTCAGTGGCAGAAAGTACTCCTGATTACATTTTTGCAAGAAAAGTTTTAATATAGATCATTCCATATTTCCTTTAAAAAATATTTCGGAAAATTCCTAACCATTTTTATTTAATGTAACAACCTTATGCTGTTTAATGGATTCAGGAATATTTTTACTGTGAAAATGTACACAGAAGAGGAGAAAAATATTTTGTTATTAGCAGATGTTTATAAAATATTTTTCATCCTTCAAGATCCCTGAATTATTTTAAAAATATGGCTCTAGTTCTGAAATTATTAATATATTTCTTAAGCCTTGAAATCTTTATGTGTAATGAGGCAAACCACACATTTAATGGTAAAGTGCATAAAGATTTATGGAACTGAGACTTACCTGTACAGCTTTATCTCCAGAGCTTGAATTTTAGAATAGAATAGGATAGAATTATAGAATCATAGAATCATGGAATGGCTTGGGTTGGAATGGGCCCCAAAGATCACCAGGTCCAACTGCCCAGACATTTCGAGACTAACCAAAAATTAAATATTTTAATAAGATTGTTACCCAAATGCCTCTTGAACACTGATAGGCATAGAGCAGAATCATCTCTCTAGGAAATCTCTTCCAGTGTTTGAATACCCTCATAGTAAAAACATTTTTCTTAATGCCCAGCTTCAACCTCCCCTGGGACAGCTTTTGCTGTTTTCACATCTTGTCATTGATTCCTCTGGAAGTTGTAAAGATCAATGAGGTTAGTCTTCTTTTCCCAGACTAGACAGAAGAAGTATCCTCAGCCACTCCTCCCAGGGCATGCCTATCAGATCTTAGCTATTTCAAACTACAGTTTGTCTGGAGAGCTAGGATTTCCTACAGTCACATCTCCCAAAATTTTCTAATTTTTTCTATATTTTTCTACTCTTTGGAGAACAAAACAGACTCCATTTGTAGACTGGAAAGAGAAAACACATACTATTTTTTCACTTTTTTCTTTTTCCTTCTAGAAAACATTTCACATAATTTAACAGATGGAGTACCAATAATGCAGATCATAACAATGAGGTTATGACACTGGAAATTTTAGGAAGGTGAATATTCTTTCATTAAAAAGTTCAAAGGAAAATATAGTAACATAGCCTACGTATGGTGAGATATTTTCACGTGACATAAAACAAGCATCCAATTTCTGCACTGAATTACTTGTACAGATGATGTTTTTTGTTACAGTTGTGATTTCTGTTAATTTAAGAAAAAGCTTCAAGATTTCTAAGTCTGAACAATCTGTTTTGCAATCTGCTTGGTAAATAACAAAATGATTTCTAATTTGTGAAAATAAACATAGAAATGTAGCAGCATTTTATGTCAACACTTGTTATAATTCTATAGGCAAATGTCTGTATTGGCAGGTACCAAAACATTCTAAATGAAATGTTATCTTCAATATTATTTCACTTTGAAAACTGCTTACAAGATCTAACCTGATCAACTTGCACATATTATACCACTAAGTAGAGTGAATACTTGCTCTTTCCATGTAGGTATTTTTGTTTACTTTTAAACTTCCCTTTGCAATATATTATATACCAAAAAAGTAATAAGAAAATATAATTTCCCTTTGTTCCATCAGTCTGCAAACCAAATTAATTACACAAATGTAAGGAAAAATAAATCAACAAATGTCTTATTCCTTTTCACTTTGCTCTTGGATATTTTAATGATAAAAAGTAAATTTATAAAAACCTACATAATTTTAAGTTTCCTCACAGCCTTGAAGACTTCAGAACATTTTTTTCTGGTTATTGTGTGTGTGTGTTTGTGTGGGGGGGTGGAGGGGGTGGGGTGGGAGGAATAATTTATCCAGTTAAAAGACTTCTTTGAAACTAAAAGATGTTATAGTTGAAAGTCTTTATATTTCAACTGAAAAGAATTTCTCTTGAGGAAAAAAAAAAAAAAGATTTTTTGTTAAAAGTGCTAAAAATCTTACTAAAATAACCAACTTCAAGGTAAGAGCTGCAATTAATTTATATTTAATTTACAATAATGTTTACAATAATTCAGTATGTAAACTAATTTATCAGTCCATTAACAATGTAGAGACTGGAGATTGACAGCAGGCAATGCTGCAAATTTGTGTAAATAGGTACCAGAAATCAGCATAAAAAAATAGGATATTAAGATAAAGAAATTCCAGTGTTTTGAAATTTTGCGGATACTTTGGAATGTGGATAATGAGCACAAATAAGGTACATTTTCCTAATTATCTTCATATTATCACATATTTCTTTGCCTTTCCCATTTTTCTTGCAATCTTGCATTTTCTGTTGTGAACGTCTAACGTTGCAGGAAGGTACAGTAGCTATACAGGTATCTTTGAGGTGGAATGGCCTGCCCGGGGAGGTGGTGGAATTGTTGTCCCTGTCCTTGATCACCGAGGTTAGCTGCTTTGGACTGTAGCAACTTATCACAACATGCAGGGGGGTTTTGGTCAGTTCCTCTGTCCAGCTAAACGCGAGATAACTGAGCAGCCCAGCAGGCTGGCAGCTCTCGCGAGAGCAGCTGATGTGAAGTGGGCGTGGCCACGCCTCCCTGCCTTGAAACAGCCTCAGAGAGACAGACAGGAGGAGTCAGGGTGTGTGAATCACGTGGGCTGTTTTAACTGAGCTAAATGGTGCAACCATGGTCACCACCTAGCGGCGAGCTGCTGCTAAAAGGAATGTGGAGACCCAGACAGAAAACATGAATGTCCATGCAGCAGTTCAGGTCTCAGGCTGCAGAGAATGCCTGGCCCTGTCACTGCTACAGCAGGGCAGCAGGGATACCACCTGTGTGTGATGTGAGCAGGTGATTATCTGCACAGACTGGTGTACAGCTAAAGGAGGAAGAAGAAAGGCTGAGGAGCATCCTGGATTGTGGGAAAGGGATTGATTGGTGGAGTCGCACACTGCCATCCCTACAGGAAGGGTGCGGGGGAGATGCTCCTCAAGCTGTGGGGGATTGTCTGCCCTCTCACGGTCAGGTGGGAAGGGGCAACCTCAAAGACAGCGAGGGATGGAAACACGTCCCTGTTCAGGACAGCAAGCTGACTGCCCGTCAGTATGTCCCACCTTCCCAAGTGCCCTTATGTAACAGGTATGAGGCTCTGGAGCAGGAAGGAGTGGGGAATGAGGATGTCGATGAAAGTCCATCCGTGCAGGAGAGGTTGCCCAAGGCTAATCAGTCTGCTCCCCATATTGCTACAACGTCAGTCAGGAAAAAAAAGAAGGGCTGTCATCATAGGGGACTCCCTTCTGAGGGAAACTGAGGGCCCCATATACCACTCAGATTCGTCCCACAAGGAGGTCTGTTGCCTGCCTGGTGCCTGGGTGAGAGATATTGCCAGGAACATTGCTCACCTCGTTAAGCCCTCCAATTATTATTCACTACTGGTTTTCCACACTGGAAATGAAGATGTAGGCAAAAGAAGTTCTCAGGTGACATCAGGGCTCTGGGAAGACTTCTGAGGGGATCAGGAGCGCAAGCTGTGCTTCACCTCTGTCCTCTCAGTTGGTGACTGGGATCCAAAAAGGAGGGCGGATGCACTGAATGAATGGCTTTGTGAATGGTGTTGTAGTCAGGGCTTTGGGTACTACGGCTTGGGATGCAGCCTTGAGAAAGGGGAATGCTGATGGCAGATGGGAGCCAACTGACTAGAAAGGCCACAAATATTCTTGGGAAGAAGATGGCTGGGTTGGTTAGCAAAGCTTTAAACTAGATATGATGGCGGAAGGGCATGTACGAGGTGACAGAGGGAACGCTGTCATCTTGGAAGGCGATAACCCCAGACTTGTTCTGGAGGTACTAGGGATGGCTCCTCTGAGAAGGCAACAAGGCCAATAGCTAAGCTGAAGTGCCTCTATACCAATGAGCGCAGCATGGGAAATAAACAGGAGGAGTTAGAAACTGTGGCACAATTGGGAAAGTATGACCTAATTGCTATCACAGAAACATGGTGGGAAGAATCCCATGATTGGAATACCCTGACTGAAGACTACAAGCTTTTCAGAAGGGATAGACAGGGGAGGAGGGGAGGTGGCGTTGCCTTCTATGTTAGGAAGTGGCTAGATTGCAAAGAGCTGTGTCTGAGGTTTACAGACTGGTTCGGCTGGTTCAGCCCAGTTCCATGACTAGCTGGGCGGAGGGATTTCGCAAAATCTGCGCCTCCAGAAAAAGGGAAACAGGGAATCCCAAAATAATTAAAAACAGTGGAAACGATCTGAGGAGAAACAGACTAATTTACTAAATATAGTATTGGAATGCAAGATAACACACTATAATACAATACAATTAGAATTGAAGTTAATAAATCAAATATAATGAGAGAGAGTGTCTGAAAGGTGGAAAGGCCTCACCATAACACTGAGGTGAGATGTGCAGTCCAGTTGAGCAGCAGGGAGGAGAGCAGACAAAGAAGAGCACATCAGGTGACCTTGCCAGGGGTTATATCTCCTTTCTGACTGCAAAGTCCTGTGGGGTATGTAGTTCTTCTTCTCTTCCAGACAGGTGCCCGAACTGGAGCATTAACATTTTAAGTCCCAATGCATTCACTACATGATGTTATGATGTGGAATACCAATAACCAAAAATCATAAAACCATGACAGCCGTGATCAGGTCAAAAATTTGTGGGTAAAAATCAAGGATTGGTCCAGCAAAGGGCATGTAGTTGTTGGGGTCTGCTACAGACCACCTGATCAGGAGGAGGCTGTTGAGGAGGCCTTCTTGCTTCAGCTGCGGGAGCTGTAGCACTCACGGACTCTTGTCCTAATGGGGGATTTCAACCACCTGGATATCTGCTGGGATAGAGGTGTGACAGGTGGCAGGCAATCCAGGAGATTCCTGGAATCTGTTGAGGACAACTTCCTGGTCCGGATAGTAGATGGACCAACCTGAGGTGAAGCCTTACTGGACCTTGGGAGAGCTTTAGAGAGGTTAAGATTGGAGGCAGCCTGGGCTGTAGTGAGCATGCCTTGGTGGAGTTTGTGATCTTGAAGAATACGGGCCTATCAAAAAAAAGAGCTAGGATCCCATGCTTCAGGAGAGCAAGCTTCTGGCTGCTCAAGGAACTGCTGAGTGGGATCCCCTGGGAAACTGCCCTTAAGGGCATGGGCACAGAACAAATGTGGCAGCTCTTTAAGGACAGCTTTCTAAGAGCACAATGGCTCTTCTTTGACATGGTCCCTCACCATATCCTTCTCTCTAAATTGGAGAGGTGTGGATTTGAAAGATAGACTGTTTGATGGATTAGGAATTGGCTGGCTGGTCACAGCCAAAGGGTTATGATCAATGGTTCTGTGTCAGAGTGGAGGCCAGTAAGAAGTGGTGTCCCTCCGGGGTTGGTCTTGGGATCGGTGCTCTTTAACATCTTCATCAGTGACATAGACAATGTCATCGAGTGCACCCTTAGCAAGTTTGCAGATGACACCAAGCTAAGCGTTGCGGTCAATACATTGGAAGGAAGGGAAGCCATCCAGAGGGACCTGGACAGGCTGGAGAAGTGGACCCATGAAAACCTAATGAGGTTAAATAAGGCCAAGTCCAGGGTGCTGCACTTGTGTTGGGGCAATCCCAGGTATTTATTCAAACTGGGGAAGATCTCCCTGAGAGCAGCCCTGTGGAGAAGGACTTGGGGGTTCTGGTGCATGAGAAGCTGGACATGAGCCAGCAGTGTGCGCTTGCAGCCTGGAAGGCCAACTGTGTTCTGGGCTGCATTAAAAAAGGGGTGGCCAGAGGGAGAGGGAGGTGATTGTCTCCCTCTACTCAGCTCTTGTGAGGCCGCATCTGGAGTACTGCGTCTAGGCCTGGGGCACCCAGTACAGGAAGCTCTAACATCTTTAACAAGATGTGGAGCTCTTGGATCAGGTCCAGAGGAGGGCCACAAAGATGATCAGAGGGCTGGAGCACCTCTTCTACGAGGAAAGGTGAGGGAATTGGGTGTGTTTAGCTTGGAGAAGAGAAGGTTTCAGGGAGACCTCATTGTGGTCTTCCAGTACTTGAATGGAGCATATAAACAGGAGAGGGAATGGCTGTTTATGAGAGTGGATAGTGATAGGACAAGGGGGAATGGTTTTAAACTGAGACAGGGGAGGTTTAAGTTAGATATTAGGAGGAAGTTTTTCACACAGAGGGTGGTGATGCACTGGAACAGGTTGCCCAAGGAGGTTGTGGATGCTGCATCCCTGGTGGCATTAAGGGCAGGCTGGATATGGCTCTGGGTAGCCTGGTCTGGTGGTTGGCAACCCTGCACATAGCAGGGGGGTTGAAACTAGATGACTTTTGTGGTTCTTTTCAACCCAGTCCATTCTATGATTCTGTGATTCCATGACAGTGTTCAAGAGGCACCTGGATGAGGAACTATGAGATATGATTTAGTAGCTTGTGGTAGTAATGGTAATGGGGGGACAGTCGGACTGGATGATCTTATAGATCCTTTCCAATCTTGTGATTCTATGATTCTATGACTCTAAGTGCTCATTCTAAATAACTTTAGGGCTAACAAGCACAGGACTAAAATCTTCAGTCAGCTCTTGATAGAAATATAGTGGGAGGCATGCACTCGTCTATTCTTTCCTTTAATAAAAAGTTCCAGAAGAACCTTTCTTAAACCGGCAGGACTTGGGGAAAATGTTCTTTGTGAGGCTAGGGACTGGTATAAATTTATGGAGTAAGGGGCCTGTGTAAAAATTATTTCTTATGTCTAAATTCTAGTAACCAGTAATGATCTATGTGAATAGATAATGTTAGTGAAATAAGTTTAGTTCATTCTTCTCTTCCCATGGATAACATCATGGTAGCAGTAACAAACTGAGAACTGAAACTTAAAAAAACCTCAAAAAATCTCATAATTGATCTTAAACATATTTTAGAGCTATAATAATAATAATAATGAAAATAATAATTTCACCGCAGTACTAAATTCACAAATTGGAATGGTTCTTACATATCATTATGTTGAATGTTATATGATTATAGAAACCACAGTTTAAGTCAGCAATCAGAAAATATTCAGGAAAGTCTAACAATATATGTGGAACCAATTTTGTTTCTTTGTTTTGTTTTTACACTTCATTGTTTTTTAATTCAGTTTTGATGTAGCAATGAAGCAGATATATCTACATTAATCATAATTTAACAGAGATTCAGATTTTACCCGCAAAATAGGTAACGCTTGTTAGTGTTCACCTTGCAATTACAGGAGCCTTTGTTATTGTTCATACAAACTATTTTGAACATCATAAGCTTCACTGAAGGAGTAAGGGGAGTGACAGAAAAGTCTCCCCCAAAAGGCCTTGCATTCAGCTGGCACAGCACAAATTTATGAAAGCTTTGTTTCTAGCACAATTTTAGATGTTTACACCTATTCATGAATGCAGCAATTTCTCTTATATCTTTTTGATAGCTTTTTTTTAATATCTAGTATAAAAGACTGCTGCTGTAAATGTAAGGATTATTACTTCTTTAGAATTCATAGGTGGAGCTGCACCTCTCTCCTCTTCCTAGTGATTACTGGTGAATATTCCAGCTATTACTGTTTCTTCTTTTCAAAAAAAAAGAAGTAGCATATTCCTAACAAGGCATCCTTAAAGTACTGTGGGCACATTATTCATAGTTTTAATTTTCTACAGCTAGTAAAATGCATCATTTTGGAAACAGCATAACCACAAATCAAATGCTTATTTTTAATGGCTGCCTATCTGTAGGTATCTGATTACCTTTTGTAAAGTATATAGTAAAACATACAGAGCACATGACAGTTACAAGCACCCAGTAATCGCTACAAATGAATTTGCTTTATTTTAAGAGTTAGGATTGTTATTAAATATGGCTTAGGTTAGCCTCATCAAATTATTTATTGGGCAATAATCCTTAAAATGAATTTACTTTTGCTGTTGGTTGGCCAGTTATAGCTGTTTAACAAACCATCCATAATAAAATAAGTGCAGACATAAATGCTGCATAAACATCAGGAAAGCCATTTTAAATTAATGTAATCATCTGTTTATAATTTCAATTCAGTGAATATAGCAGCTCTTTCCAAGTAAAGAAAGACAGCCAGGGCTATTTTGTATGGTTTTATTTTGTACATATACTCCTTGTAGTTTTGTTGGGAAAATACTGGTGTAATAATAAGGTCATGCAATAAACTTGTCATATTGTGCACAACTTGTGCACATTTTTTGCCTAATATATATGTACATTCCTGCTGTCGTTAGTTACTACTTTGAAAAATAACTTTGTAAAGAGGACTTTTTATTGGCCTCCAACAGTTAGCTCTTTTTAGCTTTCACATAATCAGTGTGCACAGTGAACAGCCAACAGCTGTGGTGATTCACTCACCTTATACAAATGGTAACGGTAGAATGTGAGTCCATGACATATACTTAGTCATATTCTATTAGAAGAGCCACTGAATTCTTTGTTTTCAGTAGGTTTCGTTAGGAAAATGTTAGGTTATCATTGCACAAAAAGAGCAGAGAAGTTTGGCAGAAAATAAATCCTCTTGCGTTACAGCTTGTCTTCAGATATCAGGGGTAATAGAAGTGGCTGAGCTTAGATTCTAAGTGATGGTGCTATTAAGTCCGGTTGAGTTAAATATATGAACTGTCATGCTTACAGATTCACAAATAGCACAATGCCCAATTAATCTAGTTGCATTCTAATAGGCTCACAAGTCCACTCTTGACTTTTAGCCATGTGCAAAGAGAACTGTTATGATTAGATTAGTAAACAGAACAGTTCATTAAAAGAACATATTACAGATTATTTTTGATCACCTCTGATAAATACACTGTCTACAAAGCACTCAGGGTTAATAAAGAATGTGAATAATATGACTGAGTACAATCACATTGAATCATGGAATAACTTTATAGAGATCTCTAAGTTTCCCAACTAACCACTCAGCATAACAAAGAGTGCAAATCTTACCCAACTGGCATCCCTATGTGTCTGGGCATGGAGAAGAGACTGGAGAGAGATATGCAACTCATTGATTCATCTTGTCTTGTCTGCAACGATATCCATCCATGTCCCATCCATGATGGTAATCTTCTGCCCTCTAAATCTTCTTTTTCTCTGAAGCAATTTTATACTATTTTATTACTTTCAGGTAGAATTTGAGTGACTAAAACATAACTTTGTCTTACAAAGTTTACTCATAAACATGTTTTTGACAGAAAATGGGAAAACACTGTCTCAGGTTGGGCTCAGAAAAGCAAGATAGTTTATCAATTCTCGTGGTATCATCAAGTCTCCATCCCTGCAGGATCATGGAATTTGGCCAAAGCAGGTCCACCCCACTCCACACTCTATGTTGTTTTATTCTTAAAGTTAGCATATCAGACTCCTTTGCTATTTGCTAACAGCTAAGGTTGCATGCTTAGGGATCAATCACGGAACAGATTATCCAGCACCCTGGAGATTTGCCTTCTCTCAAGAGGTGGACATTGCAATAAGTTCCCTCCTGTAAATATTCCACAGTCATGAAATTATGTTCTACAACAGCTCAACTCCACTGTCAGTCTCTACATTCTTTCACGTCTCTATTTGAATTTTAACCAATTTGATGGGTATTTTCTATGACAATTCTCCACCTCAAGTTAACATTGTCTTTTAAAAAGTTCTTCTAAAAATACTTAGCTCATGGATTTGATGCCAGTCATATTTCCTCTGAGTTAACCTTGAATTTTTGAGTGTGGATTTGAATATTTTTTTCCCCCCCCCACACAACTTAGGGTGTTTTGTTTTTTTTGATTAAGAATAACTATCACAATAAAATTTTCTATATATTTGTGCTTGAACAAATCTTAGATACCAAAACTGAACAGTGTTGTCACTTGTGAGGGTAAATGCACTGTGGATAATGTGAAAAATTAAAAAATGCAGGAGAAAAAATAAATAGACAAACACCTTAATCATTACATCTGAAGCAGAATGAAAAGAATGTCATGTGCTCAAACTTGATTAAATGGGTGATATTCTGTCAACATTTTGAATATATAGGTTATTTTGATCTTGATAGCATAATTGTTTTTTTTGTTTTTGTTTTTGTTTTTGTTTTTGTTTTTGTTTTTTCCAGAGAGAAATACAGATATAAGGATACACATGCAAATATTTTCCCCATAAAAATAGTACCTAAATGTAGCATCGTACCTTTCTTTAAGATAGCTGGTTTTCTAAATGAAGATAACACAGAATTATTATTCTATTTAGACTTGACGATATTCAAAAAGGAGACACCTAGAATTTAAAAGTTCATCTTGGAAAAAGTAACTTAATAGATTACTTGTAAATTTTTATGTGTATATTCATTGACAAAGGAGGAGATTCACAGATTATAATAAAGTTTATAGTGATGAAGTTTTGTTACTTATGTTGGAGTTTCCTCAGAGATCACTTTGGAATCTGTCTTGATGAATTTTTCACCCAATGCTATAGCTAGGAGCAAGCTGTAAGATTTACTGATGGTGCACAATTGGGAGAGAATCAAAAGTCAATGCTATCTTGATAACTGTGAGGGAAAAATAAATCCGCTTGACAAGAATAAACAAGTTTGCCTTCAGTAGATGAATAAAATGGAGGCTGAAAGAGGGTATCATTCTGTGATGATAATGAAGGCAGAAAAGGATCTCTTTAATTTGACATTTGATTAAGTGAACAATATTAAAACTTGAATAGTTTTGACTAGTTTTTAAACTTGACTAGCTGACTAAACACTAGTAGATCTAGCATCTCAATCATGAAAAGAAGTATTTTCATTTCAGTATCAAGTTGCACTTCAAAGACTCAACTCAGGTAAATACTTACTGAGAAAACAACAGGGCAGCATTAAGTGAATTTGTCCAGAGGTAGGAATAGCCAGATCCTTTATACAGATCATTTTTACTTATGGTTAAACTGACATTACTGGAGCAGCCTAGGAACTCACATTAATTTCTATTTTATTATGTTTATCACAAGTCTTTTTCAGTGTTTTAACATTGTTTTAAGGAAATTTTCAGGGTGATTTTGTCTATGGTTTTCTTCCTAGAAGGCTATCTAGAATGAAAATGAGTGATTCTTTTTTAACTTCTAACTTGAATAATCACTTGTATCTCTAATATACTGATGTAGCATTTTAAAAGAACAGTTTCTATCAGCTTTACTTTGCTTTCTGTGTGGATTAAAGCACACCATAAAGTAATGGTGTCTCTATATAAGTACAGTCAGTACTGTTAGGAAAAACTTTGGAATATTGTGAAATTAAATGTCCAGTTCTTATGACTACTTTCATATCATATACGAATTAGATGAGTTCTAAATCAGTCTGTGAAGATTTTTTTCTGGAATCTTGCAGTACAAGGAGAAAAACAACCAAAGCAGGCACAAGATGACCATGCCCACTGGAACTGGAATTTGTCCTTTTAGGGAATGATTTTGCATCCCATCTCATTTAGTTCAGACACTAATTTAAATGCATCTGCACGGAAGTCGACAGAGTTTTGCTAGAGTATGTGAGAACACAATTATACAACTATTCTGTGGTGGTTTGATGGCTAGCTAATCTCCAGCCATCACACTGTTCTCTCATGTCTCCTCATAAATAGAACTGAAGCATAAAATACAACAAAAAGAATCAAGGTTTGAGACAAGGATAGGGTGATAAGTCACCAATTATCATCTTGTTCAAGAAAAACTCAGTTCAGGAAATTTAATAAAATGCATTGCCTGTTACTAAAAGCAAACAAAGAACCCCTTGCTCTCATTCATCCTCTTCTACCTCTTCCTGTCACACAGCTCAGAATAATGGAGAATGGGGACTGTGGTGAGTCCATAATGCTTCATCTCTGCTGCCCCTCCATGGTCACTCTCAGCCCTGCTCCCACAATCTCATCCTTCCCGAACTGATCCCCTGGGCTTTCCACGGGCTGCAGCTCTCCCAGCACGGCCCCAAATGGCTCTGTACAGCGGGGCCCACCCTTCAGGCACTGCCCCACACGGTCCCCACAGATTCAGCTCCCCCAGCCTTCCTGTCCCATCGCTGCCCCTCTCCTGTGCTGCAGCTTCGGCCCGGGCAGCTCCTCAGAGGTACCCACAGGCCGTGCCTCCTGCAGGCTCAGCCACTGCTGCCTCATGGGCTCCTCCTCTGTTCACAGAGGCTATTCCTATAGTCCTTCCAACCGCTAGCAGACCCTCTCCTCATAAGCCCAATATATACCTGTATGAGTACAGTGTACTGCTTCATCTCATTGTTGGAAAAGCTGTTCATAAAGCACACAGAAACCTTTTAGGAGAGAACAACCTCTAGCAGAGCCACATCTAATGCAACAGTGAGAAGATTCCTACTAACAAACTTTGAGCCCATTTTCTTGCTCTTAACAGGCTGAGCTGCTTGTTAGAGCATACTTCCCCCTGCCCACCCTCTCTTGCAGCCTCTGGGGCCAATGAAAGAAAACTTTGGTACATTACTTTTGTAATAACTTCTGAAGTTAAGATATAAAATGCTGCAGAACAGTAAGGAATTAATGCATTTTATCTTTTCCAAATAGATACGGGTATTTTTAAAAAACATATTAATAAGGCACAACATTATATTTATGCTTCACCTATATTATTTACATATTTATACACATTTACATATTCATTTACAAATATATCCATGTATATATATCAATATTGACGTAAGTTTTATACTATATTTTTAATCAAAATTAGTGCTATAAAAATATGCTTAAAACTGAAATTTAAAATTGAATTGCCAAGACTAATACTGTAGTTCTTCTGATACTAATGAATACATAAGAATTTACTCTGTTTCTCAGATAGAGGCCTTGAAAATCTTCTGGGCTGCCAACAGTTGACGCAGAGTTGCCAGAGCCTCATGTTGCTTATGGAAGTGGAAAACCCGGGAAGATGGTTCAGACATCTGCCTCAGGTCAAGAAACACAAAAACAGCATTTAGTAAGGGCTCAACTTGAGCTACTAAACACTTCTTGGAGAGAATATGAAGAGGCTTTTCATAATTAACAAATTATATTATGGTTGTATTGAGTTAGATAAGTAAAATTTCAAGGACATTTACAATCATGATCCCAAGAAGATCCATGTGCATATACTTAAGTATATATTCAACCTTGAAGAAAAAGGCTGTAAAAACAGCGATGTAAAACTAGAAGTATGCTCACTTTATAAATTTCTAAGACCAATCCTACTGTGACTGTAAGTAATGAGTCTTGTCATTGAATAAAGCTTGGAAATTTCATATAAAAACTGCATGAAAGTTAATGCATATGTTTAACATTAATACACCATCATATTTAAGTGTATGGATGGAAGCCCAGGGGAAAACAGAACAAGTTGTGTGACACTGAGTGAATATCTGCTGGAATGCAAATAATGTGGAAGAGATATTAATACTTCAAGGGGAAAAAAAAAAAAAAAATGAAGAAGAAATGTCTTTAAGTTAGTATGAAAGTAAGTAATTTATAATGCTACACTCTGGACATACTTGAAACGCTAATCAAAGGCTGAGGGTATAGAACTGTAGCAGTTCTTCGTAGTCTTCCTTGACTATGCTCTGGTGGTAATAACCTGAAGGGAATATTTGATGTAATGATAAAGGAGTAACACGGCTTGAATTTTGTATTGTTTTATTAAATATGGATAATTAATAGTCCTGTATGTTAGTGTGCAACAATAATATACTGGCAACTGGAGGAAAAAAAAAAAAAAAAGAAAAAAAAAGGAAATAGAAGCAATTTTTCTATAAGATCAATCTTTGCAGAAAATTGCAATGAACAATTACTATAATGCAGATTTCTTGCAAATTCCTCACAGCAGGGAGTTAGTTTCTGAAAGAATACAAAAACAGATTATAGAATCAAGACTCTGGAGAAAGCACTGCAGTGTGTAGTTTTACAGTTGTTACTTTCTCCTTTAGCTTTTCTTCTGTTGTTAAATTAAATCTAGCTAATATAAACATGTTTAATGCACTCCAAATTTCTTTTTCCTACCGAGACTGCCCTGATAAATCACAGTATTGTATGTTCTCAATGAAAATTTTGTCATATATCAGAGGTAAGAACTTGATGTTAATGGATATTTCAATTTCTATTCACTCACGTGATGGGGGAAACATCGTACTAAATTTATGTCTTCAGTACAAAATGTCCCTATGCAAGAAGGGAAAAGTAAGCACTACCAGAATTCGTAGGGATAAAAGAGCAGAGCCTTTAAATTTACCTATGATTTACAGTAAAGCCCTCTTCTATTTATTTATTTATTTTTTTTTTGTAAGAGGAGTTTTTAGTTAAAATATTTGCCAGGAACCTCTAAGAAGAGTTTTTGAAAGCTTTTGGTATCAGGATAGAGTTCTGTTCATTTATGTTCTACAACTGCATCACTCACATATTGTTTTTCCAGCTCATCTTTTTTAAGAAGGTGAACTGTAATTGGTGAATGGAAGTTGGGTTCCTATCGCCTATATTGAATAGTAATTCTGATGTGCAAATTATAGATTATTCTTATAAAAGAAAAAAGAAAAAAAGAAAGGTATTTTCTTCCTATATACACAGAAGTATGAAAATAAATACGACATAATGTTATTTGTTCACTTTTATGACAGTGTTGTGTGTACTTACTTGTCTTGGTTCTCAGTCATGGCTTAATTGTGTTACTGGTTTAACATCCTAAAAGAAACTGTTCCCTAGTTCCTTGAGCTAAATAACTATTTGTATAACAATTTAAGTTAGTGGTTAAGCATATAATGAGCTCTGAATGTTGTAAGATAGAAAATATAATATGTTAATTTTGTGTTACAAAGAAGGGTATGTTCTTTGACTTGCTTTTCAGAAGGTATACAGAGTATAAAATGTACTAAAATTACCCACTTTGAGAAAGTCATTGTTTTCTTGAAATTGCAGGAACCTCAAGCACATCTCCAAATCCTGTAAAACATTTTAATAAGCATGAAGAAATTGTATTTATGTTGCATGTTCAAAGTTATCTTTCCTAGAAAAGCAGTTTCAAATGGTGATCTGTGTCTAATTTGAAAAAGTCACCTTAATTCCTTTTATATATTGAAAAACTGGAGATATTAACAAATAAAAACAGTAGTGGATAGCATCCAGAGTTTTGCATTGGCCAACATAGAATCATAGAATCAAAAGGTTGGAAACGACCTGCAAGATCATCTAGTCCAATAGTCCTCCCATTACCATTGCTATCACAAGCACTAAACCATTTCTCAGAGTTCCTCATCCAGACACCTCTTGAACACTGCCTGTGATGGAGACTCCACCACCTCCCTAGGCAGGCCATTCCAGAGCCTGACCACTCTCTGAGAGAAAAAATTTTTCCTTATGTCTAACCTAAACCTCCTCTGGTACAACTTGCGGCCATTTCCCCGGGTCCTGCTTGTTGCCTGGGAGAAGAGGCCAAACCCCTCCTCATCACAACCTCCTTTTAGGAAGTTGTGGAGTGCAATGAGGTCTCCCCTGAGCCTCCTCTTCTCCAGACTAAACAATCCCTGCTCCATCAGCCGCTCCTCATAAGACTTGTGCTCCAGACCCCTCACCAGTTTTGTTGCCCTTCTCTGGACACATTCCAGGACCTCAATGTCTTTCCTGTAGTGAGGGACCCAAAACTGAACACAGTACTCAAGATGCGGCCTTACCAGTGCTAAGTACAGAGGGATGATCACCTCCCTGCTCCTGCTTTCTGCACTATTTCTAATGCAGGCCAGGATGCCGCTGGCCCTCTTGGCCACCTGAGCACACTGTTGGCTTGTGTTCAGCCAAGGATCAACCTCCAGGTCCCTTTCCTCTTCACAGTCATCCAGCCACTAATGTGGCAAGTAATGTGAAGTCTGCCCATTGCAAAATTATACCTTTTGAGCTGCTTGGTTAACTGAGTGAAGACATTCAGCGGTATTGCTTGGATACAGAATATTTTCAGTCAGAA
This sequence comes from Phasianus colchicus, assembly GCF_987193195.1. Taxonomy (NCBI): domain Eukaryota; kingdom Metazoa; phylum Chordata; class Aves; order Galliformes; family Phasianidae; genus Phasianus; species Phasianus colchicus. The sequence continues at coordinate 128,109,832 of NC_143436.1, forward strand.
AGAATAAGGGAATTATCTGCTTCTGATAATTGTGTATTTGTCAAAATAGAGTGAATGTGTATAGTCTTTGCTAGAGAAAGAAGCATGCACTTAATTAGTTTCCCCTACTACAACAATCTAAGAGACCAAATACACTTAGCCTTAATGGACAAAGACACAGTAGTGAGCAAAGGATAAGGTAAAATGGGCATTGATAACGGATGCCTTTTGCTCTCCATTTTTCCTAAGAGCTAACAGTTACATCAAGTTTCTACAACAATGTGATACATTTGTACTATAATCTGCTATTAGACATGGATCCATTTTCTCATCCCTATATGTATGTATCTTCTAGTGAAACAGAGTCCTTACAAGTGCTAAGTAAGCACAGTGTTTGAGAAGACTGATTGTTCTGAAGTTGTGGCTGACTTCAATGGCAATTTGTGAGCCTGATCTATAATATATATTTACATATATATATATATATTGCATGCATGTGTACATATATGTGTACACATATGTACTAAATAAATAAATACTCATATGTATATAATATGTATTTTTATACAAGGTAGGCCAATAACTTCTGGTGTATCCATGTGAATAAGGAAAACAATGCTTTTCATGGATTTTAAACTTTGGTATAAACAGCAGTTTCATCTTAGATATTTTCTTGCAGTATTTTACATACAATTTAGAAAAAAAATGAAAATATTTAAAATTTTATTAGTAAGTTTGGATTAGACTATACATGTTATCAAACAGGTCAATTTAAAATCTTCTACAAATATTTGGGAACACAGCTAGAACATTTTCTTCATGTTATCTTTATTGGAGTCTTAAAATATTAAAAACTAGAGCTTGCCACATTGCAAGGGATTCATTCAGAACAAATTGTTTTTTATGTATGGCTGACCAAAAATATATTATGTGACATTAACAATAAGATTGTGCAGTTATACTGTTTGAGTTTGTGAATCTGACTATTTCAAGCAATAAATAAATAAATAGGTAAATAAATAAATAAATGGGGGAAAATACGTTATGACCTTCTTTCAGCATAGTTTATATGAGACTTAAGTAAGATAAAATTGCTGATTTTTGCTGAAGGAAATATATTGAATTATTTAGTCTTTCTAACGATTTCATATGATTTAACATAGCTCTTAGGATAACAGGAGCTTGCATACTATATCACAAAGAGGCCAGCTCTTCAAGCAATTCTTGATAACTAGTGATAGGATGAGAGGAAATGGTCTCAAGTTGCACCCGGGGAGGTTCAGATTGGATATTAGAAAAAACTTCTGTGAAAGAGTGGTCAGGCACTGAAACGGGCTGCCCAGGTAGGTGGTGTAGTCACTGTCCCTGGTGGTGTTCAAGAAATGAGATCTTTTCCAACATTAATGATTCTATGAAATGCTTCATAATAAGTTATAAAACACATTCCAAAATAAAACTCTTTGATTATCTCACTTTTCACTGGAAAAGAATAAGGAAAAAAAAAAAAAATTGGTTGTCTCCAAAATGTTATGAACAATTAAATGTTATTTAATGTATGTGGCATTGCTACTGAGTATTGTTAGCTCACTTAACAGAAGCATAAAAATGCTAAGAATGTACAAGAGGGAAAGGAGTGGGAATGAAGCTGTGGAGCACATATATGCAAAAATCAGGAAGGGTAGGGTTGAACTTTTAGAAGAAATTGAGTTTTATGCAGGCTTCCCTTTGCTAGGTATTACACATGAACTCTGAAAAAGAAGACAAAATCAATCTGATTCCCCAGAAAAACGTATGTAAAGAATCATCATCTGCTCAAAAAATAAAAAAAGAGAGTATAAAGGGTGAGTAAGGAAGTACTTCACTATTTCTACCCGTATCTCAAAATATAGGCTTTTATTTCTTGATTGTACCCTATGTTAATGTGGATAAATGAAACAAAAATCATCAAGGCAAATATTTCAAGAAACATTCTACATCATTCAGCCTTTCTGTGAACAGGAACATGAACAGAATATTAAGAAGAAAAAATGATGTCATTAATAAGCTACAAGGAAGTACATGCATACAGAGTACTTCAACATTCACTTTTTGACTATGAGGATGTAAAGGCTTAAGTTGCAATATCAAAGGCCAAAATGTCTGTCCATAAATGTTGCTCAGGAAGCAGGATACTGACTGGGGGAGGGAACAAAAGCAAGGTTTATTTTGGAGGAAGAGAAGGGAGCAAGAGGGAGAAGTAGGGATTGTAAATTGTAAACGATGTTACAACTAAGCAACCAAGCTCAGTGCCTTGAGAACATATCTGCTGCTCTCATAGCATAATACTCAGGTGGAACACTGAGGTGTCCCTAAGATAACAGATATTAAAAATAGTATATTTTTTAATCCTGTAAGAATGAAAAAGTGGTGAAAAAGCATAAATCACTCCACTGCACATCACTGAAATGGTCTACTGTGAGCACACTTCAGAGTTCATCAACATGAATGTGAGTTTCATTTGGTTCCTGTTGTCTGACTCCAAATATTAAGAAATAAAAATCCTGAAAAAGAAGTGCAGGGTTTCTGTGGAAGTACTGGATTTTATAGGCTTAGAAGAAGACTATCACAGAAGAGAAACTTTGACCATATTAACCTAACCAAAGCCATAGTAGCAGGTCTCTGAGAGGAGGAAAAAGAGCTCACTTTGGTTTTTTTTCTCTCTCTCTCTTTAGCTGATGTGCTCTCTCTCAAGAAAATGTTTTAATATTCTGAGGCTAATCTTTGGACTTTTAACAAAATGATGATATGCAGAAAGTTCAAATATATTCCTAGTAATCTGTTCTTTCCCACTTTCTAAATAAATACCACTAATGTTAAGTATCCTGAGCACTCAAGATTTTGGAACAAAAATAATGCGACCGTAAGTGTGTTCCTCCACTGTATTAAAAAATGAGCTCCTCTTCAGTCACATGTAATTATTAATATACATGTTTCTGTTATGAAATTATGATTTCACATCACTATTATTTCTGTACAAGCAAAGAAACTTTCCTGTTTCACTGATCAGTGGCTAGAAATACCACTTTGCTTTGTAACATTGCTGTATCTGGCTATAAAAAAAAATAAAAATAAAAATAAAAATACGGCTGACCAGATCGATAGCTAGTATTTAGGCCAGACACGACTTAAGATTTCTTAAAGTAATAAATCACTATTACATTTTCTAGCACAGAAATTCAGATCTATTATTAAAGAAAAATCTGAAATATTTCCTCTGTTTCTTCACTATAGACCTTGATTTCTATTTCTGAGTGTTTCTAAGCGCTATTTGCTACTCTGGTATGATATATCACAGTTTTCTTTGTGGCCTCTTTCTTCTGTGTTTAATATCAAATTCAAGAGAAAATGAAAAGAATTGGGAATACAATGGAACACAATAATCTAAAAGATTTTACAAGTAGAGCAAATTTAGCTAAAGCATTAGATCCTTGTAACCTGGCAGTATCAGTTCTCCTGTGAGTCAGTTCTCCTATGAGAGCTGAATGAATTGCTCTGGTATAAATCTTTTCTGGTATTGCTACTTTAACATCCTAAAAGCATCCATTCCCACATTACAACAGCAGGTGACAGGTCAGGGACTTGCCTTGGTGGCTTGTTTTTTTTTTGTTTGTTTTTTCTTTTTTTTCCCCTGCTTTCAACAGAAGTCTAAGACTGTTTGCAGCTTGTCTTTTCCATTTCACGGTAAGAATGTGATTTTATTTATTTTTTTTTAACCATGAGTGTCAAGAACTTTCCCTATATTCTGTATGACTCTTGCATTTTTGTTTGTACTGAGGAGTAACAGGGGGAAGCAAAAAGGAAACTCAATAAAAAGAAAAAGACTTCCTCATAAATACATATTGAATGAAGAGCAATGGATCCTTATAGCTTTAACAGACACTCTTTGGGCTTTGTTTCCTCCCAGTTAAGCTGGCATAGAAACTCCTGCTGTGGAATTAACTGAGACTTGCCATTTAGAGCTATTTGTTGGGCTCTAATATATAATGGAAATTAAAGGAAATACTGTGGTAGGAATTTAATGATATTTCATGTAACTGTACTACAGATCCCAGGGGAAAATATTTCACCCTCTCACTTCCCAGTGGAAAATAAATAATTCAAACTTTGTGTCTGCAAAAAGAAAGTTTAGTTAAACACTTTTGTGTTGAAAGGAGACAGGGGACAGAAGGCAGGTATAAAATGCTGACTTTTATGGGTATGTTTTTTAAACTACATTTTCTCAGCCTAAAGCAAGAGTAGGAAGGAAAAAAAAAAAAGGGCTATGAATAATATTTATGCTATTCAGTTCACATGTTTAAGGAATAGCCTATACTTCAAACCAATGAAGGAATAACATATGGTAAAAACTGTACTGATTTCTTTTTGTATAAGTATGCTTCTATCCATAGTGTCTGCTTAAATATCTAGGTTCCATGTACTTTTATGTTCTTTATAAAGAAATTCAGTAATGAAACTTTTATAATCAATGTTTAGCATACTTTATGAAGCAAAATCAATTTTAATGCAAATTAGATTTTACACTCCATATAATGAGTTTCAAATATAGTAAGATATTAAATCAATTGGAGGACTTTGAATGAGATTGACTTGTCAGAGTTTCACAGTTTGATTTATCATGGTATAGGCCAACTGCAGAAACACTTCAGAAAATCCTTTCTGGGTAAGATTATATTGTTCCTGAATTTTCTGTTAAGAGATTATGAATTAGAAACACTGCTACAAAGAAAAACAAAATATTTTTGCAAATCTCAGCACATCCATCATCACAATAAATTCAAACTCAAGGGTCTAGAAAATCATTTTTGGAATTATCTGAATTTAAACAGCACTTTGGTCATAATAATATTCTTTTTCAGATGCCTATTGTCATCTCAGGGTTATGAAATAAAGTAAAACAAGTAAAGTAATACTTTATATAAAGTTTCACTTTGTCCTTTCAGTTGAGAAAGCTGGTGGGTGATCTCACATTTGCTAACAATTGGGCATATTTCAAAGACAAATTGCTGTAAGAATAAAAATAAGTATCAGAGGACACTTCTGATTTTATATCAGGAAAATTTCTCCATCTGTGTAACTGAAGTTTCTACATTGATTTTGATGTTGATAATGGAAGAGAAAATGGGATATAAGGAAACCTCAAATATTTATTTGTTTGTTTGTTTATTTGTTTATTTGTTTTCAGCTGTATTTGAAAGATTAATTTCATAATTCTGGGTAAGATGAAAGAGAAAGGCAGATCTTCCTTCTTAATGCTGCAAATAGTAATTAAAATGATGTTTTATGTGTAGCATCATCCTTTCAGAGCTAAACACTCAAAAACAACTGTTGAGCATACAGACACAATGTCAGAAAACTAAATCTACTTATATTGCAAAATCTTATATGCTTTGAAAGGAGGAGAACAGCTTCATCTAGAAAGTCTGTCACTTGGACTAAAACAAATACTACTACTAAAAAATAGACAGTTAAGTGAATGAAAGAAGGAAGGAAGGAAGGAAGGAAGGAAGGAAGGAAGGAAGGAAGGAAGGAAGGAAGGAAGGAAGGAAGGAAGGAAGGAAGGAAGGAAGGAAGGAAGGAAGGAAGGAAGGAAGGAAGGAAGGAAGGAAGGAAGGAATAACACTACCCCAAATACCCAAGCTCAAATTGATACATCTTTTACTTTGCTATGCCTGACATTTCTGACCAGGAATGTAACCTGGTAGTGTAGTAACCTTCACTCTTAGCTGTGATCACAGTATCAAAAAAGTGTCACTGTGAGAAACTGGCAAAGCACAGAAATTCTGTCAATAACTGAGTGGATATACAGTACAGATATGCTTGCCATTGAAAAAATGGACATGTTACTTAAATGATAACTGTAACAACATGGTGGGTATCCTGTTGGTTTAGTTTTATCGGTTGGTTGGTTGGTTGTTTTTTCATATGTCGTACACATTCTAGACACCAAAATTTGTAAGATTTCAAACACTGGAAAGAATATATATGTAAAAGTCAACATACATTAAAAAGCTAGCTATATGACAGATATTTCAGTTGGGAAGTACAAAGGTTAGTGGGCATTGTCTTTATTTTTTATTCTATTGCATGCTCTAGCAACAACTTAATGGGCAAAGAATAACATAGTGATAGACAGTATTCATACTGTTATTCTATAATAATGCTTGTACAAATATTCCATTTACAACATTAAGACACAGTATAAGTTATTCATGTATTCCAGGCAAAAGTGTTGGAAATATTCTCGTTTAGAACCAACTAAGAAAAAACATGTGTTGTGAAAAGCCATTTTAAGATCTACATTATGATAATATCTCTACAATCTGACTACTTTCTTCCGTAACCGTGTCAGAAGTATAAGCTGACTTGCCTTTTTAGTAGTTGTGTATATGAAGTGCACGTAAGTCTATTAAAACATAGAAGAGTGCTGGACAAGCTCACTTGTCATGCATAGGTGAAACTCTCATTCTTCAGCTTAAACCACCATTCATTAATGCAAATAACATAAATGAGAGTGTGTGGAAAGGAACACACAAAAATAAAGAAGGAAATACTGAGGCATACTTCTTACAGATGTACCTCAGGCTACTGTTACTTTGGTTACTAGTAAAAGTGAAGTGATTATAGTAGAGTGAATTCTATGGTTCTAGGATTCTACAATTCTATGAATAAAAATCACAAATCATTTACAATATTTTCAAGTCTATGAAAAACTTAAGAAAATACATTTCCTGTGTATGGAAAGGCTTTACAGAAAGCATAAATAATCCGTTTCTACCTTACTTTACAGAACTGCTTTTCATGGAATTATTTGGAGAGCAGCATACGCACAATGTGCATGAGACAGATTTGGGTCTTCAGTCATATTTGCAGGTAATCACAATAAGAGTGAGTCTTGCATATGGTACAGAAATAGCTGTGACTATATGTCAGCACCGTCATTTTAGGTACTGTTCTCAGTTTCTGAACCAAAGATGAGTGGGGTTAGATTTACTATTATTTCATATATTTACTAGTATGAGACAGGAATATTAAGGGGAGGTGCAGTAATCCAGTCTGAATAAGCAAAGGTACTTTTTTTTTTTTTTTTTTTTTTTTTTTTTTTTTTTTAATCTAGATTGAGGATACCTTGTCTACAATAACTTCAAATATCAGGTTCATATTCACATTCAATTTATGTCTACTTTCTATTACCCTACACATGTAAGAGTGTCATGAAATTCTCTCAGTGGAGAAGATAGAGTTTACCTTGTCAGATATATGATAGGACATTAGCTGGAGGGGCATCTCCAAGGAATTTTATGATCTTGTTAATTCTGGTATTATAGAAATATTATTTCACCTAAGAAAGAGAAAGTTTCCAACAGACTTGTCTTGATCAATGCTTTATTTGCAAATTGTTATATTCAAGAGAATATGATTACTAAAGATTCCTTTCAGAATAAACTATTACTTATTGCAGAATATGGAAAGAGAATTTGTCCTGTGTTCTAAATATTTCTTCCTTTTCTTTATGAAACAGCAATCCTTACTACACCAATGTGATATTTCTCACAGGAAATATTTTCTACGGATATAAATATATAGATAAAAAATATAAAGATATAAAGTGAATCTAAATTTTTCTATTTTCCCATTCAACTTTTCAGCCTTTTTTGTCATATTTTGGTACATAGTATGAATTATCATATTAGCTACACAGACTGTATTCAGGGTTTTATTTCATTCATGTAATGTTACATAATATGCTTCCAGAATTAGTGAAATAAAAAGCACTAGAAAGTTAAAAAAAAAGAGCAGTAAGCAAGTCTGCTTGTTTCTATGTTACATTTTTTTGTTTGATGTTTCTTTGTTTGTTTGTTTTTAATCATGCACTAACATGCACTTAGGGTCCAGAGGAGGGCCACGAAGGTGATCAGGGTCTGGAGCACCTCCCCTATGAAGACAGGCTGAGGGAGATGGGCTTGTTCAGCCTGGAGAAAAGAAGGCTGCAGGGTGACCTCATTGCAGCCTTTTAGTACCTAAAGGGAGCCTACAAACAGGAGGGGAATCAACTCTTTGAAAGGGTAGATAACAGCAGGACAAGTGGAAATGCTTTTAAGTTGAGGGAGGGGATATTTAGGTTGGATGTCAGGGGAAAATTCTTTACAGAGAGAGTGGTGAGGTACTGGAACAGGCTGCCCAGAGAGGTTGTGGATGCCCCATCCCTGGAGGTGTTCAAGGCCAGAATGGATGGGGCCCTGGGCAGCCTGTCTAGCATTAAATGAGAAGGTTGGTGGCCCTGCATGTGGCAGGGGGGTTGGAGATTCATGATCCTTGAGGTCCCTTCCAACCCTGGAACCATTCTGTGATTCTGTGATTCTGTGACTCTGTGATTCTGTGATTCTATGCATTAAATCTTTTTTTTTTTTTTTTGGTAGTTGAATATACTAAAGATCTATAGCTTCCACAAAAGCAGTGGAAACTTAAGTACTCATTGGAAGAAGTGTGTGCCAATTCTCCTCTCATCACTCACATGCTCTGTGACCTTAGGAACCCCTGTTCTATACGCTTAAGCTGCTGAACGAAAACCCTTTAACAGCTGATGACAACTGTTATCCACTTCATGCTTGAACAAAAACAGTGAGAAGTACACCACTTCCATCATGACTGTATGTTCTGGATATTGCTATGTTTAAAAAATAAAATAATTAAGAAACTGAAATCTCACTCTGAACCAAATTTTACTGTAGTAAGAATTTCCACGAAAATATGAAATGATCTCTGAAAATAAAACAAACTGGAATTAATTTAGGGTGAACTAGTGAGATGTTTAGTCAGTAGCCTATTAAAGTTGTCAAATGACTTGAGATCAACATATTGTGCAATATACATTGGGAAATGCAGTAGGATATACAGTGTTAGAAGTAAAAAATTATTTCAAAATGTGTCGATATTTGCCTTAGAATGACATCAATATTTAAGTGTGAACAGACAGAGCATATAATTAACCCTACAGTTTTGAATGGAAATCTGGGCTGATAAATACTATCCTGCATGTCAGTTCAAATGGAGTGTTATTTTTTATAGCCACGATTTGCTGTAAAGGCAGTTTTCAGGAGTGACAAGGAAAATCCCCCAAAATGAAGATAAGAATATTCCCAATAGTTTGTAAACATATTCTTATATTGATGTTTCTGGACTCTTGATATGGACACTTGTGTATTGACATGTATTGACAGCATAAACAGTTAGCCGTGTATTGTCTTGTGTTATGGTTATGTTAAATATTTGACTAATAGATCTCAGTAGCAAACAAACTTTGAATCATCTAGGTAGGAAATTGCAGACATCTAGGACAGAACAGGCTAGGTCACCAGCATCCTTATAAGTGTGCAACTGCAATTCTTAACCTTTTCAAACTATGATTAGTCATCTAATTGTGCGCCCAAATTTAGCTGATGCATTTTGCATACATAATTAATTGATTTTCTTGAAGATCTCTCCTAATTTTTAATTACTGCTGAAGCTAGTGTTAAATAAGGAGTGAGCCAGTCTGCACACCAATTTCATTTATAAACTGGATGCAGACAGCTTGTGACAGGTGTGAGTATTCATGGAATACAGAAAGTAGCTGCTGTCTAGGCTGGATATGTGAACTTGACCACTGATTCAGGTTAATTCTCTTCCTGTCTGACTGATATAAAGTCACCCAGCCTTAACAGGTTACTGAGATATTTCTCAAATGTTATTACAGAAGGAAAACTTTTTACATTTATAGACACTCCTCTGAAACTACTGCTGTTTACAATTGTAACTATATTGAAATGTAAAAGCAGACTGCAGAGCAACAGAAACTCTATCAAATCTGATTTTCAATGCTGAAATCATTGTGGATGACAGTGTGTCTGCCTTGTTCTGGTATATGTTTTCATAATGTGCTAACCAGATGAAAATCTCTGCATGAAACTATTATCTGAACAACAATATCATTGAGACAAACAGGAACTTTGCACTCCCCCTCTAAAAGAAATTAATGAATTGGCCACTTTCATTCCTATCACCTGTGCTACTTTGAGAATATGAGGCATTTGTCCTTTGCATGTCCATCACAAACCTCCACAATTCAATCAACACCGAAAACAGTCGTAGCATTAAATTCATGTTCTTTATAAATGACCTTTGCACTGTGTTAATAAAAAGGTCACAAAGTTACTGAATATGTCCTACTAGCAACACGTTACTTCCTTCCCCCTTTTCCACAATCTAACATCAAATGGCTTTAACAGTAGCTCTGCCGCAGTAGCTCTGCTGCTGTGTTCCAATATTCATCTTAATCTCTGCTCTGTTCCTATAAAATAAATCAGAATAAATCATGGAGATCCTAGAACCTTTTTCTACATTTTCCTTCCTGCCTTCTTAAGTTAAACTCACAATGTGTAAATTACAGGCGCTACTCCCAAAGTAATGCCTCCTATTTTATCATGTGGGCCCACAGAGTCAGAGGCAGATACTGGTGGTGCAGTGATAGAGGTAGAGAGTGACAATATTCTGTTACATTTTTTGCTGTGTAACAGATAACAGCAAGAGGGGCAATCTGACAGAATGGTGTCTCGCATGGAGGTACATATGAAGCAGAGGTGTGTCCTTGAACTCCTTCATGAAGAAAAAAAAAACATCTACTAACTGATGCTTGTTAAACATTTATGGAGACCAAACAGTAGATGTGACCACAGCGAGGTGGCAGGTGTTGTGTTTCAACAGTGGCAACAGCAACAGGGAGTCACTTCTACTGGTGCAGATTCTTATAATTGTAGCATGCAGCCTGTTGAAAATCCATAGCTAATGGTAGTGACTGTGTTGCAAAATTCTGTTTTGCAGAGAAGAATTTGCTCTATCAGACAGTGTTACTGTGTTCTTTGTTGTAGTTTCCATGAAAATAAATAGGAGATATTGCTTTTAGAGCAATCTATGTGACCTGAATACACTGACTAGTCTATTTCAAACCAAAGGGCTAGTGTTGATCAAAAAGGAGATGATAGGGAATATTATTTTCCACGTTTATGGCTTCTTCCTTCTTAATGTCCCAAAGCAAATTATGAAGTTTGACTGTGACATGTCTCCTGCATTGTATGGGGTAAATGTTCAAATCCCATGGAAGAAAAAGAAAGAATTGATTCTGTCATCTGCAAAAGAGCTGTAAGGTTTAACTCATATTAGATTTAGCTTTATATACTAAATTTCTATGCCCGGAATTATTAAAGACATTTTCTTTTATGCATTTTTCTATTACAATCAAACAAACAGTTTATTTTATTATCACTTTGGTGGCAGATGTTATCAGCAGGGTCATAAGGGAGCCATACAAATTTGTGCATAACAGATGAATAAATGGACATTGAAAGGACCTGTAGAGCTTTTTTCATATGTCTGAAGAATATGTTAATGGTGAATCAATCAGAAGTTTCTGAGAGCATACCTCCTCTGACAAATGGGAAAGGAGAACTGGCTGCAACATACATGGAGAAGGCTGAGGTACTCAATGAGTTCTTTGCTTCAGTCTTCACCAGCTTCACCAGTCAGGCTTTCCATGTATCTCACATTCCTGAATCTCTACATGGGTGCTGGAGGAGAAAATCCCTCCCACTGAGAAGAGCAAGTCAAAGACAGCCTCATAAAACTGAATGTGTCTATGAGACTGGAAAACATGCATCCCAGGATCCTGAAGGAAATGGATGATACGGTTGCCAACCCACTTTCCATTGTATTTGAAAAGTCATGGCTATCAGGTAGAGTCCACAGTGACTAGAAAAAAGGGAAACAGCACTCTCATTTTCAAGAAAGATTGGAAGGAAGACACAGGGAACTACATGCTGGTAAGCCTCAACTCCATGCTAGGGAATATCATGGAGCAGGTCCTCCTGGAGAAGATGTTAAGGCACATGTGTCTCACTCCAATTTGTAGGAGGGAGATGAGGTTCTTTTAATATCTGTATACCCGGTGTGAGATTAAGAAACAACGGTTCATATGTTAGTCCAACCAGTTTATTATAAGGCCTAATTAGGGAGACGGGGAAGGGAAGGAGGGCGATAGAAAAGCTAGGAAAAAGCAAGAATGCCGTGAAACAGGGATAGTCACCACCAGGATCCAGCGGCAGTCCCGTTGCACGACGTTCTGAAGGTCCGAGGCAGAAGCAGCAGGGGGGGAGAGCAGCAGCGTGGAAGGCCTGGGGCAGCAACAGGTAGCAGGAAGAAGTCGCAGAACCAATCCAGGAGGAGAAGCAGCAGGATTCAGGTAGCAGGCCCAGGAGAGTCCATCAGCATGCAGGAATTCCATGGTGAGGAATCTGATGGCAGAAACCTATCCTCATGGTTTTCGATTCCTCTTTTTATCCTATTTCTTCTCCTGCCTACGTGACATCCCTGGGCGCTTGAGCAGGAGTCATTTGAGTACTTCCCGAGATGGCCATCTTCCTTGAGATAAGCCCACACAAAAGACCACAGCTATTAAGCTGCAGTTTATCTCTCTCTCGTTGCCCCCGGCCCAGTCCATCTGTGACCCTCGGACAAAAGATTTCACAATCCTTGACCAAGACTTGTCCATCAAACTTCTCCAGACAAAAGATCTCTCAACCCCTGACCAGGACTTGCTTGAACTTGTTCATCTGTGTCCTTCAGACAAAGGATTTCACAACCCTTGCCCAGGACTTGCCTGAACTTGTTTGTCTGTGTCCTCAGCAAGCTTTGAGACAATGATGATGCAAAATAATAATCTCTTACAACATGTGAGAAAACCATCATGGTTTCACCAAAGGCAGGTCATGCCAGACCAGTCTGATAGCCTTCTATGATGGAGTGATGGCTTCAGTAGATAAAGAAACAACAATTGATATTGTCTACCCAGACCACATTCTTATCTCTAAATTGGAGAAATATGGATTAGGAGAGTAAACTGCTCAGTGTATAAAGAATATACTGGATGGTCACAGCCTTAGTGTTGTGATCAGTAACTCCATGTCCAGGTAGAAGTCAATGACAAGAAGTGTCCCCCAGGAGCCCATCTTCACCATCTTTATCAATGACATTCCTCAACAAGTGGGTGTCTCTCTCTAATTTATAGGAGGGAGATGAGGTTCTTTTAATATATGTATACTCAGTATGAGATTAAGAAACAATGGTTCAAATATTGGTCCAACCAGTTTATTATAAATCCTACAGGGAGACAGGGAAGGGAAGGAGGGCGATAGAAAAGTTAGAAAGAAGCAAGAATCATGTAAAGCGCTGATAGTCACCACCAGGATCCAGCAGAGGTCCTGTTGCATGCCATTTCGAAGGTCTGAGGCAAAAGCAGCAGGGGTGGGGAGAGCAGCAGTGTGGCTGGCCTTGGGCAGCAAGCAGGTAGCAGGAAGAAGTTGCAGAGCCAATGCAGAAGGAAGCAGCAGGACTTAGGTAGGGACTCAGGCCCAGGAGAGTTCGTCAGCATGCAGGAATTCCGTAGTGAGGAATCTGATGGCAGACACCTTTGTTCTTCTTCAGCATTGTGGTAGAGCGCAGAGCAACTCCAGGAGGGAGAGAGCACAGAGCAAGTCCAGGAGGGAGACAGGCAGGTCGTGAGGCTTCTCATGTTAGAAACCTCTTCTTCTTCATGAGGAATCTGTTGCCAGAAAACCTCAGCCTCATGGTTGTAGGTCCCTTTTTTATCCTTCTTCTGCCAGCGTGGCATTCCTGAGAGCTTGGGTAAGAGTCATGTGCAGCACCTCCTGAGATGGCCATCTTCCTTGAGATAAGCCCACACAAAAGACTGCTTCACGGCCATTAAGCTGCGGCTTATCTCTCTCTCGTTGCTCCTGGTCCTGTCCATCTGTGCCCCTCGGACAAAGGATTTCTCAACCCTTGCCCAGGACTTGCTTGGACTTGTTCATCTGTGTCCCCAGCAAGCTTTGAGACAATGATATAAAAGAATAATATCTTACAGTGGAGTAAGACACCGACCCCTCAGCAACTTTGCAGATGACACCAAGTTGAATGGCGCAGTTGATATGACAGAAGGAAGGGATGATATTGAACAGACCTTGACAGGCTTGGTAAGAGGGACTGTGGGAACCTAATGAATGAGGTTCAACACATCCAAGGGCAAGATATTGCACTTGGGTCAGTGCAATCTCAGATATGTATGCAGACTGAGAAGAATTCATTGAAAGCAGCCCTGCAGAGAAAGACTTGGGGGTTCTGATGAATGAAATCTTAGCAAGAGACAACAGCATGTCTTTGCAGCCTGGAAGGCCTACAGTACCCCAGACTGCATCAAAAGAGGGGTGTCCAGAAGGGAGAGGATGATGATTTTTCTCTTCTATTCTGTGTTACTGTGTTCAGTTTTGGGTACCTCAATACAGAAAGGATATTGAGGCGCTGCAGGTCCAATGAAGGGCAACGAGACTTATGAAGGACTTGGAGAATATGCCCTACAAAGAGAGACTGAAAGAACTGAGCCTGTTTAACCTGCAGAAAAGGAGGCTGAGGGGAGACCTTATTGTTCTCTTCAAATACCTGAAAGGTGATTGCTGCGAGTGCGGGATTGGTCTCTTCTCACTGGTGACAGGTGACAGGATGAGGGGAAATAGCCTTAAGTTGTGCCAGAGGAGGTTTAAGTTGGATGTCAGGAAACACTTCTTTACAGAAAGGGCTGGTAAGCACTGAAAGAGGCTCCCCAGGGAGGTGGTTGAGTCACCATCCACAGTTTAAAAACTGTCTAGATGTGGTGTTCAGGGACATGATTTAGCAGTGGGTTGTTAGAGTTGTGGTAGGTATAGTCAGACTGTGATTGAACTTGATAATCTTGAAGGTCTTCACCAGTCTGAACAGTTCTATGATTCTACAATTCTCATGAGGCCCCAATTGTGTCCAGGTCTGGTGTCCCAGAGAAAGAAAGATGTAGAGCTGTTGGAGAAGGTCCAGAGGAAGGGACACGGAGATGATCAAACGGCTGCAACAGTTCTTGAAGAAAGGGTGAAGGAGCTGAGCTTGGAGAGGGCTACAGAAAAATCTCATTGTGGCCTTCCAGTACTTAGAAGGAGCTTACAAACAGTAGGGAGATTGATTTTTTACACGAGCAGTTCGTGAAAGGACAAGGGAGAAAAGTTTGAAACTAAAAGAGTGGAGATCTAGATTAGATATCAGGGGAAATTCTTCACCCATAGGGTGGAAGAGGATGCCCATAAAAGTCGTAGATGCCCCATCTCTGTAGGTGTTCAAGGCTAGGTTGGATGGGGTCCTGGGCAGCCTGATCTGGTAGAAGGTGTCCCTACCCAAGGCAGGGGTA
The DNA here is from genome assembly GCF_987193195.1 of Phasianus colchicus. Lineage (NCBI taxonomy): Eukaryota > Metazoa > Chordata > Aves > Galliformes > Phasianidae > Phasianus > Phasianus colchicus. Next base: position 128,125,145 of record NC_143436.1, read on the forward strand.
TAAGAACTCATTGGTCTTTAAGGTCTGTTCCAACCCAAGCTAAAGCTATCCTATAATTCTATGGCTCTATGATTTCAGTGGCAACAGGTTATTTAATGAATGCCCTAAATATTAAAAGAAGAAATGAATTTCCTTGTGTCAAAAAAAAAAAAAAAAAAAAAAAAAAAAAAGTATGATATGATTTGGGATTTATCTTTCTAAATACAGTATTAGAACTAAATAGGGAAAAGTTTAGGGAAAAGTCAAACATCTGCAAACATTTGAAAGCTTTTCAATATATGTAATAGATATAGCTATATAATTCTCTCATTGGCTTTAATGTTTGATTTTAACAGTATAAGAGAAAAGACTTGCCCTGTTGTTTTATGTGACTGGATTTTTTGTTCAAAATTCCAGACAAATTTTTCACATGAAATCTAATGTTATGTCAAATCAGCATTTGGATTTTAAGCTAAGTCTTTATGGGCTTCTATTCTGTGCAGTGGATTCTAGTTGTCTACAATGTCCAAAGAAAGGGATCTTATTAATGTTTATAAATATCTTAAGTGTGGGAATCAAAGAGACATGGCCAACCTCTTTTCAGCGATCTGTGGGGACAAGCCAACGGGAAACAGCCATAAACTGGAGCATAGGAAGTTCCACATCAATATGTGAAGAAACTTCTTTGCAGTGAAAGTGACGGAGCACTGGAACAGGCTGCCCAGAGAGGCTGTGGGGTGTCCTACACTGGTGATATTCAAGACCTATCTGAACACCTACCTGTGCATCCTGTTGTAGGCGGCCTGTTTCGCAGGGAGGTTGGACTCAGTGATCTCTAGAAGTTCCTTCCAATCCCTGCAATTCTGTGATTCTGTGTTTTCTGAACTCAGCTCAGCTTGGCTGAAAACTCACTTTGAGAGTCCTTTTTTTTTGTGATAAGACTCTAACTGACAAATGTGAATTATCTAGGGGGGTGAGTGGTGGGTGTCACTGTGCCACAATACTTCTACTCATGACTGTAAAGATAAAAGATGCAGGACAAGCAGTCTTCTTTGGGGGACGGCTTGAAGGAGCTTGCACATGGCACCAAAGGCACCACTCTTTGCTGGCTTCCCTGTTGGGCCAGGTGTGTCACACTAACAGAATGAAAAGGAGAAGAAAAAAAGAAACTGAGAAGTGGGGGATAAAAGGTCCCCACAAAACTAAGTAGTTTGGAGGAGAAGAACTCCCAAAGAAAAGAAACTTTTGATGGAGGAAACCCCTGAAAAAAGAAAAACTCTTATGAAAGAACCCCCCAGAGCCTGCTTGCTGCTAAGCTTCCTAGCTTTCTCCCATCCCCTGTGGTGAGTTCCTAAGATCAATGAAAATCCTACAAGCAATCCTGGAATCACGGTGGTGACTAGATGTCTTGCTTTCTATAAAGACTCCTTGCTTTTATTTCCTATCTCTTTTCTATCACCTGTCTTTCCTTCCCCATCTCCCTTAGCAATTTGTAATAAACTGGTCAGGCTAACATTTGACCCACTGTGTCTTAATCTTGTTATTTTGTACACATATAACAAAAGAAACTCATCTCACTCCTTTAATTGGAGTGAGACATTCTGTGAAGGAGTACTCTATAAGAAATTCCTTTCTGCTGCTACAGTTTCCACATACATGATCCTTGTCCAGAGTTTGCCAAGTACCCTGCTGGAAGAAGATCATGTCTGACTGTTACTTTTGCTGTAACAAACACAATGCAATGCAAAAACTATAGAAATGCGATATTTTTAGAGGCTTTTAGAGACTTTAACAATGCTTTCAGTTCTAATTTTTCCTCATGGTGTCTTCTCATTTCTGTTTCTAGCCTGTATTTCTATTAGCATATCTTCATGGAAACATCAGGAAGATAAGTTTCAGAAACTAATTGCCAAGTTTTTTTAACAGCTAGTGCTGATTACATGACTTGAAATCTGCTAAATAAGAATAGAGTATGTCCAACTAATAACATTTTCCTAGTCAGTAATTTGCAGAGAGATTGGTCCAAAAATTGCACACAGTTATTGTTTCTGGGCAGGGCTTGAGGAGAAAAATATTTGGATACATTCCAAAGCTTATGGGAATTCATAGTACATTTTGAAGATTTATGAAGTTAGAAAGAGATTTTAAAATCTTTCCCAAACTTTCCAAAATCTTTCTCAAAGTTTCCAAAATCAGGTTGCTCTTGCACCCAACTCAAATGCAACCATTAAAAAAAAAAAAAAAAAAAAAAAAAAAAAAAAAAAAAAAGTAATAATAATAATTAATTAATAATTAATGTTCTTAAGAAAGAATGTATTATTATACAATTAGGATAGCACATTTTAGACCACCTGAAATTCCCTAGCTGTAAGATGCATTCATTGTCATAGTCTAATTTCAGAATTAAAGTCAAAAGTCTGCAAAGTTAGTATTCAGAAGAAAAGATACATAAAACTGAAAGAAAAGTATTTTCCTTCCTACAGCCTTTTGTATGTGTGTGTGCATGTGCGTGTCTGAAAAATACAAACTTATCAGTCAAACACATATCTTCTTCCAAGGGCTGAATTCTTAGCATACCTTCTAAACAATTTCTTTTTTCTACCAACCAACATTAACTGGATTTTTGTCTCGTTGGTTCTCCACAGTCATTACTTAACTTTGAACCTTGAGTAACCAAAGTGACAGAGACACAACACCGTAAGAAATGATTCAGAATAGCTACGTTATGATACATTCAAAATTAAAACAACTTTATGTGTGATTGTGAGTTTATATCCACACATACTTTTATGTATCTTTAATGAGCATAACTGCTTTTAATTCTTGAAGATTATGTCACACAAAAAAATTTAAAAATACAAAGTAAAAGTTTTAAAGTTTCCATCTTAATATTACTAAAATATCAGATACTGTCTTCATAAGGCACTTGACAGTAATTACAGGGAACATGTCCATAGTATTACTGACATGTAAGATACATTCAGAATGTGTGTATGATATACACCAATATCTGTTCATCTTACTTGTCCAATTCAATAACAGAATTTGTTTGTTCTTGTACAATACCTAGCATGTTGACCTTATTTTTGATTTGAGAGTTCCTTCTGATAGTGTAATGCAATTACATTCAATTTTGTCCCAACTAATGTTTTCCTTTACCTTTCACAATGTTCTATTTATTAGTTGGAAGGGTAGGCAAAACCAAGCACACTTGTGCTGAACAAATATGGCTAAGAAGCAAGCTTTTGCCCTGAAGAGCTGGTTTATAATCTAAGTAGAGAAGAACATGTTTGATAATCAAATAAATGCAATAGCTCACAAAGTTAGTATTTATAATGGAAGCATGAACTTCAAATAAGCCACTTGACTTCACAAAGCTGTTTCCGTGTACCTATCAAGTTTAGGTTGATATTTCTGATCTGAGAATCTGAAATATGCTGTGACCATTCTCTAATCCATTTGACTAACAGAAAAGTAAATATTTTATTTTCTTATATCGCTGCCAAAGAACAGGGACAAGAGTAGTACAGCACTGGAACAGGCTGCCCAGAGAAGTGGTGGACACCTCATCCCTGGAGACATTCAAGGTCAGGCTGGGTGGGACACTGAGTAACCTGATCTAGGATTCCTGTTCATTGCAGGGGCGTTTGACTAAGTGGCCTATAAGGGTCCCTTCCAACTCAAACAGTTCTATGATTCCATGAACAGAGAGTGGAAACTGTCTTTTGTTTGACTTAATCTCTGCACATACTAATCAGTAACAGTGTCCTGTATACTCTATGTAATAGGACAGTATTGGAGCAAATGAGATTGTTTCACCAGTAGTCAAACAAATTTTGAAAGCTTCTAAGTGAAGATTATAGATTAAAATATTTCTGAGGATTTTATTTTAATGCACTGCAAATATTTTTACATGTACACACAATTAAATATCTACACATGGTGTTTGATGATCATGTGTGAACAATACAATTACTTTTTAATTTTAGGGGAAATATACTACAACGCTCTAATAACAAGCAGACTCAAGAACTGGAATTACATATTTTTCTCGGTGTTTCAGTGACATGCACTGTTCTTTCATACAGAATGCCAAGGATACTACAGAGATTTAAATTCTCCGTATCTATTCATCTAAAAAGGTCATTCCAAATCAGTGGAATCATAGAATCATTAAGGTTGGAAAAGATTTCTAAGATAATCTAGCCCAGTCACCCATCTACAATGTATACTGCCCACTAAACCATGTCCCTAAATACTGTATCTATGCTTTCCTTAAACAGCTCCAGGGACAGTGACTCCACTGCTTCCCTATACAATCTGTTCCAGCACGACCACTCTTCCAGAGAAGAAATTCTTTCTAATAGCTGATGTTAACCTCCCCAGGTACAACTTGAGGCCATTCTCTCTATTCCTATCATTGCTTACCTCAGAGAAGAGACACACTGTCTGCTCATCACCACCTCCTTTCACATAGTTGTAGAGAGTGATAAGGTCTCCCCTGAGCCTTGTCTTCTGCAGACTAAACCCAGTTTCTTTAGCTGCTCCTCACAGGACTTATGCTCCAGACTCCTCACCAGCTTTGTTGCCCTTCTCTGTAAACTCCCAAAGGCTTTAATGTCTTTCTTGCAGTGAGGGGCCCAAGGCTGAATACAGTACTTGAGGTGTGGCCTCACCTGAGCTGAATACCGGGACCAATCTCTTCCCTGCTCTCCTGCTGGCAGCACTATTTCTGATGCAAGTCAGGATGCCACTGGCCTTCTTGGCTGCCTGAGCACACTGCTGGCTCATGTTCAGCCAAGATCAACCATGTTCAGACCAACACCCCCAAGTCCATTTCTTCCACAGAGTCTTTCAGCCACTGTTCCAGGACTATAGCATTGCCTTGGGTTGTTGTGGCCAAAGAGCAGGACCCAACAAGCAGGACCTTCATCCCATTGGCCTCAACCCAGTGATCCAGCCTGTCCAGATTGTTCTGAAGGGCCTTCCTACCCTCAGGTAGAATGACACTTCCTCTCAGCTTGGTGCAATCTGAAAACTTACTGAGAGTGCCCTCAATCCCCTTGTCCAGGGGATTGATATTAGTAAAGATATTATACAAGACAGGCCCCAGTACCACCCCTGGGGAACAGCACTTGTGATCAATCACCAGCTGGATTTAGCTCTGCTCATGACCACTCTCTGGACCAAGCCCTTCAGCCAGTTCTTTACCCTGCAAAGAGTACCTGTCCAAGCCACAGGCTGCCAACTTCCCCAGAAGAATATTGTGGGATAGAGTGTCAAAGATTTTGCTGAAGTCTAGGTTGATTATGTCAATAGCCTTTTCCTCAATAACAAAGTGGGTCACCCAGTCATAGAAGGTGATGAGACTGGTCAAGCAGGACCTGCCTTTCATGAGCCCATGCTGGCTGGGCCTGATCCTTTGTTGTTCCATACATGCCTTGTTATCTCATTCATGATGATCTGTTACATCATCTTTCCTGTCACCAAGGTCAGGCTGACAGGCCTGTAGATCCCTGGATCCTCCTTATTACCCTTCTTATAGTTGATTGTCACATTAGCAAGTCTTCAATCATCTAGGACCTCTCTGGTTGACCAGGAATGCTGATAGGCAGTGGAAAGCGGCTTGGCAATCATGTCCGCCAGATCCTTCAGCACCCTCTGGTGGATCCTATCTGTCCCCATGGACTTCTGATAGTCCAGGTAGAGTAGTAGGTCTCTAACTGTTTCCACCTGAATAATGGAGGTTTGTTCCATTCCCCATCCCAGACTTCCAGGTCAGGAGGCTGAGTATTCCAAGGATAACTGTCCTAAGTATTAAATACAGATGTAAAGAAGGCACTGAGAACCTCAGTCTTTTCCTTAACCTCAGTGTTCATGTTCCCCACCACATTCAGTAAAGGATGGAGCCAGCTAAAGCTCATGCTAGTTTTTTACCTCCCCAGTTTTCTCCCTGTATATGCTAGCAAATTCCTTGTACTCTCCCCGATTTTTCTGTGCCCTTTTCCAAAGGAGGTAAACACTCTTTTTCTCCTGGAGTCTCAGAAAGATTTTCCTGTTCAGCCATGCTGGTCTTCTTCCCCTCTGGACCAATGCCCTGAAGTCCCTTTTGATAGCCCTCAGGCTTCTCTCAGCAACTTAATCACTGCCAGCCTAAACTGTCAGCAAGTGATAGTTATCAGAGGGACAAACCAGACAAGGAAGCTTTCTGGCAATATCCCTGATCTGGGCCCCAGGGAGATAATACACTTCCCTTCGGGTGAGGTCAGGCCAACATATGGGGTCCTCCATTCCCTTCAGAAGAAAGTCAACAATTACCCTTCTTTCCTTCTTGATGGAAGTAATCTCGAGGTGTGGAGTCAATTGCCTTGCCTTAGGCAATGTCCTGGGTGCTCCTTCCATTGCTTCCTCATTTACCCATCCTTCACATTCCAAAGCCTCAAATCTATCATGTAAGGGATCCTGGGAAGGTGAGTTGGTAGGTAGGGAGGGGCTTTTCCTGTGATGGTGTGGATGAACTTCTTTCCATTAATTTTCGTTACTTAAGTCATAAATATTTCTCTATAAATTTGTTCAATTTCAACCTTGATTGCTAATTACCAGAGATAACAGACAATGGTTTAAAAGCAAACAAACAAACAAAACAAACAAACAAACAAAGCTGTTTTGACATTATACTTTGTTGGAGCTTTTGGAAAATTTTGATAAAGAGTACAACTGAAAAGTAAAAATGAAATTTGCATTACAGGAGTAATAATTATTGAATCATCTAAGAGTGACTAGGTGAGCATCCCAGAGTTCACTTTATCCAACCTTCAGATTTGGGACATATTTAGTTTCATTGTCACAGAATCTCTACAATGAATATTAATTAATAATTATTGTTTTTTATTTTTATAAAGTGTTCTCCATACCAGAAGAATCTTTCAAAGGGCACAACAGTATGTCTGATGGTGAATAATTTATTTTATCCAGAATGAATGACATTGTATTACAGAAAATCATTTGTATATTCTTTTTTTTTTTTTTTTTTTTTTTTGACAGACACAACAAAAGAAGTGACAATATTTGAAGTATTATTATTCATTATCTGGGAGGAAGAAAGCTTTCTTCCTTGCTGCATGTTGGATATGCAGTCCAAAGCATGCATTGTTAAATGATCAAACATTCCAGTCCAATCAATGGAACAATGTATAGTGTGCTAAAGTCAACGGGAATCTTCGCACTATTCACTAGCTTGTTAGGTCATAGGAGAGGGGGACTATAATGTCATTAAGCATATACCATGCTTTGCAAATATTATCTAAATCTCAAGTATTTTGAATGGAAATAATTATTGAATGGAAATAATTATTATACAAAATAATTACTACCCAGGAATGTATGGCCCACATGAGATAGATAGAGAGAAAATAATCTTTTTCTTCTTTTCGGTACTAGGTAAAATGCCCACTTGCACTAACTACAGTTTGGTATTGGCTTTAATACTGACAAGGTTTTTCCAAAATGTCAGTTTAATAAATATCTGTACATAATTTTATTTAAGGCAGCAACAGCATTCTTCATTCTTTGATAATTAATTGCCCTCAATTACCTTCTACCAAATATTTGACTAAGTCACAATAAATTAAATGTCAAAACTTTATTTATTAAAAATAAATATCCATAGGATTCTAATAGATTGGAAATTCTTTTTTGTATACTGAGAGATATATTTTTCGTTTTCTTTATTGTCCATATACAGAAAAAAGTATAACATGTCAAAAAAATTGTGTATTTTCTGGAAGTTCAAATGTTTTTAGGTCAATTGACTCACATTTATTGCGTTCTGTATGTTATTAAGTTAGTCATCTTCTGGGAAATATAAAACTGGTTCAAATAAGATTATTTTAATAACTTTGTTTATATGTAGGTTGCTCCGAAAGCAATGCCTCATATTTACTTCAACTGAAAATGCAACAGATATAAAGAGCACAATGACGCTGTTTGACAGAGCAAATTCTCATCTACAAAACAATATTTTTCAAAACAGCCATCATCATTACCTGTGCATTTTCAACAGCGATAACCAACAGCCTGCATGCTGCACTAGTAAAAATCTGCACCAATGGAAGTGACCCACTGATGCTGTTGCCACTGCTGAAATGCACCACCTGCCACCTCACCATGTTCACATCCACTGTTTGATCTCCAAACACATCCAGCAGACATCAATGAATATCAGTGGGTGCAATTTTTAATGTATGAAGGAATTCAATTCTTCACCACCTTCTTGATCCACTCTTCTATGTCAGATGTCATTTTGTCAGATTCTCTCTCTGCTGCCATCCATTGCAAAGCAAAAAAATGTAACAGAATACTGGTAGGAAGTCATACCATAAGCACCCACCTCTGACACTGTGAGTCAACGTAATAAAATAGGAGGCATTCCTTTCAGAGCAGCCCTCATAAATCTGAGTTCTCAGCTGGGACAAGTGAAATTAAAAAGAACAAGCCATTTAATAAATAAATAAATATATAAATAAATACAAAGTTTGTGGCAAAACAGCAAATCTGTTATTGTCTTTGGTTTTCTTGTCTGTGTCTTAAAAAGAAAAGTTACCTATGGCTGAAATTACACTCTCGAAACAAATAGTAGACATACATGGCACATCCATTCCATTCGCATTACTCAACATATAAATTGGATTTTTGATCCTAGCTGGAACTAGCTGGCTTCTAGTAGAGCCTAAGGGCTTGCACTGTCTCTACAGACAGACAGACTTGTCCAAGTATCTGCTCTTTCAGGTAGAGTCACTCACTGCCTACTGTTCAAGTCCCTTCCACCTCCAACACCCCTTCATGAAATCTGGAGCTGACAGAAGGTCAGTGATTGCTTGTACCAAAATATTTCTGCATTAAAAATATGATTCAATTCCTTTATGTTGTCGGACTGTCACAGGTTGTATTTGTGACAGGCAAAGACTTGATTCCAAAAGATTTAAAATGTGTCTACAGCAATAATGTAATCACCGCATTGTTAATTCAGATAAGTCCAAAGGAATTCATAATCGAGAGCTGTTTGCCTCATTCACACACAGCCTATTGTATAAAAGTAACATTTTATCATAAAACTTGACACTAATAATAGTGAATGCCAGTCTCGACACAGAAATGGTAAACAGAAAACTGAGGTACAGACATGCTACTCATCCTGTTGACATTTTTCCCCTGTGATAGTAGCCCACAGGAGCAGGGTAGACAGTTGTATGCAGTAGATTCTTAAACAATCAGAACTTGCAATCTAGAGTTCTTAGGAACCGTCTTGTGCACATACAGCTGATAACTTTGTTCAAGTGCTGCAATTTGAGAAGTTGTTTCCTCCAATCCAAACTTGCAAGTGAACATATGTTCATTTGGATTTTGTATGACCTTACCAAGTCACACCTCAAATCATGTAACCTTCACCACGACTTCACCATGATTTATTTATTTGTCTATATATCTATCAGTCCATGGCTATCTAAAACTCAGCTATGCAGACTTCACTCTGCATGTTAAGTGGGAATAACAGTGTTGTCTATCGAGAGCTAAGCCACAACTTCCTTGGAAGTCCTCTGAAATGTCTTATCAGTAATATTCATTACTAAGATGAAGTTTTAGCATGGTATTACTGTGTGCACTCTCATCTCTCAAATTTCAAATGTCAACCTATGTAGAGACACAAAACTAACACTGCCAATGCTATCTGTTATTTTACATTTCAAAGAATATAAATTCAATACATTGTTTATGTAATTTATCATCTGTAGTGCTTAAACAACCAATAGGCAGCTTACCTTTGACGTGCTGCTCTCTCACTCTCTCTTCAACAGTACAGGGGGAAAAATACGATGAACGAAACAATACAAAACAAAAAACTTTCAGGTTTGAAATAGGAGTAATTTAATGAAACATAAACAAAACAAAACCACAACAACAAAACAGGAGAAAAATTATTATTACATTGTTTCTTACATCAAAAAGTGACATTCAGATGCTTAAGCAGGGCTTCAATGCATATAGCAGTTGCTCAGGGGGATCAGTGTTTTCACAGTAAGAATCTACACTTCTCCCGTTCTTATATCAGGTTTTATTACTGAGCATGTTACCATAAGGTATGGAATATCCCTTTGATCAGTTGGGATCAGTTGTCCTTTCCCCATCTCTTGCTCATCCTCAGCCTACTATATCTGGAGGAGTGGAGTGGAGAGATTCTTGAAGCTGTCTGTGCTGGTAATTGCTCAGCAGTAGACAAAACATGGTTGCAATATCAATGCTGTTCTAGTTACAAGTGCAAAGCACAGGATGGTATGGACTGCTGTGGGGAAAGTCAACTCTATTCCAGCCAGATACAGTACATCATCCTAAAAAATAGCAATCGAAAAAACAGGAGACAAAGTGTGTTTAAAATATTGAACAATATATTATTCAAAATGTGTAGGAAAATTGTATTCACACTTAGTTAACTTTTAACAGAATATAGCCTATCTTTCCTATCTTGACAGCTTAACTGATTTAGCTGCAGAGGTAAACTGCAATTTTTTCCATCTTTGGACTTGATGAGTGTGCTTTCAGAGGTGGGCTATAAAGTCTTTAGTGAATCCGTCAAAAAGTGATATAAACCAAGCAACTTTACCTAACTGTCTTGTAAGTTCAGTGAGTGATCAAGGGCTATCAAAAGGCAATAACTGCATTTGATCACAGTGGATTGTTTTCACTAACCTTGTCAACCGCATTAAAGGACTAAGTAGGAAAAAACAAATGCTAAAACGATCAAAGATAAGTTGGGAGGAAGGAAAAAAGAGAGCCATAAATCACACTTGCAAAAACATAATCTTGTAGGCAATAGTTGTGATAGTTGCTTACTAACCTATAGAAGTGCTTATACCATAATCCTATGCAACTTTCTTTCTGCTTGCTGTACCCAGCAGTGATATCTCATAGTAAATACGTGAAATAAGAATTTCAGGGTAGATACTGTCTTTTTTTGTGTGATTGGAATAAGCCTTATGGGATGTAACTTCAATATCTGTAATTGTTGATACAAATAAAATATCAATTAATATCATAATTGTATTAATAATATGAGATCACAAAGGACAGGTGATTACAAATTAAGCCTGTTATTACAGATGACATTTTCACACAAGTCATCATTTTTAACAGGATAATATAATGCATCTTTTTTATAGTTGTGTAGAGCACACCATATGTGTTGTCATTTAATACAGAATTTGGGTACTTTTTAGATTGTCAATTTTACATCCCTTCCTCCTCTTTCTAGGCTGTCAAACATGTATGTGACTTAGAAGCCAAACAGACTACACAAGCTTGACTTTCCATTACTTCACATGGATTTAATACAGCTGTAAATCAAAGCAACAGAGCCATAAAAATAAAATAAAATATGGTTAAATAAGTGTGCTTAGTTTCATTTGTGTATAGCTGTATTAATTTTAAATGTGTGTACTGTGACAAAGTTCAAAGACTCCTGTGAAAGACAGGACCTTCTCCAGAGATTTTACATTCTAAATGTCACAGAAGAAGATGAAAGGTGAGAAAGATGTGACCTATAAATAAATAAAGATGATGGCTGACACACTATTATTTATTAAATGTTTGTTGTTGCTACTTTTCCCTAGATAATGCATCATTACAAACTAACTGTAAATAATTAGCAAAAAAAAAAAAAAACCCAAAACATCCTGGCAAATGAGACTTTAAATGCTGTAATAGATCCTGCCTAGGTCAGTGGAATATTTTGGCAATAAGGACTTTGATAGCACTAATGGAAGTCCACCTGAGCCTCTACTGATGATAATACTACCAGCAGACACACTGATAAATTATAATGGGCACAGCAGCAGCAGCCACTCCAGAAACATCCTTAAAGTGAATTTCCTTTAATGGCCAGGAAGACAAATGGCTCACATTTTATCACTGAATTCCTCCTCTTTCAGAAAATTGCCAATAAACTTCCTGTTCTTAGCTGAAGACTTGGCAGCAGCTTGGACATAACAAATTTAACCCATTCAGTGGCCTTCATCTGTTTATTTATGTCAGTTATTTGTTCAGACTTTTCTTAAACCAACTGATCTTACGTCTTTTCTTTTCTGAAATTAAGATAATTTGTTTTTTAAATGGCTCATTGACTAAAGTAGTATTTCTGAAGAGGTCATACTCCTGTAAAGTTGTTATTCAGAAGTGGCTGACTGTACAGTAAACACCATGAGGTACTTCTCCTGTTCCCAGTGTGCCTCTGGTTGTGTGCCTGGTCTTCCTAGAGCCAAACGGCTTGTACCTAATTGCCTAAAAACAGGTAGAACTCTAGAGGATTAGCTGTGTGCACAAAAACAAATGCCACCAAATTTCTGTGGGGTAATGAACTACCTTGCATTGCCTGAGCTTGTTGTATGCTCCATTAGGATTCTGCTTTTCTTTTGTATAATAAACAGTTGCAGCTTCCACGTTACCCCACCATCTCTAATTGTTTGCTCTTGTTCAGCTGGTGATGACCATCCTGACAGTCAGTTTTGCTGAAAAAATATTCCTTTTCTCCTGCAGGTTAGTTTAAACTCCTATTCTCTGTTTATTTAATCTAGTCTGTTGCGTTATATTAAGTGGCTAACATGTATGCAAACTCTTTTTCCACTGATTTAGTTTCAAAGAATGATGATCTCTGCCAGAAGTATGATGCTAAAGTTAGTTTCACTGATGTTTGTCTGTAAATGTCTTTAACTCTTTTAAATAAAAAGTAAAGGACATTACTGGGAATCTATTTGAAAAAGAATTGCCCAGCTCTTGGGATGGGCTAACATCATGCTGATGAATAGATACCTCAGCTGACAGGAAGAATTTTACAGTGCCCTCATACACCAGGATTTGACACCTACATTCTCTAAGTGGCTTCCTGTGCAAATCACTGTGAGAGACATTAACGCTTCCAAAATTGCCCGGTCACTATGTAATTGCTCTTTTTCCTCAAACATTCAGCAAAAGAATTTAAGAAATTGAATCAATGCCCTTGCTAGTCTGAGGGGTATCAAAAATGTGTTCTCAAAAGATTGCAGTACAGTAAATTAGGTAGAAAGTACTCCCCACATTCATGCTAAAGCTGTACTTTGGGAAGCAAAAGAAACACAATTCTTTTGGCCAGGAAAAGCTTGAATGATATAATACAGTAAGAGAGGCATTTAGAAATGGATATCACCACCTACTACCGAGACTATCTTTATGTTGCAGAGAAAAATAATTTCAATACTTCTGATCTCCTAATTGTCTCTTTTTGTAGTCCAAAAGTGGAAGATTTTCTAACAACTTCCAAGAATGATTTTTTGCAAAAATCTTACTTGCCTTTTGAAACTTAGAGGTATACTGTTCTTTTGAAGTTCATCGGTTTGCAAGAAGTGTCTTGCAGACCACAAATTGTCAAAGGAGTTACCTGCAGAGCTATTATGTTTGGCTTTGAACACTGAGATCCTTAACATTGTGGCTGCAGGTGAAATCTAAGTTGCTGAAGAGAGCTGGCTTATGAATGAATGTGAGCTGTGGAATTAGCATTAGGTATTTAGGGGCTGCATTTCATTTCTCTTTGCTTTCATTTAATGGTATTTCTATTCTTCCTGTGAAGTTCAAGTGGAGTCAAAGATGTACATGTGTACTATTAGGCTGTTTTTTTCTCATTTTCTTGTATGGTATTAGGCATATTCTTCTCTGTAATCCTTAAGTTATACTATAAATAATTCTTTCTAATATTAATAACTTCTCAGTAGCACTTTAAAACTGGAAAGGTTAGACAGAGCCTGTGAAGTCTGACTTCAAGGCACTTCGTGTTTGTATCTAATATAAAAAAGAATTGAAGCAGAGATGGATAACTAGCCTCTGGTTAGCTCAATCTATCACATCAATGCAAATTATCAAAGTATCATAGCAAGTTTGTCAAGATCAAATTGAGATTTCCATGGATATGTAGGTCAAACTGAAATTTCAACGTTCATGCAAATGTTACATGAAATTTCTCCAAAAGTATTAAACTGAATCAAAACCTAAACATGCAAGTTTTTTAAAAATGTGTTAATTATACAGCACAGACTAATTAGACTTATTTATTGAAGAAAACAGTGTTCTGTCTGTTTGCATGTTCTAGGAGCTTTTTTAATGCCAGTAATCTGTAGAATACAATGAACCTGTTTACATTTTATGTATGTACTGCTATACAAGGGTCCATCCTTCAAAGATGCAGTTCTAAATGACAACAGGAATGTATACTATGACTGTGCACAGGGATTGTCTTGGATCATCATGATAAGTATCACAGAATCATAGAATATCTTGAGTTGGAAGGCTCTCATAAGGATCACTGAGTCCAGCTCCTGGTTCCACACAGAACTACCCAAAATTCAAACCATAATTCTGAGAGTCTTGTCAAACTCTTCTTGAAGGCTACTCTTCTGGTACGCTTGGTGTCATCACATTTCGCTGAGGAGAATGTTCCAGTGCCCAACCACCCTCTAGTGAAGAACCTTTTCCTAACATCCAACTTGACACCTTCCCTGATGCAGTTCCATGCTGTCCTCTTGGATCCTGTTGCTGTCACCAAAGAGCAGAGATCAGCACTACCCCTCTGCTCCCATCATGAGGAGCTGTAGGATGCCAAGAGGCTTCTTCTCAGCCTCCTCTGTCTGAGCTGAACAAACCAAGGGATCTCAGTCATTCCTCATACATCTTATCTTCTAGACCCTTCACCATCTCTGTAGCCCTCATTTGGATGCTTTCTAGTAGTCCTATGTTCTAATTGTTTTATATTGTGGTGTCCAAATCTGCACGTAGTGCTCGAGGTGAGGCCATACCAGTGTGCAGCTGATAAGATGCTGTGGCTTGATGGCAAAATTCAAAGGTAGAACCAAATTTCACATGTCCAGAATATATTTCAAAGAAATACTCCATAAAGGCTTTTTACATTTTTCTAACCACGCAAAATGGAACAAACAAAGAAACAAAACACCAAAAAAAAAAAAAAAAAAAAAAAATGCAAAAAAAAACCAACATTACATTAATTTCATGCTTAAGTTACTAATGTCTGAAGGATATTTTGAAGATTAAGAACACTTAATGGGATGAGTTTCAACAAGGCCAAATGCCAGGTCCTGCACTTTGGCCGCAACAACCCCAGGCAATGATACAGGCTTGGGGCAGAGTGGCTGGAAGATTGCATAGAGGAAATGGACCTGGGGGTATTGACTGATGCTTGGTTGAACATGAGCCAGCAGTGTGCCCAGGTGGCCAAGAAGGCCAATGGCATCTTGGCTTGCATCAGGAACGGGAACAGGGAAGTGATTGTTCCCCTGTACTTGGCTCTGGTGAGGTTGCACCTCGAGTACTGTGTCATTTTGGGCCCCTCGCTGCAAGAAAGACATTGAGGCCCTGGAGCGTGTTCAAAGAAGGGCGACAAAGCTGGTGAGGGGTCTGGAGCATAGGCTTTATGAGCGGCGGCTGAGGGAGCTGGGATTGTTCAGTCGGGAGAAGAGGAGGCTCAGAGGAGACCGTATTGCTCTCTATAACTACCTGAAGGGAGGTTGTACTGAGCTGGGATTCGGCCTCTTCTCTTGTATAACTAGTGGTAGAACTAGAGAGAATGGCTTCAAGCTGCGCCAGAGGAGATTTAGGCTGGACGTTAAGAAATAGTACTTTTCTGAAAGAGTGGTCAAGCACTGGAATGGGCTGCCCAGGGAGGTGGTCGAGTCACCAATCCTGGAGGTGTTCAAGGAACATTTGGATTTTGTGTTGAGGGACATGGTTTAGTCAGTACTATTGGTGATAGGTGGATGGTTGGACTGGATGATCTTGAAGGTCTTTTCCAACCTTGGTGATTCTGTGATTCTGTGATTCTACACTATAGAAATGATGTTATTGTGATGGTGTCAGATATTGATGAAAAGACTCCTCAGTTTTAGTTTCAGATCAAAGAAAGTACCTTATTTTAAATGATCATGAATGCAAATAGAGCACATGCAAGAACAGGAATGAGTTTCCAGTTCAGTATCATCAATGACAACCCATGAAGTTTATTTTCTGTGCAATAAAGTTAGGGAAGCACAGATAATTGAGATAACTGAAGGAGGGACTTCAACAGGAAGGAGGACACAACAAACAAGGAGGAGGACTGCTTCAAAAGTAATGCCTCCTATTTCGTTATGTTGGCCTACAACATATTTCTGCTATGCAATCGATGGCAGCATGGGGCAGCATGATAAAACAGCATCTGGCACGGAAGTGTATATGTAGCAGAAGCGTGTCACTGAATACCTTCACACAGAAAAAAAAAATGCACCCATTGATGCAGACATTCATCAATGGTTGCTAAATGTTTATGAAGACCGAGCAGCATATGTGGGCACAAGGAGGCAGTGTATTTCAGCAGCAGCAGCAGCTCCTCAGGTACAGATATGTCATGAGCTCGATAGGCAGGCTCTTGTTCACCACTGTTGAAAATATACAGCTAATGGTTGTGATTGTATCGAAAAGTAGGGTTTTGTAGATGAGAATTTGCTCAATCAGTGTTATTGTGCTCTTTATATCTACTGTAGTTTTTATGGAAATAAAGGGGAGGCATTACTTTCAGAGCAACCTTTGTAGTTTTCTTTTTACTGTTCTGTCTTGTGGTTCAAAACAGCAAAGGCAAAGCATATAAAATCTTAGTAGGGATCTCAATAACTGAGATAATTTCAATTAGAGACCATGACCAAATTTGATCCCTAAATAAATAAAAATGAAACACACTGTATTAATATGATTATAATGTGAATTCCATATTCTAGTCTAGAGGTTACATTTTAAAGAGCATACTGATAAATGCTGAAGGTTGAGAAAACTCTTGCAAGGATGAATCACAGTCTGTAAAATATGTCTTGTAGGAGACTAAGGAAAAAGAATATAATTATCTCAACAGTAAGAAGGTTGGAAGGTTGACTAATCATGAACTGTAAAGTATATAAGTTGCAAAATGAATTTAATAATGCATGGCTCTTAAATTTAATAGACAAAGTCAAAGCGAAGTCCAGTATTGCAAAATTATGTGTCAGGAATGTGATTTCAACAGCAAGAGTAAACAAAAAACAAACAAACAAACAAACAACAACAACAAAAAAGGAAAAACTCAAATGTTATAGTTCAAGATAGCATTATGTGAAATTATGAAAAGTATACCTGGTCAAGTACTTGGCCAACATAGTGAAAGGTCTCTGTATATATACATATATATATACATACATACACTTTTCCCCTCAGTTTACTTAAGGGGATTATTGGATTCATTCTACTTCCTTTTAATTCTGTTCTGCTCTGTAGTTTGACCTTATATTCTTCTGCAATTCTCATTTACTTGAAGTCTTATGAAGGACAATACTTCTTACTGTCTTTTATCACCTTCGTATCCATGAAATGAAGTCATCCAGCATCCTGAGTAAAAAATTCTTTGTGGATTTCAATCCACTTAAGATAAGCCTTTTGAACCTTGCAGGTAGTGGAAGAATCCATTTGAACCTCATAAAGTGTATCAGGTCCATTCGCTTGCTGATTTACCTTTGCATAAGAATGACTGAATGGGAATCGGTATTTTAAATATTTGAGTAAGATAACCAAACAAACACAGTAGAGGGGCAACAAGTCAATAAATGTTTACACAGTTGTAGAAAGCTCCTCTTTTTCTGCTTCAAGTTTGTATTCTGAATATATGAATAGTTTGGACTGAGTAGCTAGCCAAACAAACAACATTTGAGAGGGACTTATTTTATAAAAGTCTCTTATCCTTATGCTTCAAAGCATCAGTACACAGCACGCTATACCTGCTTTTAAAATGTATTTGTAAATTTTACAGTGATTGGACATGGGAGATCAAATCATGCCTCAGTCTGACTGACACAAAAAGAGGTTTCTTGGGATGGAAACCAGTAGTTTGGCCTCTCTTCAGTCAGACTGTCATGCATTCTGATTTCTTTAGATTTCACGAGTTACAATTAGATTCAAGTTGGGTTAACACTGGAATACAATTCCTCCTTGTAAGAAGTGATGGTATTACTTAATAAGTGGTATTGTCTCTGAATGATTGCTCCTGAACTCCTGCTTGGTGTTATAAGTATGCAGCGGATTGCTGCAGATACACTCCCAAATAAACCAGAAGTTCCAATTGTACATTTAGCTTTTTGAAAATTGGAGGAGAAGAAAAGTGCATTTCAATGTTCTGACCAAATGGCTTTTACTTAAAACCTTTGATCATATCCTTGAATAGAATCTAGGGAGAGTTTAGTTTTATTGCTGTGTTTGTGCATATTTAGGACATAGCTGCAAACCTCAGTTTCAAATCTAAGAGATAATCCTTCAGTAATTTGTAATAATTGCCTTCTGATATTCTAACACAGGTGGGAGATTAGTCAGATTAACTAGTGCATACTTTAATATCCTCCAAATTTATCTTGCAATAAGCATCAAAATAAAGATTGTCCTGCAAAATTTGGGACAGATGGCAGTGCAAGATGACTTCTTTTCTAAATGTGTCAAAATGTTCACTCAGTCACGCAACATGATTGGTTGCACATTCTGGATGCGTTATTAAAATAACAAAAGCAGTAAAACTCACTTGCATGAACACCTGCTGCTAGAGTCTTACTTAGTACTTAACTTACTTAAAATAAGTAAGGCAAAACATATAATTAATATAAAAATAATTAATTCACTGGCAAATGACTGTTCAATGTAGTTACTGCATTACTTAAAATGTTGGCGAATAAATGACTTAAATTCAAACCATTTAAAAGCTCCCTTCATAAGCCATGCTGAAGTGATCTTGATATGACACTTCATGCAGTATAACAAGGCAGTATATAAGAACAGACACATAACAGGCCTGCTGCTACCTGTGAAATGGCATCTTTAAATCAGGTAGTACATATTTCCATGCCAGCTGAAACAGGAAAGCATAGCAGTGATGGATAAGTCCACTACCACAGACAGAATTCAAATTTGAGAAAACAAGGCACTGTCTACTCTGCTCTGTGAATCTGTTGTGGTGGTAGAAACAAAGCAACAACAACTGAAGAGCTGATTGTATTTATTATTCCAGCAGTTGAAAATGTCAAAGACAAATCTTATGAAGTCTATTTATGTATTGTGACAGAAAGTCTCATCAAAGCATGAAGAAGATTTTTGTTTCAAATGACATGGTCTAGAGCAGTCACAACCCTGGGATGATGGTTAGACTAGATGATCTTTCCAATCTCAATGATTCTATGGTTCAATGAAATAATGAAGAAATGTTCAAGACTCCTTTGTTTTGTTCTTTGCCTGGCTGGATAACTCAGTCAGCACTCACCTGTCCTGAGCTCGGGGCCTCACACTCTGGGTGATGTTAACTGCTGTTACTGCACTGATCAGTGCTGAGAAGTGAAACAAGGCATATTTGCTACACCGTCCCTAGTCTGAAATTATACACAGGAAATGAACCAGAGACTGTGTTGCAGTACTGAGCAATAACCACAGGGCCCTTCTCCAGCCCTTACGCTTGACCTTCATAACAATGGTTAGCAAACTCAAATATATCAACATTAAATAACCAATCTCCTTATGGGGGAAAAAAAAAAAAAAAAAGAAAAAGAGTGTTTAAAAGGATGGGGTACTGGGCAATGTCTCTGTTGCCATTTTTGTATGGGAGGAAGTAGAACAACAGCAAAAGTCTTCAGTGATTGATGTGCAACTATACTGTTAGCTCAGTGTAAAATCATACTGGTGAATTCAGGCTGGCACCGGAGAAACTGCTGTCTTAAAGGGTTAACCACGGCTGCTCTTGCCGTACGAGATGGTGAGGCAGTGGAGCGGCGGTCCGCACGCAAGGTGTGACCCCCCCGGCATCTCCCCGCCGCCGCACGGCTCTCGCTCCGTGTCGCCGTGCCCACCTGTTCCGCCCCCGGGCCCGGCCGCCGCTGCTCGGCGCGAGGATGCGATGCTCCTCGCAAGAGGCTGGGGATGGAGATACGGTTTCTGTAGTGATGGGGCAGACTGCGGAGAGCTATTGGCTGTCGGCTTTGTAAATTTCATTCAGTTTGGTCCAATAGCAGAAGGAGTGTGCCTGGTACAGCCTGGACCTCTCTCTCCCGCTCCCTCCCCGCTCGCCTTGCCTTGCAGATCAGCCTCCCCGGCTCGGGCTCTGCATAGGCAATCACAGCCCCTGCTCGCAGACCCAACTCACCCTCTTGCACCGATTGCAATGAATTTTATGCCTGAATGTAGGTCGCTGACAGCCGAGAGCACGAGTTTCCTGCGCATCCAGTGCTGTTTTATTTCCTGTTGATATTTTTAATTTTTCCTCCCCCCCCCTCCTCCCTTCCCCCCTCCCCTCCCCAATTCATGATCACTGCATTCCTTTGGAGAAGCAAATCGCGTTGGATTCCAAAAAGGAGAGCAGGATCCTTGTGTGATAACACCGGCTGCATGACACCCTGAGAGGATTTCCTGAAGGAATCTGGCTGTGTGAAAAAGCCCCTCTGCTTTTGCGTCTCTTCCAGCATTAAGGTAGGAGTGCTGGGCTTATCGTTTGCATTTTCATTTTCTCTCTCCCTCTCTCTTTTCTTTCTTTCTTTCTTTTCTTTCTTTTTTTTTTTTTTTTTGTTGTTGTTGTTGTTGTATTTTTTTTACCTGTTTTTTTTTTTTTTTTTTTTTTTTTTTCAGCGGGGGTGGGGGAGAGGTGTTGCAGTTGGTACTCTGGCAGAGGGCGAGCAGTTTGCTGCAGTCGTTTGTGCTTTTACTTTTCCCCATCGTGATAAACCGGTACTTTCTTTCTGCCATCTCTACCATTATGCCGACTGCGATGTCACATATGCACATTTATGCAAATTTTATTTCTTTTTTATCCGCTTCGGTCTCGTCCCCGGTAGTCCCCTTGCACCATCATTTGTTTGGAGGCATTTTGCTGCAATCAGCTATTTGGAAAGGCTCTGGAGCTCTGTGTGAGATGTTTACAAAGTAGCTCTCTGCCTTACAGCCAAATAAACAGAAGAGTGTGGAGGAGAGAAGGGAAAAAAATATCTGCAGTACAGGGAGAGAGAGAGAGAGGAAGAGCGAAGCCACAGTTTTCTGCCAGCGCGCAGAGGAGCAGGAGCGGTGCCTCGTGCTCTGTGTGCGCCGTGGTTTGCAGGGGGACGCAAAACCAACACGTCGGGTTTTGGTTAACCACTTCCCCCGCCGCCGCCACGGCCACAGAAAGGGAAAAGGGGACGGAGGAGGATGGGGGGGAAGAGGAGGGAGGCGGCCCTTCGGAGGAGATCTTGGCTCGTCTTGGATTAAGCGGTTCACCCGCGGTGGGTTTTTTCTCCTTTTCTTTTTCTTTAATCTTTTTTTTTTTTTTTTTTTTAATATATATTTTTGTCTCTTTTATCTTTTTTTTTTTTTTTTCCCCATTTGTTTCTTTTTTACACATTTCTTTTTGCCTTTCTTTTTCTTTATTTCCTTCTTTCCTTCTTTCCGGGCTCGGGCAAAATGCCCGCTTTTGTGATGGGCATGAGTTCCCGCACGTGATGGAGCAGGGACTGGCACTGGGGAGAGGCAGTGTGCTCGGCGCGGGGGGGGGGGGGGGGTGAAGGGGGGGCTGGGGGGAAGGGGGAAGAAAAAAAAAGGAAAAAAAAAAAGAAAAAAAAAAAAGAGCACGCCCCCCCCTTCCACTTCCCCTTCCCCCCCCCCTCCGCCTCCCCCCCGCGCCCGGCAGTAAATCGGCTTCTCCGCAAAGCCGGGCGGGGGCGGGCGAGGCGGGGGCTGTCGGCGGGAGGCGCCCCCTCCCCGAGGAAAGACCGCCGCCATCCCCAGCGCCCCGGGGAGGGGGGGCGGCCCCGCCGCAGCGCTGCTTTTGGCCGCCTGTCAGCTCGAGCAGCCCGCTCCCCCCCGCACACCCCGGGCAGAGTCGGGCAGACAGGGCCCGGGGGGACCTCTCCGTCCTGCCGTGATGGGCCCCTGGGCGCGCGTCACGGCGAGCGGGGAGCTCGGCTGGTTGCGGTGCTCGGCGCGGCGAGCGAGAAGTTTGCGGGGGACGTGGCGGCGGTGGCGGGGCGCGGCCAGGAGGTGGCGGTGTGGGCCCGCGCCCGTTGCCGGGGCCGTCCCGCCGCCCGCGCTGCGGTGCCCGCCGGCTCGTGGGGGACAGAACGGGAAGGGGGGGGGAGGTGGAAGAAAGTTCGTCAGGCGGAGCGGGGCGGTGCGGGGCCGCGCTCCGATGAAGGTGGGCTGGAGCGTGAGGGAGCGCCTGGGCACACCTCCGTTGCGCCGAGTTAAGCTGTGAGTGCCTCGGTGTTGGCACAGAATGCGGAGCGGGGACCGATGGAACCGTTTGAGCTGTGGTGTTCGGGTGTTTTGCGTCTCTAGGCTGTGGGGGTGGACTGCTGCTGGTCTTAGTGCTGGCATCAGTGCATACGTGTGCTTAGATATCTGATATTTAGAAATATAGACTTTTTTTTTCTTTTTTCTTTTTTTTTGGTCATGGCCAATAAGTGTTGAATACAATGCTTGTAGAATTCCAGAGTAATTTCTGGTTTTCAGTGGTTGGCAATGTTGATGGCATATATGCGTATGTTTAGAAGCAGGTGTCTTAGGGAACAAAGCGTAACTGGATGGATTTACAAGCACACCAAAATGGAAATCTCTGGTATTTTCTCCTTCTGAAACATAAATGTGACGACCCCTTTGCGTATCTCCTATAAATGGAAAAGCTATCGTCTATGTTCCATGGGGCAAATTATGTTCATCGATTATTAAATATATAAATTTAACAGCGAAGAAAGAAACTAATTTTCTATCACAGCTGGAAACAAAGTAATTAGTTCAATTAATTTTGTTTCCTTCATGAAAACACAACTTTGCTTTGTAGCACTGAGCTAATTTCATATATCTTTTGTTTTTCCTTACAAGCCATGCGTTTGATATTGCACCAATTAATAGCACATATAGAGACATCTGTATAAGTGATATGCAATGAGTATGTGTTATGGCAGGGCATTTCATGTTCTTTTGCTAATAGTAATGAGTAGAGGGTAGTACACACTGCCTTATGAATCATATTCCAATGAATCATTAAATACAAGAACAAGAAAACATGCCAGGCAGTTTCTGGTAACTCAAAACCAGTGAGGCATGTCATTTTTTAAAGATATTATAAAATGAGACTTAATTTTTGATCTAATTGTTCTTAGCATCTTGAAATTATTACTGTTTTGCGTATCAGTGGAGCTGTTACTTTGCTCTGTTCTTATGCCTGTGTATCATATAGACACAGTTATTGTTAGTATGCTGTCTGGGAGTACAGACCATTAAGTTACACCAGGTCTTATAACTGAAATTCAGTTTGGCATCCAAAACACATTGTTCCTCGAGAGGATTCTGATTCATGTCTACTTTAATTTTTTTTTTCCTCTCTTTGAATTTAGTGGCCTTTAAGCTTGGTCTCTGTAAAGCATACGTATAGAAAGAAAATAAATTTGCTTTCTTCTCCATTTTTGGAGGGAGTGATTACTTACCTGGTGTCTTAAAGTGCAGTGCGGTGCTGTGTCACAGACATCTAGAAATAATACAAATATGTGAATGGAAAAAAAAAATCTGTTGTTTTCTCTTGTTCATCTAAGTGTGGTGCTTAGTGATGAAGTTTCAGTTTTTAAAAGGCTTAACAATGGAAGCAAATGAAAGCAAGCCCTGAATGAAACACGCGCACTGGATTAAATCAGGAGAGTGGTTAAATTGATAGGCTTACTGGTGATGCTATGCTATCGTATTTTTTTATCCCGGAAAGAACGTCTTTTTAGTTGCAGCTATATTCCTGGGCAGTTTATTCACCTAACAAATTTTACATTTGATAAAAATCTGGATCTTAATAGGCATCCTTTGGCTGAAGATCTTTCATGTGGAGATGAAGGCAAGAGGCAGAAAGAAAAGCTGTTTAACTGGAGCTTTGTATTACATATATCATACAGAAACAAGGATCTGTTTGACTTTTTTTTTTTTTTTTAACAAAAGAGTGATTCAGGGAACATTGACTGACTGCCACAAGGTTTGCTCATTTGTTTTTGACAGGTTCTCAATAAAGCCTCCTCTTGGCCTTTCAGACACGCGTGCTGCTATTTGATGGCTGAATCACATAGTGTAAAGAACAGCTCCACCTGGGTAGGACAGGAATAAGCATCATGCTATA
Source organism: Phasianus colchicus (assembly GCF_987193195.1). Lineage (NCBI taxonomy): Eukaryota > Metazoa > Chordata > Aves > Galliformes > Phasianidae > Phasianus > Phasianus colchicus. Next base: position 128,149,359 of record NC_143436.1, read on the forward strand.
ATCAGCATATAATTTAGTCATTCTGTCACTTGAAGACTTGTCATCAAGGTTCAAGATCACTTCAGCATGAGTATAATTGGTTAGTGGTTAGTTGTGTGCACTGGATTATAAAATTGTGAGTCTTAAAAAAAAAAAAAGGAAAAAAAAAAAGAAAACCGACTAGTAAAAACAAAACATAAACATGAAGCTGCGCAGATCAATATAAGTCTCATGTCCAACTGCAGCCATCCGCTGTCACAGTTCAACTAAGGTGCACTCAAGCAATGTTTGTAAAGCATTTATGCTCTGAGCCATTTCGATCCCCACATCTGACAGGGTTATATACTCAACTCTGTCACCTTTTAATAGTTCTCTAGTTCTCATTGTATTTGTTATAGTAGTCCCCAGATTGGATTGGGGAAAACAAAACAAAACAAAACCAACAAAACCACTAAAAACACAGACACACAAGATAAGGCCTTGCTGTCTAGTGGAGGAAAAACAAGCTTTATAGGTAATACTCCTGGAAAATTATTTCTATTGAGATGAGGCACAATATTAATCAAGTTTTCACAACCTGAAATTGATTTAAGGTTAGAAAGAGAAAATTGAAAAATACAATTTACAAGCAGTTTGTAGTGGATGGATTCAAAGGGGAGGAAATTATTCTGAAGATATTACATGCCAGCTCATCTCTCTTTAAGCCCTGTAAACTAGTGGGGATTTTTTTTTTTTTTTCTGAATATTTTCATTAAAAATAAGGTGTATATGAAGCATGGTTACTTCGTGTTTTGCATGCAAAACTCATGTGAGGATCTGAATAGAAGCAGCCTGTATAGAAAACGGCTTTTCCTGAGATCTGCAGTGAGGCTTTGCCACAAGCATGGCTAATGCAAACCGAATGCATTAGCACATGCTGGAGTGATCCCTAGCTTGGGATGTTCATATTTGTATGGTGATAATCTAAAAATAAATTATAGCCTCTGATGTCACAATGTATGATTCGTTCTTTCTGCTGTGTTCTGTGCTGAACCCACACACCATTTAGTCTCATACCATCAGTTCTGATAAGTGGGTGCCACTGACTAGCTCCAGTAGAGGGTTAGGACTTTCCATGCTTGTCTTTCTTCTGTTATTTATGGGCTCACTGAGATTCGCAACTTTGATGGGGAAGTTGAGCCTTTCAAGAGAGGTAAGCCTCGAAAATGAATGGCACTTCTATTAGGAAAAATATTTGAGACAGTAGCACAGTGGACTGATTCAGTTCACTCTGAAAACAAGAGCAGTATGTAGCTGTCATCGTACTGTTTTTAAAATAGCTTCCTTCAAAAGTACTCTTTTATATTGCTTGCAAAGATTGTGACAGATTCATATTGAAGTTTGATTCTTTTAATGTAATAATGAAAGATTTGTGAATAAATTTTTGTTTCTTTTCCTAGATTAACCAACAGCCAATTTTAGTTTCATCTTAAGTGGCTGATTTGATTTCTTATGCATACTGAATTAGCTCAACTTTATTTACTTTAAATTGAATTTATTTGTATGATGAAAAATAATGTTGATTTTTAATTATACAAATAATTGAGACTAAACCACTTCCATGCATCACTATAACAGATAATAGATGAAATAGGTATGACTGCAGTTTTGTGTTTTGTTGGTAGTAAACTGTTGGTGAACCATCTCTTTCAGATTTGCTTTTGTCTAGTGTGGTAGGCAAAAACAGGTAGCCTGCTGCTTCTCAGTACCAATAATTTCAGAGATAAGGCATTTATTTTCTCTTCCAAGTGAAGGAAGTCATTGTCTTTTTAGTAACTTTACTATAGCCAGAAATGGAAGAGGAAATTTATGAACAGGCATTTATCGCACTGTTGCTTGAAGTTATCTAATAAAATGATTACCTTGAAGATACGTATTGTTCTAGTAGCTGGGTTACAAGTCTAGTACTGACTGTCTAGTACTGACCTGGAAGGAGCTGAATTTCGAACTTTTGGTATTGTGCTCTCTAGATTTTTTTTTTCAAGTTCATGATTCTGTTAGGACTGACCAGCCATGATGATCAGTACTGTCAGGTGGTAACTTTGTGATGTCGTTGCCAGATGTCTCTAAGTTGGTGATCAAGCTTCTTTACACACTTTTTAAAGTCAGTCTTGGACACTTAGTGAAAAACAGTCAATTTAATGGCAACAAGCATTATACTCAAAAACTGTTTAATGGCACCATGAAGAGCACTCAAATAAATTAGTTACATTTTCTATAATAAAATTTATTTTAAGCTTTTGAACTCTACTGGAACAACTCATAATAACTCTTCCACTTTGTGGTTATTTTTGTTTGGTTGGTTGGTTGTAGCTTTTTCCTCTTCAAGGCATATGGTGCTATAATTAGCTGTAAATATTATTTGTTTTGTTTCAAATAAAAAAAAAAAAAAAGCATTCTGTGAGGCTGCTCCAAAAGTAATGCCTCCTATTTTATGGTGTTGGCCCATGATGTCAAATGTGGCTGTTGATATGGCAGTAGAGCTTGAATCTTCCCAGTAGTATTCCATTACATTTTGTTGCCATGTGACATATGGCAGCAGAGAGGCAATGTGACAAAATGGTGTCTGACATGGAAGCATAGATGAAGCAAAGATGCGGAACTGAATTCTTCCATGCAGAAAAAAGGCACACATTGACATTTGTTAATGCTTGTTGAACATTTATGGAGATCAAACAGTGGATGTGAGCATACTGAAGCAGTGGGTGGTCCATGTCAGCAGTGATGATAGCATTAGTGGGTCATCTCCACTGAAGATTATACAGCAAAAGTATTTGTGCTTACAGACATGATTCATTATTTTACTTTTACTGATTTGCTATAAGAGATTTTCAGATATCTTTTTGAATGAACAAAATCAGTATTTTATTCATATGGGACCATTTAAGATGTAAGCCACATGCTGTCTAACGTGTGATAGATTTTTACTCATTTTCTTAGTGGATATTGCATAAATCATGAATGTTAACCAACTTGTGTAGCAAACCTAAGATTAACAGAACATAAACAGATTTGTGCTATTAGACCAAGGCTTGTTGGATTTTGTGCAGAGATTTCTGTTGATTTCAAATGGCTTTTGAACATGTCTTATGAGTAGGTAGCATTTGGTATTTGCATAGAACAGAGGAAGTCATACAGCTTAAAAGTTTTCTGTTGACGATATGTTAAGTTCTGCTCATGAAATTGCCTTTCTGAAGAAAAAAAAAATATCAATATGTTCTGAGAAAGTATGCAGCTCCATACCTTATTTGAAGAGCTTGTTACTGGTGTAGATGACTACATATACAAGAAAAGTATGCTATATAATGCAGGAGTATGTACTGCTTCAACTCATGTTCTGATGGTGATTGCAAAGACAAATGTATGTACAGGCTTGTTATTTTCTGTGATTTCTGCCTGAATTTTGTTTGATTTGTTTTTCAGCAGAAGCTGTGTATTTGTTGGTAACTAAACTGATGGAGTACAGAGATCCCATTTGTATACCTTTCCATGGAGAGTTTTCATTAACTGTGTCCGTGAAGAAATGGCAGTTTTTTACTTGAACTATCTTTGTCATAATATTATATTATGCTATCTCTCTGGATTTTCAGTTGTACTGTTCCTAGATTAGAGATATCAATATTATATTTTATAATATAATACTTATAGGAAGTTTTGAGGAAAAAAATAACAAAAAAAATCATTCCTCTTGATTCTGGAGGAGTAGAGGAAGAAGAGTTGAAGCTCATGAGAATCATTGATCTATCTGCCATTACCCACATTCTCTGAAATTAATAATGCGTTTCTGAATTTCTGAATTTCATGGGATGTTTCTGGTGTATAAGCAAAAAGATTCAAACAACAATGAAATGTTGATGGGCAGCCATTAGCCAAACATCAGCTAGTGAGTTATTCCTGTATGGGATGTTCTCTTCACCCGTACTTCATAGGAGATGGTTCAGTGCAGTACTTACTTCAAGACAGCATTCATCAAGGCAGGGTATTGCTTCTCAGTCAGACACATAGCACTGATTTGCTGGTTGGATTCTTCCGAGCCAAATATATATTTATCAATAGAGTACTTATTGAAATCTCTGCCTGCTGCACTTTGTGTCATCTGCATGAAAGCAAAGGTAAGTTCTCCATACACATTGGAGTGAGGGGAAGTAGAACTTTCTGCAAATTATACACAGCTGGACAGATGAGCTGTGGTGCCCGAGGCTTTGAATTTGTATTAACACAGCCAGCAGTAGGTCTGCTACCCGAACTAGAATTGTTTGGTGTATGTAGTTTCCAATGTGCAGGTGGTGAACTGGGGCAGCAGATGATGCTGATCCACTGGCTTTGGCAGATTAAATATTAGCAATTGTCAAAACTGGATGTTAATCTTGGAGGTGGAGGAAATCTCTTCATGTGGGAGTTGGCATATTAATTTCATACTTATTGTGATAATAAACTTTGTTTAGTTGAAGAAGTTATAATGGACAGGTGAATTAGTTGCTTCCATCTAAACAGATTAACAATTAAGGAAATACTTTCTTTAATCTTACATTTACTATGTCTTTCTTTTTCTCAAGCCCTTGTATTTTGGTTTTTGAAGATAAATGCTTAGTGTTTGTATTAGTTTGATGTCATCTTTACATACAGATGACATTTCAAATATAGTGCTTTAGGAATTTGATGATGGAGGTCAGCTGGCACACATTTAATGAAGAGAGTGAATTAGAAGAGCCAGTAAGACTCTTTGCGTACTGAGCTGTGAAAGGTATGCTGCAGTGATTTGTCTGCCTGATCTGGTACAGAGGTTACTGAAATGCAGTGGGTTAATGGTGCAGTCATCTTTTAGACAAAAGTCTAAAAGCTAAGCAGTGAATGGAGAAATGATGTCTTAAGATGAGGAGATCTTTCTGTCGGTGCAAGATGAGGGAGGAATATTTATTGTATACTTGCCCTCCTTCCCCTCCCTGCCTCCATCCCTAGCTTGGTTTGTTGTTTGTCCTTCCCAGAATTCTCACAGCCTCAAGATGCCTTTCATAGTCAGAGAGAATAAACATGCAGTATGCTGGGGACAGATTATGAGTTTCAAAGGACGGTTAACATGGGTGATTGTCATATAAAAAGGAGATAATGAGAGAAGAGGGAATAGGATGAGATAAGAATGTAGTTGCATTTAGAGAAGTCTTAAAACAGGACACTCACGAAAGAAAGACTGAAAATGTAAGGATAGGAATGAGAGGAAAATGTAAGGATAGGAATGAGAGGAAGTAAAGATACTAGAACAGGGAAGGTAGAGTAGTGAGAGTCGTGAAAGTTCAAATACTGTATTCTGAAAAGCCTGCAGTAGCAGGATATGAATTGAGACAGACTTACAAGAGGAACTTATGTTTTTGAAGATGAAAGTTTGGCTTTTATCTGAGGACATGCAATACAGCAGAAATAGGTTTACTATATTGATAAGGGACAAAATGTGATTCTCAGTATCATCCTCACTTTGCATGGATATAGGATGAACTCTTGAAAGAAAATTATTTTTTTCTGAATAAACTCTGAAAATATTTTTGTTCAAGTAAAACACATTAAATATCACATAATTTTTTAATAAAGCCTTATACAGTGTTATCATCCTCAAGTACATTTCTTTTTAGGAACTTCTTGAGTTTATCTCATTTTTATCAACTAATAAATCTTTTTTTTCTGTTTCATTTCAAACACATTTTGCTGGTGTAGGTTTTTGTTTGTTTGCTTGTTTGTTTTTCCAACATGACAAGTGTGACTCTTAACCTGCATTTCCTAAGAGAAATTGCAGTGAAGTGTGTGCACAATGTGAAGAAATTTATTTTGGATTATATACAAACAAGCTTATAAATCTATGTGGGTTTTAATGGTTTTATCACTGGTATATGGGGGGAATTTTTTTCTTCATCTTACTCATGTGAATCAGTCAAAGATGTTAAGGTAATAGTTGATGAAGATTCTGCACATAAGTTGTTGTACCATTACCTTACACCTAAGTTATATTCCACAGTTACAAATATTCTCTTTGTTCACTTTTTCAAACAAAATAAATTGATGAACCTCTTCCAGTCCAAAATGTTCTCTTTTAAAATAGTAGATCTTTGGTGAGACATAAAGCAGCCAGAATAAATATGTTTTCCCACAGACTGTGCAGAGTACCAACCTTCATTTCATGTCCTTAATAAACAAGCTTCCCCTGTGCACATAATGTGACATAATGTGTATGAGAGACATTTTTCTTCACTTACTGTCAGCTGTGTATTTGAGAAGATCAGAAGTATGACTAAGATCTTATTATCACTGTTTTTACATTGTTTTATACTATTGTCTTTACTGGCACTGTGCCTGATATTTGAGTGTCTAGAAGTATTAATTTAGTGCTTAAAAAAAAACAGTCATGTTCCTGGATTTTTTCTCTTTTGCAGCTAACATCTATACAGCTAACATCTTATACAGCTAACATTTAATGAATTAATTTGCCAGGTACCTCTTTTCAACAAAGGGAACTTGTTCTCAGTAGAGCAGATTGTTTACCAGTGAGCCATATACGTTTGCCCTACTGAATGTGTGTGAAATGGTCCATCACAAATTCACATAACTGCATTAACCTTCATGACAGTATTACTTTGAAAAGTTAAGACAAGGATAGAAGTGAATGACAGGAAGTGGTGAGATAAAATTCTTTTCTACATTTTTCTCTATTAGATCATTATTCTTCTTAAATAGGAGGATTATGTTTTTCAGAATTTAAATTCAAGTGGGAATGTTTTAAATTCTAAACCCATGTTAACTTTTCTAGTATGTATTCAGATAAGTGGAACTTTCATTTACAGAAGGATGAAAAATGAAATGGAGGAGGAAAAAAAAATCTCCTACAACCTACTTTATTACCTTATACCAATTTCTTTCTCTGCTCTGACATGCACTAGGATTGATTATTTATAGTACATACTTTCTATGAATAAATAAGCACTGAATTTTATGTAAGAAGATAGCTCAGAAAGTAATTTGCTAGAAAAGACTGATAAAAAGTTTGGCAGAAGAAGAGCTCAGTTGAAGAGCAATATTTTGTCTTTATTTTCAGGAATGAACATTTTTAAGATACAGAAAAAATAAACAGGTTAGAAAGAAACAAGATGAAGAATATAGACTTTGTCTAGACTGTTAATGCTTTCCAGACTCCCTCATAAATCCTGAGGAATTTTCTTTTATTTGAGGGTGGGAGAGATGGGGAGAGGGAGAAAGATAGGAGCAAGTGAATTAACTCTTTGTATTTTCTATTTTATTTTTACTTGGCTTATGTTCTGTAACAAAGGAGATGGTTTTCAGATATCTAGACTGAAAAAAGTGAAAAGAAAAAAAAAAAAAACAACAACACAAAAATAAACACAGAAATACACACCATTCCTTCCTCAGAAATGCACAAAATTGCAGTTTTGTAGTGGGGAGGGGAGGCAGGGGAAGAGGGGATGTATCAGGCCAGGAAAAGCGGTGGCAATGGCAAGGGGTCCCTGAAGAGCTTTTTACCCTGGCAGGATCTTCTCTGTTGCAGCAAGTGCAAAAATGAAAATGAGGAGGATTCTTTTGCCATACTTACTTCTTAGCACTGCCTATTCTAAACCATGTGAAAAATTTAAGCAGTTGCTTCCTTTTTTGATGCTATTACTACCGATTAGAGTACAATAATCTGTAGGTTCAAGAGTTGCAAGATTTATTATTGGATAATAATTATTAATAATTTAAATGGCCATCATCTAATTTGCAGTGCACTACATTTTCATTTTCTCTGTTATAAACTGGAGTGTACAAACCAAAAGATAAGGAAAGATGAAGTTGGGAGGATAGGCAAAAGAGGCACAATTCTGACTCCAGCAGTAGCTGTTTTCCACAGTCATGAACCATAACAAAATTAATTTGTGGCTGCAAGACTGTGAGGTGAGAAACATGATACCTAGAACGTGGGAATAGCAAGAGAAAAATAATGCTGTGCAGGCTCTGGAAAACAGAGTGGCCTCAGTGGCTTAGAGGAAGCTTACAGATCTGCAAATTGCAAGCTATTCATATTGCTGAGTGCTAAGGTACATGAGGCAAAATATGTCATGACTGTATTCAAGAATCAAAACATCCTGTTAGACCACGTAAGACTAAAATCAGAGATCAGGGAAACAAACAAACAAACAAACAAACAAAATCTGTGGAGGGAATTCATTAAGTTTACTCCAGAGAGTGGCACAGCATAATTATTCATATAATTAGAACCCATCCTTGTTTTTTCATTGTTTTAAAATGACTGGCAATTTTGTGTTCCCTTACAACTTTTAGTGTTTCATAATGTACCCTTAGGAAGGAAGGGATTCCTCTCTTCCTAAGACAATATTTAGCATTTATATGCACTCTGATTTTTTAAATCATCACAGAATTGCCCAATACCCACATTGCCCAACGCCTCAAGGTATTCCAAAATACAGAATTTAGCCACAGGCAGTAACAACACATACAGGGATTGCTGTCAGATCTTGGTACTATTCCCAGAAATGCTCTGTTCCGAAGGCTGTACTTTGAGGAATGATGTTGTAGGTTCAGATGGCTAAATTCGTTAAGATACTAAGGTAGCACAGCAGGGAGTACAGTTATCCTTGATGCTCTTGGCTTTTATAATGGCAAAAAACAGCAATGCCTACAGAATTTCTGGAGCTGGAGACCATCTGAATCAGTGTCCCAAACTAAGCCCAGTGGTAGCAGAGATTTTTTTGTTCGTTTGTTTGATGGTTGATTTTTTTTTTTTTATTTTATTTTTCCTCTCACATCTTTAAGCCTGGTTTTTGTTTCTTTTCAAGAAAAGGCTATACGTTGAAGGAAAGTAGATGTTTCTTAACAGTCCAAGTAACTACTCTCAGATCATGAGATGGGTTGTCCCATGTCTGGACACATCAGACTACTTACTATTAGAGGTTGGCAGTTAGGAACCGAGGAAGCTGAGAAATGACTGTTGTATAGATAGTGAACTTTTCTGTCATGAAGACAAAAAAAATAAAAAAATAAAAAAATAAAAAATCCACCAACCAACCAAATTTTTAAAAAAACGTCCTCTCCCCAGCAATTTCTTTTACCGTATGCCTCGCTCAGTGATTAATAGTGGATGAAAGATTCCAGCAGGGCTTTCACAGCATTTCCCATTGTGAACTGTATAAGTGTTTAGTATCTCCGAAGTAATAAGAGTGTCTTAACTTCCATGAAATACATACTGAATATATTGCACAAACTAGGAGAGCTAGGAAGAAATATATTTTTAGGTCCATATATTAAGTCTAATAGTTGTTATCCTTCCTCCAGAATAGATACTACTCAGCAGATTAAACCCCCAGTAGGATCATTAAGAGTATATTCAGTAATATTCTTCTAAAATGTTTACAGAAAGATCTTGCTTGGTTCTCCGTATGGAGTGCTTCATCTCCCCTACCACAGAGGTCTCCTTTCAAAGCTGTAGACAGCTGTGTTGAAACTAGCTAGTCTTAGACTCTCAATGCAGATTTTTTGGAGAAGAGAACAAGAAAGAACACTTGTTATCAATGTTTATAAGTAATGCTTTGTTAAGATGAATTCTATTCTGTGGACCATTGGCATTGTTTAAAAGATTATATGTGGTTGGCATAGCTTCTCTAAGGCCTTGCCTGAGATACTCATGTTATTTCTGGTATTACGGTTGTGGCAGAAACACCTTACATTCTTTCTATATCATTATTTCTGTTTATGTAAAATTACAAGTCTCCTTTTAACATAGTAGACTACTGTTTTCATGGCAATAGTTTTTGGTATTTGACCATCTGTGTCATTTTCAAACACAATTTTCCTTATGAAGGTGTGGGATTTCTGGATGATAATATGCTTGAGCACCACTGATAGGCCGGGGTCTATCCTTAATGTAAGATTGTTGCTTCACATTAGAGGCTTGTATGATCAGGCTATTGGTCCTTTTGAACTTTTGGTGGCTAGCATGACTTTCACACACTGTGATGTGTATTGTTAGTGGTATCAAGAAGCCTAATTCTTCTATCTAAATTTTTCATTCAGTGGTTTTAGTTGCACGTGAAAGATACAATCTACTTAGTTATGTTGGATACAGTAAAAGTTTTTGATGTGTTTGTTATCTACCAGTGCATTCTTTGTGAGACATACTGCTGAAAATATGATTTCGCATAGTGTCTTCTATTATTCTGAATTTTAAAGATGATTTTATTATTATTTTTTTTAATAGCATCTTTTGGAAATAGTTACGGTGTTTATGTTTTATGATGGCTGAGGCTTAAGAACTTCAACTTTCACCTCTTAGTCATTTACAATTTTTGCTAAACAGAAAACAGTGGAAGTGACTGTGTATTTTGGAAATGGCTAAATGCAGTGTTGAACACTTGAAGGACTAAGTTCATAGTAGAGTTGCTGGAAATATCAGAAGGAAAATAACCATGTGAGTTTCCTGTTTAAATACATTACACTTCAGGCACAAAGTTTGATCTTTCAAAAGCAATAACAAAGCCAGTACTTTCCATTTTGAGGCAATCCTGAATGTTTTAAACCCCAAACTTCTTTTAGTATTATGTATTAATTGCAGTAAGAAATTTTGGAAGCAGAAGACAAACTTCATTATATATAATCATAGTTGAGCATGAATATTTCAATTCTATAACTCTAATTGATGATAAATACTTCCATTCTGTTTTAAATTTTTGCAAACAGTACCAATCAATTGTAGCTAAAATAGTGCTTTTGCAACACAGGTCTCTAAATTTGGTGAGAACAATTAATATTTCTCACATGAAAAGGTCTAAAGACATTTAGTTATATGTATTTTTTTAAATTTAAACACACTAGAAAATTATTTTTCAAACAAAAACTCTTCAAATTATAAACAAGATCATATATATACTTCAGAACTTTTTTGTTTAGTGTTTTATTACCAAACAAAATATTGAATGTGTCTACGTGATAATCTTCAATTGCTTTTATGAATAGTGTTGTGGGTTGTTGGTTTGTTTTTTTTTTTTTCCTTTGTTTTCATGAAAGCAGTGATTTTTAAAAAATAAATTTGAAATAAATACAAACTGAAATTCTGAAGAAAAAAAAAAAGCAACTGTCTGTGGTGGTTCATTTTCTGCGAACATCTGTCATTTGAATGCTGGCTAGGGAGGTTTGTTTTTGTGGGCATACATTCTAGTTAGGTTTTTGAGTGAAACAGTAAGCAGAATTTCTTTGTGCATAGATAATTAGATAGCGACAATTTGTATTTGCATGTTTGAAAGTGGTTACATAACAAGAATCTCATTCAAAGGAAGAAGATCTGTGTTCTCTCTAGATATAGTTTTTTTTTTCAGTATCTAAACTTCACTTGCAACTTCAGAGAACATTCGCAAAAAAATATTAGGCCTTTCCCAAAATAATGCAGTTAGGAGCAGCATTAACAGAAACATTACCAGGAATAACAAAAAATATTTCCCCTTTACATCCCATGCTATACTGAGCAGGATTTGTTATTGAATTATTATCAGCTAATGATTGCAAAGACATTTGCCACTTTTTTATATGTGGGTCTCAATTGCACCTTAAGTAGATTAATAGAATAAAATAAGTACTGCAAACTGGAGTGCTTTTCTGTTTGTAATGTAGATTATATATTAATGGAATATCCACAGTATTTTTAAAAACTTTAAATGGTTAACTGCATGCAGAATATCTTTGTTGACATACTTAACTATAGTGAAAGAGCTTTCCATAAGTAAGCAGTTAATTTTGAAGCATAACACATAGCATTCATGGTTTTCAGTGATTGAAAAATACAAGGGTTTTATTGCTGCTGCGGTTTGATACCAGTACTGTATTCGATTTTCAGAGTTTTTGAAATCAGGCCGTTTAGCTGTCTGATGTAAACTCACTTTATTATTAAGCTTCATATTAATATTGATTGCGTGTATATGTTTACTAGAGTAGACTCATATACTCATATACATAACTAGACTCAGTATACTTACCAGCACTACATAATTACTACTGTTCAGCCCTGTGGGTATTGAGCACTTTGATCTAACAGAAAGTCCTCTGACATTCAGCTTCTGTGACCTGAAGTATTGTCTTTGCAAAGTACTACAATATAATATGTGAAATACCAGCTTGTTCAGAGTTCTCATGGTTTCTCTATATAACTCATAGGGTTTATCGTTAATTCTCACAGCTTCTTGAGGTAAAATATGTCTTATGTTTTGCTTCTCTGTGAGACACTTCTAAAATATGTTTATCTTTAATATTATATTTGAAAATTTTTATTAGTTATTATTGTCAAAGCTATGTTCTTAGGTACAAACTGTAATTTTTCAGTAGCAACAACCACTTTGTACATTTACCTATGTCCTGTCAGAATTTCCTCCCAAAATCATGTGGTCAGTACAAGGCTACAGCCTCATTTGAGCCAGCAGTTATGAGATATGGATACTTAGATCTTCTGCTGATCTTGTAAGAAATTTTATCGATTTCAGAGGCCTTTAGATCAATCACTTAAGGCAACTCTGGTCTTTCTTCGACTTTTGGAACTAAAGTAATAAAAGGTCAACGTATTCATAACTTAGTCTTGAATATCTCTGTTCTTCCAAGTAACAGTTGGGCAGGGAAGACAGATAATTGTAAAGAGGGTGGGGATACTGGACCCAGGACAATCATAAATTTGTTTTGGTTATAACCTGTAATCAACAACATAATATATGACTTATTGCAGGCATTGACAGCAATGAGCAAGCCAGTCCTTCTTTGCAGGGCTGCTCTCAGTGAGTTCTTCTCCCACTCTGCATACATAACTGGGATTGCCCTGACCCGAGTACAACACCTTGCCCTTGGACATGTTGAACCTCATTAGATTCTTATAGGTTCTGTTACCAAGCCTGTCAAGGTCTGTTCAGTGTCATCCCTTCCTTCTATCATATCAACTGCATCACTCAGTTTGATGTCATCAGCAGACTTTCTGAAAGTGTACTCAGTCCCACTGTGTAGATTGTTGATTGAAAGTGGTTAAAGTGCACTGGTCCTATCCAGACAGTTCCTTATCCATGGAATAGTCCACCCTTCTGACAGAATCTTGTGGAATTTGTAGGTACTAGTCTCAAAACACTTAAACAACCCAGGCTCTGTGGTGGGGTAGGGGCTCTGATTAGCAGGCATGTCCATACAGGGGCTGTATGCAGTGCTGTCTAGCTTGCAATGCAGCCTGCCTTTTATCCCTGCCATCTCTTCGTCATGGAGTGGCCCCAGGCATGCACCCATCACTCAGCAACACCCAAACTGTCAGTGCACTATTAATACTGTGTAGAGTGAAACCAGGGCACAGGGAGGGCAGTGCTGTGCAGTGCTGACTCAAGTGATGGCAAATAATTTGTATGCATTTTGATACATTGGCTGAACACAGTGCTCTGAGCAGTGAAGAATGTGCAGCCGTTCTCTGATATGATAAAGGAGTTTGAGAACAGGTTTTAAGATTGCAAAAAAAATTTGTCAACTTATGTCTGTGACACCATTTTCAGTTGATATAAATACATGACCTGTAAATTTTCAAATGGAACGTACAGAGTTGCAATCAGATATCCAATTCAAAAATCTGATCATGTTTCTTTACCAGACTTCCATAATCCCTCCCTTACTAGTGAAATATATCCTTCACTTCATAACCACAAGTTATTCATGTCATTGCATTTTGGTAGTACATACACTTGAGAATAATTGTCAAGGATGAAGTACAGAAAGAGTAAAATTTCATCAAAACTCTTCAATGAACACCTTGACAGCTCACTAAGAGCTGCAACCACTGTCATCAAACTAGAGTGTTACATTCATTTCACAAAAACAGTCACATATCCCATTTGTTTTATGCTTTTTTCCTCTTCAGTACTGCATGTGTAGGGACAAGTGGAAATAAGGTTGAAGCACTCAAAGATTCCTGAATCTTCTAAAACACTGAACCACACAAACATGAGAAAGTTGCCAGCTCAAAGGTGGTCTCTGACCAACTACACTATATAAAAGTGATTGTGTGGAAACCTAATTTGATTTCAAATCTGGTCCATAATGCCAGTTTAGTGTCTTGTCCCACTTGGTAGGCTGTGAGGGACGTGTGCCCTTTTTCCTTTAGTGAGGGATTTCTCAGATCTGCAGAGTCATGCAGTGATGAGGCCACTGTGACTTAGTTACTTTAATGACTCAGGATCTGTCATAAGGTTAAACAATCAAATAATTTATTCAGTTTACTTTACTTTTTCCTCAGTATTCTACAATAATAAGAGATACATGAAATCACAAATTTGACAAATATGATAGCAGTAAAAACCACGCTAAACAGCAAAACTGGGCAAATTCAGTAATAGTGAGAATCATACTTAAGGATTGGTGTATCTAATTGGTACAATCTTGGAATAGAGTACAGAAAGAAATAGGGAGGTAGATAGGAAAATGAAGAAATGGAGAAAGAATTAGATAGATATAAATCTATCCTAGGATCAGATGATGGGGTCTTCAGTTCTACAGTCTGAGGGTGTTCAATCCTTATGTTCAATCAAACATAAGGTAAATATGCACATTCATCTTTATATAGAATGGCCTATCTGACGGAGGCTGCACTGCAGGTCTGTTCCCAGTGACAGAAAATTTCATCTCGTCTGCTCCTTCTTTATTTGCTCCTAGAGATCAGAGAAAGAGATTTGTCATATTCCAGTCAAGACAAGATCCCTTTTCTCCTTGTCCACTTATTCACTGCCACAGGTTTTTTTTTGTAAAGCTTGTTTCTAGCCATTCAGCACTCAGCATGTGTTGATGTCTGGGGTATTTCCTCCCCAGGTACAGAACTCTGCACTAACCTTTTTGAACTTAATGAGGTTCCTGATGGCTAATTTCTTTAGCCCACTGACATCCTTCTGGATATCAGCACAATCCTCTGCTATATTAGACGCTCCTCCCAGCTTTGTGTCATGAAATCTGTTGAGGGTACACACTGACCCATCATCCAGGTCATTAATGATGACGTTGAACAAGATTAGACCTAGTACTGACCCTTGGGATACAATGCTAGTTACTGTCTTCTGGAAGATTGTGTGCCAGCACCAGTCTTACTGGTTTAGACATTCATCCAGATTTCCATCCATTTCATTGTCTGCGTATCCAGCCCATACTTCATCAGTTTCTCTGAAAAGGTCATATAGGAGACAGTTCTGGAAACTTTATTGAAGTAGACAATATCCATTGCTCTTCCCTTGAATACCAAGCCAGTCCTTTCATCACAGAAGTTTATCATATTGGTCAATTATGACTTATGCATGAGTCTATGCTGTCTGATCATGACTGTCTTCTTGTCCTCCATGTGCTGGAAATGATTTCCAGGATTATCTGCTCCATCAGGTAAATTTTGGATTAAGAAAGAATATCTAGATGAATCTATTTAATCAATACTTGAATGCTGTCTGCCACAGTGGCCTTTTTAAAATTCTTCCAAGATGATCCTTTTGGATTGCTTTTGTATTTTGAGTTTGTTGTGCTCTTCTCTCCCAACACTCTCTTAAGCTGTCTTTGTGATAACATTGTTCATTCTTTTCCATAAATCATTTTGAGAAAAAGAAGAGTGAAAAAGCGCATTCCCTATTGTCTAAATGATGTGGATTTTAGTTGCTTCCTCTCAACAAATAGAAAAGCTATTTAAAAAAAGGCAAATGGAACCACATGTATTACATTTTATAGCATGCTATCAATGCTAAGTCTCAACCAGTCTAAACAGCTTTATGTAACTTACCTGCTGGTTTTTATGTAGGACTGTGAAGGATGTGTTTATGTCAACCCTTATCTTATGGTGGTAATCCCTACTCCAGTAAAAACTACTTAGAACAAATAAATTTTTAAATACCTTTTGAAGAAGGGGCATGGGATAGAGGAGGGAAAATGTCAAAGTAAATGATAGGGAATTATGTCAAAGGCTGTGATATAGTGATGACCACCTCTATATATTTCTTGCAGTTTTGCAAATTCATTTTCATCTGTTTATGTAGATGTTATCATTCTTTCTTCATCACCTTGGCTCCAAGCTGAATTTGTGGAATGAAAAGTGACTGTCTGCTTCAAAATGTCATTAATTTAAACGGTTACTGTAGATGTCCTGAATTAAGGCAACTGATTTGCAGTGAAATATCTGAGGATGCATGTTGGCATTGCTTTCTCACCCAGATGTGTGGGTTTAGTAATCTTCAGCTGAAAGTCAATGGTAAATGCTGTTTCTGCTCTAAGCCATCATTAAATGTTGAATAGGACTTACCTGCATTTAGAAGCAGCTTCTGAAGTCATGCCAGTGTTCCTTTACTTCAACCAGCTAATTTTAATACTGTATTATGCTGTGTCTCACTTATCTCTATAGTTTGCTTAAGATTTCATGACTAAATTCTTGCTCATATTTGCAAAATATCAGTCTATATGGCTATGCTTATAACTTGCAGGATACCAAGAGTAATGGAATAATAATGCATACATTTTAGGTGGAAGTTTACAGAATTGTTAAATAACATATGAAAATTAATAGTACTTTAAAGGCAAAAGCCTTGATACTCTTCTGCATTTAATCTTGGATAGTCCATTATCCCTGTACAGTCTGAACCAAATATGGTTATAGGACTGTGGTGGATTAGCTTTGGCTGACAACCAAACACCCATCCCAGTTAATTTCCCACAAATTGAATCTGTTTTGCCTGTGATGGTAATTGGTAATCAATCTCCCTGTCTTTATTTCAATCCACAAGTTTTTTCATCCTATTTTCTCTCTCTCTCAGTGAAGAAGGGGAATGAGTGAGCAGATGAGTGGGAAATTGGCTGCTGGCCAGAGCTAACCCTCCACAAAGGTTTTCTATTTACTATGTTATATATAAAGCAGGAAATAACCTTTCAAAATCAATGGGAACACTTGGACTTGGAAAGCAATTTTTATTGTATTTCATTTTTGATTCCTTGTTTTTAATATACAATCTTGTGTTATAATCTCAGTTAGGTAATCTCAAGGGTTGCAAAGAAAATTAATACCACTCATTTCATCAGCTGATGCACTTAAAAACAAACAAACAAACAAATAAACAAACAAAAAACAAACCAAGGTTTTGAATGCAGAAGATGGTTCCCTAAGTGACTAAATCCAAAGCCACAAATGGTACACTAGAGAGGCATGGTTAACAACAGCTGTTCTAAAGAAATGCGGATAAGAACACTTTCACAATATAAGAAATGTATCAGATATACCAAGTGAGAGGTAATACTTCTGTTACAGAAAGAGGTGCTAAGGAGGTGGCTCAGTCATGTCAAAAGTACCGAAGATACATTATTACAATACATAATAAAGTGAAGACCTTTCTTGGGAAGAGATGGAGACAACAGTAAAACTCATGTTGCTGTGGAGTCTGTAATTTTGAGAAGCTGTTGGAGTACTGGCCTAAGTAATCCAGTGTTAGGTTTATCCTGGAGATTTTACTAAGTTTGAGTATAGAAGCAAAGAAAGTTTCAGTAACAGAAGAATGCTATAAAACAACCCAGTGTTAAGTAGCTTTTTCCATTCTTGACTGATAGTGTGAATTCATTCTGCTACAGTGTTTGAGTTGTATTTTTTTGTTTGTTTGTTTGTTTGTTTGTTTAAACTACATAGTTTCCATGGAGTTGGCTGGGGGAAAATGTATCAAAGGTTTAGGATTGGCAGATTTTGATCATTCTGTTATGGGAAATGATGTCTGTCTTAAGAGGGATGTGCTCTGCATTTGTTTCACAACATGGGTCTAGTTAAATTTGATATTTTTTTATATGTGATCATTTTACTTGCAGTTGTGAATTGGATCTGATTGTGTCATAGCATCATAGAGGCTGGTGGCTCTTTGAGACCTGGAGGCCAGGAGCACTAGAGGCTCCCCATGGGGGCTCAGGAGCCTTAGCAGCCTGTTCCATCCCACTGCCCCACCAGCAGACTCAGTGGGGAGGGAACTGGCCTCAGGACCAAGCACATCCCTGGGGACCAGGGATGGGCCAGTGGGTGAGTCCATGTTGGGGCAGGACAGGGCTCTTGGGAGCTGGTGGCCGCAAACAGGTGTCAGGGCTTGGAGGGCTGTCAAGGGACTGTAGGTAGGGGCTGACGGTTTGCTTGGGGACATGACAGGGCAAAAGATTTTCTTCAAACATTTGTTTGAAACATGCAGTATAGGTAGGATGGATGCTATAATTTGGTTTAATAAAATTTTAATTTCATAGTGTAAACGTTTTGAAAGCTCAGTTTTTTGCTAAGGAAATCTTAGAAGTTTTAGAGATATTTTTGCTAGTCAACACTCTGCTTTGTATCATTTTCTGGAAAGCATAGGCTGTGGTGTCTCACTTAAGAGTCTGCAGCCAGCTTGTCAAGATTGAACTGGAGTACCTCAATTTTCCTTAGTTGGCCTCACTATGCATGCTCTGCTTGCTGAGAAAATGTTTAGATAGTATAGGAATGAAAATTTATGCAGCTAGATTGGAAAAAAAACAGGTGCTGGAGTTCTGGATTCAGTCTGTTTGCTGTGTTTAAATTTCTCTTACCTTACACTACATGTTTTTGGGAGCAAGAAGGAAAAATAGCTCTGTTGCTTATAACTATACTGTTCAATGATTGAAAATCATTATTTCTGATACATAGGAAAATTTGTGCAGGGGTGAAAAAAAAAAAAAAATCATTTATGAGAAGATTTTCATGTATAAATTTTAATTGAATGAATTTTCATTCATTACAGTCTTTCTAGCTATGAACATTTGAAGGAAGAGAATTTCTTTGTGAATTACCTAGGTTCTTAAAAAAAAAAAAAATCATAAGGGAGAAAGGCAGATACATTTATCAGAGCTTGCTTATGCACAGAGAGGCATACATGATTTAATAAAGGGTAATTGCTTTACCAGTAATAACTTGGAAGTGACACAAATAGTCAACATTACTTTGAGCATAGCAAGAGCCTTACTGTAATAGCTGTTTAAGTGCCTTTCAGCACATTTCTTGCTGTTACTTTCAGAAAACAGAAATGATATTAAAAGGCCCAAGGAGACTTAACTATGCTTGAAGTGAGGACTGAATAGATGATTTGAACTCTGTGCCAATGGGTGGATTATTCTGTCTTCTGTTCATCTGGTTCTCTATCTACTATCTCTGAAAGCTGTACCTTGACAGGCTTGAGGGTTATTATGTGGAGCTCTTGCTGTTTCAACTGATCTTTAATTTTCAGTATGTCTCAGCATGATCTTGAAGCTCTTTTTGGATTCTATTCCTTCCACTTTTGGCTTGTCCTTAATCTTTTTTTTCCCCTAGATTTCTCTTTTCCCCTCCCTTTCTCCTGTCTTTCTCCTTTAGTTGTATCTTGTCCTCCTTTTCCTCCTCCTCCTTAATCTCAAGCTTGGCTTTTCTTTTCTCCTTGACATGGGATCAAGCTTTTCTTTTGACACAGGACTGGCACTCTCCCTTCTCTTTGACCTTAGACTTAGCCTTTATTATGTCTTTTTTTTTTTTTTTTTTTTTTTTTTAATATTTTATGTTCTTTGCTGGCATTGCTACTTTCTGTCTTGGAGTTCCTCAAAGGGGATTTGTCACTTCATATACCATTCAGAATTTCTTAACATAGCTGCATAAGAAATCACACTCTTTTGCATTATTGGCAATTCTGCTATGTGTATTACTGTCCTGAGCTCAGGCTTCATGAGTTTGATTCTTCCTGACTTGAAGTAGCAGTTTGCAAATTCTTCAGAAGGCTGATTCTTGTTGTTGGTTTTGTGTTCTTTTTTTGTTTTGTTTTGTTTTTGCTTTAGAATTCAGACTCTGTCTAGCATCATTATTTCCAGCCTGCATTTCATTTATTTATTTATCTACCTATCTATCTATTTGTTAATTGGAGAGTGGGAGTTGGTTCGGGTTTTTGTTTTGTTTTGTTCTGCTGGTTTTTTTTTTTTCCTGCCTCTCAGTGTTTTTTTCTGTTTCCTTTCATTATTCTTTGTAACTGCAGTATTAATTAATAGGCTTGTCTACTGCCATGTTAAGCTGATATTCTCATCCTTTAAGCTGGGAGATTTTCATTTGTTAATGTTGCAAAAATCTTCAAATTTCGTAATGAAACATGTATTACATTGTACTCAGACATTTACCTTATTCTTCTGGTTAGGATTTTTTAATCTGTTTTATCATGTATTATATCTTCATTTTGATGCAGGTAGCTCTTGGCAAGTCAAATGTAATTCACGTAAGAAATGTATTTTTATTTTTCCAGTCTTATTAGAAAAGATTAGTACCTAAATACTTTTGAAGACAAGATTTTTCAAGAAATGTCAGTTTTATTTTGAAAAAAGGTACCTCTGCAAATTCACCTCACTTGTTCCTAGGTGACATTGTGCTTTATAAAGAGCTTCATTCTTCCTTTCTGGAAAGCATCCTGTGGTGATGGCCTCATCCTTTCAGTTTCTGTGGTATTGTGGTTGGTAGCAGCCTTTTTTCTCTGAAGAGCAGACTCTGATTGTCATGTATGTTAGGCTGTTCTACTTACTCTCTCTGTTCATCTCTGGTCTCTGCTTGGGTTTATCCTGATCTTGCAGATCTTGCACAGATTCATATATTCCTATTCTTTCTTTTTCTTGTAGCTTATCGCTGAAGCCACCCACCTGTTCTGTGGGATATTCTAGTTGCTTGTGGCTGAGGATTCAGTCCTTCACCTCTGACTTCAGAGGAGTGTCAGTCTTTTTCTGCTTTATTTGAGTATACTACCACAAGGAGATCCTTATGGGACAGGCAGAAATCAAGACCAGAGGCACAGGTATGTTCAAAAGTGTAACAATTTAAAGAAGGAGATGAAGCAGAAGAACGTGAGAAAATTATGATGTTAGAGAGAAAGGAAGAAAAAAGCAGCATGAGTTCTACTATATCTTTCTGATCTGCTTGAAGACAAGGAATACAGCTGGGAATATTATCATTTAGGGAGACTGTGTAGATGAGAGATTTCCTGTCTTTTTCTGATGTGTTACTATTCATTAATGTTGAAAAAACAGCTCCCTCCAGGAGGTTTTTCTTGTTGGCTGAATTTCTCTCTCTCTGGTCAGAGAGAGAATTTCTGCACATTTAGCAAGGTAAAAGATCCATTTCATAGCCTTTTCACTACTTGATACTTACATTTGTTTTAAGTGAAAGCAGTGATTTACTATCGCTCATTGCTTAGATATCTGTAAGTCAACACTACCCCATTATATGCAAAAAGTGGATGGTTTGATTCATTGCTGAAAGCCCACATTCTTTGACTGGTCTTCTACCATTTGGGATGCCTATTTTCCGTACTAATATATAAAATAGATTAAAATGTGTAATCATTGTAATGATTACATTGTAATGATTTTAAAGATTAATTCAGTGCTGCTAAGACTCTATTTATAATGCTATATTTTGTCATGTTATGAACCTAACTGCTCCTACAAGAGTTACCATAGTCCAGCCATAATGATGAGTAGAACTGAGCATCACAGAACAAATAAATAATCCTATTTTGTAACTGGATATTGTGAAGAGCTATCAGATGTTTTGGGGATGTCTAGAGAGAATGGGCAATCATGTCAAAAAGAAAAACAAAAAAGCAAGCCCTACATAAAAAAACAACACTTTTTTTTTTTTTTTCATGAGATAGAGCTTTTATTTCTCAAGTATTTAGTTAGATAACTGAAAATATACTGACAGAACATCAATTTTAGTTGTTGAGTTTATTTTTTGAGTTGTGCTTCTTGCATTACTTATAAAATCAGTTAATGTTAATATCATCCTAGGAAATGAACCAAATGATTAAGCTTAAATTGACTAACTTTAAAACTAGGATGATTATAGTGCCATCAGATTTTATTTACCTACAGTCTCTGCACTGACTGATGACCAAAAAAAAAAAAAGTAAGATTGAAGTAAGAATTGTTACAAATACAGAGAAGAATGTCACTTTAAAAAGAAAATATGTATTGAAGACTTCTATGTTTTATCTTACAACTCGACTACTAGTCTTCTGACATGTGTGTATATACTTCCACAAGAGCATAGTGGTAGAAAAGAAATGCAATATTTGCAGTTCTCTTTTAAAGAGCAGTTGCCTATTAGGGAGATAAGTTATAAATAAGAGGCATAATCTACATGAGCAGTGAAATCTCCAATAAAAATGACACTGTCATATGAGTAGATTTAAGACATTCTCATAGCTTGGAATAAAGAACGCTCTAAGCTTCAACATGATTCCTCAAAGGGTGTGTATGAAAATGGATACTGCTGCCAGGTTTCCTGTGTGATAAGTGTCCAGATGGACACTTTCACAGTTTAGTTGGAATGTTTCACACATTTTTTAATCATAAAAAATTGTACTTGAATCCATGTTCCTAAATTAGTTCTTTTCAGACTGGAATATCCAACCAGACTGAGATATCCAACCACAGGTACATACTTCCAGTTTCTAGAGGTAATCATCTTAGTTACACGGGATTGAGAATTTTTTGCAGCTGTTCCAATGAATAACACTTACCATGAGGGGTTTGGCTGTAGCATTATTCAGTGTGATTAAGATTGCAGTATATGACAGTAGCATTTCATTTACACTTTATTTTGGTCAAAAGTTAAGTACAAAACCTGATATAGAATAGTAGTAAGAATAGTAAGATTACTTTATGTTCTCGCTTTCAACTGTCATTTGTTTTGAAATCATACTTTTCATTTAAGGTTTTAGTCTGTATTGATCAAGATAGTGAAAATATGAATAAATGATATGTAGTATCTTGGTGCATTAAGAGATACAAACAAAAACCAATACAAGTAGCATATGTACAATGCCATAACTGTGGCTATGCTGATTTTTGTGAGAAGAGTATTTCAGCTAATGCAGTCTTCAAACAAATGCAAATGATTTGCAGTAACTTTTTTTAAAAGTTATGTTTTGAAATTTAAATTCCAGTGTCTCGGTGTAGTCCTCACAGAAGAGACTATTGGCAAATATTGATAGTTAGTCTGTTTAAGTATCTAAATGAATAGTTTATTGATAAATAAATTACCAATTAAAATGTTATTTGCTGTGTAAGCTCCAGTTGTGAATTACTGATTGTTCAAAAAGAAATGTCTGGTCCATGTGTAGTGTTTTTCTGGTCATCATTACTTATGTAGAAGACAAACAAAAAATAATACTACATTTTTGTGAAAGATAGTTAAATCCAGGTAAACTAATTGAAATTCTTGAAGTAAACCATACTCATCTGAGACTTAAATATCTAAATCTGATCGAGGATCAGAGAAAGTGCATTATTGCTATTTTTCCATAATACTTTCTGCTAAAGTCTATAGTATATAATTTTAGGAAATAATAAATAACTGTCACACGATGTAACACTCTCCATTTGAACATTTACAGCATATGCTTAAATAAATATTTTTATAATAATAATGTAAAAAAGTTTATCTTAAGGCAATTCCCTTAATTTTCTTTCCCTAAAATGAGTACCTCTGTGGTTTAAAGTATTAAAAGAAATTTTGCATGAGAGATTGATATGCACATTCTAAATAAACAATCTAGTAATTGTTATGGCAAACATCAATAGATTATCATCATATTTTTATCTTCTGATTATCTACCTCTATATATTTAATCTAGAAAATCAATATTGCAGGTAAATCATAAGTATTTTTTTGTCACTAATAGTGACTAATAAGTCTGCTATTTTTCCTTCTTTTACTGAAGAGCACCTTATATTTCTTTCTAACAGGCAACGTGTGTGCTGTAACTAAAATGATGGCATGCTGCCTCCTTTGGGGGGATTCTGAAGGTTTCTCAAAGATGCAACACAGTGGTAAGTACTAAAATTATGGTCAGAACAATACTGTTCTCTGAAAAATATATTAAATAGATGAATAGCCAACCTCCTTTGCTGATGTCCTTAAGTTTATTTGAAATATGTGTTTGCAATACATACTTCCAGTTAAAATGTTTATGGTTTATCACGTGTTCATACAATAAGACCTGGAATGCAGTCCATTCTAAATCGTAATGCTGTTTATGTACTTATTCATGGTAAGCAGGAGTTTTGTATATTTTTTCAGTTCTGGAAATATGAAACAGTATGAGAGTGCTGTTAAAAGATTTAAAAGAGTTAAAAGATAGTGAATTAAAGTTGGCTATTGTGATACTGATAGTCAGTAAGGTTTGAGTTAGACATGAGAAGGCATATCTTTTTCTCTCACTTTATTTGTAAAATATGAGGTAACGTTATTTAATAGTACACATAGACACATATGCAAATGTGTATACATATGTACACACACACACATGCTATCAAGATGAAATATGAAACATGAAATATTAAAAAACATTGGCTTTATCTAACAGTCTTTCTTTCATACTAGGTCTGGTTTATTGATTAATAATAAGGAAGGACATACACAAATGTCTAGAAAAGTTCATCTAATGGCATAGAACTTCCTTCTCACATTTTATACTCTGTAGGCTTTGAAGAAGATGAGATGTTTTTCCCTAACACCACCGCTGTACCAGATGCAGCTTCAATTTATCTTTGGGCCCTAAATTTTGGGAGAAGAAATAGCAATGTGTCTGATATGATAATAGAGTTGTAAATAAGCAATAAGTCGGAGTATAGCAGACTGGTTATGAGATGAGGGTACAATTATGTGAATTGTAAAAATCAGACAAAGAAAAATAACAGCTTTGTAAACTCTTGTGATTTTGCATCACTGAACCATGTTTATTCCAATTTGTTGTAATTTAAATGTAATACAATAAAAAACATTTGATGAATAGGAGCCTATTTAATAGTTTAGCATCCATGCTGACCACAGTCATAGCTGAACTCTTAGTGGTTATTATAATAATAGTACACGCATGCATGAATACATACGTAAGATTCAATTATCTACTCTCCTCAGAGAACTTGTGATTTTGAAAAGAATCAGAAAAAAGGAAAATAATTTATCTAAAGAATGCAAAGCTAATGCAAATAAAACACAGCTGAAGTTAAAGTCAAAATAATCAGTTGATTCTTTGGAATTGACAGTTCATGTTTAAAATTCGCCACACCCAGTCCCAAGAAGGGGCAGAAAGTCTAATAATCTCAAGATCTATCAGAGTATACTGAGGTAAATGACAGAAGGTGAGAAGAATCTGGAAAGAAATCTGAGGGATGGTGTGATTGTAGTTTTCAATGTTTTCGTAGCATGTTGTTTGTTTTTCCTAATAACGCAAAGAAGGAAATTCATGGTGAATCAGAGGAAAGAGAAACAAACAACACTAAAAAAGTGAGATACTGATCTCTCTATTTTAACCGTTAGACATCAGAAGAGATGTGCCTTTTGAAAGTTTCCTTGCTTGTTTGAAGTGATAATTGAACTAAACATAAACCAAAAGAATAAAAATTGAAGTTTTAAATCTACTTCAGATTTATTGCAGATCCTCTGCTTGCTGGTTTCTTGAAGTGTAAATTGTCACAACCATATATGTTCAATTGCCAATCCTAAATTACTCACCACAACCACAACAGATATATGCTAGTATATGCTAAAGAATTTGATACTTTGTCTGGAAGAAGATTTCATTCTTATGGGAAGTTGTCAAGAAATGAAATAGATCTGAAGGTTTTAAGAAGAGACCACAACCCAAACCAACTGTGATGATATATTTGTAGAGCAGGGAGAGCAGGGAACCATTTGCATGATCAGAAGAACTGTAAGAGTGGTGGGAATCATCAGTGTTTCAAAAATAATAGTTGTTATGACTTTTGCTGTATTGTTCTGTTTATATATAAGGAAAATACAGAAACGTCTTGACAACTTTTACTATTTTCTTGCTATCATTCTCATACAGAAGTCCTGCTAAAATTCTTCACCATAATCCTGCAATCAAAATGATCCTCCTTAAGGAGAGAAAAGTGCAATTAATGTTTAGAGTATGCAAGCGAATGCCTGCTGGTGATGTCCAATATAGTAACAAACATGAAACCAAGTAAATGGTCCTCAGATTTTGATCTTACTTCACAGGTAGAAGCTAGTTTAAATGGTAGAATTTCATTCTAAAATCCTGACCTGACAGCTGACTGTGCAGATGGAGCCCTGTGGTAATCTGAGGGATGCTGTGTAGTTTCTTTGATGTAGCCACATGCTACATACTGTCAGATTCTTGATCATGGTCTCAGACTCTGATCAAGCCTTTTGCCTTGTATCATTTATGGTAACAAATGTGAAGGAATAATGAAGCCTTCACTTCAGAAGGCAGGAATAAATCACTCCAGTTCTAATCATGAGAGTTTTAGGAAATTGATCATTTTTTAGCTGTCTGAGGAGAGTCAGGGCACAGTATAACTCCTCAGATCTCAGGATTCAATGTAGTTCATTGGAATCTTTGCTTTTCCTCCTATTGTCATGATTTATGGCACAAATGGAAGCACTCTCAGCTGGACAATGCAAACTCTTGTTAAACAGTGCTTTCATTGAATGATTGGTAAATTGAACCTTAGCAAATTATGTGTAGCAGTCTCAATAGCTTCATGAGATCACTGATGCTGTGGTATGGGAATTTGAAGTGACGTATCTATTCTTTCTTTTATTGCAGTATTTATGTTTCAGTGTGACTGACCTAGCTATTTAAATGTGGATACTGTAATGATTTCCACCAAAATGTAGATTTCTGAAGAATCCAAGTAATCTAGATCTATGCAATTATGATGTAACAATCACAAAAATATTCCAGAGGATTAAATTTATTTCAGGTGGCAATACAATTAAAAGTATTTAACACTTTTGCCTAAAATAATTAGCGTGATTAAAAAATAAAAATCTGATGCGTGATTCCTTTAAAACTTTAAGATGTATAAACTGTTCTTATCTAAGTAATGCTTCCATAAACACAACTGATATTTTAGACAATTAACTTCAACTATTTACAACTTTGGCATTATTTAGAGCATTGTACCACAGCAATAACAAAGGACTTAAAATTATGTAATTTCAGTATTGTGCAGACTGGATGGCTAATTGTAGTTCATGGAATCACAATTAGCCATCCAGTCTGCATAATACTGAAATATTCAAGCAAGAAAAATAAATATAAAATAATCATATCGTATACTTTGCATATGCTGCTCATTTGAGTAATTAGAAATGTTTTTTTTTTTTTAATTCAGTCATATTAAATTCAAAGAATTTGAGTGCCAGATTTAATATATTTAATTATATATATACATACTTAAATACTATTTTTATATTTTAATTAATGCTTCAATGGGAACATGTCTTATCACTGTGACTCATAAAAATTACATGTACTGTACTGAATAAGTAGTGATGTTGTTTCAGCTTGTGCTGATAATTTTTAACCGAGGAGTAAAAAAACCACCTCTTTTTGCTATAAAGGGTAGAATAGTATCCTTTGACAGTAAAGCCTTACTGTAAATAAATTATAGACAGTGTTGTTCTTCATGCTAAGTTCATAACATTCTGTGTCTTCGTTGTTAACTACACAACTGCCATGTTTTGTTTGGATATCTCAGTAGTATAGCAAGTGAGACCATCTTCTGCATCTTTTGCAAAATACCATTTTAGCTCTGGAATCATCAGCTCTAGTTTCTAGAGTTTAAGGCAACCGTATAATGTAATCCTTTTAATAAAAGTTATAACATAAGTTATGATAACCAGGGCTACATTTATTAAACATGTAAGAATCTCAAAGTAAATGGTCTCGTATATACATGACAGATAATTTGTAACACACATATAGTACTTTTAAGAAAATCAGCATAGGAACTGGAATTTAGCGAGAAAGTAGATGGAAAATAAATCTAGAATTGTAAAGTTTTGCTTTGGTAAATTTTTAAGAAATTAATTAAAGATGAAACCTGTTTAAACAAGGATCCCTTCTGTTTATCACATAGTTATTATATCAGGAGAATTTAGCTTTTTGGATCTTTGTGATAGATCAGACTGCTTCTAGTGCAACTTTAGGAGTCTTGCACTACTCTGTTATGCTTCCAGAAGTACTCTAGAAGGCCTCCTTTCTTGTAACTGTTATTTTGTGTCTGCTAGACTCATATACAAGGGCTTCATACTCAAATAATTCAATTTCCACACTCTGGATATATATCTAGACATTAAGTAAGCAGAGTAGATTCCCAGTGAGTTGCTAGACACCTAATTCACAGGTAGGCTACTTCATTTAGGCAGCAAAGAACGTATCCACTTATCTAGAACTAAAATTTGTTCCTACTTTTTAATTGTGAAAACAAACATAAGTGTGAGGCAAGCAGTAAGCTAGTCAATCAAGACACTAGACAGCTGGCTGCACGCAGAAGCATATCTTTCTGTCTCTAGGAAAAACTATTATTCTTCTGGGCTTTTCAGGTATCTAGAATATTAGGTGGGATTTTTGTGGCTCTAAGCCTGACTGTGCTTTATGATACAAAAGAGTGGGCCTCTAACATTTTACGTATTTCTAAGGTTACCTAGTAAGAAACATAAAGACCATTTGGATCCTCATCTGAATATAAATCTTGTGTTAGATACCTAGGACTTTTTTGGATTTGACCTTGTTCGTTTAATGGGATAGAGAGACTTGAAGAGGAATTCTTAGTGTTCTAGGAGCTGGCAAGAAGAGATGTAGTTGTTCTGAACTTCTGGGAATGAATTTGGAACGCTGGTGTCGCGGAAAATTCCAGAGGAGAGGAAAATAGTCTGGGCTTTGTTTTGAGAAACTGACTGCATATTTAACTGTCTTTAAAAATGCTAGTATTGTATTGCTAGAGGAAACAATGTAGCATAGTTCTTTAATGATGAAAAGTACTGAATTATTTCTGTTCTGTGCCAAATGCAAGTAATCCACCACAATTATGCTAATCACTGCCCTGAAAACAAATTGATGCAGCTATTGAGCAACTAGTGAAGATAATTTATTTCTTTTTCAAATGAAAAAAAGAAAATTAAAATGCTTTTGCTATCAGAAAGTCAAACTGCTTGCAGAAATATCTTAGAACTGAAAATCACTGGTTCTGAAAGTAAATTTGTTTATTTGTGTATGTGAATGTTAAGTAGTTTCAGCCTTAATTGCATGCCCGTTTAGACTCAGACATGAAGTATTCTTCAGCTGTATATATTATTGTTTTGATTTTCTACTGACATTGTTCACAAAATGCCTATATGCAGCATTTTTCTATTGTCTTTAACATAAAAGCCAAAAATATCTAAAATACTTTTTTCTACAATGTTCATTATTTAAAAAAAAAAAAAAAAAAAAAGATATTTTCTTCAATTTATGCTGTTTTGAACTCCATTATTAGTTCCCAAGGAAAAGCCAAAAGGAAGAAAACAGAACAGGAATGTGGTAATAACTGTTATCTACTACTTGAAATAAAGTTCAAAATTTCTGTATGTATTTGAAACTACTTAAGTCAAATTTAGATTCCATCTGTTTTCAGGCATTATAGAGTCTGCTTCTGAAGAGATAAAAACTATTTTCTTTTTCACCTGATTGCAGATCCATTGGTAGTGATCGAAATTCATCCATCTGTGCTCAGAACATGAATGTGGATTTAAAGCTTACACAGCTGTTTACAGAACGTTAACAAGACATTAAGTCTTTAAGGCCATATATTTATATGTATGTAGATGGACTTTAAAATTCATCTTTATCATGCAGCGTCATAACACAAGACCTCTTGCAAAGAGCTTAACTTTGTCTTAATTAGAAATATTACTGAAGTTTTTCAAGAATTATAATTCCTTTCTTTCATTGTAGTTATTTCTAATGTAATATTTTCATATGTAAAATACACAAAACTTTGTATAAAAGCTCCAGGAACAGATACGTATACACATATACCTGGAATTTAAATTCAAGGAAAAGGTGGAAAGAGCTCATGATACAGTAAATATAGAGATATACACATTAGAAAGAGATATAACACAACAGTAGGCAAATGAAGCACATCTATTTTGTAATGAGTCATCTAAAAATAAATGCCTATTTTCATAACTAATTTCCAATTAAAGTTACCAGCTAACTTTCACTGCAAGCAAAAACTTGCACTATATTTATAGATTATTAATCCAAGGAATAAAAAAATGATTCTTTGTTTATTTAGGTTTTTTGTTGTTGTTTTGGTGTGTGTGTGTTTTTTATTTTTTTCTTTTTTTTTTGAGGAAAAAAAAAAGTTATCTCCATATCCAGGTTTGCTTTTCTGAAACTAATTGGAACACTGTACAAACTACTCACTTAATTGCCTTTCTCTCCTTTTACACTGGGATCCTTTCTGCAGATTGACTGCATGCATACTACCAAAATTCTTTGACAGAGTTAAGTGTTCTGTATGTGAAGCTCATGTTATTCTCATACAAGTACTTTGTTCTTGCTGATTTTAAGGAATTGAATTTATAACACTGGCAGGAAAAAAAAAAAAAAAAAAAACCTACAAAATTTATTTTGCTTTGAAAATGCAAGCCATTCTTAGGAATTATAGGGCCATCATTTTTCACTTGAATTACAGTTGATTGGCTTATTTCATTGACAGAGTAGGAAGTGGCTGATACTCAAGTCTTGTAAGATGGTAACATACATATTTCAGAAATTGATTTGAATCTTTTGGTGTTTTTTTACATAACATATATCTGAGTATTTTTCTTGATGACTCTGATAAGCCAATTGTAAATGAAAAATGTTATTCATTGTATATGTCCCAATCTTTTCTGGACATTTCCTTTTAAAGTAAATAGTAGTTTTTCTGGATGACAGTGTGACATATTTATATCTTTTATTTTTATTTTTTTTTAATTTTAATTTTAATTTTAGTTTTCTGATTGAAAATTTGAGCACTGGCATAGGTCACTCAGAGAGATTGAGGAAGTTTTAATAACTCTGTGGTATTCAAAAGCTGTCTAAATATGGTCCTAGGGAACCAGCTCTACATGGCCTCACTTGAGCAGAGAGCTTGGACCAGACGACCTTCAGAAGTTCCTTCCAGTACCACTCTGTGATTCTCTATTTCTATTTAAGAGCAATTCAGTTCTTCTTCCCACGAAGTAACTTAAAGTAACTTAAAGTTCTTAAAGTAACTTTATCTTCTTTTCTTTCTCATTATCTTGAGTTACTAAAAATATATATATGGAACAGGTTGGAATAGGTTGCCCAGGAGGTTGTGGATGCCCATCCCTGGAGGCATTCAAGGCCATGCTGGATGTGGCTCTGGGCAGCCTGTGAACCCTGCACATAGCAAGGGGGTTGGAACTAGATGATCTTTGAGGTCCTTTTCAACCCAAGACATTCCATGATTCTTTGATATGTCAACAGCAAAAAAGATCGTTGAATTACAAGTTTGTATAGTGATGATCAATCACTTAAAATGATAGGGGGTGGATAATTAGAGATTTGGAAACTGTACTGTACATTTAAACCTGATTAAGGGAAGGGAATTGAAAGAAATATCACAGAATTGTAAGGGTTGGAAGGGACCTCCAGAGATCATTGAGTCCAACCCCCCTGCCAAAGCAGGTTCCTTACACCAGGTCACACAAGTAGGTAATATACATATACAAATATACATTACTTAACCAAATGAAAAGTAAATATTTTAAAAGCTACAGAAATCACTTTATATTTTAGAATTTTTAGTGAAGTACTAGTGAAATACAACCGAGTGCAATGATGTGAGACTACAATACAAAGTTTTACAAATAGAATGAAAACACCTTTTCCCTAAATTCAGAAGTCACTACAACTGAAAAGTGTAAGCAGGGAGGTAATGTAGTACACAGAGGCATGAGAAATTCAAATCTGTTATTCTCAGCATAAATTTCAAATGAATTGAAAAGTAAAATTCATTGAAGAACAGAAAGCTGAAAGACTAAGCTTTGATGAGATTGTAGAAATTTTTACCTTACAAAGCAACAATTTTCAATAAATGAGCTTACGGAAGAAAATGAACGTATAAGAAATTCCAGTATGAAAACTGGAGCTGGGACTGTGCAATCCAAGTAGTAACATTTAAAAAGAAAAAAAAGCACTGATTTGAAAGCTTATTTTTTGTTAACTGTCTTCCCAAGTCACTTCTTTTTCAAAAGAAATTAAGGTTCTTTTGACACTGAGCCTTTTTTTTTTTTTTTTTTTTTTTTTTTTTTTAGAAAAATTCATTCACAAATTTTATTTAAATTCTTTCATGCACAATTTTTACATGTAGTTTTTTTGTAGTTTTTACCTTTAGCTTATTGTTTGTAATGTATATGCAGAAAATCAACAAGTCAGAAAAGATAGAAATAACTCAAGAGTATGTTGCAATGCAAATCTTTTATTTTGGAAATATGAAATATTGAATCACTATGGTCAGAATATGGGAACAACCCTTCAAATTTTTAGTATTACCATTGTAGACTTGATGTACAGAAAGAAAACTATCTTGGTGCCCAAATTTAAGAAACATAGTAGTTACAAACGTTGTAATAGTTTCAGTATGTCAGTAAATCAGTGCTAGAGAAATAATGAATGAAGACTTCTAGATACTGCCATGTATATGGAAGACAATATTAAATTCCAAAAGAAGAAAATTGTTAGCAACCTGCCAAGGTGATAGTTATTTCAGCCCTTTGAGAGGCAGACTTCAAGAAGAATAGCAGCTAAGTAAAAGCAAAAAGTGTAGTTGATTTTCTTTCTCTAAGAATCACTAAAAATACTGCTGATAAATCATATGTGCCCTTTCCCACTACTTTAAAAATAAGTCATTATATAGAGCATTTTGCAAGCCCTTTAGATGATACATCTCTCCCTCTTGTGCCAAAGAAGGCATTATAGAGGGAATTATTTTGAAGAATAAAAGTGTTAGTCAGATCAGACAGGAATTACTGACATATCTCCAATACGAGGTAGAATAATCTTCCCCTCTGTCAAAGGGATTTAATTGTCTGCCCTGACCTCCATCTGTTCTATTAATTGACTGCATTAGTTTGTGGTAGATATTTTTGGTTGGTATTATGTCTTATTATTGGGATTTCTTAAGATGATATAATAGTAGCACACAGGACACTGTAACTCCTGCCATGTGACAAAGTATATGTTTTTCAATCCTGACCTAAATCATTTGACTAAGGGTAGGAAAAATAGATCTTCCTAGTTAACTTGACGGCTGCAAATTGTTTTCTATTCCATAGTTTCTGCAGTATCATCCAATATGTAGAAATAATTAAATTTAAAAAAAGAAAAAAGATTCAGTTTGCAATTAAAAGTCAGTTATGCATTGAGTAAACTGATGAGTATTCATACTTTATATATATTATATATGTTAAATGAATATTAGAGAGAAGATAGGAACAAATGAGAGAAAAGAAAACATCTGGAGGATGTAATTGTGACTTAGAGCAAAGAGCAAGCTAGTGCTGTACACTTTGTGATTTGAGGATTAGACATGGAACCGAGAATGTCCTGAGGGAAGAGGACATTTTGCTAAGAGGACACATTCAGAAGCATGAGAGACCAAGAATAAGCCCAGTCTTGGAAAGATAGCGTAGCATAACGTTGTGTCATGAAATCATGTTGCCAAGAAAAAGAAATTCTCCTAATAATGAAATGTACTGGTGTATCTTCTCATCTTCTGTTCTCTATTCTCAATTGTGATCAGAACTTTATACTGCATATGAAACTACAGTGCAGTTACTGTAAATATTGTATGTGTTTCATGGTCAGAAAAGTCTATGACAAGTCATATGATTAATCTCTCAGCAGTTTTTACAGTAACCATTTAGTTTTGCTTTCCTGTGGAAACAGGTAGAGTGTGCTAAAAAGTATGATAATAATGGTACTGCATGGGTCCTTTAGAAAGTCATTCATAGATATTACTAACTGTATGAAAAGGAAACAATTCAGAAAAGAGTTGTTTTAAATCTAGTTGAGAGATAGAAGCGTAATAATCATACATTTTCAAGTAATACTGTTTTTCCTCAAACCTATCGGTTTTATGTTAGTAAAGACTGACATTAGATGTACATGATGAAAATGAATGTATAACCTTGTTCACTGAAATTTGACTTTACTTCAAGGAGGATAGTATGCAGTAGGTTGTTTGTTTGTTTTATTTCTTTTCTGATTAAATAGCACATAGCTTTTGGGAGGAGGGTTTTATTTTGGATGATAAAAAGAATAGAAGATTATGAGAGAAAATAGCTGAAGTTTAGTCTAAATTCTCTATACTGAATTTTTTCTTATCAGTGGATGTCACATCATTTTTAATGATATAGACCTAGTAAGAGAGCAGATGAAAATTATTAGAAATTCAGAGCAGAATATCCTCTTCCTGATTTTAGTCATCAGAACTTGGTTCCCATATGAAACCAATAGGAAAATGCTTTTCTCAACATTCTGTGTTATGGTGAAAATTCTGTATATCTTGGTAAGAAGTGAGAGAAGAAATCATCACTCTATATTTCAGCTGTATTTGAATTTCTTAAACGTAACCTTCAGGATGTTTTTACCGTGGCTGATTTCAACCCATTTTTAATGTTAAATAAAGTAGGAGCGGTTGCTGTCTGAAGTGTATGCTTTTCATTTTGACAGAGTATCTAACTTTTCTGCACCTGAATGAGAAGAACATGAACTTTGCTGATGAGCTTAGTATAAAGGAGGTATTTTCTCATTGTGCTAGGTGAAGCTGGGAACTTTCCAATAATGGGAGTGGCAGGGTGAACAAGAAGAAATAACAATTTTTGCATTCATTGTTGGCTTTCCTTTTCTATTCTGGTACCAGTTCTACACACTACAAAGTAATAAATATGTTAAAGTTCTGAAAAGCCTGTTCTATTCTTTATGCCTGGAAACTGTCAGGAAGGTAATAAATACTATGCCTGGAAGATTGCTAACAATACAGAGTGAATGCTGTGGCAGGGCAGTGCTGTAGCCTTATTTAGTTTATTGCTTACCTACAGCAGTAGCCTGAGAATAGGCTAAGGTCTACAACTGTAACAGGATTTCTGTATGGTATATCCTGCTTTGCATTCAGAGGTTCAAATTACAGAACAGAAATCCCAACTGTAAGTTCTTAAGTCAACTAATGAGAAGATCATATTCCATTGTGTATTCAGCAAGCACAGGCCATTAAGCACAATGTATAACAGACTCTTCTAGGTGGATTCTTGAGCTCAGTGTTGGAGAGAGCGTAAGGCAGCAAGTGGCATAGGAATAGTAGGAATGGTTGTCTTGCTCTGGACTCTTAAGATCTAGCTTTCTGGTGACTCTGTCCTATATATAACTTAGTGGAGTCATTTACTATTGAGGCAAGCTGTCTCTCTTCTTAAGTGTAACAGTTTCAACCCAGCATTTACTGGGATAAAGGCAACTAAGTGAGAAACAAAAAAGCACAGGAGCAGTACCTGGAGGATGTTCTTCTCTTCTGCTAGTGAAATTGTCCACTTTCTAGCAAAGAGAGAAAGCTTAAGGGCAAAAGTAAGTGAGAAAAGACTTAATGATATGATAGCATTATAAAGATAATCCCTAGTCTCAATTTGTATTACATGCAATAACTCTATTACTCAATGTATTAAGTCTTCCTTGGAAGTGAGATTACCTATCGGGAAGAGTTTCAGTTTTATGAATCTGCAAAGTCATAGTTTTCTTGTAGTTCAAAGGTGAAAGTTGCAAGCCATGTCTTTCAGTTTAGGGCTGAAAATGTTACACATAGCTGCCACAATGATCCCAGACTTATTTCAAAACTAATGTTTATAACATGAAAGATTGAAGGTATGGGCTTAGACTTCTTCAGGTTAATAAGAGTACACACTCAACTATCCCATTTCCAGGATGAGTGCATAATTGTGACATTATCATATAAATGAAGACAGTATCACCACCTAGTAACTGAACTCGGTAATGCAATGAAAATATAATGCCTGTGTCTCATCCATAATTCAATTCTATGAATGTGTACAACAGAGCAGCGTTTTTCTGTCATGTTTGGGTGAGGAAAAGTTATATGCCCAGGTGATTTGAATTGCTTTTCTCACCATGTTTTTGGCTACTGTAATGCTTGTAATGTTTCTTCTGCTTGGGCTGAAATGCCAACAGAAAGATATCGAATTCTAATCATTAAACTTTCTCTAGAGATTAAATTGCATAACAATCAGTCCCTCAGTCACCTTCTCAATGAGTTCCAGCAAGGGTTTTAGTTTCTTACATCCTTGAGAAGGACATACACAGTCTAAGTGGAGAAGATGAGAGAGGAATGAGATCTGTGAGTTTCCCTGATTGATTTGTAGACAAAAATGAGATATTGCCTTAAGAATTTTCCTTTTTAGTCATTTGAGCGTTCTTAAAAAAGAGAGGCTATACCTATTCCATTTTAGGAACATGCTTTTGTGTGTCTTGCAGTGGTAATAGGTGATGAACTTTGATATTTGGGAAGGGTTATTTGAATTATAAAAGTCTATTCTGCAAATCTAAGAAACACATAATGTAATGATTTTTTTTTTTTTTTTGTATGCCTCTCTTTTACTCCAGTTATAACAAATTTTACTCTGCATGAGATTTTGCCTTACAGAAATTCAGAGCTGATCATTCTTTTTCAGATCATAACCTTTTCTTTTTTAATTTCAAAAAACAGAAGTTCAGAAAAGAAATAAGAGTAGACCTAGAAGGTGTGATATTTCTTTTACAAGGTCATATCAGAAGTAAGAGCCGGTAATTAAGTCAGCAACCATGTTAAATTTCACCAATGATATTTTTGTATGTTTCCCTTTAACACATACACATAACAGGAGTGGTGTTTTCTTAGATTCTGGAGCCATGACTGGACAAAGACAGTCAAAAAAATAAATTATATATTGTAATCAATGTCTGTGATCATATTTTAGGCATTGGATTCTTTCTGACCAAATAAAGACTAAGTACTCTGTCACAATACTTTGCAATCAAAGTTCACTGCTGATATATATTTTTTTCATGACCATATATGTTTTATGACTTCATTTGAATTCTGATGTATGGCACTTGAATCTGGCAGCATCAGTTCAGTCATAATAAACTTAAATTCATACAATGAATGGTCAAATCTTGATTTGAGTAGAGCACATCTGTAATGTGAAGATAATTAGTAATTTAAAGAGTTGAAACAATTTATGCTTTTTTTTTTCCTACTCCCAATATTGATACCTCATTTATTTGTGATCTTCATCAATTTATCTCAAGAAGCAGATAGAATTATGAGAAATGACTAATCATGTATATATATATATATTTCATTTTCCTATGTGCAATAGCTGCTATAAGTACAGTTTTTAATCAGTGGCATAAGTGCAACTATCTTAACTGAGCATTTCCTGTTAGTTTTGTCTTCCTGGCGCTAATGATTTTTTATAATTTTAAATACAAGGAAAAAATAAGGGAAGGCCATATCTGTGATTATTTAACAACAGCTTTGGGTAGCTTTATCCAAAGTCCTATTTTTTTTTTTTTTTTTTCAGAATGCTTTAGAAGTGTTTTCCTTTTCTTTCAAAAATAGTGATGATCACACTCCTGCTTTCCCTCCACTTGCTTTTCAAATTGTTTTCATTTCTGAGAGAACAGGAATTCTTAAAAACAGTATGGAGGCTTTTCTCATAATCCCATAATTCTTTTTGAATTAATATCAGACCTATAAATTTAAAGTAAGACTGTTAGTTGCAGGCAAGAAGCAATGATACAATATAAATGCATGCCTGTTTTCTGAAAAGTAAATGGTGATTGTCTTTTCTAACCTGAGGAGTCTTTTGACATTTTCCAAGCATATCTGAGAGCCTTTCTGGAGAAAGAAAGGGAAAGCTAAATGTAGCATGTCCTTTGAAAAAAATAAAACTGTTTTAATGTTTTTATACATACACTGTATTGTTTTTCAGGTTTTATTTCTATTTTTAAAAGCATGTGAATTATCTACTTTTGTCCTCAGTTATTGCTAACCATAAATCTAAGACCAACTTCAAGATCCATTATGATTTTATACAGCTGGCTTTTTTTTTTTTCACTCTAAGAAATGCTGCGTCATAGTTCTTTAATTTGTAGCACTGATATCTTACTTTCATTTAATTTTTAATGTTTAAATCTTCAAGAGTGAGTTAATGAGGAATACATTAGAATGTAATGTAAAAGAGAAATCATTAAAAACCTCTCCATCCCTACTACCCACTGATCTGCTGTGGTCGAACAGCAGTTTAATACCACAGAAATAGCAGCAACATATAACTTGGTTGATCCACTAATGTAGATATGTTGTTCCGATACTGTTTAGTTGAATTCACTTAGGTGAATATTTATATTTTCCAGGTTCTAGGCAATTGATATAATAAATATATTGCTGAAATCTACTAATGCGGTAGAACATTAAGAAATTGTTTAAAATTGAGAGACATAGAAATGATCAGAGAATGAAAATTGAGGTACATGTTTAATGTACTGGTTAGTATAAATAAAAGCTGAGAAATTCCAGGAAATCTGTGCAGTCCTCCATCTCCTGTTTTCATATCTATCATTTATATTTGTGTTTGCTGTTGGTGGCATTTATTTTGTTGTTTGTTTGTTTTTGTTACTCACTGTTCACAACCTGCACAAGCAGATCACAAAAACTTGCAATCACTCTATAATCTGATGTTTGACCTTGGAGCAAAGAGGTCTTTTAAGCTGTATGTCGCAGTTCCCCAGTGGTTACAGATTTAGTTTAGAGCTGCTATAATATTAATCTGCTCATTGTGGAAAGGTACTAACTGCTCATCCTGGTACAATCAGTTTAACCCTGAAAGCCAGAATCATAGACTATTTAAGCACCTCTCAGCATTGCTTGTGGAACAGATTTATGATCAAATTCAAGCAATGTCTTTAGAGATTGTACATTTTCTTCAAAGGCCATAAGTTTTCTATTGGCCTCAAAACACACTGCTTTTCAAAACTGTTGTGTATGAATGGATGCAGGTTCAGATCTTTGAGTTCTCTGTGTGTGTCAAGTTGTTAAAAGTTGCCATATTAAACTGAACATTTTAGTTTGGATTGTTCGTGTGGGTGATGCTTCCAACTAGGAGCTGCTTTTACAAGCAAATCTGTACACATTTTTCTAAACTCCTGAAGATGTAAACGTTACGGAAGAAATGCAATTCACTTCCCTTAATTTGTCTAAAAATTGTTTTATCAATTTATTCCAAACATATGTCTAAGATGCCTAATTTTCTATTACCCAGTTAGACTTTTTTCCAGTCCAGAGGTAGGCCTAGAAATGATATTTACTTCTCTTCCATAGAGTAATTAACAGGGAAAATACAATAATTCATTTGAAAAAAAGTTACCATGCTGTTTTCTGTTGTTAAAAGCAGTAGCAGAAATAGGAAGGCAGTGTTTGAGGAGGACTTTCAGGTGACCAGTAGCCAGCTGGCTACCCTGAGTGGCAGGGAGCTCTCCAGGAAAGATGAACCAGCCGTTGTAGACACCCATGGCAATGGCAGGGCAGTGCCTTCATCAACAAGGCACCTTCCCACAGCTCACTACCAGGACTGGGTTGGGGGTGGGAGAACCCTGTTACTGCCCAGCAGTTAGCTAGACAGGCCAGGTGAGTGAGACATCGGGTCACAGGTTGATCTGGGGTCCCAGCCCAGGCAGGATTTAGGCTGGACATGCAGCATGGCTTGGGCTTGGCAGCCCTTGGTTGAGCTAAGATGGGGAAGGCCCCAAGTGGGGTGTGGCAGGGCCTGTTTGTGCAAAGGATACCCTTGGGGACATAAGACATAACTGAGATTGATTTGTCTCCAGAAACTGCATTGTCGTTGCAAATCCTTTGGAGGCCTCTTTAGGGCCTATTGTCTATCAGTGAAACTATCAATGAAAATGTTTGTTCAACAGAAAAAAAAAACATGTACCTGATATTTCTCTGGTGTTCAGGTGTTTCACAAGTATTTCATGATATAAAATCTGAAACAAAGTCATTAAAGTATAATAGTGGGTGTTAAAAGGACAATTTTTTTTTTTTTTTTCAGATGCCTATTCTTGTCCTAAAGTGTCAAGATAGATAATTCCTAGATATCTTGTTTGTTTGTTTTTAATTTGTAATCACTGTCAATAACTACTGACCTTGGATTTTTCTGCTTTTGAAAGGTGATTTTATATCTTCATGACATAGAGTCTTGGTACAAAACCCGATTTTGCAAATATATAAATGATCTATATTTTATTCTGTATTCATCCCATTAAATGTAAAGTACTAGATTCCTATAATAAGGATTTTTCAAAGTGTGAAATTGTTGTCTGTGTTTTTAAGTTGAAAAACTGATTAAAAGGAACTCAATTTATTTGCATAGAGAGAAGAATGTAAATATAGTTTACATGTTAACTTACACCATTTGCAATGGTTAGCATAAAGGTATGTGACATATTTCATTAAAAATTATCAGAATTAATTTATACATTTCCTTCTGTCTAAAGATAAAGGAGCAGGGCAAACTTACAGAGCTATAACTGTGTAGGTCAAGATCTGATTTCCGAGAGATTGTATCACACTTTTTTCAGTTGTCATTGTTCATGTTTGTCAGATATAATATAAAAAAGCAGTTGTGAAAACCAATATTTAGTGTGTAATTTTAATTAATGGTATTGGCACATTTTCTTTGAATTAAGGTAATTCTGTTACATTCATTGGAATGTCTGAATTACATGGAGGTAAGTTGGGTTACACATTATGCATACTTGCAAAAGATACCAAATGGAAGTCATGTCATAACAAAAAGATTATTCAGTGCACCAAAAAATTTAATGAGCGTCTGTTATTTTACTGCAAATCTGATTAAAAAAGAAATGCTTTTATTTAGGGCAGAAAATACCCTGGAGCTGGCACTTAAATGTAGAATACCCTTCCTAAATGCATTAACATTTGGGCTATGGTGTGAAAGCATATACATAACCAAAGTGTTTGGTTTGTTTTCTAGCCCTGTACAAATTCATGCCTTCTATTTTCAGTTTTCTTACCTTATATATTTTCAGAAACACATAGTTAAACATGATGGCTAGAGTTCATGAAAGATTTATTGGTTTTGGTGGGGTAGTATGCTATGAGTTTATTTGTTCATTTTGTATAGATGTACATCAATATTAACTTATCTGTTGATTTTAATTGTTTGCTTTCTCTTGTCTACAGGCTGAGTGGACTGGACTTCCCTGGTGGGAGTCATTTTGCAGGAGAAGTGGAATAACTGTGGTTCTTTTCTCTACTGGCTGGGACGTGCTGTGCATTGTCAGGATTAAGCCGACACTCAAGACTGGGATGGGCCTTGGGGACAAACACTCCCTGATTTCTTCTGACTTTGGAATTTGTCTATAGCCAATCAAATAAGTCACGCATCAGATTTTGGTTTTTCGCTGCCTGAGAAAGGTTATGCTATTTTTGAATAGTTTTTTATTTTATTAATAATCTTCATTTTCTTTGACTCATTTTTCTACTGCTTGTGGGAAAAAAAAAAAGAGTCCTGCTGATGTTGATTTAAATAATGTCGAAACCAATGGGACTCCTATGGCTGCCTTTGATCTTCACTCCAGTGTGTGTCATGCTGAATTCCAACTTCCTCCTATGGATAACTGCACTGGCTATAAGATTTACTCTTATTGATGGCCAAGCACAATACCCAGTGGTTACCACAAATTACGGCAAAATACGTGGTTTAAGAACACCTTTGCCCAATGAAATCCTTGGTCCAGTGGAACAGTATCTGGGTGTTCCTTATGCCTCTCCTCCAACTGGGGAAAGGCGATTTCAGCCCCCGGAGCCACCATCATCTTGGACAGGTGTCCGTAATGCCACACAATTTGCTGCTGTCTGCCCACAGTACCTGG
Organism: Phasianus colchicus; assembly: GCF_987193195.1. Taxonomy (NCBI): domain Eukaryota; kingdom Metazoa; phylum Chordata; class Aves; order Galliformes; family Phasianidae; genus Phasianus; species Phasianus colchicus. The sequence continues at coordinate 128,191,274 of NC_143436.1, forward strand.
ATGAGAGGTCATTGCTCAACGACATGCTGCCAGTCTGGTTTACAGCCAATCTGGATACTGTGGTGACATATGTTCAAGATCAAAATGAAGACTGCCTGTACTTGAATATCTATGTGCCCACAGAAGATGGTAAGTACTCTAAGGATGGTGCTGTAGCTCACTTACCAGTTCTGCATGGGATAAGTAGCAAGATCTTTAAAGCATCTTGCTCAGTTCCTTCCATTTTTATCTGTGGAAATGGATCATGTCTTTGAATACTCATCAAAAGGAATAATTTGTAGATTGAACATGTTTGCATGAATTCTCTTTGATCAATCTGTGTAACATCACAATTTCGTTTACAGTTAGTGGGCAGGGTGTGTAAGCTTACATCCTAACTAGAGCTAATCGTCATTCACAAGAGAAGAAAGGAAAAATAAACATTAGTCAGAGGTAACATTTTGTTTTTCATTGCATGAATGATACAAATGCTGCAGTATACACATTTTAAAGCAGAACATTCCTTTTTTTCCCCTTAGTTTTATTTTAGTACAGTAAGTCTTCTTCATGATTTTAGTAGATGATAGAAAATTGTGTATTATTTCAGCCTAGGATTTTCACCTGTGAAACTTTTCAATCCAACGTATTTTTCTTCATTCATTAAATGTAAAACTAAGTAAGCACAGTTTTATTATACAGAACTGAAACAGCCTTAAACTTTCATGTTTTCTGCATTCCTCTCTCAAGAGGGTTACTTTAAATCACCTTCATCCACTAAAAGATGAACACAAATAGCAACGTGCAGTCTTTTAATGTTTTCATGATCTCAGTCTTAAAAATTGCAGTGTTTTAGCATCCGAATGGTACTGCTTCTTACAAAACAAAAACAAAAACCAGAATCAGCTTTCATCACAACTAAATTAAAAACAAAATCTATTGGCAGTTATATTTAATATTCTGCTAAAAGCCAGTTCTTTCAGCCACTTAAAATGTAGTTACTGGTGCGTAACATGGCAGATTTCTCCCAGATATGCAAATCCCCTCACTTCAGCTGAGGGTTTGATTTGCATAACCAGTGCATTGTTATTTGTCAGTAACCATACTCTAAATATGCAAATTCTGTACTTTATTTTAATCCTTCTGCCTCGATTGGCTTCTTTGCTCAGAATTTTCAGGCTGTTTGCCAGCAATAAGTGCACCACCTTCTTTTCTTGTTCTCAGAAGCTGATGAAAAAAAAAACTATAATCTAAAAATAAATGGGAAATGTTTGGGAATACTGTGAGCTCTGATACAATACTGTGAAGCTGCTTAAATGAAAGTTCTCAGAAAGGAAAGGTGTGGTATGGAGCTCTGTGTGCATGTGGGTGTGGGTGTGTACTCAAATGTACATAAATACTTGAAAGAGTATTTCTCTTTCAAGTTCTTTCACTGTTAGAGTCTTATTTCACTCTTTGGGCATTTCCAAAGAGAGGTCACTCCGAAGTCTCTTTATATTTTGAATTTTGTCCTGCAGCCTTTAGTGGGTTACTATGATGTTTTGTCCTAAGAAAGTATTTCAGATTAATATTTCATTTGTTCTTACTGAAAGAATATCAGCTCAGCTAACACAGTATCATTTTAAAATCCAGTGTAAATAAATTCACGTTTGTCCAATACAGTAATAAGAAATTTATCCCAATAATTAAAGAAGACAGAAAATTAGAAACTTAAAAACATATGCAAACTCCTCCTCCCCAAAATAGATTTTTTTTTCCTGTTTACACAAAATAGCATGTAAAGGGAATCAATTTTCCTTTATATATCTTCTCAAAAAAAAAAAAAAAAAAAAAGCAAAAAGAAAATATAACTGAATAATGACAGATTAGGTTTCGTGTTGGTGATGAGCTGAAGGCAAGATTGTTCCTGTGCAATATGACAAGCATTTTTAACAGGCTCCTACTGAGAACAAGATACTTAAAAATGAATACATGGAATACATGATGTTTTAATTGCATGTTGTAAATCTTATCCCTAGTTAAATATAATTCAGTGAAACTCTTTTGAAGTGGAAAATATGCAACCTTCTGCTCACAAAGACGATTAAGAAGAACTGAACTACAAATCATATCTCTCAAGTTAGTATGTCTCTAATTCACGCTAAACATATATAGCCTAAAGCAGTAGTCCATGCAGTCTGATTAAACACATTGTACTATGAGTTTTAGTTGGTTAAGTTCTTACAGCCATAGACCACAAAGTTAGTTTTTGCAGTGAGATCTCAAAGTGAGTGAGTTAAATTCATTTTTTGAGTTCTTTCTCAATTACAGATTTATTATAGAGAGTTTTGAAGTAGTCTTGTGTCTGCAAGAAAAGGTGCATGTAATCATCTATACACCCGTACCGAAGTATTTTTCTGGCTATTAAACTTAATCTGAATTGTTTTATTGTCTTAAAAAAAAAAAAAAACAAAAAAAACCGCTTCAGTAAAAAGAATTGGTGAGCAGCTCTAATGAATTAATTGTGGTCACATGGAGTGTTTACTTCAAAGCAGTTCTATGAAATTACTAATCAAAGTATTTGCTTGTTTTTGTTTTTTGTTTGCCACTGTATAGCATGGCCTGTTTCTTATTGTTTGAGTTGTCAAAGGGAACCAAATTTTAATCACGTGCTCTGAATGAAGAATTCATTCAGATGAATAAATGCACTCATTCATTCATCTGATTTCAGAATTGCTTCACTGGAATTCCACCAATATAAACTAGAGGAAACAGGAGTTGAATCCAGGCCCTTTTAACTGTGTAGATAAGATTTAGATAATAGATAATATTTGTTATTTAGATAATATTTGTTTCAAATATTAATGATCCAGATTAAAGAAACACACTGATACAAAATTCCATAGATCCTTAAAATACCGAGCATCTAGGTAAAGAAATTAAAATGTCCACGAAGCATTCTATATCTTTATGAGTAATTGTCTATTTATTTATTTATTTATTTATTTATTTATTTATTTATTTATTTATTTATTGGCCCATGCAATTCTGGATGTCAAATGTCAGTACCTGAATATCTTTTCAAAATTTCCACATGAAAATGTGACTGAAAACGAAAAAAAGAGTCTTTGAGAGTCTTTGTTTTTACATTATATATTTTTTTAATTTTAGGCAGAAACATAATTTAGAGTAGAAATCGAAACTTGTATATAACAGACTATGCTGTCAACACTGACCATATAGTATTTTATTTTGTTACAGTTTTTCACTGGGCAAACTGTTTATGCTGACATTTTCTGTAGGGTGCCACTTATATTCCAGTATATTCTGAGAATTTTAATGTTTATTTTCCTGTGGGGAAAGAAAAAGAATTTGTAGTGTTGTAATCTACCAAGATATATTTATTTCCTAATAATAAGTATAAATTAAAATGCAGTTATTTTAAAGATAATTATAAACAATAGACATTAAAAAATTAAGTCCTTTGTTTGTCAAATCTATAATCATAAGAAATTGCTCAGAACTGAAACAAAATAACTTACAGTAAAATTATTATTCTATCCAAACACTTTCCAAACATTTAGCTAGGTCTCCTGAATAAATAATATCATTTTTGTGCGGGTGTATGTTGTATTCTCTACTTTTTCAGTTACGACCAACAGTAATTTTCCACAAGAATGCTTGAATGTCAGTTTAGAGGAGGTCATCTAGGGAAATGATATTGAGGACAGTCTGTTTATTATAACTTCAGTCTGAATATGGGTTTATCTACAGTGGAAATGCTAGATTGAAGAGGACACAGACTGTTAATCGGCTGTGCTTAATCCCTGGCCTTTATCATTTGAATCTGTGGATGCTGAAGGAGATTGCTAACTCCTATCATAACTGGAAAAAAATATAGCACAAAGTAAATCGAAAAGACCTTTAATTTGTATTTCTTTCATGAAAAAATTAAGAGTTGTATTAATGTCAAGATTAAAAAAAAGCATACTTTTTTGTTGCTATTGTTATTTAAAACCTACTCTCTTCAGATGAAAACAAAAAATTAAAAAAAAAAGATTTTTCATTTTCTATACATGATCAATAGTAAATGTATTTACTTACTTTGATGTATAGGAAGAGGGTTCATTGTACCAAGTGATTAGCTAGTAAATCACCATATATCTATTAGGAATTAATTAATTAAGTATTTAACATCTTCTGAGGTCTGCTCATTAAAAATACTCTGTGATCTTCTATCTCATCTACATTCCTATAAACACAGCTGTAGTGACAACAAAAGGAGGTAGGAAATGGTACATATTAAGGCTGAATGAGTAAGGTGTCATTTTTTTATTAGACTAGGAATTTGAGAAAATTGTCCGGGATTAATGGTATGTTTAGTGTGGGTCAACAGTATTTATCCTCTGAGCAGTAGTGTGAAGGAAGGGCACTTAGAACTTTATTTTCTGTTTCTAGTCCACTAAGCAATAAAGAAACTTGAACAAAACTGTTAAAAAAAGATGTGTTTGGTGGATTTTCTAGCTTGCATGCTGTGCCACTTTGTCTTATTAGGCAGACGTCTGCTTCGTATATAGCTGAGCATTTGCAGCTTTCTCTACATCATTTCAGTTTAATTGCATCATCTGTTTAATTTGGAAAAAGTATTTTATGAAAATCATACAGGTAAAATTAAATTGTTAAAAATCTGTTCATGAAATTGACTTCCTTACTGGGAGGAGGGAAAGAGAACAATAAAGATAGTAAAAAGAAACAAGATGAGTCTAATCTTGACAACTATTCGATGGTTCAAAACAAAAAGCTAGCTATTCAGTAGCTTCTTTATTATTATGAGGAATAAGAATCCATGAGTAAAAATATTAACATAATGTTTAATACATATTATCTTTGTTGATTTATTAGTATGTGATAATAGCAACTTTAGCAACATTTCTTTTCCAAATACACTTGAATTTCTGTAATCTCTACCTTCCTAGCCTATATGTAGTTCGCAGTTTCAGTAGATACTTATTTGATGTTCATCACATAATATAAAAAACTTAGTCTTTTTGTGGTTTTTCCACGTATTTCATAAATGAATAGCTACTTAAGAAATTAAATTTAGATTTTATATAAATCTTTTGAAGAAATCCAGAATCTGGTGTCTGTTGTTTACATGCCTATAATTTTAATACTTTGTCAAAATCTTTCTTATATGCTTTTTAAAATCAGTTATGATTTGTATAGTTCTTACAGAAAGGTACAGTTTTACCTCTGTTGTCTGTTTGGGGTTCTGTTTAAAGCATAGGAGATTAAATATCTAAAAAAGCATATGTAGGAGGTGTTTTCTTGAACAAATGATAATGTTTGAACACTTCCAGATTACAAATAATGTTTTTCTACCAAAACACAAGATAACAAGTTTATTCTCAGTTTCAAGATTGTCATATTCTGTCAATATTGATTTATTTTTAAATTCTGCCCTTTCAGTCAGTTCTTTGTCTTCTTTGGAAAGGCACATATTGAGTATCAAAATTGTTTGAGATATGCTAAACATTGTAAGGAAAAATGCATTTCCTTTTGTGAAATACTTGTGTAGCTATCGGAAGTGAGAGGGATTAATGACAGATAAAAATTACGATATGAAATCATATTGCTGGAATTACTGTGTATAATCCCAGTTAAATAGAAACACAAACTTTAACAGCAGAGAGAAAATAGCTCACTATTGTAAAAGATAAAGTCCCTGTTGTGTCAAAGCACCTCAAGCCTATTCTTTCACTGTTAGGGTCCAATATGTCCCCTCCTCCTAATCCAGAAATATTGCAGCATCTGTGAGAAAGAAGAAGGCATATGTCTCACTAAACTCTGCCTACTAGGATAAAGCTGTGAGTAATCCAGGCCTTTATTTTACATTCTTGCTTTTAACAGTCGCAAATACCTTCTGACACCAAAGAACAGGACTCTAATCTAGATGAAATAAAGTTCTTAAATCCTTAAAGCTAAACTCAGATTTAGCTGTTGATTTCAAAATGCTGTTCTTCCCTCCAAGAGTTGCCCATTCCACAGGCACTTTACAGGATTGTACCCAAATGGCCTTTTCAGGATATGCAACAAGACCTAGAGAGAAATCTCGGTATTTAGCATGGCGTTATCTAATCTGAACAGGATTTTTGGCACAGTTTCCCAGAGTATCATCATTACTTTGTACTGACAAACTTGCTAGAATGGAGGGAGTGTTCTTAAAAATTATATAAATTAATGGTTGTTTTTTTTTTTTTTCACAAAGACAAATCAGTGTTATCATTTTAGTCAAAGAACTGTGTCTTTGAAGTTGCAGAGGCTGTGCCATTTGGCACAATGACGCAAAAGAAACACTTTAGTCATGTGGGTCATGAGAGATCAGACTTGCAATTTTACTTCATTCTGTGCATTTACTCTCACTAGTCTCTGCAGGGTGTTTCTTTCTTTGTTTCTTTTAAAAAACAAACAAACAAACGAAACACATTTTCCTCTACGTTCCTGCAGAACACTCCTATATATGCTGCTGCTTTTCACTTTACATCTTCTTGCTTTTTTCCAAAACACAAATCAACCTGACACTGTCTAAAACTGAGGCTCTCTGTTCTAGTAGGTCCCTGGCAGATGTCTTGTTAATTAATTGCATTAAAGATGCTCTGATTTTAGTAGCATCTAGATTATAGTATTTCAACTAGCTTTGATTTCATTCTGCCTATAGAATGCTCTGGAAAAATTAAGGCTTTCTGATGTTATTAATTTTCAGGGTTTTCTTTTGTTTGTTTGTTTGTTTTACATAAGTCTGCTCAATTTTTGAAAGTTATTTGTATCTTTTTCTTTGGATTTTATTCAGTTTCCCTTATAGCATTAATTGCAGCTTCAGACAAAACCGACATTTTCTACGTAGCTCAACTTACTTGCAAGAATTATTCTGCATCCATGGAAATGCTAAAAAGAATTGTCCCTTTTCTGTCTAGCAGGGATTAGATCTGTTACAAACTTCAGAGATAATAGAGATTTGGGCTGATTTTCCAAGAAAAGCATGCTTTCACCAGATGTTCAAAGGTAGACTGGAAATCTAGAAAGAAAGAAAAAATCACAACGATGTCATAGTCATAGGTAGTGTGTAAACCAAACGATTTTTCTGCTCTATAATTATTTATGTATCTACAGAATAATTCAACAGGTTTTATTTTTTCTTTTTAATGCAGATGTCTATCATTTGCTTCTCAGAGTTCTTTGCAGAATTGTTTGCAAGTGAAAAACATCTCCTGAACGTGATAGCTCATTGCGCAGTCCTTCAGTTTGTTATGCTTTCTAAAGTGAAAGACCTCCAGCATTCAAGTCTTCACATCATAATTGCATTTTGCTTATGATTCCAGATAAACTTAATATTCTCAGAATGACAGACAATTATAATTAAATATGCTCACATTTTGTGATGTTTATGTATTAGCTTTTATCCAAATAAGAAAAAAAAAAAAAAAAAAAAGAGCTTATTTCATTTGTGATATTATTATCTGAGAGAATATGGCTATAATTATTTTCTTAGGAATTATGCCTTTTTTAATGTGGAGGTCGCTTCTGATGCACAAAATAATAAACAATAAGGAACTATCATTTTAAAACCATGAAAATTAACTAATGCTTATCTGTTATCTGTTGGTGCTGATGTGTTAAAAATCCATTATAGAAATGTTATGATAAAGGAAAAATTATCTTCTAAAGTTCATGCTGTAGGCAAACTTGTGAACAATAATTTTATTTTCAATTCTAAACCAACTTTCTACCACTGTACATAGGGAATGTTGGTCACAAATAGAATTTCTGACGCCTCGTTCCAAAATGCTTATTGTTGCTGGATTGGTGTGGATTTTTAATTCGTAGGGTGTGACAAATTTAATCTAATGGAGAGAAATTATTTTGTGTCAACTCACGTAACTATACGATTAATCACTTGTAATGTTTGCAAGCCATTATAGCTGGAAATCACAGATATGTTGTTTGATTTCGTAAATATGCAGTAGGACAAATTTAATCACAATCCAAATATATACATTTCATTTTCTTAGAAATAAATTAGAATCGAATTATCTTTTTATATGGTATATTTAGTTATATTTATATGGCTATAAATTTTTTAGCAATAATGCTACATTGACAAGGCTGCCCCAGTGGTTCTGCTTTGACTTGCTATTCCTGCTTCATTCAGCCAGCAGAGGGAGCACGAGTTACCAGCAAACATTTTTTGAGGGCCTCACAAATGGTGCTGGTGAATACAGTAGAGAAACATGCAAATAGGTCCTCCTTTATGCCCCTTTAGCAGATAGGAAGGGATCCTGTCCACATTTGCAGATCTAAAAATTGCCAACAGTTGGACTGTTAGTTCTATTTTTGTGGACTGGAACTCATTTATGGAATAAAATCTACCCAAACAAATTATGCACTCGGACACATTTACAACAAACTACTTCATTTTTATTAAATAATATTTTTTTTTTTATGAAAAACACAGTGAGGATGCATGCGTTTGTAACTGAATAGCAAAATTATTCTATTGAGTTGAAATTCTTACAAGGCTTTGCATGGCAGAAACCTGTGGTCTCTTAGGTTATGGTTACTTAGTAGAAACATTCTTACTAGAAAAGGATTCCTTAGTAGAAACATTCTTACTAGAAAAGGATTCATTTTACCTTCCTAATTTATAACCTCTACTTATTATTTTCTTTTTTTTTTTTTTGGTCAGTGAATGCCATTGACTCTTCGTTTTTGGTACTAAATGTAAAATACCAGAAGAGTTTTGCATATGTAAATTTCACTGAGGCAAATATGTTACACAAATTGAAGTTTTGTCCTCACTGGCAGTATAGAGTGTTTAGAGTTTTCACTATTACCATGCTTGATTTAATCTATATTAAGCCACCTAAAGTGCCAAATTCCAAAATACCGTGCTTCCAGGCATAATGTACTTCCACTGGTAATGTATCTCACTGGTACCTTTATGCTCATTTTGAGATGCTTTTCTCATCAGTATTATGGATCTTGTGATGCCTTTAGAGAATAGATGCAAGAGTCTGTGTAGTAACTGATGAGTAGTGTGTGTCCTTTGGGAGTTGGAGTGTACCAGTTGTTTATTATGGTATCACCTAAAACCATTCATATAGAATAGTTATTATGCTTTGGCACTAACAGTTACCTCAGAGTGTATATAAGTCAAAGAAATGTCACAAGCATTGCACAGAAGAAAGCAGCTTAATAGGGCAATCTAGTAATATTTTAATAAATCAGATTGAAGAAACAATTGAATACAAATAAATTAGTAATGTGAACTAAAAAAAAAAAAAAAAAGGAAAAGAAGAAAAGAAAATATATATATTTTTTAAATTACCCTGTTCATTCTATTATTTAGTTTCATTATGAAGTGATTGTCCATAATACCTTCAGTCCTATTCCCACAATAAAAACACGGTATGTGGATTGAATATGTAATATTTTTTCTTCATTGTATTCTTTTTTTTTTTTTTTTTTTTTCACTTGTTTTTTTGGCTGTTTTTACTGTTTTCACACTAAACACTAAAGCATGCTCAAGCCATATTTCTTTTCTTCTAGTCTCACATCTCACTGTTCCTTGCAAGTGCTTATTATTGCAGTTTTTTCACGGTCTCTTTGTTCATGTTACAAATGAATACCATAAAACAGATGCCACCTCAATGTCAATTTCCACAGAAGGTGCTATCCAGACGTTTTTCATTATCTCTTGTTTTATTAAAGTTGCACTCAAGAAGGAGCAAAAGCTGAGGAAACATCAGCAAAGCTTCTTAAATAATATTTGGAAGGGAGACAGCTAGGAAATATGTGGACTGGAAAATGAGATGTGCAGTGGGTGTGAATGAATCAGATATTCTCTCATGTCTTACTCTCTCTGTACTGGATTCCTTCAGCGGGTCACTCCATCATGCCTAACTGGCTGTATTTGCTCAGCAGAACACTACATAAGGATCTCACGAAGTCTATGAAGGTGCATAGGTGCATAGTTTAGTCTTATGTGAGGTTTTTTTTTCTTTTGTTTTTCCTTTTTATCTGAGCAACCATTGCTAATAACTCTTGCTGACATCAGGAAATGCTTGTTGCACACTCCATTGTATAACAACAAGTATTTCGGATATTGCAGGACTCAAGACAGAGATTATGCTCAGATACTGAAAATATCAGTTCTCTAAATGAATACAGTGGCCTACAAAAATGCCTAAGCATCTATAAAGACTTTGAAAGTTCTACATCATTTAATACCCATATTGCTTTAGTTTGTGCAGTCATTTTCATCTTTCAGTACCTTTGATAATGTAGCCTGTAATTTTAAAGACAATTTTCTTGTATTCTCAAGTATTTTAAGATGTCAATAAATGTAAGATCGCAGCATATATGAAGCTTTAAAAATATTATTAATTAAATAGGTTTTGCTTCTGTTCCACATTTTGCTTCTTAATATTTTATCAAACTTCTAAATGCATGCTATTTTACCATGCTTGTTTTTCTAATTATTCTAATAATGTTAATAATAATCAGGATGGCTTAGTATTGTGATTATTTTATTACTTATTTTAAAATCCAAACAAATAGGCTTTGGATTTGCTTCTCTCTCCCTCTCTCTCTATATGTATACTATACATTCATTTCATTTTACTTTTTTTCTCTTGTGATCTTTTTTGGCTTTGCCTCACTACTGCTTCTTTAAGCGATGACAGAGTAATTTTTTTTTGCATTATAAGTAGGCTTACTTTAAAGCATGTTTTTCACTCTGAAGTACTTATTGGAAACTTCTTATGTGTTATGTGTTATTTTATTGCAAGCAATCTTGTTTTTTTGGCTAGGATTTTTTTTTTTTTTTTTTTTAACTTTTCTGCAGCACCAAACAAACCTAATAGTGTATCTTTTCCATTTTATGTAAAGGTTCCCTGCAGCTTTTTTCTGAATACACAGAGGTGAATCAAAATTGATTGAATTTTCATTCCTGCATCTATGTATCTATCTATTTATTATTTTGCACTAAATGTACTGTATTTTTGGTCATCTCTTACAGCTGCTGACTTTGGTATTGTCTTTTATTTTTATTTTTTTACTTCTTAAGACTTCTTTAATTCAAATAAAACTTTTACCTTAAAGCCTTTTTTTTCTAGACACCTATTTTTGTGAAACCAGTCCTTTTTGAGAATATTATTTTGCCGTATTTACATATTTTGTTCAGAAAAATAAAAAGCAAGAAAAAAAAAGAACTAATTTTCTATTCCTTAGGTTTATGATTTCATATATTTTTTTAGATCCCTGTAGACAAATTCCTGCTTAATTGGCTATTGTGGGAACAGATCTTCATTGAAATTGAATTGTTTTTTAGGCAAAGAACCAAATATTAATTGTCAGGACTTCAGAAATGTATAGCCTTTTCTAAAAGTGTATGATTTAGGATACGCAGAAAGAGTATTTCTAAGTTCACTCCTATGAATAATCTCAATATGTGAGAATTTTTAAAGATAGTTTTTCTGGTCAGTACAGTAGACAGAAAGATTCCATAGAAAGTGAGCAGATCTGAGAGTATTTTTTACAGAGACCGTGTCACATTTTAGATAGACAATCTGCTGCCTTTGTTCCTTGGTTGCCCATTTAGAAAATGAGGACCATACTGGTTTTCTCTGTGTAGGATTAGAAACAATTACAAGGTGGAAGTTCTTCTGGGTGATGAAAGGCCTGAGTTACTTCCTATATATTTACAAACTAAAAGACCACACTCTTTCTTGTATTTGTTTTCTCATAGGTTTTTCTAGATTCTATCTTACTGTCTTCTGTGACCCATTTGCTGGCTGCCATTTTCCCTATCATTGAACTGTATTCTAATATGACATGTCCAGTGAAAACAGATTTGGGAGCTGTTGTACCAGGATAATTTTAAATAATTCAGTAAAGGAGTTTAATACTGGGGCAAAAGTTGATCCGGCTCCTTTACTGATAGATAACTGAGGGCTAGCTATTAACATTTACATTTAATTCTTTTCACAAATTAGGGTCATAAAAGCTAAAGTAGATATACTATGGAAAATAAGACTGATGCCTTAAGAGGATCATAAAGCATTCTAATATTTAAATATGGGAAAAACTATGTGGTTAGATAAGGCATAGAAGATGCTGGTGCAGTGTATTTAAAGTCAAAAGTGGTCAAGTAGCTTAGGAATGAATTAAAGAAGAGATATTATTAGTATGTGTTGCATAGTTATTAGGCTTCTCTCACAAAGCATACCAAAAGCATGAATGACAGCAAAACATACAATAAAATTTAGTAGTCAGAAATGGACTTTGGGAGAAATTATGCTGTTTACACATGCAACATAATGGTTTGGAAAGTTTCTTATCAGACCTTTAATTTTCATTACTTTCTCTCAACTAGTAAAGAAATTACTACAGAGTACAATATAAAGTGTTTGCTTTAACAGATCTGCCAGATGGCTATGACCTAGTTGGCATAACCCTCGCAGATTCTTCTGCAATGACCTATGAACACCCTCCAGAGACTGTAACTAATGGGATATGTATATGTATGTATGCCTAGCACTTTGAGAACTCCCAAAGCATTTTTTTAACAACAGAACTTGTTTAGGGCCCTTTTCAGTGAGGTAAGACAGTGTACACCAGAGGCTTTAGCCCGTGTTGATCATTTTAGTTTTCTTGTGTCTGTTAAGCAAATGAAAGAAGATGAAATGAAGAGTCGGGCGAAGCATTCTATGAGCAGCTCGCGGAAGTCAAGCGATTGCCAGCACTTGTTCTCATGGGAGACTTCAACTTCCCTGATATGTGTTGGAAATATAATACAGCACAGAGGAAGCAGTCCAGGAGTTTTCTAGACTGTGTGGAAGATGGTTTCCTTATACAGCTGGTAGGAGAGCCTACCAGGAGAGGTGCCCTGCTAGACCTGATCTTCACTAACAGAGAAGGACTGGTGGGAGAAGTGAAGGTTGGGGCCCATCTTGGGCAGAGTGACCATGGAATTGTAGAATTCTCTATTCCTGGGGATGTCAAAAGAGCGACCAACAAAACTACTTTCTTGAACTTCCAGAGACCAGACTTTGATCTGTTCAGGGCTCTTGTAGCACGGGTCCCTTGGGAGTCGCTTCTTAAGGGTAAAGGAGTCCAGGAAGCCTGGATGCTCCTCAAGACAGAAATCTTAAAGGCGCAAGAACAAGCTGTCCCTGAGCGCTGTAAGGCAAGCCGCAGGGGAAGACGACCAGTGTGGATGAGCCGGGAACTACTTTTGAGACTCAGGGAGAAAAAAGAGTCTACATCCTCTGGAAGAAGGGACAGGCTACTTGGGGAGATTACAAGGAAGTAGCTAAGGTATGCAGGGAGGAAGTTAGGAAGGCAAAAGCTCAACTTGAACTCAGATTGGCCACTGCAGTAAAAGACAATAAAAAATCCTTTTATAAAGATATCAACGGCAAAAGAAGAACCAAGGATAATTCTCATCCTATACTTGATGCAGCAGGGAATGTGGCCACTGAGGACAAGGAGAAGGCTGAAGTCCTCAATGCCTTCTTTACAGAAGTCTGCCTTTAATAGCCAGACCAGTTATCCTCTGGGCATTTTATGCCCTGATCTGGAAGTCTGGGACGCTACTCAGAAAACACCCCTAGCGATTCAGGTGGAGACAGTCAGAGAGCTCCTCCTCCATCTGGACTGTCACAAGTCCATGGGACCGGATGGCCTACACCCTTGGGTGCTGAGGGAGCTGGCGGGGGTGATTGCTGAGCCGCTCTCGGCCATCTATCAGCGCTCCTGGTTAACTGGAGAGGTCCCAGAGGACTGGAGGCTTGCTGATGTGACTCCCATCTTCAAGAAGGGCTGTAAGGAGGATCCGGGGAACTATAGGCCTGTTAGCCTGACCTCGGTAGCAGGGAAATTAATGGAGCAAATCATCTTGGGTGAGATCACACGGCATGTCCGTGGTGTCCAGGGGATCAGGCCTAGCCAGCACGGGTTCATGAAAGGCAGGTTGTGCTTGACCAACCTCATCTCCTTCTATGACTGGGTGACCAGACTGGTAGATGAGGGAAAGGCTGTTGATGTAGTCTACCTAGACTTCAGCAAAGCATTTGACACGGTCTCTCACAGGCTTCTTCTGGGGAAACTGACTGCCCGTGGCCTGGACAGGTACACACTCCTTTGGGTAAGAAACTGGCTAGAGGGCCATGCCCAACGGGTGGTGTTTAATGGAGTTAATGTTTCAAGTGGTGTTCCCCAGGGGTCGGTACTGGGGCCTATCTTGTTTAATATCTTTATTGATGACCTAGACGAGGGGATTGATTGTACCCTCAGTAAGTTTGCAGATGACACCAAGTTGGGAGGTAGTGTCGATTTGCCTGAGGGTAGGGAGGCCCTTCAGAGGAATTTAGATAAGCTGGATCGCTGGGCTGGGGTGGATGGAATGAGGTTCAACAAGGCCAAGTGCCGGGTCCTGCACTTTGGCCACAGCAAGCCCATGCAGCGCTATAGGCTTGGGGACAAGTGGCTGGATGATTGTGAAGAGGAAAGGGACCTGGGAGTGTTGGTTGATCGGCTGAACATGAGCTGACAGTGTGCCCAGGTGGCCAAGAGGGCCAATGGCATCCTGGCCTGCATTAGAAATAGTGTGGCCAGCAGGAGCAGGGAGGTGATCATCCCCCTGTACTCAGCACTGGTGAGGCTGCACTTCGAGTACTGTGTTCAGTTTTGGGCCCCTCACTACAGGAAAGACATTGAGGCCCTGGAGCATGTCCAGAGAAAGGCAACAAAACTGGTGAGGGGTCTGGAGCACAAATCTCATGAGGAGCGGCTGGGATTGTTTAGTCTGGAGAAGAGGAGGCTCAGGGGAGACCTTGTTGCATTCTACAACTTCCTGAGGGAGGTTGTGGTGAAGAGGGGTTTGGCCTCTTCTCCCAGGCAACAAGCAGGACCCGGGGAAATGGCCACAAGTTGTACCAGAGGAGGTTTAGGTTAGACTTAAGGAAGAACTTTTTCTCTCAGAGTGGTCAGGCACTGGAATGGCCTGCCAAGGGAGGTGGTGGAGTTGCCATCTCTGGCAGTGTTCAGGAGGCGTCTGGACGAGGAGCTGCGAGATATGGTTTAGTAGCTTGCGGTAGCAGTGGTAATGTGAAGACGGTTGGACTAGATGATCTTATAGCTTGTTTCCAACCTTTTGATTCTATGATTCTATGAAAATGGAGCAACTACTTGCTTTATTTCTTTATTTATTTACTATTTTTATGTTTTACCTCCAGCACTTAATTCTTCAAAGACATTGTATTCTTTCTTCACACCTCACATTTTCTTTGTGTAAAATTAAAGATATTGTAATTATTAGTAAAAATCACACCTTTCCCTGGTTCCTTTTTCTTTAACAATGCGTAATATGATCATGTACACCCTAATAAGATTTCTCTGATCATTTATCTGTAACCTTGACTACAACTTCGATTTGATTTCAAAGCTAATATGTTCCTGTGGTGGATGAGTTTCCTTTTTACTGACAGGCACATTGTTCAATCTTCCCCACAATCAAGATTGGCAGAAAAGAGCTTAGATGCAACTATACTCTTGCAGTATAAGAGGTGTGAAAGAATGAGCTATGTGCACAATTTTTCATCTATTATAGATGCATTGACTTTTAGCCAAAACATAAAAAGTATTAATGATGCTTATGCTAATGCATTTTGTATTATGTTTGTTTTGAGTTTAGGGTACACAGCCTATGAACAGCCACAGCTGTGTTGTAATGGTAATGACTCACACTCTGACAATTTAAACATGTTTCAGCTATAGTAATCAAGAAGAAATATGAATATGCAATTGGTAATTTTATCCTACTCATTGTATTTTAAGGTAATAGGAAATTCAGCTGAAATAGAATAAAATAGCAATGCTCATCAGCATAAAATTGATTCCTCTCACCCCCACATGGTATACTCTAGAAGATCAAATGAATCAGCAAAGTTTTCTAATTTCTTGTCAGTAATATGAATTTAGTCATTTGAATACCCAGAAAGACAGTAAATGCAATTTGCTGTGAATTTTATTTGCTGTGGTTTTTGGTGAGTAAAATTCTTCTGAAAGGAAAGCTTTAATTGAGTACAGCCATTGAGATTTTTATTTGGAGGCATATGGAGGGATGGAAGATGGGAGGGGCAATTGTATGCTTAGTTAGATATGATTTAAACACTGTATTTCTTCAGCAGATGATAGGTTGGATCTTGCCAAATATCCTATCAGAGCCCCCATGGAAGGAATATCTGATAGCAGCCAAGCCGGTCACCCAGTGTGACCAAGGTAGATACTTTGACATAGTGATGAGAAAAGCCGGCTATGTTTGGCGAGCAATCCAAAACTTCAGCAAAGCAGGAAAATGGTATTTCTGTACTTTGAACCTCATTGAGCAGTACTGCCTTGCTAGCATAGCTGTTGAAGGAGGAAGCAGCAGTGACATCCAAAAAATTCAGTAGTTTTTACAGTCATTTGAAAGACCTGGCTCAAATTCTTACCAGGTCAAAGAGTTGTCAGAGCACATCATTCCTTCTATTTGGTGAGACTGGCTCATGGTAATATAGATCTAGTATATCCAAGTATCTACATAGATTTTGAAATATATTTATCCCAATTTCTTTTTAACTAACCATTTAGTAACCTTAACTGAAATGTTTGAGTTGAAGATGCAGCTTGACCCCTTTTAAAGGCTGGTGAGAGTTTTCCATCTCTGAGAAGATCACTGCTACTTCAAATCAGGAAACTTAAGTAGTTCAAGCTAATCTATTTACACGTGCTTTCAGTGCAGTAATTTTGCTGTTATTAGTGAACATCTGTTACCTGGGCAGTTGGAAACTTCTCATGTTTCATTGCAGTCTGGAGCATCTTGCATATTCTCATTTGAATTTTTAATTCTCACTTATCTCCAGTTATAGTATTACTGAAAATACACTCTTAGTTGTTCCTCTTTTTTGTTGTTGTTTTCCTACAGCAATACGTTACATTTTGTTATGGAAGTGTTAGTAGTTTTTGAAGTTAAAGATGTCTGTTATTCCATTTTTGCTATCTTCTGGACTTCTCTTTCTTCAAATCACTAATTTCTTTTCCTATTTGTCTCATAAATTGATCTGAAAATGAAAGTATTGTACTTTATTGCACACAGTGGCCATTTGACTACCTGTTCTTCTTTATTCTGTATTGTTTCTATCAATCCACGTGGAGGTTTATCTTAAAAGAAGACTTATCAAGGTTTTTTATCTTTCTCACTTTATCACTTCTAATTGTGTATGTTATATTAAAACTCTGTATTGATGGGAGGTTTCAGAATCACACTGTATACTTAAAATTTCACTGGCCTGTTGAAGAAACAGGCTTTCTTCAACATCTTATGCTTTCACAAGATTGATAACTTCTTTAGTTAACATAAATTAGCTTAGTACATCTTGGTTAATTTCTTTTACCTGTTTCTATAAAAACATGTATATAAGTAACTGCAAATAAGTCTTTGGAAATAAAATATAAGTGTCATTTTACTGTTGCAAATATCTTCTCTGCAAGAAAATAGCTCCACTTTTGTTGATCATGTTCAGACCACTGGCAGGAATCCAAGAATCCTTTATCTGTCTCAGTACAGTTGTAATTTTTCTTCTGTATCGGTTTTGTAGATAAATAGAATATTCCCGTCTTTAGAGCTGCCAGCATAGCACATTCATTAGCAGTAAATAGATTTAATCCTTTTAAATTAGCAGACTAACTGCCTCAAACCTTGCAGGGGAGCCTCCAAGTTGTATGAAAATTTAGATAGCTTTTAGTAAAGCTTTTATGTAATTTAGTTGTTTTTTTTTTCTCTGTTATTTTTAATGAGGTCTACCTTTGTATTTGTATATTAATAATCTTTTCCTTCTATCCCTTCCTTCCTGACTCAATTCCTTTCTGCTTAAGCAACCACAGAGCATATTATGCTAGTAGTGATAATTTTGTTGAAAATGGCAGTACTAAGCTTAGCTTCACAATAAGTAGAATACAGAATAAAGTCTGGGTAGGTGGATAGGCTTTGTTTTAAGCATACATATTTTTAATATTTCATATATTAGCAGCCATAAAGCTTTTGGCTTTATTTTTCAACTTTATATGCTTACTAGCTATTCAATTCTTTCAAATACTATTATGCTTTTTTTTTTTTTTTAATTTTTGTTTTCCTAGTGATTATTATTTTAGTATTTTATTATTGTGAAATGCAGAATTATTGATCTGGTAGCTATTTTCAATCTTAGTATTTTTTACAGTATATGTAGAGCTTACATTTTTTAAAATTATGTAAAATTGAAACATGCAGAAAAAGGGTATTAAGGGGCCAGAGACAGTGCCTCACTGCATCAGATTTAAAGGACTCATTCTGTTTAGTTTACCAGAAAGAAGATTGTGAGTAATTTGATTACAGTTTTTAAGTGTGTTCATAGGGAGAAAATAGCAAGGACTAAAACCCTCTTAAATCCAGAAAAGGCATAGCAAGAACCAATGTCTGAGATTTCAGAAGTGAGACGACTTCAAATGGGGAATAATCTCAACTTTGTATATTTATTTTTATTTATTTTGTTTTGCTTGGTTGGCTTTAAGATAATCCTTATGAAATTGAAAAATTATTCTTCATGCTAGGAATGTCTGTCTATGGTGTGAATTCATATAATGCAAGTCATTGAGCTTACAGTTTCATCAGAGTGGAATGTAGCAGTACAGTCTTTGGAGGCAATGAATATACTGAGTTACATATTTACTTAACTTTAAAACACATTTTAGCATCTTTTTCTTCTATGCTTCAGAAAATACTTGTTAGATGACTAGAATCATCTTCCCATTTTCTGTCTGAATTTATCCTTACCAGAATTTTCAGTCAGGCTGTGTGTGTGGAACTGACTCTATGAATACAGTTTTGCAGATCCAAGGAGCATTTGTCAGAAAACAGTTGCTCTTGCTCTATTCACTCATCTTCACATCTTGGAAATAATAGAATAATACTCCTACAGAATGGCTTAGGTTGGAAGGGACCTTAAGGGACAGCTGGTTCAGGGAGTGTACTGTCATTCTGGGCTCTGGACTGGTGCAGCCTCACCTCGAGCACTGTATGCAGTTTTGGGCAACACAATATGAAAAGGAGACAGAACTATTAGAGAGTGTGTGAATGAGGTCTACAAAGATGGTGAAAGGTGTAGAGAGTGAGATATGTGAGGAATGACATGAAGCTGCAACAGGGGAATGTCAGTTTGGGTACTAGAAAAACTGACACCTGGGGATCATGATTCATGATTAGTCGCCAGCCAGATATAACTCTACCACCCTCTGGGCTCGGCCAAACCCAGCAAAACTGTACATCTCTCCATGCCATGGGCTGCCAGCTTCTCCAGAATACTGTAGGAGCTGTTTATACCTTTCCTCTCCAATCTCTCTACCTCCCTGCTTTTCACAGTGTTATTCCCCAGATTTTTCCATGTTGTGTGTGGCAATTCAAGTTGATAACACATGGCATTATTTTGGATTATTTTGGACTTACACGCTAGTTGGGCTGCACTCACTAACATGATCATGCTAAATGGGCTCATTACCTAATTTCTTGTAAATAGTAGTAATTAATTTTGGCAGTTAGTAGAAACAGATGTTTTTGTTTGCCACTGTTCTTTTAAACTAAAGTAAAGTAAACTACCATTACTTTAATTGTACATGCATTGTATTGTTCAGATTAAATTGTAACAATAATTAAATATTTTTGTAATGTTTAATAGAAACAGCTTTTCCTCTAAAAAACTATTTTTTCCCTGTGCTTACATTACCATTTGATATAATCAAATTCCTGAATATTCCATTTAGATGCCATCAAAAGGATCCATTTGTGAGTTGAAGAAATTCAGTTTTTTTTTTTAATTAGCTATTTTAATGATCATAAATCATTATAAATATATATATATATTTATATATATCCACAGCCAACTTTGAAATGCTAGATGTTTCAGTGAATGAATATAATGCAAATGAACTCATCTGATAGAGGAAAAACCTTGGGAGAATGTCTGTAACTAAATTAACTAGATTAATATCTTAACTGTGCAATTCTGTATGGAGAAGTGGGGAACACAGTATCTTGCTGCACCCGAATTAAGTGTTGCCTCTGAACGAAGCTAAGTTAGTTAAGAGAGATTTGAAATAGTTGTTCTGCTTCCAGTTGCAAGTAAGGCTGTTTGGTGCTAGCTCAGGGCTGTAAATGGCATCTTCACATGTCACTGACAATCTCTAAGGGGCTCATTAAAGCTGAAGCTTCTGTGTGCTAATTTGATTTTTACTATTACATTTCAGAGTCTTTTTTTCTATCTGTTTTACCACTCAGTGATGGAATCTGCACATTTGTTGGTTTTTTGTTGTTGTTGTTGTTGGTTTTTTTTGGTATATTTGTTGTGTTTTTCCGTTTGTTTTTGGGTTTTGTTGTGTATTGTTGTGTTTTTGTTTTTTTTCTTTAGTAATAGATCTTCAGTCTGAATTTCTGGCTGGATAATAGGAACTGAGTTTGAGAGAGAATTGTAGATGAAAGCTTTATAGCTAAACTGCTGAGCTCATAAATCGTGCCCATCATTAGTAGCATGAATTGCTTCCTGGAGTCACTTCCTTTCTCCACTGCTCATGGCGGCTCAGTTCTTTCTTTTCTTTAGGGGCCTAAGTTAGGTTTTGAAAGTAAAAAGGAATTTTTACAGCTTCTGATATATATGGATGATTGAGGCTTAGTTCCCTGCTCCCTGGTTCTCTGTTCATTATCTAATATTGTAAAAGTTGACTTCTGTGAATAATTACATTGATCATTGATGTCTGGCTATTCAGAGGGGTTTTTTTGCTTGTTTGTTTTTTGTTTTTGTATCACATGGGAAGAGAGAAAAAATCCAAAAAATTCAACTTTTAACTACAGATTAACAGATGCGTGTAGAACACAAGAGAGTAAAGGATTTGTGTAGAGGACAACTACAGAGGAGCTAAAGTTTTCAAATTTGGGGCCTAGTCTAAAGGTTATTCCTAGTTGTGACACATAAAGAAAATATTGTCTGCCTGTTATTTTAATTACTCTGTGAATTTTCTTTACTGATTTTCATAATTCCTTCTCACAAAATTAATACTCTACAGTTTTTCCAGTTAATTCTAACAGGCTTTGTATGGGCCTGTGTACAGAGTTCTGACTTTTGTTGCTCTCTCTTTCTAGTGCCTCTGAATATAGTGTAAAGCAAGGAGATAGTTAGCTGTGACCATCTATTCTGAAGTTTACTAGAATGGTTACCTTTATTATTCCTGTAGTATTTCTTCTGATACTTTGTTTCCTGTTCAGATCCTGCCTCCAAGGCAATACAACTTCTCCATATGATATGGCATGTAGCTAGAATATTCAGTCCTGTTTTTCATTATTTACTTGTCCTGAATTTCCAAAAATAAATCTGATTGCAGTTTTTGGCCCACGACCATGACACTGTTTTCAGACAAAATTCCCAAGGGAAGAAGATTTAAGGTAATGTTTTACAGTGAGATTTGAGGCAGCACATCAATGAAGGACAGTAGTTCTGAAAAACTGACATTTCTGTATTTTTATAACTTTTCAAGAAATAATAAAGGTCCCATCAGAGATTTCAGATAAACACAGTTCATGTCATTAACTGAGGTATTAATACAGCTCTTACTGGTAGGGCTTGCAGTCTAATTTCTCTTTCAGTCACATACAACAACTTTGGAAAGAGTCTTTAATTCTGGAACTCTTGAGAGTAACTTGCATGAACAATGTGATGTGACTTGCATGGACTTTTGGTAACATGTTCTGATTTTAAAACAACTTATTCATAATCCAGTGTCTAGAAAATAATTTTTAATTTATATTTATCCATCGTTTGAGTGGAGAAACAAAAGTAAGGAGTTAGAAGCGCAAGATGTACAATATATTTATAGGCAGTAAATATATATCCTTTTCTCTCTTAAGCGCCTAGTGGACCCTAGGTTACAATTTTCTGCTAATTTAATTCCTTTCATTGTATCATTTAAAGGTTTCCATTTGCTGTATGAGTATAAGCAATTGATGAAGCAGTACCTCCTATATATGTATGGTTTGTTATTCGGTGTTCCTAGAATAAACACTATAACTGCCCTAATACATCTTCCAGCAAAACTCCTGTTACGCATGGGTATGATGAGGGGAAGGCAAAGACTAAGAATTAAATAGTCTATTTTCTTCTCTGCTCTCTGTTGATCCTTTTTACGACTTTCATAATCTACAAACAAAGACTCCTGTATACACAATATAGGCCATCTCAGAAAAGAGAGGATGTTAAATTTTATGAGATGAGGAAGAAGGATTTTAATTTAGCAACTTTGTCCTTTTCTAGATCATTTTCCCGAAGCTGCTGAAAGTCTGCTTTCTAGCTAACGTTGTATTATTACAGCAAATTAATACCATAAAATAGTCTTTATCTTACTCCATCTGTTCAAATAAATAACAATAATTTATGTGGAAAGAGATGTAATGTTTGGTGGTCTGTAGCTATTGAGTATTTGTTTTAACCTCTTATATGAAGATGCGTTTCTACAAGTACAATAAACAGTAAGGCTATCATGTTTCAGACAGGGATTGGGACTTCAGTTTGGTAACAGTTAAAATAATGCCAATATAACAGCTTTTCAGTATCTATTTTGGGAAGGGCATATATTTATTCAGAATACAGAACAATAAATCATATTATGCAAAAAATTTCTGGTGGGGTCATATCTGGTCATATCTGGAATTTTTAAAGGCCTTATTAAATTCCACATAGCTCTTCTGTTTCTAAACTAGTTATGTATTTCATTTTAAATTTTAAAAAAAATTGACATTGTAGATACATGCATGTGACTATAAACAAGTATATCTGAAACTGTATATCAGTACCAAAAGAAAATATTTTTGCAACTTCTGCATCAAAAAGGCTACTCTTAGACTGTATTTTTAATCTTTATTTCCTTTATTTTTCCTCCATTACAAATTTGAAATACCGTGCCAGAAACTTCATAAGCAAAACCAGCAGTGCTTCATTAGCAGAAGTTTAATTATTATGACTTAGTCTGCCATGTTCTGAATCTTTTCTCCTTGATGAAGAAAGAACATATTGCTTTTGACTAAAATGGTAGAAAAATCAGGAATAAATTATACCAATTAAGGAGATACATAGATGCTTTAATATAAGTTTTAGTTCTAGAATTTAATCAATAAATATTTTTTTTTTCCTGTAAAGGTTTTACATAATTTAGAAAGGGAGCCTTTTCATCTTACTTAATGTTTATGGGATTCTGACTTGATCTGAATTTCTTTAGAAGAGAATGAGTATTTACAGGGGTCAGTGATATAAGCAGTTTATGTCCAGATTGTGCCTTCGGGCAAAGCCTTGAGTGAGACCTGATGTATAATTAGCATTGTCCCAGAAAGAGTCCTGAATACTACAGTTCCTTCAAGACAACCTGTAAGCTTAGTCTACTTTTTGCTCCCTACTTGCTACAGGGATTTAGTTATTTTAACACTCAAATGCAGCATCTAAAGATTTTATTCTCTATCTAAATCTATCCATGTTAATATAATTGCTCTGACTGCACCACTGTATTTATATTACTTTTTATTGTTGCTCTTTATTTCTATTTTTAGAATGGGTCATTTGAGATGTAACCCTTCCTACTTTTCTTAATTAGAATAAAACTGATTGCAAATTGCCTTAAATTCAGAAGGACCTTGGGCCTAACACACACATAAGTACCAGAACTGGTATATATAAACTGGTATGTATAAGCTGGTATATATAAATGTGTTTGTCTTTTTTACTTCAGTCATAGTAAATTACTTCAACTGTATTGCGGGCTGTTTCCAGACATTTCACTTGTGTTTTTTAAAGATTCACTAAAGAAAATGCATACTTGTTTTGCGTTGATACAGTGTGTCATTAAAGTAGAAGGACTAGGAACAACACATGCAGAAATGGCATATTTTTCTGTTGAAGCTCAGAATCACAGATCTTGGGGAATCAATTGTATTAAAATGCAGAGAGGCTTGTCATTCCTTGTCATCTGCTCTTATCAGTTGTAGCTTCTGCTTCCTGATGGCAAAATGCTTTCTGATTCTGTTCTTAGAGATTGAATTAATGTTTATCTTTCTCCAGCAAATTCTTAATCCTTCCTTCTCTGCTAATGACTTCTCACCTGCTTAAATATTTCAAGGAACTGAATAAATTCTTTCCGTATTGAGCTGTGCCAGCCAAGTCACTGTTTGTTACACTTCAAGATAGCAATTGCTGCTTCTGCTAGACAAGCTACTCAGATGACTGTCTCCTAGCCCATTTCAGTCACAGTGTTTTAGCTCAATCAGTTTCAAGAATTGTTCTATGCTAACCTGACACATTTTTATCTGAGATGAACACTGAAAAAATCACAAGTACAACTGAATTATCTTCCAGCAAGAGGACTGAAATAAATAGGTGAGAGAAGGTGCAGAAAGGGGAGGATTTAGTCCCTGAATAGTAAACTTCCTTAACTCATAGAATCTCAGAAAGATTTGAATTGGAAGGGACTTTAAAGACCATCTAGCTCTAACCCCCCTGCCCTGAACAGGACATGTACCGATAAATCAAGGTGCTCAATGCACCAGTCAACACACCAGTCAGCCTGACCTCAAACATTTCATATTGGGCATCTTGAAGAATTTCTTCCAAATGTCTAATCTAAATTTGCACTCTTTAGTTTAAAATCATTACTCCTTGTCTTATTACTACACTTCTTGATAAAAAGGCCCTCCCTATCTTTTCACTATAGCCCATATAAGTACTGGGAGTCTGCTGTAAGACCAGAGCCATCTTTGACTGAATAACTCCAACTGCTGCTGTCAACCATAATAGAAATAATAGGGATTGGCATCAGGACTAGATTGAATGGCAAAGTGAAACAAAGACTAAGCTTGCTTTTTTGGTATCCTTATTAATATTTAAGCTACTGATTACTGTGTATGTGATATATTTGTCTCTAATCAGATTTGCTGCGCCCAGCTATATGAGTAACCTGCTGGGCAGCAGGTCTACCATCAAACCCAATTTTACTGCTCCAGAACTCCATGGGTGCACTAGCAGTGAGGCGGTTTTGATGCTTTCATGACACTGCTTGGCAGTAGTTTTTTCACCTAAAGCCAAAGCCTTGTGTGAAATTACAAGAGTGTTGCACCACTGACGCTCAAAAAAACACTTTTTTGCTAAAACTTACTTTAAGGTTCTATTTAACACATAAAATTAAAAACAAAGCAAAAAGAAAACAACAACAAAAAAGTAGTACTTTGTACTTAAAAAGGAAACATTTACAGGAAGACTAAATCTGACATTTCCCTCTCAATTTACTTGCTTCTACATTTACTGCATAATATGTAAATTGCTACAAGATTAGTGCTGCCCACTCATTTGCATGGAAACTACAACATATACAAAGAGCACAATAGCACTATTTGATAGAGCAAATTCTCAGCTACAAAACCCTGTTTTACAGCATAGTCACCACCATTAGCTATGCATTTTCACCAGCGTTGAACAAGAGCCTGCATGACATGCTTTCAAAAATCTGTGTCAGTGGAGGTGACTGTCACTGCAGCTGAAACACACCTTCCCACTGTGCTCACATCCACTGTTTGGTCTCCATAAACATTCAGCAAACATTGATGAATGTCAGTGGGTGCCATTTTTTCCACATGAAGAAATTCAGGACACGCTTTCGACTCATCCTCACTTCCATGTCAGATAAGGTTTTGTCAGACTGCCTTTCTGCTGCCATGTGTCAGAGCAGCAACAGGTAGTGGAGTAGAGATTAAATCTCTGCTGCCGTATGACCAACATCTGCCACTGATGTTGTGAGCTGGTGTAATAAAACAGGTGACATTGCTTTCAGATCAGCCCTAATATATTAATGTGAATGGCTATTCATACCACTGTCAGATCAAGCTTATCTGCATGCTCTAATCACTTGCTCTTATATTTAGAAAATATTTTACTTCCATTTTAAAATAGGGAACACCCAGAAGTACTATAGAAAAACAACAATATATAACTTAGCACAACTAAATGCCATCTAACACAACCTCTCTTGGCCATGGTGACCATGTGGAGAGGTCGAAAAACTGTTGACTGAATGCGATGTGTGCATTGCATTGCGACGGGTTATATCACTATTCGTAACATGATGTAACCCAACGCAGCATGATGTAAGCGTCGTGAAACGTTGGAGATTTAGAGAAACGTCAGCATTCCCTTTGTCCCTTTCCAGGAATTATTCTTCTTCCAGGAATTAATAACTTGTCTCCACTTCACAGTCTGTGAATGCTCATGCCATATTATTATCATATATATTAACAGTTTTCTTTCTGATTATGGACAATGCAGTCTTGATCCTTAAGAGGCAGATGTTTTATTTATTTTGTATCTTTTATGTAGGTTCAGTGACTCTATCAAATAGCATAGATTTCTTATGAAAGGAATAATTTTTTTAAAATCATGTTTTGTTTAAAAACATTTTGCAGAATTGAAAAGGGCCAGCGGGGCCAGTGAAAAGGGTTGCAAAACTAGTATTGTATCTAGGGATTTGACCATTTAGTCCATGGAACTGATTTTGAGAAATCTAGTTCTCATAGAGGACTGATGGAGTCCATCTGTTAAGGAGGGGAAGAGCATGTTCAGCTGCAGCCTTGCCAACCCGATGAAGAGAGCTCTAAGCTAAAATTTCTGGAGGAGGGATACCTCAATCTACCTGGCTCTTAGTAGTTTGATTCTGCTGCCAGTAATAGATGTCCTGAGCCATGAAAAGAATTAGAGATCACAGAATCACAGAATCACAGAATCGGCAGGGTTGGAAGGGACCTCAAGGATCATGAATCTCCAACCCCCCTGCCACATGCAGGGCCACGAACCATTCCACCTAATGCTAGACCAGACTGCCCAGGGCCCCATCCAATCTGGCTTTGAACACCTCCAGGGACGGGGCATCCACAACCTCCCTGGGCAGCCTGTTCCAGTACCTCACCACTCTCTCCGTAAAGAATTTCCCCCTGACGTCCAACCTAAATCTCCCTTCCCTCAGCTTAAAACCATTTCCCCTTGTCCTGCTGTCACTCACCCTTTCAAAGAGTTGATTCCCCTCCTCTTTGTAGGCTCCCTTTAGGTACTGAAAGGCTGCAATGAGGTCACCCCGCAGCCTTCTTTTCTCCAGGCTGAACAAGCCCAGCTCCCTCAGCCTGTCCTCATAGGGGAGGTGCTCCAGTCCCCTGATCATCTTCGTGGCCCTCCTCTGGACCCTCTCCAACAGCTCCCTGTCTTTCTTGTACTGGGGGCTCCAGACCTGGACGCAGTACTCCAGATGGGGCCTCACAAGAGCAGAGTAGAGGGGAACAATCACCTCCCTGTCCCTGCTGGCCACCCCTCTTCTGATGGAGCCCAGGATCCCATTTGCCTTCAGAGCCGCAAGGGCACACTGCTGGCTCATGTTAAGTTTTTCGTCTACCAAGACCCCCAGGTCCTTCTCCACAGGGCTGCTCTCAAGGACCTCTCCTTCCAGTCTGTAGGGATGCTTGGGATTCCTCCGGCCCAAGTGCAAAACTCTGCACTTTGCCGTGTTGAACCTCATCAGGTTCACCCGGGCCCACCTTTCCAGCCTCTCGAGGTCCCTCTGAATGGCATCCTGTCCTTCAACCGTGTCAACCACACCACTCAGCTTGGTGTCGTCAGCAAACTTGCTGAGGGTGCACTCGATTCCGTCATCGATGTCATTGATAAAGATGTTAAAGAGCACCGGTCCCAAGACAGATCCCTGGGGGACGCCGCTCGTTACCAGCCTCCACCTGGACATAGAGCCATTGATGACCACCCTCTGTCTGCGGCCTTTCAACCAGTTTCTTATCCATCGAGTGGTCCACCCATCAAATCCACATCCCTCCATTTTGGAGAGAAGGATGTGGTGGGGGACCATGTCAAAGGCCTTGCTCAAGTCCAGGTAAATGACATCGGTTGCCTTTCCCTTGTCCACCGATGCCGTCACTCCATCATAAAAGGCCACCAGATTGGTCAAGCATGACCTTCCTCTGGTGAAGCCGTGCTGGCTGCCACGGATCACACGCCCTTTCCTCATGTGATCAAGCATGTCATCCAGGATGATCTGTTCCATGATCTTCCCAGGCACAGAGGTGAGACTCACCGGCCTGTAGTTCCCGGGGTCCTCCTTGCTCCCTTTCTTGTAAATGGGAGTGACGTGACCCTTCCTCCAGTCATCTGGGAACACACCAGACAGCCACGACTTCTCAAATATGATGGAGAGCGGCTCGGCAACCACCTCAGCCAGCTCCTTCAGAACCCTGGGATGCACACCATCCGGCCCCATAGACTTGTACACATTCAGTCTCATGAGGCGGTCTCGGACCTGCTCTGTCCTCACAGCAGGGGGGGATTTACCACCCCAGTCCCCACCCAGAGGTGTAGGGATGCAGGGCTCAGGGACGGAAGGAGTACTGGAGTCCTGGCTGCCAGTGAAGACTGAGGCAAAGAACTCATTCAGTACCTCGGCCTTCTCTTCGTCCGTTGAAACCAGTTCTCCTTTTACGTTTACCAAAGGAGGTACACTCGCTTTGGCCTGTCTCTTCTGGCTAATGTACCTATATAAAGTCTTCCTGTTGTTTTTCACGTCCCTCGCCAAGTTCAGTTCTACCTGCGCCTTGGCTTTCCTGATCCCACATCTGCAAGTCCAGACAACATCCCTGTATTCTTCCCAGGTGGCACGTCCTTGTTTCCAGAGTTTGTACACACCTTTCTTCGCCCTTAGCTCCCTCAGCAGGTCCTTACTGAGCCACGCCGGCATCCTCCCTCCTCTGCCCGCTTTCTTGTTCAGTGGGACAGAGAGTTCTTGTGCTCTTAGGAAGGCATCCTTGAAGAGTAACCAGCTCTCTTCAGCATTTTTGTTTTTAAAGAGAGCATCCCAGGGGATCTCAGCCAACAGTCCATTGAACAACTTAAAGTTTGCTCTCCCAAAGTTCAGGGTCCTGATGCCACTCTTCACCAGGCCCACAGTTCTCGAGATCACAAACTCAATCAGAGCGTGGTCACTGCAACCCAGGCTGCCTCCGACCTTAACACCATTAATTATATCCTCCACATTGGTGAGCAGCAGGTCCAGCAGCGCTTCACCTCTGATCGGTCTGTCCAACACCTGGACCAGAAAGTTATCATCAACACATTCCAGGAGCCTCCTGGACCTCTTGCAACTCGCCGTGTGATCTATCCAGGAGATATCCGGATGGTTGAAGTCTCCCATCAGGACAAGAGCCCGTGAGCACGAAGCCTCCCGCATCTGAAGCAAGAAAGCCTCGTCAACAGTCTCCCCTTGATCAGGTGGCCTATAGTATACTCCTATCACCAGCTGGCCTTTGTTAGACCCATTCCTAATTCTAACCCACAGGCTCTCAACCTGATCATGACTGTTTCTCAGAGGAAGCTCCTCACAGTCTATCCACTCTTTGACATAGAGGGCTACTCCCCCACCCTTCCTACCTAGCCTATCTCTTCTAAAGAGCCGATAGCCCTCAATGGTGGTATTCCAGTTATGGGAATCATCCCACCACGTTTCCGTGATAGCAACAAGGTCAGTGGGAGAGCATACGAAGAGCAGCACAAAGGAATTCTCACCACTTCATCTGAAAAAACATTTTCATCAGGGGCCTGACTTAAATGTCTCTGTGCAAATGTGCATAGCATGGGGAATGAAGAAAAGGAATTAGAGATGTGCATATACCTGCAGGGCTGTGGGAAAACTCCTGTGGTTGTAGTGCTGGGATGGAAGAATACAGGTTTTTTAGAAAGGACACAGGGGATATTAGGAGGATCATCAGCTTTTAAGTCAGTGATCATCTGGAGCGCATAGGAATGGAAGACAAGCAGACTAAGTGTTTATGGGTAAGGGAAGACTAGACAGAGAGGAGCAGCCACAGATTCACCAGCCCTTGTCCTCATGGGGGTCTTCAACCACCACTATGCCTGCTGGAGGAACAATACAGCAGGGCATAAGCAATCCAGAAGGCTTAAGTATGACTTTTTCACCTTAGCACACCATTCAAGTCATGGAAGACAGAAGCAGGGAAGGAGGACATGAAGAACTGCCCACTGTAGCACAGGGTCAGATTTGAGACTAAGGTACCTGAAAGTATACAAAACCATAGGACCTGATGAGATGCATCTAAGGGACCATAGAGAATTAGCAGATGATATTGCCTAGCCACTGTCCATCATATATGAGAAGTCATGGCAGTATGGTAAAGCACCAGAAAGGGGGAAAATAAAGCCTTCACTTAAAGTAGGGAAAAAAGAAGGAACTATAGGCTGGTCAAGTCTCAGCTTTGTGCCTAGCAAGATCACACAGCAGATCCTTCTGGAAACTGTGGCAAAACGTAAAGAGAGACATGACTAGTGACAGCCATTATGGTTTCAGTAAAGGCAAATCATACCTGGCAAATTTGGTGGTCTTCCACAATGGAATAAAAGAATTAGTGGATAAGAGAAGAGCAGTTGACATTATCTACCTGGACTTGTGCAAAGCATATGGCGCTGTACCTCTCAACATCCTTGACTCTAAAGTGGAGAGACATGGATTTGATGGTTGCCAGTCTTGCAGTTTTTCTTTTTTTTTTTTTGCTTGTTTGTTTAGTTTTGTTTTGTTTTTAATATTCTTTTACAATTTGATGTATTTTTTACAAGGCCATTTTAATTCTCCTTTATTCAAGCCTATTTTCTGCGTTGATCTTTGTGATTTGCCTTGTGCTTCTCTCAGGGCAGATGATTGTGTATGCCTTTAATTACTGTATCTAAACAAAGAAGTATGGTTGTTAGCAGCCACATAAATTAACTCTACAAATTTGAATTGTCCTTAAAAAATGTTTTGTATTTTATTGTTTTCGCATAAATTGGCTTTTGTTTTGAGAAAGTGTTTTAAGACAACTGTGAAGCAAGCATTACTTTGTAAAGATGAACACATCCCTTAGCAACACAGTTTTTTTTTGAATGGGGGGTTGTATTTTTTTTCTTTTTTTTCCCCCCAGAAAATAGTACTGTAATGTTTATATTTAGGAGTATATAGTGTGGAAGCTAAACAGTAAATTTACTTCAAATGTTCAAAAGCCCATGCCCATTACAGCAGAGATATTTCTTCATTATGACTTTGCTTCTCTTTGCTCATTAAATATATGCACTCACAAATGAAGGATGATCACTTCTTCTTAGAGACCGTGTTCAAATAGTCAGAAATGAAGGCATTCTATTGTATGCCTAGTGCTTTCATCCTTTGTTGTACTATGGGGACATCAGTGAAAAAGAGGAACAGCTTCTCTAAGAGATTGAGTCAGAGAAGACAGAAAGAATCATCCCACAATAAACATGTAAAGCTGACATCAAGTTTACCTTCCAGGTCTTTGATTTAAATTTAGAGAAACCATTCCATGTGAGGACCAGGGACAGTAGTAGGTACTGTCTCCAGTCCTAGTATCAGTCTAGCACCTTCTTTTAGATTCACTGCTGTTACACCTTGAATAACTGTGTTGTTGTGAAAATGAAATTATCTTACATTGCGGTTGGACTTGATTATCTTTAAGGTCATTTCCAATGTGAGCAATTCTATGATTCTATGATTCCATGCTACCACTATCTGAAGTTGAAACTTGTACAAAACCACACCAGTATTTTTTATCCTGGTCTCCTCTCTGAAACTGTCTGTGCTCTCATACATGGGAATAAGAAATCCTGATGGTGTAAAAGACTTCCGTCACATCTAACCATCACTGCAGTTTTCTTCCCAGATAGATGATGATTGATTTATTCTTTGAAACACACAATCCATGATTTCTGCTTTTTATGCTTTTTTTTTTTTTTTTTTTTTCATGTCAGTCTCGCTTATTTAAAAAACAACAAAAAGATAGACAGTCATAACCATCTCTTCTGTATTCCATGGAGTAGTTTGTGTCATTAAATGATGTAACATGCTTGAAATTTAATACAAATTGTTTTTATATTTCTTTGTATTATGTCTTTATTGCTTTTTTAAATAATCTACTTTTGTTGAAGTATTGAAGAGGAATAGATTTTATACATGAAGTTTGCATACAGTACATAAATACTGTAAGTGAATAATCATGATATCCTTTTCATTTTTCTGTTCTGTAGGTCTAATTAATTATTATTATTTTTTTTAATACAAAATCCATTTGCCTTCCAGCAGTTTAGAGTACTGATGCAAAACTTTCTATTTTGTTATGTTTTGTGTGAAAATAAAACTTGATGTGAATGTATCATTCTTGATAAGATTTGCTATAACTTGCTATTGTACATTCATGTACAAAATTACTGATGAACAGAATTACTTTATGTTATGCTTTGACATTCTGATGGCTATTCTTGGCTATTCTTTTTTTTTATTTTTTTACAATTCTTGTTGCTATGACTAGAGTAATGTGTAAGCGTTTTTCCTTGTAAGTTGTGAAAAAAGCACACCTACTTTGCAGTTTATCTCAATCTGGGGCAGACATTCTTTCTCTGCACTGACTGCAGAGACTGCCCGTGGTAAATAGGTCATATTCTATAGATATTTAGATGTATGTTTGACTTCTTTTCAGAAAGTAATACCTTACGTATAATCTCTCATTCATCTATCTTTTAAACCTCTCTTTAAAGATATTCGTATTCCCTCTAGTCATGACTTAAGTAGCTTCTGTTGCTGGAAAATACTATCATTCATCCTTTGTTTCCAGATCATTAACAAAATGTTTAACAACATCAGAAAAATTTAGGGAATTCTTCAGAATACCATTAATCTTTTGCTATGTTGAGAAGTGATCTTTGGTTACCGTTTAACATAGTCTGTGTACCTTGTTTTTAAACCATGACGTTACTTCAGCCTCTTTTTCTTTGTGTCATTATGTTCTTAATATTTTCCCAGGAAAAGGGGTTTATCAAAGACTTTTTGAAAACCCAGATATATTTTACCAACATGTTTCTTATATCAATTATTCTATAGAGATACTTAATGTTTTCTAGCAGGTTGAAGAGCTATGTTTTTGTGTGTGTGTGTGTGTTTTAATTTAATTTAAAGACAACTGTGCATTATTTTCTATCAGTGTATTTAAATGATTTATGATGCCCTTTCTTGCTTTTTTCCTTAGGCTATAATAACCTCGATTTTCTTGATTTTAATACAAATGTTATCGGTTCGTACTGATATTCTATTATAGTAACTTATTTTAATTAGCCACTGAAACTTGTTTTTTCTTTTCTGACAGATCAACAGTTTTATTCTTTAAAACTTTTAGAGAATAAATAGTGTTCTATTCTTAATATGTCTAGGAACATATGTGCTAGCATTTCCTCTTCTGCCACTTCACCACTTCAGTTTTTCAAAATGTGAATTACTGTAATTTACTTGTATATATCTTAAATTAGCTCAATAAGATAAATTAAGTTAATCCTATTGTTTCTTTAGAATGTGTATCCAGAGAAGAACAAACTTAAATTAACAAATACGAAATTACAGAAAGCGAAATAACATTAATAACGTTAAATTACAACTAAATTGCCAAAGATGGGCAATAACTGAAGACAGCATGAGATTATTTTAATAGTCTAAGGTAATAGTGCATGTATTATGGGTAGCTAAGCATGAAACTAAGGTAGAATTAATTGAAAAAAGAAAAAAAAAAGAAGCATCATAAAATAAAACTGTGAAGGGAAGGAACAAAGACTTGCATCAGTTTAGGAAGCTGCCTAGTGTGAAGAAAGTATGGTGCTAGAGGATGCAGTAACATAAAAGAAAATGAAGAAAGAGCTGAAAGAACTTATCAGATGATGTCACTTTCTTGGTATGGAAATCTACAAGCTACTGTTGAGAGAGGGACTGTTACCAATCAGTTTAACGGTCTGTTTTGTACCATATTATTGATATTAATGAATAGAGAACTTATTTTCAAAGAAGTCTGAGTCAGAAATTAAAAGTTGTTTCTGGAATTGTTGCTTTTCACTACACAGAAATTCATTATGAAGGCAAGAGAGATACCCTGTAGAGATCTGTGAACAGATATTAAAATGAAATGTGTTAAAGGCAATATGGAACAGAGAATAGTACTGCACTTTGATCACTAGGTGTAATATATCATCAGACTTAAAAACTGGGTGACAGCAAAGCTTTAATTAAATGCTGAATTCTAGATAGAACTTCTGCAGAATGTTCCATCCTACAGTTGTTGTAGAAATAGTTAAACATATTTCAAAACTAATGTGTCATAGATTTAGAAAATGTGCAAAATGAAAGCATGCCCATCAGTGATGCTACGAGAAGCTTCTGTTAATCTATATTTAAACATTATTCTGAACGTATGAGGATCTATTACAGAATTCATGTTGAAATTAAACCAAAACACAAAATTTTCACACATAAAATATTTCAGCCATTTCACAGCTGCTCTTATTTCTGCAGAAAAACAGTAACTGAATTTTCTTTTCTCTTCCTCTAATCTCCATGTCCACTTTTACAACAGTTTGCTGGAATTACTCGTGGTAGCGTCTAAAACGCAAAACACAAAGCAATGAAAATGCTCATCATTTTCCCATGCTGCTAAAAAGCATAGCATGTTAAGAGCAGCATGGAGGACATGGTAAATGTAATGGCACACACATATACACACATATACACACTCTAATGAAGTGGAGTCTGTGTCAGTGAACTTTATGTCTAGAAAGAACGTTTCGTTGATTTCAAGAGAAAACTAAATTTTCTAAACTTTAGTTTCTAAAACTAATACTTGGAGGGATTTGATGAGTGTTTTGTTTTGTTCTGTTTTTTCTTTCACTATTTTTAAGTGTGATACCTTGTTCTTTTTTCCTTCAGTGTTAGGTAAGCTGTCTCTTGTGCTAGGTGTTTTTGTACCTGTAATTGTATTTTAGTGCTGATATGAGTGACAGAGTAACAAACACATACAGACAGGTATAGTTTGAACTGCTGTGTCAGTTTTATCTTTAGACACTCTCACTGATTCACTTTGTCAGTGACTTTCTACACTTTTGTACTTGAATCCAATATCCTTGTTTTCTTTGAAGAGGTGGTACATTTTAAATTGCAAATCACACTGATTGTGATGAGAAACATTTAGATCTCTCTTGCAACTGAATGCAGAAACAGTACGAAGTTTTAATTTTTCCTTTATCATCTGAAGTATGTGAGACAGTAAAAAAAGCCAATATATGTATACTCCTTAAGAAAACCAAAAGAAAGAAAGCTTGATAATGTTCTTTTTTTATAAGAACTATTCATTTATATTTATCCAAAGAATCATAGAATCATAGGTTTCCAATCAAGATTGGAAAAGTCCTCCAAGATCATCCACTCCAACAGTCCAGCTGCCACCAATATTTCCCCACTAAATCAAATCCCTCAGTACAACATGTAGATGCTTCTTGAACGCCTCCAGAGACGATGACTCAACTACCTCCTTTGACAGCCCATTCCAAGTGTGCCTGACCACACTTTCAGAGAGTAAATTTATCCTGACATCCAACCTGATCTTCCCCTGGCACAACATTAAGGCTATTCCCTCTCATCCTATCACTAGTTACACAGAAGAGGCCAACCTCTGCCTCTCCACAGCTTCCTTTCATGTAGTTGTAGAGAGCTACAAGGTCTGCCCTGAGCTTCCTCTTCTCTAGACTAAACAATCCCAGTTCCCTCAGTTGCTCCTCATAAGACTTGTGCTCCAGTTTCCTCACCAGCTTCACTGTCCATCTCTGAAGGGCCTTGATGACTTTCTTGTAGTGAGTTGTCCAAAAACTGAACACAGCACTCGAGGTGCAACTTCACCTGTACTGAGTACAGGGGGATGATCACCTTCCGGCTCCTGCTGGCAACACTATTTCTGATACAAGCCAGGATGTCATTGGCCTTCTTGGCTACCTGGGTGCACTACTCCCTCATGTTCATCTGAGTGTCAGTCAACACCCCTATGCTCTTTTCTTCCACACAGTCTTCCAGCCATTCTGCCCCGAGCCTGAGGCGTTGCTATAAGAAACAAAAAGAATATATGAAATAATTTCTCATTATTACATACAATTACACAATATGACATTATACATGCAAATATTACATACAATTATACAATATTACATAGTACATGCAATTCTGTATGATTCATATGATTCCCTTTAAACACAAAATTCAACTTGTCTCTCTTCAAAATCTTAGACACGTTACCTTACACTGACATAATCAACACAATATTATATGTTAACATATAGTACGTGATGTAGTTCTTATATCATACATAATTTTTTATTTTTTGCTTTTAGTCTCATAAATTTGTCAAATAATGATAATTTACAAGCTACTGTGCTTCCTTTCTAAATTTTAAGTAAATCAAGAAAACCAACATTGGAAGTACTACGCTTCATTTCTGCATTCTAACATAATAGATTGGAAAATTAAAATGAGACGTATTTTTATTTAACTTTGGTCAATACACAAGAGAGTATTCTATCTCTTAGTATAGTTACATAATCATGAAATTTAGTATGGATCAAAACCAGCTAATTGATATTGTCAAGGTATGGAGAACAGATTGATCAGATACTAGTGGGATCGATGTCATGCTGTTGAAGTTTAAAAGCTTGTATCACTATTCTGTTCAACTGCTTTGATGATAGCGTAATATAATTACTTAGCACGTCTGAATTAAAACAATCCTTCAGTTTTGAATTTTGCAGATAAAGTCTCGCAACTTTATAAGGTTGATCAGAAGATAGGCTTTGAAGTAGGCAGAATGCAAATAACATGCATAACTGACAACAAATCCTTGTCAGTACTTTCTTCCAATTCATTCCTCTTCTGTAATAATTTTCTGTGAAAACATCCCAATGGTTCAGCAATGACAGTAAAGTTTTACCAGAAACATTGTGGTTTGAAGCCCTAATTAGTACGAACTGATGTATTTTTTAAAAAATTGTTAATACAATGAAAGTAAAAATTCTATGACAAATTTATGCTTGAAATCCTACAACTGCTTAATCCTGTGTAATGCTGTATAGAGTTACTTTGCATGCCACAAACTTAAAC
Source organism: Phasianus colchicus (assembly GCF_987193195.1). NCBI lineage: Eukaryota > Metazoa > Chordata > Aves > Galliformes > Phasianidae > Phasianus > Phasianus colchicus. The sequence goes on from NC_143436.1 coordinate 128,228,444, forward strand.
TTCACAAACAATTACATGGATGTAAAAGAAATTTCTGTTCTATTTCTGGAATTGTTAGTTTATGTCTAGGTCTTCTTATTTTGTAGGATCTTAGTAAGACTAGGAAGTCATCTACTCCTTGTAACACTCTGAAACAATCTCATGGTACTTAGATAAAATTGCACTTTTTATGTGGCCAAATCTTGAAGATAAAATCCTTGAAGAAGGACTTTCAACCTTTGTTGAAAGAAAAAAAAAAAAGAAAAGAAAAGAATGTGAGGCTTTCTTCTTTAAATATATTATTTCTATATGTTTTATTAAGAAGTTCTGGCAGTCATTATTTCCCTTTGTATTTTCTCACAGCTCAAGGGGGACACTAATTTTTATTTGGCAAAGTTGTATATGTTTTCAGTACTAACTAACAATGAATAAATTGTTTAAATGTTTTCCTTTCCAATTTTTCACACCTATTTTCATCTCTATTCAACTCTAGTGGAAATCTTTTCTACATGTGTAGTATTTTTGGAAGGTGTTAGAATAATTAAATATTTACATTTCAAGTTCAAAAGCTCTAAATGATATCCACTTTAGACCTAACTTTCCAAGAATTTTTGAGAATATATTCTATACCATCTTAATTTATACCTTCTTTTTAACATTTTAGTAGTTTGATAGTGTAATTGTTTAGTTGGTTTGATTGTGCTAATTCCAGTAGTATTTAATTCATTATTGTGTTTAGATACAGACATAAAAATCTGAGACAGTACATGAGGAACCATATTACGTACTTTAAAAAGAACACTAAATGAAGTTTAGCATGTCTCTCCTTTGGATATCTTATACAGACTTTCTACTTTCTTGTAACTAACATATACATGATTCCCAGAGAAAACCTAAGATGTTTGAAACAATTAGAAGTGAATATGGTGTCAAAACTATTCTGTCATATATTACAATGGAATAAAATTCCATTCTCAGAGGATCCTGTGAAATAACAAACATAATTATTTCCTGAACTCCCCAGAGGCAGCTGCAAACTGAGCTTGTGCTCAAACTGCAGAATTAAAATAGCTGCATCAATAGATATTCTTAAGACCTGATTATTCATCTCACAGCTTCTGGTGGTGCCTACAAATACCCAAAAGGAGAATTTACACAAACAACTTCACCAGTAGTTGTTAAATGCAAGAATATATTATTGGAGTTCAGTTGTGTGCAGAGAGATATTTACCTTCAGTTATTAAAACTGGTTGTTAATTCACTTTTTTATAACACATCCATTTGCATTTAATTTATATGGGACAAAAGAGTACCTTTTTATCTCTTAAAGTGATTTTCCTATTAGTGATATTATGTTATTCCAACACGACTGAATTATTTCTGCAGAGTCTAGTTACCAACATTAGCTATAATGTAGTTTCTTCTGAGCTTGGGAAGTTTGATTAATAGGAAATATTAATTTGTGCTTTCAAATTTAGGTGCTGTACATTCTTGCAAATGGACTGTAGTAGAATACTAACAACATTTTGCACCTCTGCAGCTAATTACACTCTATCAACATTTTACACCTGCTCACTTGCCACTGTGGTATATTACATATACTTCTGGACAAAATTTGCAATAAGATTTATATATTCTAGAGGGACTTTCTCGCTTGTGATCTTTAGTGCAGGCTTAAGTGCAGGCTTATGTTTTTGGTCTTCAGACAGCACTGAAGCCAACTTAATCACGGTCCATAATGGTATTATCTTTTGAGTCAGCACGACTGCTAATATGCTTAAAACTATGCATATTCTTAAGAGTTTTGGCAGCTTAAAGCCAGCACATTAACAGAAAAGGAAAGGATGCGTATTGAAAGATTTCAATATATTGAACTGATTGTTAGATTTTAGGTTTTGTGATTCAAGAAACTATGTTTCTGAATCTGTTTTGAATTGCAAAATGGCTTCACTGGAGAGAAAGGTGAGATAGGTAGCAATATTGCACACAACATTTTTACATTCACACCTCATCAGGTGCACCAATTTAGCAGAGAAATGTGAGCTGTTTGAGGTCACTGTCACACTTTCATACAAACTGTGTACCTCTTGATGCTTGTACAGGAAAAAAAAAAAAAAAAAAAAAAAAAAGCAGTGCTTCTGTCTGAATTAATTTAAATAACTATATGGTACATTTATGATTTTTAATAGGTGCTTCATTATTCAGTCAGTAAGCACGGTGGGCTCAGCCCAATCCTCAGTTAGAGTTACAGTGGAAGCACAAAAAACACTCCCCTTATCTTTTGGAGGTCACTGAAAGGATAAGCCCGCGGAACAAAGCCTTCTTTCTTCTCAGCCATTACAGTCAGTTTTGTCAATACAATGTAGTGTATTTAGAAGACTTAAAGTACTACTGTGATGTAATTGTGTAACAAATGAGGATAAAGATCCTTAAAAATATATTACTGAACATATGTAGTTAAGTCATTTCTATGACAGCTATTATTTTTCTAAAATAATAGAGAATTCTATATTAATAATTATCAGGAAAAGTAATAACCTTTAAATCTGATTTACTAGATAGTTTATTTTAAAGGGTTATTTTCAGTATTTTTTATTCAAAGCATTTTTAATTATTGTGGATTAAAATAAATCTCTTACAGATTTTAAGCATTTCTTTATGTACAATAATGAATTATTCATGAAAATCTGATGGAAGAGAACTAGGCATAGAAATTTATTAGCACAGAATGAAAGATGAAACTGGTTAGTTTCATCATGTTTTTCATAATGAATAAATACAATTTAAATAAATGCAAATATTTTCAGAATAACATAGATTTCTGTAGTGTTTCTTTTAGTAACTATAATAAATATAAAACATAAATACCAGTTTTAAACTATATCATAGGCCTATATTTATTAATCTTAAAAAGAATGGCTCACTTTCTTAACATGAAATATACATCAGAAACTGGAAACTTTGAGATTTGAAATTGAATTTGAAATTTATGTGGAATAAGTGTAAATAGGAATCAGCTGCTAGCATGAATGCAGAATAGTAATGTCAGAGTGCAAGCAAGACAGAACTTTTTGTACAACACAACTCTTAAATAATAACTGTATTTATTAAGTTCATTTTGGTCCAAACCAGTGATCAGGGTCCCGTTTCATTTGTACAGATAGTTTGAAGATCTTCTCTATACTGGAATCTGCATAAATATAACATTTTTTTTTTTTTCAGTGAGATGGATCCAATTTAACTCACTGCTGTGGAATAAACTTGTGAGGAAAACAACTCCCATGCCAATCAGTCAGAACTAGTTACTATCATTGAATATATAAATAATTATTTATGCAACATTCCTACTTCTCAAAAGTGCTTGCCTCCTTTTGTGGAATGTTTTGGAATGGCATAATTACTCTGTGTGACAATTAGTATATTCCACTGCCCTGCATTAACTTGTTGGAAGATACAGCCTCATTTAAAGAATGTCAGTGTTAGTTACTGCCTAATTTAATGCATTTATTGTTGCCCAGGGAAATGGCTTGTGAGAAACACATAATTTTGGACATAGAGAAATCATTATTTCTGTCTTTATTTATGAGGAACAATATAGAGAGTACTGTAATTTGTTAAATATTATGATTTTCATCCTGCTTTCATTCTCTATACATGGAACAGTCAAAGCACAGAGAGATGCAAACAATCTGTCTGAAACAAAAGCATATATAATCATGAAGTTGAAAACTGTATACAATGTACAAAGCTGAGTTTATTAGAATTTCATATTTTTATGCAAACCTTTTGCAATCAGTGATTTTTTATCCTTTTCTGTAGAAATCTCTATAGAGATTTGTTATTTGTTCTCTAAAATTCCATTTGAAGGAAGCCTGTGAAACAGCATTTTCTTTCTTTCTTTTTCTTTTCTTTTGTAATCTTCACTAATGCTTGAAATGCAAAACTCTTTAAGGAGGAGGAATTTATTTCTGCCCATTCAATTCTGAACATGACACAAAATTATGTAATTCTCTTTTTCTTGAAAATAAACATTTCTTGTCTGTATAGATGCAGCTACACACACTTACTGAAGTCTGAAATTCTAGTGATTTTTTTTCAAGTATTGCAGCTGTAGCCATTAAGAAAGTACTGTAGATGAACACAAATTCAATATTATTTATTTATATTTTTTGTTATACTACAATGTGGGAGCTCCAGAGTATACATATATTCCTTAACCTTCTTATCTCAGAAAATAAAATAAAATTTCCTAGTTGCTGTGCACATTGACAATTAGTGCAACAGCTCAAATTTTCACATGAAAAATAGACAGATTTTCATTTCATTATACCACCCTTGTGGGGTGAGAGGTACCTAGAATAAACCTGTGTTTCTTCTGGAATTCTGTTAACTATACAGTTTTTAAATATATGTATACATACATACTTTTCAAATATATGCATGCATCTATAAATGCTGTTACATATTGGGAGTATTCATTAAATAGATAAAAATTAAAGGATATTCAAATCTAGGTGTTATGAATATATGTCTTCAAATAAAATCAACAGTCTTTAAAGTAGAGAGACATTAAGAGCTGGGTGCCTTTCTTTGAGATCTCTCCTAGGGCATGTGATCCACAGACAGATTCTAAGACAGTTTGACAAGCTGTAATTCTCAATAATCTTCTTCCTCCACGTTTATTTGAAATGTCCACATGCCTCTTCTGATCTTTTTTCAGCTTCCAAATGAGAGCTTCTTGGTACACTTACAAAGGTAGCTGAAGAGTTTTGGCCATAGCTGCAAGCCAAGGACTTAAAGCTTGTACGCTATGTGGAAATCAAGATAAAGGAGAAAAAGCAGTCTTGGGAGAAATGCAGAAAATACAGTTCTGCTTTCCTATTGCCCCCTTGAGACAGTAATAAACTGTTGACTTGAGCTGACTGTAAAACTGTGATAGCTCTCCTGGGATGGAAAACCATGAGCTTTAGAGATGTGTTGAAAGAGCTGTGTAAATAGACATATCACATATCACTGAAAGAATGACAATTAAATCCTGTATTCATCCAGATTGAGCTCGAGCTTTCCAGAAAGTTGAGTGTGTGAAATTGGGAGGCCTAATTAGTATTATTCATGCTAGTATTATTCATAATATGCTGTGTGATTTCTAAAAACTGAGTGCTTTCCCAAAATTACATGGTGTCAAAAGGTTACCATATGATAGGTGGAACAATCACATTTAAAATGCAAAAAATAAAAAATGGCTTCAGCTAATGCTGTAGCTATTTTTCTGCTGTCATTAGTCTTCAGAATGGATACTTGAAATGCATTGGTAAACTGCATGCATAGGACCTGAATGCATTCCACATATATGATATATATCTAAGAGGAGAAAGATTTAGCACAAATTGCAAATATATTTAGGAAAACCTGAAGCTCCACAGTATCTACTTCTGAATGAGATTCTTATTCATAATAAAAGGGAATGTGAGACAGCGAACTCTTGACTGACTGAGTGGTATGACTTCTTCATTTTCAGAAGAGATATATGTGGCATCCATAATTAATCTGATAATACGGGATTCACTGATAAGTGAAATTAAGTAATTTTTTAAGGTCAATTAGTACAGAATTTCAGAATGAGATACTTTAAAAGAGAGATGCTTGCTGAATTAAAGCTTAAAATTTCGTTCCATAAAAAGCTTTTTAAGGAGAAATAAAGTGGCTCAAATGAAATACTGTATAGTTACATCTAAACTGATTGTTAATGCTTTGGAAGTGTCTCAGATTTGCAAACATACATGCCTGTAATATCAAAATATATTATCCCCTCCCTCTTCCCCCCCCCCCATCCTCCCCCCCCAAAAAAAAAGCAACAGTAAGAAATTGGCCAAGCATATTTCCTTAAAAAAATATAGTTGCTGTACTTCAGTGAGGAATTATGCCATGCTTTTTTGTTTCAGTCAGGAAAAAAATGCAACTGTAGGACAAATGACAACATTTAATATGCAGCGCTCTTACAAATGTAATCTTCTGTGAACATATCTAGGTATCACACCAATATCTCCATATCTGAACAGAGACACTTTTGAAACTTAGTCCTTATTGCACTAGATCATTGCTAGTAAGTATCTGCACTCTTCTGTGCTCTACTGCTGGTTCCAGGATTACTGTTAAGATTTATCATCTATATTTTATGTGGGAAATATTCATTAAACAGATAAATAGTTGTTAATCTGCAGAAGAGCCAATCCTATAAATCAGTGATAATGTTCACTTATTATGTGGGAATCCAAAGGCTAAAATTGCTGCAGTGAGTTTTATATTTATATGGGGGAAAAAATACTATCACAGCACCTCCCTCAAGAGCAGCCTCAAGGAGAAGGGCTTTCTGGTCTGTGGAGCAAGTACTAAATACTGTTCATCTTGGTGAACTGAATTTTCATCACAGGAGAATCTGTGTCACATTCCCATTCTGTCTCTTTTGATTGAGGACACGAGTGCAATTTTACACTAATCATGGGTAGCATGTCTTATTCATTTAGTTAGTTAGTTATTCCCCCCCCCTTATCACAGGGGTTAGCAATTTCTTACAGAAGCTTCAGGATAAATTATTCAACATTTTAAAGAATCAGAAAACTTACTTGGAAAATTCCAAATCTTTCCTACCTGTAATAAAGTTCTGCAAGCTTATATTTTCAGAAGGTCAATATAATTTTTTTCTGAACTGTTCCTAAGTATCTTATGTGTTTTTGCTACTTCTGAAATAATTCCAACAATAACGCTTTTGTTCTCTTCAAGAACATTCATACTGACATAGCTAGTATGTGAGTACTGGCTAGTACACACAATATATGATGTGGTGGGAACACAGAAGCCTCTTTTGGAACATACTGATGTTCTAACATATTGATTAAATGATATCTCAAAAAGGATTAAAATAATCCTCAGACCCAACATCCTGGACAAGAACTTACATTTAAAAATATACTTCAGTTACTAACAGAAAAATGAAAGTGTATTACACAATAGGTAAGAGAAACAACATTCCCACTCAATATTCTGTAATTAAATACATTTCAGTATTATATTAAACTGCTCAAAAAATTGGTGACTCCCGGATAACTGCTTCAAACCGTGCAAATTTTAAAAAGTTCAAAAGATTGTTGCAATAACCCTAGTTTGCATACTTGTGTTAGATGATATTTATGTCTTATCAAATCTAGTAACACTGTGTGTTGACACTTCCTAATGTCTCATTGAATTCTTATTACATTTGTGTTTTTCTTTCTGAAGTACCAGAAGCAGAGTCACTTAAGCCAAGCACATTAGAGAGAAAATCATTGCAATATCTCACTGATATGTATTGACAATCTTAGGGAGGATAGTATGTGAATTAAAATTTGTTGGGATATATCCACTTTTTCACTCAACTTCAAAAATGCATAATTGTCTTAATAATCACATTCAGTTTTTGTCTACTGGCACTATATATGGGGAGATGTTGGTTTTGTCAGTTTTTAATTTTATGTTTGACATGTGATGATAATACTCTCTTCCATCAAACTATCTCACTGAGACAACAGGAGAACATCAACATTGCCTGTGTTAAGTGCTTGCATTGTTGTGTCTGCTGGATTAATGGTCTGTGGAAAATAATTTCTTTTTAACTTTTTTTTTATGTGATTCAAGATACTTTAAAGGATTAATTTTATTTGGGTTGCAGTTGAGAAAAAAATTCAACGTTTGGGCGATAACTAAAAATAAAAAGAAAGAAAAATAAGAGAATGGAAGACTTGGGTGATGACTGAAATTTGAAGCCTACATCTGAAATTTATCGAAGACAGTGATAGATTAGAGAACAGCTATATTTCATTGACAGTGATATTTCACTTAGTTAATTATATACTGAGTACATATAATTGAACACACACATTCACTGTGTACACAGTAACTTCTCTGCAACTGAATTGAAGATAGAGGAGATGGAGTTTCAGCTGGTGCTTCATATTTGACTGACTCTCATTTTAAACTGAAGAACAAAAGAAAGAAATAAAATAATAATCTTCACTAAATATAAAGTCCCCCACTCGTCTCCTCAAGTAAGATGATTACACTGCTTGTAAGACCAGAAGAGACTAAATTTTTGGTTCAACTTTATTAACTTTGCATGTAAAATCAAAATAAAATAAATTCTGCTCATACTAAGAAAATAATTCCTAAACAATACTTGAAAATTTTATACTGGAATATCTGGAGATATTTAGGAATAAAATTTAATTTAAAAGAAGAATGTTTTAAGGATCTTTTATAGCCTTACAGAAGGCTGTCCCTCCTGTGTTCAGCCAAATCAGCAAAACATATACTTGGCTTATGAAGGAAAGGGACAGTGTGAAATGACCAACCACTATATAGAAATCTAAAGCTCATAGTTTAAATATCATATTGTAGCATTGCTGTATATGTGCCATACTTACACTTGTTGTGCAAACTCAAAGTCAAGTTTTTGTTCCTTATAAATCTGGCCTGAAAATACAGACCCTAAAAAAGATGATTAAAAAAAAAAAAAAAAAAAGTTGTTAGAATGTTTACTTAGACCACTTTGTTTGCCTAACAGCCATATTTAATTTCTGAACAAAGATAGAAGTAGAGCTTCTGATTCATATTTCACTCTTTATTGCATAACATTTTACATTAAAGAAAAACACTTGTTAGTGGAGTAATTACAGCATAATGAGACATGGTTTGGAAAGCTTAGTGCCATTTCTTTAGTCAGAAAATAGATAAACTGACCAAGGATTGGGGTGAGGAAAACTGTTAGGCTTATTTCATCTTCCTTCCATAAACAGAGGCTATGGTGTGTGTGGATACATGTATGTGTGCTGTGGGATAGGTGTTCACATGCCTCAAAAGTACATTGTGAAAGTATATTAAAGTAGATTAAAAGTAGATTAAAAAAGTAGATTAAAATTTATTCTTTAGCTTTTTTTTTTTTTTTTTTTTTTTTTTGTGATTAAAAAGTACAAATTCTTTCTTGTGGTAAGTACCTGTTTTCCATTTCTATGTTTCTGAGTTTTAGTAGCATAATACAAACAAGGGCTACTTTCAGAAAAAAATCATGTCTGGGATTGACTCAATTTTGTGTTTCTTCTTTGTTTTCAGTTTTCTGTTTTGAATATTTTTTTGCTCACAAGAGAAGGAAAACTAAATTTTAAGGAAGTCTACTATGTTTTTTCTTGGTCCTTTCAAATTGTGTAAGATTTAATGATAATTTTATTTCTATTGGTTTCATTTAAGATTTAGGTTAATTCCTAATAAAGCCTCATAAGAATGAATAAAACATGAAGTCATTGAAGATAGTGACTGAAGCCATTACCTCTTCAAGGCAACAGAATATAATGAAATCAGTTTCATTTCTTATGTAGAAACCATGCTTTTGTGAAATTTTTAATATACTTTTTTTTGGTTTATATTCTTTTTTAATTGCACATTAATTTTGCTTTTTTTTTTTGCAGCAATCACTTTTAACTGAAGTAACTGCATTGTCACAGACTGATACATTTTTTTCAAATATTTTCAATTTGTTCTTCTTGACATTTTATGTTTATGTGCAGTTTGCATCTTTTTTGTTTTTCAAATTCAAATGTAACAGATTTTGATATTTTTGTTACATTTTTTGTTTTTGTACTAGCTGTTTTTTTATTTTTATTTTTGAGAACCTGCTGTTTTTGAATTCTCTTTTTTCCCTTTATTCTCCTCCTCACTATGATCCCAGGAGCCAACACAAAGAAAAGCGCAGATGATATAACCAGTAATGATCGTGGTGAAGATGAAGGTATTTTTTGTTTTTTCAAAGCTCAACCCTGATGCATGAACATAAACTTTTACATTTTTATTATAATAATATTGATTATTATTGTTATTGTTATTACTGTTATTTCAACGTGATTTTTAGTCCCTTATTTGCAGAAACACACTTCCGTGTGCTTTTTTATTTTCTTCTTTAGAGATAACATCAATTGTTTTTCTTCTTAAAATCTAAATTAACATTTAGATAACTGAAATTCCCCTGTAACATAAGTGCAAAGTTTATTCCTAAATATGTGTGAAGTGAGTAACAAGAACACTCTTGAAAACCACATACTTCCCCTCACATATACTTTATTTGGTGAGAAAATGGAATTTAAAAACATGCATGTGCTATTCTCCCTCTTACATTTTTTGAAAATCCACCTGTTTTAAATTCATGAAAAAATCTTGCATACATTCTTTATTTCATTTCCACTGTTTCCCCAGTGCACTTGCTGTACATTAAATGCAGTTGCATTGTGCTTCATCTTTGGTATTTTAATTCATATATGTTTCTCACGGGATATGATTTATTTCTAGGATGTAAAAGTAAAAGAAGCTGTTGATGTTGCTTTATTGTTTTGTTGATTTTGTTTGTTTGTTTGTTTGTTTTTTCCCTGTAATCAGCTAGCCTCTGAGATACATTCATTCTGGCTATGACCACATTCCCACTGAAATCAATGACAATCTTTTTCATTGACTTCTTTCTGAGTTGGATTGGATTTCCTGAAAGGAAATGTTAAAGTTCACAGTGAAGTACCCCAAAAATGTTTTGCAAGAAAATACTTTTTTTCTTGCCTTGGCACAGAGAAGGCAGGATGCCCTGATTTAGAAAGAAGTCATGAAATCTTCCTCTATTCTCACCATCCTTTTCATTTATGTTACACTGGTATTTTAGTATGCTTTTTGTACTTACCAAATTAAGAAAAGTATTTTCAAATTAAATGAGCAGATCACCACCTTGGGAGGTTTGTTGTTCTGTTTTTTTCAGCAATGTGTCTCTTTCTCTCTTTCTTATCCATTCCAAAGTGCCTTTATAATTTTCTTCAATCTAAAGTTCAAGTGCATTTGAAAAATTTGCTCTACTGGTTCCCCTTAGAATCATGCATATTGTGTTGAGGTTACTTTTTAATTTCCTCTTGCTTGGGTGTTCAACTCAATTATAGCTACTCTATCCATGTATGAAATACCACAATAAAAGTCTCCAGTCTTCAATACACAGTGGTTGCCATCTACTGCACAACCTTCATTTCTGAATTGCACTATTTCTTGTAACAAAAAAATGCTCTGCAGACTTCCTCTGTTATTGTCTGAATTTTGTTCTATTTCTGTTTATAAATGTGTCTCTACATATGCCTTTTCAAAATGACAGTATTATCATTTGCTATAACAGATTCTATGGTCAATTTTTAAGCAAAAGATAAATAGCAAGTGAAAATAAAATTGCTCGTAAAAATTAGATATTTGATTACGAACAAATAATTCTTTCAGATTTCTTCAGAAGTTATAAAGTGTTAGTATGCAACTTCGGATCCAAACAAAGACATACAGTTTAGGAACTAAATACATAAAATGCATGAAGCTCATTTCCTTTATGTTGAAGTTAATCATGTTCCCATTGAAGGGAAAATCTCTCACTGATTTCAGTGATGAAAGATTCAACCCTGAGGAAGTACTTTGCAATAAGAAAAGATAGAATATAACAAATAATGCCACAAAACTTTTGGGGAAAGAAAGGAAAGGTTATTCTCTAACACAAATAATTGCATTTAGTAGTTATTGCTTTAATTTTCTGAGAGCTAAGCCCTCACAGGAAAAAGAAACTCTTTTCATGTATTTTGCTGTGAATGCTGCAAAGAGAAAAATACCTAATCTGTACATTATTATGTACTTTAATGCTTTACATGACTTCTTCAATGTCTGCATCTCTCTAATAGTTGCAGAAATTACACAAATCTTATCACAGAGCTTTTTGTTCTGCTGCCTAGATGCAACATATAAAATACAACAAATGTATATGTTCATGACCAGAAGGCAGATTCTATGAGAAGTCTTAAATTCTAACAGCTGTGTGGATGTTGGCCGTATTATCCTTTCACTCAACAGATGACTTTAGATATTTGTATAAGCAAAGTGGTAGTTTGCCATAGAAATATGACCAGTCACAATTTACCTTGAAATACTTTTCAAATTTCTTCCCCATATACAAAATATTGTGTATGGGATGGCTCATTGCTGCTCACATTTTTGGTAACTGAGAGTTAATCCTAACAAATCTGAGGGAGCTGAGAGCCTTAGAAGCCTTCAAAGTCACTGCTCTTTCCTCTCTGCATTTATCTCAGCCTGTTCTTCCTCCTCTTATTTTTTCCACTGTTCAACACAACTGTTGAAAATTACTCAGAAGAGAGCTCAATTGCTTCTTTTTGTATTTAAATGCTGACTATGTAGTCAGAGACATTGCTTTCCCTAGTGTTTTGTATTATTTAATTGAAAGAAGTGGTCCTACTCCACATGCAGATAGAGTGAATTGTTTGTAAACAGTGTATAGTTAATTCTAACAACAGCTTGCTGAAGACCATTCTGCTTTTTAAGGTGTAGTATTCCCACAGTTTGGCAAGAACTAAGTCCTAAGTTAATTAGTCTGATCAGGGGGCTTACTATTTGATTATTAGAAATATGAATGTAGTACAAAATGCCTAAATTATTATTAGTGCAACTTTTTAGCTCACTCAGAAGTATAAAAATATTGCTATCAATTTAATTTACTTTATTTTGGAAAGTAAGACCCATCTGTTTATCTGCATGAAAGCTATAAGTAAATTTTCTCTGTGTACCAAAGATTATCCATATAATTCATGACCATAAATACAAGGATATTTTTTAAAGTTTAGCTGCCAAAAAAAAAAAAAATCATGATTCGCATTAGAAAAAAAAAAATCTGAGTTATGAATTCACTTAAATTCTCAGTGTTTCTTTACTCCTAGGCTATTAAAAAAGAAACAATAGTTTGTTGTGTTTACTTTATTCAGAGCAATTTGATTTTGTTATATTATCTGTTACTGAACTATAGTTCAACTATATGTTGAAATGTAATTTCAATAAATATGTCTCAGTGAGGAATGGGAAAGTATGAATTATTATTGTCATTTTGTTATTAAATGTACAGATATTTGTAAATTGAAATAGAACCGAATTGGAATATATACATATATATATATATATAAAAGTCAAGATTATTTCAGAATTTTATTTTTTTCCTTTGGATTTTAGATGTTTACATTCAAATTAAATTTCTGTAATATGAAAAGTTTTTAAGGGGATTCTGAAAACATTTAATAAACAATGGCATTTGAAGTAAGATATATGAAAAGTGTAAAAATATTGGGCTTGTAGAATGATCCTGAATTGTGTAAAATAGCTGATTAAAGTGGTGGTGATGACATGGAAAACATGAGAAACAACTATGAATAATTTTAGCACTTTTAAAAAATATTAATGCCAGATTTCATTATTTTTTTTTATTAGTCTATTATGTTTTCATTACTTGAATTTTTTCAGACATTCATGATCAGAACAGCAAGAAACCAGTTATGGTCTACATCCATGGAGGATCTTACATGGAGGGTACTGGCAACATGATTGATGGAAGCATTCTTGCAAGTTATGGAAATGTCATTGTTGTCACCCTCAATTACAGGCTGGGGGTTTTAGGTAAGTGACTCTTTTCTTCATCACAAGACTTATATTGAAAGATTTAGAAGGTATGTTTATTACATGGCAGTTTGATATAAATATGTAATTGCTAATTAAATCTATAGATAAATCATATATGCTTGAACTTTAAAACAGAACTGAAGGTGCTTAGTTTTACTGTATTACATTCATATTGAATACTATTTAATGTTTTCTGGAAACTAGACTGAGTTATCTATCCCCATTTTCTTGTCGATTGTCTTCACCATGAAGAAAAATCACTTGATTTTTGTGACCTCAGTGATAGTTTAAGCTAAATTTATCACTGTATCATATTTGCTCTTTTTTCAATTATTTAAAAAGTTTTTTTTGTTGTTTTTTTTTTATTTGTTTGGTTTTTTTAATTGAAATATTGTCAATTCATTATAAATTAAAAAAAAAAAAAAAAAAAGAAGAAGAAAAATTTAGAATAAGTCAAGAAGTTTCTTCTAAGTTTGAGGAACTCCATATGCATAATTTATACATTTAAGAAAAAGTGATACTTCTGTCTTTCAAAGACACCAAGAAAATCATCTTCATGACATTTGTAAATATTCCTGTCAATATTATATTGAATGCCAAAATACCCTTACATTCAGAACAGAATGACAAAAATATTAATTTTCTGCTTTCTCCGTGGTTCCATGATGCTTCATTTCTTCATTGGTAGTAATAGCAGACATTGGAATGATTTTCTAATTTTGATGAAAAAACATGTAGATTTTAGTTTCATTTTTTTCTTTTGTACACTCATATTTCCATCATTTTAGATTAAAAAAAAAAAAAAGTGATTTGAGTGTTTTTAGGATGACATTTAAAATCTTTTCTGAATAGCAAAGCTGATCAAAGTTCTTGGTCTATACTATTTTGGAAAATAAACTTTTGCTGAGTTATCTATTAATGTGTTTAATGTGATTAATATTCTGTCTCATCAGAACAAAGAAAACTGTTTTGTTTAGTTTTTACTCCTGTTTTGACTCTTGTTTAAAGAAAAAAAGGAACATTTTCTCAAAGTTAAAGGTAGATTTAAACATAAAGCCAAGAATGAAAAATGTATATTTTGTTGTATATATATATAAAATTTCGGTGTTCAGAAATTTATCAAAAACAAATAGTATACTTTTTATGTGTATGTACATAATGTTCATTAAATTGGATTTGTTGTTGTTATTAGATAAATGTTTTGCGTAGAAGCTTAGTGATAGTTACTGATCTGTTAAAAAATCTGTTTATTGAAAAGTTCTCCTTACAGCTTTTATTGTTGTTTCTTAAAATTAAATTTTTAAGGATACAGATGAGTTTAAGTTATTTAAGCTATTTGACTGTCCAGCAGTATGTATCAATCTTCAGGAAAAGAAAGTTTTCAATATTTTCATTTATATATTCCTATTATGTGAATTTATACTGAAGACTAAGGAAAGAAAGAGCGGCAGACAGTTGTTGTGGTGTTTAGGAAAAAAAAAACCTACCAACATAGTAGAGATTTATTCATATAAGAAACTGAAAAGTAATAACAAGATTTTAAATGCCCTGCAAAACCACAATGTTAAAATTTGACATTAAATATATAATTCTTCTCAGTATTAGTAAATGTAAATTTTTTGTGCACTAAAGTGTTTATTCTTTGTCATATAAGATTTATATTTGAATTAGAAAAGCAGAAGATGCTCAGAATGTGCATATATCACTTGGAGAAATCGTGAGCGTATCTCTTTTTTTTTTTTTTTTTAATTTCTGTTTTTGTGAAATGTAAATGTGATTCTTGACAATACATTTGGTTATGCCTAGAGATTGGAAGATATTAAATGAATTCCATGTATTATTGCATTATTTCTTAAGGACAGAGAAAATACAGAGAAAATACAAAGTAAATAAGCACATGGAAAGCAAACATATTTATTCATAAATTTTTAAAAAGTTATATAATTGAGAACATGTACATTCGTAAGGCTGACAGTATTTGCATCCAGTTCTTCTATCCTGAATTGTCTTCTTTTAAAAAGATTTATTTCTCTGAGTTTGTTTCATTTGTGAGTTTCTATATAGGAGGACACATGCAAACCAGATTTAAGTGTCTTACTATGTAGTTCTATTGATAGTATCACATCCTGTGATAGAGGAATTTGCACTGAACAGAGCAGAAAGAATAACAAACAACTGAAGTCTCTGTGTATATATCTTTCCTTCCTTTGGAAAATTTGCACCTGAATGTACTCAGCTACTGAGTATAATTATTTTTATAATATAGAATCATAGAATCACCAAGGTTGGAAAAGACCTCCAAGGTTATCCAGTCTCTCTGTCCACCTATCACCAATATTTCCCATTTAAACCATGTCCCTCAGTACAACATCTAAGTGTTTCTTGAACACCTTCAGGTATGATTAGTCCATCACCTTCCGGGAGGGCTTGTTCCAGTGCCTGACCACTCTTATGCAGAAGAAAGCCTGACATTATGCATATACATTCTGTAATTAAGATATATTTAATAATTTTCCTTTCAGCTTATATTGTGTCATTAACAGAAGTAGATGTAAAATCTACTAGATGGCAACTGTAAAATATTAGACAGACAAATCTCAACTTGAGATCCTGGGAATATATCATCAACAAAGAACTGGAAAACTGTTTTGTAACAGTGATTACATATGTTTAATAAATCAGTATTTTGAAAATTCATCTTCCTAGGTGAGGAAAAACAAAAATTGCTGAGGACACTTGCTTTTCTTGACTGTCCTTCAAAGACACACAGTGTTTGGCCTTTAAAAATATATATTTAGTCATTAAATTTTTGTCAGGATAATAGAATATAAACTATGTGGGCTTTTTTTACTGCATCTGGATATAAAATAATTCTTATTCTAATTAACGGAATCTATGTTTATGCTGCAAGTTATAAAAGTCGTTGAAAAGATCTGATAACACCCTTACAGTTTTAAAACTGTAAAACTCCTTAGGACAAGAATTCTCCACCTTTACAGATACTATAGACTTTTAAGTTGAAAACTAATTGTCTGTTGGCCATAACAGAGATACCAAAACTTTTAGTCTTAACAAGAATGCATCCCAGGTGGAAAAAAAAAAGTAACTGTAACATGGCAAGCATTAGTGTTATAAATCATTTAAACTGGCTGATACATATAATTATCTTCATTTCTATCTATACTTCTTGCATTTGGCTAAATTATAAGTCTTCAGATAGTGCGCTGAGTAATATTTTTCTGTATATCCAGAATTAAGAACTAACTGAAATCTCCCATTTGGAGGACTTCAGGACTTCTGAGCTGCTCCAGGAATACAAATCTTGACTCTATCTGCATTCATATAGCACTGAAGTAAAATAACAGTCACCTGGACTGAAAGCTTTCCAATTTTATAATTATTCCTCTCTATCCTTTGGATAAAAGTACTGCTATGGGTATTCATCCTAGGATCTCTAGACTCCTAAGTATGTATACTGTGATAATATGTTTTGTACATATTGTTTTAGAGGGAAATATTTTCCCTTTGAGAATAAATTTACATTTTCGTATATAACTCCTGAATAGGATCCTTTGGGTCAATAAAGTGGAAAGAAGACTTAGCATTTCCTTTTTACTTACTATAGGGATGCTATGAGAAGCAGTGCTGTGCTGTGATGCCATGTTTGTGCCTTGTGCAATACTTTAGGATTTGGGGGATCCTGCCTCTGCCCTACTTACAATTTCCCAGGTCTAGGTTTTCCTCTTCTCTCTATTGTGGAAAAAAAAAAGGAAAAAATGAAATCCAAACAAAAACAAATGAAACAAACAAACAAAAAAAAGGAACAACAAAAAGAAAGCCACAAACCCCATTTTTATATAGTTACATTAAGAAAAGTTAACATACTTAAATATGATCTTAGTGTCTAGTGTGAGCTATAACAGGCAAAATCTAAGATGATTCTAAGAATATGAATCATGTACTTTGGAACCTATAGTTAAATTAAATATCTAGCATAGTAAATAAGGCATATTCAGAGTTCAGAATTATAAACCTTATTTTAGCATTACAGAATCCACTTGTAATTTTGTATTTTCTTCTTTTTAGGATTCTAAATCATACTGATAGGAATAGTCTGTCTCTTGTCTCTTTCTCTTTCTTGATGTAAACATCCATTTTAAGTACTGTCTTAAAAGACTAGACTTCATTTTAGCAAAAGATTTTTCCACATGCAATTATAACTCACTATAAATGATCATAATAGGCAGTGTATATAAATCAGAGTTTAACTCCAAGGAGTTTGTGTTCTTACATAATTTGTAGAGAATTTTACCTTTCTTCGCTGCATCTCTCGTTTGTGAGTTAGAACATCAATGCACTGAAATACTGAGTGTTGCAAATGAACTGCTTTGGATTTGACTGACCAGAGGTACATCTTTGGACTACAAAATGGGTCATAAAACGATCTTCCGGATTCTTCAGAGTCACTATGGTTTAAGAGAAAAGAATATGAGTGAAAACTTACTGAGAGGTTAGTGAGTTTTCAGAGATAAATTCTGAGTAAAAAACTAATTTCCTTGTAGCAATTTGGAAGAAGCTTTTCCAGGTAAAATGAATAATGTAAAGAATTACTGACTATTAATGTGCCTAACTTTCAAGGTATCATTTTTGTTAGTGCTTTTATATATTGTTAGTTTGTGAAAAATATATGCTGAAAGCTGTGTAGAAATAGTCAAAGAAAGTAAGTAGTATATGGTCTCTTTTTCACCTAGAACAGAGCCAGATTCCTTCATATTCACAGTGTACATTATACACAACATATCAGTTTTTTTCTTCGGCAGTATAGTTGTGGCACAGCGGCTTGTTTATGCTTGTATTTTTAGTTTTTCTCTAAATTCAGATGTGCATATATCTCTTCCTTGTCTCCAGACAGCCCTTCTTTTATCTGCTGTGTGTGTAACTCCACTAATACAGGAAATGTAAAGGCGATCTGTTGGTAGAAAGGGACAGAGATAGATTAGGACTCACGGGAATAACCCCAGAGTTTGGGTATGCTGAATGAATCACAGTTCAGTGCTTACACACAAAAAGAGAACTTCACTTCAGCTCAATTTAGCTTATAGTGAATGTTAGTATTGCTGCTGTCAACATATGCATTACTACTTTGCCTCACCTACATCTTTCAGTTTCATGCATATGATTTCCTCATTATTTTGGTCTCTGGCCTGTCTTGTTAACTGTCCAGTAATTGTGTCAGCTAATGTTAGTTACCATAGCCAATATTCTGCTTAAGCAAAAGTCTAGCTTCAAGCAATGATGAATAAATATTATTTCCACTGATATCAACACATTATTTGCAATTTATTTATTTTTATTCTTATTTTGTTTTATTATTTAAAATCTACTGTTGAGTCATAGAAATTGGATTTGCACAAATGCAGCTGAGAAACCCCATCCAGATCCCATGATTTAGGGACTATCATGTCACTGCATCCTTTGTTTATAAAATCAGATTATTATGTGTTACAGGATCATTAGAAACTATATGCTCATTCATTTAGTTTCTAACATGAAATAAATTTCATAAAGAGAATACATGGCAGCACAGTGATTATGTCTCCTAATTACAACAGATCTTAATAGATTGCTTTGCTTTCATATGGATTATTTATTATTCTTAAATTGAATCATAGAATCATAGAATTTCAAGGTTGGAAAGGACCTACAAGATCATCTAGTCCAACCATCCTCCCATTACTACCACAAGCTACTAAACTATATCTCGCAGCTTCTCATCCAGATGCCTCTTGAACACTGCCAGGGACAACAATTCCACCACTCCCTGGGCAGGCCATTCAAGTGCCTGACCACTCTCTGAGAGAAAAAGTTTTTCCTTATATCTAATCTAAACCTTCTCTGGTACAACTTGTGGGCAGTTTCCTCAGGTGCTGTTTGTAGCCTGGAAGAGGCTAAACCCCTCCTCAGCACAACCCTTCAAGAACTTGTAGAGTGCAATGATGTCTTCCCTGAGCATCCTCTTCTCCAGGCTAAACAATCCCAGCTCCCTCAGCCGCTCCTCCTAAGATTTGTGCTCCAGACCCCTCACCAGTTTTGTTGCCCTTCTTTGGATGTGTTCCAGGGCCTTAATGTCTTGTAGTGAGGGGCCCAAAACTGAACACAGTACTCAAGGTGTGGCCTCACCAGTACAGGAGGATGATTACCTCCCTGTTCCTGCTGGCTACGCTATTTCTAATGTGGGCTGAAAACTAAAAACTCCTGAAAACTTCAGGTAACAAATTCAGTACAGAGGCAAAACAATAAGCCAGTAAAGGCTCTAACTAATTGGCATGTTTGTGAAGTATAATTTTTATGTTTTTATAAGCTCATTTTGTAACATTGGTGACCATGACATGAGTGTCAGCATTTGTGAATTATTCTCACATGGTCTAATGGTGAAAATGCTGTTTTCATGTTTTCTTTTATGGATTTTCTAATACAATCCATTAATAGTTTTTAGGCATCCTGTAGAAAAGGCATGCTTTTATAAAATCTAAATGACATTTTGTTTTAATCTTCTGTTCAGTAACATTGATTTTGGAGTCTAATTTTGCTTTGTTGTTTTGAATTCTTAATATCACTATTGTTACTCTAAAATACTGATAGTAACCAATGACCCATTAGCTCTACATGTAGAGATGCTGTGAGGTAGGTTGTTTCCAGTTGGTTTACATACCCTAGTATTGCATATATTTGGAAATATGGAAGTCATCATTTAAACATTTCTAGCAACATTAAGATAAGTACTGCTCTATCTAGATTAATGTAAAACAGATTTATTATTTGAAATCTATTAAAAAGTGATTTGTTTTTCATAGTATATAACCATTTTGTTAATCATTCACTTTTTTTTTTTTTTTTTTTTTTTCTTCCCCTTCTGACAGCGTGGGTTTTCTTTTTCAAATGTTGTGCTTTTGGGTGATCCATCTATCTTTTTCCATGAATTTATAACTCCTTTGCTGAAATAGTGTTTTTATGCTTTTCAGGCAGTATGATTCTGTACTTGCATTTTGCCTCTCACTAAGGTTTGAAGAAACAACTCTTAGTAAGGTGTAAGGGACCAATAAAAAACACTTTCTGACTTTTTAAGGTTTTTAGGAAAAAAAAAAGGAGTACTACAGAATTTGCAGGCAGAAAATGGGTGAAACATTATACTTTAGAAGAAGCAAATCTAGATTGTTGATAGTGTTTTTATAGACAGGAGCTGCATTTAAATGTAGTTTCAGTTGATTAGTGCTGATTGGAGCTTTTGCCTCAAAGTTTAAGAAGAGATCACATATACTAATAAAATAGACTGAGTCTATTAAACCGCTGGAGTATAGCCTGATACCCATTGTTTTTTGTTTTTTTTTTTGTATTGAACTCATGGTTTTATACTACCACTACAAAATTCAGAAATTGATTTAATGACATTGATAACCTACTGACTTGGTTTCGGCTGAGCAGTGTTAACCAGTGTTTTGATTGCTATGATGGAGACACACCCAAGGCTAGACCATGCCCCTTGGTAGGGAAAAGCCACTGCTTTTATAGTGAGGAAACAAAGGATGGGGTGAAACCAGAACAGGGGGGTCTAAATTAGGTCATGAGTTCCATACCATGTGACAGTTTGCAGAAGGCCATAAAGATATTGAAATAGGCTGAGATCAGGCAACTGTCATTATAAAATTATAGTTGATTAAAAAAGGAAGTTGAAAAGAAGATTAAATTTGCTTTGACAACTTATATACCACATATAACACTTAGTCATGAAAGCAAAACAAAATGCAACAAAACAAATAAACCACAGCTTCTGCTATAAAACATTCAATTTCATCTTTGTTGTTGGCAAATCTAATTAAACATGGAGTTATAGTTGCTCTTCTCACAACAAAAGAATTTCACTATAAATTCTAAGGACAGACAGTGAAAGTTATATTGGTTGCTCGTGCTTCCATGGATGTGCTAGACTGAACTGTAATCTCTCTCAAAAATTTAATTTTGCAGAAAGGAAAGACTTTATAAATTATTCAGCTGTTAATTTCTCTTTCATACTTATTTTAGCCTCTGATGGCTAGCAGACAGTTTTTCAGGAAAAAAATGTGGCTGGCATTAGAACTTATTGACCATACTGCTGTTCCTTTCCTTCCTTATGCTACTAATATACCTTTTTGCAAAATTTAATGTGATTAAACATTGTAAGTTTTGGAACTCTAAAAGAGGTTGGAAGCCATAATGAAGTACAGGCTGTAGTTCATACCATAATGCCAACAAAGCTGAACTTATCTTTGAAAGCGACAAATTGCTCAAAGCAACTTGAATGAAGACCCATTTTTAAAATGTATTTTCTGTGAACTTACTGGCAGCTGTCCGTTTCTTATACAGGCTTTTATTGAAATCAGATGCTGCTTAGGGTTACTCGATATGTTCCTTTTTATGTATCTTGTGAATAGTAATAAAATCTCTTACAATAGCATAAATTAAATCTATTTTTTTACCTTTAAGGAATTGTAATGTCAACACCAAAAATAATAATGGAAAAACAACAACAAAAGTAGTGCAAATGAAAATGTGGGAAATCTGAAACTTCTAATCTGTGCAACAGTTCTTTGAATGGAAAGGCAGGATTTTTTCTTTGCTTTCTTTTTTTCTATTCATGTTATGGAGAGCTAGTCAGATCATTACACCTTCTTTATAATGTTAAAATTTATGGGTTAAATTCACCGTTGAAATAAATCATTTGACTCTACTGGATATTTCCCAAAATGTCAATTTCTCACTTTTATTTTCTTTTTAAAATTTGTTATGCAATGTGCTATCTTGTCAGTGTGGGTCATAAGAATACTTTAATTGAAACCAGAAGCTTTATGCTTGATTTCATATTTGTCAAAGATAATGAAAGGTTTGGAGCACTTCTATATAGTAGAGCAAGCATAAGGAATAAAGGAGAGTCTGTCAGTATTTTAAGATATTGTCTTGATAAAGATGTAAAATATTTTCTGAATATTTTATTTTACATTCTTAGACTTTGAAAACTAAGAACATCAGGCTGCAATTCAGTAATAATATAGTAATAAATATGTTGCTTGGATTGTACATAATAAAGGAAAAATGAAAATGGCTGAAGTTCTAAGGGTATTGAAGTAAATGAGAAATTTACTAGTCAACTCAAAGAGATCAAGATTTCAATGTATTTAGTCCCTTTATCTTGTGAAAAGCCACTAACATCTTTTTACAAAAGATTTGCATTGTCTCTTCAAAAATGTTAATTGCACACTTTTAATAATAATACAAAGATTCTGTCTGATCAAAAGAAACACAGACTAAACCCTTCATTTCATATGAAATCCTCCATAACTTGCAGAATTTTGCAACATTTTATGCATAAAGAAAATGGAAAAAATAAAGTTACTCTATCTGATCATCCTTTGTGTATGTGCTTGATAGCAAAAGTATAATGGTAAAAGTGGATGGGTAACAAATCGGACTGCTTATCAGAGGAGGCAGGGGAGTAATGTGCAATAGTTCATAAAGTTAAATTTGCATATTTTCATCAGCCAATGAGATGTACTGTTGGAACAAAAATTAATTTTATCTTGCACTGACTTGCACTGAAGAATGACAGTATTTTTCTTGCTTTTTTTCAAGCCTTAATTCTCTTACATTAGCCACTATATGAAGATACCGCATACAGAAATAAATAAATGCTCCCTGTGTGTTTTTGGGGCTTTCATTTCCAAACTGACAATGTTGTTTTCCCTTGAATAGCTCCTAGGTCCTATATAAGGCATATGAGAGTATTGAATGAATAAAGATTTCCTCAGTGATGGATGTTAAGTGGGTTCTTCAGTATATATTTGCAGGCAAAGGGTAGCAGCTGAGACAGGTCATCAATTTTCATCTTTTCATTTCTACCTTCTAACTGAAAGTGATGATTTCCATTTAGAGAATCGAAATAATGTGTTCTTTTGGCAAGTCTCCTGTGGTAACACTGGTTCACTTAAAGCTTAGATCAGTTAGAAGAATATAGCAATGCAAGATGTAAGAAAATTAGTGTAGGAAAAGTGGGAAGGCATGTAACAGGAAAAAAATATGGTTTTAGAGTTTTCCATTTTTATTTGTTTCTTGTTTTCCAAGCCATCTATATGTAGTATTAAGTAGGATCTTTTACATTTAAAGAAAATGAAAACCAATATCCCTAAGTATGCTGCATAGCTTTGTGTCTTCATTTCTTCTAGAAACCTTAAAGCAATATTTAATATCTATTCAAGTATGTGATTCAGTGTTTGATACAATATCATAAATATGCTTTTTCACATTTCACTTGTGCTCTATCTATAACAAATAATGTTTTATTGTAAATATTTGTGCACTGTGAAAATGATGCTTTAATATTTGAATAGCAAGTAGCTACCTAATTCCTTACAAGCTCTCAATCTCCTCTATTTTTTATTTTTATTCTTTGGAAAATAGGAGGAATCAAACACTCATTATACCCTAGACTCTCAATTATTTTTTCAGCAAGGACTTGGATTAGCCCTTGATGAATATACAAGGAATTCAATTCTGAATATCCTTGAATAAAGGGTAACTTGCAGATGTTGTGCTCCTAGAATAGAACAAGCTATGAGTCATAAGGTCCTAATTACATCTTTTTTCCCTTGCTCTTGAGAGGAATTACATTACTTCATTTGACTTCTCAAGGAGGCAGAAGTTTTCTCTTCTACTCTGGGTTACATGTAGATAAATGGAAAAATGTATTTGTTTGTAGTAGAAGAGTGATAGTAAGCAAATAAATTTTCCCCATGCAGTCATAATCAAGATTTGTCAGCATGGCTATCCAACTTACATCTAAGTTTCTAGGGAAAGAACCATCTTTCTGATGATTTTATTCAATTCTAGAGCTGTCCATGCCTGTGACTACTACTCTTATCTAATAATGCCATAAAGTTATTAAAGTATGCAGGAAAAAGAGCCCCCCTTCTGTTGTACTGGAGGCTAAGAACAGTCAGTGTAACACCTGTCAGACTGGCACAGACAGGTCCAGAGATTCTGTATGGCTTTGCTCTCATGCCTCATAATACAAATACAATACAACTCTGGCTTGCAACCTGCCCACTCAGATCTGTTTGCATATACTTGTGGTTTCTGCTACCCAGACTCACCCATTTTTCCCCTTCATTTTTTTTTCAGAAATGGTTTCCTCTTCATTTGGAAGTGCAAAACTTCTTTTTTTTAAAGGAAAGACATTTTAATTACATTTCTTGGTGCATAGAAATTTTTGGTGATTGTCAGAAGTACAACATTGGTTATTTTATCAAGAAAGAAAAAATGTTCCTGAATGAAAATCCTACAGACTCTCACCTATTAGATTCTTCTTGTGATTGTATTCAAGGCTCAGTTGAATTGCAAACAAATTGTACTGACAACTTTATAGTTCCCACTGAAGCCAGCTAGCCATGCCTTTGATAAGAAAGAACCAAGCCTTGCTAATCTTCTATATTTCTAGGAGTGATATTTCTTTTAGCTCTAAGACCCCTTTATAAAGTTATTTACTAAAAAACTCTCTTCAAAATGTGTCAGTGTTTTACTTCCCTGTTTTTAGGACCTTTATATAGGATATGTATAAGGAAATCACGGAAATTTTGCTATAAATTTACATCAGTATTTTGAAAGAAAACAAATATAGAGATGAAGAAATTCATTCTGCAAACCTGCTAAAATTGCATAGAAGTTAAATTGCTATTTCTGATTCATAACTACATTCAATACACTCAGTAACCCATGGGGCAGATTTGTCTCATTCATGATGAAGTCTTGCAGTTTAAATCAATACAACTTCTGCTTTTCAGTATATGGTATGTAGTTTTCACCTTCAGATTGCCTTTCCTTACAGGTAATATCTTTCCTTACTGTAGAAAATATTCTCCTTTCATTTTAACAACTTAACTCTATCATTTTCAAGGAAAACAACAGGAAGCAAATCAGTCAATGATGTATCTCAGTCTCATAATGAGTTACATATATAGCTGACTCACTAAGAAACAAAATGCCAACATCTGGGTGCCTGTCAAAAGACACTACTTAAAAGAATTATACATGCTTAGAAAACAACCAAACATCTTCCCTTTATTTTAAAAATGAAACTTATTTACTGTTGCTTATAAAGAAAGTGCATTAAAAATTTCCGAGCAGGATCCTTGGTTAGCCTCACACATTGGTTAAATAAAGCAATTGAAGCAGGATAGTTCACCTGAATGTTACTGTACTCAAGAATATGATAACAGAAGTTAGACTCTACTCAACATGCCATTAGGCAAGTTAGGATTTTTTTTTCAGTTATAAGGAAAATTGCAGGATGTTCTTGAGTCAGTACTCAAAGAACAATATAAAAATTAGCATACTATAAGCTTATATTAGATATAATTGTTTGTCATATTTCCTGATTTTGTTTGTTGATCTGTTTTTGTTTGTTTGAAGCATAACAATCAATGAAATACAGGTGACACTGTGGAAGAAGCAATACTGACTTGCAGTTGTTAAATTAACTTTAAGTTGCTTGTAATCATTTATTTGTACTTTAGCAATAGGGACATAGAACAAGATCTTAAAAAAAAATGCATAAAAATGTATTGGCTTAAGGTGGAGTTTTTTCCATGTATTTTGAGTCCTGGATTGTCAACGGTTTACGGGCTGGTTCGGCCCAGTTCCGTGACTAGCGGGGTGGAGGGATCCGCAGATCCGCGCCTCCGGAAAAAGGGAACAGGGGACCCCAAAATAATTAAAAACAGCGGCAACAATCTGAGGAGAAACAAACTAATTTACTAAATATAGTATCAGAATGCAAGATAACACACTATAATACAATATGATTAAATTTGAAGCTAATAAATCAAATATAATGAGAGAGAGAATGTCCGAAAGGTGGATAGGCCTCACCACAACACGGAGAGCTGAGGTGAGATGCGCAGTCCAGTTGAGCAGCACGGAGAAAAAGGGAGGAGAGCCGACGAAGAGCAGGCCAAAGAAGAGCGCATCAGGTGACCTTGCCAGGAGTTATATCTCAAGACTCTCTGTGACCGCAAAGTCCCCTGGGGAATGTAGTTCTTCTCTTCCAGGCAGGTACCCAGAGCTTGAGCATTAACAGTTAAACTCCCAGTGCCCCACATGATGTTATGATGTGGAATACCGAAAACCAAAAATCACAAAACCATGACATTCCACCCCTTATTCTACATCACTACATCATGCTTAACATATACAAACAAAATATAATTACCAAACACTAAACACACGCACACACAAACCTGTATATATACATGGAATTACTGACTGCACTCCCCCAACATCAAATTCCCTTGTGGTACACATTGAACATCCCCATTTTTCTGCATCACCCACCAAGTGGACCCAGGTCCCTTGGCAAAAACAGTTCCACGAAGAGGTTTGCCCTTCCCAGAAGCTGGAAAGACCCAAACCGCTTTTCCCAGCATGCTCTTTACATGTACTACAGGGACCTTATCTCCCTTGACAGTATGTAGGGAGCTAGCAGGACCATCACGATTGATTGATCCTCTAGTATTGACCAACCAGGTGGCTTCTGCCAAATGCTTCTCCCAATGCTTAAATGTTCCGCCACCTATTGCTTTCAACATGGTTTTTAACAACCCATTGTAGCGTTCAATTTTACCAGAGGCTGGTGCATGGTAGCGGATATGATAAATCCACTCAATGCCATGATCTTTGGCCCAAGTATTTACAAGAGAATTTTTGAAATGAGTCCCATTATCTGACTCAATTCTTATCATGTTGCCACAGGACTTGTTTCTCGAGACCCAATATGGTGTTTTGGGCGGTAGCATGGGGTACTGCATATGTTTCAAGCCACCCAGTAGTTGCCTCTACCATAGTAAGCACGTAACGCTTACCACTGCGAGATTGTGGCAAGGTGATATAATCAACTTGCCATGCCTCCCCATATTTATACTTTTGCCATCACCCTTCCTCCCAGAGAAGTTTCATTCTCTTGACTTGTTTAATCGTGGCGCATGTGTCACAGTCATGAATAACCTGTGAAATAGCATCCATAGTTAAGTCCACCCCTCGGTCTCTAGCCCATTTGTATGTTGCATCTCTTCCTTGGTGACCCGAGGTCTCATGGGCCCACCGAGCTAGAAATAATTCACCCTTGTTCTGCCAATCCAGGTCTACTTGAGCCACCTCAATTTTGGCAGCTCGATCTACCTGATGGTTATTTTTTCTGTTCTTCAGTAGCCCGACTCTTGGGCACATGAGCATCTACATGGTGCACCTTTACAACAATATTCTTTATTTGGGCAGCAATATCTTTCCACAGTTCAGCAGCCCAAGTAGGTTTACCCCTTCTTTGCCAGTTGTTCTGTTCCCACTGCTGTAACCACCCCCATAAAGCATTTGCCACCATCCATGAGTCAGTGTAAAGATAAAGCATTGGCCACCTCTCCCATTCAGCCACATCTAAGGCCAGTTGGACAGCCTTTACCTCTGCAAATTGGCTTGATTCTCCTTTCCCTTCAGTGGCCTCTGCAACTTGTCGTGTGGGGCTCCACACAGCAGCTTTCCATCTGCGATGCTTCCCCACAATACGACATGATCCATCAGTGAACAGGGCATATGTCTTTTCATTTTCTGGTAGTTCATTGTATGGTGGGGCCTCTTTAGCACATGATACCTCTTCTGCTGGTGGTGTTCCAAACTTTTTGCCTTCAGGCCAGTCCATGATCACCTCTAGGATCCCTGGACGGCTGAGGTTCCCCATCCGAGCTCGCTGCGTAATCAGTGCAATCCACTTACTCCAAGTGGCATCAGTTGCATGATGGGTGGAAGGAACCTTTCCCTTGAACATCCAGTTCAGCACTGGCAGTCGAGGTGCCAGAAGGAGCTGTGTTTCAGTACCAACTACTTCAGAAGCAGCCTGAACCCCCTCATAAGCAGCTAAGATCTCCTTTTCAGTTGGAGTGTAGCCCTCTTCCGACCCCCTGTAGGGCCGACTCCAGAATCCCAGGGGTCGGCCTCGGGTCTCTCCTGAGGCTCTTTGCCACAAACTCCAAGTGGGACCTTTCTCTCCAGCAGCAGTGTAGAGGATGTTCTTTACATCCTGCTCCATCCGTACTGGCCCCAGGGCCACGGCACGGGCTATCTCTTGCTTAATCTGCTCAAAAGCCCGCTGCTGCTCAGGGCCCCATGTAAACTCATTCTTCATTCTTGTCACGTGATAAAGGGGGCTTACAATGAGGCTGTAGTTTGGAACATGCATTCTCCAAAAACCCACTACGCCCAGAAACGATTGTGTCTCTTTCTTATTAGTGGGTGGAGACATGGCAGTGATTTTGTCGATCACATCTGTCGGGATGTGACGACGTCCATCTTGCCACTTTATACCTAGGAACTGAATTTCCTGGGCAGGTCCTTTCACTTTGCTTCGCTTAGTAGCAAAACCAGCATGCAGAAGGATCTGGACTATTTGCTCTCCTTTCTCAAAAACTTCCTTTGCTGTGTTGCCCCACACAATGATGTCATCAATATACTATAAGTGCTCAAGAGCACTGCCCTGTTCCAGTGCAGCTTGGATCAACCCATGGCAAATGCTTGGGCTATGTTTCCACCCCTGGGGCAAACGATTCCAGGTATACTGAATGCCCCTCCAGGTGAAAGCAAACTGTGGCCTACATTCTTTGGCCAAAGGAATGGAGAAAAAGGCATTAGCAATGTCAATGGTGGCATACCATTTGGCTGCTTTTGACTCCAATTCATATTGGAGTTCTAACATGTCCGGCACCGCAGCACTCAGTGGGGGTGTGACTTCAATCAGGCCACGGTAGTCTACCGTCAGCCTCCATTCTCCACTGGCTTTACGCACTGGCCATATGGGGCTGTTAAAAGGCGAGTGAGTTTTGCTAATCACTCCCTGACTCTCTAGTTGACCAATCAGTTTCTGAATGGGGAGCAAGGAATCCCTGTTGGTACGGTACTGCCGCCTGTGCACCGTTTTTGTAGCAATCGGTACCTGTTGCTCTTTTACTCGTAGGCTGATTTCGGCCTCCAACTTAGTCAGCTCTTGGGAACCCCCAGTCACCCCATGAATATAAATTGATGTTGTCCCTTGGTGACTCGAGGGCATTAGAGTGCACTGAGCACCAGTGTCCACCAGGGCCTTATATTTCTGTGGTTCTGATGTGCCAGGCTATCTAACCCACACAGTCCAATATACTCTATTATCCCTTTCCCCCCCCTGGCTAGGGGCAGGGCCCCTCTATTTGTTACCTCTGTTGTCTGCAGCAACTGGACCGATCACCTTTTTGGAGAAGTTCACCTTGGTGGTTGATTTGTCTTGTAATTCTTTTACCTGTGCTTGAAGTGCAGGAGTAGGTTGTTTATGCCACTTCTTCATATCTTCTCCATGGTCACATAGGTAATGCCACAAGGCAAAACGTGACATAGTCTTACTGTTGTCACTTGCTCGAGCAGGAGGACGTCTTCTTTTGATAGCTGAGACGTTGGATGACACCGGCTGGGAGGAAACCAAGTTGATCAGCCCCTCCAGAAGGCTGTTCTGGGAATTCTGGTCCCCATTGGATGTGTCTGTTACCACCGTGGATCCATCAGCATTAGGCACGGTTGATAGTTTATCTATTATATCTTCTTGTTTGTTTTCCATTCTGTTCAGCTTTTCAGCTACTTTTGCGATGGCTGAAACACAAGTTCGCAGAGGGCTTAAATGTAACTCAAAGTCTTGAAGTTTATTAATCAGTTCATTTATAAGGGGTCTTCTTTCCCCTCTACCATACATTGCTACAAATGTACTGGCATACCTTTCTGGTGCAGTCTTTGTGAATGTACGCCACAGATTTGGTGTACACTTGACTCTCTCAGGATCATGCTCTTGATCCGGCTCATCAGGAATGAAATCAGGGCTATGTAGCGTTTCCACCACAGCATATTCTCTCAAATAACGGATGCCTTTTTCTATATCAGTCCATTTCTTTTTCTCAGGCATCAGATCGTCTTTGAAGGGGTATCTTTCTTTTACAGCTAACAGCATCCTCTTCCAGAGGGTGAAGGCCTGGTTCTGGCATGTACTAATACCTCGGTCAATGGCTGAGTCCCTAGCAATGCCACCCAGCTGGCGAGCTTCTCTACTATCTAGCCACACACTGTTGGCCCCATTGTCCCAACAACGAAGTAACCAAGTGGCAATAGGCTCATTTGGGTGACGTGAAAAGTCTTTTCTCAGACTTCGAATTTCATTCATTTTCAGAGATCGATCAACAATGGTAACAATGTCTTGCTCACCTCTTACTCTTTCAGGACTCCTTGATGCCCTTATAGGCGTTGGTGACCGTGGTCTTACTGAGGGTCCCTCCCCTGGACTCGGGGGCGCTTCCCCTGGATCTTGGAGCCACTCCTCTGGACCTCTTTGCTCCTCTTTCTTCTCTTCTAACTGAGTCGAGATTCGTTTCATTTTCCGTCCTCTCACAGGGGCAACTGATATCAATTGTGGTGCCTCCTGTGGTTGATCATGTTGGTCAGTTCCAATGCTCTCACCCTCCAGCTCGGCTTGGAGTCTGTCTTTTTCAATCATGAGAGCATTCAGTTCAGATTGAAGGGTGTTTCTCTCAGTTTGGACAGTGTCCCATTCAGAGTGGAGAGTGACGAGTTTGGATTGCAGGGAGTCTCTCTCGATTTGGAGGGCATCTCCTTGAGATTGGAGGTCTTTTCCCTTGGCCAGGAGACTCTTTCGCTCAGCCTGGAGATTCTCCCTCTCTGCTCGGAGTCTCTCCTGGAAACTCTCCTTTTCAACTTGGAGACTCTCTCGCTCAGCCTGGAGATTCTCCCTCTCTGCTCGGAGTCTCTCCTGCAAACTCTCCCTTTCAGCTCTCAGACACTCTCTCTCAATTTCACAAACTCTCTCCCTCTCTGGGATACTATTGAATAAGGCCCGATAAGCATTAGCTAGGCCCCAAATCATTTGTGCCTCCTCAGATCTGCCTGAGCCGCAACATTCCTGTCTCAAGTATGCATTTAAGCTCTCAGGGTCTTTCAGGTGTTCAGGAGTGAAGTTCCATGACACCGAAGATGTCCATCTCTCTAAAGTCTCTCCCAAGCCTCTCCACACTCCCTGCCACTCAGTATTCTCTAGTTTTGGGGAAGGCTTCCTCAAAATATGATAAATACAAATACTGAGTGAAATGATGAGAAGAACATTCAGGGAGATTGACAACATGATCAGGTGAGCATTCAAAAACTGCATAAAGGATTCAAAGGAGAGACTGGGAGCCTGCTTAAAAATCCCAAGTTCTGTAAAATTAGCAGCTCCCTCTGCAAACAGGTTTAAAAGAGAAAGCAGAATCATTTTTTCTCTTTCTTTACAAAAAAACAAGATAGCAGTGCTCAAAGTTTACAAGTATCCCAGAATATTGGCAGTCCGCCTAGACTTTCAAGGTCAAGTTCTCAGTGAGCACCTATGAAAAAGATAAACTTTCCCAATGAAACTCTACGAGAGCAGAGAGAGATTCGTTCTAAAACACTAAAAAGCAGCTTTTGCCCGCATTCTCCACCAAAAATGTCAACGGTTTACGGGCTGGTTCGGCCCAGTTCCGTGACTAGCGGGGCGGAGGGATCCGCAGATCCGCGCCTCCGGAAAAAGGGAACAGGGGACCCCAAAATAATTAAAAACAGCGGCAACAATCTGAGGAGAAACAAACTAATTTACTAAATATAGTATCAGAATGCAAGATAACACACTATAATACAATATGATTAAATTTGAAGCTAATAAATCAAATATAATGAGAGAGAGAATGTCCGAAAGGTGGATAGGCCTCACCACAACACGGAGAGCTGAGGTGAGATGCGCAGTCCAGTTGAGCAGCACGGAGAAAAAGGGAGGAGAGCCGACGAAGAGCAGGCCAAAGAAGAGCGCATCAGGTGACCTTGCCAGGAGTTATATCTCAAGACTCTCTGTGACCGCAAAGTCCCCTGGGGAATGTAGTTCTTCTCTTCCAGGCAGGTACCCAGAGCTTGAGCATTAACAGTTAAACTCCCAGTGCCCCACATGATGTTATGATGTGGAATACCGAAAACCAAAAATCACAAAACCATGACAAAAATGTATTGGCTTAAGGTGGAGTTTTTTCCATGTATTTTGAGTCCTGGATACATCTGTTATTTTAAATGTATGAAATACTATAAGCACAGTTCTCTTCAGGAAGCAAGATAGTTTTTACATCTAAATCTTCCTAGGCTTTCTGCCAGAAAACTTGGCTACCTTTTCTCACATAACACTGTTAGTCTTTGCTCTGAATGCATCATGGAGTAACAAGAACAGTTAGTGGCCTCTTGCTTTATATTCACTCTTTCTGTCGTCTCAATGTGATGTTCATGTTAACTTAAGCATACTTGATATTTTTCACATTTTGATATTTGTTCAATAAATATTGGCATTGTTCAATAAATGTTGGCATTTTCATTCTACACATTTTTGACTATTGCTTTATTAGCAAATATTGCTAAAATTTTCTAAATATGGAAAACATTTGGAATGACATTATGATATTTTACTAATGAGTCTCAGAGTTTAATGAATGGAGATGCATGCAGCCATGATCTGGTTGTACTCCATCACCTTGGTGCTCTCTTTTCTGTATCCTTAGAGGTGGAGACTTGGAGAGACTGACAGAGGAAAATTTCTGGTACATGTGCCCTCCTGTCTTCTTTATCTGACTCTTCCAGCTTTATGTGACTCTTCCAGCTCAACCCATCACATCTATGTGATGCAGATCTAGCTATGTGACAAAAATTAAGTTAATTGCTGGTAACCAAGTGATTGTCAATGTGATCAGAGGTGCCTCTGCACCTGTGGAATGAAGGAAGGCTTTTGGAGCTCTTTTCACATCTCTTTGAAGTCAGGGTTGGATGCCTGTTGATGAGAGACCATAAAAGATAGTGTGGACCAAAGTAGTTCACAATGTAGCCAGTGTTTCTCAACCCTGATCTGAGTAAGCATTCAGTAATATTGCATCATGTCATTATTTACTAAATGCTTACTATGCATGAAAACAAATAAATACTATAACTGTTCACTTAATAAAAAAGTATGTGAAGTTGGTTGAAGCTTTAATTGCCTTATCACTCTGCTAGCATTTAGTAGAAAAAAATGTTGATTTATAGGTACAGTCAAGTTATTAGTGACTGTAAATTATTATTCAGTGTCAGAGGAAGAAATTCTTGAATTATTCAAAAAGCAGCAGTAGTGTCAGCAGCAAGAATTCAGATAAGGAACTGCAGATAGAAATATGTCTAGGCATGTAAGGCAATAGTCTGGAATATTTACAAATACATGATACCTATTCTGGAAAGACAGTCAGCACTTCAGCTTGTGAAAATTATCAGGAAGTAAGAGCTTGAAGAGAAACTGAGTTTTTTAGCTTTTTTTTCATGCCTATTTAAACTACAGTTAGGAATATAAACCAAAACTCTGAATGTTATCAAATTCATTTATTTTGTCTGTTGATTATTGATTATGTGGTGGAATATTAAGCAGCCACTGATAAAATTCACTCTTACTCCTCAAAAAAAAAAAAAATCTTTAAAATTTATTTACGTCAAGTTCTGTCAATGCCATACAGTACTCATTAGGAGTCAGAATACATAGTCTTGAATAAAACTGTTCATTTACTGAACTTCCTAACAGATATTTATATACCCACATTGAAAATTAGAAGCAGAATTGGTGAGGACATAGCAAGAGGGAATAACTTCAAAAAGGCGCTCAGAAAACCATTGGTGAACAGAAGAATAAAAATTCCATTCTTTAAATTCCAGGGTAGTATGTTATATAATAGACAATTATTATTTAGACACAGCTGCTATAGAAACCTTCAACAAACTCAAAAAATCAAGTCACTATTTAGAACCAACTAAATATTTAACTATTCAGGGAATTTTTTACACTCTTTACTATTTATCTTAGGGAAAAATGCTCGTTTCTTGATTGAAATATAACAGTGATATCTTGTGTAAAGCCATCTCTCTTGGTTTTCAATTCTTTCAACATATGCTAATTTTATTCTATATTTTCTGTAATCTTCACTTTCATTTAAAATTTATAGATTCTGATTGATTTTATCTGAAATTTTGTGATGCTAGTTGAGGTTTTTTTATTGCAATTTGAAGTTTACAGCAAACATGAAAGTGATTTATTGGATATTTTTAAAACAGTATGTATAAATAATAAGTATCTCTGAAAACTATCATATCAAAACCTTTGTAACCCCAATTTTTTGGAACTGTAGTTCTTTGATACAGAAGTGTGGTGGGTCCATCAGAATACTTTATTGCCTGCTTCTCTCTCTCTCTCAGATCATGAAAAATGGTGGATTTACCAGTTGCAATGTAAAAGGAAAATAAAATTTAAAAAGCCTTAGTGGTTCATACCATTGTTATTCTTTTACTATATTCATTGTATCATTGTATTATATCATTTGTGCCATGAAAAGCAGTAAAATTTTACCTGTTGATGTAAAGACAAAAACAAACAAAAAAAAAACAACAAAAAAACCTGTTTTATTTCCTCAAGCTACCTGATTTTATTCTATTTATAATATGTTTCTTTGTTCTTTCTGGTAACCTAGGAATCACATTCAATTATTTATTTATTTATTATTCTTAATATAAGTATTAGACTTTTCTTCAACAATACCTAAAGACTTTAGGTCTGTTTAGGACTGAACGTTATGTTTGACATGTTTCAAGGCCTTATTGCACATTGTGCCATAATCATTTTCTGAAGTATGCTGCACATTTTGCATATGTACTTCCTGAACAGTTATGTTCAAGGGCTCATTGGCTCCTATAAAAAGAAAAACCTAAAAACCAAAATGGAAAGAGGCAAAACTAAATTCAAAGAGCAGAGAAAATACTCAAGTGGCAGATGAAAGAAAAAGAAAATACAGCCAAATAGGATCTCAATAATTATCCTGTAGAATTTGGAATGGTGATGAAGTTTAATAAAAAAGGATCTCCAATTGTTAGAATAGCTATTGCTTATATATTTTTAAAATATTTTTAAATATTGATTGTATTTTTTTTAATTTTTAATTTTTTGAAAAAAAATTACATTTTAAAATATATTTAAAATATTTTTAAACATATTTAAATATATTTTTTTAAAATACAATTTTATATGATGCTCTTGTAGTTACTAAGCAAATTGCTTTCTACTGCGTTTTTATTACTGTTCAATAAGGTTCATTGCTGCAATTCCTGAGTTGCAATAAATATTGAATGGATACTGTAAATATATACTGAAGGAAATATTTGTCCTCTGAGACTGATTTATGTGTTCCGTGGCTATCACTAAACTGGATGTGAACTTGTCTGATAAAAGCTACGGTTGTATGATTGACAAGCTTGTGTATTTAGGAAACATACTGACCTGGAATACATAGCTTGATCCAAGGAAAAAAAAAAATCCAATTAAATATATAAATACTTTTTACTCAAAAAACAAAAAACAAAAAACAAAACAAAACAAAACAAAACTTTCATTAAAAGTAGGGATAAAAACAACAGTGCATTACACAAACATATACTTTTAAGATTTTCTCATGGAGGGATAAATACAATCAAAGACCATGACAGAAATAAAAGAAATAAAAAAAATTACTTGCTTCTGAAGAGTATCATTTGGTGCAGTGGGAGTGTTAGCATTCACCTCTAATATCAACAAATAGCCTTTTTGCTGAGAAGCATTTTTTTTTTTTAATGTATTGATTCATGGGTGATGTATCAAGGCATTAATATTCTAATTCTTCCAAACCACATTGTAAGCACATTCAGAATTGTTCTGTATTTTTGCCATATATTAGCTTCTGTTCTGAATTTTTTCTCACTTAAATATTAAAACAAATTCAAAGGAATTTTTGTACCATGTACCATTTTCAGTAAAGAAGTGGGGACATAAGTGGTAGCACTGAAAGATAGAGCAGAAGACAAACAAAAACTAAAACAAGCATATTTATAACAAAGTCTGACTATTTGAAGTGGAAAACATGTTAAGTTCATAAAATGAAAGAAATCTAATTAAGCATAAGATACTTAACAGTAGCTGATGTTATGAATGCCTGGATATGTGCTAAGGATTGTAATAATCATTCAGACAAATCTACAGTATGAACTGGAGAGAAAAGCAAGGATACTCAGTCTCTTTCCTTAGCCGAAGGATTTGTTTTCTTAAATAGGATTAAGAAGTACAGTTCACATTTATTTGTTCATAAATGCCTTTTTCATAGGCTGATTTGCTTTATTAAATTCTTGTCTAATTTTTATTGATTGTTGCTCATTTTATTCTAAAATCTAGTCCCAGCCTTCAAACAGGGAAGACTATACTAAAAAATTGCCAGTGAGAACGCACATTATATAAACACAAAAGGAAAAGTTTAAGCCTTCTTCAATCCTGTGAATATTTATTTGTATGTTGTAGTTTAATGACAAATTATGTTTCTTATATACTTATCTTTCGTTTAGTTAGAAAACATGATTTATCTTTTTTATCTTGCCCTGAAGGGTGTGCTCTATTGTGTTTCTGTGTTCCACATTCATAACCATGTGAACTGATCTGTACAGCAGCCAAAAGAAGGAAGGATTGGTCATATACTGCCCCTAGAATAGAATAGAATTGAATCCAGAAGATAATTGACTTGCTAATAATGCTTAATGGCACTTCATCTTCTAAAATTAAGGAGACCATGAGTATGAATGAAGTATGGTTGAGGACTGAGGTTTCAAGTCTGAAATTAGCAATGTGAAATAAAGGGCTTCTGCATAAAAGGGAGACTTTACTGCTAGGATAAAAAACATATCAGTTGAGTGATAAGTATTTAGAAAGGGTTTATGACACGCTCTTTTTTTTTTTTTTTTTTTTTTTTAATTTCTCTGTGAATTAAGTTTCCAAGGAGTTAAACAGTATCCCCATAAAATTAAAAATATATTGAAAGTGTGCTTTACACCTATTGGTCTTTCCATTAACGTATTTATACTACTAAGCATGTCTGATGGACCATCAGAATTCATATTGAACATCCTTTTTGCTACATATGATCTTCAGCAATTTCTTTTCAAGAACTGAAGGGATAGCAACGAGGGCGTAATGTAGAATCCTAGTCTCAATAAGCTCAGTATATACTCAGAAAGGGAAACAAGACTCCTTCATTACAGGAACTTGATTCAGTTGAATAAGTGACCACAAATCTCACCAAATACAAACGTAAAACAGCAAAGAGTATGTTTCTTATATAAGTACTTAAATTCAGTTGCCTCACTTAAAAGAAATCAAACACCTTCCTTCTGAAGAAAAAAAATGTGTTTTTTTAATAATTGTTTTAAAATAAATATTCATATTTATTTTATAAGAGATGGGCAATCCAGCTCAAGAAAGAGCTGGGAAAAATAGGGTGTAAACAACTTGGTGAGAGACACTGATAACATTTACATAGACTTATATGTTTCTCATGAAACTATGGTGGGCATATGCTCAGAAAAAAAAGAGAAATGTGAAAACAGTGGGAGTATAATCAGAAGATTATAAAATAATATTTTAAATCAGTAACTGAAAATTATTATATAAAAAAAATGAAGACTAGTTCAGATTTTGACTTATTTTTATTAGGATTTTGACTTTTAAATTGTTTTAAATTCTGAAATGTGCAAACAACCCTACATGAAGTTCATTAAATGAGTTATAAAGCAAGAAAATCACTTAAAGATGAGTGCATAGAAATACATAAAGATATGTAGATAGATATAATTTTTTAATTTTCATAATGTAGACTAGATGATCTCCAGAAATCCAGTCCAACTCCTATGATTCTATGTAAATGGTAGCTCAGTCACCTAATAAATTGTCATTTGGCTCTATAAAATTCGGAAGAGGTGGTTCTGATTCAGAAAAACATTTCACTTCTACTTTAATCTCATGCATCTTTCTGTCAATTTAAAATAAACTGGCCCTTCATTGTTGGGAAAACAAGAAAACAAATAAGCAATGCAAAATTCTACAACTATGGATACAGTTACAGCAGACTCATTCATCCAGTGAGGCATTATAGGCAGGTTGTTAAAGATCTATTTTTAAACTTAAAAGAGATTTCAGAACATTTGATTTGTTTTACTTCTTGGAAAGCTAGGTAGTAAGATTTTTTTCTCTCCTTGCACATTTTTACATTTTATTTTATTTTATTATTTTATTTGTTAGTGTTATCAGGAAAAGGCCTAGTCTTACCTAATGTTTTTGTAAGGTCACTGAATGAACACTGTATTAAATATTATGTAAATATGTTATCATCATTTTTTTATTGAAACAT
The DNA here is from genome assembly GCF_987193195.1 of Phasianus colchicus. Taxonomy (NCBI): domain Eukaryota; kingdom Metazoa; phylum Chordata; class Aves; order Galliformes; family Phasianidae; genus Phasianus; species Phasianus colchicus. The sequence goes on from NC_143436.1 coordinate 128,267,380, forward strand.
GTAAAACCTTTAGTGAAGCATTCTGTGATTCTTTTTGAGAATCTCTGACAGATGTGAGTATATCTAGACTTTCTTCTTTTAAGGGTATAATTACGTATCTGCTACACTAAGATCCAGTACAGCCAAATTTAAAATAAGGAACTGAGGATCTAAATCTAAAGGAGAAACCTTAAAGGCTAGACAAGGTCAGGATTATAACTAGCTTCTTTTGACCTGATAGCCATGGTAGATAATAATCTAGTGGTCAAAAGAGTGAAACTGGTGTCTTATGCCTTAGTATTATGGGAAATGCAACCACTAATGCTATGCTAAGATGGATTAGAATCTCACTTCTTCCTTCTACACTACTGTAGAGTTGGACTCGCTCATCTTTTTCTGAGCTATTCTTGAGATTTTGCATTCTCAACCACATTTTTCTCAGTGTAGTGGAAAGAAAGAATGGAGAGTACTTATACAAGTACACAGTATGTCTTGATGAACAGGGCAGTCATATGAAAATCAGGCATCACTGCTTTGTTTGACTTAAGTTCTTTTCTTTAGCGCCTTCAGCCATTTTCTTTCAGCCTCAAATTTTAGTGAGTAGTGTTTCATTGTTTCCCGCATTCTGTGGATAGTTACAATCTGACACAGTTAGACTAGATAACTTTAAATATTTATAAAAAGGGCCTAAATGAGATAGCAAATTTAAAAACAAAAACAAGAACAAGAAAACAGATTACTATTCTTGTCTTTGAAACTGAATTTCAGCCAGAACTGGTTACTAAATTACGTGTTTGTGGAAGTAACAGAACGCTCACACAGAACTTTATTCCAAAAAAATGACAATGAAATTGAAACAAAGATTTCAGTGTTTTTTAAAACTGAAGTCTTCCAAGGTTGATAGTAAATGATAGTGGAATGTTTTAGGGAGTCTAAAATAATGTCTAGTTAAAGACGTTTCAGTGTTTTGTGTATCTGTGTGTGTGCACATATGTGCAAAGGTACTTTTTGTGAGTGGAAACTTCAGTATTGGTTCTAAACCACAAGTTCATTTATTCTTTTGTGGTGCTGTCATTCCTACATTAATTAACATTAATGATATCATTATTTTGACTTCTTCAGTATGGTCAAATGCATTTTATAGAAGAGTTTGATGTCCTATTTTGTAAGGTTTTTAAGAATAGATAATTGTATAACAAGAGGTATAACAAGAGGTGTGCATAGCATGATAAAACTAGTAGTGAAATCTATATGCATCTATTGCTAGCTATGAAAACATATTTAGAATGACTCAAAAGCAATTGAATTTCTAGAACAATGCCATTTTATGCTTCTGCTCCATCCACAAACTTTTCCTTAGATGAACTTTGTTGCTTTCAGTGTGTAAATAAAATTAAATAAGAGTTTTAAAAGTTTCTGGCCATCTTTTTGATAAGAGATAGTGATCTACAAAGTGATCTTTCATACTCCAACAATAAAGATTTTTAAAAAAAATCTATATTTGAAACTTATCTGTGATTAATTCAAAGCATGATCTCAGATCTGAAGTTTTTATTTTCTTGAAAGGTTTTAAAATATTCATAGGAAATAAAAAGGTATAATAAACAAAATTGTACCTTTTAATTCCTTTGTAATTTAAGGAATTCCTTTCTAATATCAAGGAATACAAAAGCAATAAGAATGATATAAAATGAAAATAATGTTCTGTCAGAAATATTTTCCAAAATTGATAATTGCAGTAGATAAAGCTGTTTATATTAAAAGAATGAACAAAATTTTTTGTAAACTTATTTTTACATTGTGCTAAATGAAAAACAGAAATATTAACATGCTTGCAAGGTACACTTGTTGAAAAAAAAATATGTTAAAAATTCTTTTTTTTTGGCACTGTCACTTTTCAGTAATGGCAACCAAAACTCTGAATAAACATTCAAGAAACAGTAACAACTTTGAACAATCCTACTCTGTAAGCCTTCACAAGACTTGAAATATTTAGAAGATTACAGTATATGTATAATGGAATTTAAAACACTGAAGAAGATATCTCTTTTCTGTTTCTTTGTACAGGATAATTCACAAGACAAAGGTAAGGCCTGAAAATGATTCAGAATCATCTGTTGAGGGAATGATTCTGAAAAGCAGTATTCTCTTGGGAGTATAGGAAGGAGGTGCTATTTCTTTCATTATAATAAAAATTAATGAAAAGAGCATTTCAGGCTGAATTTATCCATTGTCAGTGGGTTGTCAGGAAGCATCATTTATGTTTTCACTGTTTCAGTGAGTAATTTTTATTGTCAGGAAATAATGTCACTTTCAAATAGAAAATGAACCAAATTATCAAATGATACAAAGCTGTTGAACAAACTTTGTAAGTTATGTTAAAGCAAAGTTATATTTCTGTCCTTGACAACCTGGTAAGTATTAATGAAAGGGGATTTTCAAGAATGCATAATCTTATTATGCAACAGTTATCAGCCAGCCTTCTCATCTATGTATTATTACTTCCTGAGTTGGTTGAAGAGAGAGTGTAACAATATGGAGACAAAAATGGCATTAATATATGTAAAACACCAAACTGAAGTGGTATAGTAACACACACCTTTGTGTTCCTTACAATACAAGACGTGCCAAATGAAAGGAAACTTGACACAATCTCCAGAGGGGATAATGTACGTAATAGATAACAGAACCACTCCATTTCAGTTCAGAAATATGGAAAAGAGCTGACAGCACTAATAACTTTGACAGTGGAAGTGGACAGCCATTGTTTGGCGTCTAACCTTTAAGAAAAAATCTGTCTCCCTAGCTTTTAAATGCAGAGAATAAAAAGGATTTGTCAGAATTGGGTGAGTGAGTCACCATTTCCTTCAGCATAACTAAATCCAGGACAGAGCAAAACATAAATATGTGAATATATATTTCTCCTTCCACAAAGTTGACAATTTACATTATTACATAACAAGTAAGCATTATACCAGAGAAAGAGAATATTGAAAAATATTGCAAAATTCCACGTAGTTTGAATGCAACAATTTGAAAAGAGTTTATTTTTCAGTTGACCCCACTAGCAATAATGTCTTATTCACATAATGGTCTTGTAGACTGTTGGATCCATTGCAATAAAACCAATGAATAAGACTGTTTGTATGGCAGAAGAGAATATCTTCATTGTAACTGAAAGCTTCTGGAAAAATATCTGAGGTCAATAAGACAAATTAATAAAATGATGTATATATGATATAATTTTCCTATTTTGTCATGAATATGTAGTAATTTTCAGTTTGTAGTCAAGATGTTACATATTTGACTTCTTTATAAAATTAGGTATTCAATTATATGCAAACTCATAAACATTTTTGTGTAAAAAGTAGTTTGACTGTTACATCCAACTAATTCCTAAGATATAAGAACAGCTCGAAGAAAGGAAAAAAGAGCATGGAATCAAAGTGAAAAACAAAATATGGACTAAAAAGAAACTGCAACATTGATTTCTTATAACTTGTTCAACAAGTTTCATTCTACATATAGCAGGCTGTAATTTCTGCTGCTGATTTATTCATATTATCAATAAATATCTTCCAAAAAGAAAGCAATTCATTTAGCTCGTTACTACCACGATACATTAAATGATCATATTAATTTACTTTGACAGTTGAAGCACATTTTTTAATGACTGAAATAATTTCTAAAACTGAATTGTCTTCTAGCATCCCAGAGCAGAAAAAAAAAAAAAAAAAATGGGTTTACTGGGGGAAAATAGCAACTTACAACCATGGAAGGGAGGAACTATTTTTTTGTCTTACCTTTTCTTCTATGAGGGCAATTTTTTCAAATAAGTAAAAGTAGAATAAATGGATATTAGCAATGCTGAAATCATCTGAAATTTTTCTATGATTTTATGTTCCACAGATCTTTACAATTGTTTTTTAAATACTTAGATAGACCAAATAATTTCTTACAGAAAAGCTACTGTAATAATGTCATGAAATTGAATATGCTTGACTGTTGACAGCATTCTCCGCAATTCTGGTAGACTTCACCTACCAAACTGTACTCAGACTCTACCCATGTATTGTCTCCTTTCTCCAAGTGAGGAGTTATGATGTGTTCTAGCACACACAAGATCAAGAAGACAGTCCTTTACAAGACAATGAAGCTATGTAGAATGTAATCACAATAATTTGTTTTTCCAAAGTCAAAATTTAACAGTTTTGAGGATGAATTTCAATATGTGTGTATAAAAGTAGATAATCACTTACATTTATTGAAATGTATACACAGTTACAAGTTAATTACTTTTTACCCAGATATCTATGCAAAATACCCGGAGAAAAGTTATGTAAGTGCATGACAGTTACAGATAGAAAGAGTAAATTATACTTCATTTCAAGAATGATGAGATTTACAGTCTCACTGCTTCTTAAGTTGTTTAAATTAGAAGCAGCATTACTATGCAAAGTTCTTAAGGTATAATGTACTCCTGTGCCTGCCAACAAGTAGGAAAAAAATGGAAAAAGCATTCCTATCAGCTATCATGTGCAAAAGGCATACCAATGAGCTTTTGAAATTTCCTGATATAGATGATGTCTTCATCTTCGTCTACAAGTAAAGGACATGCTGCAGAGACAACCATCTGCACCACCAATTTTTGTTGGGAGGAATAACTTTTGTCAGAATTGTTCGCAGACAGCATGATTTACAGGAGCACAGCAACTGTTTTTCAAGGGTGTGAGCATGCTGAATGTGATGTCTCATTAGTCATACTTCTAAAGACTGAAATTAAGGACTTCAATAGCTGAGTATTGTATTTCTTCATATCTTCCACCTGATTGTGCATGTGGCCTTCCAATTTTTATCAGTACTCGAATAATGAATCTGAACTACCGCTTTTGTTTTCACACGAAAATGCCACCAGTAGGATTTCTTAAAGATCTACTTAAAGGTTTTGAGTCACTGCCTGTATAAGACATGGCTTATAATAATGTTAGCTTGGACCTGGGAAAAAACATACTTATATTGTTTGCATACTGTGCTGTCTTCATATTCCTTTATGATTTCCTTACAAAAAGTTGGCCTGTGCACTTGACTTCTATATAGGATCAGGAAGATCAGGGGATGGTCCTGCTCTGGGTAGAAGTCCAATGTACAGTATATAAGGCTAGAATCCTCTCTTTGGTCCTAATTCAGAAGGACTGCATGAGGAAGTGAAAAATAGTATAGTAGTAATGTAGTACGGGGGGCAGCATGTGTATATATGTATTTATCAGACATAGGCAGTTGTGATAGGTGTGACCTGTATTCTGTGTCCTTTCTATTAAATATTATTATAAGTGGAAATTTCCTAGTGTTTCAGATTTCTGTCTGAAATTTATATTCAGATTAGAAAGAGAAGAAGGACTCCGAAAGAAAGGAGAACAAAACTGTGAGATAGCCTCTTCATATTTTAGCTTTTCAGATAACTTCTTAAGCTGAATTAAACTACCATGCTTGAACTAAGTAATATTTCACACCATATGAAACTTCACTTATAAGAACAAATTCCATATGACATAATAAAAAAAAAATAATAATAATCATTAATTAAGGGAAAGATATGATAATAGACAGCCTAGTGGATAAAGGGGAGACTGAGGTTTAGATTCAAATAACAGCATTTACATGTTTTCAGTGTGAGTTTTTACACAAGTTAGGTCCGGTTAAGAGTGTCAAGAGAGCCAGTCAGCTCTCACTGAAGTAGATGCCTACATCTGGTAGACCAACGGAGTTCCATTTCTATATTGTTTAGAACTCTGTAACTTATAATGGGAACATAGACATGTTAGATATCCTTGACACTGAAGACATCTCAGTTTAGGTATGTTTGAAATGAATAAATGACAATTCTGAAAAGACTCCAAGATATTGTAACAGTGAACAAATTCACATGATTATTATTAATGTCCATAAGCAAGATGTTGACCACTCTAAAGATAGGATCAACCTAAATGTACTTGCAAAAAACAGAAAATAAGGAAAGAGGTGGAAAGAATTTATGTCTTTAATGCAGTATTGTAAAGAAATTCAGTCTTGAGCCTTTTTATGACTCTCTGAACACATTGTTTTCTAGTCAAAGTGCAAAGGCAGGAAAATATACAATATTATATATTAATATAATTTGATAAATGTTATAGGCTAACAGAATATTAGATAATATTTGATTTCAAAATGATGTAAAAATAGCTTTCAGAAACTCTCAAAATTAGCCTCTGTTTATAACTTTGGGATAATATTTTTATTTTCTTTCCCCTCCCTTTGATTACTTTTTAGGAACGGTTTTGAATCTTTCTTGATAGATCTACTTAGAACCTAAATCTTACTTATGGGAAAATGTACCAGCTGCAGTGATTTGATCAAATCTATCTATTTCACAGCTAAAAATGTTCATGTTTTAAGTATTTTAAATACTAGATAGAAATATAATTCAAAGGATCAATCTCTTGTGCTCCTTTGAACATTTTCAATTCATTCCTTTTTCTGGCTGCAGTGAATCTCCTCTGCAGGTTTATGCCTTTTGAATTTTTGTTTGTTCAGTTAAGTGTCAATAGAAAAACAAATTTTGTGAAAAATACTTTTTGCCTAAAATATTCAGTAGCTTTATTCCTGAAGCATGCTTCTGGAGTGTATGAAATATTGTTTCAGTTCCTCTCAGGCAGAACCAAGAATCAACAAGAGAGAAATTTTCTTAATTTTCTGCTATCTCATCTTCCACTAATTTCTTAAAGATGTCCACTGAGATTTATCCAATGGATTGTATAATGAGTCAGAAGGATGGAAGCCAGTCTACCTAACAGCAGTACTGAGTCTGTTATATTTCAAATGGACCGTCTAAGCAAGGCAAGTTAAATGACTTGCATATTCCTGAGAATAAAGGATGATGCAGATGAAAATGTAAACCTCATAATGTGTTCACTCTCTGCTAAAGGTGCCCTTCTCTATCTACGTGTGTTCTTTTGTATGTTTGTTTGCTTGGCTGCCAGAAGGTGGGGATTTTTGTTTGGTTGTTTCATTTTTGGGGTATTTTTTGTTTTGTTTTATTTTAGGTAAGGCATTATTTTTAACTCCATTTTCTCGTGAATATAGACTGATTTTACACATATTATTTACACTGATTTGAAAAGAGCTCTGACTCAACTATTGTCACCCTAGTTGACCTCTACACAATAGATTTATTTTCTGCATTAGTATTTTGTATTTTGTTGGCACCAACATACCAGACTTGTCTTTAGATTTTTCCTTATGATACTCCAAAAAAAGCAACATTCTTTGCCAAAGTAAAATTAAACAGCTTCAGTGATGTAGCTGAAGTATAATCCATTTTTCAGCTAGTAATTTGGCCAAACTTTTAGACATTTGTATCAGATTTATTAAAGACTGCAAAGTTGTTGCTTCTTTTGCTTTATGAGAATGCTGAACTAAAACATCAATGTCTTTAATAACTATATTACTCAGTAATTTAACAAATAAAGTGATGGCATTCTCCCTTGAATCCATGAAGAACACCTGCTGGCAATATTCAGCAAAATACTGTTTTCCACCAGAATGATTGCTCAGTGCCACTGTTCATCATCATGTATATCCAGATGCTCTATTGTCACCATAATGGGAAAAGTTGCATGGTTTTTTTCCCCCCCAGAGACTGAATATCAAGCAAGACTTTCTTACTTTCATTTATTCTCTATGGACACACATGGACAATTGCTGAGGATTTCTATTTTATTCAAAAATAAGAGGGATATATAGGAATATTCTTACACAAAGTTATATGAAATATATCCCTTTAAATAAATCAGTGTTTAAAATTCCCTTAGACTTAAAATAAGAGTCTGTTAAGTTGCAGAGAAAATGTTTTTGCTCCTCAGTTAAAATAAAGACATTAAGTGCTATGAAGAAGAAAAATTTAACTTGCACTTTATTCGTGCACATGTATTCCATTTTTATTGCTCAAAATTGTTGTACTTTCAAGAGCGGCCTTAGAATTTGTCTCATTCATGTTTATTATTCTATTCATGTTATTTACAATGTGGTTACTCACAAGCGTGTTGAATATTTTACTTTTAAAATTAATTGAGGTGAAGGAATGACAAAATTAAATAAGTGACACTAGCACTGAGGCTACAGTCAGGATAGGCTTATTTACAGGCATCTTCTGGGGCAGCACTGAGGGAGAGCTGGCTGCTTTCCTGTCCATTTGTCCATTGTCTAGATGATTAAGTAATTCATTTAAAAGCTGAAAATTGACTCTTTGATTCAGTCTTTTTTTTTTTTTTTTTTCCCCAATGAAAGATGTTCTGTGCTGTGACATGAAAAAATGGGATTATTAGAATAACCTGTAAAACTGATATTTCACTTTAATTTTGTTTCCCTCATTTTTGGAAGATTTCATATACACAGATCTTCATTTTTGTGTCTTAGTGCATGAAATACCTTCCTGACTTTATTAAAATATTCAGAGTGTCTATGTCAAATAAAGATTATGTGTATTTTGTATATATACTATGGATAAAATCTAACAGAACTGTGAGCCAGCATGACAAAATAGAAGGTATTACTTTCAGAACAGCCCTTGTATGTTATTCAATTGCCATCCACATCTTACTAATTACCATCCTTTTCTGGGAATAATGAGAGGAGTAGAGTGGGAGAGAGAGAGAGCACATCAGAGGTCATTTAAAGCTATCCAATACTTATTCCTTCAGAGCTCTATATGAAGTATTCAATATTTTGAAGTCATCAATATTTTAATATAAAGCATGAAATACGTGTTATCTAAGAGATAAGAATTAATATATCATACTATTTTTTTTGTCATTCTCTTATGATTCCAATATTTCTTTGCAGTTTTCTGCACAACAAAAAATTATTTCTTCTCTTTAAGTAGTTTTTAATTTGGAATTTTCTTAGCAATATTTGTTTGAAAGAAAGTCAGAAAGCAAATATACAACTTATTTTATGCAATGAAAATATTAAAAGTTGAATCTGAAAAACTTATTCGCTGACTAAACCCTTTCTCACTAGCAGATCTCTTTTATTTTCTTACTGATCTATAACTCATTTTGTACCTGTATGTAGATTAGGTCCCAGCAAAGAATAAAAGGCAGATAAATTATATCAAACATGTCATATATCACTATCTAATCACTCCTTCTCATACCAGAATGATCTCGTGCTATAAACTGCAGTCATTTGCAACCTACCTTCAAACAGCATATACTGAATTTTATTCTTTATTTTGTAGAAACCTTTTAATACATCCTGTACTATCAGAACACTGCATTCAGAGAACTGGATTAATGTCTTGCTGTTACAATCTGTGCTGAAAAATGCACAATAACATTTCATTTTATGGAAATAATAAAAATGGAAGTGATACTTTTCCTTGTAATCTGCAGTGAATATTTTATTACAGCTGAGCATTTTCCTTCAGGATTTGGGTATCCAGTCACTGTAGAATGTATTCATAATATTTAACTGTCAGAAGGACTGATTTGCTAAAACAGATTTTGTTTGAGCAAGAACAAAGTAACTGAGCGTAAAGATCACTAACTAATAGTAGAAATGGAATAGACACAAGAAAGCCTCAATAATGTTAAGTATACATATTATTTTTCTGTAGTATTAGTTTGGATTTGAAATAGAAATGTTTCTATTAATTATCTGCATTAATAGTATAACTGTTTTTCTAGTTTAAAGTAGATTTAGGGGCAATCTCATAAAAATTGCCTTTTTCTTGTAGTAACATTTATTTTCAGGTTTAAAAGGCATCAGTGATCATGTTGATGAGATTATATTCCAATCTTCAGAAATGGGACAGCTTATTTTGGTTTGATTAGTGTATCAAAAGCAAAGAAATAGTCACACTTCCATTTTCAGGTAGATGTGTTTGCAGAGGAAGCTGTTTTAGATAAGATACTAAAGACTATAACTAGAATTCTGATAATCGTCTCTCTGTTTGGATATTTGGTTTCTTGCTTCTTAGCTATTAAGATGGCACAGATCCTCAAGACTTTATTGCTTCTATTTTGGTTTATTCTTTTCTTCTCCTTTCAGATATCATGTAGGACATTATGGAATTCCTAGGTATATAGTCAAGATATGAAAAATACAAACTTCTTATAGTGCAGAATATACTGCATGCCACCTTACTGCTGAGTTTTATTGAGTAATCTGAAAAGAGTATGAAAGGGTACATTGTTCAAAATATAGCTTGATATTGATACAACTTAAAAATTCCATTCCTTTATCCATACAGGCTTGCAGAGGATTATGAAAAGAACCTCTGATAATCGTATGTGGAACTTGGCTTGTAAATTCTTTTTCATGCATATATGTAGCTGTGGAATTTTGCATAAAATAAGTAACTGTATGTTGTGTAACCATCCACTTGAGACATATATATATTTGTAACAATATTATACTATTTACCACGGTACAGAAGATTTGAAAGAAAATGTCATAACTAAGCCTATATTAAAAATGGGCAGAGTTGCCTTTAGGTGATTTCCATTGACTGACTGAAAGAAGAACCTAAACGATTAGCTTCAGCAAGGTCTTTAACCTTAGTGAGGTTGGATAAAGAGCAGTCCTAATCTTAATACTTCCTGTAGCTTCTGAGTTTTCATAATCTTTCATAACACCTCAAAACCTTCGGTTCAGCGTGGGTCACTACATAATTTTTGGCACTATGATTATTTTGAGGCCCACAGTTGAGAAGAAAGTTCAGCTCTGTATCCTGTATAGTTCTTGCTCTCTGCTGTATGTGTGTTCAGCCTGCATATGAAGAGAAGTCTCAAAAGGAGACAATAAAGGAAAAAATCAGAAATGAAGATGACAAGATATCTTCTTCTCCTGCATTCTCATAGGTATAAATACTGACTGCTGGATGAGGCATAGTGTCTTGGATGGAAACTACAGTATTATACACTTCATATGATAGAGGCAGGAAGATTTATTTTATATAAAGTTGATATCTTATGACTTTAACAACATTCAAAATGACTATATACCCTTGACCATAGGTGTCCTACATTCTGGCTTGCCTAGGCCACATTAAGTAAAGAGGAATTGTCTTGGGCTGCTTACGGTGCTCTGAAATTAATGCCTCCTATTTATTTCCATAGAAACTACAACCAATACAAAGAGCACACTATTTGAAATAATAATAATAACACAAATAATAACACTATTTGATAGAGTGAATTCTCTGCTACAAAATATTCATTTTCAACCTAGAAATTACTTTGCATTTTCACTAGCAATGAACAAGAGCCTGCATGCTGTGATGTGACCAGCAGATATGACCCACTGTTGCCACTGCTGAAACACACCACCTATCACTTAATTGTGCTCACATCCACTGTTTTGTCGCCATAAGCATTCAGCAAGCATCAATGAATGGCAGTGTGTTCCATTTTTTTCACATGAAGGAGTTAAGTAACACCTTTTTGCTTTGTTCACATTTCCATGTCAGACACCATTTTGTCAGACTGCCCCTCTGTTGCCATCTGTCACACAGCTACAAAATGTAGTGGAATATTGGTGGAAAAGTTTGACCTCTACTGCCCTATCACTAACATCTGCCTCTGATGTTGTGGGCCAAGATAATAAAATAGGAGGCATTATTTTTGGAGCAACACACATAAAATACAAAATATAATCGACATATAAGTTAAAGAAATGAAATTAATATTTTTCTTAAAATATTTTTTAAAGGAGTGGGGGAAAAAAAAAAAATAGCTTAAAACAAATGGGATATGTGGCCTTGTTTTTGTGAAACAAATGCATCACCGTGGTTTGATGGCAGTGATTGCACCTCTTAGTGAGCTCTCAATCTGTTCATTGGAGATCTTTGATGAAATTTTACTTTTCATGTACTTCATTGCTGACAATTGTTCACAAATGTGCATACTGCCAAAAGCAATGACCCGAATGAGGTGCAGTTATAAAGTGAAGAATACATTTCTCTCTAAGATTCTCTCTAAGACAGGATCACCTGTCTCTGGTGATGCTTTGACTGTTATTATTCCCAAGCAAGGGCGAGGTCTTTTGCACCTCACTGTATGAGCAAAGCCTTATGATTAACGACCAAGCTTAAGGAGGAAGCTGGGGGCAGGAGGGGAAGCACACTGTCACACATGGTCCTTAACTTTGCCTTTCACTTTGTTAAACAAGCTACCATTTAGAGCAGTCATTTGTCCTGTACTACAGATGAGCTTGCAAATGGAGGTGACATTTCACATCATTTAGCTTTAGAATAATCAGGGGAAGAAGTAACAGAAAAACTCTTCTCTTTTGCAAAGTGGATCATAGTCTGTTTTTATTTAGGTAAAGCATAGTGTTACGAGTTATGGTAAATGTTACATTTACAGCTACAGGGATTTGCATTTTGGAAGTGGTTCCTACAGGATATACTATCAGATTTTGCCAACACTTATGCATGTGACTGAGTCCGTTGATTTCAGAAGGCTTAGTCTTCTGAAAGAAGATGTGAAATGTGTGCAAAGATATTCATGTGACAAATATTTGTAAGAGTAGGACTTAAGGAAGATTTCTGCCTAAAAATAACACCTTATAATAGCTGTGCTAATCTAGAAGGGTTAGGGTAATTCTTGATTTGAACATTATATTTTGCTTAACAAAGCAGCCCAGTGAATCTATTGTTTGTTTTGGTGTCTGTTTTGATTTATTTGCATTCTACTGACAACGACCTTGTTACAAACATTGTGAGGCATTTAATGAATAGGAAAATAAATATAATTTCCACTGTGAACTGCTCAGTTTAAAACATGCAGTAGATAAGTCTGTGATATTGTTTTAAAATTAAATAACCAAATGATGTAGGCCTGGCAAAGAGTAGAGTCAGAACACTGAAATTCAGGAATGTCAACTTCCATCTGTTGAACAAATCCTCTGGGAAGCTATCCTTAGTGATATAGGAATGGAGCAGAGCTGACAGTTCTTTAGGGAGACCTTTCTGAAAGCACAAGAGTTCTCTGTCCCCCAGCATAAGAAGCCAAGTGGAGGAGGCAGGAAACTGACATGGCTGAACAAAGACCTGCTGGGATAAGAGAGATATGTAAACGCAGTGGAAAGAAAGATGGGATGGTCAGAGAAGAATATAGGTATGCTGTCTGCAGAGATGGGATCACAAAAGCAAAGGCATAGATGGAGCTGAACCTGGTGAGGGATATGAAAAATAACAAGAAGAGATTCTAGAAGTACATTGGTCAGAAGGGAAAGGCAGATCTATACACTGGATGTCATATGTCTTTGCAACTCTTTCTTGCGAGGCTACTACTGTCAAGAAAAGTCTTGGCTGCAAATACGGAAAAAAAAATAACTGTGAATGAGCTCAATGACCCACTTACAATAATTTTTGGTGACCTTCCATGAAATAGTTGGAGAATGAAGAAACTACCATAAAAATTCTGCATCCTGTTGGGAGCTTTGTTATTCTGTAAGAATATTGGTACAAAGGCTTCTTGTCACAAATAAACAAATAGTTCCTGTGAGTCATTACTTTGATCTCAAAGTAACATGTAAACAGATTGTCTCTTTATATAATGCCATACAAACAGCAGATGACAACAAAAACCTCACCAACTCACATAAAAGAACATTCATAGTATATCCAAAGCTTTAAATTTTCCACTAATTGCTAGGCAAATGCCAGTTACCGTTAGCAGCTTCAGCACTATTCATGTATTATGTATGCATTAACCACACAAAAGAAAAATCCTCTCTATTCCACAGATCTGTGAATCTAGATACTCGGTGGTTTTACATAAAATACATATATATAGAGAGAGTAAGCAGTACTTCCAGACAGATTGCTTTATATGTCTGCAGAGATATTGATGTGTTCATTTGGCAAACGAATCCTTGAGTTACTTGTGCTTGCTTAGGTGGACAATTCAGAAAATATGAACCTTTTAGATGTCTGATTTTTACAATATTTTACAATAAATAAATAAATAAATAAATAAATAAACACTTAACTGCTCTGAAAGCAGCTTTTAGGTTTCTCTTGAGCAAAGCAGTTATTCTGTAAGATGGCACTGGAAGCCCTTTTCTTGGGAACCACTCTGACTTGTGCATAGGAGCAGACAGTATATAGCAACTGCATCGTACTCATAGTATTCACCTAAGTTTTGGGAAATGTAATTTATAGACTCATTTAGCCTCAGGGGACATATTCTGAGAGATAGTAGACATTTCTGGGGAACTGGAAAAACTATTTAGATCATCTGAAAAAAATCATGGCTCCAGGAGTTGAAGAGACAAAAGGAAGATGGTTGCCTAAATCATGAAAGGGGAGGGAATGTTATGGGGTCTGCATCATTTTTATTTTGATTACCTTTGTATTATATTCAAATTCCCATGAGAAAACCAAACCAAACCAAACCAAACCTTAACAAGAACAGTGCAAAGAGTAAGGTTTTCAATCTTCTAAGAGTTCAGTGTTGTTTTTTTTGTTTGTTTGTTTGTTTTGTTTTGTTTTTGCTGCATCTCCTTTCTTGGCAATAAAGATGACTCAAAGAGTGGAGAGTGGAGTGAAGTGGAGTGAAATGGAATAAGATAGGAAAAGGAAAAGGAAAAGGAAAAGGAAAAGGAAAAGGAAAAGGAAAAGGAGAAGGAGAAGGAGAAGGAGAAGGAAAAGGAAAAGGAAAAGGAAAAGGAAAAGGAAAAGGAAAAGGAAAAGGAAAAGGAAAAGGAAAAGGAAAAGGAAAAGGAAAAGGAAAAGGAGAAGGAAAAGGAAAAGGAAAAGGGAAGAAGTGGAAGGGGGAGGTCAAGGGGAAGGAATCACAGAATCACAGAATCACAGAATCACTAAGGTTGGAAAAGACCTATAAGATCATCCAGTCCAACCATCCACCTATCACCAATGGTTCTCGCTAAACCATATCCCTCAACACAACATCCAAACATTCCTTGAACACCTCCGGGGAAGGGGATTCCACCACCTCCCTGGGCAGCCTCTCCAGGAAAAGGAGAGGAGAGGAGAGGAGAGGAGAGGAGAGGAGAGGAGAGGAGAGGAGAGGAGAGGAGAGGAGAGGAGAGGAGATGGAGGGGAGGGGAGAGATAGAGAAAAGTTCAGTTAGAAGTGACCTTCAGAAATCATCTAGTTCAACTGCCTAACCACTTCAAGGCTAGCCAGATGTTAGGGCATATTATTAAAGACATTATCCAAATGCCTCTTGAACACTGACAGGCATAGGACAGAATTACCTGTCTATGAAACCTTTTCTACTGTTTGACCACCCTCATCGTAATGAATTCTTTCCAAATTCCCAGTCTGAATTTCCCTTGGTTCAGCTTTGCTTCCCATGCATGCTATCATTGCTTACTGGGAAGAAGAGAGACAGAGCTCTGTTTTCCCTGCTAATGAAGTTGCAGAAAGCAATGAGGTCATCTCTCAGCCATCTCTTCAGGCTGGACAATCCAAGTATTCTCAGCCTCTCTTTGCAACACATGCTTTCTAGCCATTTTACTTGCTTTTCTACAGTCCTCTGAACTCTTTCAAGTTTTTAAACATCATTTTTGTGGAGCCCAGAACTACACACAGTACTCCAAGTAAGGCTGTACCAATGCTAAATATCTCTTAGAATTATCTCTTTTGACCAACTGTCTATGAGGTGGTTAATGCACCCCAAATGTGGTTTGTCCCTTGCCTGCCAGAGCACACTGCTGGCTCTTGCTGAGCTGTTGTCACCAGCACCCCAGTTCCCTTTCTGCTGAGCTGCTCTCCAATCACTCTTCTCCCAGTCTGTGCCTGTGTTAGGCATTACTCCATCCTGGGTGCACACCTGGCATTTTTCTTTGTTGAACTTCATGCCCAAAGCTCCGGTCTATTTACACCCCATTGCAAGGCTTCTTCTCATCTTTCCAGGGAGTCAACAGAACCTCCCAGTTTAGTGCAATTAGCAAACCTGATGAAAATGCATTCCAGTGCTGCGTCAATATCCTTCAACAGAACTGTCCCTAGAACTGATCCCTGAGGAGTACTTCTACTGAAAATCCTCCAGCCATATGTAGCCCCCTTCAGTACAACCCACTAAGCTCTACTATTGAGACCCGGTTTACTGTGAACCTATATTTACCTGTTTCTTTGTTGTTACTTAGAGAACAATAAATATATATATATAGTAGTTATATTTATATAAATACTTACAACCTCAAGTGATGTGCTGGACATTGAATGCACTAAAAATACATACAGAGCAAAAAAGTACAATTCAAATTAAAAACCAGAAATAGAATTACAATTTCTGCATAATAGCAGTAAGAAACTATTTAGTTTTGCAGAGAAATATCTGAAATAATGTACTCTTCTATTATATCTCATATTATGATTACTATTTTTAATGAGAACAGACACAAATAAATGGTATTTATTTACATTTTTACAATGAAGTAATTTTGGAAATATGTTTTAAATTAATCCTGTGGGTTTTTTAAGAAAGATATTTTGCATCATATTTACATCCAAATAAAACTAGAGCAACAAGTAAGGGTAGAGATTTTGAATTCCATTGCTCATCTATCTTCTTTTTTCAACATTTTAGTGAATGAGCACAATAACTAAGAATATTAGCTACTACCATCCTTTGAATTTAAAAGAAAAAACATGAAATCCTTCTAAGTTGTAGGTATATTCACTAAGAATGTTATTGCTGTCACACTATATACAGTGATAATGAAAAATCAGAAAATAGGGTAAAGAAATTAGCAGGATAAAGAATTAGCAATTTTCATCTGTGATTGCTTTATTTGGATGTGTATTAGCTGTATAAAATAACCCACAGTTCTGTACCTAGGCAATAAAAGATAATTCAATTTTACTAGTGAAGCATAAAAGTAAGTAATTATTTGAATAAGCATGTATTGCAAAATAAAAATTAAAAATGATTTGTCTACCTTCTCTTAAGATTAAAAGAAAGCAAGAAACCTATTTTTTTGAATATAAAGAAAATAACAGTTTAAAGAGAACTTTCAACAAAGTAAAGTATAAATATAAAAATGTCATTTCTATTAGTCTCTAGTAACGTAGTAGAAAGAAACTTTGGTACAAATTTGCCACACCTTTAACCTCTGTATGTAGGTAGATCAGAAACAACTAATTCTAAGGATCCAAATTAGGAGAACAAATCACTTTTTTTTAAGGTTATTTTATATTTATCATTTTATTAACATAATACTTCACATAATAGACCGAAGGGAAAAATTATATGCTCTGAAAGTAATGCCTCCTATTTAATTGTGAAGTAACAAAATGTCAGAGGCAGATGTTGGTAGTATGGCAGTAGAGGGTGAATGTTTCCACCAGTATTTCATTATATTTTATTGCTGTGTGTCAGATGGCAGCAGAGGGCCAGTGTGACAAAATGGAGTTTGACATGCAAGTGCAGATGAAGCAAGGATTTGTCATTGCAATCCTCCATGTGGAAAAAAAAAAAAAAAGCACCCACTGATATTCATCAACACTTGCTGAACATTTCTGGAGATCAAACAGTAGATGGGAGCACAGTGAGGTGGTGTGTGGTGCGTTTCAGCATGAAAGACAAGCAGCATTCCAGATGCCCATGTGTAGCTGTCACATCATGAAACAAAGATGGTCTCAGTCAGCTCATCTGTGTAAATCGGTGGATTACAACCAGGGAACTCTGTGGAGCTGAATATCAGCTTCAGTGTGTTTGAAATGAACAATGTTGGAACAATGACAATGTTGGAATATCACAAAGTTTGCAGCAGGTGTGTCAATCCTCACATAGGTATAAAAAGAACATTGTTTACGAGTTTGTGAAGACCTATTGAACACATATGAGGCTAAAGGTAACAGTTTCTTGGATCATTACCAGTGACTAGAGTGATGTTACTGCTAGAAGCCAGAGTCAAAACAGCAGTCCGTGGAGTGGTTACGTGAATTCTCAATTGGAAAGAGTTCAAGATGCAGCCCTCAGCTGGTAAAGTGATGTAAATTGTCTTTTTGGGTAGGAAAAGAGTGATTCTTCTGGATTTCCTGGAACCTGGACAATCCGTCAACTCTGTACACTACTTCACAAGGCTGACTAAGCTGAAGGATTGAACTTCCAGAGTCAGGTCAGAGAAGAAAACATCCTTTCTCTTGCAACACAGTAATGCTAGGCCCCATACCAATTCTGAATATCTTGGAGCACATTGAAATCTTGGCTGGACTATGCTACCAAACCCACCGTATAGTCTGGATTTGGCACCTTTTGACTTTCTTGTGTTTGGACTGATGAAAAATGAACTTCTTGAAACTTGTGAAATCCTGGAGTCAACAGATATGAATGAACTTTCTATAGAAAGTTTTATGCAAAAAAAGAACTTAGCTGAAACAGGAGAATGTTAACACACAGTTTTTAGGACTGGTTTCTAAAGATACAATTATTTCTGCTATATTTTTTTTGTTAAAAACAAATAGAAAATTATCATTTTTCTAAGAAAAACTGCACAGTTCCTCATCATTTTTTCCCCTCCATGGGGAAACCACCATGGTTTCATAACCATGAGAATACAGAAGAAAAAAAGGCCCACGTACTCAGTACTTAAAATTTCCAAACATCTAACATGTATTTCTAAATCTAGAAGCAATTTTAGCTCTTTGATATATTGTATGCATTCTTTCAGGATCTTCTGTCTCAGTCTTTTACTGTCAAAGAATCTGAAATCATCAGAACAGTGAAAGGAAATAAATATTTTCATTTTTTGTAGCTCAGTTAAATAATAGGCTCAGATACATTTTCAGCCATAGAGAATAATTTCAGAAGACCTGACTATATCTTACCTGAGCAGCCAGCAAAAAGTCTGCAAATGGTCATACTAGCTCTTACAAAATACTTCCTTTTGGTGTGGGTAGATTTCTTTCATCATCATTTATGTCTGATACTGCTGTGTGATAATTATTATATTCTCCAAACTATTTTGTTGAATTCTGAGCCCTAATACCTCTTAGCTTTGTTTGTTTTACAGCGATCTGAGTTAACATTAACACTTTGATCATTGCTCAGAGTCAAAATCAATGAAGGATCTCACCAGTACTGATTAATATTTTGGGAAGTCATGTACTTTCTGATTCGATGCATGCCTTTAAAAGCCTTAAAAAAATCTGGATTTGTTTTGCAAAAATAAGACTCAGATAGAAGATTTTGATTATCATGCTTCATTTTCATAAAAGAAGTAGTAGGACAAATTGGGATGTAAAATGCCATAATTTTGAGAAACATTAACTGTTCTGACAGCATTGCCTAACTCCAGCATGCAGGAGCAGTCATTCAAGTTATCGCTCTGAGCTGTGTTGCTTTGTAAGAGGAATCTCTGTAATTTCCATCTCCCTGCTAGTTTCTGTAGAGAACAGTAAGTGATCAACTCTTTTTCTGTCTTACACCATCATTCTGCTGTATTGGAAGATGAGTTCTATGGATGCTCTCCATGCTAGGTGAATCCTTAAGCATTAGTTCCACTAAACCCCTTCTTGTGTCATTGTGATGACAGAGCTTTCCAGTAGCAACTGAGAGCAGGAGAGCAACTTCAATGTTTTAATTTGTCCTGTAGAATTTCTTTTTCTTCCCTTTCTTTCTCTCTACCGATGACTATAGGATAATTTATAAACAGTAATCTTCCTTTGCAAAAGTTTGCTTATGGGATCCTGGGATCCTCCTGCTTCCCATATCTCTGAGAAGAAAAATTCTCAATACCATTGTGAATATTCCTAGCAGTGCATCAGGGATTTGTCTTGGCTTCTGGAATGTGTTGTTCTACATACAACAGCAGTGCTTGTTGCCCCTTTGCAAGCAGTGGGTATCACTAAATAATTTCCAGTGGTCTTACAGAAATCAGCAAAATGAATGTGTATTGAGGGAAAAAGAACTTGAGTAATATTTGGAGATATCTAGAAGTGCCAAAGCACATACTGGAGCCAGTTCTGATTCAACTTCTTTATTCCAGCAGTTCTATTTTTCTCACACAGTACTGTCAAAATCATTGGATGGATAGATAAATATAAACAATGTAATAACTAAAACCACCACACTGAATAATTTGGTTTATTCCGAGTTTCATTGAAAAGAGGTTTGAAACTAAAAGATTATAATGTCTTGTTATTAGCCCTTATAATGATTTACTGCTAAAAAGTATATACTACTAATTCAATTTTCAAAAAGTATTTTTAGTCTTAGAGTAGTAAATACAGCTACTGCAAAGGAGTTATACAAGCCAAATGACTTGCATAATATTGAACTAAATTCCTTTAACAACAACAAAAAAGTACAAGTACAAATATTCTGGTGGTGAAAATCCCACATTACCTGGAAGATTAAATTAAACAAATCTAATTGGTATTTCCTTTTCTAAATTATGAATGTAATCACTGAAAATCTAATTCCTCCCCAAGGCACAGAGAAATTATATTAGGAAGATGTTATATGAAACTTAAGAGAAGAAAGTTTCTGTGATAACTATGAACATGATGACAAATGTAGCATGAACTCAGGTACCAGTAGGTTGTTTTTATATTAAAATGTCCTAAATTACATGTTCTTCCATCTGGTTTTTAATGTTGAACTCTCTTACCTATTACTACAACTTTAATAAACATAAAACCATAAAAACATCAAAGATAGGAATAATTTAATATAAAGATAAAGATACATTGTTGTACACAGTACAACAATGTGTAAACCAATTTTCCTTCAAGAGCAAGTGTCATAGAGCAGTTCAATTAACAAGTTATTTCCTCTATATTTTCTTTTTATGGTTATATTGATATGTGTGCATTTTATAATTATATATTTATGATATGCTTCTATATATTATGATTCAGAGTAAGCCTAACTGAATGCCATGTAAAATCTTAAAAATTATACTTAATTCAAAGAGCTGCGAACCTCAGTGAAGAGTATGCATTTATTCTCAGTCATCATGTATGTTAGTCAAGACTTGTAAAAAAATAACAAAAAAAAATTGATCTCTTATGTAATGTGATAAGGCAAGACTGATCGTGACTTTCCAAATTTAGTAGAGCTTTACTGAAAACTTAGGGAAAAATTTATTAAATCAAGGAAGCGGCTTCCTGTTTCCACTGATTTGTTTTGCTGGAAATGAGGGCTTCTGTATATCACACTTTCAGTGCCCCACCATAGGGTGAAAATTCAGTGCCAGGCTCTTCACTCACTGTTACTGAGGAATGCTTATTAGTTTCTTTTTCTCTGCTAAACAGTGTGCTTAAATTCAACAAGTCACCATGTCTGACCTGAGGTTTATCTTCCAAATTACTATTTATTTTTTTTTAATTTGGATGAAGTGCCTCAGTTTTGTAACAAAGCAATTTATTACTTGCAATGAATATTTTTTGGCAGATAATGACATAACAGTTACTGACATTGCATTTGTTGTTTCTCTATGAATACTGCAGTATCATTAAACTATACTTTAAAACTCTGTGTGCAATGGTTGGGTTACTGTGGCTTTGGAAGTGACGTGAAGTTTCATACCTTTTTTTTTTTTTTTTTTTTTAAGAATATCAGTTGTAACACATAATGATTCTGCAGTTATGGTAAATGCATACTTAGAAAAATTAATTCAGAACATTTCAATGTGCAATAGCATTGATTTTGCTCACTTTGTTAGAACTCTGAATGCTCAAGCACATTATTTAAATCCATTTATTTCTTACAAGATATTCATGGTCTGCAAACCCAATCTGAGACAATCTATTTTAATATATTCACAGAATCACAGAATCACAGAATTGCCAGGGTTGGAAGGGACCTCAAGGATCATGAATCTCCAACCCCCCTGCCACATGCAGGGCCACCACCATTCCACCTAATGCTAGACCAGACTGCCCAGGGCCCCATCCAATCTGGCTTTGAAATATTCTGTGGACTTCAGTGCCAAAGATTCAGTTAAGATATTTTTGTCAAAAGTTCCTTTTGAAAAAGAAAAAGAAAAAAGTATATTTGCATATAGGATTTTTTTTCCTATCATCAGAAGTCACAGTAGATAGAGTATACTGCTAGAATTTCTAGAAACCTGTTCATGTTACCCCTGAAAGATTACCTGATCTGATTAAAGTCTTCTAAAGCTCTATTTTGGATAGTGTATGGAGACAGAAGTGCATGAACACTTTTTATCTTTATAAAAATATCATTTTAGCCATTTTCAAAGCTGTTTAATATATCATTGAGAGAACAGAGTTCTCACGTCAACGTATAGGAATCCTGTGAGGGATGAATCACAGAATCACAGAATCACAGAATCACAGAATGGCCAGGGTTGGAAGGGACCTTAAGGATCATGAATCTCCAACCCCCTGCCACATGCAGGGCCACCAACCTCCACATTTAATACCAGACCAGGCTGCCCAGGGCCCCATCCAATCTGGCCTTGAACATTTCTAGGGACAGGGCATCCGCAACTTCTCTGGGCAGCCTGTTCCAATGCCTCACCACTCTCTGTAAAGAATTTCCCCCTGACATCCAACCTAGTTCTTCCCTCCCTCAACATAAAACCATTTCCCCATGTCCTGCAGTTATCAACCCATAAAGAGTTGATTCCCCTCCTGTTTGTAGGCTCCCTTTAGGTATTGAAAGGCTGCAGTGAGGTCACCCCACAGCCTTCTTTTCTCCAGACTGAACAAGCCCAGCTCCCTCAGCCTGTCTTCATAGGGAAGGTGCTCCAGTCCCCTGATCATCTTCAAATGATGGGATGCTGGCTATGTTGCTCTTATCTGTGGCTTCAGGCATTGGGGTTTCCTGGGTGTCCTGTCCTCAGCAGAAGAATGAAGTTTAGACATTATCAAACCCTAGTTAACCTACCTATAGCTGCAAAATCAGAGTGGTAGCACAAAGTCTAACAGACATCTGAGACATACTTACACACCTACCAGTATTGTGAAAATTAAGTACACCCAAATGTAATATCCCTGAATACAACAATCTTGGTAGCTACAGCAATAGAACTCGTTACTTCTGTGGTCCCTTTAAGCTATGGCTAATGCAAATCCCTTTTAGCTATGGCAAATGCAAAGCAACTTTAATCATTTTATCAAGTGTTTTAAGAGGGAAAAAAACGTGAAGACTAGAAAATGTATGTATGTTTGTTTGTTTGTTTATGTATTCGCCCCCATCCCCCTGGAATTTATTAAAAGCTGATGCCAAAGAAAGTTCTGTTTCCTTCCAGTATCCTCCAGCATAAAAAATAAATAAGAATTAATACATTTCTATTTAGTCTTCTGATCTAATTTATCAAGTTTTTGTTTAAATGGAGCACCTTGTCTGCTTCCATTTACTGGAAGATCCATTTAGCATGCATCTTAGATACTGCAAGATATCTTAGAAATCTCATTTTTGAGGAGCACTTAAGTACGAAAAAAACCTATTGATCAAGATGGTTAAAAGTTATGAATCATTTACTCTGGTAGGAAACTATTTGTTCTATACCTATCTCAGAGGGAACTGTACAGTACACTTATTAATCATTTTAACAAGATATGCACAGAGTGTGAAATATTAAAAGATTTTTAATATTAGTCTCACTTTTCAACTTCATTTTTGTCTCCCAGGAATTTTATTAGAGGTTTTGTTAGTGATTAGTCAGACTAGCAAGTGGAAAGGTTCATTTCTCCCCAGTTTCTTACCCTGTGTGTTGTCAGGGAGTTAAGCATTTTTCAGAGTATTAAGGATATTACTAATTCTAGTCAAATATTATCAACAGAGCTGATTTGTCTAATTACTCAGAAAATCCTACTACGTTACACAAGCTTTCATGACAGCATTCTGCATAATTCATAGGCTATTGACACTATATTTTATAATGGCATGCAATAGAAATAAGTAAGGCAAGGACATAATCATCTTTTTTCAATAAAGAAGTGAAATGTAATCTGTTTCTCATAACAAGTGTTTATAAATATTAAAATGTTACAATGTTCCTGCTCATTTTTAACACTTAAGTGTTAATTTAAAATTATGTGTTGACAATCCAGTGGTCTAAAAGTTCACAACATTCCACAACATGAAAAGTTCAACTCTTAGTAATACAAAATTTCTGAAGTTTCTATAAAGAAATCAGATGCTATTGAGGTTTGCACCATAACTGTGAAATAATACACTGATTCTGGCTAGGATGAGTTAAATTATGTTGCTGTGTTTTGATTTTATGGTGTTGATGACACACCAATGTTTTGGCTGCTGGTAAGGCTTTTGCATTTTTCCAACCTTGTTCCCTGCAGACATTAGTCTTGGGGCAGGCAAAAGGCTCATAGGTGACACAGACATCAAAATTGATTGAAATTTCCATTTGATGTCATTTCCCATACTATATAACACCACGAGCAGCAATAAAACTGAAGGCAGAAAAAGGGGTGGGTTTGGCTTCCAAAGTAGCCTTTGTTTCAGATTGTCTAGGCATTGATCTGCCTTAGGGAAGTGTTGAACAATGTCCTTTGATTTGGTTGTGTTTTTTCATCATCTATTAAATTGTCTTCATCCCAACCCACAGATCATCTTGCTTTAGTTCTTTGTATTTTCTCCCTGTGTTGTGCTGGTGAAAGGTAACTAAGCAAGCAGCTATGGGGGTGCTTGGTTGCTGGTCAGGGATTCTCATTCACTTGGTTTTCAGTACTCGGAGTGCATTTGTCTTGTTCATTGACTTTGGTTTTGACTCCACATTTTTTTTTTTTTTTCATTTTTTCATTTTCCTTCCCTGACAATAGCATTCTTAGAGCAACAGACTGAACTTAACTTGCTTCTTTTTATTTATCACTTTTATATGTATATATATAAACTGTTTATAATTCTGTGAATTTATTGTGATACTGATTATATTTTGTGTAATGGCAAGTTTAATTTCTGACCACTTGGATAAATAGTAAATGAGAAGATAACAGATCAATCAATGTATTCTGCAGTGTTTATTGCTCTCATATTTATTTATTTAAAAAAAAAAAATCTACATTCAGAACAGTTGTCAAAAGCTTTATGAGTGACATTTCTTATGAAGTTATGTGCTGCTCACCATGAAAGAAGAATATAAAATTGAATGTTGAGTATAGTTTCAATATCTAATACTATAGATAATATTAGTGGGCCTAAACTCATTGCACAATAGCTTCAGAGCATTCTACACTGTACATGGCACATGTAATGACATTAAAAGTGGTCATGTACAAATTTTAATTGGGTTCATTAAAAATATTTTGTGATAGGAATTTCATAATAGCTTAACTGAAGGAAACTTGTTGACCTCCATAGTAGAATGAAAAATTAATGATCCTTAAGAAGCTTTTCACTCCTTAGTAATATATATAAAATCAGATTTTAAGTCTTGCTATTATGCATCCCATTGTCTTTTCTCATCCTTTTTCCCTTAAATGTTCTTATAATCATATGTGATTCTGGACATTTTCAGATAACTTTAATGTATTCTAATCTAGATTTTCTCCTGAAAAAAAAAAAAAAAAAAAAAAAAAAAGCAATAAAAATAAAATAATAAAAATAAAAAATAAAAATAAAAATAAAAAAATAGCAGTATTCTCACATTACCTCTCTCTCACCTATTCTTTTGTACTTTATGTATGTGGTAATTGATTTGTCTTCATGATAGAACTAATTTGAAAGAATCCATCAAGACACAATCTTAACAAGCTATTTTTGTGGTTAAGCTTGAGTTAGAATATTGTTTTAAAAGGCATTGCAATGTCTTAATACAATCTACTAACTCATATGGAAACTACAAAATGACTTGTCTTCAATTTTCTTTTTACTCATCACATCTGGAGTTAAAATTCAAATGAGTCTTATCTGCAGCCAGATAGGATGAGTACCCTTAGCAGACTGAAATTTATTTCTGTGACCTCTACTTTAGAGGAGCAGGCTATAACTAAGAGACAGTTTTGCTGAATATTAATAAATAAATTAATAAATAGATAGATAGATAGACAAATAAATAAATAAATAAATCCTCAGCCTGTTTCTATCTCAAGGACTTCCCATACTAGTTATGGTTTCAGTTAATGAAATGAATGAAATCCCGATGGATTGCCTTTCATGTTTAAAGATTTTAACATTTATATTCAGCAGGAGCGCTTTTACATTGGTAAATGTGATGTGTACAGGAAAAAAAAAAAATAGCTATTAGAAAATAGGAGTTTGCTTTATTTTTGTCATTTATGCTATGCTTTGCTCTGGCATTTCATAAATGAAACTATGAAAATGAAAAAGACATGCTTATGCTTACAAGCGTAGTCTCTTCTACTTTATTCATATTTCTTATGTCATATTTGTGATCATATATAATACAAACTAATCTTCCTTTTGAGAAACTTGGAGAGACAAACAATTTGGAGCAGGATACACAGTTCTGGGCAGCAGTTGTAAAGAGACGTAAAGACTGATTAAATTTAAAATGAAACAGGGTTTAGAAAGAATCAAAGAAATAGATTAAAGTGCACTCACTTGTTTATTTTGTATATATTTCTTGGTGATTAATTTTTCACTATGATATCTTGGCTGTTCAATGCATCTTGTTGAGTTTGGCATTAGATTTCATGTAAGGGCAACACAATCAGCTTAGAAATCGAATATTTTGGTTTTAAGAAAATACGTAAAGTGCAAAAGGGGAAAAATATTAATTTGCTGTGAAGATTGTGTCTCATTTTAAGATGCACTTGTGAAATTTCTTTTTTTAGCTAATAAATAGTGTGACAGAATGAAATTTAATCTTTCACTTTTATATTATTCTCCAGCAAGTGTGGGAAAAGTCAAATAAACTGGTTAGTTTTCTCATATGTGAATTCCTTTACATCTTAAAAAGTTGGTGTCATTTGCCAGTATTGAATAACCTTTGTGAATTTTGATACTATTTTGAAACAGAAAGAAAATATGGCTTTCACACACTAGATCCTGTCTTTTTTCACTGGAAGATTTTATACTAATCATTGCAGTACAAATTTTTGTTTTTTACAAATTTTACAAAAATGTGTTCTAAGAGTTACTAGAGTAGTGCAAAGCGCTGATTCTTGTTGCTGTTTTGTTACTCAAAGGCAACCTGCACAAAATCGTAACAGGACAGTCTTTTCAATTTCTAGTTTTACTAGCTTCCTTACCTTCCTCTTAGCTTTCTAACAACATATAGTCTATTACACCCTGGCATAGGATACAGACAATGATATATACAACTATATGGTTGTGTATGTCAAATGTCAGTAAGATGAGAATAAAATAAGCATAGAGCAGCTGATGTTTAAGCTGAGAAAGTAAAAGATGTGAAGTACTATTTACTTTATTTGAAAAATGTCACATTGTACAAGTGTTCTTCATAGTTGTTACCATTGTGCTGCTCTCCATTTAGAGAAGGCAAATTACTCTCTACTTGAATGCATTTGTTATGGAAACTTTCCTTTGCAGCTCATGTTGACATTGAAATTCAAATGTCATTGCTGACTGATGTGTAAGGGATGAGTAAGGGATGAAGAGAAAAAAAATTTAAACACAGTTCACTAGCTCAGTGCCTAGTGTTCTGTTCCACTGCCCAGGATGAAAAAAAATAATAATAATAAAAATTATAAATGAATAAAGAAAGAAAATAAAAGAACATAGAAGAGGAACTGAAAGGCAAAAAAAAAAAAAAAAAAATCAATGGAGGAACACTCATAGTCAAAATTTAGGCTTTCAGCCAGCCATCAAATTGATTTGATATGGATTGGGTCCAAGGACCAAATACGAAGATGAAGAATGGACTTTCCTCTCAATTATATAATCCTGGGTAATACTGCCTGGGAAATAGAAAAGGAAAGTCGTCATAATGTTTTATTTTTGGAATGACTTAAAAGCATGGGAAATCAGTTCATAAGAATAAATAAATGCAAATTGCTGCAGCATTTTGATTTGCTGCAGCATTTTGATTATTTTGGAGATGGCATTTATCTCTAAAGCTCTCAGAACATAACTCACTGTATTTAACTTTCTGATGTTTCCTCCTTTATCTTATCTAAGAGTATATTTTTCTGTTCTTTCAAAGTGAATTTTGTACTGACGGCAATAGTATGCCCACTTGCTTCAGAGCAAATGGCAGCAAGGTTATTCAAATGCCCTCGAACAGAAACAAATTAACATTTCTGGTGCTTCAGTTCAGGAATGCAGTGAAGTCAGACGAGTCATTCAGTGTTTTCATAGAAGGCAGAACATAGTCTGCCCTTTTGCCAGGCTGTCCTGAGCTATGGGAGCTACCGGTACTAGCTTCATTCTCTGCGTAGGGCTGATTTCATCTATACTTGCCTAAAATGTTGGTCTCGATGTAATTTGATCATCTACCGTTGTCTGCCTGGATAAAAAATTGCTTTTATGGGAATTCTATCCATTCAAATTCAGGTGTGTAAAAATCTGAAGCTGTTTTTGGAGAGTTGTCTTGTTTTTCTTTTTTAAATACTATCTGTCAGGATAATGCTAATAATATTAGCTTTTGGGTAGCTAAAGTTAACAGTGATCTATATACCCTTTCATACCTTATTTCATCTGAGTGCTACATGGCATAAGGGTGTCAGTTATGATTGTTTCTTCTTTGATATACTCATGCTATTGTCCTCTATTTACTATTTATCTTATCCTCTAATTTACTATCTCTATTTACTATATAAACTATAATCTATTCTATGCCCATAAACTATTGTATTAATTTCAGGTTACAAATTTTATTGCCAGAATTTTAGAATACATTAAATTCCAATATCATATTTATTGTAAATGAAATATTTTACAGAAATGTTCATATATCTGGACAAGATTCACTGCTGAAATGTAACTTCACATTAGCTTGCTCCTTGCAAATGAAAATCATGTGACTAAAAGTCTTATTATTTTGATCCTGTGCATGCCCATGCTTGCACTGTAATTCAGATCATTGGCACACTTTCAAAGAAAACTTCAAGATCATCACTATCTCCTGCACTTTTCTAAATTTTCATGCCTCTTTTGTACTTCTCTCCAGACTGATTGTTCTTTGTTTCCAAAGACTCTTAATCCCTGAGCGCTCAGCTCAGTTCAGCTGGTGGCATTCTTGCCCTCCTGGCATGATTAATCAGTTTGGAACAAATGTCCCCTAAAAATGTTTGGGACATTTCACTCACACATGTTGTGCTCACATTCCTCTTTCTCAGCTGTTCTTGTTCGGGGCATTTTGCAGTAGGAGATCCATGTGGATGTCTTTCCCAATCATCGTATCGTTATTTAAAGGAAAACAGGTTAATAAAGTCAAGAACCGAGTATTATTACAGCCAATGTGTTTCTGTTTCATTATGTGGAAAGGAAAAATTGTTATTTGTTGTCTATACTCAGCACTTGCCATCCTTTCTTTGTTGCCTTAGGATAGTGAGAAGGGCTTCCATGTCCTATTAAAGTCCTCGTCAATGGATTTTCAGTTCACAGACTGTCCTATTAGTCGTACTATACAGAAAAATGGAAAATATTCTTACTGCACTTAAGAACATGTGCTTACAAGGCACAAAGTATAATCTAAAAATAAATCTGCATTCCTGATTGTTTAGGACATAGGAGTCACATACAAATAAAGTGTTCTGAAATTTTCATAGTGGTTACAGGAAAATAATAAAAAATAAAAATCTGTTAGTGTTGCATGTTTCTGGGCAAATAGTTGCTCCTTGCCTGAAATTCCTGAAATGTCTTTGAACAAAAAATTTGATCCAGTATACAGAACATGAAAGAAAATATATCCTCATCAAGAAAAGAGAGACTTATGATTTCAGTTTTTGTAATGTGGGACTGACACTTTACCTTGATGCTTAGTTTTTAAATAAAGAAAAATTGCTCTTGCAATTAATAAGAATCATCAGAGAACTGTTGAAACAAACAAACAAAAATCTTAATTTGTCTAACATCATATCTGCACTGACTGCAGTTTTACTCAGTCACTTTTTAGTTCATTTGGAAAGAATTCAAAATCACAAATATCAACCAGCTTTCTCTTGATAATGCTAAAAGAGCTGAAACGTGTTTAGGCTCTGAATATTAATTACTGTGCTGCTTTAAAGGTTACAACAGTCACTTTCTCCCAGGGAGGTCATAGTTCAGATTGAATAAAAGCTTAATTATAGAATATTATAGAAAATTGAAGTAAACTGAGACAAACAAAGTCAGCAAGGGGGTTATTCTTTCTTTGACAGTCTTAAAAAGATAATAAAGGCATGTGAAAAAGAAGACAGTTGTTAAATATATAGATAGATAGATAGATAGATTAATAGTTTGTTTCCTTCTTTTTCCTCTTTGGTATAGAAGAGAAAGAAGATGTTACTGCAGTTCTGCCTCCCTTGCTTCTCACTGTTAGAGGTTTTTGTTGTTGTTTTGTATGAAATCCATATCAAATGCTATTTAGCCATAAAGTTATGATTCATATATTACAGTAATTGTATAAAATGTTTTTTTTTAAGAAATACAGAACAAATGAAACATTTATTGACATTAAATATCAATTAAAGTTGCTAATTAAATGTGATTTTTTTATATGAAAGGTAATACTTTTCATTCATTTATGGCTGATCTTACAAGTAGAAATTTATGAATTTATGTCACCATAATGTAGTCTATATGATGCTATAAATTTAGAGTTTACTTCTTTATGTGGCATTACTTTTATATACTGAGGCTGGATTTGCATCTCATTTTAGAAATTTTATCATAGAAAACATTATGGAAATGCATCTGTGAATGTTCAACACATACGATTTCTTCTTTTCTTTCACCTTCTTTTCCACTTCCTCCATTTTCAGTCATTTAATTACTCAAACTTAGTGAACTTCCTTCCTTCCTGTCACTGAAAAGTACCTTCAAACAGTACAAAGAAATCTGTTTCCCTTTGCCTATATTTGTATGTATCACAAGGACTTTTTTCCTTGGGGTCTTTGGTCTCCTTCCCCAACAGGCCAGAAGACATTGGCATGGCAGGCTGAAGTGGCTCAAGACTGCAGATGGTTAATCTCACTTCAAACTGCTCCAGGAGTCTAGATCTCCTGAGTTGTGAGGCCTTCTGGCTAATTTTCTGAAATGATAGCTTGTAAACGTTAGTAACTGAGTCCCTTGTTTTGACCTGATATGTAGCTGTCAGCGGAACCTAACTCAGTAATGTCCACCTGAAAACATCCATTTGATGTAAGATATTTGTTATAGACTATTGACTTCCAGTTGTCTGACGGTGAAAGTCTGTGGGAGTTAGTGTAATTGTAAGTACATGACTTGATGTGGTAATTGTGATGTAACACAAGGTCTAGACTGTGAATGATAGGCAGTGTGGCTAATGTTTTTCATTAATTGGTTTCAGAAAAACAAATTAATCTTGGTCCTAGTCTTTTGGTCATTTCGTTCTATGCAGCAAGAGAAGCAGCAAATGTGTTATTCTTTGTTTCTAAAATCTGATCAGTACAAGAACAAAAAACAGCAGCACAGTTTTTCCTGCAATTTCCAAGGAAAGAAACAAAACCTGATTAGTTCAGATAAAATCTCTGTACTAATGGCTGAATTGTTCACAGTTTACTTGCTGTCTTCCTAATAAAAACCCTTTGAAAAATTTGAGTGTGAATTTTTTTGTCATTGTTTCCTGTTTCTTATACTATTTTCTTCCTTACTTTCTATTTCTGAGCATGTCCATCCTTATCAAAAGTAGAGTGATTTGTAGAGCTATGTAGGTCAGGAGAATGCTGGTCCAGGTTATGAAGCATTTAAATGAATGTGTTAGGGAGCATTGTTCTTAGTGGAAGATTTGGTGTATGATTTACTGCTGTGTATTGCCTTTACTGAAAAACAATTTCCTAAGCTTTTGTACCTTAATAACATACAGCTATTAAACGTTTAATATCATCAGTCTGTATATTTTCATTGAAACTATGTTATTTCAGAAAAAGAAAAATAATGATTTTGCACAAATAAAACCTTTGCAGCAGAGCAAAACAAACCAAAATCAAACAGCATACAGAATTGTTTCTACTGCCTGTGCTGGAGACATTTAACTAGGACTGTAACCTTTAAAAAAAGGGGGAAAAAATAGCCCAGAAGATGAAAATATGAGAATATGTGTTGTGAATGTGTGGATATCCTGCAGCCAATTCTGTGCCTGGTGAACTAAAATTATCCCTTTTTGCCTTTTAGGTTTTTTAAGTACTGGGGACCAAGCTGCAAAAGGCAATTACGGATTGCTTGACCAAATCCAAGCTTTGCGTTGGATAGAAGAAAATATTGGATCTTTTGGAGGAGACCCAAAAAGAGTTACTATTTTTGGATCTGGGGCAGGAGCTTCCTGTGTCAGTCTTCTGACACTCTCTCACTATTCAGAAGGTAAGGATCTTCTAAACAAAGTGTACAGTAATGGAAAAATGATTCGTTTGTAAAACAAAGCAAAATAAAACAGAATATATATATATATATTCTTCATTTTTAAATAGCCATATCAAGTAGACAGAATTATACTACATCTGTAATTTTTGTAAAATACCCACTATTTATTGTTCTAGATTTGTATTTGGAAACATAAACATTCTTGTCTACCCTCTCAACATGTATTTAGTTTATTTCCTTACTTAATAGCAACATAACTCAAAGTTACTCAAAAAATTTATGTAACTCCCCACAGTTATTACGGGATCCTACACAGAGTTTTTAAGATTTTGGCAGAATTTCTACCCTGCAAAAAAAAAAAAAAAAAACAACAAACAAACAAACAAACAAAAAAAAGCCAGCAAAATACAAAGAATATATAGAACTAGTACCATATACATAATTTTCTCTGAAAGTAATGCTAATATAATAAAATAGGAAGCATTATTTTCAGTGTAGCCCTCACAGATACCTCTTGGTAACACCAACACTGCAAAAAAAATTATAATAGAAGACAAAAAAAATGCTGTGGTTTCACACTGGTGGGAAACTATGCTCCACTGCACCATTCTCACTCACACTCATCAATTGAAGACAGAGAGAAAATGTGATGAAAAAAGCTCGTGTGTTGAAATAAGGACAGGGAGATCACTCACCAATTACCTTCTCAGGCCAAACAGACTTGTCATAAGTAGACTAATGCAATGTGTTTTATTTTGCTAATAACAGACTAGAGCAGTGAGAAACTAAAAAAACACCTTCCCTTCATCCATCCTATTCTGCCTCCTCCCTCTGTGCAACACAGGAGAATTAGGAATAGAGACTGCAGTCATTTTATAGCACTTCATCCTTGCCACCCCTTCATGGCCACTCTCAGCCCCTGCTCCACGTGGGTCTCTCCCACAGCACTGTCCTTCCTGGACTGATAACCTTGTCAAAAAAGCCCAATACAATAAAATATCTATCATATTCATAACACCATGCTACTACTATCATACAGAAATATATGGAAGAAGGCTCAGCCCTAGCAAGCCATTGTAGGAGGATTGGTGGTAAACACATCCTATTTGGAAGCACATAGAATTATTCCTGACAATTTAGGATAGTGACACAATAGCATGCAGTAACGGTTGAGTAAGCCCTGCCAAAAACAAGCAGATGGAACAATGGAAAGCCTAACCAATGACATCACTGAAATTTTGTGATATGTGCAGTAAGTTGTTATCACCAAGGGTTTATTGGTCTCAGTCATTTTTCCTTGTAAACGCTTCAAGGTCTCCAAATGCTTTTATAACTCTTGCTGTCTTTGGCATTTCAAGAGTTTGACTGTAGAAATCTTGTGTAGAAGAGGCCCCAGCATTTTAATTTAAGTATACAGTAAGTCTTTTTACTGACTTCACCAGGAAAAAGGAGGTGAGGCAGATCTTCCAGTAAGCTCCAGTTGCTTTTCAGTGCTTTGTTGTCACAAAGAAGCTCTTCAGTCCTAGTCTCTGTTTGCTCTGTATATTAGTACATCTAAAACAACTACAAGGAACTATTTATTTTTGTCTTATATTCTTCCAAAATATGCAAACATATTTTAATTCACAATATAGGTAGTACTTACACTACACACAATCATATATATATATATATATGAATACTCCTTATGTATATATAGTTCAAGGTGGTAATGAAAAATGATGTCAGAGGAGAGGGCTTAAGATTATTAAATTGATTTTAGCAGAGCACATTTTTTTGTATTAAATGATGCATGGCTTCTGTGAAAGAAATGAGTGTGTGTAATTTTCGTTTGACCTTTAAACTACTGAAGAGTGCATTTATGAGAGTCATCGACATGGCAAAGAAGATATTATTGCTTGTAGCTGCCACTCCTTTACAGAAAATTTTTACAGGACTACCACTGTGCTAAAATCAGAGGGCTTCCATTAAAGAAAAAGAAAACTGCAATACAAGCATTAGCTTTATTCTTGAAACAATAATCTGAAACCTTAATTCTTTCTCTATGTGAGCAACAAGAACAAGAGAGATTTAAATTGATAGCCTACTACAGACACTGTAAAAAGGAAATAGTGAAAAAATTATATGCAAATTGAATTGAAATATAGGAATATGCGTTCTTTAGTCAAAAGCATTCTTTGCTTAGTGAAAGCTGCTTTTAATTTTATTTTATTTTTAATATAATTTGATTTGCATTTAAACAATTTGCACCTGCAGGTTTGTTCCAAAAGGCAATCATACAGAGTGGAACAGCCCTGTCCAGCTGGGCAGTGAACTATCAGCCTGCCAAGTACACTCGGATATTGGCAGATAAAGTCGGCTGCGACATGCTGGATACCACTGATTTGGTTGAATGCCTTCGGAATAAGAACTACAAAGAACTCATTCAACAGACCATCACTCCAGCCACGTACCACATTGCCTTTGGCCCTGTGATAGATGGAGATGTGATTCCAGATGACCCTCAGATTCTCATGGAGCAAGGCGAATTCCTTAACTATGATATAATGCTGGGTGTGAATCAAGGGGAAGGTTTAAAATTCGTGGATGGCATTGTAGACAATGAAGACGGTGTTTCTCCTAATGATTTTGACTTTTCTGTCTCTAATTTTGTGGACAATCTATATGGTTATCCAGAAGGAAAAGATACACTCCGAGAGACCATTAAATTCATGTATACGGACTGGGCAGACAAGGAAAACCCTGAAACAAGACGAAAGACCCTGGTAGCACTTTTTACTGACCACCAGTGGGTTGCTCCTGCTGTTGCCACTGCTGATCTGCATGCCCAGTATGGATCTCCAACGTATTTCTATGCATTTTATCACCACTGCCAAAGTGAAATGAAACCAAGCTGGGCTGATTCAGCTCATGGTGATGAAGTCCCTTATGTGTTTGGCATTCCTATGATTGGCCCAACAGAATTGTTCAACTGTAACTTTTCCAAGAATGATGTCATGCTCAGTGCAGTTGTTATGACATACTGGACAAACTTCGCCAAAACTGGGTAAGTTTGACCTCTAGCATTCCTTCTTGTTGATAACACGCTCCTAAAATAGTCAAATTACCATAGCAGTGCCTCCAAGCCCGTATTGTGACTTACGATTATAGCACTGTTTAGTATTGTGAGGCACTATGTAACTGGGGGTTATTCATATTTAATAGATTTTTAATTAGTGTGTTCCTGCAAACTATTTTCTTTCAGTAGCTCAGTGAGAAGAATAATGCACTGTATTTTTGATTCAGAAATAGGGCAACTATTAAGAAAAAGCCTTTTTTAGAGAAAAAGCAGCTCACTAAGATACTGAAAAATCAGAGGAAATGTATTCTATCAGAAGAAAGAACAGTCAGGCAGATAGAGCTTATGTCTTAGAAAAGTAAGGAAGTTGTTTTCTTTTTAGTGACCTTCATAGGAATGGGAGCTCAGAGAAAAAGTGAATCAGAAAGGCAGACACTGGAAAGTTTTTTTTTTTCCCTCTGTAGGCTGTAATGGCCATAATGAATAGTGGGCTGGGATGAAGAAAAGACTCAGATATAAATTTTGCTTTGAGAAGGTTAAAAAATTCAAGTTAATTCTGCTTACAAAACAATACATCAATACATCATTACAAAAAAATACATATTTTGCGGAAAAAGAATTGTAGACATCAAGGGAAAAAAAAACCCTCAAAGCAGCTTAATCTGTGAGTGCTATTAATAATTTCTCTGGTTTCTATATCATTCCTCTAAATATTATTGTGGTATTTTACTTGTACAGCAAGGGCTTTTTTGTTGACCTTGAGTCTTCAGTACTGAACAAAGATACTTATGGCACAATGTTGCTGTAAATCTTTCCATGCTTAGTGGCAGGATTGGACTCTGAAAATTACAGCTTTACTGCAGTGCAGTGAGTAGTATGCAGCATTATAAAAAAAATTCAGAGATGCCCATTGTGAAACATACAGCTCTTAGCAATCTTTAACATATCAAGATGATGTTCAAGGCAGAGACATTTTGCAGTCATAACAAAAACCTTGATTATTAAAACACAATCAAATATTTCAGCTCACTTTACAAAGCAAAAGAAAACTTTTGCTGTATTGCATTTTAGACAAGTTGGTACTTTCGAATGCAGAAATCCCATAGCACTGAAGCAAAAGCAAATGAACTGTGAAATATTTAGATGTATGTGGAAACAGTAAGACATCAGTTGGATGATTGGGGTAGACAAACTGGTGAAAGCTTGGCTTACAACAAATAATGCCACATGTTGACTGTAGTGAACATTCAAAAAGAGTATTTTATCATTATTTTGTTTTTGTATGGATTAAGTGTCACGTGTACATAGAGGACATAAGGTTCTTGCAAATGTGCAAGATTGGAATTATTACAGAGATCTCCATGTTCCCACTGTTAGTAACAATTTCTTTATGATTATTCCCTGTACAATAAGTTGCATCTAAACATCAAACTGCCATTATTACTCATAGTTGCAGGCACTTTGCAGCTGTTTCTACTTGAAAGCTAATTTCAGCAAGCTACACTTACCATCACCCAGCTATGAACCCATGTCTTAGCCTTTTCAAAACCTTGTTTCTAGCTTAGCCTAGAAATAGGGAAGTAATTACAGAGCAGGTGAGATAAACTAGATTTGGGATATAAAAATTGCATGAATATATGGCTTTTGATTCCACTGTGGAAAATTATATGTGAGAGCTTCATTAAGAGGTGCACTTAAAGCTTCACTCTGCTGTCAGTAGTACTATCCTAACAGAAATTGTAATTTTATATGCACAAATGTTCTGTTAGTTAGGGCCATGTTATACTCCTCGCAAATACATCAGCAGAGGGAGGGAGGATGATGCAAGGGGATGTCTGCCAGCCCTTAATGGATACTCTGAAAGTGACACTGTTATGAAGAAGGATTTGCAGTTTCACAAAGTGGATATGAAACTATGTTCTCAGAGACATTTATCAGGTTTCTAAAAATTACCCTCTTTTGAGTACTTGAAGAACTCTGAATCTTTGTTCACACTTATCCATCTCAAGTCAGCTGTGGGAAAGATATAGGCCTAAAGAACAAATCCTGAATTTCTTTGTAATTCGGAGGAATACTCCTGAATTATTTTACTGTCACTGATTCTGAAGCAAAATGTTAACTGAGTTATTAAGGATATCTATTCAGTTTGGCTTTTTAAAGGAAGACGTAATTAAACTTACAAAGAATAAATGTATTTTCAAATAAATCCTCTGGGAACGTCTTTATGAACCTTGCATTTCTTTAGATGTTTTTCTCTGAAGGAATAAG
This sequence comes from Phasianus colchicus, assembly GCF_987193195.1. Classification (NCBI taxonomy): domain Eukaryota; kingdom Metazoa; phylum Chordata; class Aves; order Galliformes; family Phasianidae; genus Phasianus; species Phasianus colchicus. Next base: position 128,305,081 of record NC_143436.1, read on the forward strand.
GGTTTTCAATAGTGAGTCTGTTGGTCAGATGAAACAGAGTATTTATGCGTTGCTTTCCTCAGTAGCTCATAGCTGATTGGAAGTATGGCAACAGTGGAAACAGGTAGAAGTGAGGGAAGGGGATATGGACAAAACCATGATTGTGTAGCAGTGTTTTAGGGAGGAATGACAACACCATTATTATTACTGAAACAACTTGAAAAATCAGGGAAAGCGTGAAGAAACTCTACAGAATTTTATTTATTTATCTATTTATTTATTTATTTATTTATTTATTTTAGTATGTTGAAAGAAGACTGCTTGAGGAAAATAAATTACCAGTAGGCCTTTCAGTGGCTTGGAAGCAGAATCATTGTGTAACTGTCAAGACATTTTACTCTGTGATGAAGTAAAAAAATGACACCAAAAATGAAATGCATTAATGTAACAATTCCATTATGGTGACTAATAGTTAATGCTCTTGCAAAATTACATAAAAGAAAAATGTCATTTCAACATTTTTGGAATTCTGGATAATAGAAAATTTTCTAACGTTTCTCAAAATTCTTCTGTGCCAACATTACCAGACATGAAATAGAGTTCCCTCATTTGCCCTACATGTCACCTACTAATTCTTGTGAACAGGAATGTGTGCTACTCTTCAGTCAGAATTTATTGCAGACACATTTACTTCATAGCACTTGAGAAAAAAAAACGTACGTTTGTAGTCCATAAGGTGAGAATTTAATGACAATAAACTGCAACGTGTTAAACTGAGCAAAGCAGTGCAGGTTGAAAGTGGCGAAAAGAAAGTGATAGGTGAAGTCAGATGATTTTGCATTTTAATTAAAAAAAAAAAGTAAGATAAAATAAGAAAGATTGTCATGTATATTTCAGACAAGTTCATGCATTTCATGATAGGAACATTTTCAGGGGTAGAATCTGTTTGAACTCTATAAATTATGAAAACAAATCATCAGAGGGAAAAAAAGAGCAACAATGAACTTTTTTTGTTCTAGCAATAGGATAAATAAAGAAAAACAAATAAAAAATCCTAACAACAAAAAATATTCTTCCATATCAACCCTTGAGATTGGGAACCAAGCTATGCACTGTAGATTTGTTACATGAAAAGGTATAGAACTGAAAAAGTATTCAGATTATATTTTTATCATTATAATTAGAATGTGTTTTGAAAGGAAAATCTCCTATCTCCTTTTGTTCTGTAACTACACACTGGAGCCACATGAGAGTCCAGAAACACCAAAGTGACGTGAGAGGCTAAAAAAAAAGAAAACAGAAGTTACAGTTAATGTAGCAGAAAAAAAGTTTTTTGAACTTTTGCAGAGAAAAGTTTTTTGAACAGCTAATTGGATAGGAGTAAAGACAGTATCTACATAGGTCACTCCAAAAGTAATGCCTCTTGCTTATTTCCATGGAAACTACAACAGATGCAAAGAGCACAGTAACACTAGCAGATTCTCAGCTACAAAACGCTCTTTTTTGACAGTCACTACTCTGATGTAGTGTGATGTAATGTGATGAGCTGATTGAGATGCTGTGCATTTTGTAGCACGACAGTTGTGCTTGACCATTCAGAACATGGCTTCCCTTTCACACCATCACCATGGCTGAAATGTACCATCCACCGTTTCACTATGTTTACATCCACTGTTTGGTCTCCAGAAATATTCAGTGAGCATCAACGAGTATCAATGTGTACCATTTTTAATGCATGGAGGAATTCAATGACATGTCATGTCAGAAGCCTTTTTGTCAGACTGTCTCTCTGCTGCCATACCACCATCATCTACTACTGATATTTTGAGCCAATATGACAAAATAAAGGCATCACTTTTGGAGCAGGCTTTGTACATCTATATTTTATGGCTATCCACAGTACTAGAAACGTGGTTTTTTTTAATAAGATACTGGAAAAAAATATTTATACTAAGATAAACTGTTTAACATCACCAGGAAAGGACTCATCATGTCATAACTTGTAAAGTTATGATGTTATGAAATATCACCAGTGAGCATAGAAGGAGGGACAAAATAAAAATTTTCTTTACATCCACAGGATGATTGTGGTAAGTTATCTTACTATGTACTAGATCCTTTAGCTAGAACTATATTTAGTCATTTTCTTATGAAAAAATTATTTAGGTACCTATCTTCCAAATTCAGTTACACAGTATTTAGACTATCTACTCAATTATTGATTAACCCTAGAATTGATGCCAACAATACAGGTTAGTATCAGCTCACAGGCAGTGCTTGTATTTAGGACTGATGGCCTTTTTCTGTTCTTTTTTTTTTTATTGGGGGTATTTCATGCTATCACATGACCCTGTAAACAAATCCCGGTATATAAGACTAGTCTCATGTATCTGTAATTTTCCCTCTTGTATTTGGAGGAGGAGTCAGTACAAATCAGTATTCCTAATAGATAGTTAAAAAGGAGACATGGAGTTACCAAATAGAAGAGCAAGAAAAGAAAGGAAGGTTAATATTTATATATTCATAGCCTGTTTCTAGAGGAAGAATGTTCATTTCAGAAAGTTACTTGCTAAAATCATTATCTGCATCATTCGTATATGGACACTAAAAAAAAGTCTAAACATTTTGGTAATTTCTCTTTTGATAAAGGTCAACTTCCTTTTACCTTCAGTGAGTCCTGGATTCTTCCTTCCTTTTTTGTAATCTATTCACGAGAAGAGGGAAGGGATTAGAAACAAAGTGTAGTTAGCTGAATTACTGAACTTCTTCATCTCCTCTCCTATGAATGAAGTACAACTCATTTACATGAGCTAGTTTAATTTACGTCTTATGTAGGATCCTTTCCAGAGTCTGTGAATCTGCAAGTCTGTTCTGAATCAGAACAGCAAGAGGGAAGAACACAAGGGGGATTTTGCTGTAACTCTTCCAGGATTTTGAGTGTCTGAAAGAAAAATGCTTTGCATTTTAATAATCATGTTGATTTTTTGTTTGTTTTAGAATTCATGTGTTGAGCCCAAATGCACTGTGGCAGATATATTGTGCTGGGCCAATATCTTGCCTTTTGAATTTACTAAATACTTCACTGTGCTCTTTGAGAATAGAAGAAATACTTTCATTCCCTTCTTAAATGCATGTTAAAATCCCTCAAAGTATCAGCATATTAAAATCAAATGCCTCAGTACTTGGAAATCAATATTTTTTTTTCAAGCTTCAGCCACAGTAAAAATAAATTACTATTTTCAGAATTTACAGAATTTATATAAAATAATAATAATAATAAATAGCTACCATTCTTGAACTCTTAGTTTATATCCTATTGAGATGGGAAATACTTTATCCAGTATAATATGGAAAGCCACATACATAAACAAAACAAAGTACTAAAATTATGCAAAAAATGAATTATTTCTTCAACTTGAAAAAGGAAAAAAAGTAGTTCAAGTAAACAGAGGAATGAAAGAATCATAAGATTATTAAAACCAAATTACAAGTCCATTTTGAGAACGGTTAAGGAATAGATCTTTACGAACAACAAAGGAGCACTAAATTCGGCAATCGTGCTCATGAGCCTTTGGAAACAGAAATGAAAAAAAAATAATGCTTTACAATATGTAACAGTAGTTCTTCGTATTCCCATGATATTCATAACAATATATTGGAAGAAAAGGAAAATATTAGAATCATTTTCACTGGAAATAAACTAATGCATATGGGAATGGAAAGGAGAATGGAAAGTTTTCAGAGCAGTGCACAGAAAATGAATCATATGCTCTCAGTAAAATATATTACAAAGTCTCTGAAAATATGCTTTACTGCTAGAGAGGATTAAAACTAATGTAGGTCATAATAGTAAACTAATAGGTTTATTTTAAACTCTTTATTTGTTCACGCCCAGAGAAAGTTATATTTATCTAAGTAAGGCTTGCCAAAATTATAAGGATATGTGTACGTTAACCACATTTAAATACCTGTTGTGCTACAGACTCGTCTTTATTTTGAATCTTTATGAAAGAAAAAAATGAGCAAAAAGAAGAAACATAATTGCAGTAAAATATTTGGGTTAAGTAAAATTCAGTACAATAACAAAAAAATAATAAAAATTTTTGAATTCAAATATTTAATTGCAATTGTTTTTAAAAGTTACTACTTAGTTAACTAATATAAAATTTAGAAGCGAATGTAGGTCTTATCCGTAGGAGCTGGGACAAAACTACAGCTCCTAAACCTACATATAGTTCCTTGTGCACTGAACACTTAATGCAAAATGCAAATTATGGAATGATTTGTGGCAGAGAAATAGTTCAAAGCATTTATCCCAAAGTACATATCTGAACAAAGGGGTATTAATAGCTCAGTAAAGGAACACAGGGACAAGTTGTACCCAATTACCTGTATTTGCCCTGATACTTTGTGTCTTGAAGCTCTGTGTAACACACGTTCATTATAAATTTTCATGATCACATGGATTTTCAATATTTTCATAGAGATTAGATGCCTAATTACAACAGTGGAAGTAATGGTATAGTAACTGAGAATGTTGATGTCAAATCTTGAGAAGAATTGAGCCTAAACCTTTACAAACTATGGGAGAAGATAATTAATACTTCTCTAAGACTAGTGTATGTGACTGCCTCACAAAACTCCAGATGAGCTTTTGGTAACTGAAACACATCCCTTTTGTTTGTTTGTTTTCATTCAAGAAAGAATTGTTGAATCTGAGATACATTGTACAGTAAGTATTTAGACTTCTGTTTAAATAATAATAATCAGGGTAAATGTTGGGGAGTTTTCTAAGCTTCTCTTTTTGGGTTAAGTGTAGGATTAATCCTTAACTAAGGGGCAGAGTTTTGTTCTTGTTGTTGCTGCTCTAAAATGACTATAACGTTGCTTTTTATTTTTGTAGAGATCCAAACCAGCCTGTTCCACAAGACACAAAGTTCATCCACACAAAACCAAACCGCTTTGAAGAAGTAGCCTGGTCCAAATACAATCCTAAAGATCAGCTTTATCTGCATATTGGCCTGAAACCCCGAGTTCGTGATCACTACCGAGCAACAAAAGTTGCTTTCTGGTTGGAGCTTGTGCCACACCTTCACAACCTGAATGAAATTTTTCAATATGTTTCCACAACAACTAAAGTACCCCCTCCTGACATGACATCATTTCCTTATGTTACCCGACGCTCTCCTGGTAAATTGTGGCCAGCCACCAAACGCCCAGCAATGACACCTGCCAACAATCCCAAACATTCAAAAGACACTCATAAAACAGCTCCCGAGGATACAACAGTTCTGATAGAAAACAAGCGAGATTACTCCACTGAGCTGAGCGTCACCATTGCTGTGGGAGCATCCTTGCTGTTCCTCAATATTTTAGCTTTTGCTGCATTGTATTACAAGAAAGACAAGCGGCGTCATGAGACTCACAGGCGCCCTAGCCCCCAGAGGAACACAACCAATGACATCGCACACATACAAAATGAAGAGATCATGTCATTGCAGATGAAACAGCTGGAACATGACCATGAGTGTGAATCACTGCAGGCCCATGACACGCTGAGACTAACCTGTCCACCTGACTACACGCTTACTTTGAGAAGGTCTCCAGATGACATTCCACTCATGACTCCCAACACCATAACCATGATCCCAAATACATTAACAGGAATGCAGCCTTTGCATACTTTCAACACCTTCAGTGGAGGACAAAACAGTACGAATTTGCCCCATGGACATTCAACTACTAGGGTATAGCTCAGCCCTTCCCCCTCACAAGCCACCTGGAAGAAAGAAAGAAAGAAAAAAAAAAAAAAAAGAAGAGGAAAAAGTTATAATACCATTCATTGAACACCTTGTCCAAATATTAAGTAAAAACAAGTAAAAGAGAAGGACAGACATTATTTTCTTACTGTTCCTTCCCAAAGAAACTCTATGACGTTAAAGATCAACTATAAGCCCTGTGAAATGTGAAAAGTGTACACTGCTGTTACAATACTGCTTTAAGATCTCAACCCCTTTAATTGAAAGTTGAGGCCAGAAGAAGTCACTTAAAATGATGTTTTGAGCATACCGAGCAAAGCAGACTCTTCTGGAACACAGAGCCACTGACTGTACAGATGTTCTGGTTTTGGTTTCTTGTTTTTGGTTTTGATTTGGTTTTGGTTTTGTTTTTTTTTTTTTTGGTTGGTTTCTTTTTAATAAATAAAATAAAAAAATCTTTATGTGCCATACAATGAATAGCCCTTGTTGAAACAAAGACATCATCATGGGCTTTTACCCAGCATATGAAGCTGTAATCCAGATGGGGGAAATAGAATTTTATTATTAATAACAAAAAATGGGAAAAAATAAAAAAAAGAGGAGGACTGACTATGCAGTAAAATACGTATAGTTCTGTGCACAGAGGTGACTTGCCAGCCTGAACTATATTTAAAGAAACTTTGTAAAAATGTACATAGATGTGCGTTTAAAAACAACTACAAAAAAAAAAAAAAAAAAAAAAAAAAGCTTTTATTGATGTTTTCAGTTTGAAAAGAGCTTTTAGAAAGATTGTGCATTCAGTTGTGACCTATGTGTATATACATTAGTCATATCACCTCTGTTTCCTCCAAGGCCAAAGGAGGATTTTCTTCTTAATTACTAGTGGTAAACAAAAAACATGAGGTTTTTCTAACATTTCATTTATATGAGGCCATGGTGTCATGCAGAGGATAAAGTTGTCTGTGTGACCTGCATATTTTCTCTTACAGGTTACACTAGTGCATGTTAAAGTATTCATAGGAGATTGCTGTTCTTTTCTGAAACATTTTTTTTTTTTTAATAATTTAATTTTGTGTTAGCTTTTGTTAAATTGCAACACAGCAATGGATATGAAAATGGAAAATAGTAGAAAACAAACAAACAAAAAAATTACTTTCATAAGCTTGTTGAACTGAACCAAGAGACATCCAAAAATATATGTTCAAAAGTCCAGTTTGTAGTTCTTAGTTATTGGGATAAATTAGGAAGTTTTGTGCCCTGACAATAGCAACAAAAGACCCTGTTTATGTTAGCATTTTCTGGGCAAACATAGCTCTATATTCACCAGCAGTTGCAGAGGGATCTCAGATGAGAAAATACCTCCTCAGCTTTGGTAAACTACAGAAAAAGTGAAATTTGAAAGAACTTCTCTGTCCACTATTCTGTTTTGCACTTGAGGAAAGAATCTTCCTGTCAGAAAATACTTTGCTGCTTTATTACACAGCAGTGCCATTGTTAGTGAAAATTATGGAAACAGAAGCAAAGTCATCAGATGTTATGCATCTGAATGTAATTTCAAATTCTAGATAACATTATTGTCAGGAAAGTCAAAACTCCTGGCTGATTATTCCCTTCTGCCCTTCCTTCACCAGGAAGAGCCTTGCAGCGCTATCAAACATGGAACTTAGCAATTTGATTCAAACAACTGAATTGAATGTGAAAAGCTAAAAAAGAAGTTCTCGCAGATGAAGATCGCTTTGTATTTTGTCTTAGAAATTTACTGCGTCATCAAGAGATCGTAACCAAAGATATTTGAACAAAATTGGTCTGCACTTGAACGTGGTTATCCCAGATGTATTTTGTATTATAAATTCATGACTAAGCTGCATCAATACCATATGTCCCATAGTAATCTAACACAGGATGCCTTGTACCTCTTTTTGTTTTCAATACTTTTTTTTTTTTTTTTTTTTTTTTTAATAAGACATCTTGGAACAGTCCTGGTGAATAAAGGTGACAAAGTGATTCACTGAAGTCAGTACAACTCCTTGTTATAGCATGCAGTAAAGCAGATTCTGAAGGAAAGAAATAAAAGGAAAGTTAATTATATGACAAAAATGCAACATGTGGCTGATATAATCCCTTACCTGTAATAAATGTACTATTACCTGACCTGGATGCTCAGGTTGGAATGTGATGAAGCAACAAGCCCAAAGTACAAGTCATAGCATATCGAAAACTGCCTTTTTCACTGATCCATCACATAATATTGATTAATGCTGACCTTAGACCAGACCATTTCCACTACCTATGTGATGCCTCAGCCGAGATGAAGCAGTTCATAACTCTTAAAATAATAATTAAAAAAAAAAAAAAAGTAAAAAAGAAAAAAGGTATTGATGCTTGGCATCATAATCAGTTGGGTATGTTTGTAATGTGAATTACAGTATTTGTTTAGTACTTCCAATTGTCTTCTGCTAGCAATATGTACAGTACTGTGTCAGGCTTGTGACATTTGGGTAAAAAAAAAAAGTTCCTGTAAGTGAATGATTTTAGCTTTTAAAAGTAATTGCAATCAAGTTGATTTAATAATTCAGTACATCTGGACTGACATATGATTTATAGAGGGAACAGATTTATAGGGTCTTATTAGAATTCTATAATAATAATAACAAAATATACTTTGAAAACTGTAAAAGAAAAGCAAAAGTACTTTCCCAGGCTTATATTCTTGACCTTACGAGGCACGCAGGGTTCAATGGTTTCTTCTGTTATTGTTTTGCGATCTTTTGTTTTTTTGCCTTAAGTAATGATAGAAGATATATATGGCTGGACACATATGTATAAACTTTTCAGCAGCATTTTTAATAATAAATATCACAGTATTTTCTAATGCTTTGTGCAAAGAACTACGTGTTCATCCTTTTTTTTGTAGAAAATCTTTCAGACGTACATTTTCTGCCCCATCTCCACTTCATTATCTAATGTAAATGATGCCTTGCTACACAATACATGAATATTAAAATACCAGAGGTCACACCATTAAGTTAGTATTGAGTTTCTATGGCTTTTCTAGTTCTATAAATATACCAATAAAAGGAAAGAAAGTAAGACAATGAAGACATGAGAATAAACTCCTTATATTTATTATCTGTATGCACTGCAACTCTCATCAAAGCAATGGTTTAATTGTTCTTTTAGTATTTTCTGTAGCACTGAAAAAGAGCTTAGGTAAACAGCTTCCCATGTTAATGTGTAGCTTAGCAGGTGAGAAATATATCTTCCAAACTAAGGTTAAAATGATTCAGAAAATCTAATACATCCAGCCTCCACAAGTAAATATACTTTCATTTCATATGTAAAATTTAGATAAATGACAAGTTTTCTAAGAGATATATGTAGGAGTAGCAACATAAGTTACTCATGTGTAGGGGATTTACATGTATTGCAGATATGTTAATATCATTCTTCCTTCAAAAGTTGACTAAGCAAATATAGTTTGTTCTTTTATGCTATTAAATTCATTTTGTCAATCGGATTTTCCTCCACTGGAAAGGTACATAGACATTTTAGTAATTTTGGCTGGATATTGTTTGCTTTCTGTAATTATTCTGTTGAGTAGAGGTACTAACAATAAGGTTTGATGAATTTTGAGTGTATTATGGAAGAGTATTTGCAAAAAGCAAATTCTGAATGATTCAAATCAGATTTTTGATATGAAAACCAAGCTTTGAGATAGAAACATATTATGTGCCTACTGACTTTATCAAGCAGCTTGAATTTTGAATATTCAATTTGTATATAAAGCTTTTGCAATAAACTGCAGATTTAGAATTGTTCAGCAAATATGTTTAATTACAGGTAAACTGAAATTTCACAGCTTGCGTAGAGATAATTCATACACAAGAAAAGAGGCTATAATTGTGTCATTTCTGTGAACTGTTCACCTTAAATTGCTGGGTGAACTTAATAAATAACCTTTTTTGCAGTTATGGATTTCACATTAAAAGAAAAAAAGCTTCAGAAGTTTCTTGCTAATTAAATATTGTGTTATTTTCATTTTTTGCTGTCTGAGATATAAATCTGCATATTAGTATGTTTCTACTTGCACTTAGAAGTGTGACAATTAAATGACATTTTATACCACATAGAAATCGTATAAGAGAATACCATGATAATTTTGTGCTTGTCTCAAATTTGTAGATACATATCTGTATTATTTAATTAGTGTCAACTGTTTTTCGTATTTTTGTCTACAGCTGTTTGACATCACAAATCTCATCAGCCTGAATCTCTCCAGAGGCCATTAGCAGCTGGTAAAACTGGGATTTTCATCCCACTAGAAATTATGATATTATGCATTTAATATCGTAATGTTTAAAAATATTTCTCATCACCTCAAAATAAGTAAGATACTGACCTTTTATTGAAGCAAATGAAAGATCAGGGAGGGATTTGGAAATGTTTAAATAACTTGCTTGAGCTGTAGTGTAATAAACACCATATCACTTTGGGTTGCAGTTTTGATTCAAAATATTTTGTTTGTTGTTTAGCTATGGCAACCAAGGCTGTCACTCTATTAGTTATGTTTTTGGAAGTTATGCTTTCAGTTTTTTATGGCCCTCTCAGACTAGTTTATCCAAATTTTACTGTGGTAATGAAACCCAGCTCACACAAAAGTGACATATGTAGGTTCCTCCAAAAGTAATGCCTCCACCATTAGCTATGCGTTTTCTCCAATGATTAAAAATCTGTGCAGCCGTTTGGAACATGTCTTGTCTTTCACATCACTGTCACCACTGCTGAAATGTGCACCTCACTGTGCTCACATCCACTACTTGGTCTCCACAAACATTTGGCAAGTGTCAATGAATATTAGTGGGTGGGTTTTTCTTCATGGAGGAATTCAGTTCCATACTTTTCCTTCATCCACACTTCCATGGTGGACGCCATTTTGTCAGACTGCCCTCTACTGCCACAACACCAACATTTGCCTCTGACATCGTGGGACACCATAATAAAATAGAAGGCATTACTTTTGGAGCCGCCCTCATTGTTGCAATCCAATCACAAAATCCAGATCAGACAAAGAGTTTTGTCAGAAGCCAAATGAACTGCAAAGGTAGTTAATGAGAACATACGTTAGTATTGCAATAACTGAAATGTAGAATAAGCATGTAATAAATTAGGTACGTTTGATGTTTTTCAATTGAAAATTGACAAATGTTTACAGTATGTACATTTTCCCGATTTTATTTTCTGCCCCTTTCCCACAAAAAAATACCAAGATATTTTCAGCCAGTTCTAGTCATTTCTTGAATATCCACTTACATAAATGAGAAACAAAACTGATGACATCTTTTTGTTTCTTACCCTCAGGTACTGAAAGCATAACATTTTTTTCCACTCCTATCTCTCATCAGGAATTATAGTTTATCCAGATGCTTAAGGGTAGTCCCATTACCCAAATTGCTAGTTTAATAGTAAAGGAAATCCAGACTTAGAACAGACATATATTTACTTAGACCAGCAAGTAGTTATCTTTCTCCCCCACAGCCAAAACATGGCACAAAAATATTGTGAACTTTAAATATGCTTTATTTTAAAGCAGTATCTAATTTCTAGACACCACTTTCTCATCTTGTGATATGTCATGCTTTTATCTCTACCTAACTCACAGTACTTACTCATATCATTCTGTATATCTTATCTCTATTTCATCTATTTCCCTAAGAGATAAAGATGAATTTCTATGCTTTATTTGGTTGTTTGTTTTTGTTTGTTTTTGTTTGCTGTCACAACAGTTATGTTTAACCCCAGATGTGTTCTCTTCTCTGCTGCATGACTGAAGGAGCATTTTTCATCTGTCATTTTCCTTGCTGTTTTTATTGCTCAGAATGTTCCTCTGAAGGAATATTTACATAACAGTATTTACATAACAATTTGTAACCCTCATGTCTTCATCTCTGTGCTGCCTGCACTTTGTGCCAGTCCAACAGTTGTAGTTTGACATGGTGCTTGTCTTAGTGGGAAGTGTCAGCTTGGAGCCAGGTTCTCTTGTTACTCTGCTATCATTCACTGTCAGTATTTGTTTCTTTTCTCTATTTGTGAATCAAAAATAAGCTAAGTTAGTCCATCATGATATCACATATCAAGTTTTCTCAAATACTAAAATGTCATTATTCATAATTTTAATTCTTGTTTAGGTACAAGATTTAAATTACGCTGTATCATCAAAACAACAACAACAAAAATAATCTAAAACATTTACATTTCTTAAACCTTTTACAAAAGGTCTCTCATCAGAGCGAACTAATAGATACCTGGCACAGATAGCCTTTAATGACAGGAATTCATGGTATATTGTGTACTGGCTCCCACCTGATGAAGATATTTCTTTCTAATACGAATGGAAATAAATGTAATTACCATTTTCATGCTTAAAAATGATATTACATTGTATCAAAAATGTTTAAACAAGAGCTAAGTTAAAGCTCACAGAAGCTTTAGATACTGAGAATCACACACTAGTTTCCTGCACCAGTGGTTATTTTGTAAAAGGTAAACTTGATGGAGAGTTGTTGCACTGAGTGCTTTCTACACTTCAGTCACTGTATATCCCATTTCAGAAATTAGTATGGAATTTGCATGTTTGAGGAACAGGATACTGAGAAAACATTTTTAATGGAGTTTGTACTTTCAAGAGTCCCTGAAAGCAGTAGCAAAGAAACTGAAGGGATAAGAGTTTAAAATAAATAGGAATTAAATGTGCATGGTTTCTACATGAATTTGACAGGCAGAAATACAAAATGATATGATATAGTGAGATATGAGCTTAAAACAATGTGACAGATTTCTATGTAGATTGATTAACAGAAGAAAAAAACATATTCGCAAAGGATAGATTTTACAGGTACTAGTCAGATGAAATCAGTAATTAGTTCATAATGGGATTTTGAAAAAAAGGTATTGTGTCATAATGTTATATCATATGGGTTTAGATTTGAATATAATCTACAGTATTCATCTGGGTATTGAGAAATACAAAATTAGATCCCAAGATGCCCTAGTTTTGCCAGAAAATAGTGCTGCTATGGTAGAAAATGCAGCAAAATGTGCTCTTACATCTTTAAATAACTAAAGAAACTTTCAAATCATTTAATTCCAAGAAAGGCGAGGTGCCAAACTTGATAAATAGGGAATAATGAAAATAGAAACCAGGCACAGGTCTCATCTGGAGAACCAACTTGTATATAGAGGCCAACAGACAGAGATTATGCTCAAAATCTGCTTTCCTGATGCAGAGGAGCGGAAAAGGAAGGTCCCTCAAACATGCTGTGTTACAGTAACCACTGGCCTTTAAGACATAAAAAATGATATTTGTCAGAGTTGCTTGGATCTTGGGATCTAAACACAGATCAGATGAATATGCATATAGTTAAAATATTTTATTTCATTTGCAACAGCTCTATAAATTACTTCTTCAGTAAACAGTAAGTACAGAGATACTTACCTTTTCTTGCTGAGTCTATGCATATAAATATATGCCAAAGACACATGGAATAACTGCCAGCACTCTCAAACCTGCAGCACACAACTAAAGACAACCAAACACTAATTGCTGGAGCTTTGGGTAGCTGACAGTTCTATCAAGCATCAGATATTCTTCAGCTCCTGTTACCAACACACCATCTAGAATTGTGTGTAAAGTTTTTTTTTGTGGAGGACAGTTTGTTCTTATTGAAGTCTGTCATCTATCTAGGGGCCAATACAGATTAAAATATGGTAATATATTGATAACTGTGCTCACATAGGTGGTTTACAAACTTCCTTCTTGGCACTCAGCAGTTACTAAGACATGGACAATAAGAAATGTAAAAATCTTTTCAATAAGAATCTTGTGAAAGACAATAGCAACTACAAAACAGAAAATGCAGATAATTTTGATTAATGAAATCATTGTAATTTGACGTAATTCAGCAAATTCTATAAATTCTTCTGAAACTGGAATAAACTGAAGCCTTCAAGTAATCCTGGAGGAGTAGATAGTCGCAACAAGTCCCATTTTGTGGATTTATACTAAACTGAGGATAGTTCTGTTTGCCTCATCTTTATGTGCCCCCTGGAATTATTTGGTTTTAATGCCACCTTGCATAGTTTAGCAGCCTACACATTTGATCTTGTAGAAAACTATTGTCATCTCTGCTCTTCCTAAAAGTACAAAAATTAACAACAAGGCAATTGAAGTGTTCTGAGATACACAGTGTCATACATCTTTCTACAACTGTCAAATTTATTATTTTATATCTATAATTTGAATATTTCAAATTTTCCTAATATTGCTTTAATAAGAAATGAGAATGATACTATCCACTTAATTTCACAGGAACACCTGCAATAGATCTAAAGCAGATGACTTTTTTTTTTTTTCATCTGTTAAGAAAATCAGCTTAAGGCATACTAGTACTTTTCTCCTTTCTGATGGGATTTGAAAATTTTAATTTTTCTTTATTTTAGTTTTTCCTTGGAGATAATATAGAAACTTTTAAAACAAATGTGAGCTGATTTAAAAAAGTAAACCAGAATAGTTCTTAAATGAAAAAATAATAATAATAATAATTTAAAAAAAAAGATAAAATGAATAAAACTGTATTGCTTTTACTTCTGGGATTGTTATATACCTCCACAATTATGGCAATCAGTTTCAGAGCAGTTTCTGTACTGTAAAATTCAAAGTATGAAAACAGAAGTCATTTTATATCATATCCTATTTGACAAAATGTAAGTACGCTTTGTAGTCGAGGAACCTAGAAGTCTACTTGTTTAGACACCTGATACATATTTCTACATCTACCTCTGTGTATAGATATAATTATGACATACTGATGTATGTGGTTATTATTTACTTCTTGGCTGCCAATTTTCAATGTCAGATTATACAACTTACTTTCAATTATTTATTATCACAGAATGTGAAAGATACCAATGCATTTCACTGGTATTTTAGAACACATCATTTCAAACCATTTATTTATTTATTTATTTATTTTCCCAGAAGTGTACACTTGCTTTTCTCAAAGATTCACAAAAAAATGTAACTAAGGGATAGAAGGGGTAGCTGACAATATAACTTGCTTTTTCTTTTTTTTCACTAATTTGGTGAATATGTGTCCTCAGCTGTCATAATTCTGTTGCAGAATCTAGTTCTCAGTCATTCCTCAGAAAAAGAGAATGAATATCATTCACCTGTGTGAAGTGAGGTTATGCATAATAGTGTAGGTAAAAGTGAGTGATCCAGAATGGATGAACCTGAGTCAGGAGGATGGCACGAACTACAGAAGAAAAGGGACTGTTAATCACAGACACATGAGAAACAGGGAAGTGATTTGTGCCTAATTAACTGAACCGAGGGAATACTGAAGGAAAACAAAAAAAAAAAAAGAAAGGATGCACCAGAAAAGAGGAAGAGACAGGATGCACACAATGAGAATAATAGCTCAGAAAACAGTGCACAGAGCCTGAAGTAACTCTGTACTGCTAAGGTCTGTTTATGCTTGTATTTTCACTTGGATCGGGACATACTGTAAAAGAAAATCTCATTCCCATTTGTCAAAACTTCCTCACAAAGTAAACTTTGGTTCACATTATAAGCAGTCTTGGGGCAGAGTTGGAATCCATTTCTATGAAGATATCTACTGAGCCAGTAGATCTAGGACTGCACCCCCTGTCTTCAAGCAAATAGCTGAGATCTACGGATGCAAAGCAAATGCTCTGACACTTCCGCACAACCCTGGCATCAGTTCTTGTCCCTCTTGTATTTTACAGGCTAGAAATTTATGAATATGCCTTTCAATATAAAATGATGGACATTTCCCACCCTGTCAAGGCTAATTCATCTTGCTTTCTAAGTTCAGTTAATGGTTCACTGCCTTTGATTTCAACCACAAAATGCTTCCTAAACTGTAAAGTCTTAAAGCCATTTGCAAAACATGTACTTGTCTTGAAATTCTGCTCCACTCTATTAAAAAAGAAAGCAATTCCCACTGTTGACTTTGACATACTGGAAAAAGAGTGCTAGCTTTCCCTTTTTCTTTAAATATAGCAGACACAGAATTAATAGCATGTCTAAATCTGTTACCTACTTTTAAAACTCCAAATCTTTTGTTAAACATGTTAGTGGCAAACTACTTCCTCATTTTATTTTATGTTATATGTTCCTGACACTAACGTAGAATGCCAGCCACTCAAGGATGATGTGAATGGATGTATACAAGAAAATGCTGTTATTACTACTAATTTTCAGGATTGCAAAACTTTTTCAAAATCAATGCTTAATTTTACTTCTGTCCTATGGCATTACCAAATCTAGGCACTGCCATATTTCTTGTGTTTTGCCACTACTATGGTAATAGTTTTTATTTTGAGATTTTGGGGATAAGAATTATGAATGTCAGCATTAGGCTGCATAGTTCCTCCCTGCTTACATCTTCAAATTAAATATTACAGATGGAAACAACATCTTTTTCACTAAACTGCGCAAAAGGAATGGATAGCTATATGTTACTGTTTATTTTCTATTTCAGACATAGTGATTATTCTAGTGTTAAATCTGGTCTTTTTATCACTTTAGTTCTTTATATTTCATTTTTAAGCCCTTGTGTAAAATTAGAAAGGTACACAGAAAACATATTTTTTCCTTATTTTCCTTACAATTCTGGGATCAGATCAAAAACTCCAAATAATCTACTACAAAGCCTGAAGTTTAAGACATTTTAATTTTAAGGCATGTAAAAACAAGCATTTTCAATACATAAATTAATTTGCATCAGACTCTTATTTTTTTTTAATTAAAAAATTATGAACGACAAAAGTTATAAAAGGATTCTATCTGTGTAGAACATAAAACTTGTGCTTATTGCTGAGTATCATTCACTAGCCTAAGCACATCACTTCTACTGTCTTTAAAAGTACCAATCAACATTTTAAAAACTTGTTCTTTACTAAGAGTAAAATATTGTTCCACTAAATTTAAATTTGTGTAAATGATACTTCAAATCCCATTTCATTTTGCTTTTCCTCTTTTCATCTACAGAACAATCATTAACCTAAACTTTTAAATCTCTCAAGATTTCCCAGGAATATGACACCTTTAGAACAAATAATAGGCATAAAAGCACACATAATCTTAAGGAATCACAGTAAAACAGAAGTTTAGATAATATTTATTTATTTATTTTATTTTGCACTCCTGATGAAATATTAATTAAAAAAACCCTGACATTTGATAAAGTAATTTTATCAGAGTGTGCTGCATTAAAACCTAAGTTGCTGCATTTCTAGCGCTTTTTTAAATGATGGAGTTAGAACATCTAAAGACCTCAAATAAGCAAAATGTCCTATTTCAATTTATCAAACCTATATCACCTTGAAAAAGTTGAAGATCAGAGGGACTAAAAATGCTGTTTCCATGGAGTAATTTCAAATCAAGCAACAAAACAAAAAAACGGACATCCTCAAATCTGAGGAAAATATTTTGTCTTCTTTATGGGTCAGTGAAATTATGCAAAGTTGATAATTACTTTATTCTGAATATCTGCATCTCGCATGCATAAGATTTACTGCAGCATTTTAGTAAAATTTATTTGATTTCAAACTGGACTAAATTCATTTCAAGCTAGACAGAATTTTAAAATTAATATGGTAACAGAATAGAAATCAAGATAGGAAACAAAAAAGGTTGTGGGGAAAAAAAATAAGAAAAAGAAATACTTTGGTTTCAACTGCAGGAAATATTTGAAGAGTATGAAGAATTGCAGTCCCTTACATTAAAAAAAGATCATTCAAATTATTGTATTTCGGAAAAGAAGGTTTGACTTTCAAATGACTAGATGTTTCTGTCATTTAGACTTTTTTATTGTCTGAAGTCCTTTGAACATTTCTGTGGTATCTTCTGAAAACATTAGCCATAGTAGAAACAACAAATAAGAATATCTACATTGTGATAGTGATATTAGAAGAAAATAAGCCTATTTAGTTATCCATAAGTCATCCCAAGAATATCAGAACTCTGGATATCAAAACATTCTTTTAAGGTCCACTTTCCATAATTCATTGCCCTATCACAATGTTAATCTGAAAGATCAAAGCTAATTACCTTTTAATTATTATATAATGGAAATATGTACTATATATATGGTTTACAAGAGAGTGAAAACTGAATACTTGTAAACTCAAAAGTGTAGCTTGCAAACTGGAAGTAGGAAAGCAATCTCACCAACAACAACAAAAAGCTTTTATTGCTGCTGAAGCATTTGGATAATGCAGATATTCTTTTACTCTTTCTATTTTATATATTCTGGCTGTCTTCCAGAACACTTAAATAGCAGATATTTATATACTTACATCACAATGATTTGCAGATTTAGAAATCACAGGTATTATGAGGAAAGTCTTAGTAGTTTAGAAAGTTCTTCTTGCTCTTCGCTTTCATTGGTATTCTGCTTCCTAATTTATAAGTGATTGGTATGATTGCACCAAGGCAAGGAGTCCTCAGCTATTCAGGATGAGAATAATGATGTAGCATTCAGCAGTTCTGCACTGCTCCATCATGGTTCAACTTCAAACATCCTGCAAGCTATCCTTATCTATGCATGAAGCAGTAGTTTTTCTGACTTCTGCTCTATGTACCCTCTTAAATCTAGCAAAAAATAATGTAAATAAATAAATTAATTTATTAATTAATTAATACCAGTGGGACAGAAAATGAAGAAAGTTGCTGTATTTCTGTCTCTCTGCACTCATGCAACAATCAAGAAGGAAAGATAGAATGGAAAGGCATAAGAAATGAGTGAAACCCAAAGGAAAGATACACTTACAGTGAAGGTAGAAGCAGAATAGAGATAGCACAATATTTGGAGAAAATGAAGAACAGAAAAGAATAAGGGCTGTGCTATGAAATGTGCAAACCCAGAGGTAAAACTGATGGAGAAACTGAAAGGGAAAGACAGGGTGTTCAGGTAAATAATTAATTTTCAATAATGAAAATGTCAGAAACACTAACATTTTTTTGTTAGGCTACTTTAAAAAATGTATATTCATACTTGCAGAAGGCTAAAAAAAAAAACAAACACTTATACCTAGCTCTGATTGGAACTTGCAACACTAAACCCAGGTGAGTGGGATGAGAACTACACTAAAATTTGGACTTTTTCATGGCAGTACAGTGTTAGTGGTTTTCCATGGCATCAAGGATAAAATGTGATTCAGAAATGGAGACACATGGAGAAGAAGAGGCTGAAGGATGACCTCATTGCTCTCTGCAACTTGCTGAGGAGGGGAAATGGAGAAGGAGGTGCTGGTCTCTTCTCAGTGCTAACTGATGTCAGAATACATGGAAATGACATATAGCTGTGCCAGGGGAGGTTCAGTCTGGACGAAGGAAAAATTTATTTACTGTGAGAGTAGCTCTAGAACAGACTTCCTGGAGAGGTAGTTGCTATCCTAAGCCTGTCACTGAGGCATTTGGATGTCTTTAATAATATTCTCTAACTTTTTTTGTTAGCCCTGAAATGGTCTGGCACTCAGACTAGATGGTTTTTGAAGGTCTCTCCCAACTGAATCATTCTGATTGTAATTATGGACTGCCTGTAGCAAATGTTTCTGAAGTATCTCTGAAGCATTTAGATTGAAATTTCATAATAAAAAGGAAACTGCTATAAGAACAGAGCATAAAAGGACTATGCCATAAAGACTGAGTAGATGAAGGGACAAGGTAAGTGATTACAGTCAGAAGTGGAATGAGTAAGTTTTGTTCATTCTAGAAAATAGCTCTGTATTCTGTTCAGTTTTTCTTCTAAACATACAGAAGAATAGTATGTCTTAATCATCACAGTCCTCTGTTTTCTCAAGGATTGTACCATGATGATGTCCAATACTTAGTTGTAAATCAGCTATTCTAATATACACTTCCGACTTTTCATTTGGAATTCAGAATGCTCACTGTCCTACCACCACTACCTTGGGAGGTCTTCCAAATGGGTCTACAATCACGCCTTTGCCTAGTGCTAGACCATGATCCGTGAAAGCAGATCTATCCTCTCCTGAGCTTTTCGGGGAGATGAGTTCATTGACCTGTGCATCTGCAAACACGGGTTTTGTTTCGGTTACCTAGACTAGCATTCTCAAGCAGCAGAAGATCTAACAAATGCTAGATTAGTGGTAATTTATCATTATACAAGGCAGAAAGGATGGAGTGAGGAGTAACAGCCTCAAGTGAGAAGAGGCACCTTATGCTACAAAGACATGCCAAGAACCCAGTGGTTGTCTGTCAAGGGTTCTCTTGGCCATGTTCCACTGTTGAAAAATGTCTCTCCTAGCTCTTTAGGAGGATGAAAGTCATAGTTCCTTAAATTGGACTACTTTGAGAATATCTTAAATATCTTATTTTCCCTTACCCCCTCCCCTTTATTTTTTATTATTATTATGTATAATTATTATACATCAGAATTAGAGTTACTTACATGAAAAGATTGCAGACATTCACATCCAAATTCATTCTTGAAGGTAAATGTGGAAAATGTTTGTTCACTCACCTGTCAAAATAGGTTTCCTCATACAAGGTCAAATGAGCAAACAAAATTTAGACCTGAGTTATGTACCAATTTGTGACTTTGGCAAGCACTATGCGTGCTTCTGCAAAGCTCTAATTACTAGTCCTTTTATCATGGATATATAAATTAGTCTAAATCTGTTCCCTCTAAAAGCAATAGCAAAATTCCAACTATGTTCAACATTGATGAATCAAGAAAGATAGTCATGCTCTCATAAAAATAAGAAAAATGTGAGCAACTGTTTCTTTACCCTTACTAAATCGAGACCATTTTATTGTATTTTTCCTCTCTGCTAGAAGACAAAAAAAAACACACACACACACACACACAAAAACAACAACAACAACAACAAAAAATTCTGGTTTAGTAATAATAATATATTCTAATTTTAGTTTATCCATAGTAAGAAATTTGAGATTAATAAATACATTTTTAATGTATTTGCAGGATTTAGCTTATTCTGACTGAAACATATTTGTCAATCTTTTTTTTTCTTTTTTTTTTTTACTATTTTTTTTTTTTTAATTAAAAATATCACCAGAATTAGTACTCACACACTAAATCTCAAATTTTAAGTCCTGCTGCAGAGTCACAGTTCAGCACTGAAGATTGGAGAGAATATTGACTATTACAAAATAGCATCCAGTTTCACTAGAACTTTACTGGATTAAATAATATCGAAACAACACATTCAGAAAAGAAAATAAAGCCTCAGGAAAGAAAAGGCATTCAGATTATTTCACTGACATCAAAGAATAATTTTGACCAGTGTTAGGATAAATTATCTTTTGTTATCTCATCAGAGATTTCTTTTTTATATGGGAAATGTCTTAGATGCATACATATTTATAATCTTTTTTTTTTTTTTTTTCATTCATAGTAAAATGGGGTGAGTCAATAGAGGGAAATAACAAAAACCACACTATTTTAAATGTAATTTTAGATATTAATATATGCCTGCTTCTGACAATGTGTACATTTCACAAATAAGAATCAATTAACATATTAATAGTATACAATTGTCTGTAACAATTTCCTACTCTATTTAAAAAGGTGAGGGAAGGGGAATGAAAAATGATTGAATTTTTATTATACTAGAAATTTTTCACTGAACTGTATTCATATTGAAATTTTCAGTATATTTTTCCAAAAATAAAACAATAAAAGTTGTTTTCTTTGAAAAAAAATGAAAACAGAGTGACTTTTATTTATTTTATTTTTAATATTTTGTAAAATCATTTTACATAGTTTACTTTGTAGATTGTGCACAACAATACTCATAGCCCAAAGAATTAAAGAACGCAGACAAAAATTAAAATATGTTCCCACAGATATTCAATCATCAAGCATGATAACATGACATTACCAAACCCACAGTGTGTCACAACTTACACACAAGAACATACTTAGAAGTTTCAATGTATCTCAGGATAAAGGGAGAAGAAAAAAGGGAAAACAACATACAGTAGTTGGATTATCTCATCACATTTCAGTTGAAAAAAATATTTTTTAATCCTTAAAATTGGCAAAAGAATGATCACGTTATCCGATATTAATCTGAGAAGTGATTCAAAGTGAGAAAGGTAAGAATTTGCTGAATTCCATGATTATGTATTTGTCAAAGAAGAAAACGTGTTTCCTGTGTGATGCAGGTGACATGTTTAGAGCACTAACTGTTTGCATTAACTTGATTAAGATTTCAACTTACCTTCCTTATTTCACAGAAGAGGCTCACGTGTGGGTTTGTTTTGATAAGGATATTTGTGCCAAAATGGCATTTAATCCAGAAGCAGAACAAAGGAAGCAAACAAACAAAGTGTGTGCAGTGAGAGCAACACTGTATTTTCTAAAGTTGATTTTGAAATTGAATAAACTACTCCAAAGAACTCAGTGGAAATTTGTCTATTCATTGCATATAAAAATTTCCCACAAAAACTCTTATTTGCATGTTTTGCTACAGAGATATGTTTTTATTTTTACCTTTTTCTGCTCTAGTGTGTATAAATATATATGTACAGTCTTTCTACTGATTAAAATAATATGTTTTGAAGATGGTATATAAAAAAATATTGAAACTACCAGTTCCCACAGTGCTGCATTTCTCAAATTAGCTTTTTCCATTTTCATCACTTCCACCATATTAGTGTTAATCTACATACAATTAAGGATACTCAAACTATTTTTGTTATATTGGTTTCCAATAAAAATACTATTGATGAAATAGGTCTTAACAGATATATTTGCTACATTTGTGTCTTCCATTTAGCATTAGTGCTAGTATCTCTGCTTTTTATTTTCTCACAGGCTATTCTTTCGTACTGTAAATGGTATCTGAATTATACATTATTATTATTTTATTATTTCTCTCTTCTTTTTTTCTTTTGATGGGTTTATTTCAGTTCTATTTTCACTGTTTAAAGTCAGCTTACGTCAGGAGCAAAACCTACCTTCTCTTGCCTGAGCCCTTCAGTTTCCTTGTGTTTGCCTTCAAGTTAAGTTGCTGACAAAATCTAAAATCATGGCAGGAAACAAATGATTTTGACATTTATCATATAGAGCTATAGAAAAAAAAAAAAAAAAAAAAAGTGGGAAAATGCTGAATAACCATCATTCTGCAAGCAAACAGTTTGAGTGGGGAGGAGACAAAACATTTATATCAGAATGGAAGAAATTGCTGATTTTCTCCTTTACTTCTCTACATCTAATTTTATTGTCTACTCTTACTGATAATCCTCAAATCAGAAAACTACTCTCAGATATATATCCATTTGTTCTTTATAGAATAATATATTGCTATAGACTGTTGCTGTGAACTTGGTGGAACACCTTCATTATTTTTTATAAAATTCAAAGATTCATAGAAATATTTTCCCTTTATCAATCTATTGAGATATTTTACTTCGAGATAAAACAGAATATGGGACTTACACGGTGTTTTGAAATTATCTCTTGGCTTTCTTCATGCTTTTGAAAGGAAAAAGAAGACTGTCTTCCCTTCTGTGTCATCATGTTTTGTAAAAGAATACAGAGAAAGTCTCTGAATAAACATCAGTCATAAAATTTTATATGTTTCTATAGAAATTCCTTTCAGCTTGTTTTCATCCTAATTTGTACTTCACTAGAAGTGAAGAGAACAAACTACTTTATTTCCTTCTGCTAAATAACTGCACCTCTGCGCCGTACTTTTGCATAGATGCTACCCTGTCTCTAAGCAGAAAGGAATAGAGAAAAGGAGAAAATTAATTTTAGTGTATTCTCTTCCGGTTTTCATCCATCAATTTTCTCAGTCATGGTCATGTACCACATGACAATAGCAACTTGGCAGATCAATTTTGATGGTAATGATAAGAAGAGTCATTACAGCTTCCTGCTCTCAAATGAGTAATGCTATTAATTCTGTAACTCATCATTTCTCATAATCAAGCAAGACAAAAAGTTTCACAACTGTAATGTCTTCATTTGCCCACAGATGAAAAACAGTCATTTTAGATAATGAGTATTTGTGTTATTTTTCTTCCCCATCAGCATTTCACTTAGCTCCTTAGTTCTCTCTGAAGAAGACCTGAAGACAACCTTCCTATATTAGCCTTGCATGTCTAGGTCTTGGCTTACTTCAGTGAAAATAATGACTGGACAGACTCTTAAGCACACAGAAGCTCAGAACGGCTTGGACTGGAAGGGATCTCAAAGATCACTTAGTTCCAACCTCCCTGCCTTGGACAGGGTTGCTAAATCAGGGACTAGGTCAGTCAGCTCAGGTCCCCATCCAACCTGGCCTTGAGCATCTCCAGGGATGGGGCATCCACAGCTTCCCCAGGAAGCCCTTTCCAGCACCCCACTACCCCTTCAGTGAAAAATTTACACCCAGTGTGCAACCTAAATCTTCTGTCTTTCAGTTTAAAAGTATTTTCCTAAATAAATCTTTCATTTTTAAATACTGAAGAAAGTCTAAATTATCAAGAAAACAAACAACATTTTCTGGAATTATGTTGGTGTTACAGGTCTGTAACTGAAACTGCGATAAATTTTGCAGATACTATGAGCACATTTGTTTATCTCAGAATTTTTTTCTTGATATTTATTGAATTCTAAAAATAATGTCATGTAGGAAAATCAAAATATTCAATAAAAAGAACAAAGATCAGTTTGTCAGAAACTGAGGAGTTCATTCTACATTATTTCTCATAGACTTTTTATTAGCATATTGCCAAAAAAACATATTGTGACTAAATAAATGGCATTTAGTTCCTTGCCATAGGAATTAAAAGATTAATAGTATCAGTATGATATATATTTTTGGTCATTTCTCTTGTACATAATTAAATATAATCATTCTACATGTCACTGCAGTTTATTATATTTTGTCATTATTCAGTGATGAATAATGTATGTAAAAGCAATCTAAAACAGTGCTGGGTAGATGGTGCTGAACTGCATCACTGCAAGTTACCCGCACAGGATAATATCAGCCCCACTACTGTTGCTGACAGAGTGAAATCAGAAGGCACTGTACTGAAACTGGTGAAGTAAGTACTGTGCACTGAGAAAAGAGACTTGAGACAAATTTTTGCTGTCTATTGAAAGTTATCCTCAAGGCTCAGTGTGTAATAATTAAAACTGATAAAAAGTATTGTGAACAAAATGAATAAACACCTGCCTCCTCAAGCTTTCTCACGCCTGATTCAGGACTAACTGTAGTTTTTCTAAAAGATGGAGTAGGAATTGAAAGAGAATGTGTAGAAAACAACAGGGCTTGGGGCTTTTTTTCCCCACTGTATTATATTTATTCATTATTTCTTCGTTTTGTTGTTTGTTTGCATTTGTTATTTTGAAATAAATTTCTGACTTTTTTTTTCTGATTACAAAATAATGATCTTCCAAATAAATTGCAACAGTTTTGCTTCAGAAAGAACATTCAAGAGGGCTTTGCTATTACTCCTGGGCAAATCTAAAATATTTTAATATGTTGTAGTTCAGCAGTAGAACCAGAATATATTACGTGTTCATATAGCTGATTCAGTGCTATGTCGCATACTTAGATAAAATCCTAGTGCTTTATAATTTTTTTTTTTTCCCCCAGGTGCTTTCCATTTATTTTATCCTATCAAAGATACACTTTCACAGCAACTTCATTTCTATTTAATAGTTAACCATGTGTGTATAATCCTTGTTACTAACCTTTGTATAAGAAAAATTGGTCTAGTATATCAGCTGCATGCTGGAACAACACAACTTCTCCTAAAGAACCACTGCTTTTGGGTTGTTTGTACTTGACATTAATTTTCTTCTTGTTTTCCTCTTCCATTTTCTTTATGTAGGTCAGGGATGAAATATGTCTTCAAAACATATTCCAAAACAGATCTCCTATTCTGTCATGATTCATAATTGCTATTTTGTCCTGATTTAAATGTGACCAGGTATTGGATGAGGAACAGGGGGAAAGAAATGACTGACAGTCCTTCCTGTCTGTTTCTGTCACAGCGAACTCTTCCTGCCACATTTGACTACTCAAGCTTGCAGGAACGTGAATTTCTGTGCCACATTCATTATTACCCAGCAGACAGGTAGTGAGATGAAGTCACAATCTGAGAGCCAATAGCAATATGACAATTAGCCTTGAGATGAGAACACAGGGAAAACCTCTGTTTTCAATAAGAATTCCGAAAAACGTGGAAAACAGCTCTGTACAGATGAGAAGAGCTTTCAGATGTACTATCGGCAAGGATGATAAGCAAGTTTTTTTTAACACACTTTTTATAAATTCAGGGAAAGGAGTCCTGGGGCAGAGCTGTGATTTTCTGATTGTATTTTTGCCCAATTGCAACTATTTGAGAACAGAGATTTTTTTTTCTGGTAAATTTTTTTTTGTGCTTGTCTCACACTGATTTATTCTCTTTTATCTTCCTGTTTCCATAAGCAGGTTTCCTCTAAATATTAATTAAAATTTCTCATATAGAAAACACTCTGTTTTGCTTTGTGATTGTTATGCAAGTGCTTTAGGAGCACAGAAAGAATGCAAGAAAGCCTGTATGGGGAAAGAAAAAAATTCTTAAAATTTGAAGGAGAAAATGGAAAAAGAACAATTCATATTGATTAAACATGAAAGATTCAAACAAAAGTCAAATATAGGGAAAATTGCAGCCAACTCACACAAGAACATTTTCCCCAAATCCCAGATAAAATTCTAGGAAGCTCTTCTGTAGACAGCAAAAATTTATTTTCTTTTCTCATAATAAAAAGAGGTTTCCATGAAAAAATTGATTGTGTAATTATAGGTGGTCAGCATCTTTTCAGTTGTGTGGTTGTTCTTTATTCAGAATTTTTGTTAAATGTTGTTTTATGCGTGCCACTCTCATGCACCTAGAGATATATAAAGTATCAAAAGATATTAAGCGTTATATTAAGAAATATAATCCAAAGTTACATATTTATGTGATTTGCTACATTGAGAGTATTATTTCAAGACTTCTCAGTCTTGTTCTCACAATGTTAGAAGCTCAAAACATCCCAAATATTTTTTATGTTTAGGGTAAATAGGAATCCTAATTTAGACTTAGTGCTTCCCCAGTATCATGCCTTAAAATGTGAGATCTTATTTTGTATTGCAACATGGATGTAATCATAATATAAATTACATTCTGCGTCTATTTTTCCTCTCTCTCTCTCTCTCTCTTTTTTTTTTTTTTTTTTTTAATTCCCAACTGAAATACTTTATCATTTAACTTCTATTTCACATTCCTTCTCCATTTGGTTCTGCTTTTTTCTTCTAATTAACATTTCACATATCTTAACTTCTTTTATAGGTTTGAGTAATTTAGCTCTTCAAAAATCAGAGCAAGAACTGTGAGTAGTTTGCTTAATTGTATGAGTAGTTGTTTTGCCATTACATAAAGAATTCATACATGGTCTTTAACCTTTCAAAATTTCACATGGAGATTATAGTATGAAAGTTTTTTTACTAATTGTTTTTAACATGTTTTAAAAATAATAAGTTAAAATAACATATATTAATACATGTTTTTATCAGAGATTCGCTTTCAATCAATATGCCGTAGTTCCCTTAAAGTTATATTACTTCACATAAGGCATGCACTCTGAAAAATGTAGCCATCTATCAGAATCCAGTTTACTTTTATCCCCCAGGAAGATTTTTGATAAATGTCTAACCTCAATCTGTAAACCAAATTACAGATAATGCTTTGTCTTCTCTTAAAGTTGTTATTTTGCAGCTGACTGATTTTAATTTTACAAGAATAACGTTATAGGATCCCGGGCATCCAGACACAAGCTCCTTGTGCCTTTCTCATTCAAAGGAGTACTATGAGTGAAGCTACCAATTTAAAAGAGTTAAAAGTGAAAATCATAAAAAAATTCTACTCCTCTGAAAGAAGAAGAGGGAGAAGAAGAGGAAGAAAAAGAACAGAGAACAGAAAGGGGAACAGGAGGACAAGGTAGAATTAAATTATTTAATTCAACTACAACCCAAATTGTTTAACACGTTGAAGTTACCGATCTACTTAGTCCAGTGCTGAATGAAAACCAGATTGTAGATGCATGTAGGTACATCCTGACATAATCAGTAGAAACTACTTTTTCTTTTCTTTCTTTCTTTTTTTTTTTTTTTTTTTTCAAATGCCTTTCTTATGACACTGGATCACAAACAACTGCTGTTCAAAATCCAGCTGGAGTACGGATCACTGTCTCTCCTGTTCATACTCTGTTTTCCTGGGTTCCCCTACCTCTTTATTGCTATATAGCCTGTTCAGCATTCACTTTGTTAGATCCTGAATACATATACATACAAATAATACCATCTGTTTATAACCAGCCGTATTAAATAAAAAATTCTGCTGGTTTGCTTTTAAAATGGCAGAGTGGATCAGAACATCTTCAGTAGGACAGCTATGTGTTCAAGTGAAGAATCTATGAGGGAAATGACTACACTGAAGAAAAGAAAAAAACCTGCTTACCTCACACCATGTGATCTCCAATAAGGAAAAAGACATGCATATCCCAATTTGAGAAAATAATTTAAGATAAAGAGTGTGAGCAATACATTCTTTGAAAATAATTAAATAATGAAGTAAAATGCTTACTTTTCCCTCTGGATGAGGAGAATTTTATTTAGGGCAAATGCATACTTTGTTTGACATTTGATTGTTTTGAGGAGAAAGAAAATAAAAAGAAAAAAGCATAGAGATGTTTTTAGTCGTGTCTCGTTTTTCTCTTCTAAATCTAATTAAAAAAAATCAGTAGCACATTCAAAGAGTCAGTTTTTTGTACAGCTCTTCTTAGGAATCCAAGTCCTGCTGAGTTTCAATGAGTCTTTGTGTTTGATAGCATCCCACTGAAGTCAGTGAGAGCAGGATGAATCCTTTTATCCCTTATACACTTTATAAATGCATGAGTCACACACTACACAGCCAGGGAAGTGTGGCTATCAGCCAGATTTGTCAGGACTGAAGCCAGCACTGCTTTGTTGATATGCTCATAGGAAGAGCCATAGAAGAATGCAAATTAGTCTTTGCCCTTTGCTGAAACGAAAAACACTTCTTAATTTTTTTAGATGCCACAGTTCCAGACAAACACCTTCAGAACGCTGTCAGCTTCTAATTTTCCAGACCATACTTTTTAATGAATGTAAAAATACATCAGAAAATCTTACCTAATTCTTACTGTTGGCTTTATCGATTCAAAAAAGATACTTGTCCTTCTCTATTTATGACAGTTTCGACATACATATTTATATGGTTCCCTCCTTGTTTCTTTACTGTTTTAATGATAACATTTAACAGTTCTTGAAAAATAAAACACACATAAAATGTAACAGTTAAGCTTAATATTTATGTTCATCCTTCAGACAGAACTTAATCATACTGACAGGTGTTATCACAGTGATTTTGAAAATAATTCTAAAAAGAAGTGGAATTGTACCACAGCTGCTCATCTACTTGAAGATATATTGATATATCAATCCTCTACTTGTTCTTATAGAATTTAAAACCAAGAAAATCAATAGAATTTGAAAATATTTGAAAAATAAAGTGTAAAAATTTTTGCACAGCAAATAGTGCTACCATAGATGTTTTTATCAACAACAAAAGCACCAAAAAACATTTATGAGATTAGGTTTATATATTTGAGATAAATAATTTAACAAGAACATGTTCTGCCTGTAAAAGGTTCAGTTTCCATGTAATGCATTTCAGCAAACCAATATGGAGGAACATCTGACTTTCATGAGTATCCCTATTGCCATGGAGTATTTTTCTTGACTATTCATTCAAAAATGAGCTTTTTAGTGACTGGATTTAGCTGGATTAAATGGTCCACAGATTTTTTGGATGGACCACCAGAGAGCAGAGGACAATCCATATAATGGAACTTTCTGAAATTATTTCCGGTCCAGATATATTCTCTTGTCTCTTCACACTTATGAGCTACAAAAGGGAGGACTTGAAGCCTGCTGGCAAGTTAGCAGTGTCTTTGCCAAGCGTCACGAGTGCCAAACAACGACTAAGTTACATGGGTATCTTGCTTTTGCATTTAGAATTACCTGTTTCTCAAAGCTAATTAGTTATCCCTCCCAGCTCTACAGGACTGCCAGATCACAAACTGTTGGAAGAACATACCTCATTAATTCCTTAAAACCCATTAAAGACAAACAAAATTACAATTAAGTGATTTGAGGAAGTTCAAATTTTCCCCTCTGTTTTCTATCTGATTTTATACTTTGGATAGTGGCATATACTTGAACCCAAGATTTAAAGTTTTACAGGTAGACACTGGGGCTATGCCATCAGGAGTTTGCCTTCTTAATGCCAGTCTTCTACTCTGTCATCATAAAATAAGGAAATTGGGATTAATTGAATTCTGGTTTATGAATTTGGTAGGACAGTACTTCATTCTTATCAACCCCTTTTTATGCATTGAATCCTTCAGGGGGCTCAGAGGAGGATCACCATGCCTGACACTATTGAGAGAGCTAGACACTGTGACAACCCTTCCTTGTTATAGGTAAATTAATGTTGTCATTTTTTATTTACACTAATTTCCCCTTGCTACTTGAAAGATTCTTTTTGAGTAAGAGACATATAAAAACACAGCTTTCCCATCAGAAATATGCTGAGAGAAGCAGTAGACAAACATGCAGTCCCTGAAATAGTGCATCTTCAACCCTGTTTTGTAATGAACTGATATGGCAAAATGGTTAATTTTTGTTCTGAGGGGATGTTTTGACATTCCATAGGGAGGTGAAAGTAAAATTTCTGTATGATGGTATAGAAGTCAGATTGAGAAAATACTTCAATATCAATCTACTACTAATTAAAAAAATACAGATCTTCACTAAAGACTCAAACGAGTTTGGAAATTCTTTGCCATATTTTGTTGGAAAGACATCCTCATCTGTCACAAGTTTCTGCACTGAGCTCATGATGAAGTCGACGTACTGTGGAGCAGTATGCTAAGTGTTAGTTTTTGCAGAGAGCTCAGGCTTGCTAGTAGCTTATCTTTGGTAGAAGATAGGAAAAAAGGAAAAACTACTTTTTTCTCCTACTTATTCTTCTGGTCTTCATGTAAGTATGATTAAGATCTTTAAAATAATGTGTAAATTTTCAAAATGAGTTAACTGAGGAAATGTAAAACTTACTAAATTGTAATACTATTTTCTGGTTGGTATGTTGGTTGTTGGAAAGCATCCAATTAAATATAATAGAGGATAGCTGATAGAAAGAAGAACTAATGGAAAGTATCTGCATTCAGTCAGTTTTCTGTAGTATTTCTTGGCACCATGGTAATATATGACTCCAATAGAATGGAAACAGGTTTTATGCATTCCTTTGTCTGCATTCCAAATTCACATTCACAGGTGGTTTTTTCTACTGCTTTTTCATCAAAATTACCTGACAACACAAGAAAACAAATCTTGAAGTAGAAGTGAGTTACGTTTGTAGCTAAATTGTTTGCTTGCAGCAAGACAATGTGTAAGATGTGTGCGATTCTTACCACTTACATTGCTTGTCCACTTCAGCCCAGTATAATTTTAGAAGTGATAGTAAAAATATGTCAGTCAGGACTACTGAGGTAGATGTGAATCAGAACTCATTTGAGGAAAGCAAACAAATCAAAATAAAGGAGAAACAAATGATAGCTTGAAGGATTAGCATCATTTCTATTTATTTATTCCCAGTTGTAATAGGCTGCATGTAAAGACAATGTTAAGTGCTGGTCTGTTTCTCTGCTACAGTAAATTCCACAAAATACACATATTACTTAAGTAATCTAATTAAGTAAGTATATTCTCAGTCTTCCCCTGATATATATATACATATATATTTCCCCCAAAGCCAACATTTAAGTCATCCTCAAGTTCCTGTATTTCATCACAGTACAGTTGGATCAGAGAACAAGTACAAACATCATAATATACCTGTTACAAGCATCAAATCTATCTGCTTTTCCAAAGAAGAGTCCATACTAAAGTGAATCTAAAGGTATTACATTCAAAATATAACTTGTGATTAAAAAAAATACCTGAGCATGCAGGTGGAAGAAACACCGACAGAGGATTCTAGTTGTCTCATTAGCAAAAGTTTTAATCCAAGACAACAGTTTAGCTAGAGAGCTTCATATAGTTCTAATAAATAAACAAAATGCAGAAGGAAGCTATTTTCCTAATACGAACTTGAACTTTTCTGCTTTTACAAAACAGAATATTTCTGGATGATGGTCTGCAGTAATCATAGAATCATAGAATGGTTTGGGTTGGAAGGGATTTAATTTAACTCAAAATTTCTTTACAGATCATGTCTATGCTGATCTAAATCGAAAACACACTATTCTATGTCTTAGAATTTTCATTGTCCTGATTGCCTAGACTGACAAAGTGGTTGACAGGCACTTTATAATTCATGTTTACGTACCCAAATTCCATAAATACCTTGAAACCTGGAAGTAAAGGATGTGGAGGGGCAAGGAATCTGGAAGTAGCTCTGATATTTACTTTTGTGTTCTGGAAGTAGTGCCTCATATTTATTTTCATGGAAACTACAATGGATACAAAGAGCACAATAACACTGTCTCAGATACAAAACAGTGTTTTTCAACACAGTCACCACTATTAGCTATGCATTTTCAACAGAGATGAACAAGAGCCTGCATGCTGCACTCATAAAAATCTGTGCCGCTGGAGGTAATCCACAGTTGCTGTTGCCACTGCTGAAATGCACCACCAGCCATTAAACTGTCCTCACATTCACTGTTTCATCTCCATAAACATTCATCAAGCACTAATGAATGTCAGTGGGTGCAATTTTTTCTGCATGGAGGAACTCCATATCTTTGCTTTATCTGCAGTTCCATGTCAGACACTATTTTGTCAGACTGCCCCTCCGCTGCCACCTACCACACGGCAACAGCATGTAATGGAGTAGAGGTTCAACCTCTATTGCCATACAACCAACACCTGCCCCTGATGTTTTGAACCAGCATTATAAAATAGATGACATTACTTTCAGAGCAGCCCTTGCACCTGTAGTTATAGCCCTTATCCCAGTATTTATGTGATTTTTTATTTTTATTTTTAAATAACAACAACAAAAAAATGTCATCAATTACTCTATTGAAGATGGAAACTAGAAGAACAACAAGACTAGAAAGGATGTTTTTGTTTGTTTGTTCATTTGTTTTTTAAAACCACAATAACACAGAAATATTTGTAAAAAGAATGCAAGAAGGAAGGAAAGAGAGGAAGGAAGGAGAGAAATAATCAAGCACTCTGGGCCTAATATCAGCTGTGTAATTAATTTATTATATTTAAACAAGATAGAAAGATAGGAATAAATACATTAAATACAACAGAACTTTTGAGAGAAGTGTTGCAACAAAATAGTAATCAGTAATAAACAGTATTTTTTTCTTGATCTGATCCTCATCTGTGTTAAGAAACATAGGAAAAACAAAATAAAACAAAAAAGAGAAGCAAACTGTATAAAACTGCTCTTTTGGGTAATCTAATGGTCTGTTTAATGCCTTGCATTTGCATTATTTGCAGTGGGGCAAGGATGACTGTCAGCTAGCCAGTTGGCATAAAGAAACAACTCTGCTGCTTTATTGAAAGCGTGTATGCAAAGCAGTCTCACATATGGTTTTGCATATCTAAACAGAATATTTTAACATCTATTAATTTTAGAAAGTTTTCATGATCTTCTTTGAGTTGCATCACAGATGTCTAAAATAAAACTTTCTCTTTCTTCCATCATGCGTTCTTCTCTATTTTTGCCTTTGTCTCTCTCTTTTTTCTTTCTGCTTAAATCTTCTCCCTTATGTAACAATATTTCTGTGTACTGTGTGTACTAAGAGGAAAATAATCTGAAACATATTGATTCATACACTATTCAGTGCATGTAAATGCTGTCACTGCTGCATTGTGTGTAAACATAATAATAATAATAATAATAATAATAATAATAGTAATAATAATATGCAGCTTCTATACCAACAAAATAGCAAATATTTAGTCTTTATGTCGGGATTCAAGCACTACTACAATCTTTGTTATCTACATTGCTATATTGTTTGGTTAAGGGATACGCAGCTCTCCTCATAGAGTGTTAAGCTCTTCTTACCTACAATAATAGATTTGGTTTTGAGAATTTCACTGATGTTTAGTAGTGTCTCAGCAATTACAGTATCAAAGAATCACAGAATTGAAGGGCTTGGAAAGAACCTCTGTGGATCATCTTATCCAACTCATCTGCTAAAAGGACCATCTCATTCAACCCACCTCCTTTGAGAGATTCTCTGGAGCAGGTTACTCAGGAAACTGTCTGGTGGGTTTTGAATATTTTTGAGCAGTATCATCAGTTTGGGGAATACATTCTATGTTTGGATCTCATAGCAACATACATACACCCACTGCTAATAAAAATCTGGTTTTCACTTGAGGGGCATCTGAGGACAGATTTGAACATGTAAGTCAAACAGAAGCCTTTATATTTGTGGATAAATTATTTCCCATGTTTAAAATCCTATTGATAGCAAGGAAAGTGACTTTTATTAGATGAAAGGGGCAACAGATTCTTTAATGATGAGAAAGCACTCTTCTAGAACAAGACAGCTATAATTTAATAGAAGCAATTGTCATAAGGCCTTTTAATTATAAGAACACAATATGTTGTTTCACATTACTTTGTGTAGATATGAATAAAAAAATGAACAGCAGTAATGTAAGACACTTTAGGCAATTATTATCAGTGTGCCTGAAAATGAATGATAGTATCTCTTAATAAATTCATTATTTAAATTTTTCTCTTAGAATACAAATTACCATCAATATTTAAGATCTTATCCAATATACAAATCAGTCTGTTTTATTTTAAACAATTTGAAAGGGCATCTTATTTTCTAGAAGAAATTTTAGTGGTATATAACTTTGCCCCTTCTCAGTGTTGCAGCTCTTATGTATCAAATGGGTAAATTAATGCTCCAAGGGAAAAAGCAAATAATAAGCCCCTACGAAACAACTGGAGTAGAACTGAATAATTTCTAGTTTTAGTTACATTAATGAGACTTTAAGGGACAGTGTAACTAAGAATCACAAAGACCTTATAACAATGCTCTTTTACCATATCTGGAAATCCTTTCTATAACTCTCAAACTCATGGAATCATTTTCTTGTGATCAACAGACTGCTGATTTCTATCATTTTGTGTCAAAGGCAGAATATAATTTGCTTCATGGTAACAAGGGACTTTATCTGGAACAGAGAAAACAAACAAATTAAATAGTAATTATCTAACAGTTGTTTTGAACATATGGATTTGATTGCTATCATGTGGAAAAACAAAATATTCTGCTATGGAAGCCTATATTTCATAAAATTTGGAGTAAAAGTTCACTATAAGAACTTGTTTCACAGTAGGATTGAATTGTGCCCATTGTTCTCCATGTGTATGGCTCTGAAAGGACAAATCTGGCCTCAGCTTTGTTTCACAGAGTAGCTTCTTCTTTTCAGGTGAATATTTTGATTTTAGAACATGCAGTCTATACTATTCAAAGCATGCTGTAATGCTATTCAAGGGAGGTGTCAGCTGTTACTTATATTAATGTTTTATACATGATTTTAGGTCAAACTGTTGAAAAGCCACTAGATTAATCTAATATAAATTGATAGAAAAAGTCAAAATTTGTATTTATTTTTTAATGAAATATATAAAGGCAAACTAAGTCCTTTGTAAGAAAAGGAAACAAGGGGAAGAGGAAGGGAAATTGGAAGGGAAAGGGAAAGGAGGGAGGAGGGAGAGGGTAAAAGGGAAGGGGGAGGGTAAAAGGGAAGGTCGAGGGGGATGGAGAAAGGGAGGGGAGGGGAGGGGAGGGGAGGGGAGGGGAGGGGAGGGGAAGGGAAGGGAAGGGAAGGGAAGGGAAGGGAAGGGAAGGGAAGGGAAGGGAAGGGAAGGGAAGGGAAGGGAAGGGAAGGGAAGGGAAGGGAAGGGAAGGGAAGGGAAGGGAAGGGAAGGGAAGGGAAGGGAAGGGAAGGGAAGGGAAGGGAAGGGAAGGGAAGGGAAGGGAAGGGAAGGGAAGGGAAGGGAAGGGAAGGGAAGGGAAGGGAAGGGAAGGGAAGGGAAGGGAAGGGAAGGGAAGGGAAGGGAAGGGAAGGGAAGGGAAGGGAAGGGAAGGGAAGGGAGTTGTTTATTTATCTTAAAACAAAACATCAACAATAAACATCTAGATGTCTTTTCTGAAGAGTTAGAACCCTATGAAATGTAAAGCAAGACAATAAAAAAAGCAGAAACAAAAACTCAGCAAAACATACGCACACAGACAAAGATAAAAAGAAACTCTCACACAAACATGTATCTTAATATTATAGAACTAAACTGTTTTGTCAAATGGTAGGTAAAAGTTCTGTGATAAATGTATTAGGCTGGCATATGAACATTCTTTACTCCATGCGTCTGACATTTATGAAGAGAAAAATGTCAATAATCTTGAAGTCATAAGAGTTAAAGCCTATCAGACAACCCAATAAATAGGTAAAAAAAAAAAAAAAAAAAAAATTCTAAGTACAGAATGAATAATTATTGCAGGGAGAAAAGTAACATTGAAGAGTTTGTGTGATAATAGCATGTTTAAAGACTTGTGCTTTTTTAAGGTATCTGTTCCATAAAGTTCCTATTTTGCTGTGACAGTCATGCTAGAAAATAAATATTTTTGTAATCATGAAGTTCAAAGCAGACAAATGAAACAGTTTAGAAGCAAAAAAATGTTTATAAATATCTCTGGTGTATAATAAATCTTTAAAAGAAATAGATGAGCAATGTCAAAAATGAAAGTGAAAGGTACATTAAAGGCTGATATCTGTACAGTTAAATTCAATGTTAATTGTAGTACTTAAAATAATGTTTCAGAACAGCTTTTGATAAAAATTAAGTTAGAACCGCAAGTTACACAGGCTAGCTTAAGAAAGGACTTGTTAAAAGAAGGCATATTTGCTCCCTTTAAGATGAATTTGGGAGATAAATTCTTTATGAAATTTAGGATTTCATTAATAAGATTATATTCATTAAATTTAATTTCATCAAGCAGTATAATTACAGTAAATAAAAAATGAAAAAGTATACAAAAATATAAACAATTCAGAAAGTGATGATCTTAAACTTTTAAAAGCTTTAGATAATGTCTATTTTGTCAAGATGCAATGGAAAAGAATATGATTTAATTACAGAGAAATATGTTATCTTTAAAAAAAAGAAGTACAAAGAGATCACTAGTTATTATTATGGTCTATTAAAATTTCCTTTAGCAATGACATAGAAAATATCCAACCATAAACCTTTGTCTCAAATTTCTCTGCAGCGTCTCTGTGACCTCACTCTCCACTTCTTCTCTTTGACTTTTCAGTCATGTTACCTTTTGTTTTCATTATCATATTACCAATCATATTACCAATCAGCCATATTACCTGACACCCTTTTCCAACTCTTTTGTTCTAAATCAAATGCACAGTCTCTCTTTTACCTTTCTCACTTAGACTTAGCTTCTGTATTAGTATCCTGGATCTGGCAGAGGCCATTTCATCACACAGTGATTAATATGGAAGGGATTCTTGCAGTCCTAAAATAGATCATGTTCAGTAAGAGAGAGCCTTAGGGAATTTTTGTTCCCTAAGTTCAGCTGAGATTTTTTTGGAGGCATAAAATACAACTAGATTTATCTACTTTCACTTGCAACAGACATTCATTTATCATACAATATATCATACAGTATATCATTTCTGAAATCCATGCCACTACTTTGAGGGAGTGGATAGATTTCATATTGATAATGCCCGTAATGTTTCTGCTGATCACACAGACCAGGATATAAAGCCAAAAAGCACCATGCATCCTGAAGATGTAGTTCATCCCTTCAATTTTCAGTGAAAAATAAAAGGTATAAAAGACAAGTCTAAGAACATGTGAAAAAGGATGTAATTAAATGGTGATTAAACAAAGCAAGGCCTGGAACTTGGTTAATATCTGGGAGGAAGTGTTTGGGTCTAATTGAGAAAGAAAAGAGAGCTGATTTCAACAAATACTTCAAAGATAAAATATAAGTCTCAGTTCTTTGCTACTATAGAGACATATGGCCATATCATGTAAATGCAATATGTTTTGCTTTGGATGAGTCTCCTTAAATTTTATGGTGAGATGTACATTTGCTTTAGTATACTTTTATAGCATATTCATCTCCAGACTCAAAAGCTGTGCTTGAACTAAGGTATATACTTTGAAAACACTTAAAATAAATTAAAAAAAAGATACGTACTTTATATTCAGTAATGGTCAGGAAATTGATTGACAATTCAGAACATTCTTCATGATCTACTCTAATAATCAAATACGTATATTTCTGAACATTTTTTTTATGCCAATGATTTCAATTCTAGCCAATGGTTTTAATTAAATTGCTTTTAGTGATAGACTAAGAAAAATATCTTAGCATTTTATAGATGCTGTGTCCAAGTTACACTATTTCTATGAATTAGTAAGTTAGATAGAATAAATTAACTAACAATTCCATGTAATAACATGATTTTCTAATCTTTTAGTTTTCCATTTACTCTTTCCTAAATCCTTTGTTTCCAGTTTTCCAAATGCTTCAAGATTTGTGGATAGCAATGTCTTAACATTAGGTGCCCAGGGCTGGCTGAGATATCCCAAAATATCCCATGTAGAAAACTGTAAAACAAATACTAAGATAGGCACAAAGTACCTATAAACTACTGTGTGTGTATAAATGCACCTATCTACAATAAAGCACCAGTAGAAATAACGAAAGAAAGTCTAGAAGGTATATGCTAGAATTGTGTGATTTCATTCAATAAAGAGGAGGAGAAAAGTGACATAAAAATGAGTTATATATAAAATAAATAAATAAATAAATAATAATAATAAAAAACTACATAAGTCTGAAGTGAAAAAAAAAAAAAAAAAGACAATTTTGAAATTCAGGAGTTTAGCGTGAAACAAAAGAGGTCAGTATGTGAGGAATCCCTCAGGGTATGGGAGAAGGGAGGAAGCTGGGGATCTGATGTTGGATGCTCCACGTTTCCCACAATGAGAAAGGGAGAAAAATCTCTGGAAGGCTCTGGTGATATCCTGGAGATGTAAGGTATGTATACCTACTTGTATGTGTGCCTGTGTTGCAGATGTGCATGCAAGTGATTAGAAGTTCTTGGGATGAATTATAGAAGGATGTTTAGAAATATGCAGCTGTTTCCAGATGTGGAGTTTGGGAATAAAAGATCTTGTGTGGCTTTAAGGTCTTCTTGTGCTCAAAAATAAGGGTGGTATGGACAAGAAGAAAGATAATGGCCCTGACTACTTAAAATGTCTTAGTTGTATCATATAAACCAGACCATGCAAAGAATTTGCTGTGAAAATCCATAGATATCTTCCTCGAGATGAAGGTCAGGTAAATCCAATATGGTATCATTGTGGAAAATGTCTTTTAAAACAAGAGGAATAGTATGAGAAAAAACAGATGATCGATATAGTTATTTTTGTTAGTGACTGCACTTCAAGAAGGGGTTGAAGCAGGAAGCTTGGCTTTAGAAGTTGAAAGAATCTGTAATGTCTATAAACTGAGGAAAACATACTAGAAATAGGCTGCTGAGAGTAATGCTACAATGGATGGGTCCTCAGCAGACTCCAGTGTTAGCAGAGGTGAGAGGAGGCAGAAGCCTGACAATATATAGAGGTGAAAGGGAGGAGAGAAAACAGGATTGAGAAGCCTCAATGTTAATTCTGAATGAGGACTAGGATCTGGAAGGAAGACATAGAGGTATCTGGGAATCAGGTGGAGATAAAGATGATGAGTGGAATTGGCTCAAACAAACTACAAGTTTCACTGCTAGGCACAAATGTAGAATGATGAATGACTGAGGTCATGATTTCTTCCAGTTCACAATATTGTATTTGAATAGTTCTGCTGTTGTTACAGTTAGCTGGTATCAGAAAGCAGTGCTCTGATATCCAGAAAAGACAGGGTAGTATGAGATTTTCTTAAGATTTAAAAAAATATATTCTTAGGGTTTCTATATTGGTCTTCTTTTTACTTCTTCAATGCTATTCCAAACTTTTTTCATAGTCTAATTTTTTTTTTTTTTTTTTTGATGGGTGCTGAGAAAATAAGTGTTCCATGAGACTTCATCCAGATAGATATTTTTTCTAGACAAACAAACAAACAAACAAACAAACAGATTCAATTGATAGTAATATTCACAGAAAAAAGAATCGTCTGCCCGTTTTTTTTTTTTTTTTGCATTTTCTCCAATATCTTGTTCTTCTACTCATCATGTTTACCAAATAATCCTTTGTAGCATAACAATTATTTTTGTGCATCAGAAAACAAATGGAATTTCATTTGTTCATACATATATTATTTATTATATATTCACACATATATTTATAGTATTTTTTCCTTTAAATCACTAAAGAGTGCCACAGACCTATTTAACAACCATAAGAGTATCATATCATATAAGAGTATCAGGGCGGTTCCTTCAAGCAGGGAGCCCCCGGGTAAAGGAGAAGCCCGGCAGCTCTCACGGGAGCAGCTGACGCAGCCGCTGACGCAGCGTGTGGGCGTTCCCCGCCTACGGCGGGAGATTTAAACGGGCACAAGGAGGGCAGCGACTAGTCGCTGCCCACCAGAGACGGTCAGGAGGAAGCAGGGCTCGCGCACCTCTTGACTTCCTGTTTCAGCTCTGGTAAGTATTCTGCTTCGACATGGGTGCTCCCCGGCAAAAGACTGCTGCCAGAAATACTGAGGAGGCCCAGGCAAGGGTCCCGATCTCTCAGAAACGGGAGGCAGCAACCAAGAAGACTGCAGAGACCCAGACTGAGGTCCTGCACATGCCTTATAGGAAGGCTGCTGCCAAAATGTCTGAGGAAACTCAGACTGAGCCCCCAACCCGAGATGCTGGTGTGCAGGTCTCTGGTTGTACTGAGTGCCAGAGCCTGGCCCTTGCAGTGCTGGGTGAGGGAGGCAGTGATTGTGTTCGCTGCGACCAGGTGAACTACTTGCTCAGCCTCGTAGTTGACCTGAAGGAGGAAGTGGAGAGGCTGAGGACTATAAAAGAGTGTGAGAGGGAGATTGACTGGTGGTGTCAGTCCCTCTCAGCCTCAAGTTCTCAGCACACAGCCGAGGCTCCTAATGGAGCATGTCAGCCCCTGTCACCTCACAAACAGGTGGTAAAGGGGAACCAGACAGCTGGCAGCACTGCAGCGGGCCCCCTGTCCTCTCTTCCCCCCAGCAGCAATTTGAGAAGGGAGGAGGAGTGGAAACGGGTGCCTGCTCGGCGGAAGGGGCATCCCCCATCCCGACCATCCCCGGCTCCACAGGTGCCTCTGCGAAACCGGTTTGAGGCCCTGGAACTTGAGGGGGAGACTAGCGAGAGTGTGGAGCCAGATTCACCCACGAGGTTGCCTCAGATGAAGCGGTCACCCCAAAGCCTCAAGACTGCTTCTACACGTAAGGACAGAAGGGTGATTGTTGTAGGTGACTCCCTTCTGCAAGGAACAGAAGGCCCTATATGCCGGCCCGACCCCACCCGCAGAGAAGTGTGCTGCCTTCCTGGGGCACGGGTCAGGGACATTTCAAAGAAAATTTCTAGGTTGATTCAGCCTTCAGACTACTACCCACTTTTAATAATTCAGGCTGGCAGCGAGGAAGTTGGCAAGGAAAGCCTGAGGTCCATCAAGAAAGACTTCAGGGGAATGGGGCGAATACTAGAAGGAGCTGGGGTGCAGGTGATCTTTTCTTCTACGCCCGTGGTGTCGGGAAAAGGTACAGGGTGGATCCGAAAAACCCAACTCTTAAATAGATGGCTTAAGAGCTGGTGCAGACACAAGAATTTCGGCTTTTTTGACCATGGGGCAATCTATACTGCACCTGGCATGATGGCTGCTGATGCAAGCAGCCTGTCCCTGAGGGGTAAGAGGGTATTAGCTGAAGAATTAGCGGGACTCATTGACAGGTCTTTAAACTAGGAATGAAGGGGGAAGGGGGCAAAATAAAGGCTACTGGGGTTGAACGGTTCATTCGAGGGATTGTACCAAACTCTGTGGGCAATGATGGCAGAGTGCAAAAGGAGGGAGTAGGGCAGGGGGATGCTGGGGATGCTGCTGTTCTAGCGGATCCTGGATCGCTTATGAAGGTGGTGAGACGGACAGCCCGGCTGAAGTGCCTTTATACTAATGCACGAAGCCTGAGTAACAAGAAGGAGGAACTGGAAACTGTGATGCATTCTGAAAGTTATGACATTGTTGCTATCACAGAAACATGGTGGGATGACTCCCACAATTGGGATACTGCCATCGACGGCTATAGACTCTTTAGGAGAGATAGGAGAGGTAGGAAGGGTGGGGGAGTTGCTCTCTATGTCAGAGATTGGATAAACTGTGAGGAGCTCCCCATGAGAAACAGTCAAGAACAGGTTGAGAGCCTGTGGGTTAGGATTAGAGATGGGACTAATAAAGGTCAGCTGGTATTAGGGGTATACTACAGGCCACCTGACCAAGGGGAGGCTGCTGATGAGGCTTTCTTGCTCCAGATGCGTGAGGCGTCTGCCTCACGGGCTCTTGTCCTGGTGGGGGACTTCAACCATCCGGACATTTGTTGGAAAAACCACACGGCGAGCTGCAAGAGCTCCAGAAGGCTCTTGGAATCCATTGATGATAGCTTTCTGGTTCAGGTATTGGACAGACCGACCAGAGGTCAAGCGTTGCTGGACCTGCTGCTCACCAACGCTGAGGAGATCATCAAAGGCGTCAAGGTTGGAGGATGCCTAGGCTCCAGCGATCATGCCCTGGTTGAGTTTGTGATCTCAAGCGATGTGGGCCTGGTAAAGAGCAGGACCAGGACGCTGAACTTTAGAAGAGCAGACTTCAAGCTACTCAATGGAATGCTGGCCAAGATCCCCTGGCGCGCTGCCCTCAAAGATAAGGACGTTGAGGAGAGCTGGCTGCTCTTCAAGGATGCCCTCCTGGCAGCACAAGAGGTCTCCATTCCCCTGATTAAGAAAGTGGGCAGGAGAGGTAGAAAACCGGCATGGCTCAGCAAGGACCTGCTAAGAGAACTGAGGGTGAAGAAAGGGGTGTACAAGCTCTGGAAACAAGGCTGTGTCACCTGGGAAGAATACAGGGATGCCGTCCGGACTTGCAGACGTGGGATCAGGAAAGCCAAGGCGCAGGCAGAACTGAACTTGGCCAGGGACGTGAAAAACAATAAGAAAACCTTCTACAGGTACATTGGCCAGAAGAGACAGGCCAAAACGGGCGTACCTACTTTGGTAAATTTAAAAGGAGAAATGGCTTCAACAGATGAAGAGAAAGCTGAGGTGCTGAATGAGTTCTTCACCTCGGTCTTCACTGGTGGCCAGGATTCTAGTCTTTTTCACGTCCCTAAGTCTTGCACCCCCATACCTCTATGTGGGGACAAAGGAGGTAAATCCCTCCCCACTGTAAGGGTTGAGCAAGTCCGAGAGTGCCTCCTTAGACTGAATGAGTATAAGTCTATGGGGCCAGATGGCGTGCATCCCAGGGTCCTGAAGGAGCTGGCTGAGGTGGTTGCTGAGCCGCTCTCCATCATATTTGAGAAGTCGTGGCTGTCAGGTGAGGTCCCGGACGATTGGAGGAAGGGTCACGTCACTCCCATTTACAAGAAGGGGAGCAGGGAGGACCCGGGTAACTACAGGCCGGTGAGTCTCAC
The DNA here is from genome assembly GCF_987193195.1 of Phasianus colchicus. NCBI lineage: Eukaryota > Metazoa > Chordata > Aves > Galliformes > Phasianidae > Phasianus > Phasianus colchicus. The sequence goes on from NC_143436.1 coordinate 128,348,663, forward strand.
CTCCGTGCCTGGGAAGATTATGGAACAGATCCTCCTGGACAATATGCTTGATCACATAAAGAACGAGCACGTGATCCTAGATAGCCAGCATGGCTTCACCAGGGGAAGGTCATGCTTAACTAATCTTGTGGCCTTCTATGATGGAGTGACGGCATTGGTGGACGAAGGGAAGGCAACTGATGTCATTTACCTGGACCTGAGCAAGGCCTTTGACATGGTCCCCCATCACATCCTCATCTCCAAACTGGAGGGAAGTGGATTTGACGGGTGGACAACTAGATGGATAAGCAATTGGTTGAAAGGCCGCAGACAGAGGGTGGTGGTCAATGGCTCTATGTCCAGGTGGAGGCCGGTAACGAGCGGTGTCCCTCAAGGGTCTGTCTTGGGACCGGTGCTCTTTAACATCTTTATTAATGACATCGATGAGGGAATGGAGTGCACCCTCAGCAAGTTTGCTGATGACACCAAGCTGAGTGGTGCAGTCGATACGGTGGAGGGAATGGAGGCCATTCAGAGGGACCTTGACAGGCTGGAAAGCTGGGCTCGGGTGAACCTAATGAGGTTCAATAAGGCAAAGTGCAAGGTTTTGCACTTGGGCCGGAAGAACCCAAGGCACCTGTACAGGCTGGGGGGAGTTGTCCTTGAGAGCAGCTCGGCAGAGAAAGACCTAGGGGTCCTGATAGATGAGAAACTTAACATGAGCCAGCAGTGCGCTCTGGCAGCCCGGAAAGCAAATGGGATCCTGGGCTCCATCAGGAGAGGGGTGGTCAGCAGGGATAGGGAGGTGATTGTCCCTCTCTACTCTGCTCTTGTGAGGCCCCATCTGGAGTACTGTGTTCAGGTGTGGAGCCCTCAGTACAAAAAAGACATGGAGATTTTGGAAAGGGTCCAGAGGAGGGCCACGAAGATGATCAGGGGGCTGGAGCACCTCCCCTATGAGGACAGGCTGAGGGAGTTGGGTTTGTTCAGCCTGGAGAAGAGAAGGTTGCGGGGCGACCTCATTGCAGCCTTTCAATATCTGAAGGGAACTTACTCCCAGGAGGGGAGTAAACTCTTCATAAGGGCTGATAATAGCAGGACACGGGGAAATGGTTTTAAGTTAAAAGAGGGAAGATTTAGGTTGGATGTTAGGGGGAAGTTTTTTACTAGGAGGGTGGTTAGGTCCTGGAACAGGCTGCCCAGGGATGTTGTGGATGCCCCGTCCTTGGAGGTGTTCAAGACCAGGTTGGACGAGGCTCTGGGCAACCTGATCTAGTAAAGGTGTATGTTTGGTGGCCCTGCTAGGCAGGGGGGTTGGAACTACATGATCCTTGAGGTCCCCTCCAACCCAGGTCATTCTGTGTGATTCTGTGTGACCTTGAGAACAGTATTTCTGCTTGATCACCATTCAGATTTAACTCCATTCACTACCACTCTCTGGGGCTGGCCCTCCAATCTTTTCTACACCTAAATAAGAATCTGAAGGAAAATGTATCAGAATGGTTAACTTTGGTACTAACACTTTATACTATTTGAAATCAGTGCTACACTTTCCTTACTCTTTCTCTCTCTCTTTCTCCCCCCCCCCCCCTTTTTTTTTTTAATGTATTTTTTAGAGGTATAACTTTGTCAGTGGCTTGTAGAATACTTTTATCCAGTCTTAAATCTAAGACATAAAATTGACCTGCTAGCACTTTTAGCTTGTCTCTCAGTCAAGTGTCAAATGGTTTTCTATCTGACTTGAGGCATCTTTGGCCTACTGTACTTTTAGAAATCTCAAACTGTTAGAGTTCTTATCACTACCTTTGGAGACAAGTTCAATGCCTGACATATTTTATTTGTCCATTTTATCATTTATGCTTATTTCTACTAATGTTCTTTATAGTCACAAAAATAAATCCTTTCACTTTTTGATATTTATGTTCTTTAAATAACTGTACATTCATCACCTAGATAATAATAATAACAAGGACAACTTTTCCCATCTACACTGTTATTTAGTATAACTGCTATTAAAATGTGAATATTTTCAAAGAGATCCAACTCACATGAGATCATTTTGAAGGAAAATAATATATTTTAATATGTGTGACAATATCAGTTCTAGCTGAAATATGTATGGATAGTCTTCTAGGTATTCTCATATTATGGTGTGGAAATGCGAGAAAATGTGTTGAAATATGGTTGGCAAGATGAAGCAACGCTTTACAAGCAGAATTAATAAAACATAAGGTATTGAACTTGGGTCAGGGAAATCTCAGATATGTGTACAGAATGGGAGAAGAATTCATTGATAAAAGCCCTGCAGAGAAAGATTTGGGGGTCCTGATGGATGAAAAGCTGGACATTAGCCATCAGTGTGTGCTTTCAGCCCAGAAGACTAGCAGTATCCTGGACTGCATCAGACAGAATATGAGTGGCCAGCAGGGAGACAGAGGTGATTTTCCCACTCCCACTCTATTCAGCCCTTGTGAGGTCCCTTTTGGATTACTGTGTCCAGGCCTGGGGCCCCCAGTACAGCAAGGATGTGCAGCTGCTGGAGCTGATCCAGAGGAGGACCCCAGAGGTGAGAGCAAGATTAGTTCTCCTATGAAGACAAGCTGAGAAAGATCAGTTTGTTTATTCTCCCTCCATGAAGGCTCTGGGGAGGCCTCATTGCAGCCTTCCAGTACTTAAAGAGATCTGATAATCAGGAGGAAAATCAGCTTTTTACATGGGTAGATGGTGATAGGACAAGGGAGAATGTTTTTAAACTAAAAGAAGTGAAATTCAGCTTAGATGTCATGGGGAAATTTTTCACTGAGAGGATGGTAATGTGCTGGAACAGGTTTCTCAGAGAGGTTGTGGATATCACTTCCCTGGGGATCTTCAAGGCCAGGTTGGATGGGGCAGCCTGATTTAGTTCCTGTCTTAGTGGGTGGCAATAGCAGAGGGTTGAAATAAGTTGATTTTTGAGGCCCCTTCCAGCCCAAGCAATTCTATGATCAAACCTTTTTAATTACGTGATTTCAGTGTAATATAGATGGCATAATGAGGATATGTGTATTGATGGTGAAGCACCAAGTCTGTGGGTATTTTTTATCCCTTTAGTACTGTGCTGTCACTGACCAAGAGTCTCACAAAGAAGTGCAAATGGTACTGAAAATTCTGTGAAGCTTTTTGTATTTCTTCAAAGAAGAAATGTCTACTTTGAAATAAAAGTAAATATGGACCACAGTCTTCATCACTGTTCAGGCTTGGACATTCTAACATCCAACATATCTAATATCTTGGTTCTATATTTGCTCTCTTCTCCTTTTAATACAGATTGATAGAGCACAAACCAGACTGGTAATTTACAGGTTAGATGGTATCATATAGAAAACTGTACAACAAACTGTACATATAGTTAGGGACTCTATAAAAATTGGACAATTTCTCTTAAAATTTGCAATAAAAGCTGGGTTATCTTTGGTTGAATTAGTGGAATTATCAGCATTATTTACATTTTGAATTGATATAAGATGCAGAGACACAATTAATCAAAAGAAGCTGGTTTTAATTTCCATGCAAGCATTGGAGTATAACCCTATAGGATTATAGAAGATTTACAATTATATCTCTAGATCAGAATTTTACTCCAAAGAGAATGCAAATGTCATCTAGCATGAATTGCTACAATTTTGCAATTCTAAACTGAAATGTTAGTATACTAGGCGAGAACATTCTGCATCTATTTTGTGGTGCATAGAACCACTGTTGAGAAAACATGCAAAGATTAAATGAAATATGACTAGCAAACAGAATCATTGCACCAAAGGGTTTACTTACAATAACATGAGCCAGCAGACTATGCACAGCAGAACTAACAAGTTAAATCACTCAGACATAATGATGGCCTTATATCCTTCCCAGAGAACGTGAGGTACTACAATAGCCAAATGAAAAATCCTGTTCAGTGAGTAAGACTGAAAGCATGGATAGGATATTGTCACTGTTGAAAGAAACCACATCATGCAGTAATATAGAAAACGTTACAATTTCATTACCATGTTGATAATTCATCCCTACTTTAAATACTGCATCAAATATTTTAAAGTGATATTTCAGAACTAAATATTTAGATTATAAATCAAGTTTCTATTGGTGAAGAGGATGAAGTAAAGGACTTTATTCAATGAAATGATGGAAAGGCATAGATTATTTGATTTAGAAAAGTAATGTTGGAGAGTAAGTGTGATGGTGTAACATTAAAGTAAGGCTAACAGAACTGCAGGATCAATTGTATTGAATCTTTTTATCTGATGTTAAATATAATCATGTTTTCATGTTTTATTTGATTTCAGTCATGGTTCATATAACATATCACTGAATAATTGAAAATAAAATCTGGGACTGGCGCTATAGAAAAAAAAAGGGAATGTATGAGTCTGTATAAGAGAGAATGAGGATAATTGTATCTCTCACTTGGATTCTTGTCAGTATACATACCTGCAGAGGAGAAAGTGATGATCCACATCATGGTAAATTCCTTATCTTATGTCAGTTAATGTAAGAACTTGTAAAGACTTGATAAAAAAAAAAACCATCCTCTTAAAGATTGACCAAAGTAGAAAATGGCTTTCAGGTTTTTGCTTTTCCTAGTAGCAAAGTCATTTCACCAATAAAAAGAGCATATGAAACTGGCAAGAAAGAAAAAAAAAATATTGAATAGTTCTCTATTTCTGATTTGTACTGATGTCATCACATTTATTTAGCTTCATAAAATGTTGCATCTCCACAATTTTCTTCCTTAAGGCAGACTTTATTAAATCTTTCAGTTTGATGAGGAACCCAGAAATGAACTCAAAGTTATCTGATTGTATCACCTCGAGGAAGTGGGTTAGCATGTACATGTAGAAAGGCACTACAGAGGGACCTGGATAGACTGGATCGATGGGCCAAGGTAAACTGTATGAGTTTAATAGGGCCAAGCATTGGGTCCTGCATTTTGGTCACAACAACCCCCAGCAACACTAGAGGCTTGGGGATGAGTGGGTGGAAAGCTGCCTGATGGAAAGGGACCTTGGTGTACTAATGGACAGTCAGCTGAATATGAGCTGACTGAGTAGGCCAATCCTTCTTATACATCCTGGCTTATATCAGGAATGGTGTGGTGAGCAGGCCTAGGGAAGTAATCTTGCCCCTGTACTTGGCATTGGGGGGGCCTCACCTTGAGTACTGCATTCAGTTTTGGGCACCTCAGTACAGAAAAGACACTGAGGTGCTGGAGCAGGCCCAAGAAGGGCAACAAGGCTTGTGAAGGGCTTGGAGAATATGCTGTACAAGGAGAGACTGAAGGCACTGGGGCTGCTTAGTCTGGGGAAAAGGAGGCTGAGGGGAGTCCTTATTGCTCTCTTCCGGTATCTGAAAGGTGCCTACAGCAAGAGTGGGGTTGATCTCTTCTCACTGATGACAGGTGATAGGACGAAGGGAAATAAATAGCCTGAAGTTGCGCCACGGTAAGTTTAAGTTGGATATTAGGAAACACTTCTTTACAGAAAGGGTTGTTAAGCACTGGAATAGGCTCCCCAGGGAGGTGGTTGAGTTACCATTCCTGAATTATGTCTTTTGGATGTGGTGCTCAGGGATATGATTTAGAAGAGGGTTGTTAGGGTAGTTTGATTAGGTTGTGGTTGGACCTGATGATTTTTAAGGTCTTTTCCAACCTGAGCAATTCTGTGATTCTATGATTCTTTTTTTTTTTTTTTTTTTTTTTTTTCCCCTACATGTTGAAATAGTCTTTGATTAACATAATTTGATCCAGAAATACTGTAATGGAAGTGAATACTTCTCTTAGACTATGAGAATTTTTCAGTAGGTTATGAATTGATTGTGCACCGCCTATTCCTCACTGTGTCTCTGAGTCAACAGATAAGTCACCCCAACAGTCACAGTGCAGTAAAAATTGATACCCAGATCTTTAGACATATAACACACTTAAGGTATTTCGGTTGGAAGCAGTATGCAGAGTACCTTCTTGTTTAAGAGTATCTGGTCAAGGTCTTTTTGACTACTGAGGTCTCTGAGTATGGTTTCAAAACCATTTTCAATACAAAAGGGGATAATAAGGAAGATGCCATGACCATGGAAGAACATACAGAGATATAAACCTGACCAAGTTATGACAAGAGAGGCAGTGATGAAGACAAACCTAATCTGGTACACTAATTAATATTTGGAATGGGAAAGTGTTTATTTGTCAGTAAGATTGCTTGAGTAGTCATTTGGGATGATAAGGAAAGGGAAGAGGTCAAATATATAAAACCTGAACAATTAGTATTAACAAAAAGAAGCACAAGAGACCAACCTGGTGAATCACATTAATTGATGGGCAATAAAGAAACTGCTAGGAAAATTTGTAGCTGGGAAGGATGTGTATCTGATGGTCCAGTATGTTGGAGAGTATGTTCAGTGGGGCTGTGAGAACTGATGAGACAATGAGCAGGGCAAAAGGAGTGGGGGGATCAGAGGAAGAGCAGACAGAAAGGGATGTAATAGGCTTTATAGGGATTATAATAGGGACTATTCATATGTAAAACAAGGCTAGTCAGCACACTTGTCTGACCCAGCTCAGTTCCTAATCATGGCAGTTTGCCCTGTCTTCTTTTTATTTTTGTTTATACCACTCTGCATAACCCCACTCTCCATCCTCTGTTTATGTTTTATGTGAGATCTGTGTGTAGGTGCTGTTAATAGCAGCATCTTGTCAGTGGCAGTCTGTTTGACCATCTGCAACAGTGTCCTTTATGCATCTGAATATCCATCTCTGGGACACACACTCAGCTTTACTACCGACTGAACCTGCAAAATGAAAAGCAACAGCTGTTTCTCCCAGCCTGGACAAAGACCCTTGGCTCCTAGGCACTGGGCTGGGTCCTGGTGGCAGGACAGGGTAGCTGGAGGAGGCAGAGAGCCTCCTGATAGACACTGTAGAGGAAAACATTAAAAAATTCATCTCTCTTATCACTTACTAATATAACATTGCTTTCTTAGAGCTTTAATATTTTAAGTTTCTACTGTACAGTTATGAAGTAAATTGTTTTTATAACAGGGAAAACACATCATTGTCTTTAATTTCCTTGCATTTACTTTCATCTGAAAGAGCTTAGCACCTGAAATTGGTGACATATTAGCTAACTGATCATTTTTCCTACAAACTCTATTACAGAATTATTTTCACCCGTTTTCAGCAACGGATCCACAAACACAAAAGACTGGTTCTACATTTGAATTACCGATTAAGTATATTTCAGTAGGTTGCAAATAATAAGAAGAATGTGTTTGTCTCTACCAAACAGAAAGTTGCTGCAGTATATTATTATAATTATTAGCATTACTATTACTATTTCCTTATGGATCACGTGGAAATATTATATTTCTGGTAAAATTGGTGCTATTTATGTGGGAGGTTAGTAGCCTGCATGGTAGTGCACCAGACATCTATCCAGAAAGTTTTCATCTTTCCGCCTCAAGTGATATGTCCTCTTCTATGGCAAGAATATTTCATCATGTCTAAATTTAATTTGAAAACTAGTACAGCAAACCCTCTCTGAACGTGTCCTACTAAGGTCAATATTCTCCTTAAGAAAATAGGAATGTCTCTTCCTGTGACAGGAAAGGCTGTTGAAATGGATTGTCATGGCCTGGCCACATTATGAGAAAAATTTTCTCCCTCTAGTGAAGGTTTTCTCCAGTCACACTAGAATTCTGGTATGTCAGCCCACTGATTCCAAGTGAAGAAAAAAAAAAAAAAAAGAAAAAAAAAAGTACATTACAGTTCAAACCTTTGCTTTACAACTGCTTTTAAAGTATAGGAGTTCTTTTTCTCACTCAAATACAAATTTTTAAATTGGTTATCTTAGCCTGACTTGATCACCTTCTCACAAGATCAAAGCAAAATGATCGCTAAACAAATCAGTTCTAAATTCACTTTCCTTTTTAAAAAGAGAAATGGGATTGCTCATGCCACATACATACAATTTTTGCTCACTGTTAGTCAAAGTCTGTGTCCTTCTTTGCTCCAAAAAGGAAGATGGGCAAGACAGCGAAGCTATGGAGTAATGTTCCTACAGTTATTATAGACGAAGATTTCTCATAAAGGGGAAGAATAATGGAAATAAGACATTAAATGTTAGGTGACCATCCAGTTCACCTCAAATTCCAGTTACTATATATTTTACTTTAAACATCATTAGTAAATGTTTTTAATGCTACTTTTTAAAAAAATAAACTATAAGAAAATTGTGTAGAATACTTGTTCACAAATAAAAAAAAATGTTTGATTTCCTTAAGCATCCTTATTGTATATATTGAAGAGAACTAATTAGATAACTCTCCTTGAAAACACCCTAGGTACTGATTGCCAGAGCAGATAGATCTTTAATTATTATTCCGCATGCTCAAATATCTTTACTAGAAATTTTCAGTTTACTGGCTACAGTAGTATTTGGAGAATGTGGGGAGAAAAAAATTAGACAATGTGAATGTGTCAACAGAATCAGAATGATATTCATCCTACATTATCCAAAGTTATGCCCTAGGAAATTTTGGTGTGAGTTGTTTAATTGTTGGTTTTGTTGTGCAATTTAAACAATATAAGAAAAGTTAGTTACGTATATATGTTCTATAAGAAATGAATTAATGTAGTCTACCACTTAAGAAGATGAATGGACAATTACAAGTGGTCATTTTTATTACACAATGTTAAAACATAAAACTCAACAGTTCATTGCATCAAGCGAATTTATCACGCTACATAGATAAATAAGTCTTTGAATAATATTAAAAAGTTTCCCAGAAAAAAAAAAAAATTATGAAACATACAGTATCTTTTAGAGAGACCACATAAACTGTATAATAAAGTCAACAACAAAAGACATAGAAATCCCAAGGATATTTATAACAAATTCTTGGACCCTAAATGTTAGGGTTTATACTCATTTTACTTTTCAATTCAACTCAAGAAGGGAAGAATTCTAACTCCAGTGCTGTCCCCTTTTGATGTCCCTCATCAACTCTAACTTTAAGGCTTCTGATGACTTAACATCAGTAAGAAGTTAGGAACCACCACACTGCTCTCTAATTCCCTTTCTTAGAAGAACTGAGAAAAAATATGACAAAGGAAAAGCTCACAGGCCAGGGTAATGATAGGGAGATCACTCAGCTACCACGATGGGCAAGAAAAGGATCAGTAGGAGGGAGATTAAAGTTATTTGTTGCCAATTAATACAAGACTATAGCAGAGAGAACTAAAGCAAACGAAAAAACACCTTTTCATCCATCCTGTTCTGCCTCTTCCCAACAAGCATCCTAGGAGAAGAAGGAATGGAGGCTGCTGTCAGTCTGTGACTCCCTGCCTATCCCTTGTGTGACAAAACTGGCACAATATTAGCTTAGTATTCAGATTTTATTTTTGTTTTTATTTCTTTTCCCATCAAGAATTTATCTTCCTCTTTAAATGTATTGTCTGATACATTCTAAGTTTCCTATACCAACTGATCAATTCATTTTTATAAGTGCATTTACTCATACTCAGTTAGGAGTATGTGCTTAAGAATTTGTGTCTAACTTCACTGAGAAAGCTTTCAGAAGTACTGGCAAGAAATAGCTTGATCTCACACACTTCACAAAGACAACGTGACAGTTTTCAAGTTAGGGCTTTGTAATGATCTCCAGCTAGCTGCAGTCTAATAATGTGAAGGAAAATCCTTTACTTGTGTTTGATATCTGTGTCATTTATAGGACAACATTTACAATACAGAGACAAGCCATAGCTGATTGCATTTTGTGTCCTAACAAAAGAGTAAATTCTCAAGTTACAAAATTCATTGGAAAAAACAGATGAAAAGAACATGTATGAGTACAGCATCTGTATACAAGAATATTTGAGTGGAATGTTTTTACTTGCTTACATGAAATTGAGACGTGTATTAGTTATTTTCTTCCTTCTTCTGAGTTGCCAGTCCGCATTACAATACTGCCAAGTTGTATCCTATTCATAAACTGAGTTATATTCAGCTCTTGTTTACTGATACATTTAGAAAGGTCATGGTTCAGCAAGTCCTAGGCATGCAGTAACTCATATAAGTACTCCATTGAATCATTCTTCTGTTTTTATTTAGAAGCGTGTTTTCTCTACATATTTTTCACATGCCCTCTCTAGAGGGCACAAACTGTCAATATGTCGTATTGCTGCTGGATTTCTGAGTTGACCTCAGCCAAATAATTTTGAGCAATTTCACAGCAGGGATCTTGTTGCATTGAGAGCGCTGTATTCCCATGTATTTTATGGGGACTCTAGTCCAACTTTTGTTCTTTCATTTCACAAAACTGCTTTTCATGCCTCTAAGGCTAGATCACTCCTTCCAACTAGAAGTGCTTTCAGCACTTGATGTTAACAAACTCTGTGCTTCTCTCTGCAATGGCCATAGCAATGTAATGAGCTTCTGACGCTGTGCATTGTCACCATGTACTCTGCAAAGGGAGTTACAGCTACTTACTCAAGAAAACAACATTATTATACCTGAGATTTTGTTTGCCTCTTAAATAATCTAATTAGGTTCATGAAGGAAATAAGTCTGATCTTCATTGTAACATTGATATAATGGGAGGCAGAACAAAGACATATACTTCATAAACACTATTTAGAATTATTTAATAAGGCAATTAATAAACTTTTCTGAGCAAATTGTCTTTTAATGTTACTTTCAAGTAACACATATGCTGAAATCAGTAATAATTTGTGAATTTATAATGCTGTGATACATATAATGAAATGAAAAATGACAAAATTCAACATTAGTTTTTCTTTTGGTCTTATGAACCTCGCTATTGAAAAAATTTGGATAAATGACATTTTTTTTAAAAAAAAGTAAAAATAAATATACAAAAGAACATGAAAAATATCAAAGTTTACAAGAGATTTTAATGCAATTCATTGCAGAAAACGATAGCCAGTTGGAAGGGTAGAGTTGAATTGATTCAACCAGGAAAGCACTAAGTAGCAAAATAGTACAGGTGCCTCTGAGAAAACTTTTCAAATTATATTTTTTTGCACAGGTATGGATATATGTGAAGAAAATGTAGAAAGAAAAAGAGGCTTGGCATTTTTAATACTGTGCTTGCCAACATTCTGTTCTAAATTTGTGTATGTTTTTTGTTTGCTTCACATTTTGCTTCAACTCTGTATCTCTCTCTTTTTTTCTACCTCCATACTGTTTTAGAGGAATCTTCCCCTGAGCCCTGAAATACACTGAAGGTTAAGCTGGTTGTCTTTTAATTCATCCAGAGGGTGATAGTTACTATTTGCCAGTAACTATTAATAAGATATATGTCATTCTGTACTTTCTGCCACGTTTATCATTTCCACAACCCCTTATTTATGTATTAATAGCTTCCCAAAGGACTGGGGGGGGAGGGTGGAATATGTATTCTCAGTTCACTTTCATTTTTTTCTTTCACTTACCTTTCCAAATCTTTATATTAAGTAATTGTTTGAAAATTTAATTGACTGTGTAATGAGGAGAGATTGACTTTCTACCACTGTTATTTGTACAGTACATGTACAGTAACTCAGTAAGCCAAATACTGATAGTCATAGCATAGCTATTTACTACCACATTACACTAGGAAGTCTTTTCCACAACTGGAGAAAGTAATTAGCATGAGAACTGTTTGAAAGTGCAGCTTTGTGAGATGGGATTTTGTTTTCTATTACTTCTTCCTTGTAATTAGATGAAGGGTGACAGACATTTCTATAAATATAAAATGGTAAAGCCTTTTCTATTGTACATGAATGACAGGGCAGAACAATTGAGTCAAAGATAAAATGCATGATTTTCTTATTTAGTACTGTAAAGTATTTAAAAGACATAAAAAGACTACAGTGAGTATCAAATGATAAAAATGTCTTGATTCATTCCGGTAGTTGCTTTTGTGTTTTCTTTCTTTATCCCTTGGTAATATCACATCACATCCAACTGCCTGTAGTTTCTCTTTGTTAAGCTCATTTGGAACCGCCTCTGAAACCTAAGATGTGTAAAGAAACAGAAGGATACTTATAGCACTTCTCTTTCTGTCTTTGTCTCCTTAGCACTGTATTCTTTAATCAGTCTTAGCTGAGGAAAGCTTCATTTCTTTCAAGGTGTACAGCTCATAGAAAATTCTGTCCCTACCTACCATACTTAAGTGCTGTCAACCTTGGAAAAATATCTATCAATTATCTGAACTAACTCATTTTGCTGGTTATGCTGTGACGTTTCACACCCTCACTTATGTAGGTACAGATGTGAAACAACTATTTGCAATGTATTTGTTCTTCCCTCTCCTTTTTTACTGAGCATTTTGTTGAGCCAAAGCAAATGACTGGTGAGATTCTAGCATTAAGAGTAGCATTCAGGCTAAATTTTCCAGTGCAATCCTTATCGTGTCAGAATAAAGGTTAAGCTTTTCATCCCTTCCTGAGCTATTTATGCTCTTTTAGAAGATCCAAACTGATACGTTTCATCCATATTTTATTCTGAATCAGATTTCTTTTCAAATACCTGGAGTATATGAAATGTACTGAAATGGCTTAGGTTTTCTTTTGAATATTGTTTTTATCTCTTATTTCAAACCTTACATGGAAAATCATTTCATCTATTTTCAAGGGTATACAAGGACTATAACACTGCTCATGGAGAAGATCAAGTTAAGGAGCTCATTCACTTCTCTGTTAAGGTACTTATGAATACATATACATGTATATGAATGTACATGTATCAAAGGAATCTGTATGTAAGATGGTCATGGCACTGAGTTTGTCAGAGCTTGAGATGCATTTGGATAATGCTTTCAGCCATAAGTTTTATATGTAGGACTGTTTTCAACCAGCATTTGGACTCAAGGATCTTTGTGGTTTGCTTCCAAGCTGAGAGGTTATATGAATTTATGATTGGAATGCAGTGCCCAGGGAAGATGTGGAGTTCCCATCCCTGGCAGTGCTTAAGAGACATGTGGAGTAGTTAGCAATGGTACTCAGTAGGCCAGGTTGATAATTTTGAAAGTCTTTTCTAATCTAGATGATTCTATGATTCTGTAGCAATGTGGGCCTTTAAGTGCATTTGAGCATATAGATATGTATGCGTACATAAATATGCATATGCACATTATATGGTTTCATCCTATTTTAAAATAATACTAAATTAATTTTTATAGATTCCTTGTATATTCCTACAGACAGACTCAAGCATGCATGTCTGCATGAATATTTTCAAATAGAATCCATGGGTTAAAAACAGTGTATGTAATCTGATGTATAGTATTGTCTATTCATGTATTAACTAGGTGCTGCTGAGATTATAGGAAACTATTTCTTAGATTATTATAATTATTTTTTCTACTGTTTGATAGAAAAATACAACTGGTTAATGCCCTACTAAAGCCTACCTTTCAGTTAGTTTATTTGATGTCATCTGAATTACAGTTTACAACAGATAAGTACATAGCTCAAAAATAATATTTATGTGACACTACCTCTATAGAAGAGTTGTTAAAAAAAAAATATGAAGATACAGGCTATAAATTCAAGAACCAAAATGATATGTCATAGGCAGTGGATATTTGAGATAAGATTTGTCCTGAAATTCAGTTGACTAATGATGGAAGCTTTCATTCATCACATGTGAGTAAACAGAAGAAGGCCAGGTGTAGCACAGAGGAATGCTACAAATGTATCCAGCACCAAAATCTTCTCTTTTATTTTCTCAGCATAAATTTATTTACAAAATTAGAAATAATAATTCTTGTTTATTCTTTTCTCTATCTCTCTATGCATCAATCCATAATTTGGTTCAATATAAAATCATCTCAAAAACAAAACAAACAAAACAAAAAAAAAGAACCAGAATATTTTCCTATGTAATTTTTTTCTTTCTTTCTGTAAAGAATTAACTTTCTTTGATACTGCTTCTAATATTCTTTTTATTTGTCTTTCCCTCATCTTTGTAGAATATAGATATTCTTGTGTCAGTCATCTGTCACTGATAAAGGAAGAACTTCTATATCCTATTTATGTAGTGACTACATGGACGGGTACTGATGCATGGTATAGAAAACAAGTTGCTAATCATTAACACGTAGCACTGCCATTAAGCTGCACCAGGTTGTGGATAATGTGCTACAAGATAAAAGAAACAAAACCAGTAGCAACTAGCTCTCTAAAGCTGGAAATGTTTCAAACCTTTGGGATTTGTAGCTCCAGCAGAAGAGAAGTGATACTCAGTCTCCTAACTTGTGTAGAAATATTTACACAACCATTGTTTAACTAGCAGCTATACTTGATGACAGCAGAAGTAAGATATGCACAGCAGTTAAAATATTAAACAATGCACTCTACTGTATCAATGCATATAAGCTTGAACTAGAACATACTTACCTGTGTTAAAGATCTAGCTGCTACATGAGACTGTCACACTACCTTTTTCCTCTGCTTCTCTATTGGAAGCCTCATATTTCTGGCATTCTCTCATAAGCAGTATTGCAATATACGAAGTAATAGCATCTCATTTCAGAGTAATTCATAAGTTTATTCCTGAGAAACATGGATAAATATCTTCAGACTGAGGAAGTTATGGATACAGAGATATATACTATAAATATTATAACCTTAAGATGTAAATATATTGATGTTAATATTCAGCTCAGCTTTCCAAGGAAGCTGCAGCTGCTTTATATGAGTGGCTTCTTTGGCTTTGTGTGTGTTAGATGACTAGAGGAAGCTGGCAGTACTAACGTGCTAATATTTCAGATATGTGAAAACAGGTATGATTCTGCACCTATCAAAACTATGAATTTCAGTTGCTAAGAGAAATTTCAAGTGTTGATTGTCTCTATAGTCAGATACCAGCTGAACAGTTGAGTAGGTTTTGTTAATAGCACATCTTTAAACTGAAGTATGTTAGGAGAATTTCACTGTATGTTTTTTGTTGCTGTTGTTGCTTTCTGTTCACCTAGATTTGTACTCTTCATTTAGTCAACAGAATAACAATGACACGAACATGCTTTCTGTTATGATCCATATCCGTTTGATTTCTTAGATACCAACAATAAGATGATTGACATCTTAGATGCGTCACTTTCTAAACAGACTCAAAGATGATCTCTTACTTGCCTCTACGTTTGGTCAGATGAATTCCATCTCTAACACCTGTCTAAGTTCTCCCATCATTTGGGGCCTATCTCTTCCAGTTTGTATCTTAATATTTTTTAATTCTCTCTTAAGTACTGATAATAGCTTACAACTACCCATAATTATTGTGCATGAAATAAAGGGGGGGCAAAAAAAGACTCTGTAAAGTACTTCCGAACAGAAACCATATAATATCCAGATAGCTTTTGTGTTCTGACTATAGTCTCATTTAGATGTACAAACTCAAATATATGGAATGGAATACTGGAGGAAGTTAAAGAACTGGGGAAGCAGTTTTTCAGTTTTCTATTATTTAATTGAAGTAAATTATGTTTGTAATGTTTCATAGAATACCTGAATATTTTAGGGGCAAGGAATTTTTTGGACTACAACTTACACTGTATATCAGTCAGAATCAGTTCACCACCAGATGCTATTCTGGATAACAGAGCATTTGAGATGATAATATAAATTAGTTGCAGGTTTAGCAATAAATATTAATTGATAAAGTCCCACCCATCACTATATGATCCATGATAAAAACATTTTCCTTTGAAATAATAAATTTCTAAGAAACTCAAGTCCCTGTTTTTAATAATTTAAAGAAGATTTTATGCTGATCTTCCACTTCCCTGTGAGAGACACTTCTCCATTAATCAATTAGCAAACTGAATGTCTATTTTATAGTCTTGGAAGATCTTCAATTATACTTAAGTACCTTTGGAACTTCTCAGACAAGTCTCATAAAGTTAGAATTTGGCATCAAATGATGGTCAGAGATCCTGCAATTCCTCCATCCAAGGCATAAAAGTGAAGGAAATGTTCACTTTAGTACTGTAGAGGAAAATTCACACAGTATTCTGAAAATAAATGGGAAGTCATAAGAGGAAAAATATGTGATAAAATCGAAGATTAGAAAATGAGGAAAGCTCATTCTCTTTAATTTTGTATCTGAATGTTTTATCATAGTATGTTAGAAATGCAAAAGAGAAAGAAATAGCTGATTTCTTTGCAGCTCTGACAATGAAGAGGAACAGATTAAGATTTTTGTGTGGCAAACTACAGATGTGCAGCATTTGATCCTTGAATCTTTCAGGATTAAGCAAAAAATTTGATAGTAAAAACCTGCAAGAAAGTCAATTGTAAGAAATATACAATTATGAGAAAAAAAGAAGAGTTCTACAGCTTTTTACCTCAGAGCCTGAATGTGTTTAACACAGAGATAAATACTGCTGTTTCTATTATGTGCTAGCCATATAAAGATTAAGTACAGTGAAGGAAAAGTGCTTGCATAGAGCAGCACTCTTCAAGTTTGGCTTAAAGACTTCTTCAGATAAAGCATGCCTGTAGACCTTCAGTTGTTCCCAACATAATCCATTATCTTCCACAGTACACAGTCAGAGGAATTCAAAGTCTGAATCTGTTGTAACATTTTTAATGATAACAGTACTACTATACAGCTTGATCAATGGGACTGGAATTAAAAATGAAATTTAAGATGATCTGTAGATATAGACAGAATTAGCAAAGACACAATGTCCACATTATAAAGGGCACGTTCTCTCATTCATCAACATATACTTACAGAACTTCACTGAATTTTGCTCTCTGTTCATCTAATTGGTAGCTTTTGTTCTGTGTAGACATCTGGCTACCTTTTCTTTGCCAAGACATGATCTAAGATACAGCATTTAGATTCTTAAATATATTCCAGCTAAAATAAGATTGATCACTATAAAAATATTCAGTCATATAAAATATAATATTTAGTACACCTATATATTCTTTGAATGTATGTGTCTAAATGTGTATGTGTAACTGTATATGCAAATTGAAGTAAAGTAAAAAAGAAGTTATAGTCTGGACATTGCCATGCAACTGTTTTGATATATCTCAAGTTGAACAGGTTTTATTTGCCAGTATGATGTCAACTATGTATTTTTAATGAATATTTTTCTGCCTGAAGAACAAAAAAGAAAAATGTCACCATAGTCAACTCACATAAAGATGTGAAAATACTGAAAATACTTTCTGCATCTTCAGGTTCATTCTCATGTATGAGTGGAAATGCGGGAAAGGTAATTGTAATGTCACATTGCTACGCTTTTTAAATATTTTTTTTGTTATCTTACTCTGATGAGCAGAAATATATTCAAGATGAAAAATTAATGGCAATGTTCTGTATCTGCTTAATTATGAAAAAAAGAAGTGATTTGATATTTTATCTGGATAGTATAAATGCGATATTTGAAGTGTTCACAATTGGAAACTATATACAATTTTTTGCTTCTATAAACTGTAAACATAATAATAATGCCCCATTAAGTAAGGTGGGGTGGATGAAAAAACTAAGAATAGCATGAATATCAGATTTCATTGTGACTGCTTGGAATCATAAACTATAGTACCAGAGAATAGGATTGGTATTCAGATAGTGAGAAAACACAAAACTGCATTGCATATCCTTATCAAAGTTTGTTAAATTTCGGATGTTGTGGGACAAAACTATATCATTTATATAGATAGCTTATATTAAAGTAACAGTGCATAATTCAGCTAGAGTTAACAAATTCAGTTTATCTTCCCATTAAGTGTAGCCATTCAGCTTAACTTTTCAAGTTGTGTATTTAATTTAGTATATGCTTTTTTCTGTAGTCAGTTAGAACCACTCACCTCTTCTAAAATAAAGCCAGGTGACAATAGCACTTGCTTAGCTTTTTTGTCAAGCTAAAGTCAGATTCAATCAATCGTATACTACAGATAAAATGCTGATAAACAAATGAAATAAATGCAGCTCACTGACTCAGAGAATGAAATGACTGGACATATCAAATTAAAGTACATAACCATCAAGTGAACATCTGTAGCACCAACTTTATTTTTCAAATCATGTTGCAGAGAAAGAGAAAGGAAAAATTTTCTCATGCATTATATATATATATATATATATTTAGTTCTTATTGATATAGAAGCAAAAGTCGTGTAGAGCATGTATTCTACATAGGCCATCAGCTTAAGCAAGATGAAGTATTTAAAGCACTCATTGCCTCTATTTTGATGAATAAATTATTGTTACTTCACTGATAAATTCTGCATGGTTTCTGTATTCTGGAAAAAGCTGAGGTGCTCAATAACTTCTTTGCCTCAGTCTTCACAAGCAAGGACTCTAGTCTCACTACTCAAGATGCAGAAAGTAAAGGTAAGAAGTGGGAGAAGGAAGAGGGAGGTGATTTTGCTCCTCTACTCCACGCTTATGAGATCCTACCCACAGCACTGCTTGGTTCTGGGGCCCTCAACACAAGAAGGACATGGAGCTATTGGAGAGGGTCCAGAGAAGGACCATGAAGATGATCGGAGCGCTGCAGCACGTCCCCCTGTTGGGACAGGCTGAAAGAGTCGGTGTTTTTCAGCCTGGAGAAGAGAAGGCTCTGGGGGGACTGTATAGCAGCTTTCCAGTATCTGAAAAGGGCCTACAGGAAAGCTGGAGAGAGACATTTTATAAGGGCATGTCAAGACAGGATGAGGGGAAACGTCTTTAAATGGGAAGAGGATAGGTTTAGACTAGATATTAGGAAGAAATTCTATACTGTGAGGGTGGTGAGACACCGGAACAGGATGTCCAGTGAGGTTGTGAATGCCCCCTCCCTGGAGGCATTCACACCCAGGCTGGATGGGGCTTTGAGCAACCTGGTCTAGAGGGAGGTGTCCTTGTCTATAGCAGGGGGGTTGGAACAAGATGATTTTAAAGTTCCCTCCTAATAAAAAACATTCTATGATTCTATGATTATTTCAGTGGTAAAGATTAACTTCTGGCAGATTCAGAAATCTTGGTATAGCAGCATATATTTTAATTCCCTTGCACATTGTTTCCAAGGAATTGCATTGCATAACCCTCAAATAGCATTAGGGAAATAATCTTGAATAAAACAAATTTTTATGATTCATCAGTGCTTGTATTATTAGTCCCTTATTCATCCTTGTAATAAGAGAGATGATACAAAACCTTTTTTCAGCTCTAATGGCAAATTTCTTTTAGATGGAAGCCTTATATTCGTAAGCTGACAATTATTTTGCCATAAAACAAGTGATGATGAGATGCTTTGTTTGCGAAAGCTTCAGAGCATCAATATTGCTGGCATTCTTTAGAATCTGTCATAGCTTTGATATCTGTTTGATCTCCCCAAAAGCTTGCCTTATCAGATAACTCACATAATTGCTTTCTTGAATTATACAAATTCCTTTTTGTGAAACTACCTTCATATTATATAGTCAAACTGCTATGACCTGGATCTTAATACTTTGATGCCATCATAATGAGTGAAACAAATGAAATAAACAGACTGCTTATATGGTCCTAACTGCCCCCTTTTTTTCTTTTCTTTTTTTTTTTTTTTCTGAGACACATTGTTTCTGTGGTTTCAGCTTTCACGTATCACTATTGTGACTTACTCAACCGTGTATTTTATTTTGGCTTTCCTAGGGCACTTGCTGATTCTTCTGTATTAACTGAGTCTTTTATACATGTATTAAATTGTTAAGAATTGTTTATGGAAAATAAATCATTCTTGACATTCTTAGTTCCTCTTTCCTTCTTAATAGAGCATAATCTATATTTATGCATGTACTCAAGAGTAGTCTTTCATTTTAAGTATAACAAAGCAATAATATATTTGTAGTTTAAATGTTTTCTGCCACTATTTTTTTTTCTTTTTAGAATGATACAAAAAGAATAGACAGAATATAGATTGTCATTTTTTTCCTACTAAAATTGGTTAATTTTATTTTTCATTGTGCTTTCCAATATTTAGATTTGAGTAGTTTTATATTATTTATTTTATTTTACTTTAAATGTTTTTATTTGTCTTAGTAGAACCTATGAGAAGAATTAGACCCTTTGTATTGCTATTCTAAAATAATTAATCTTCTAAAATAATTGTAAAAAATGAACTTTTATAAGACATTGTTAGTTCAGTGCACAACACAGTATGCCAATGAATATAAGTAACATCTCTAAAAAAGCCCACTACAGCTTACAGTGTCATTTTTACATATGTGATTTTCAGATTTACCTCTGCCATAGGATTTTAAAGATACATTAAAGTGGAATAGAAAGTATATGATCTGTGGTTATCATATATAATGAAAAAGATATGATTCTCTTTGTAAGAATAGATTTTTTTTGTAATAATAGTGTAGGTGATTCATTCAACACAAATACAGAAAGGGAAAGGTAGAAAATTTTAAAAGAAGTTTATCTGTGTTAAACATTGCATGGCTCCTCCCTAACTATTGGTTCACATAATAGTCAAGTAACTCAGACATTATTTTATAATTTTTGACAGATGACATAATAGTAAAACCTTTTGTCTTTAAGTATGCGTGAAATGGTAGAGAAAATATTAATAAGGATGCCATATGAATTATATGTTCCAATAGCAAAAATTGTGCATTTATCTATATTTATGTTCTTTTTTTTTCCCAGTAGATTTCAAGCACACATTCATCTGTAGACACAAGTTCTGTTCATAATGTCATTGTGCTATGGGCTGAAGCTTATCTGAAAGCGTTTTTCAGTGAAACGGGACCTTGTCTACATTTACACCAGCTGTAGCTGATGATAATAATCTGGATGATCTGGAAAACAAAAATACATCAAACAATTTGTGTCCTGTAACTTTTGGTAATCTCACACTTTTGTAGTAAATTTGCGAGGATATGCCAGAGAAAGACACAAAGCCTGGCAACTTCAGTGTGGCCTTAGGTATAGAAAGAATCAAAGAGGTAGGCTTGGGGACATATGGACAACAAAGCCTTTAAAGGTTTTTGCGAACAGTCTAAGAAAACAAAATGAAAAATAGTTAAATAAAGAGCCCTTCTGTATGGGGTAAGAACACATGTCAGTCACAGTGCAATAGGCTGAGCCGACAGTGGAGGCATTACACACAGGGGCCCGGACCTTCGTTGAAAGTATGTGGAGATTTCACAGTTATGGCCAGCTAAACTCCACAACAGCAATCTCTCACTCCACTCGTCAAAGGAAGAGGGTGGAGAGAAAATATGATGGGGAAAAAAAAAAGTTAGATAAGTACAATGTAATTAAAGAAAAACAGAAAGTGACAAACAAGTGAAGATTGTATAGAAGCAAAGAAAGGGAAAACAAGAAAACAATTATTCTTTACTTTCCATTAGCAAGCCATTTTCAATCATGTCTTGTGTAGCAAGGCCTCAATAAGCAGTTAGGACAGACCTTCACGTAACAAGTTCAGCTCCTTCTTCCCCTTTCCCCGCTTTTATTTCTGAGCATGACATCATATGTCATGGAATATACCTTTTATCAGTTTATTTCAGCTGTTCTGGTGATGTTCCCTCCCCATTTCTTGCTCTCCCCTTGTCTGCTGGCTTTAAAAGGTGGGGTAGATGCTGAGCAACAGACAAAACCTCAGTATGATATAAACGCTGTCCTATCTACAAGTGCAGAACACAACACCATATGGGCAGCTGTAGGGAAAGTTTACTGCATCCCTGTCAGACCCAGTAAAAGGAGTGCCCATTCTCTAGAGTCAATGTGGCGTTGGATGGTTATGTTGGCCAAGTGCATGTGTATTGTAGAGATCCTGATCTGTTGATCTCTACAGAAAACAAAACAAAACAAAACAAAAAGGGTAAGAAAGACAAGACCAGTGAAAAATGAAAGAAATAACCAGGAAATGCAAGATTATGTATGGATATGAGATTATGTGTGTTCTCAAATTTTATTTTGCATCTACCATTTATATATTCAATCACGTAACTACAATTCTGAATTCATATTCCTTCTCTTCATTCTATACTATTTCATCTGAACTACTAACAGCTTGACTACAACTATTTTGTTCTCAGTTTTACCCCAGAGAATTTCCATTGATTCCATGCAGTTTCTTTTGATTTATATCAGGATGAAGAAGATGAAATTCAATTAATTTGTTTTCCATCATAAAAGAATGAGGAAAACTTCACAATAGCCTTTTGACATAGTCTATTTCATTATACCTTCAGGAAATGATTTCAGTTAAAGAAAAGCATCTCTCATTCAATTTTTTAATGTCTAGTTTAACCTTTCCAGACACATTAACCTTTGCATTACTATTAGTAGTTCAACCTTATTATTCATAAACTTCTTTTTCTCAAAATATTTGATATTAAGCACATTTTACTGCTTCCATGACTTGAAATTTCTTGTTAATTTACTTTTCCACGTTCCTGACCCTAAAAGAGGAGGTGATTTCCATTAGTGGCTTCGTGCTTATCTTACTCAGTTCTGACATGCAGAATTGCATTTTGTCTTATTGCTTGCCAAAATTCATCAACTGGCTACTGATTTCAAGCTCTGTATATTACTGATAGCCACCATGGTTGGTTGAATAAATCCCATAATGGAAAAGGACTTTAATTCCAATATTGTTGTTGGTTTGTTTGTCTGTTTCTGTTGGACAGTTAGCAAATATTATATGGATTATATAATCAAGTAAATGTTCTAATAAAAGAAGAAATAATTTGGCTTCAGATTAAAAAGAGCAATGATTTTTATTATTATTATTATTATTATTATTATTATTATTATTATTATTATTATTATTATTATTATTATTATTTTATCTAACCCATGTCTCTGCTTCCACTTTCCAGCCCTCTACTAAGTAATTTCTGGAGACAATGATGTGCTCTTAACTTGGTGGAATATGCTGTGAAATTATATACCTTGAGGTCTTGGATCGCTCATCTTTTTAGAGCTGATACCACATTTCTGATAAAATATTTGACAGCAGGGTAATAGGCATTGTTGGGAATCCTCTCCGGGCTTATCTCTTATAATCAGCTTCTCTTCTCATACTCTTAAGTGGCTGAGGTCTAATCATAGCACACAGAGATCCAGGGATGCTGAAGGATAAGTGATAGAAGGCATAGAGCCTTTTATAAGATGCAAATAAAAAAGCATTTAGAAATAGTGCAAAGGTTATTATGGAGTCATTTTAGTATTACAACATGAATACAGAATACAATATTTTACCATATAAAGCTCTTCAGTATATTCTTCACAAGTGTATGCAGCTCTCAGGACTGATGCAAAAATTAATATTAAAAAAAAGTAGTGTGCTATACTACTGACATAACTGGTTTCATCTGTAGAAAACTTAAAAGCTGTGAAAACTCTGCATGAACAAGGTTTCATATTTTGAGAATGAAAGTTATAAATTAACTATTCTACTGCCAGGAATGAAAAGATACAGTATTACAGTATTAAATTTTTATACTGAGTGTATCTTTTAGCTGATAAATCCAACATTATTTTTTGTTTATTTTCTAGTTGTAGTTGTGAAAATCAAATACATTGTCCTTATTTATATTATTTAACAAACAAACAAACAAAAAAAGGCAAAAAAGTCTTTCTAGGAAATCAGTGTTCTACATGGATACTTATTTAGTCTCTCAAAAATACTTAGCCCACTAAAACCTAAATTTAAACTTCATTCATATAAATATTTACTACAAATGTGAGAAGTATCCTTTCAGTTATTTGGGATGGTATATTAAAAATATAATAAAGTAATACACATAGAAGGTGTTTCAGGTTTAAATTATTTTTGTTGCTTTAGTTTCACTGAATTCCTATAGACTTGTGCTACTAAAATACTGCAGTAGATATTTTTTGATCATTTCTTCTGTTCTTCTCACCTTGATCTTCGATGCATTTCCTCATTTAATTCTTTCAGGTTTGTTGTTGTTCTTGTTGTTTTGTATTTTTATTTGGCAATAGTATGCCATGTATTTTGTTATCTGATCTTATTTGGTTCACTTACCCAATTGGGAAAACCCAGCTGTCAGTCAATAGTTTCTGAAATGTGAAAAGTTGAAAATGTTTATATTTTTCAGTGAGGTTTTGAAAAATTCATTAAGAAAGACATTAAAGCAAAGAAACATAGAACAAGAGGAAATAAATGCAATCTGTTAACCTTGAGGTTTTTTCTTTAGCTAGGTAGTGGTAGCATAGGTGCTTTTTGTTGGTGGTGATGGTGGGGGGTTTTTTTGCTTTTTTTTTTTTTTCCTTTTAAAATATGTTGCTTTATTAAAATCCCTAAAAGAAAGACTGAACTCTCTTTAAAGGAAAGCTTCTTAAAATCACTGAGAATGTGAAGCCTTTAAACGCTGTATTTTCTAAATACTAAACAAGTTATTCTAAAGATTTCCAATTAAACAAACAAGCGAAGAAAAAACAACAAAGAAAAAACAACTTCATTGATAATTTACATTCACAGAAGGATGTCTATCTATCATCAAAAGAAATGCTTTTCCTTATAATCTCTCTCTCTAAAATATTCAAATACAAAAAATATTCATACAAAAGTATGAATGAGTGGGCTTTGCCATTGGAAATTTCGGAATGAATTCCCTAAAAGATACATCAAAATACTTAGTTCATGAAACAATCTAATTGGATACTCTCATCAAATAGTCACTTTGGATTCTTTCAAATTTTCAGCTCTGCTGTGATAAGAAGGTAGAAGCATTATCTTACAAGCAGTTTTGAAGAGTGATGTCAATTATTTATAATATCATATCTAAGAATTTTCTTTTCCTGACTTTACATCATACTGAATGTTAGCCTCCTGTTGCTGCTATTAGGAAAAATTATGTGCTAAACCATTTAGATACATGAGTTATGATTAGACGGTATTTTTAGTTTTGCTTCCTTTTTTTTCCCCCTGTATATGCAATTGAACATTACTTTAAATTGTACTAGGTTTTAAATCTTCATTGTATTTTTACATTCTTGTAGTTATAATAGCATATATTACAGTAAACTTTTCTTTGCACTGAGTTACTCAAAATCAAATGCAAAGCTATTCAGCATTATATATAATGACACTTCTACACAGAGGGGACTATGATAATTCAGAAAATGGGAAAGCCTGCTGAACAGAAGTTTGCTTTGATTTTTTTCTTCTCTTTTCCTAGTAGGAATATGTTCTCTGTTTTTATTTCTATGCCTGTAGCAATATTTCCATCAACTCCTTGTTGTCTGAAAAGTTCTTATAAACTTCATGCAAATATCTACGTGGGCAGTTCTTGAAAGCCAAGCTACTTAACAAAGTGAGCTTTTATCAAAGCATTAAGCTGTTAATAAATGAAGAATGTTTACCCTCAGAAGAGCTTCAAAGAGTGTTTTGATGAAGATGAGCTTTCTTTCTCTTTTGCAGCTGTCCTTGCTTGCTTAGGGGAGCTGGCAGGCCAGATCAGGAGGGCTGCCAAAGAAGAATAAGTAGGAGGAGGTGGGCAAGCTTTCAGTGCAGGTGTTCCTTTAGAGCATGCTGTTTGATTACATCCTAAACTGTATCTGTGAAAGTAAGGCTGCTTTGTTCTTTTATGTATGCCCTATACTATTTTTAACCATGATAAATAAATAATATTTTTTTAAAAATACAAAAAAAAAAAAAAAAAAAAAAGTGCTTTTTAGACCACTAATTAGAAAAGTATTATAAAAGAAAAATAAAAGACATACCAACAAAAACCTATGACAGAATCATAATAATTTGCTGTCTTTTTAGTAATGTTGCTATGGTCATTCTCTTGTATAACTCATAAAGAGCAATATTGAATGAAATGATTCACATATAACCATAATTAAATAAAAGTGAACTAAAAGACTTTTTTTCTTTTAAGGAATCTTGTCATAGAGGTCTAGTTTAATAGCTATATGTTGGTGTAAGAACCTTTTTAACACTGGGGTGTTAATTACAGACTAAGTGTTTTAAACAGAAGTTGAATTGCTCTGCTGCTTTCTGTGCATGCTCTTTCAGACCTTGTTACAAATAGAGCTCCTGAACTGATAGAGAAACTTTTCTCTCTCCCTCTTAGTTTAGTGTACATGTGTGCTATTATTTTCTTTCCTTATGATTAATTTCTTTGTCCTTTGTACATGTAATGTATATATGCATTTCAATCTGACTGAAATTCCAAGGCAAGTCCTTGGAAAAAATTCCTTCAAGCTTGACTACTGATCATTCAATTCATTCTTGTATCTTTGATACATACAAGACAAAGACACCTGAATGTACCACCTATATGGACTACAGGTCCACAATAAATCCAACTGTCAGCAAAGTCTTTATCATTAGAAATCCTGATAAACAAAATCAGAACAGTAGGATATGCAATCTGAAAGATAGTATTGAGAGGATTACAGCCTTTTACAGTATGTATTTGGAGGTGCAATTCTTTAGCTCTATTTTCTTATTGCAGTGTCAAGACATTTGAAATGAATGCAAACCTGACATTTCTCTTTATGTTTATATTTCTCTGCTATGAAGAGAGAGCTGGGAGCCATAACACAGGTATTGGCCTTCTATCTTCTTTTTTCTACTGACAGCAACAGAAAAAAAATGTATATTTCTGTATAATATTATGCAGAAAAGGAATTCCAGTATTTATACTACTTAAAAATAACTTACTTTTCAGTTTATTGCTAAATCTTAAAGGTTAGGAGCAAATCATGTATTATGAT
Source organism: Phasianus colchicus (assembly GCF_987193195.1). NCBI lineage: Eukaryota > Metazoa > Chordata > Aves > Galliformes > Phasianidae > Phasianus > Phasianus colchicus. Next base: position 128,375,368 of record NC_143436.1, read on the forward strand.
CTTTTTTTACTTTTATTTTATTTTATTTTATTTTATTTTATTTTATTTTATTTTATTTTATTTTAATTTTTTGTCCAACATGATGCATTCTGTTCTTCCTGTAAAGAGATACTGTACATAAAATGCTTGGAATAAAACCATAGGACACGACAAATTACATACACAAAGTTAAAAGTAAAAGCCATCATTTTTCTGACAGCAGATGTACACAAGGCGACCAAGATCAGTATCTAAGCCACTATCAGGAGACTCAACAATACATTTTCCAGTGTCTATGACAATAAGTTTAAGATGTCGTGAAGAAAGGTGTTCCACTCTTGTAAAAGGAGCAAGCAGTCTTTACCCTCAGGACTAAAAGTCAGAAGTCACAATCACCTGCAGGGCAGTATCCTGACAACTACGGCTATAGGTGAGTATTCTAGCTGCAAGGGGAAGGTGCATGTACACAATACTTTGTAAACTTCTCTATGTTTTATGGATAAAAACCAAAAATCAGAAAAGAACCCTCATGTCTGAATTACCTATGTGTTTAATCTAATTAACAGTTTTCTTTATTAGTGACCATTAACATATTTTAAAAACAATGAATTTTCTTGGACAGAAAAGACAGAAAAAGATCTTCCATAAAATATTATTTGTTTCTAGAAAGAAGAATTGGTGTCTGTCACCAATGAATGTTTACTTATAAGAAAAAGTCAAGAGGAAATATTTCATCAATTCATATTACATCAGTCAGATCTTTTCATTACTTGTAAAGATCCACTTTTCCACCTGCAGTCAATTCATTTAACCTCTCCTCATATCACCTTCCAGTCATTTTTTCTGCTTTTAATATTTAGGGCACTCTTATATCTTTTCAGGTTTTATTGTCAATAACAATTTCATCATTATATTACAATAGACAGAAGATAAAATTAATATATTTTCTCTAATGTGAAACCCAAGAGAGTGAAGGTTAAAAGGACCTTTCTTTGACATCTTCAGCTTTTTTTTTTTTTTTTTTTTTTTTTACCAGAAAGCATGATTATATTTCATAGAAAATATGTTCTATGTCAAAAAGATAGCTCTCCTTAGAAGATACCGATGAAGAAAAAGCAACTAATGAAAATAAATAGAAAAGTGTTATAAGAAAGAAGATTTCTTTTTCATTTTACAGAGGACTAGTTAAGCACAAAAGACTGAAATAATCTTCTGAGACTTCCTTTTTTTTTGTCAGAAAGGACATAGCTTAAATACCCTATATACTTTTGCACCCATCATCTTCAGTAACTAATGCTCCTAGTTAAAACTCCTTTTGAAGGCTGACTAAAGGCAGAGGAGGAAGATTATATGCCAAGGTCATCAATTATAAATATGTTTATGGGGAACAGAATTGAAGTAATAGAAGGATTATGAACAGAGCAAATAAATTCATTGTCTGAAATTTGAAATTAGACATTTTCACTCAGGAACTGAGCACACATTACTTAAAAAGGAAGAAAATGAAGTGTTAGACAAACAATATTCTATTACAGTGAATTATTATTACATTAAGATTTCAAATTAATCAGAAGTTAGAGCCCTTTTATTTCCAGAATTAGGACTGTGGGAATAACTACTTTTCCAGTGTGATAAAAATCTACTTGATTTGAAAATTTCCATTTACCTGCTTAAAGAGAAAGATTTTTCTTTGTTTCTATTTTCAGTAAAAGTATGGTAAAAGCAAAAACAATAGCTAGATTTAACTGCTTGTCATAGATTTAATTTTAAACTAACTCTGAAAATCAACAATTACAGTCATTGTCTTGAAATTGGAAGACTGCCTCAGATAGAAAGTAGATTGGAAGCTGGGTGTCCTCTGTCACATTTGTGCTGAGTATTCTGAATTTATCAAATACCATTGACTAACACAGAAGAAAGCTGAAATAACAGAAATGAAAATATTAGTTCAGCTGCTTTGCTAGGACAACAGCTGCCTTTGAAGAGTTAAAGACCCCTACCATGATCTGTTATCTTAATTAAACAAAACAGAAGTTTGTGGGAAAAAAAAATATAATGAAAAAAGGGCAAAATATTTTTTTATTAAGTTTAGTTGGAAGACTAGGAAGAATTACATTGAAATGAGGGAACAGAGCTAGTAGTCCCACTGCTTACTAGCAGTTTGGCAGAAAAAGCAGACTCAAGAGGACAGACTTCTATGTCTCCAGGATCTCCTTAAAATCAAATGGCTTACCTATACTTCATGACCATGAGGAAGGCAGAAATATATTTAAAAACAAAGCAAAACCAAATAATATGAGAATATATATGATTCCCAAGTTTCCTTGCACTCATGAAATGTAAAAATGTCATTTATGTGTTATTGACTGGTCATTTGGGGATGTACACTGTACACATTCCCATTTTGTTTAAGTGTCACAATAGTATTTTATAGGAGTTGAATGAATAACAGCTTGATAACACTTTCCAGATTTCCTACTTTGACAGTCAAACTTGGCTTATTAGAAGAGCCCAATGGATAACCTTTTAGGGAGTCATTCAGCATGAAAGTAATGTGTCTTAAGGAAAAGTCAGCAGAGGATACCTAAAGCTTAGAAGCAATGAAATAGAGTGGCAGTAGTAAAGGGAAGGTGGATTTTACTTAAATAATAGTTCTTAACTAAAAATTTAAATTCAGATATTACCTGTTGAAGAAGTCATGTTTTATTCTGAGCTTTTTTTGACAGAATGTCTATGTAAATATTCTTTCTGAAGTGTAGTAAGTAAAGAAAGGAAGCATGAAAACAGTAGTAATACTACTTCCAGTGTGCATAATCACAAAAGGACCACTTTATTTCTTTTCTTTTCTCACATCAGCTCAATGCCTTTGGGCACACAATTCCTTAAAATATTACAAGATTTTACTTAAAAAAAGGGAAAGATTCTGTATATCCAGTATGGCCCTAAGGAAGAACTGATAATCTCCTGACAATTAGCTGAGTATATTTTGTTTTTCAGGATGCAATACAATGGATGGTTTTATAATGTGCAGAGCAGTGCAGTACAGAAATATCAATAAGATATTCATGTTCTGTCTTAAAATATTGTGCTCTACCTTGTGCAAGGGGTTTATCTCCAAACAATATCTCTAGATCTTTGCTTTTTCATTTACACTCTGAATGACTAGCATAGATGCAAATACCAGTATTATATTGAACACAGTTATAAGCAATCTGAATTATAGCTAACAACCAAATCTAAAATACTGAAATGCCAATAGAAGATATTTTTTACATTTATGCATTGTGGGTTGATGTCCCGATTCATTCATTATTCTCATCATTCTCTTGTAATTCTCCTAATTTTTAATTTCATAGAATCATAGGATCACAGAATGACTTGGGTAGGAAGAACCTTAAAGATAATTTAGTTCCAACTCTCCTGCCATAAGCAGGGTTGCCACTCAGTAGATCAGGCTGCCCAAGGCCCCACCCAGCCTGGTCTTAAATGCCCCCAAGGATGGGACATCCACAGATTTTTTGGGAAATCAGTTCTAGTGCCTCTCCACTCTCCGAGTACAGAATTTCTGCCTAACATCCAAACTAAATCCCTCCTGTTTTAGTTTAAATAATTTCTCCTTGTCCTATCACTATCATAATGTATTAAAAGTCAGTCTCCCTCCTGCTTATAAGCTCCTTTCAAGTACTGGAAGGCTGTAATGAGATTTCCTCAGAGCCTTCTCTTCTCAAAGCTAAGCAAGCCCAGCTCCCTTAATCTTTCTTCATAGGAGAGGTGCTCCTGCCCTCTGATCATCTTTATCTTGTCCCCCTCCAACAGCTTCACATCCTTCTTGTGCCAAGGGACTGTCCCTAAAGGGTGGCCAGCTCTGTTCCATTCCTATGTCCCTACAAAAAATTTCCCAGTGGATCCTATCCAATTATTCCTTAAACAGCCATAAGTTCACTCTACTGAAGTTCAGGGTACTGACTCTGCTCTTCACCAAGCCCATATTCCTCAACATCATGAACTCAATCAGGTCATGGTTGCTACAGTTCAGACTGCCTTCAATCTTTAATGATCTTGTCTGTAATGATGAGCATTGGGTGAAGTAGCATTTCATCTCTGGTTGGTCTCTTCAGTGCTTGGACCAGATATTGAAGTTATATGTGATAGACTCCAGAAGTCTCTTGGATTTCTCGCAGCCTGCTGTTTCATTTGTACAAATTTCAGCAAAGAGAAAAAATGCCATAGAAACATGCTGCAGAGCTTGCTGACAGGTAGCCAGCAATAAAAAATCTGTTAATCTTGAAATAATTAATTAGGACAAAAGTCTAAGCTCACTAAGTAAAACTCTCTCTCCTTTCTCTCCCTCTGTGCAGAGGGACGGCATAAGAGCTGGAAATCACTAAGTGCCATTTAAACTCTGATTAACAGTTTAGATAGTATTTTAGTGGTGATTAAATTTTATGTTAGTTGTATGGAGGTAGGTAAGATGACTTAATTAACATAGGTCAAGAAGAGAAAAGCATTCTAGTTTTCCACTGCAAAGTGGAAAGATGGAACAGAAATCCACTCTCTCCACCCCTCAAAATAATCCCAGAAATGTAATACTGACTTATTTTCAACAAAGATTTTCTTTCATCGTAGACAATAAAGAAAAGCAATAGCTAAGCAACAATTCTCAGGAGCAGTTCTGCTGTAAATAAGTAATAAACACCTCTAAACCACTGGAAGAACTATACACAATCCAGTTTTAATGAACAACATATTAAATAAGCTTCTCCTGCTTGCTTACTGGACAGATTTGATTCTTAATCCTTATTATTATTAACTAAGAATCAAACAACTGAAATTTGATATTAATGTATCTTTCTGTTGTGATTTATTATTATTATTATTATTATTATTATTATTATTATTATTATTATTTTATTTTCTGCATCTGATAGTTCTTCTCACTTATGGCTGCACATTTGTAATCTCATTGAAAGTGAGAGATTGATTCTCTCCAGAAGTAAATATGAAATCAAGACAGAAATATTTAGCACTTTCTTTTTGGTAAGAAAAGTAAACTAAGATGAAAATAGCTAGCATTGCCATTTGAACATAGTCCTCAGTATTGCAATCTGACAAGGGAGAAAGGGAGAGACATTAAATAACATTGATTAATTCAGGATGTTACACCAATATTTTAAGTGGATATAATGGATACATTTAACACCCCCTCCTACCCAAAGCAAAAATACTAGCCCATAATCATCCTCTCCATTTAATTACTGAATGATCTGAATTCATGTCCTGGATTGTTCCTCTTCAATTTAATTTTATTTGATTACATTAAATTTTTCGTACCTGAAACTTTCAAAGTAATAAGACATTAAAATACATATTTGGCTTGTTCTATCTAGGTCAGCTGTGTTAGCGTCTGAGCTGATATCCCTTCTTTCTGACTTGGAAACTAACATGATAAGACAGAATTGATGGTTTCTTTTCTGACAGATTTTAGCATTGTTCACACATTGCTCACATGCAATACGCATGAAAATGAAGGCAAAGATAATAAGGGAGTTTTTTGTAGAGAACAATAGCTGAGAGGCCTCACCTGATCTTAACAGGATTCTGGGAATATTCATCTCAGATTGCTGATGCCTGGCAGTGAGTTCTGTGTTGGATACCTGTTTTCAGACAATTTAGAAATAAGATGGGAGACAATTCTGCTTTGTCTAGTCCTTGATTTCTGGCAGTGAATTGTTGTTATCTTCCTGGAATAACAGCAGAGACTATTGAATAACTGACTAGCAGAAGTTTCTAAAAGGTCTATGGATGAAGCAGCTCAGACTAGGTGAATTACACTCATAACCCTAAGCTTTAATTGAACAGAACCACATACATGAGGACATATTTAAGCAGAAGTAAGTGAAGAGGAGGTGTAACACCATGGATTATGTTCAAAGTTGCAGTGAAGACATGTACAAATTAACTGTACAACATGCTATTTTGACTTAAGTTGCTACATAGTTGGGCAAGTGAGCTAAATTCAGTTGCTTGCATATAGGCTCCATTACCAGTTGAGAGGCCATGAATATCCAAGATACCCATGCAGATCTCCCATTGAAGACCCATGATCTTCTGAGGAAGAATTGGAGGCCAAGGAAGGAAGCATCTTGGACAAATCAAATGAAAGCGAATTTAAGATATTTCAGTCCTGCCTTTTACGCTGAAGTGAAAATTATCCAGAAGTCAAAACAAAAATACAAGCCATCCCTTCCTTGAATTAATTTGAACGTTTACCAAACAGCAGTTTGTAATGGTGACGAAAGAGGATTTTTTTCTTCCTCCTTTCTCTTGTCATTTTTCAGTAAGCTTCTCTTAGAAATTCCTCAGACCCAAACATCTACACAAAGATGCATATTTTATGAGTTTTATCTAGGTGCACAGACTAGTAAGTTAAGTCACTCAAGGCCCATTCTGTGACAGGTGAAAGGGCAGCCCACACATCTTCAGAGCTAATTCTTTCATGGAATAAGTGCCTTATCTATATCATCAATGGCGAGTAACCTCTGATATATTCTGTCCTTCACCCTGCACTCAGGCACTGTGTGAGAGCAAGCTGCTTAGCACAGTCAGAGAGACAGCAAGAAGCATTCTGACAAATAAGCAGTAGAGCTAGAGGAGTGCTAGCCTGAGGTTGTGCCCTAGTATGCAAGCACAGTATTAGAGTATAGACATAGTCTCAAAGTAAAATACTGCAGTATTAGTTCTGCTTCTCTTCACTTTCACTTCTGCTGGTTTACTCAATGAAACCTTCCATCCCAAAATTGACCAGCATTGCAAGGTTACCCAAATATATGTCCTTTTTTTTTGCTTTCATAGATAAACTTTTCTTTTTCTTTTTTTCTTTTTTTTTTCCTATTTTAGCTTGTAGATACACAGGACAAAGTCATTTCCTGTGGGAATACAAGAAAAACTGTTCAGAGCTGTGGATCAAGATAAACAGCAACTTCCTTACATGAAACATGAAGTTAGTGCCAAAAATGCAAATCTACGGTTGAACAAAACAAAACATCAAAAGACAAAATTATCTAATTCAGCAATGACTTTCTTAATTTTTTGTTAATTAATTCTCTTCATTATACTGTGTGTTAAAGCCTTGGCCAGATCAGGAGGTGAATGAGGAAGATGATTGTCTGGCAGTATTGCAGGGAAGACCTGAGGGTCATGAGTACTGGGATGGGCAACAGGTCAACAAGTGAGCAACACCTGAAACTGCTGGGAAGGTACTAAGCAAGCAATCATGGAAACATGAATTAGCATTTGGCTATACAGATCCACTAAGAGAGATGATAGAGTCACACTGTTATATGACTGTTGGGTAGCGTATGGAGACAGAGGAGCAGGGGGAGTGTTTATGTACTAATGCTAGTAACTAAAGCCTATAGGTTGCCCCTGAACCTGGTGAGCATGAGAGCTGCTTTCTGTCTAAGTGGCTCAATTCTGACTTTTTATAACGACACTATTTCCAAGATATATAATTTGATTTATTTCCACTAAGACAATTATTTTTTTTCCCTCTAGCAATACTTGAAAATAAACTATGATATCAACATAAATGTATATTTTTGATAACTTCCTAGCAGTGTCAGTTTATGTGATCACAAATATAAAACAAGGACACTTACTGCTTCTCTATTATGACAGTGTTTTTTCTTTCAATTTTTAAACACTGTTATGCTGAAAACCACAGTGCTTAACATTTTTAATCCATTTTTCCATCTTGAAACAGTAGGTTTTATCATTTTCAGTTTTAATTAGAATTACTGCTTGAAATTAATCAACACATTAAATGTTTTTTAAAACTGCTGACCCACATGCTGAGTTTAACAGAAACTTTCAAATTGTTGTAAAACCATAAATACTATTTTTCAAGATTAAATACCAGCAGACTATTGAAGCTTGCCAAAACACATATGCACAAGAAAAACCCACTGAAAAGTGAGTTTTTTTTCTCATTAACACCTGCTCATATTAAGAAAACACACACACACACACACACACAAAGTGAAATATTTAAAACTTCACACTTTGATTAGTATAGAATGCACACTTTTTTTTCAGTATCTGCTGACCAGCTATTTAAATTAATTTGCTTTGTATTTTGAATTTTGGCACTTATCCATGCAAAATTCTAGATATTTTTTACTTATACAATTAATAGTCATAAAATCACAATACTTCATTCCTCATAGTTAAACTTATTTTTTATTCCTATACAAACACCTATCTAAGCTTTACATTACTATTCACTTCTTTTTCTTGTGGATCAAAATAAAAAAGGATTAAAAAGTTGAAACGTGGATAGATAATAGAGAAACAAAAAGGCAACTATGTCAGAAGTACTTCCACCCTAGATAGGCTTCTCCTTCTGAATTTCAAGAGGTTTGTCATTTGTCACCTGAGTGGAAGGATCTTGCAGCATCTACATGTTATGCTGTATTGCTACATGCCTTCCTGATTGGGATTTTCTAATGTCCAAAGTCTACTTAGAAAGCAATTGGGTTGATAGAGAAAACGAATCCAGAAACCTGTAGAGATATAATCATGTTCTGGTTCTTTTCTGAACAAAATGATTGGGAATTTCCTGTGACCTTTCAAGACCCAATCAATTGGTTTCTGATTATTTCTGATTACTTCTGATTAGTTACGTAGCAATTTCAGAACAACCCACATATGGACTGTGACCCCTATTATGCAGAATTTACAGGTACACAATTTCACCATGGTTTCACATCAGCAGAGCATGCTTTCACTTACAGCTGAAAAAGCAGCTGAAAGTCAAAGTCTGGTTTTAAATAGATTTTCATGACAAATTAGTCAATTATTTCTATCTTCAAGATAAAGTTCATTTATACAAAGCTTAAATAACAAATGTGTCTACTTCAGCAACTGTCCTAATATCCTGCTATAAGGATCAAATATAAAAACACTGGTTAAGTTTGAATCAAAATTTTAGATAGTATGCTCATTGCATACTCTCTTGTTGCCATTTTCAATGGAAATCATTAACACTTATTTCTTCAAGCCTCTTGCTCTCAGAATTATTGAAGATCTTTACCTACATCCAGGTTGAGACTAAATGATCAAGGAAGATTTATCTTTTTTTTTTTTTGGTCTTTTTTTTTCCCTTCTGAAGTCCATACGGGAAGGAGTTTGAGGTTTCATTCTCATCTTGAGATCTCAGCTGTTTTAACATTTTCTGAATCAAATGACCATCAGTGTGAATATAGATTTCTGTTTGGAGTTTAGACTACCTTTCTTATAAAGATGTATGACTTTACCATTGAAGAGGTAGGAGTGGAATAATCAAACTTTGAAGCTTACACAATGTGGATATACATTAGAAGAAAAAGTAAAACCAAAGACTAGTTTTCTATGAAAGCTATGGCAATTTCCTTGTTATATTGCATAGCTGCAAGTATCTTAGAATGTCTTCCAAGGAGCACACATTGGAAATACCACGTGTGGAAGACACATTCTAAGATACTTGCAGCTAGGCAATGGAAATATTCCAATATACATATTATCATGGTTTTATAATTTTGTTATTGGTATTCCACATCATAACAATCATAACATCATGTCAAGCATGGGGAATTAAAGAGTTCATACTCCATTTCCATGGACTGACAACTTTCCAGATACCTGATTCTCAGAAGAGAACAACTACATATCCTAGGGGACTTCACGTTCAGAGAGGAAAATAAGCCACGGGAGGAAGTCACAGGCTCTTGCTCTCTGCTCTCTCTGCCTGGCAGTGTGTGGGTGTGCTCCCCAGCCATGTGCCTTCTGTTCAAAGTAGGCTTTTCAGTTTAGGACACTCTCTTATTTTATTTGCTAGCCCCAATTTCAACTGTATTGTATTATATTGTGTTATCTTGCATTGCAATATCATATTTCGTAAAATTAAGTTTCCTCCTTAGATCCTTTCATCCTTAGATTGCCGCTGTTCTGTTTTTGAGCCCAGATCCCATCTCCCTACACTTCTCCTTTTCCCTTCCCATTTTTGGGCCAGGGGGCCTATGGGCCTGCTGCCCCCTGTCACAAGCACAGGTGAATCTAGATAATATCATGACATATTTGTAAATTTTACTTTGGAGAAGATAGCTTGCACAGAAAAAACAACCAAATGGAAAATAATTTTATTTGAAAATGTTTTAGTATTATTTTGCCCTTAATAGCTTTACTGCTTGGAGTAAGGAAATTTTTATTATGTACACACATGCACAATGGCTATATGTTTCAAAGTAACTTGAGAGGACATCCAATAATATTGATGTCCTGACTTCTGAGAGTTGTACATGTAAATATACGTATAACTGAGACTTCCTACACAGTCTTTGCTTTGGAGAATCATTCCATAAATACTGTATACTCATGAACAAAGGTTCATGAGGCGAGAAAGCAAGCCAAAGCTGAACTACTGAAAGCAGGCTTTTGGATTTATGTCTTCCCCCATCCCCTCCAGACAAAACACATAAACAAACAAACAAACAAACACAGTTAATTTTAGCTGGGTAAGAGATATTCTGTGGAGAATTATCTGCAAAGCTGACTGAATTCATTGATATGAGCAGGGTAACAGTACAGTTATTCAAGGAATAAAAGCATTTGCCATCATGCTGATGTTTGAGTGAGACTTATTTGGTTGTGCTACATTTTGATGATAAATGTTTAACTCTGAAGCAAAAACACTTTCATAGAGTGGTACAGAAAAGGTTTTTTTAGAATAAGGCTTTTCCATCACAGAAACATTTTTGGAAAAATGTTGGTTTTACAAAGCAAAGCAATGCCATTTTTTTGTTGAGTAAAAGTAAATGTATGACAGAACACTACTGCTACAGTTATTGAACTGTTGTAGCCTGAGAAAGAAATGAGTTACAGTTCAGTCAACCAAGTTGCTTTTTTTCTTTTTATTTTCTTTTACTCTTGTTTAAGCTGTTAAATATTTTAATTACAAAAGACTAATTTCAAGAAAGAATGGATTTTTCCTACTTAAAAGTCAGTTTTGAATCAAGACAAAATTTGGCAACAACTGATTTTGAACTGTGTATTTATTTTTTTAATCCATTCTTTACTGAGATATAACAGCAGAGGACTTTTTATTCTCATTGACATGTTCATTTCATTTTGATTCTAAGCATGTATAAGTAACCTTTAACCTTAAGATTAAACCATATGTTTCAGGGCTAAAATCTAAGGTCCTTTAAGTAGAATTATGGAAATGGGTATTAAACACTCCTGTCACGTGCTGATCTGACAGCATTCTTGCAGTCACTCAGAATAGAGGACTTCAGTGTTGCTGGTTAGCTATATAGCTATCCCAACCTTTCCTTTTATTGCATTTGAGGAACATGAGAAAAAAGAATGAGGTGCATGCTAATCTTAATCTCAAGTGCACTAGGAAACACTATATTTATTATATGGAGAAGAAAAGGGAGACTATGTCTGTGGTGGGTACCTGCAGTAACCTCTTTAACTACCATATGTTGTTGTTCCATGCACCTGCTGCTGTCAAAGCCATCTGTCATCAAGGCACCAGATGAGATCTACAATCAATTGGTGAGTTAGAAAAATAAAGTTCATAAATAACTAAGACCTTGAAAATTAAAATCTTGAAACGGTAATATTTTCTTTACCATTGGATAGGGAACAAGACATTTCTATCTTATGCACAGATGCATGAAGAAAGAATATGAGGAATATGGCAATCTGTCATACTGGATAGAAGGCCACTTTGGCTCACAGCAGCTTGATTACAAGTAGTAAAAGGTGGCACAGTATGTCTGAACCTTTACATTTTCAAACGTGTTTTGCAAAATACTTTACCATTTGAAACTGCTATTTTAGCTTGGCATTGCTGGTGGCTATGTTGTCACATTGCATTACTCCCAAACGAAGGCTGACAATCATGAAAACGTAGAAAACCAGGAGACGTGGTTACAGTTAAAATACAAAGCATTACTTATTGTATCTCATTTTACAGTACTTTAACAATTTTAAGGAAAATACTTTAAGTAAAAACATGAAGAAAAAAATACAATTTCTCTTTCCCTTTTCATTAAAAAGAAAAAGGTTCTGGTGAGACATAGATAAAGAAAGGTATATTATCATTTAAAACATAATAATTTATTCTAGAAAGAAAATCCATGTCAGCTCAAATAAATGCCTGAGCTCCTCTGTGATAAAGGGAAAGAAATGTTATATATGCATGTTTGTCTGAGTGCCTCTTTTCTTTCAATACTTTGTGTTTGGCCAGGAGAGAAACTAAATGTTTTCATATACTGTGGACAGAAGCTTAGTGTATCTTAATGTAAATATATATTTAAAATTAGAATCCTACAGTTCTATGCAGCAAAACCTAGGTGAGATTTAGAATTTCATAAGCCTGCACTCTCTTGCTCTTGTGAATTTTACATTCCTGACTGCATGTTGTCTGAAAAACAACGAGGGAGAGTATCAACTGGGATAGGATTTAATCACAGATGCAGTTAGTTCATAGGAGTTGTCTTGAAGAAAGAGATAGAGGATACTGGAAGCTTCCCATTAACAATGGTGTTAAAAAGCTCCTATGGGTTTCTGCTTCTTTGTTTTGGGGTATCTTTTAAGCCAAGTTTTGAACTTGATCCCCATCTGATTGACTTAGCATTTGCATGCCTATCTCTGTTGATCCTGCTTCCAGACCATGAACACAACCTCATGAACCTTACCAATGCCCTGTCACCATGGCCTTACCAAGTGGGCACTGAATTCTGTGCTGGCCCTGGTATAATCATCAGCCCATCATCTGGCCCTGATCCCCTGCTAGTGGCTGTGAGATTAGACCCTGGCCAGGGAGGGTCTATTGTGACTGCACCTTGCCCTTGGGGCAGCAGTTCATTACAAAGTGCTGACATAAATATCCCCAGGTGGTTATGTGTAGTGGTAGTCTATGTTCCCACACAGGAAGTACAGCTTCTCAGTTCACATTTTGTTTATTTGTTTGCTTGTTTTAGTTTTCAGGTTTGTACTGTTAACTTCTCAACAATTCTACATTAGAAAACTTACATGTGAAAGTGTCTGAAGGATAGAGATGATTTAATCTCTGTGGCCAGAGAATAAGAGTTAAAGAGGTCTAAGGAAAATATAGGGTCAAATAACTTCCTAGTTTTTTTTTTTGAAAATTCTTCAGCACCAATGTCTTAGATACCCTTAAACATCCCAAATGTCGACAAGTGTTTAAGTGTAGGAAACTATTCTTCTGTGTGCTGGTAACAAGCCATTCTCAGCAGATGCCTCCAATAAACACTAAAGAGAAAAATGATCACTCTGTGACCACTGAGGTTATGTATTTCTCAAAGTTCCAATTATTTAGTTTCATGAGTAAAAATGCTGGGAGTGGTAAAGTAAAAACAGTGGAAATAATGTGTTTTGTAATCTCAGAAAAGAGGAAAACATTAGCATTACATTTCAGGTGCTATAATTAAATACCTAATTTGCCTGAGGTGAACATAATCTGTAGAAAACTGAAGTAATGTAAGCTGAAGCTAGAAACGTGCTACAGAACTAATATAACATTTTTTTTCCAGTGTTTTCAAGCTAAAGAAATTTCCAGCTATGAAAACTACAAAAAAAAATTGTACTCTTAGCCTGACAGTACTAAGCTAAATTGTGGTTCACTGAATATTTAGGTCAGTTCTACTGATATTGCAATTGTTTATTTATTATTTGATCCTGTTTCAGTCACTCTGCTACCCCAAAAGCCTTCAGTCTTCAGTCGTTCCTGTCATATATTCACTCATATTGTCTAGAGTATTTCCTTGTAAGTTGTCTGATATCTGTGTCTGAAGACACTTGGATGATTTATTTTAGTGGCTTTGCCAAAATATCCAATTTTTTATGACTTCTCATGAGAGTTAAAGGAGCTTAAGAAAAGTGTGTCAGTAAACTCTTAAACTAAATGGGTCTTTAATAGTCTTAAATTCTCTGGATTGCAGATTATAGTTCTGCTTCTTTTGGTTATTTCATAATGGCTGGTTTCCTTCAAAGAAACAATAGCAAGCAAAAGACACAAGACTTCAACAACAATTTATTCTAATCAATGAAGTTTTGAAGTATGTACTATGATAAGGGGAAAAAACAGTCAACCATGATTTTTAACAAGAGCTCTAAAAGTTAACCATTACACGTGCCTGCTTAGTAATGCATTCAGCTTTGGGGATGCCTGAAGGTGTCTTACCTTTCATAGAGGATAATTTTTACATGGATATACATGGAAATGAAATGAATTAACTGAAGTGGAAAAACTGGGAGGAAATTGTGTCAAAACAGCTTTGCTTAAAATGTAGAAATACTGAATTTTTGACACATATCCTTTAGTTTGAAGGACAGGGTAGGTATATGATTTAAGATAAAAATAGTAACTTTTAGGTAGTTTAATAAAATGTGGTATATATTTTTAATGTAATATATAAAAACTATCTCAAATAAATAAACAGATCTTCTGAAAGCAATTGTAACAAAATCATTGAACTCTACCTATGGTAACTTTGATCTATATAAAAATTTAATCATTGCAAATAACAGAGGAACTTTTATTGTGTGCATGCATCTACATCTACATCATCTACATCTACATCTACACATCTACATCCACATCTACATTCACATCTACAACATATACCTGTTAGTGTACACATGCATACCAAAATATGCATGTAAAGTTGAATGGACTGTAACCTATGTGGACTATGTGTCACATGTAATCTCGTGCCAGCAATAGAAAATTCAGCACAAGTCCATTTACCAGTTTCATGAGTTTTCTTATCACTAATAGCCTGATTTCACTAGAATTAGAAATAAGCAATACTAGCATGGATTAATTGTATTTACATCATAATAGTTATTCTCTATTAATTTGTTTTTATGTTTTGTTTCCCCATTTGAAGTAGAATTTTAGTTTTAGGGTTAATGGTTTGAAATTAAACAAAACTATTGAAGTCAGTGGAAGCAGTCTGATAGACATTTTTTGAGATCTCGTCCTTATGGGCAGCTTTTAAAATAACATTTAAAAATACATATTTTCTAAGGTTTCCTTTCTTATCTGCCCATCCAGAAATTCAGTATTCTCTTTAGTGAGATAAGGGGAGAAAATAGATTCAGAAAGTCTCATAAAAATTTATACAGTGTTGCCAAGTTGGGATTCAGATAACTTTTTTAAAAATTATTTTTGCATGCATATTCATCTATTTCTGATGTTTATTTTACTTTAGCTAACAGATTGACACATGGGCCTGACAGTATACCGATTTAGTTTACATTATTGTCTTATATTCTTCTACGCATGTGAGTGTAACTGTAGTCTCACCTTGGTAACTTTCTAGCATCAGGCAGAATTCAGTCCTGTGCAACCAGAAGAAGCAAATTTGACACAAGTGTATTCACTAAAGATAAAAATGCAGTTTGGAGTTCAATGTAAAGATCCATGTATAGAATCATAGAATCATAAAATGGTTTGGGTTGGAAGGGACCTTTAAGATAATCTAGTTCCATAACCCATAGACTATATATCTAGTCTACATCTACCCTCTTGCAGTTTAAAGACATTTCCCCTCATCCTGTTGTTGCCTGCCTTTAGAAAAAGCCCCTCCCCTGCTTTCCTGCAGGGCCCCTTTAGGTACTGGAAGGCATTTTCTGAACAGGAAAATGCAGTAAAATATTTCAACCTTTCTGCTCACATTCAGTGTATATTCTGAAAGCAATGCATTTATAGGAGTAATTTTGATCTTGTTATGCTGTACAAATAATGAAACACTATTCAAAATATTATTCCCAAGCTCGTATTTCCTTTGAAAATTCAGCAAACTGTGAACTGGCCAAACTGTCATAAATTCCTGTATTTTATCTCAGACAGTAGTGCACCAAGGATGAGGAAGTGAGACATCATCCTTATGATTAGCCTGGAAACATCTGGACAGTAGAGTATTGCTTGAAAAGTAGTAAATAATTAAGTCTGCAATTCTGTTTCTATTTGTCTATTGTGTACTTCATGGAAAAATCTTTTGCTATAATTTATTCTGACTTATGCATCACAATATCATCTCTTGGGCTCATGTGTCTTCCTGTTTCAAACTTCATCCCCTATTCTACAGCCTGCTAAAAGTTTCCATACTTAAAATCACCAGTTTCTAGCTCCTTTATATTTACATGCACATGAATAATCACCAAAACACCTCACAACATGGTATTCTAAACTATCAGGGATTTTGTTAGCTATTACTTCAGAAGTTAGAAAAAGAATAAAGAAGCCAGCAACTGAAAGCCAGTGCATGTGCTTGTATCACTGCTTAGCTACTGGTTCTGGCTTCTCTTCTGTTCTCTTCTGTTTCCTTGGAAACAGATACTGGGCAAGTGAAAACAAAGTGAGGGTTTTAAAATTCTGACTTTAAAAACTGATGCTTACTCCATATTTGCCAGATCTTGTCCTTAGAAGCAAAAATGAAAATACTCTGCATACTATTACTATATGGTAAATCAGTCCTATTTCGTTACTGCAGTGTGGATACCGAAGATGTTGTTTGTTCCTCCTTTGTCTAGTTTGCTTTTATCTTTCCAAAATATAATTCTATGATTAAAAAGAAATAAAAATGGCTGGGAAAAGAGCCAAAGGCCACAGCAGAGAATAAGACATCTCTATCACATTCAGCTGCTGTATGAGCAATGCAATTACCATCGTGGAAGGACTGCCTACAGGCTCTTGGAAGTGCTAATTTCTGACATAATAAATTGAACAATATTTCAGTTGTAACCTTAGAGAAACATGGTAACACCATTAAAACCCTACAACTTTTCTAATACAGGAGAAAAGGAGATACTTATGTATGTTCTGCATATTTAGCTGAAACGTATCTGAATCTTGTTTCAGCAGGTCTAGAATTGACCAAAAAACTGACCAAATTTTTTTTTTTTTTTTTTTTTTTTGATATAGATCCATCAGAATGATGCTAGGACAGCATCATTTTTAGCAGCAGATTTAGCCTTGACCAGAACTAAAAATATAACCTGAGAAAAAGAAACGGGGTGGAGGGATGTAATCCAATTTTTATTAATATTTAAAATAATTGTGTGCGTTAAAACATGAACAAGTTGAAGGTCAGTGATTTGGGAAAAGGATTTTTCTTTCTGTGTTGTAGATTTGTATGTGTCAAGTATAAGGTAAGAGATACCCATCTTATTGATCTCTCAGTTAAATATGATTTTTTAGAAGAATGTAAAAGAGAATCAGCTGGTGCTCTGTAACAAAGATGGTTGAAATCTCAAGGGCAATGCTTGGCAGTACAGCGCAGTCATTTTCATTGAATCTGTCTTAGTGACAAATGCAAACTCTAAGAAATCTTATTGTTTACACAGAATATAAATTGCTGCTACATAAGTGTTGTGATGGCTGCACAACTCAAAACAAAATCCATTGTGTATTCAAGATTTTTAAGCTTCCAGACAGTCAATTTCTTAACCGCAAGCTTTCATTCAGTAATGTCTGCTTTATTTTATATTTCTTGGCAAAATATATTTTTTTGGTTATAAGTAAAACTAGAGAACTAGTGGACGCGAGACATCTAGAGAACTAGAACACAAAAGGTTGAGTTAAAAAATCAGAAATATGAATCACAGACTTTGCAAACTCCTGTTTACATTCCAGTGAGAATTTCTCAGTCTGTCAATAACAAGCAAAATGCATCTGAAAATAACTTATTTCTCATTCTCCTGCTTCCTATTTACTCCAAGCACAGCTTTGGAGTACACACAGACAATCTTTGGATCCCTTTTGCTCTGACTTAAGCTATTGCTTGATGACTTCTACCATCACAGACCCCCTTTTTCTATGCTTGTTTACTCATTTCTTTGTTTGCTTTTGTACAATAAATCTAGTTTGTGTTGGTTTTGATTCCAAGATTCTTCCTTTGATTCTTGATTTTTCCATCAAGAAAGTAGGATTTGAGTTTGAATTCTTTTCCACTCATAGAAAATCAGGCCACAAAGCTAGAAACTGTATTCTTTTAATGACAAAAATTTCTCATCAGTCTAATAGCACCTAAAACTATACAAGCTTCAAATAGCAATCAACAACATGTGGAACTAACTGATGGAGAGAGTTATAACAGCCAAATAGAAGAACAATGATACAATTCTACTAAAGTGTGAGAATTTATAGCATGAAACTGAATCTTCCATTCCTATTATTCTCATGAATGCAAAAAAATTAATCAAGTGTTTGATAGCTTCAGGCACAACCACTGTGTTCATGTTCTTCTTAAGACATAGAAACTGTATTGATATCACACAAACTTCAGATCTGGGCATGTTTATCTGAACTAGAATTAATTTCAAAAGCAAAGGATGATTGATTAAATAGCACTGAGGCATAATAGCTTAAAGTATACTTGTCGTATTCAATGCAAATTCTGGAAGCAACAAATAGATACTTGTCAAAACTTGTCATTTGTATTCTGTTGCATGATGATAAAATGCACTGTGTTTTAGGTGTCTCTTGTCAACAGGATGTAATTAACTGTGGCTACATTTAGGTAGTGTTTTTGCTGAGAAGATCAACAGCTCCGGTTGCCTCTGCAGGGAGTGTGTTTGTTTAGAAAGGTTCTTAGCTTTTCTGAAACTCTGTCATCTAGTTCTCTCCAGGGGTTTCAAAGCAATCACCCCCCTACTCCAAGGAACTAGTAACAAAACCAAAGTATAACATAACAAAAATTAACAGCTGCACAAACTCACTGAAACATACATAGTGTTTTGATATTGAAAATAAATATATTCTCTGTTAAAAACAGTTTAATCCCAAGTTTTGTGTACGAACTGCCATTCTCTAGCTTACATGGCAACAGAATGAATAATCTTCTACAAAAATATATGGTGCCTTGATGAAATTTTACCCATTTGGAGTAAATACATTTTTCTGTGATCTGTCTATACTGATAACATGTCTAAAGAATATTTACATGCCTGTTTATAATGAATAAATGGTCATGAAGGAATCTGTCAAATAAAAATGAAATCTGCACTAAAGACTTTGAATGTTTTTCTTGAAAAATCAGCACTTTGTGAGTATAATGCTGTTTCAAACACTACATCTCTGTCTCTGTCTTCAGCTGGAACTCAAAGAATACTCACAGGATACTCAGTACTTAACATGTCCCACTATTTTCAACAGCCCCCAAATCTGTCTCTAAGTGAAATTAGTGTACAGTGTAGCTGCCCTAAATTTTACACATGTGAAATACTCCTTCCTTGCAGGTTTTCCCTCAGTGAATGAGAATGCTAAGTGATGTAGTTCAGGATTTAGAAAAGCAAATTTTCAGTTTATATGGATTTTTCTTTTCCCTTTCCAAAGCTGGTATCTCTGCATTATCTCTCCAAAGCAGAACTTTTTAAAGTTACACCCAATGATGTCAAGAACAACCCAGACTTCCCTGATTTTGCTATATGAACTTGAGGAAAAAAAGGTATTTTTAAATAAGCGATATTAATTATTATAATAGTAGTGGGGAAAAAAAAGAGCAAAAACCTATTCAATCCCATATTCTGCATTAATTTACATGTGAAAAGCATACAAACATAATTTATGAAGTTATTAATTTATGCCTCTGTTTTCACAGAATCACAGAATAGCTCAGGCTGGAAGAGACCTTGAGCTCATTGAGTCCAGTCCCCTGCTCAAGCAGGGGCATCCATGACTGGTTTTCCAGGTCTATGTTGAGGTAACTTTTGAAGCTCTACAATGAGGGAGACTCCATAGCCACTCTAAGCAATGTGAACCAGTGCTCAGTTTTCACAGTAAAGAACTGTTTCCTGATTTTCAGACACAACTGCGTTTCAGTTTGTGCCTGACACCTCTCCTGTCCCTGGGCACAAAAAAATAGAGCCCAGATCTATCCTCTTTGCACCTTCTGTTTAGTCAAGAAAAAGCCTTCTCTAGGCAAAACAGTCTCATCTCTCTCTCTCAGCCTTCCCTAATTTTCTATTATTGCTACATATTATTAGATTTCAAAACACATTTTTCTATATTTATGAATGAACTACCTTATCTACTTTGCTAAGAGGCTCTGGAAGTGTAACATTATTTCTCAAGCATCTTCTCATCAACTCTCTTCAAAAGAACAGACTTTCATTTAACCATAGGAGTTGAAGGCATTAGGCTATAAAACTGTTACTGATTCTTGTAAGATTATAATAGCTTCCCAGAAGAAATCTTATTTATTAATAGAGAATGTAGTCAAACTGCAATTTACAAGTCACTATCAGTCACAGCAACTTACTCTGGAGATAATATAGTTTGCACCAAAGGATACAGAGCATAGTTACAGGTGTCTCCAATTTGATTGTACGTTATATGACTGCTAAGGAGGTAATGCTTTAATTAGTTTCCAGCATTTTGGAATTGCTACTGTTTTGAAGAAGAAGTTGTATTAATGCCATATAATGATATCTAAATATATATACATATTATTTTCACATTGAGAAAAAAAGCAAAAAGTTAAGACTTGTATTAAATATTTTTGCATTTTTTATTACAATTATTGATTATATTGATTATATTGATTATATGTATTCTTATGTATTTATTCATTTGTTATCCTAATTCACTGACAAGGATAAAAGAATGATATCTTTCCATCAGCATTTTATATATCAATTTTTAATAATGTAAGGTTCCTACCTTTCCAGCACACCATACTAATCTGTTCATTAGACTCTAAAACATAAAGGAGAATAAAGACAAAGACTGTAGGACATTTAGAATAAAAGGTCAAACTAGATAGCCTCAATAAGTCAGTGTAGCTCGCAGTTTGTTTTTTCAAGGCCAAAAATTTTAGTTGAGAAAGCACTCCTTTGATCATCTTATTTAAAAAAACAAATTTTCACGTCTGATCCTGGATTGGTGTTATATTTTGAAAGACTGATTTTATGGACAGACTTCATTTTTCTGAGTAAGTTCTTATTAAAACAATATGAACGCTGTTTTTTTGTTATGTCAGAACAAAAGAATGACTTATCAAATCAGTGCATTATTACAGCAGAAATTTACAGACAAAACAATGTTATTCGGAAAACTGAGTATTATGTATATCTAGTGCATTTGTTTCATTCAGGTTGCTCTGAAAGCAATTCCTCCTATTTGTTTCCATGGAAACTAGAACTATTGTGCAAAAAGAGCACAGTAACACTATTTGATAGAGCAAATTCTCAGCTACTCTTTTTCAGTGTAGTCACCACTATTAGCTATGTATTTTTATAGCTATGCTTTTTTTAGCTATGTATTTTTGTAGCTATGTATTTTTGCCAGCGATAAACAAGCACTGCAAGTCACAGTCACGTAAAAATCTGTACCAGCTGTGCATGGCCGTCTGGAATTTGGTATTTCTTTCACATCACTGTTTCCACTGCAGAAATGCACGAACCACCAACTCACTGTGCTCACATCCATTGTTTGTTCTTGATAAACATTCAGCAAGCTCCAATCAATGTCAATAGGTGCCATTCCTTTCTCATGAAGGAATTGAATTCCACACCTTTGCTTAATCCACACTTCCATGTCAGACACCATTTTGTCAGACTCTGCTCCATCTGTTACACAGCACCAACACGTAAGGGCATATCGGAGGGAAGGTTCAACCTCTATTGCCACACCACCAACATCTACCTCTGATGTTGTGGGCCAAAATAAGAGACATTATTTTTGGAGCAGGCTTTGTATAATTTACTTGCATATTCCATACACATACACAGGCACATACACATATATATATTCTATATCATAGATCAGTTTGCATATTGACAGAACATATGTTCCTTTTTCTGAAGATCTCAGTATGGAACATTTATTAAAAATAAGATTAATTCCAAAGCTTATGAGATAGGGATGATAAAATATAAAAGGAAGAAGTTACGGCATTTGTTTTTTTTTTTCTGGTTTTGTTTGTGTTGCTATTGTTGTTTTTTTGTTTTTTTTTTTGTTTTGTTTTTTTGTTTTTGTTTTGTTTTGTTTTTATTATTATTACTATTTTTTATTTTTGTTTTTTGGCTGAGAGAATACGCTTCACTGAGATCTGCTGAAAAAAAGCAGAAACTCAAACCTACCTAGATTCTCAGCAATCCAAAAGTAAAAATTAAAGTGCTGTCATAATATTTTGTGGACTACTGCTTAAAGTCCAAGAATTAATTTGCTCCCTTAAGCTATCTCAATGAAATAACTTTAAGCAGCAATAGTGTAAAAATATTTAATAGACTCCCTTAACAGAAGACATACTAGAATTTGTCATAATTTTGCATACAGATAGAATGTTAATATCTTTTTCTTGCTTTTTTTTTTTTTTTAAGGTATCCATTCTCTACTTTTATGTTGAAATGTGTTTAAAGTTATTATAAGTATACACGATAGAATAAAAATAATGTGTTGTTTGCAAGCTTGATGGACAGAAACAGTTACTGTAAACTGAGTACTAGACTATGGCTCAGATGTGATCTGTGCTTTTTGAATTTTCCATCAGTAATACTTTGTCTAAAGGGTAGTCCTGCCATAGCTATGCTCATTTCCTGTCAAGCACCTGCAGATCACAAATGAACACGAAATACAGCAATCCACCCAGAGGAGTTTTTCACCTTGAAATAAAATTTTATTAGTGTCATATTACTGAAAGATAACAATTTCCTGTGTTTGCTGTGAACTGAACCAAAGCCACTGATCACAGAAATAAATCAGACGTGTACATGAACAAAAGCTAAGTGACACCATTTTAGCTGTGTGACAGTATTTCATTTTATTCACAAATTGGGTCATTCTACTAACTGGAAAAGAGGGCACTGGTTGTCTTTACAAAGCTCCTTCTCGATCTCGTCATAACAGACAGATAAGTTATTGCCCTTCTGAGCTGTAGTTTAGCACTTTCTTGGATCTTGCAGGGTTACTAATGCAATTGCTCTTGAATGCATTTCAGTCAGAATCATTCAGAGTAGCTAGTGTCTAAATGATTTAAGCTAGCCCATTTCTTTCTGTCTGCAAAAGATTAGAGAACAATTGGATATACACTTTCACATACACCTCACATAACTTTTTAAGAAATTAGTAATAGTAATTCTTTAATTTAGGAAAACCTGAACCAAAAGAGATTTTGGGTACACACATGCTCAAGCTGTTACAAATACATCAGAGTAAGTTGTTCCACATCTCTGTAGGCATCCTTTACTTTGTGGGATAGAGCAAAAAAAAAAGGAAAAGGAGAGGAAGAGCTCTAAGACTACGACTAAGACTTTACACAGATATGTCAAAATGAGTGAACACTGTAAATTCATTTAATTTGCCAAAGTCTGTGTTGCTGTTTGGCAAATATTCGCGCACTTTGAGCTCAACGTGATGTGTACATGTTTTGCATGCAAATTAGGTTGATAACTACTTGAACAGAAAAGCATATAGGAAATAATTAAAACACTAGGTCCTAAGGATTAACAAACCTGCTGCAGTTTAAACAAACAAACAAACAAACAACAACAAAAAAAACACACCACCAAAACCATTGCTGCAAAGTGATTTTATAGTTCTGACTGAAGAATAAACCAATGTACACATTCTTCAGAAGACAGAAGGGCTGCTCGTATAAAACTCCTCTGGAGTCCACATCAGTAAAACCAACCAGACTATCTACATTATTTAAGCTAGGCCACTTTATTTTTGTCCATTATCTCCTCTGAATTATAATACCTGATTAAAAACATCACCATCAACGAAACAGCTGTGTTTTATTTGATGGCTGTAGTCAAGTTTACTACGATCACAAGTCCTGCTTTTGTGGTGCTCTTCAAACTATAGCTGTGAATGACAACATAGAGATCTAGCTGTGTTGTATATTGATGTATGCATCATACAGCAGGACAAATTAAAAGCTCTAACTATCGTAAAATGTTAAAAGTAGATTGAATTAAAGAATGCAGATGGATATGTAGAATATCTGGAGGAAGTGTGGAGCAGCAGCTTCCTGCAGCCCAGGAGAGGCCTGTGGAGGAGCAGTCCATCCCCTTTAGCCCACGGCACTGTGCAGAACAGATCTCCTCATGCATCCACAACTTCTGTGGGCAACCTGTTCCAGCACTTCACCACCGACAGTGATTAATTCACCCCTGACATCTAATCCAAATCTCTACTAAGCACTATTCTATCTAGAAATCCAAAATGCAGCACAATATATATCTCAGTCAGATCCAGTAATATTTGTTATTGGAGCTCTCTGGAAGAAGGGAAATAAAACAGTCCTATTTAAGCATACAGTCCTATTTAAGTCATTTATCCTTCCTTATATAGAAAGAGTCACCTGAGTTAATCCTCCAAATTAAAAGAAAACACAAGTGAAACTCAGAATATGCTTGTTCACTACTGGACTTATCGTCATTTCTTCTCTATGTAATATGATATATTAAAAAAAATGTTGTCATCCCGTGCAATGGAGAATATAGTATTTTTACACTGCTGTTAAGAATTTTGAATTCCAAAGAACAGAAGAGGTAAAGTACACTGACAGATCTGGGGGGGGACGACGACATCAAAAAACAAAAAACAAAAAAAAACAAAAAACAAAAAACAAAAAAAAAAACCTTTGGAAAAGAAAAAAGACTTATTTTCAGTACACTTATTTCAGATACACATGGTTTATCCTCTCAGGTTTCACAGTTTATCTAATGAGTTAAGAAGTTTATTGATAGTAGAGCAACAAAATGGCCAATAGCATGCAAACCTTCTCTTTGCTTATAACAGTTGGTGTCCAGGGAAGCACTGCAAAATAGAAGCAAGAATTATGAGTTTTCAAAGTGGCCTGGGTTAGCAAACTAATTTGCCAACATACTAATTTAGTGGCTTACAAGAAACTGTTTCTCTGAAAAGAGCATGGTATGCATGTCCAAATGATTTCTATTCAAATTTCTGCCCTGGCAGAACTCCACTGTTCAGATCATCACAAGAGACTGGAGCTGCGAAAGTCTGGCTTCTTTCCTCTGTGGAATGCTTGGCAAGGAACTCCAAGTAATACAGAAAGGAAGGATGAAGTAAATCAGGAAAGAAACAGGAAATGAAAATGAATGCCATGAATAGGTAAAATGTATTATAGGATAATTTATGGCACTTGATATCAAGTCAAAATTATCTTGTAGGTCATATTTTTTCCCTTGCTGATATTTATTCCACATGTCAACTTATTTATACGGAACAGTAGTATCCCCTCTGAGTTTTTATTTTGCTGGATAGAACGATCCAAGGTTTTAAAAAACCTTCTCTCATAAAGAAAGCTGTCCATGCTCTTCATCATGCTAGCAGCTTTTCTCCGCATTTGGTTTAAGCTGTATTAATTTTCCTTTATCATAAACAACCAAAACTGTGCATAGTATTCCAGATGAAAACTCACTAAGTCCTTATGCATTTTAACCATCTCTACTGGATATGTTGTATGACTTGGATATCCAATAGTCATTTGCCTATTTTTCATAATCACACTCTTACCTTCTAATCAGTAACAGACAAATAACTACTTGTTGTTGTTAATCTCTTCGAATATTCAAGAAGTTTGCATTCTTAATCCCTTAATTTTTCAGTTACCAAAGGCTACTGTTTCTATTGTTTCCATTATCAGGATCAAACAACTTTTCTGCATAATATGCTAAATCTGATCTGTACTTTGTTATTATGTTATTGCGTTATTTTCAATAAAGTGATGAGGGAAATGTACAGTCCAACTATATATATACATATATATTCTTAGTTGTGGAGTTATACAGTCTGAATACTACATGAGAATATTTATTTTTATTTTTTTGCATTTTATTTCTCAATATGAGGTATGAACTTATATGAATTTACGTAGCCAAAGTGAAAAGTCATGTCAGTCAGTACTCAAAAAGGGAGTTCCACGATGTCTTTTCTCCTCCAAAAGAATAAAGATTAGGATATAAACAATTTTTATGTTTTTGAAAAGTCATATATACACATTCTGTATTTATAACTTTGTTATCATATATGCATTAATTGTATACATTTTTATGTACATGTCATCATCCTCTTGTACTCACTTGCACCTTTCCTTCTCACAATTTTATTTCCCATTAGATTTTTCTCCACACACACAAAAACAGACACAAACAGACAAACAAAAAAATGAAATAAAGAAATTTCATTTTACATACCTTCTCTCTAAAAGTGAGTTTGGAAATCGTTATGTAGGATTGTGGAAAATGTGAAAATGCTATCTCAGGATACAACATACTAACCTGTATATAAATTTGAAGCTTGTTAAGAGGAAGCAACAGAAGAGAGAAACTTCCCATCCTTCAATCTGACTTCTTCATCCCCAGAGTGAGAGAAATTTATAAAAGACAAGAACACATGTATTGTACTGATCAGTCCTATAGCTGGCAAGTGTGCAGTTATTTTCTGTTCTCAACCCCTCCGGTTCCACTTCAGTCTTAAATAGTTATTAGCTTAAGCCCTAGAACCTTGTGTTTAATTTTAAAGCATAATATTTGTCCATTAGTTTCAACCACCTAACTTTCTATCTTGTTACACAGTATTAACTCAAAAGGCAAGCAGCTGAAAAGTGAATGCCTTTAAAAATATGTATCAGCCCTTCCTGGCCAGGACATTGAAGCAATTTCCAATATTGCTAAAACTTAGTTGACTTTTTTCAATGTAAGCATTATTTTCTATGTTCAGTAAAAAGAATAGTTCCAGGAACTGGAAGGATTCCAAAACAGTAAGTTGAAAAGGGTATAACATTTTTATGGCATTATCTGAAAGAACATAAAGACAATCTGCATTCCTACCAAAGCTGTGCGGTAAGTAGGCCACAAAGCCAGCTGAGATTGCGTTATTTCTGCCTCACCAGTTAGCACCTTTTGATGAGAAAGCAGATATGATTTATGGTGGAACAGAGGATGACAGAGCCCAGCTGGAAACACTCATACTACAGGAGTTGAAATGCAAAAAAAAACTAGGTTAGTGTTGAAATGTAAAATGTAATCTAGGTCATAAAAATGTAAAGAAGTAATTCATTTTCACAACACTGTCAGTTGAGGACTCTAAAATAACAATGCTTTTATTTTCTGTTTTTGATTATAGATGCCATTAATACATTTTTTTACCATGAATATTCTTCCTTCTTCCTCCTATCGCATAGATTAAATGCAAACTAAATTACTGCAAACAAAAATCTAGTGCTGCCTGAAGATGGTTTAATGACCTATGATAAACATGTTACTAGCTCTGTCACAGGTGCAAATGGACAGGTTTCCACATACCTTACCTTCACATTTGGTATTTATTGTCAAGCATGTTGTTTAGATCAGCAAACACTGCATTTATATTAGTCTAACATTTAGTAAACAACTTATTTCTACAAAAACAACAGCATTTTGTTTTAATGTTACAAATAAAACTTAAAAAAGATCCTTCTGTTTTTCACAGACATTAAAAGTTGTCATGCTGAGTATGGATTTATGTACAATTTTCTGCAAGAAATTAATTTGTAAGCTCTTCTTGTGTTATTTGCTGTCTTTCAGTGGATAAAATGAAACTACTAGACTCTTTAGAATGAGTTCTGAGCACAATCTGAGACTTAGTTTACTATTTACAGAGTTGTAGTCTTGCCTGTAGGCTCTGATACTTTCTGCCTTGGTTGTCCAGCTCTTTGTGAATGTCCTGGATACAGAAGAACTGCAGTATACTAATCTGAGTGTTCCTTGGGAATTTATATGAAGCTTTTCATCTGTGAGGACAACAAATCAATGTTTTCCCTTGTGCATCACTGCTGAATTTTGCTTACCTGATTTAGAATTAAACGTGTGATTAGGAGTTTTTGGTGCAAAGTTATCTGGAAGCAACTCTAGCTATGGGCTTTTGTGGGCTGTAACAATTCTACACATGATCAAGTTACGTGATCTGTACATAGTGGGCAGAAAATATAAAAATAGCAGATTTTTGTTTTTCCTTACTTTTCTTAAAGGTGTATAGCTTTCTCTGAAAATAATTATTTTGCATTGTCCTCCAAAAACAGTTTTTTTTTTTATTTTATTTAAAATACTTGCTTAAATCTCTTCAGCTTATTATAATGGTCTCAATAGCAAATGCTCCTCTTTTCTAAGGAATGGTGCAACTGCTTCTGTATTTCATCAAAAATATAAATTTCTATGTTAATTTTCTTTCTTTCTCTCCTTCATCACAAATAAGTTAGTATATACTACTACCATATTGCAGTTATATTGAGGGGACAGTGACTAACTTCAGACTGAAGACAGCTCTATCATCTTTGATGTCACAGCTTTTACCAATTCTTGCTCCTTGTTTTCATTTAATTACAGAATTATAGACCTGTGTAGTTGAGAATGGACCTTCAAAGGCTCTCAACTGCCTGCTAAAAGTGATGATAGTTTTGTTGGGCTGCCTGGAGTCACATCGTGGCAAGTAATGAATATCTACATGAATGGAGATTCCATGGCCTTTCTGGGCAGGCTGGTCCCACCTCTATGGTGATTTTTTTTTTCTTTTATATTGAATGTAGAATTTCACGAGTTCCATGACTTGTGTTACTTGCTTCTTGGAACTATCCTGTGCATTCTGGGAAGAGTCTAGTCCTAGTTTTTTTTATACTCTCCCACTGTGTAGATGTAGACATTAGCAAGGTCCCCACTTAGCCTTCCCTTCTTTAAGCTGAACAAACATGCTTCTTAGGATTATATTATATTATTTTACATAATACATTCCTTTTCTTCACCTGCCTGACCATCTCAGTGAACTTCCACGGGACTCATTCCAGTATGTGTTTTTTCTGTACTGAGAAGCCCAAAACTGGGCAGAATCTCAGAATTGACTAGAGATTATTTTCTTCTTTTGACCTGCTGGCATCACTCTTGAGACAGCAGCTTGATGACAACTTTCCAGTACAGGTACTAAGGCAGCTGATGAGGAAATGTGCCCTCCTAGACCTGTTGCTTGTGAACTGAGTTCTCAAGAGTGAAAGGCAATTGGTGACTGCCTTGGCAATAGTGTTCACGAAGCAGTAAAATTTAAAATCTTTGAAGAAGGAAAACTCCCACCAAAACCTCAACCCTGGGTATGGGGAGAGCAGATATGAGGCTGCTCAGGAAGCTAGTTAATAAGGTCCCTGGCAACTGCTTTTGAAGGAATTGGGGTCTATCAGTGCTGATTATTTTTTATGTACTACTTCTTAAGAGATCAGGAACGGGAAATTCCAAAATGTTGGAAGTCAAGCAGAAGGGGCAGCAGGCTAGCCTGGCCAAACAGAGATCTTCTTCTAGAGCTTAGGCAGAAAGTGCATGACAGCATGGCAGAAAAGCAAAGTCAGGCTGCATGGCAAGACTACAAGTATGTTGCTTCCCTTTGTAGCAAGAAAATTTGTGCAGCCAAAGCTCAGCTGGAGTTGAAGCTAGCTAATACTTTGGGGGACAATAAAAGGGATTTTTTTTAAAATATGTTAACAACACAAGGAGGACCAGAGAGAACATTCATTTGTTACCTGATGAGAATGGTCATCTCTCTGGTGACCAATGTCAGAACCTGAAGGAACGGCATGAAGCTGTGGCAGAGGAAGTTCAGGTTGGATATCAGAAAAAGGTTATTCACAGAGACAGTGGTTGGACTCTGAAACAGATGCCCCAGGAAGTGGTTGCAGCACTGAGCTTACCCAAGAAGCATCTAGATAATACTTTAAGACATACAAAATGATTTTTAGGTAGTCCAGCATAGAGGCAGAAGGTTTACTCAATGATCCTTATGTGTCTTTTCCATCTTGGGATATTATAAGATTTTATGATTGTTGTTCACCTGAACAGCTCATTTGCAGGCAAATAAATAGGTTAGATGGCTAAAGGCCCCACTCTGTGTAATAAACTACAACAGTTAAGATATCGTATGGGAATTTTACCTAAATATATCTTGTATTAGCTTAATTGATATCTTTCTATTGTTCTAATACATAATGTATGGAAAATTTAAAACTAAGAATTTATAATTAGATATTTAATGCATTTCATATGTTAAATATGTGCAAATAAAAAAAAAGAAAGCTTACTATGAACTGCAAATTCAGAAGTGCCCATCTTATTTCCTATTGAAAAATGGCTTTTCTCTTTTGGAGAAACTTCAGAAATATCTTTTATAAAACTGAACAGCAGTTTGGGATGTTGGAAAATATTCCAACTGCTTTCCTCAGAGTAAATGACACAAAGCAGCTTCACCAGAAACTTTATGTATTATGTAGTTCAACAGTGGTAGCTCTAATTTCAGTGAGACAATCAACTAAACTACAGCAACATATGCTGTTCCATAGCATATATAGCCAAGTAGCTGATTTTCATTGAATTGTAGTTTCAAACACATTGCCTCTAATTTTAAACTTCTTAATTTGGAACAGATGTGCTTCCAGTTTAGGAACCTTGTTGGGACTGGAGAATGGAGTAGATGACTTGCAATTTCAGGATTACACGTACAAATACTATTGCCTCAGAATGCTGGTTGTATTGTAGTCAGAGAATTTATGAATTTCAATTATATTGACCACATCATGTAATTAAAATTGCAGAAGTGTATGTGATTGTGCTTGCTTATCTCATTCTGGTTGCTAGAACATAGGTCTGTTAGATACTTTACAAATGAATATGATAAGCCCCACACATACAAAACAGTTATGGTTTTATCAACATAGTCTTCAGAGCTAAAACCTACAGAGAGCCTCGAAAGAGAAAAAATATAACTAAATATACTAATCTTTTTATTTATTATTCCATGCACTCTGTGACCTGACTGTAAACAAAGTCAGGAAAAAAAAGAGCAGTGTTTCTAAACATATATACCATTTTAATTTAACTGCTGCTATGGTGATAATCCTTCTACTGCCAAAACAGCATCTGCCTGTTCCTGTAGCTATGTGACATATTTCACTCCTACTCGAGCTCTTACATTTTCTCAAATTTTGCTTTGAAATTGAATTTAGTGCTACATCAGTTTATGCTTTTCTTTGTTCTTCATTTTGTACTTACTTTGAAACAAGTCTCAGTTTAAGAGGGTGAAGAAAAGATTCTGCATCTTTGATGCTATAAGAAATTAGAAGTAAATAATATAGGCTCAAAAGCAGGCAACCAGCAGCGTGATGCTGTTTCATAATAATGTTTTCAAGAGAATGAAATCCTGTCAGTGACCTACATGTCTAATCTTGCTTTTTCAAAGATATTACAGAAACAAAGTGAGAATTATACTGCAGTAAACTTTAAGGGGGGAAATATCCATCTTATAAAACATCACTGTAAACTTTCAGATCAAATCTTGACCTACTGGTGGTTACCACTATAAGGAAATGATAGGCTAAGATAAGTAGTTGTTGAAATATATGTTCCCCATTTCCCTCTTCTTTTTCTCATTACAGCTTGCATTCCTTTAGTTCTTCAAAATAAGCACAGCATGTCTTCCTTGCATAGTGATATGCTGCATTTTTTTTTTTGAATTCTAAATCTTACTCTCTTCACTACTCTTTTTCCTTAAAAAATAAAAATAAAAAAAATCAACAATCAACAATAAGGAAATCTATAATTAGTGAGGAAGTTAAATGTTTCCAGCACTATCAGTGAGTTTTCAGAGAACTGGTGATTCTGATGATTTAGCTGGTAATCTCAAATTTGAAGTTTCCATATTTGAATAAATTCTAGCAATAGGAAGACTATTACTGATTTCAGTAACATATGTGCAGTATAATAACTTTTCAGAGAAAATACCAAAAGCATTTTTAGAACACCTTCCTAAATCTTTCCAGGTGATTTCCATTCAAGAAATAAATTGAAAAAAGCTGGAAGAGTTATGTCTGTCCTTCTATTACTTCAGATCCATACCTTTCAATTCATTTATAAAGTATATTGAGTCTAAGTAGCATGTTATGGATGCAGGACATTTTCAGATGACAGACATCTTCTTGGAGGCCTACATCTACCATAGTCCAAGTCTGACACATGTATACCCTATGCAATCCGGTAGTTCTGTTCTCCCACACCTTTTTCCCCACACTTCTTTTAAAAATGTTTTTTAGGAGGAATTTTCCTGACCTTAGAAGTTAGCAGCAAAAGAAATTACCATTCATTCTGTCATTGCTTTATCTTTGAACTGACGCCATTAAAATGTCAGATCCAACATAGAATAAAAAAATAATTTGCATGCAACTTTTACTTTATAATAGAAAATCAGGACAATGTTTCAAGTTTTTGTGAAGTAAAACCTGTTTTTCATTGGTTTAAAGAAATCTATTTTGTCATGTATTGACTTATGCAAGATGATATTTAAAGATGTTACATACAGAATAAAACCTTCCCAGCTAGCTTTATTTGGTTTTGTTTGAAGAATAATGCTGTCCGTACTGAAGTATACTCACACTAGTATCCTCTAATTGGGAAATTATAAGGACAGAGACAAATGTAAGTATAATGTAAGAAAATTAATAAGGACAATTAAGATAAGCAAAAAATTTTTTGCAAATATTATTAGTGGAAAAATAAGTTTGGTAGAGAGAACAGAGGAACAGTAAGGAAGCACTAAGATAAATGAAGAAGTCAGTGTACAAGAAAGTTTCAGAAAAATGCAGGGTAGTAAATAAAAATGCAGAAAAAAAACCTTAAAAAATGGAATGTCATATCATATTAGGCAAGGGAAATACTGGTAAGTAAATACATGTGCTATGAAAAATCAATAAAACCTATAAAAATAGAGCACAAGTAGAATAGGATATGAGTAGATCAGGAGGAATAAAAAAGGAAGAGAGGTAGGATAGTGATACAGTAATGGTATGCAAAGGATATGATGACAGCTTTCTATGCTGAAGGAGATCAAAAAGAATGTGTGTGGTGCTTTCCCCAGAATCTGTAGGAGACTTTGGGATACACATTTAAAATTCAGTTTTAAACCTGAAATGACAGTTGTGATATCAGAACCACGCATATTTCTTGCATGTTCAAAGAAAAATGATAAACTGAATGTAGCATATAGCGAATGAAACAGCATTACATATGGTTCAGCTAAATCTCACTTCCTCCCTTCCTCCAATCACATTTATCATTACTACAGCAAACTTAGTTGTTCAGGGCTGTAACTATTGAACAGTATGTTCTGCAACTCTCTTCTGGGGTGAAAAGGTGGGTGAGAATAGTGGCTTTTTCTATGTTTTCTGTAATATATGGCACATTTTTACAAGGAAGTGACAGATCTCCTCTTCCTAATTGTCAGAATTCCCACCCATTCACAGCAGCCTGATCAGCTGTTTGCTCCTGAAGTCACACCTCCACCATCTGCTCAGCTATCATTACCTGGCAGGACCTGCCACCTTTCTTGTGTACCCACAAGTACATTGCAGGAAGCTGCTTTTCCTGTGTGTTGGCCACCATTTTAGGAAACAGTGCTGCTATTTAATGTCAGGGACATAGATGTTTAATGACTGAAACAATATTCATTATAAAATTCACCCTGAATGCACAAGACATAGATTAAATTTATGTTGCAAACAGCCTAGTTGGGCTCAACCCCATGAAAAGGCACCTATCCATGCTTTTACAAGTAATGTTCATAAGTGAAAATACATAAACTGTTATCTGCAAATTTTAATTAGGAGAAAGCTCCATTGGCTTTTTTGAATCTCTTCAATACCTATCAGCTGCATTTTCCATGTGGGCTAAAAGTTAAAGACTTTGTTAATTTTTAGTATTACCAGCTATTGCTTTGAATAAAACATTGCTTGACAGAGTATAAATAAAAGGAGTAGTATTCTCATATGTCAAGTATTGACTGACTTGCAGGAAAATTTCCTCAGTGTAATTTCTTAATTAATTTTATCCCAAATCGGAACTACCTATAATAAAGGAATCCACAAATTGTTTCATTGCTTCAGCCAAGACTTTTTATACTAATTTCACAGTGATATGTCTGTGTAATTTGCAATTTTCTTCATAGTGATGCACCAATGGACACAAATTGCTAATTATCCCGTTTAAAAAACAATGCTAGTGTTCTGCATTTCCATAAGAATGCTGACATTACTGGCCACATTGTTAGGAAATAGTGCTGCTGATCAGCATAATCTACTGCTAAGACTTTGAAATTTGATTTTGCAGAAATATTTTAAGAAGAACGATGGGAGTAAACTCCACAGTGCAAGTATTTCATATTACCAAGGAAAAGCTGGGCACTGACCAAACTTTTTTTAAAATTAATTAATGGAAGATAGTTCAATATTGATACACCAGAAATCAGTTCTTTCACATTTTTATGTTCTAAGTGTTCAGAGTTGTATCTTACTGTCATCCTACCTAGAAGTAGACATAGCCTTGTCACGAAGGCAGATTTGTCTTGCATGTGTGCTCTTTGTAGTGTTGAGGGTTTGGAGAAGTGGCTGTGGCTGCCAATCAAAAAGAGGAGATAGGAAATGATTTTTGTCCCATAAAATCTTGTTATGACTCTCTGCTATCTTTACTCTCTGCTATCTTTAAAATATAATGAAGTGACTAGGAAAGACATGCAGATGCAGAGAGTGAAGTGAACTTGAATATCATTGAGCCACCAAGTTAATCTAGCAGAAACATGTTTACTCTCCTGGTGACTCCTCTCTTCCAGGCATAGTGGAATAAAAGAATAGATAGGCCTCATGACAAAGAAGAGTGCTTATATGGAAGACATGGGGACTGAGCAGAGCAGACTGAGCAGATGATGGCGTACTGCAGTTCTTTAGGATTCTAATAAGCAGGAGAACACTGTCTCTATTGGACTGAATTTAAGACTGTAAAGCATGAAATTTATGTATTTGTGTCACTATCTTTTTGAACAAAAGACAGCTTTGGTGATTCTATCATTTATCATTCTGGTCAATAAGTTAGCTATGACACAATGTCTTGTGTTTCCTACTTCCGGAACTTACTCTTCCACAGGAAATTGTATTGATTTTTGAATTCTACTGTGATCTGAAAATTTGGCAATCAATCTGAGAAAATGCAGCTTTCAAAACAGAGAATGAGAAAAATCCACCAACAAAACCAAACAAAAGAAAATAAACAACAACAACAACAACAAAAACAAAATAAGGAAACAAACAACAAAACAACAAGCTAGATAATACTAAAATCAATAACGTGGCAAACAATTCACAATATTAAAATATTCAAATCTGACCATTGAGCTGATGATACTTTAACCTCATTCTTTAGGCTTTAGAATAAAATTAGCATATTCAACAAAGAAAAAAATGTTGAAAGAAATACAGACAAACAAATAAACAATACTGTTTCTGAAAACAGGAAATCAGGTTATAGGTTTGAACTAGAATGCATTTTGTATCTCATTTTTACTTATGGGAATGGCATGTAACTATAAACAATATATTGACCTTTTCGTTACTATAGTTTATGTATTTTGCTTTGTTTTGTTTTGAACAGCAAAGTTAACTTTAACTGGGACTTTAAGGTTTCAGACTGAAAGACGAATCATAATTAAAATGAAATTGTATTAACTGCAGAACAGGATTGAATGCAGCTGTTCTGCTTGAAAGCTTTTTAAATGGAAATTTATGTATCTAAGTAAAATCAGGTCTTCTGTAATTATATTGACTTGTCCGATGAGCAGAAAGTCTCACAGACTTTTGGAGGAACAGGCAAGCCTTTTCAGTTAAATGTATCCTATTGTTGAATTTAATGCTTTTATGCAGATGTTATTTAAAGAAAATCATTGTGTCTCTCAGGAGGAATCTTTTTAAAGTGATAAAAAAGTGGAATCAAGATTTGTTGCTGACTGTAAGTAAAATGCATAGCATGTCATCGATCCTACATATAAATAACTTTCATCAACTCAATGTATATTTTTAGCCCTTTGAGGCCACAAACAAACAAGTTAATAAATAAGAGTGTCTGAGAGTTTTAAGTGTAACATAGTAATTCAGAGCGTTAGGAAAGTGACTAATACATTTCTGAAATGTGAAAACTTTTGCCTTGGAGGAACTGAGATGACCTGTAAACTGCAGTTGTTTTTGATTGACTGAGTGTCAGCTACATCTACAGACTGCCAATTTCAAACAAGGAGACATTCTACTTAGCTTTTTTTTTTCTTTTTGTGTTATGTAGGCCAATGTCAAGAGGCAGCCATGTGTAATTACACGATTTAACCTTGAGAGAAAGTGAATCTGTTTAAAAAGTCAGGGTTTATAGTTAGGACAGTGGATTTCCTGACTAAAAACTGGTGGCCTTCTATGATGGAGTGATGGCAGTGGTAGACAAAGGTAGACATATCTACCTGGATATGTGCAAAGCCTTTGACATGGTTCCATACCACATCCTTATCTATAAGTTTAAGATATATGAATTTGAATGGTGGGTTCTTCATCAGTGGATAAATAATTGGTTGGATGGTAACAGCTAGAGGATTGTTGTCCATGTTTCGATATCCAGGTTGGAGGCTGGTGATGAGTGGTGTCTCCCACAGGTCCATCTTGGGACCAGTGCTCTTCAACATCTTTTTTTGATGATAGACAGTGGTACTCTCAGCAAGTTTCCTGATGATGTCAAGCTGAATGGTACATTTTTGACACAATAAAATGAAGTGATCTCAACAAGAGGGACCTGGATGAGCTCAAAAAGTGAGCACCTAATGAAGTTTAACAAGTTGCACTTGGGCTTGGGTAATACCAGATGTGAGTAGAGACTGGCAGAAGTCTGAGAAGAACTCATGTAGTGAAGCACTATGTAGAAGTACTATGAGTCCTGATGGACAAAAAGCTGGACATGAGTCGGCGGTTTGCTCTTGAAGCCCAGAAGGCCAACAGTATCCTGGGCTGCATCATAAGAAGAGTGGCCAGCAGAGAGAGGGGAGGTGACTGTCCCCCTCTACTCTGTTCCTGTAAGGCCTTATCTGGAATACTGTGTCCAAGCCTAGGTCCTCCAGTACAGGAAAGTTATGGAGTTGTTGGAGCAGGTCCAGATGAAGACTACAGAGATGATCAAAGGCATGAAGGACCTCTCCTATGAAGAAAGGTTGGAGGAGTTGTCTTCTGCTCGGAAAAGAGAAGGCTCCAGGAATACTTTATTGTGGCCATCAAATACTTGAAGGAAGCTTACAAGCAGGAGGGAGGCCAACTTTTTATATGGCCTGATAGTGATAGGACAAGGGGAATGGCTTTTAATAAAAAGAGAGAAGATTTAGGTTAGATATTAGGAAGAAATTATTAGGAAGACATTTTTTTACTCAGAGGGTGGTGAGGCACTGGCACAGGCTGCCCAGAGAGGTTGTGAGTGCCAAATCCCTGCAGGCATTAACGACAAGGTTGGATGGGGCCCTGGGCAGCCTGATGTGGTGACAGGCAAGCATTTGGAAATAGATGATCTTTAAGGTCCACTCCAACGTAAGCCATTCTATGATTCTATGAAGTGCTCTTGAACTGTACTGTTGGAAGTAAAACATAAAAATTAAAAAAAACAAAAAACAACAACAACAACAACAACAAAAAACCAGAAAAATAAAAACATAAAAATACAACGTAAAACTTTGTTCCTTAGCACCTTCAGAATATCTATCAGATATATTGTTGTTTTCTTAAGGCTGAAATCTGAGTTTCATAGAGTAGTTTGTATGGAAAGAAATGACTCGAGCCTATTGGGAATATAAGTTGTTCTGGGACTGAAATGTGTCAATATAGTTCTATCTGTGAATAAAATTGATGTCTAGCTTTTTCTTTCTTTTGAATTGCATTAGCAAGGTGTTGATTAAACTATGATGAGATCTGCTGTTGCAATTAACACTAAATGAGATTTGTTAATTGGCTTCTTTTGACGCAGGCTAAGGTTTTTCTTCTGCTGCCTTCTGTGCTGCTTGTGAATTAATAGAGTAAGGATAGTGAAAATTGACTACAGAGGGAGTGACACTTCAAAATTCAGTCTAATTGTGACAGCTACAGCTGACATTAGAATTTAAATGAAGCAGAAGGAAAAAGATGTCCTATATGATTTTTAAAGCAGTGGTTAGACAAAACGTCATTAGTATAACTTGTAATTTGGTTAATTAATATTGATATATATGCTATAGAGAAAAAGAAAACAGTAGCAACAATGATAAGCAAATAACATAAACAAAAGATACCTGATCTCTCCAGGACATGAATTCACAAAGGCATTTTCTTCTTGTTGGTGGAGTTTTTTTCTCTTCTTTTTCTCTCTCTTTTTTTTCTTTGTGTTGTGTGTGCATGTGTGTGTGTGTGTGTGTGTGTCTTTAAAATTTCAATAGAATGTTAAAAAATAGAAGTAGTGCAAAAAATATAGGAAGAATATAAATCTAACTTATTTTTATGTTGGTATAAATATAAGTCACCTTCATTAAAAAACAAATAAGAACAAAACATTTGCAGAATGTGTTATCTGCATAACGTCTGATACACTGTCTTAAAATTTGTTTGAAGCTGTATTTTCCCTGAGAAATCATAGATGCTAAGATTATACAAGGTAACTTAAGAACTCTGAAGCCTTGTGTTAGGGCAACTGGTCTGCAGACTTGAGTCTGTCTCCTATGTTATGCTCTCGGCTTTTTATATTTTTACTGAATATAGAAAGAGTATAAGGAAAGCAATCGAGAAATATCAGCTCTTAAAAAAATAAACAAAGGCAGGACAACTCAGAAATGGTGTGAGTAAGAACACTAGATACAAAATGATTTGCACAGAAAGTTTAAATGGAATGCACACAAAAAGTAAAGTTTTAGATACGACAGGTTTTGGAAGAGCATAGTGAGATTATTCCTAAACTACCCGCTCAAGAATATCATTTGGCTACACTGTGGTCAAGAATAATTATATTTTTGACCACAAATTGTACCAAAGTGGCGGAGATCATACTTTACAAGATAATTATGAAGATACTTACTTAGTATAGTGGAATTTTGTATTCAGATTACTTTTCTTACAGCTACTTATATACTTATCCTTAGATATTAAAGAAATAAACTGAAATAATGCTAAGAAATAAAGTCATGATGTCAACAATTCTGGATGTTCTAATCTTCTAATCTCATTACTGATTGGTATCGCTGGTATTGGTTTGTTGGTACTGTGAGAATCCTTCTTTGTTTTTTTGGCTCAAAGCTTGCTTCCTGAGGTATTTCTTGTGATAAGACTGACTTGTCTAGGAGATGAGTGATGGGTGTTGCCGTGTGGCAATCATCATCATTGTGTGGACAATTTTAGCTGTTTTCCTCTGGAAGAGAGTGCTCAGGAGTGTTTACTGGCAGAAGATCTGGCCTGTGACTGAATAGCTCCAGCCTGGTATGGGAAACTGGGGGATGATGCCATTGTATCCTGTGAAGGCAAGATACAAGTTGGCATCTCCCTGCTCCCTCTTATATGCTGGCAAGGCCCGGAAGGTGGGAACAAAGGAATTTCTGCTGAAATCCCAGAGCGAGAAGCTGCCACTCCAAGGAGAGCTGACTCAACCACTTTGGATTTGAGCTGTCACTCCAAAGACAGCTGACTCGACCACTTTGAAAGCATTGAAAAGGAGCCATCATCGCCATGGACACCGTCGTCATTGTCGCCATCGTTGTTGTCAACAGAACAACAATGCCCGATGACCCACCACTACTGAAGATCAATGGCTGAACTATGAACCACACTGGATCCATGGTGGTGACTATCTCTCTCCTGCTTCCTATAAAGACTCCTCGATTCTTCTTTCCTACCTTTTCTATCGCCCTCCTTCCCTTCCCCATTACCCTAATTCATAATAGTATCCGTCCTTCCCTTCCCCATCTCCCTAATTAAGATCTCTAATAAAGTTGTCGGACCAATATTTGAACCATTGTTTCTTAATCTCACACCGGGTATTCAGATATTAAAAGAACCTCCTCTCCCTCCTATAAATCGGAGCGAGACAGGTACTCATTTCCATTTAACCATCCAATGTCTATATCATTGATATTCAGATGATTTCACAGTACAATGATACAGTTTTGAAATTATTTGGGCTTAGATTCCACTGAGGTCAGGAAGTGAGTTTTCATTATGATTTTTTCAAACCAGTTGAATACATAAAGATAGCCAAAGTGACAAAATGAGGATTGGTTAAACATACTTTGTAAATCCAACCTGAATTCTAGCTACTGGTGTAGAAGACTGTCCTCTGACAGAGATGCCTGAAACATTTTAGGGTGTTTCCCATGGTATGCCTGGGTAACTGAATCACTCTCCTAGAGCTGCTATGTTTGAAATATAAAATAGACATGACTGGTGTTTTGAGGTGATTCAGTCATTCATACATGTACTAAGAACGCTTCAGGGATGTCAAAAAAACCCGTAAGTGTGGTCATATCTGCAGTAAGTTCCCAGATTCAGACAACTTTAAGGTTTTTTTTTGCATGTAGTTGTCTATATGTGAGAGAGGGAGATAGTAAAAACACTGAATTTGTGGCTTTGAGAAATAGAAAATTGAAGAAAAGCAACCTAGAAAATCAAGAAAGTGAGCAGATAAAGAAATAATCTATTGTACAAATAACATCATAGAAAATTCCACCAATCAATATCTTAATGAAAAAGAAGTGAATTTCATTAGGGATGTCAGTTAAACTTGTGAGCCATCTGAAAAACATCTATATTTCACTCTATCTTCTTCTTTACTTTTTTTTTACTTTTATTAGCCATGTTAATGACATATATGCCATTTTCAAATATCTGATTGGGTATCTGATTGGTATCTGATTGGGATTAGATGAAATTGATCTCCAAATTGTATGAGATATAGCACCAGATAAAATGCTTCTATGCCATGAAAAAAGGAGACATGATAGTTTCTCAGAGATTCCTTCCGACCTCGATCACTCTGTTGTTTTTGGAATTCTGTGAAGAGGATTGCATGACTTCAATTAAAGATGAAGACCAGTGAAATTGTGGAAACTTTGTCCTACATAACCAAGAGAAGGTCTGCTCCCTCTCTGAGGGGAGAAGAATGGGAGAGAGAATTTATTTCTCTAGGGATTGTATTTGACACATCTCTTTTGCATCTTTCACTGAAAGACGGATACATTGAAGCTCATGGTGTTATTAACAGAGACATATACACAAATAATAGGGGAGTGATATTGTAATGTTTTTACAGATCTGCTTGGAAGCTATTAATAAGACTTGTATGCTGTGTAAAATCATAACGTGTAACCACTATCCTTCTGAATACACAAGCTTAATGCATGGGATTTGAAAACAATAGGCTATTCTATGATTCAACTACATACTAAGAGTTTATTCTAATAAGACAAATCAACACTAAACATAAAGGATTAGTATAAGGTGGTCCTTTTTAAGATGTGGAGAAGAATACTTGTTTAGATGAATCCTATCAAACACATTTCCTCTACATGTATTTGGAGAAGAAATCTGGGCAAATAGGAGTATGAGATAGAAAAAAACTTCAAGAAAAGTGTTCATGCTTACTAGAGGAAAAAATAAAAAATATCAAAAACATTATCAGAACTAAATTTTCTGATATAAATTATTAGATTGCATGAATAAAAAAAAAATGCAATAGTAATGACTAATAAATTTTAATCTGCAAGAAACTCTCTCTTAGAGATAACTGATATCATGAAGATACTGTTAGTGTATGTTGGTATATGTTCCTGATTTCCTTCTGAAACTTAAGATTTATATGAAAGTAAAAATCTTCATAATTATTCCTTATATGTTTGATATACCTTAGGTCTACCTGGAAGAAACAAAGAATAAGAGTACACAAATGACTATACAGATACAACAATGACAACAACATCAGCCCTGTCATTACCAAACAGAATTTTATCATTTTCTGAAAGTCTACTGTAATTCCTCAGCTGAAGAGCAAGGTCAAAAACAGTTTAAAGTGAAAAGAAATATATTCTTTCTAAAATACATCCTGAAGTTCAGTCACAGAATAACTTCTTGTGAGCATGTAAATGTATTTTACGAGTGTTTAGGGGAACTGCCTTCATAATGTTTTTTTTTTTCTTCTTCTTCTTTTGTGTTGTTTTATTTTGTTTGTTTGTTTGTTTTTGTTGTTTGTATTTTTCAGAAGGATTTCATTTTATTGCTTTACAGACAGAATGAAGCCAAGCAAACAGGAAAGATTAGTATCCTTATTAGTGATCTTGAGAACTGTGGTTTAGGTCACTGCAAATCCTGCAGGTAGCTAAGTTTCATATGTAAAAATATATGCACCACCTATTAGCAGGGCAGGAGACCCTTGTTTCAACCTTGCATTTCTGACTCAGATAGTGTGATATTCATCTAACAAGTGTGGTATTTCTTCTTCTTGACAGTTTTCTATACCTACTTCACTGTTTCCAGAAGGAAAAGAAAACATGGAAAACAGGACTGAGAAGACAAATATGTGATGGTGGCTGGAACACAAGCCTGAAAGACAAAATGAACATTTATAATGGTTGTGCTTCTTGGGACTTCTATGTGCTCAATGCAATGGCTAACTGTATTTTGATGTGCAATTAAGCAGAAGAACTAATGTAAAAATTATAAAGAACTAATGTAAAAAAAATATACATTTTCTTAGACCAGCCTATATTACCATGGAAATAATAGGAAAAGAGGACTGTGGAATGACTGCATGTAAGAATAAAGAACATTAATATATATAATATTAATATAAAAATATTTAAATAAAACAATGTTAAACCAGTTAAAAAGGACACTAAAGCTAATCAGAATGCAGTAGCA
This sequence comes from Phasianus colchicus, assembly GCF_987193195.1. Classification (NCBI taxonomy): domain Eukaryota; kingdom Metazoa; phylum Chordata; class Aves; order Galliformes; family Phasianidae; genus Phasianus; species Phasianus colchicus. The sequence continues at coordinate 128,418,165 of NC_143436.1, forward strand.
ACATTTGCTGCATAGCAATGGTCTCAGATTAGTTTAAGCATTTTTTTAATTAAAGTTAGCATAGAGCAACCTCAACTGATTAAAAAAACAATAATTGCTGAAAAATAACAATTAATTTGTCTAAGAACATTGTTGTTATCTCATTGCATGTCTCTTTTTGCATACTTCTCTTAAACTCTTCATCTTGCTTTGCCTAGGAGTCAGTGAAGAAAAATACTACCAGCCAAAACAGATTATTTGAATTAGGCACAAGATTTTGTTATCCTCAGGCTTTCAAATTTGAAGCTAATAAAGCAGAGCTGGGATGAGTAAGGAGGAGAAAAAAAATAGCAATGTAATTTAGGAAGAGAAAAATCAATGTAAAAATAGCACTTTACAATACTGTGAGAAATAAAAGAGAGAAGGTGAAGAAAAGGCAGAAGGAAAATTGGAAGCTATGAGAGCTGCTCTGAAAGTAATACCTCCTGTCATAAAATAAATAAATAAATAAATAAAAATCTAAAGTAAATAGTTGAATTTCCTTATAAATATGTACACCATCAGAATATTTGGGGGAACTGTTAATTTCCAAGTTACGTATTTTCATTTTGTCCAGCTCTGATGTTGAATACATAAGAGATTTGAGAAACGTGAACTATATGAGGGCTGCTCCAAAAGTGTTGCCTCCTATTTTATGATGTTGGCCCATGATGCAGGGCACATGTTGGTCATCTGGCAGTAGAGATTGAACCTTCTCAACATTATTCCACTGCACGTTGTTGTCATGCAACTGATGGCAGCAGAGGGGCAATCTGACAAAAAGGCATCTGACATGGAAGTGTCTACAAAGCATAGTGTTCTAATTGAATTCCTCTACGTAGAAAAAATGACACGCATTGACTTTCATCGATGCTTGCTGAACATATATGGAAACCAAACAGTGGATCTGAGTAAAATGGTGGGCAGTACATTTAGGCAGTGGTGACAGTGACACGAAGACAAGCCACATTCCAGATGGCTGTGTACATCTACATCTGTCAGACCAAGAAATGAAGATTGTCTTGATAAGTTCATCCATACAAATCATCAGATTATGACCACGAAACTCTATAAGGAGCTGAGTATTGCCTTCAGGGTGTTGGAAATTATGCTGACAATGCTGGAATATTGTGTCAAGAATGCTCACATAGGAACAGAAAGAACAACATATGCAATTTTGTCAGGACTATGGAACCACTACAAGCCTGAAGGGACCATTTCCTGGATCACATCATTACAGTGACAAGGGGTGTTATCTCCACTACAAGCCAGAATCAGAACAGCAGTCCATGGAGCAGCAGCATCAAAGAAAAAGTCTGAGATTGTAGTCCTCAGATAGTAAAGAGATGTGCGCTGTCTTTTGGAATAGGAAAGATATTGATTCTTCTAAATTTCCTGGAACCCAGACAAAACATTGAGTCTGACTACAACATTGTGACACTGACTAAGCTGAGGGCTTGAACTTCTAGTCAGGCAAGAGAAGGAGCTAACCTTTCTCTTGCAATGCCAGGCCCCACACAAGATTGAAAACTGTGAAGCACATTGCCAGTCTTGGTTGGACTGTCCTACCACATTGTATTGTCTGGATTTGGCCCCTTCTGACTTCCAATCTGTTCAGGCTGATGAAAGATGAGCTGTGTGGGAAACATTTTCCTAGCAACAATGTCATCATATCAGCTATGAAACAGTGAGTCACCTTACCTGGTGCAAATTTTTACTAGTACAGCATGCAAGCTCTTTTGTTTTGCTGGCTAAAATGCATAGCTGACTGCAGTGACTATGTTGAAAAAACAGTGTATTGTAGGTGAGAATCTTCTCTATCAAATTGTGTTATTGTGCTCTTGTATCTTCTCTAGTTTCAATGGAAATAGATAGGAAGCATGACCTATGTAGATTAATGATATTTCCAATTTGTAGACATTAGAAAATTATTTTATAAATCATATAAACATCAGGTTTCACTTCTTGCTTGCTTTTTAAAGTGATCTTCTGATCATTTCAGTCTGATTCTTTTAGTTATCCTTGACTAATAGTGAGCTATACTTGATTTACGCAATACTGTGGATTGAGAGCATGATCAAATACTCCAACTGTGTGTATATTAGAGAGGCAGTCACATTGGATTATACAATTAATTTATTTTGTTTAGTATAATGTACCAGAGCCATTCTTTGTGTTGCCTAGGAAAATGAGAAATGTTTTTACAAGGTGAAAATTATGTATTATCTGTCCAGACAGGGAAGCTTGTTCTTTTACCAAAGTAATAAATGGTTATGCTGAAGCACAAAATATTGAGACTGAATCCTGTTTAAGGAAGTGTAGATATTTTAACTCCAAACAGTGTTATCTTTCTCATTCTCTCTCTTGTTTTGAATAAAATTATTCTGTTCCTGTATTCAGTGAAGTATCAAAACAAGAATTCACACAATGCTGTTAATTTTTTAAAAGGTATGTCTTCCTGCTGTCTTTCTGTTAACATCTGTGATGCAGTAGGTATTTTATGCGTTTCTTCCTACATATTCCCCTTGACACATTTCAGTTTTCTTTTTTGATGTTCTCTATGGGTCACTAATCTTTCTTTCTCATAATCTTTTGTATCTCTTCTGTGTCTTTTTTTCTCCACCTCTATTTTCTTCTATTCTTGATATGTCACCACTGAAGAAACTGTCTCATTCTTTACACAGTTTACTATTGTTTTACTGTTTTTCTAGGTTTTTTTGTTGTTGTTGTTGTTTTTACTAGTATGACATTATTTTTGTTAGTATTCTTGAAACTATACATTGTGGGATCCTCCAAGGATAAAAATTTCAAACTCTGTTTATCCATTATAACTGAAGTAGCCATGTGGAAACCAGCAAGCAGAGTTATTAACACAACATACATATGCACACATTAATCATGTGCCGTTATCATAGACTCCTAGAATCATAGAATGCCTTAGGTTGGAAGGGACCTTAAAGATCACCTAGTTCCAAGTCCCCTTCTGCAGGCAGGGTTTCCATCCCACTGGGTTAGATCATTAAAAGGGCTACATAGGATAAAGTGAGCATGGAGTTCTCAAAAACTAAGCTCAGAGAGAAACATACCATTTAATAACAGACTTTTTTTTCCTACCTATACTGCATGTCTTTTTTCAAGCCATCTTTTTAAAAAGATTCTTAGATGACTGTGCAGTCCTCTATGTATACATGAATCTTGTATCTATACTCCTGTAACACCCACATCCCTGAAGAACTATCTCTGTAATGTCTTGATGGCCATTCTTCTTCTCTATCCTATAATACTAGTAGCTTTCATTTATGATCCAGATAGAAGGAGGGAAGAAGATTTGTTCAGTAATTTAACTTTGTGATTTTGGAAATCCACCAATAAACTCATTTGTCTATCAACAAAGTACCTTATATGAAAACTTAAGATACTATTCAGTGCCTGCATTAGATTGCCAGGAGTCCCATTAGGCACAGGATAGACACTCATTATATCATAGCTATATTTTTAAAAATACATAATAACACAATAAAGTCAGTGTATCACTTTATATTGTATACATATTACAGTTTTATTCATCAGCTAGTGTTTATTGAGCACTGGCAGGAACATGCTGAAAAGCAATTGAAATGTTTCTTGAAGATGAATATGCTACACAATTCTATGTTTTATGGATGCTGATTTTATTCAACATACCATTTGAAGAACAAAGAGAGCATTAAATGCTATAAACTCTTTGAAATGGACTCAGTTTAGAATATTGCAGTTTTTTTCTGGAACGTAGGCTAAAGTATTGGCAGTACTACAGGAAAGAAATTTATCATATTTTATTCAAAATGACGCAATTTATGCATATATCAATGAAAGAGAAAATGGTTTGGGGAAGAAATATGATTCAGATTTAAAAAATATCACATAGCATTGAAATTACGAAAGAGAAGTGAGAAAAAGGAGCTGTAATATTGATGAAGAGAGGCACAGCTGTCAGGTGAAACAGAAATGTTGGGATGAGACATCAGCTTCTGGGAGGTAGTTTACTATATCCATGGAATAAAGAGATTTAAATTTTATGACAAGCAAATGACTGCTGACATGAAATTCAAGGTGTCACAAATGTTTTTCTTCTCAGTGAAAAAAAAATCTTATTTTTTATTGTCCTACTGCCACATATCAGGATTGAAGCATAAGTTTGTCACCAAGTCTTCAGGGGTCTTTTCAAGGCTTTCAACCATTCAGAGGATATCCTAAACACCTAGGTCCTCCTCCCCAGAGCTCCCTTCCACAAGTCCAAAAGTTTTCTAGTATGTTCCTAGCTATGCAAGAAAGTTTTCTAGTAAGTAAATGTCCAAAGATTTCCTGCATTGCATTTCTCATTAGACATATAAGAAAAATTTCACATGAAAGTTTAGTGTTAGAAGAACTTACACTATTTTCACTCACAACTGTCATGTTTCCAACAATGAAATATTTGCTTTTAAAGTTAATTGAAAGCAGAGAAATATTTATCAATTCATGGTCAAAAGTCTTTTAAAACTTCTTTCTTTCACATAGGGAAGTACTTTGATGTCTTAGCAAGAGTTTCTCCTTTGATAGATCTGAGATTAAACTCATTCTACTTCTTAAGTCCATCAAAGACTTGTGTGTGCTATCAACAGGTCAAGGAAGGCTAGAGCATTATCCTCAGTCCTGTACTCTTTCTTTGCATTTCCAGATATGGAATGGAGATGCATATGATCTGAAGGTAAGGCTATGTTCCCCTCCTTCGATCAGCCTCTTAAGAGATAAAGCATATTTTCAGTCTGTAATCATTCCATTCTATAGTTGTCCTTGAAAATAATTGTAGTTATTTATTCCAGACAGAAATCTCCCAAAAGTAAACATGAGGATGGGGGAAACAATTTTTCTCAATGACTTTAAAGACAACTACATCAAATAGAATTGAGTTCATGTGGCAAGGTTTTGGTAGCAGGGTGGGAAGATGCTGGGTGGACTCTGTGAGAAAAGGCTTTCTGGTATCTGATATAAGAAGAACCAACTCCAGCTGCTCTAAAACGGACCCACACTAGCCAGGGCCACAAACAGTGCTGATTGTGCTTCTGCAATAGTATATTGAAGAGATGGAAAATAATGCAGAACAGCAGCTGGGAGAGAGGAGCGAAAAAATTCAGATAGAAACAGCCCTAGTCAGTGGAGCAGAAGGTGCTCCAGGCTGGAGCAGCAGCTCCCTGTAGCATGGGAGAGGGCCATGGAGGAGCAGGCCATCTCCCTGCAGATCACAGAATTATAGAATGGCCTGAGTTGAAAAGGACCTCAAAGATCATCTAGTTTCAAGCCCCCTGTCATGGCAGGGTCACCAACCACTCGATCAGGCTGCCCAGAGTCACATCCAGCCTGGCCTTGAATGCCTGTGGGGATGGGGCACTCACAACCTCTCTGGGCAGCCTGTTCAGAAGGCATCACTACCCCCTAAGTGAAAAATTTCCTCCAATACATATCTCCCCTGTCTTAGATCATAGACCTCCCATGTAACCATGGAGGAGCTCATGGGACTGCGGTTGCTGGGGCCTGCAGGAGTCATGGCCCATGAGTACCCTGCAGGAGCAGCCCAGGCTGGAGCTGCAGCCCATGGAACAGCTGCAAGGCAGGAGGGCTGGGGGAGCTGCACAAGCAGGGACTATGTGGGGCAGTGCCTGAAGGGTGTGCGCTACTGTACATAGCCATGTTGGGGTAGTGCTGGGAGAGCTGCAGCTTTTGGGAAGCCCATGCGTGTTCAGTGCATTTTTCTCTTTAGTCAGTCAATTCCGTATATATTATGCCTGTATTTCCTGATAGTATTTCAATTTACATATCTATAATATTTTTAATAATCTGGTTGGATTTGTAAAGAAAATATTACTTGGTACAATTTAGGGTAATCCACTATTTATTTTTTTCTCCCAGCTATTTCAAATTAGTTTGTGGTTGTTTGGGTTTGTGTTGTTGAAACTAAAATATTTTTAAAAGGAAATATGAGATTATACTTTGACTGATTATATTTTATTTGTACTCTCTAAAAGCATGCTGTGAGCAATAGCAATGTTTCTGCAGTAGCACTTAGGAAAACATTCACCTGAAGATTTATCTCATCAAATACAAAATATATAAAAGACTCAGATACTGAGTAGGTATTCATAGCCCAAACATGTAATAATTGTCAGAAGAATCTGTTGCACAATATAGATTCCTTTCAAGTTTTATTTCACGATAAATTCAGTTATACAGATTGTCTACTGTGAAACTGTTCACTGCTTTACAAACTTCAGTCATGAAGTTCTATTTCATATTCAAATGGAATGCAAGTAGCTGAATTCTGACTGTAAAAGTAAAAAACATTTATTTTCTCAAGTTTATGCATTTTTATTTGGAGATGCATTTCCTTTTAAAGCTCTGAGCTTTCTGAAGTCTAATACTTTACCTTACAGGCATGCATTTTAACATTCATACTGTTTTTAAACTGATAAATTTGGGAGCCTTCTTGGTAACTGCCTTTTTATCACATACTTTCATGCACTGCTATATTTCTTTTCTTCATGTCTACTGTTGGTATCAACACACAAAGACAAAAGTAGTTCTGTTGGTTGTCCGGGACTCTGAAATGAACAGATAACTTCCACCAAGGCTGATGTCAGCACTTCTTTTACTTAGGTAATTTTTTCCCATACTATATGGCAAAACAGTTTAGTTGCATAAATTTACATAAAAATAAAATAAATAATTCATCCCATAAAATAGATTTCCAGAACAAGATGATAATAGACAAATATTTGGACATTAAAGAACTATCCCTGGAGGAAAAAGAATCCATTTGATTCATTAATAATGAGAAACTTCTCTTTGATCCTTTCTGATCCTGTTACATCAGAGAAAGCCATGAGAGACAACATCTTATTGTGAAATGTGTCAGTTTTTGCCAGAATAGCAACCAAAGCAGTTATAATCTTGAAAACAAAAATGTTAAAGAGATTGAATATCAGATCACAATAATAGTTTTCAGTGCCTTCTGTCTCCCATACTTTAAATCACATAGATGAAATGCTCATGTAAAGTAAAAACATTCTTATATAAAAATATGATAATTTTTTTATAATCACGCTAAAAGTTATATATATATATATATATATTTAATATATATTTTTTTTGTTAGGAAAGGGAAACTCAAGATTGACTTAGCAGTATGATATTTTATGAGCTGTAGGTAACACGTCACTTGCATGGCAGAATTGATCAAAACATTCTATCTATATTTGTTGAGATAAAATTAAATACAATTCTGCTAGTGAAGACTTCAATTCCAACATCATGTTTTGATTTTTCATCAGATTGTCCAGAGAAGGACATCTGTCCTCTGAATTAGTAAAAACTGACTGTTGATCTTGCAACCAGGGGTCAGGAAAATATTATGCCAGTACACCCGACCTATAGGTTATAACTGACTTACATACCAGTAATATCAGAATATAAAATTCAAAGGAGAAAACTAATTACACAGTATAACCTCTGTCCAGATTGTAAAACTGATTTGGAACCAAACGAAGTGTACCTGGTGATAAGTAACCTTTTTTTTTTTTTTTCTTCTCCAAATTAACTACATCAAATAAAAATAGCATAAGTAAAAATTGTCGTGGTAGTGAAATAAGCTAATACTGATACTTTTCCAAATGGAAAATCTTTATAGTGTCAGTGTCTTCTGCAAGAAGCTGAGATCTTTATTCCATCGGCTAGGGAGACATCAAAGTTGAATATCAAAGGCTTAACAGATCCGTTTAGATTTTACTTGCAATCTCAGATTTACTTTCTAAGTCCAGCTCAGAAGTAACAGCATGAAAAGATGCTCTTTGTTTATCCCTCACAAGTTAGCTTACAGCACAATCAACACAGAATCTAATAAGTGGATCAAGACTCACTCTTTCATATATATAACAGTTCTTTGAGATATATACTAATATATAGGTAGATTAGACTTCAACAACAATAATTTTAACCTCTTTTAAAAGGAAGGAAAAGAGAAAAGACACAAATCAAAAGTATTTTTTCCTTTTAAGGCTTAGTTGTCTCAATTTAACACCCACATCTCCTCTGGATAAAAATTTACCAAAAAATTATGTTTAAAAGCATTGTTGGAAAAGAAATTTCTAAAAATATTGAAATCTAAAAGTAATTCTGAAATTAAGTCAAAATGACATATGCATCAAAACAGGTATAATAAGTGGCTTTCATTAATTGGGATCAATTTATTAAGCAGACAGTTCACTGAAGAATACTAAAGGAGATAGGCTGAGCAACCTGGGATTTTTCAGCCTGGAGAAGGGAATGCTCAAGCGCATCTCACCCATTTGCATAAATACCTGATGTGGGAATAAAGAAAAGGGAGCCAATGATGCCTAAGGATAAGAGGCAATGGGCAAGAACTGAAACACAGGAAATTCCATTTCCAGAGGAACTTCGACACGCTTCAAAAGTGGATCCACGTGAAACAAATGGGGTTCAACAAGACCAAGTAAAAGGCATTGCACTTGGGTCAGGAATCAAATTCCAGATATATACGCAGTCTAGGAAAAGAACTCATTAATCCTTTCCAAGGATCAGGACTTATCAAACACTTCAAATTAGGCTAGCCCTTAGATGAGGTTAGGGAGGGGTGAGCAACCTAACTCTGACCCTTGTGGTTGCAAAGGTGAACTACTTCCACCAGTGCTCCCAGAGCTGGCTACACCCTTTCAAAGGGTGCTCACTCACTTGTTCGGGCTATGACTTTACAGTTCCCATAGAACTACTAATTAGTCTTCCATTACTACATAGGAGAAGTGAATTGCTAATATTCAGTACACACAGAATTGGATAGTTTTGTATTTATTAGAGAACTGTATGTCACAAGAAGGTATACAGTACCTTCAAATAGGATAAAGGTACTATGAAGTATAAAGCATACCTATGAAGGTAATAAAGAAAAATTGGCTCACCCCTCTCACCAACCAATAACAGCTCAAAAGAAGTGCAATCTCTATCCAGATAGATGCTGTTCCTTTGGCTGCTAACCCTTAAATGAAGGTGAGGAGGGGGTGATCCAGTCACTCAGGTGTATTGTGTGCACCTGAGCTCCCTGGGTTAAGCAAGCTTTCTCTACTGGTGCTCAAGCGTTAGTTCAGGCTGTGATCTGGTAATTCCTCTGCAAGAATTGAAGAGATATTTCAATAAAGCTTTGTTTGAGATTCAAAAAAATATTCCTTTCCATTTCTGCTCCCTTTATTCCTCATAAGTGATGCTTTCTTCTAATTCCTGTGTTTTTCAATTTGTTTTGTTTTTGTTAGGTGAAAATTTTGGATCTGATCTGATAGTGTAGTAGGTCACAGAACATTACATTCAAGCATTATGTTCAAATATGTTCTGAACTCTTATTTATTTTCGCACCTGTGACCATGCATCTCTAAAATGAGAAAGCTCTAATTCATAATCATACACGAGTTCGGTAATTCTGAAATAAGATGATTGGAAGTCAAACCTGTGTATGAATATTTAGAAAACAAACATTTGAAAGGGAAATTTTTACTATTGTCAGTTGCAAGTGAACCTTTTCCTGAAAAAAATTATAAATTAAAATAAATTATATGAGCAGATTCTTGGCAAGACTTCTGTAAATAATTTAAGTATTTTGTGAGATCAGGTCATTTTTTTTAGCAGAGTTTTTAAGTTGTCAAGGTATCAAATTATTTTGTGTTTTTAAGTACGAAATACATAATACTTAGTTGTTTTGTTTGTTCTTTTGCCTTACTGAAAAGCAAAATTTTAATGCCGGTAAGCTTTTATAAGCTATAATTTTTTGTAACTAGGATGGCAGATTTTAGTTTTTGCAACTCAATATCTCATTTCAAATGCCAATATTGTATCCCACCATTACATTTCAAAGAAAGTGATTTTTTTTCCTTGCAGTGATCATCAGGAAGATTTATGTTTACCCCAAACCACATAGAAGAGACAGTCCATTATCATAGTACTGAAAGAATGTTTGCTAAGCATTCAGCTGAAACTTATTTAATGAGTTTCTCTATATCTTTAAAACAAACAAACAAACAAACAAAATAAACAGAAACTCTGGAAAAGTTATGAAAATATTTATTCAATCCATTATTCTTCACATAGAGACAGACTCTTCTCAGTGATGCTCATTGACAGAATGAGAAACAGTCAGCGCAAAATTATACGCAATAAATTCTAGCTAGACATATGAAAAAATGTCCTGCGATAAAGTTGGTCAAGAGGAGACTGGAGTAGACCATCAGAGGTACCTTCCAACTGCAGCCAACCTATAAGTCTAGGATTCTTATATGTTATATTTTATGATGTTAAGAGATTAAAAAAAAAAAAAAAAAAAAAAAAAAAATCCTGATCTGATTACACAGTAAACTGCTTCTTTAAACAGAGACTTTCAACATTGTTACGTCTGAAACGTACTTTTATATTTAAAGGCAAACTAAGATGGATTGTGTACCAAATAAAGCACTTTTAATTTTTAAGTTTTACAGATCTCTGATTTGGCTATAGAATGCTGCAGCATGATATTATTAACTAGAATACAGAAACAAAAACATGAAAATTTGAATAACAGGCACAAGAGATGAAAGGCACACTGGTGAAGGTGAAGTGTTATAATTTCAGTGACATCCCACAGGAATTGCAAAATGGTAGATTTTCTGAGTGAAAGGCCACCCTTTACAGACCAAAAAAAAAAAAAAAAAGATGAAAAAACTGTAAAGCCAATTTCTTTGAATCATCTGGGAAGGTGCAAATCAAATCATTACAAGAAATAAAGTCACAAACTTGACAATTTCCACTTGGTGGGAAAAAAAGCTAATTTGCAAGTATTTAGTGGTAAGAGTGCAGATAAATGCGAATAGAACTGTAATAACGAAATGAGAAACCCTAGCAATAAAATCCTAAGAATACAGCAGCCAGTATTTGCAAATACTTGCCACTTAAAGATAGATGAGATACATTCCTTGGAAATTCATAAGGAAGAAAAAAATTAGATAAATGAACAATAACAGAATATAAAGCTCATAAATATACGATCCTTTTATTTTTGGAAAGATGTTAAATAGTTTGTTTCCAATCTCCATTTTTCAGCACAAAGTTCTAATTTTAGAAGAGCTGAAAAAAAAGAATTCATAGTATACACTGCGTCTTAACTTCCAGAACATGATTTTGTCACTTACTCTCTGTTTGTTTGGGAATTATAAATATTATGTTGGTTATGATGAATAACATTTATGACTACAGCTGAAATATTATATATATTTTGTTCCAGAAATTGTATTGTACTGTATTGTATTTGGTACAGAAGTAATATGAAACACAAATCCTGAAGAGCAGAAGGATGATTTTGAAATAAAATAATATTTTGATAACAGACTGAAAAAGAAATATGCTGTTGTTCTGTCCTTTTCAAAGGCAAGTCATTTAATCTCCTTAGTTGATGTTCACTTCAATTAGGTAATAGATTTATGCACTCCCCCAGAGAGCTTAAGGATGTTAGTGATGCACAGACTTGAGTGAATATACTCTATTAGTTCCTTATCTGAAAAAATCAGAATAATATCTTCTCTACCTGCAAGAAGTAGATATATTTTAATAATATTCTCGATTCTTTACAGACTGCAGATCTGGGGACTGTATTCATACAATTCACTGTGTGAGGTTTAGAGAAGGCCTGCTCCAAAACCATGTGAATAATTTCATACAACCGATCCATTAATTTCAATGCAAATTATAGCATGGTGTACCTCAACTAAAATTGTTTTATCTTGCGACTGAACATCCCTAGTGCATACAAGCACACTTCTCAGAGTATTTTTGATTACTGTGTTTTTCATGTGTGAAAAGAAAAGAAAACAAACAAACAAGCAAAAAAACCCAATAGTTCTCATACATACTTTTCAGGCTAAAGTGATACAATTCAATGAATTTCTCTGTTCACGCTGAAGCACTGCTTGAACTACTGTGACTCATGGAACTTTAAATATTCCTTGTCTTCTCTGAGAACAATTCAAGGCCATCAGATAATGTGGCAGCTATTCATTTTGCAACAAAGCACACGGCTCAGTAGCAGAGATGGAAGATTTAACAGAAGAATCACTCCTAACATTCTTTAGAAGTACTAGCAGCCCACTGCTGATATTTCCCTGAAATTAATGTGCTGTCTTTCTTTATTCATTATTCACTCCTTTCCTTTCAATTGAAATCAGATGGGGTGATGTGTGTGTGGGGGGGGGGGGAGGGGGGAATAATAAAAAGAAATGACAGTCTTCCTTTGGTAGTTCTTACTTCATCACTGACAGACTTTGACTCAAGTCTTTGTCTTGCAAAGTCTGATATTTTCCAGTTGATTTTTATTGTATCCCTTTTAAGAATCTTTTTTAATTCTAAACTTTCATGTAAAATTTCCTTTTGCAATGAATTCTAAAATTGTATATTTCACACAATAAACTTGTGTTTGTTTTGTATTTCCTTTCTTTTCCTTTTTCCTTTTTTTTTTTTTTTTTTTTTAATTTTAAATTTATATTTAGGAAGTTGTTCTTTTGATATTTCAAAGAATTTCCCCATCTGCACAGTCAAGAATCACTATATCCAGCATTTTTAATAATATTTCACTAAATGTATACAGTCATAACAAAGATTAGGTTAGGAGGGAGTTGCTGAAGTCATCTAGTCTAAAATTCTGCTCAAAGCAGATGATTTAAAAAAAATAAGATAAATTTCTCAATATTTTGTTTAACCACAGTTATAAAATCTCCTGAGAAAATTTCAGTGCCTCACTCCATGTGAATCTTGTTGCTGTGCTTAACTGCTTTTACCTTTTTAAAAAATTTAGTCCAGTCAGAATTTCCCTTTTTGCAATTTGTGTCAAGTGCCCTCTGCTCATTCTGCGAACAAACAGCCTGGATGTGTAGTTTCCTCAACAAAATACTAGGTTAAAGGAATCTACTGTTAGATTCCTCTTCTCTTCCCCACACTAAACAAGCACATTTTCCTCTGTGTTTGTCAGGTTTTTATTATCCTGAAGATAATCCAAGTAATTTACACAAATAATTTACATAAATAACATAACTGTAACTTTGACAGGAGTAATACAGAGACTTTGTATGAGCAGCCAGGGATGAGGTTAGAAAACTTATGCCCAGATAGAATTGAATCTGACCAAATATATCATGGGCAACACGAACAGTTTCTACCTCAGTGACAAAAGGAAAAGCTGTTGAAGTGGAGGCTAAATAAGCAGACAGTGAGGTTGACTGAGAACTAGTTGACAAGATGGATGCAGAAGGTAGTAGTCAGTAGTTAAAAGTGTAGTTGGAGGCCAGAAAGAAGCAGGATACACCAGTAGTCAATGTTGGATCTAGTCATGTTTAACATCTTTGTTACTGATCTCAGTGATAGAATAGAGTGTACCCTCAATAAATTTGTAGACCTAAAACTGGGGGGGAATGGCTGACTCAACAGAGATCATACTTTTATCTCTTTCAACTTAGAATAAGCACAATCAAATCAATTTTTTTTTTTCTTTTTTTCTAAATTAGCTTCCTCTTTCCAAACTAATGCTAGCTATGTATAATCCCTCCCCCCTAGTGAAAGTGCAGGCAAATATCACGGAATCATAAAATCATAGAGTCCTTAGAGTTGGAAGGGACCTTGATAAGGTCATTTGGTTCAACTCCCTTGACATGAACAGGGGCATCCACAGCTGGATCAGGTTGATATATGTTATGGTACATATACTGGCATACATATTATAGTGTATATATTTGGTACACTACATATATTTGCTACACCCCCAGTTCAGTCTTTCCTTGGATTTCAAAATGGATCAATTTATATTTCAGATATAGTTTCCTTGTTTTATCCAGCTTTTATCAAGAACAGGAAATTTTCCATCTGAATTCATGAAAAATGCTAAGAAACGAGTGTAGTTTTATCACTTTCTAATCCATTAATTCAATGAGTCAAGGGTCATCCACACCATGTGAAACCTTTTCAGACATCTTTATTGCTAAGCCATATTCTACTATAGTTTCCTTTGAAAGATAATATTAATAAAATAATACAAGACATTAAGATCATACATACATTAAAACCACAGACAATAGACTTCCTATGCTAAGGCTGCAAATGTCAGTGATACCTCTTAAGGAAAATAGATGTTAGAAACAGAAAAATCTGGAAATGTGCTACAGATTTGTGCTGTTTTTTATGTCAAGATGATGTTGACTTTCTAAAAGAAGGTATTTTAAACACTGTTGATTTTAAGTAAGCTTTTCACTTTCTTTTGAGCCTAATATGTGTTAAACTTTCACTATGGTGCTGCTTTCTGCAAACGGAATGTGGAAGGATAGAAGAGAACCCTTTTGAGACTCTCCTCTAATAAAACTAAACTCAAGATCTGTAAATTGTGTTTACAGTGTTTCTCTCAAACCTGTGTGTGCCACAGACCATGCACAGAAAGTCTCTGTGTGATACTGTTATTTTTCTTCCTGATTTTACATGGATACAACTGTAAAGTAGTGAAATAATAATGTAGGTAATTGATAGTTAATGATGTTGGATAAGTTCTCTGTCTATAGTACCAAAATAATCTCTTCTGTTACTGCATTATCAATCTCAATGAATGACAGGAGTAGATGTGTGATATACAATATGCAATATGAATAAATAAAAATATATGAGATTTAAAGTATAAAACATAATATAATATATATGTTATATGTTATATGTTATATAATGTACAGTGTGATATAAAATAATTTGTGATATATTACATGTACAATATATCATCTTTTATATAAAATAGATAATATATCTGTAATACATATATTGTATAGAATATGTAATGATCTACAGTTTGTAATGTGTAATATATGTGCTATATAATATAGAGTGTATAGTATGCAGTATAAGGTCATATAGTGAATAATACACAACATATATATGTTAAAATATTGCATATTGACTCATAAAGTTATTAAATATAATATTTTAAATAAATAAATATTATTTTCCAGCAGGTTCCATATTTTGTTATGTGCTTAGATTTCTTTTAATGAAGGAGAAAATATTGTCTTTAGCATTTCAAAGTACCACTCAGTCTTATTATCATTACTCAGCTAACTGTCCTGTACAGTCCACAATGAAACAGAAACACCTTTCCATTTTCCTTGACAAAAGTTTCCTTTCAAAAGTTTCTTTCCCATTTATTTATCTGTAGCAAGAAAGATATAACCTGTCCATAAAAAGCAAAGAAAAACTGATCACAGCACTTTGGACAACAACAGCAACAAGTAAATTAATTCAGAGAAAGCCTACAGAGCTCTTATTCACTCTGGACTCCACAAACACCTTCCTTCCACCTTCACAGTGTTAGCTAGCCAAGATAAAGACAATTGAGGTCAGAAGGAAATGTATCTTCCCCTTCCTCAAATGGTCCTCAGTAATGAAAACCTTAAGAACATCTGAAGTATGTTTCATATTTCTATGCACTCTGTGATGTATCTATTCATGTAAACAAAGACACAACTATACTTTTGTACAGTTTCATTTATTTTCACAGTTATAATTTCAAAAGTTTGAACTAGAATTAATATTTTAAAAACAGAGAACTCTTTTAATTATAATCAGTATAGTATGGTCCATATGAAGGTTAGTTATGGATGTAGAAAAGAAAGAAAAGCTAGAAATATAGTGATTAAAAAGTTCCTTTGTAGGCAGGTAATGAGTAATTGAGTGTAATAACGTGTTTTCACTTTGACCATTTAACTGCTTTATATCTTAAAGAATAGTTTTACATTTCTTAAAAACAAACAAACAAACAAACAGAAAACCCCACGAAAACCAGCTATACAAAATATTTTTTTACTTAGAAAAAATGAAGTTTAGTTGTCCTTAAAACCTTCATTCTTCTTTGCCTCAGTGATGCCTTCTGGAAATAGAAACTGCTAATTAATTATGCATTTAGTAAAAGACCTACTTCTTTTATCTACTTCTGAGCATGGCTGTTCTCAAATAAACTGTACTGCAGGAATCAAGATCTGAGTCTCCTTTCTCTTCTAACTTCTTCATATTGTTTGTTGCATTTTCAATGAACACAAAAGATGCAATGCAGTGGGAAAGTAATCCCCAATTCAACAGTGACAAAAGCATAAATTACTGCCTCAGTCAGAAACGGAAACAAAGACAAAATAAGACTTTGTGAGGGGAAATCCAAACACAGCAATAGCATTTATTATAATCTCTATCTAAATGCAGCAAGGAATCTTTTGGGAATTTTACATTACTTACCTTAGTAAAAACAATTCCCTTTGATACCAACCGCATTTTCTCATATATTTCCTGTGGTCTGAACCAATTATATTTATCTTGTGTGAACGTGATACTACTGACCTCATTTTACTCCCATTAAAAGTATAGAACACTCTGATATCTACCCTATCAATCTCCTTCCAACATAAGAGTACTGACAAACAGTAGACTCGTGTCATGGAATCACTGTAGTTCTTGAGTTACAGACACTGAAGAAATTACCTTCTAGATCTCTCCATATTTAAATAAATAAATAAATAAATAAAGTGAAATGAAATAAAAATTTTGATGCACAGTAATCTTTCCAGTTAATGCTCTTATTGAACATTAATACAAAAACAACATACGTTTCTATTTAAATGGTCCAGAAATAAGACTTAGATAATAATTCATTAAAAACTGTATAGTACTGTGCAAATACAGAAATAGCCAGGACCACAAAGAGTGAGGAGAGAGGAATATGAAGATTTGAAGCAGTATGGAGCAACATGTCAACTCATCAAACAGTAGCAATTTATATTACATTTTTTGTTGTTGTTTTCCCCAAGCCTCGAAACATTTAATTAACACCCCATGTAAATGACATTGTTTGAAGTCATAGCACCAATGAAATCAATGGTAAATGTTGTTAGTGACATTGCAGAGGCAGAGTTTCTCTACTGAGTCCTGCAGGAGTTGTTCTGAATTAAACTTTTCTTCATATTTCTATTACTATTGATTAAATTTCTTCATGAAGACTTGAAAGAATATCCTTTATCATTCACTAGACACGAAAGAAATCTAGGCAGACAGACCATAAGGATATCACAGAATCACAGAATCACAGAATCGTAGGGGTTGGAAGGGACCTCCAGAGATCATCGAGTCCAACCCCCCTGCCAAAGCAGGATCCCTACACCAGGTCGCACAGGTAGGCGTCCAGGCGGGTCTTGAATATCTCCAGTGAAGGAGACTCCACAACCTCCCTGGGCAGCCTGTTCCAGTGCTCCGTCACCCTCACCGTAAAGAAGTTCTTGCGCACATTGGTGCGGAACTTCCTATGCTCCAGCTTCTGGCCATTTCCCCTTGTCCTGTCTCCGCACACTGCTGAAAAGAGTCTGGCCTCGCCACTTTGCCCCCCACACCTTAGATATTTATAGACCTGGATCAGGTCCCCTCTCAGTCTTCTCTTCTCAAGGCTAAACAGACCCAGCTCACTTAGCCTTTCCTCATAGGGGAGATGCTCCAGGCCCTTCACCATCTTTGTGGCTCTCCGCTGGACTCTTTCCAAGAGATCCTTGTCTTTTTTGTACTGGGGAGCCCAGAACTGGACACAGTACTCCAGATGAGGCCTTACCAGGGCAGAGTAGAGGGGGAGGATAACCTCCCTCGACCTGCTGGCCACGCTCCTTTTAATGCACCCCAGAATGCCATTGGCCTTTTTGGCCACAAGGGCACACTGCTGGCTCATGGCCAACCTGTCGTCCACCAGGACACCCAGGTCCCTCTCCACAGAGCTCCTCTCCAGCAGGTCATCCCCCAACCTGTACCGGTGCATGGAATTATTCCTCCCTAGGTGCAAGACTCTACACTTGCTTTTGTTAAACTTCATCTGGTTCCTTACTGCCCAGCTCTCCAGCCTGTCCAGGTCTCGCTGAATGGCAGCACAGCCTTCGGGCGTGTCAGCCAATCCTCCCAACTTCGTATCATCAGCAAACTTGCTGAGGGTGGCCACTACCCCCTCATCAAGGTCATTGATGAAGATGTTGAACAGGACCGGTCCCAGCACCGACCCCTGGGGAACACCGCTGGTTACAGGTCTCCAACCAGACTCTGCACCGCCAATGACAACCCTCTGTGCTCTGCCAGTCAGCCAGTTCTCAACCCACCTCACTGTCCACTCATCTATCCCGCACTTCCTCAGCTTCGTTATAAGGATGTCGTGGGAGACAGTGTCAAATGCCTTGCTGAAATCAAGGTAGACTACATCCACTGCTCTCCCCCCATCCACCCAGCCAGTGACAACATCATAGAAAGCTACCAGGTTGGTCAAGCACGACCTCCCCCTGGTGAACCCGTGCTGACTATATGTGGAAGGTGACAGCATCTGTTTCATTAAAGCTGTCTGATCAAGGGCGTCTTCAGTGCAAATAATAGTATTGGGAGAAGGGATAAACAAGAGGATACAGAGATATGAATCTGACGTACATGGGACAGAAGAGCCATCCGAGGTGCTGAAGAAGGCAAAAATTCCCCTGTCCCTTCCTGATGGCCATTAGAAAACCTCAGGTATAGCTCTGGAGAGGTCCAGACTGGATGGACTTTGTAAATTATATGTGGGAAACAAGAGCATAGGGATTTCAAACGATTGAAGAGTGTCAGCAGAACCATGCAAAAAACAGGAGGACGTGATCAGATGATAGAGCTGGGAGAAGCAGTGGAGAAACAGGCAGATGCATTACAGTTCTTGGCTGCGTGCAGACACAGCCAGTCTACGTACTCATCTGATTCTGCCCTGAGCCTTGTCCTCACAGCCTGATCTCTCTCTTCATTACATCTTGTTGCATCTTTCCCTGCACCATCTCATTCTACCTACTGTGAGGCTGCTGTAGGGACAGAGTCATAGCTGCTGAGGGTCCTGACAGGGTTTGGGGCCAGAGGCTAGAGTCAGACAGGAGTAAGGAGCCCCAGGATGACAGTGGCAACAACTGGAGCTGGTGGGATCTCAGAGACATTCATTAGAAGTGGGTGGGAGTCACAGGCACAGCACTTTGGATAGGAGAAATGTGCATCCCCAAACCACCCATATGGTGAGAGTGAGGCTTTGCACTGAGAGCTGAAGTGGGACTGCATTCATAGTCCGTATGGCTGGCGCTTACTGCTGGGTGCAAGCATCTGGGTTTCTCCAAACCTAATAGCAGACAGAGGAACCAGGCAGACAGCAGGGCCATACAAGTATTTGGGGTGACCTATCAAAATGAGGTATTCCTTTAACATAGCTCATTGGTGTCCTTCTTTAGAAAGGAAGTGTATGACCATGTTTTTTATTTTCAGATTTTTTCCTACTTCAACTGCATTGTAATGAATGTTAGAACTCCGGAAAGAATTCACATGCAGCATGCCTTCATGTATCTTGAATAAATGTCCTCAGTTCAAAGCTGCTTTGAAAGACTGTTGAAAAATCACCATATTGTGTCTTTTCCAAAAAATGTAGGCAGACTTGAAATACATAGTAGAAAGGTGACTTACCTGAAAAATATGACCATAAACAAGTAGAGATTACACATGTAGACTGTGGTACAGGATGTGCCTGTTACTATTCCCTATAGATGATGCTTTAAAAAGCTAGCTATTCACTCACATGACCTTGCTGAGACTGAATAAGAGAAGGAAAAGAAAATCAGATACCTTACATTGAGTATGTCAATCAAGAAATATGACAGCTTTGACATTTAAAATGTGAGTGATGTGACAGTTACACAAGATACATCTTACATCTACGTCAGTGGATTTACACGTTTGCAAGAAGTATGAATTATGTCTTCATGAGCAGGTGGTGTTTTCAATGTGAAACTCTTCTAAAGCTATCATTCACAAGACAAAAAAGATATACTTTCATAGATGACAGATTTTATATCAAGTTCTGCTTCAAAACAGGTAAAGATCTGAAAAAACATGCAATAGGTCATATCTTGGTAAACATACATCAAGATGTTTACTATGCTAACCTATGAAGAATGTGCTTTATTAATAGGCAAAGTGAGGGGCTTTTTTTTTTTTTGGTTACTGTTATTTTTATGCCAGCAACAAACAGAAAGCAAGATATTACTGATGTTTAAGGAGGCGTTTTGTGGTGTTTTTTGTTTGTTTGTTTGTAAAAGATGTTCTTATAAAATGTAGCCAAATCAAAAGGGGAATTTTCCTAAGATCAAGGATTAAATATGTAAGGATTGAAAGCCAAAAGCAAAGATTTCGAATTCCTGTAATACACGTAAGAAACTGAAATAGACCTTGACATAATTTAAAAATTCAAATATCACATTTTCACTCAAACACATGCTCAGAGCTAACTACAGAAGTACCTAAATACTATATGCACAGTACCTATGAGTAGTGTACTTCCATAAGTTAAAGTAATTCTATCCTACAGACAGCTTGGTGTATAACTTCTTCAAAATAAACAGATGATATTATAATTGACTTCACAAGCACATGTTAACAGAAATGTCATATATTCCTGCTTCTCTTATGTATGCTCTCAGTGTGAAACTGAGTGAACTAAAGAATCTGAAGAGTGAAAGCAAAAGAGGCTTATAATTAATGTTAATTAAAATCTATTGAAGTCCATTCAGAATTACAGATAAGCGGAAGAAGGAACTGAAAAGAATCTTAAATTGGCTAAGATTAGATGGGCTTCTGAGAACTTACATGTCTTGAAAAAAAGGTGTGGGGAGAGAAGAGTGGGTGTATACAGAAAGGAGTCGCATAGGTGCATGTCTGTTAGTCCATATTGAAATACTGTGAAATACTTTGAAACTAATTTTGAAAGAAATACGTACAGAGATGGTGGGTAGGGGAAGGGAAAAAAACAAATTTTATGTGAGTTTCCTAAAGAAAGATCATGCTAGATTTGAGAAGTAAATTTATTTCCTAGATTATGATGAAGTAATATTTTCAAACGTTAAATATGGCTTTTCATAGGAAAAATTAAGTGAAGGTTGTGAATAGAAGGACTGGTTCAGGAATGTAAAATGCATAAAACTATCTAAAAAAAGAAATTGGAAATAACTGTGATTTGAGTTGAAGCAATATGACTTTAGAAGAAAATACCTACTGAAAGTTTCCAAGCATTTGGGGATGCAACTTGCTTAATATTTCATTGCACTGATTTAAGATTAACACTGAGGTGTTAATTTTCTTTGGGAAATATTTTCAAAATAGAGGTAGATTGAAACGTTATGCAGAAATACCACAATGATCTTAAAGACTGAAATTATACATTATTATTTATATACACTACTGCATTATGTGAAAAAAATCTGGTTTAGACTTATAAAAGAAGTATTTGGAGACAGTTACACTGTGTATTTTCACTGTCTCTTTTTCCTTTTTTAGTCAAAAATCTCTAAAGAGTACTCTCAAAAGTCTCATCTATCTGATGCATGTATACCTGCCAGCATCAAGTGCTCATGTTTACTTCATTTACATCTATGTATAAAACTTTTAATTACAGTCAGCTGAAGCTGGGATTTATGTCCCTGCTGTACTTTGCAACAAAATTCTAGAGAACGCAAAGTAGACAGAAAAATTGAGAGAGAGCAGATGTGTGTGTTTGCCTCTTCATGCATATTATGTTTGATGGACAGTGACTTATTCATCACATTTCTCTGACACTCAGCACTGAAGTGAATAATCTTTGCTCTTGTGTCAGATAAGAAGTCTCCTAAAATAACTATTTATTAAACAAACATATTTGTTTACTCAGCAGCTCTTTCTCCACCTATCAAACTTTATTCTGAATATAACTATAATGAGGGTAATTAAGAAAAGATAAATATCAATTTCATAGTAGACAAACATAACTTCTAGTGGCTTCCCTGGTACATTCTGTGCAGTAATATAGAATTTATGAAGTCTATCAAACATTTTTATTGATCATACCAGTCAATTGGAGGTTGCTTTGCACATTTATTGCACACCGGCAATATGTTCTGCAGTAAATCTGTGAAATTACCACTAGTTTAGGTATTATTCTATTATTTTTCTATTATAAATCCAGATTTCTTTGTGCAGATGTAGCTGAAGCTTATTTTTCATAAAGATAATATGATGTATATATTATCTAAGACACACAATGTCTATATTTTACATTTCTCTTTATTATAAAATCAAGTTTCTTGATTCTGTTAGATTGAAAAAATATTTTTTCATGCTTGACAAGATGCACCCTCTATCTGCATGTTTGCTAAAGAGTTAGGGTAGACATTCCTACTTTGTAAACTCATGAGGTCACATAACTTTAGAATAATGCCCCAGCTTAATTTTAGTTAAAAAAAAAATTATGCAAATTAAATCTATGATTCAATTACTTAATAATAATAGTGATAATAAAGTGTTGATCTAGAGCAATTTAATACAAGGACATTATTGCAGGAGACAGAATATAGAGCTAGATAGAGCAAGTTCTGACTCATTCTTATGATTTTATGTTCTTATTAATAATGTTTCCTACTTAATTTAAAAACATTGTATTACTTCCAAAACTTTCAACTGTCCAAGTACTGTATATCTTTGAAAACAATAACACTATTGAATACAGACTAGTACGTAGATGATACCAGTCAGCATTGTGTAACTAACGCTCTAATGATATAAACAGTGGCATCCAGTGTGCCCTCAGTAAGTTTGCAAAGTTGCAAAGTTGACAGCAAGATGAGTGGTGCAATTGATACAACAGAAGGTATGTCATTCAAGGGGAGATTGGCAGGCTTGAGAAGTGGACCTATGAGAATTTCTTGAAGTTCAACTAATGCAAGATCACTAATATCAGTACAGGCTATGTGATGAATGGATGAAAAGCAGCTCTACAGAAAAAGTCTTGGGGTTATTGATGGATAAAAAATTAGATATGAGCCAGTGATGTGCACTTGCAGTCCAAAAAGTTAATTGTACTTGAGTATCAAAAGAACCATGGACAGCAGTTCAACATAGGCAATTCTCCCCCTCTATACCATTTTCTTCTCGTGGAATATCCCCATCTAGTTCTGGAATCTCCAGTATGAAAAAGCTATGGATCTAGTAGAGCAGGTTGGGGTTATTTGTCCTGCAGAAGAGAATGCTCTGGGGAGACCATATTGTAATCTTTCAGTAGTTAAACAGGCTTACAAGAAGGATGGAGAAAGCTTTTTTACCAGGGCCTATAATAACAGGACAAGGGAGAACTGTTTTAAACAAAAAGTGTGTAAGTCTAGATTGTATAAATGGAAGAAAACTCTTACAATTACGATGGTAAAATACTGGCACACTAGATTGTTCAAAGAAGTTGTTGATATTCCATCACTAGAAGTGTTCAATTACTGGTTGGACAGAACTTCTGTAATTCCGCATGCTGCTAAAATCAACAGTTGGCCTAAAAAGGTGATGAAATCACAACTCATGTCAACAAATTTAAGACAAGTTAGAAGCAGAGATCTTTGTTTTGAGGTGAATTGCCTTAAATTTGTGGAGGTGTATGTTTATGTGTGAAATAAGAGGAAAGGCAATTTGTTATCTGAAAATATTTTATCAATTGGGGTCATTTTTATCAGAACCGAAGAAATAATATTATATATCTGATCGTATCTTTTCTCAATATCTAGGGCTTTTTAAAAATCCTTTAAAAAGCTTTCAGTAATAATTGTCTTTCCTTTCTACTTTTATTTACTAATGAGAATATCTATCATTGTCAACCATTCCTACTAGTGCATAAATTTTGTGAAAACTAGGATAACAATAAAACCATGATTACATAGCTAAATTACTTGTCTCTATACACCCCAAAGACGTACTTTCTAATGAGTGATACTTTACTGATTTCTATTTGAGGAATACAGATAGATTCAAAAGAAAATCTCTACCTATCTCTACCTATGAAAATATATAATCAGACACACCGAATAGATTCCTCTTCCTGAGGGCATTGAAACTACCCAAAAGAACAAATATATTTCTCCATGCATTTAGTAACAAAAATGGGAATGAGTGGATAGAGTGCACATAATTATCTAAAGTTACAATTTTTTTGTTGCAGTCATCCAAGTCATCTATATTCATCCTAGATGTTCACAGGTCTTTAAACTAGGTAAGAGGGGGAAGGGAGCAAAATCAGGGATGTCGAGCTTGAGCGGGTCATTCCAGGGCTCGTACCGAACCTGCTGGGTGACAACAGTCAAGTACGAAGGGATGGACTGGGGCAGGGGGGTGTCAGAGATGCTGCTGTTCTAGGGGAACCTAGACCATCTATAAAGGCGGTGCGACGGAAAGCTGAGCTGAAGTGCCTTTATACTAATGCACACAGCCTGGGAAACAAGCAGGATGAGTTGGAAACCGTGATGTGCTTAGAAAATTACGACCTTGTTGCTATCACGGAAACGTGGTGGGATGATTCCCATAACTGGAATACCACCATTGAGGGCTATCGGCTCTTTAGAAGAGATAGGCTAGGTAGGAAGGGTGGGGGAGTAGCCCTCTATGTCAAAGAGTGGATAGACTGTGAGGAGCTTCCTCTGAGAAACAGTCATGATCAGGTTGAGAGCCTGTGGGTTAGAATTAGGAATGGGTCTAACAAAGGCCAGCTGGTGATAGGAGTATACTATAGGCCACCTGATCAAGGGGAGACTGTTGACGAGGCTTTCTTGCTTCAGATGCGGGAGGCTTCGTGCTCACGGGCTCTTGTCCTGATGGGGGACTTCAACCATCCGGATATCTCCTGGATAGATCACATGGCGAGTTGCAAGAGGTCCAGGAGGCTCCTGGAATGTGTTGATGATAACTTTCTGGTCCAGGTGTTGGACAGACCGACCAGAGGTGAAGCGCTGCTGGACCTGCTGCTCACCAATGTGGAGGAAATAATTAATGGTGTTAAGGTTGGAGGCAGCCTGGGTTGCAGTGACCACGCTCTGGTTGAGTTTGTGATCTCGAGAACTGTGGGCCTGGTGAAGAGTGGCATCAGGACCCTGAACTTTGGGAGAGCAAACTTTAAGCTGTTCAATGGACTGTTGGCCGAGATCCCCTGGGATGCTCTCTTTAAAAACAAAAATGCTGAAGAGAGCTGGTTACTCTTCAAGGATGCCTTCCTAAGAGCGCAAGAACTCTCTGTCCCACTGAACAAGAAAGCAGGCAGAGGAGGGAGGATGCCGGCGTGGCTCAGTAAGGACCTGCTGAGGGAGCTGAGGGCGAAGAAAGGTGTGTACAAACTCTGGAAACAAGGGCGTGCCACCTGGGAAGAATACAGGGATGTTGTCCGGACTTGCAGATGTGGGATCAGGAAAGCCAAGGCGCAGGTGGAACTGAACTTGGCGAGGGACGTGAAAAACAACAGGAAGACTTTCTATAGGTACATTAGCCAGAAGAGACAGGCCAAAGCGAGTGTACCTCCTTTGGTAAATGTAAAAGGAGAACTGGTTTCAACGGACGGAGAGAAGGCCGAGGTACTGAATGAGTCCTTTGCCTCGGTCTTCACTGGCAGCCAGGACTCCAGTACTCCTTCCGTCCCTGAACCCTGCATCCCTACACCTCTGGGTGGGGACCAGGGTGGTAAATCCCCCCCTGCTGTGAGGACAGAGCAGGTCCAAGACCGCCTCATGAGACTGAATGTGTACAAGTCTATGGGGCCAGATGGCGTGCATCCCAGGGTTCTGAAGGAGCTGGCTGAGGTGGTTGCCGAGCCGCTTTTCATCATATTTGAGAAGTCATGGCTGTCTGGTGTGTTCCTGGATGACTGGAGGAAGGGTCACGTCACTCCCATTTACAAGAAAGGGAGCAAGGAGGACCCCGGGAACTACAGGCCGGTGAGTCTCACCTCTGTGCCTGGGAAGATCATGGAACAGATCATCCTGGATGACATGCTTGATCACATGAGGAAAGGGCGTGTGATCCGTGACAGCCAGCACGGCTTCACCAGAGGAAGGTCATGCTTGACCAATCTGGTGGCCTTTTATGATGGAGTGACGGCATCGGTGGACAAGGGAAAGGCGACCGATGTCATTTACCTGGACTTGAGCAAGGCCTTTGACATGGTCCCCCACCACATCCTTCTCTCCAAAATGGAGGGATGTGGATTTGATGGGTGGACCACTCGATGGATAAGAAACTGGTTGAAAGGCCGCAGACAGAGGGTGGTCATCAATGGCTCTATGTCCAGGTGGAGGCTGGTAACAAGCGGCATCCCCCAGGGATCTGTCTTGGGACCGGTGCTCTTTAACATCTTTATCAATGACATCGATGACGGAATTGAGTGCACCCTCAGCAAGTTTGCTGACGACACCAAGCTGAGTGGTGTGGTTGACACGGTTGAAGGACGGGATGCCATTCAGAGGGACCTCGAGAGGCTGGAAAGGTGGGCCCGGATGAACCTGATGAGGTTCAACACGGCAAAGTGCAGAGTTTTGCACTTGGGCCAGAGGAATCCCAAGCATCCCTACAGAGTGGAAGGAGAGGTCCTTGAGAGCAGCCCTGTGGAGAAGGACCTGGGGGTCTTGGTAGACGAAAAACTTAACATGAGCCAGCAGTGTGCCCTTGCGGCTCGGAAGGCAAATGGCATCCTGGGCTCCATCAGAAGAGGGGTGGCCAGCAGGGACAGGGGGGTGATTGTTCCCCTCTACTCTGCTCTTGTGAGGCCCCATCTGGAGTACTGCGTCCAGGTCTGGAGCCCCCAGTACAAGAAAGACAGGGAGCTGTTGGAGAGGGTCCAGAGGTGGGCCACGAAGATGATCAGGGGACTGGAGCACCTCCCCTATGAGGACAGGCTGAGGGAGCTGGGCTTGTTCAGCATGGAGAAAAGAAGGCTGTGGGGTGACCTCATTGCAGCCTTTCAGTACCTAAAGGGAGCCTACAAAGAGGAGGGGAATCAACTCTTTGAAAGGGTGAGTGACAGCAGGACAAGGGGAAATGGTTATAAGCTGAGGGAAGGGAGATTTAGGTTGGATGTCAGGGGGAAATTCTTTACAGAGAGAGTGGTGAGGTACTGGAACAGGCTGCCCAGGGAGGTTGTGGATGCCCCGTCCCTGGAGGTGTTCAAGGCCAGATTGGATGGGGCCCTGGACAGTCTGGTCTAGCATTAGGTGGAATGGTTGGTGGCCCTGCGTGTGGCAGGGGGGTTGGAGATTCATGATCCTTGAGGTCCCTTCCAACCCTGGCCATTCTGTGATTCTGTGATTCTGTGATTAATGTGTCAGCAGATCAGCTAACCTGTTATAGTTACTGTGAAAACTATACACTGTCCAGTATAATTAATTATCTCTCTCCTCTTTTCTTATATCCTCAAAGCAAAACAACTTAATGAAGTCTTTTTTCAAAAAGTTATAACCTACATTTTTGTCAGTGATAGATTTCATATAAATACTACTGTCAAATAACACAGGAATTAATAACAATTTAATTGCACATATATAACATCCAAAAGGTACATGTTAAAAAAAAAAAAAAAAAAAGTATGGTGAGATATGCCTTTTGAGATCTGGCTCCTTGATTAAAAGAAGGCCCTGATAAACAAATGGTCCAAGTTCACATTTATTTTTTTTCTGATAGGAAATGAAAGTTTGGGAACATAACAAGTGGAGACTCCTTCTCCACTAACTTCCTATATGTCAAGTAAAGATGCTAATGGTGCTAATGGGAGGATTGACATCTCACGTAATGGAAGTAATTTTGCTATGGAAGTCTGAGTGGGTGATTGTCTGTTTTCAATTAAAAAAAAAAAAAACCAAACACCTATTTAAGCTCTCTTATTTTAAATTAAAAATTGACTGTTTAAAAAATATCAAACTCAAGTATGTTATTAAATGTCTCTCCAGAATTTGATTAGTTATCTATTATCCAGTCAGTATTAAAATATATTTCACTTTTTAAAAATGTTTTGCTTTGCTTATATGAGCTTCCTAATCATAATTTCATACACAATCACCTTGAACGTACTCCTAAAAGTAAAAAGTTTTTGGTCCTTATCTAGTAAAGCAATTTCTTGGTATTATACAGGACGCCAGAACATGATTGCAAGATGATACATTTGCATTTAACTAGCTTATTAGTACAACAGTGGGTAGTGAACACATCTGCTGAATATATAGCCTGTTTTAGATTTTTTTTTTTCCTGGACTCTTAAATAACAATCATTATTAATTATAAATATTACCCACCATCTCTATGATATTGCAGAGGAGTACTGTGATGAACCTTGGATGCTAGTGTGAGAAATATCCTGGTGAATACTATTTTTTTTAATCAGAATACTCAGCTGTTCAAACATAGGGCCAAATATTACAGCATCATTGGTATTATTAGCATAATAAATAGTCAGTGTTATAGGATTTGAAATCCAAAATAGACTCAGTTTAATGTCATAATTCTTAATTTAAATAACATACAATATTTTCATTACATATCATTACCTATAAATAAGCCATTCTATTAAATTATTTTATGTTTTTAAAACAAACAAAAACAAAGAACAAAACTTATCCCCAAGACTTTTCTCGAAAATTGTTCTTCTGATCCTCAGTTTCCATGTTACTATGCAAGCTGCATTTTTTATATAGTTATACAGAATTAGAATTTGCTCACTAAACAAGCTTGCATTAGTAGTCTAGAGAAGTCTCCATTAAATACCATAACATAACCAGATAAATCTAGCTATTTTCACAATATCTTCATACAGTAATTGCACATTAACATAATTTTTACCTCAAGATTCCATCACTAGTTTCAGAGTACCCATTCAGAGAGACCCATATCACACTTTCTCATCCCCCACTCAATGCATACCGCAGGAGTTGTTAATTTTTACATACAGACAGTTTTTTTTTCTTAGTGTTCCAGTGGTAAAATCTTACTACTTGTCTGTCTTTCTCACTTATATGCCAGAGCTTCTACAGAAAGATATTGAAAATGAGAACAAAAACATCCCACATTTCAATTCTGTTGACCATTCGGGTGATATTTTTGTTGCCAGATAAGCCTATTTCATACAGATTTCCATTCACCTTCTTCAGTACGGAAATAGAACTGGTAGAGTTTCTGTATGGAGAATTAATCTTCCTAAATTTAAGAATAATTCTCTTGAGCATTAGGAAACTGAGATTTTATTTCGAGTTTTGTATCTTGGTTAGGTGAGGGCAGACTTCCTAGATAATAGTAAAAAACACATGATGCCTTAGCACCATGATGACCATCTGTCGTTAAATCATACATTTTACTATTATTTAACTTTGCAATAAAAAACTTCATAGATTTTTTTGAATGTGCACACTAATTATTTTTCACAATGTCAGGCTGAATTATTCCAATAAAAACTTAAAAGATAAGGTACACACTGTACGACTGTTTATTGGCATTAAAACAATCACATTTTTAAAAATCATCTAAAGTAAATGGAAAGGAAATTTGGTATTTTAATAGGAAGTGTTGGTAATCAATACCAGATAGTATTGCTATCTAAAATGTACACTCCTCTAGTTAAGTCACAAAAAAAATACTGTTATGGGATTTGGTGTCTTGGGTTAATTTCAATCTTTTCTGATGAAAAGGAAGACAAGAAGGGACTGAGAATGAAAATGTGTGAAATGCAATGGTAAGAATAGGTACTCTAAGTATTAAAAAAGAAAATAAATGAGGTTATAAAGAAATATAATGATGCTTAAATAACAATACAGAACAAAATGAGGACAGAAGGGGGCAAAGTTTCCAGAAATAAGGGTACATAGGGCAAGATTTTATTAGGTAGCTTTTTTTTTTTTTTTTTTAACTGATGTGAAATCTCTCAGATTGGAAGAGCTATTGCTAAAATAAATTTGAACCTAAGGTTATGATATAAAATCAAGCCAAGATGAACAACAGATGACATACTCTTAGGACTGATGGTGTTTAAAATCTGGATCAATTACATCAACAATAGGATCAAGGGTACACTCAGCAAGTTTGCAGATGACACCAAGCTGGGTGATGTAGTTGACCTGCCTGTGGAAAGTGATGCCTTTCAGACAGACCTAGACAGACAGGGAAGTGGGCCCTGGTGAACTTCATGAGATTCAACAAAGCGAAGTGCAAATGCCAATTATGAATACAAGCTGGAGGATGGAAAGATTGAGCACAACCCTGCCCAAGAGGACTCAAAGGTACTGCTGGGTCACAATCTGGACATGAGACACCAATGTTCCCTCACAGCCTAGAAAGCCAACCACATCCCAGGCTACATCAAAATAAATGTTTTTATTAAATTTATTTAGTAAATAAATGCCAGCAGGTCAATGGAAGTGATTATGTGCCTCTACTCTGCTCTGATGAGACATCATCTAGAGTACTGTGTCCAGATGTAGAGTCCTCAGTACAGGACCTGTTAAAAACATGTCCATGTGGCCCATGGGTGGGCCACAAAAATTATCCAAGGGGTGGAACACTTCCCCTTTGGGCACAGACTGAGAGAGCTGGAGCTCTTCAGCTTGGAGAAGAGTCTGGTGAGATTTGATTGCAGCATTTCAATACCCAAGGAGAGGTTAAAAGAAGGAAGGAGACAGACCCTTTATCAGTCTGTTGTGGTAGGACAAAAGGAAATGGTTTCAAACTAAAAGAGTGTAGATTTAGACAAGATATAAATAAAAAAAATTAAGGGTGATGTAGCACTGGAACCTGTTGCCAATAGATGTAGTAGATGCCCTGTCCCTGGAGACATTCACGGTCAGCTTGGAGTAGTTTCTGAGCAACCTGATCTAGCTGTAGATGTCACCATTCATTGCAGAAGGGTTGAACTAGATGACCTTTGAAGGTCCCTTCCAACTCAAACAGTTCTATTATTCTACTCAATGTGTTTATCAATATTTATCCTGTGGTAATCATCTGCTTTGACCTCCAGTTTAGTCTCTCATGATATTTCTCAGCCTAGCTTATGGTTCCAGCATGACACTCCTATTTACATAGATTTATTTGGCAAATTTGTAGTTCTTTGATATGAATGGTGCTTTCTGATTTTCTGAAGCCAACTTTCAATTTCACTAATAGCTTGAATGTAATGCACTGACAAAATACTACAGTACACATTGTTATCAGTAGAACTGAGAACACTACTGCCCCCAGAGCTCTGTAAATTCTTTTGAAGTTGCTTAGGATTCCTATACATGTGATAATAGCAAGTAGTAGTAGTCAGAGGATCAGATTAGTTTTGGCAGTCCCTGAAAAGCATCCCTGATCCAGGCCCCTAGCAGGCAGCGAGCTTCCCTAGTTCTCGTTGATAGGGTTAGGGTGCCCCCGTCCTCTGAACCAAGAAGTCACTCACTATGGTGACTCATTTTTACTTCCTGGTTGTCCTGCATGGTTTATAGTTGGACGAAATGTTTTGCTTGTAAGCAAATTTGTCTCCTCTTCAACTTCAATGGCAGCAAGTCAATTTTACATACATAAGCTGTATGGTAGGACAGGAGCCTTCCTCTTGGTGGCAGAAGTCACTAGCTACAATCCTTCCCTTTATAAAGAAATTTCATTTACCTTAATAGCCATGGTAGACACTGGCTACATTTCCACTGCAATTGAGCCCTGAGGCTTTTCAGGCTGCTGTGACTCAGAAAAGATCCTGCCTATCTCCCTTTCGTGTTGTCTGATGCTGCGCAGCCTGCTTGCTTCCTGTTTTAAGTCATTCTCTTGATTGTATAACTTGCCCAGAACAGCACACCCTCTCCAGACCTCAAAGAGAGACTCCAGGCAGCATATGCAGTGTGGGACTTAGGGAAATGCACTTGCCATCTAAGGTCCAACTACATGGAAGTGTCCAGCCTAATATGGATAGCTGCTCCAACACCTGTTGTGCAAAACAACTCTACCAAACTTATAGGAAATGAATTTCTGATGGGTACTGAAATAAAAAAGAAACAATCACGTTTCTGTCATGCTTTAAACCTCTAAAATTTACATATAAAAGGAATTAAATTTCTATTTCCTGATTTTATGATTGAAGTAAAATCTTTTTTAATAAGGAACGGAATACAAAACAGTAATAAAAATGAATACCCTAAAATAAAGCATACTTGAACTTTTTACGCATTAAAATAGAAACAAATTCTGATTTAAATCTTAACCACAGTTACTTCCCAAACATGAATGTCATTGCCACCAAAAAGCAAAATATAAAACTCTCATATTCTCAAAATATAAAACTTAAACACTCAAAAGACAATAGCCATTTTTCTAGATTACCAATTTATTAGATTTTCCCAGCCCTCATAATAGCCATGGTAAATGATACATTTACACAAATACTTAAATAGTTAATACTTCACAAATACTTCTTTACTTCTTAAAGTAGCCTAGAAAAAAAGTTGAAATTATTGCCCCTATTTACTAAATAAATAAATTTTGCTCATTTATTCACTTATTAAATTTCTGAATTTCAAATCCTACTTGAAGCAGGTTTTTCTCATTGTTGCAAGAACTTAATGTCAAAGCCCATTGAAAATAGGAAGAAACTGGGACCATATGAGCTTGATGCTTCATTCTGATGCCCTAAATGACATTGTTATAAAGTGAAATATTTTATCTTCTCTAAGTTCAAAAACTTAGATCTGCTGTGATGAAAGAGAATATACTGACAGAGTCTTCCTTATACCCTAGTGTTTTATTTTATGTTATATTTTGAAATGTTTACATTTTATGTAAGCTAGAAGTATCTAAACAGCACTCTAAGGTCCGAGTCTGTCCAAGTCTCAAAAATAAAAGTAATTCTGTTACATTTGATAAAATATTCCATCATTAGTATAACTATCACCGAAAAGATTTTAATCTCCACATTTGTAACAACTAAATAATAATGTTTTTTTAAATAAAACAAATTTTATTTGTTTTATTTAAATTAAATTAATGTTCCTGAGAATAATGACAAACTTGATCATTGAGTCTACGTGCAACTGGACAATATATCACATAAGAAAAAATTTTAAAATCCATATTTTCTTGAATTAATTCGGGAATATAAAAATACTATATTCAGATTGAGTAATATTTAAAGAATAAAATTCATTTTCAGATTTTCATTTCTTATTGTAAATTATAAGAACAATCTGATGTGAAACTGTCATTATCATAGTTTCAAGGTGGTCTCTGTATTATAGATATCTGTGAAAGGCATGAAATGCATCAGGATTGATATCTTCAGATGTTCATGCCACAGTTATCTAGATTGCATTGGCAGGGAAGTTGCCAATGCCCCTGGATTTACACAGTTGGGCTTGTGACACGATGCTGTCGTGGCAGTGCTTTCAGGTGGCTGTGCCAAGATGTTGTCCTGTAGAACTTCATAAAGGTTTTAAATAAGAAAAGCTAGGTTTTATTGGAATAAGAATTAGATTAAAAACCTCACGGTATGCCTGAGCTACCTGACTCCTTTAAAGAGCAGAGACATATTGAGAACAAAGAAGCAGATAACAAAGTATAGTACGTTACTAGATCTCTTACAACTACCATGTGAATGTTATTAATGTGACAAAAAAAAAGAGAAAATGACTAGATACAGCTTTAATATAAATCATGAATATTAAGAAATTCAACATAATATATCAGTTATTTTTAAAAAAGACACGGTGCCTATTTAACGTTTATAGC
Source organism: Phasianus colchicus (assembly GCF_987193195.1). Taxonomy (NCBI): domain Eukaryota; kingdom Metazoa; phylum Chordata; class Aves; order Galliformes; family Phasianidae; genus Phasianus; species Phasianus colchicus. The sequence goes on from NC_143436.1 coordinate 128,451,870, forward strand.
ATTTGTTACCAGTATTCAGTACTGAACTAGTTAATTTAACTGCACATTGGTGAGATTACATAATTTTTATAATATTTTATAACATATTTTACTAGCGTGTATGTGTGTTTAAAATCCATAATAGGAAAAGAAATTTCATGGTTCACATAAACAAGTTCTGCTCTTTCTTTTTTTCTGGAAAAAGTCTTACTGGCCCTGTGTTGATATTGATTTGAGCTTGCTACTTGAATAATACATTAAATGTAAGCAAAGGAAGTGAATTATTTACCACAAATAACTTGTCAAATCCTGTCCTATAAAGCATTACCAAGCAGTCTTGATACAAATTGATGAATCAACAAAAATGTTTCAAAGAAAGCCTTGACTTCATTTATATTAAAGAAATTACTGAATAAAACAGAGAATAAAAGATCTACTTCCAACTGAGTATCTCTCCTTTCACTGGACAGAAATTTAAATAGATTTATGTTTTTCTTTTTGTTTGTTCTCAATAAATACAGAGTGAATTTTAAATATTGAATCACATACACTAAAAAAGTAGGAAGCTTCGAAAACCAAAAATATTCTAGTATTTATTTTTTTTTCCTACCAGAAAGAAATAAAACATGCAATTTTATGTTATACGTAAACTTACAAATATGCTTTATACATTGATTTAAAAAAAAAAAAAAAATGAAGAACATGATTAAACTCTTGGTTGCATTAAACTGTCACCTGTAATCTAGTAACATGCTAAACTCTCTAGGTCTTACCCATCATAATTTTGATCTACAGTAAGACTAATTCAGTCAAAGCTAGGGAAACTGTGGAATGTTAGGATACTTCCATGTTTATCCAACCTTCATATTATTAGGCATCCCAAGGAATATTTCAAAAGAAATAAGAAGAAACTTCCCCATTACATTTTATTTTCCATCATGATAACAATAGGAACTGAAAACTTAAAGCAAGCCAAGGCGAAGAAATAAGATTAAGTGATAAACTCAAATGATGCCTATATTTCTACAGATTTTGATGAAAGTTTTGAGCAAGTTATGTTAATATAAAACTCTCTAGATAACAAGATTGTAGTTTGGCTTTTTACTTTGAAACCTTTGTAAAGCCTTCCTTAAGGGCTTAAGGATTTACCACGCATTTTGGCTTCATCCATTTGTTTGTTAGTTACATAAAACCACACACACTTAATTCATACTCATTCTGTCCATCACTGTTTTTCTATTATTTAGATGTGTGTTGCATATACTCACTGGAATATTCTATGACAGTACAGGTGCTGAGCTCAGAAGCAAAATTTTTTCCTTCTTTTCTTTCTTTCTTCATTCCTTCATTGCATTCTTCTTTCCTTTCTTTTTTTCTTTCTGTCTCCCTTTCCTCCTTCCTGTTGAAAGAACAGAAGGTCCCTTCAGGTGGCAAGAAATAAAACATTTTTATGTATGTATGTTTTGATTTTGTTGTTGGTTTGTTTGCTATTTCAGTAATATTAGAGCGTGGCCAATCAATAGATCTTTACAATGAAAAGAAGCTCAGAGGAGATGAGTGCAAGCTAAGCACTAGTGAAGATCAGGAAAGAATATGGAAAGTATGGAGAATACACAGCTGTTGTAAAGGAACTTGAACTTAAAGGGTTCTAGAAGGTGGAGTTGTGTCAGGTGAGCAGATCAGCTGGCTGTGTCAATGGCCTTCTCTGAGTTAATCTAAAAGGTATGAGTGTCTTCCTGCGGCAATCAGACCAACATGGGGGATTCTATCTGTGATCACACCATCACAGAACAGAAAAACTGAGCAGCCAACAAAATGTTTTTTTGAAAAGAGTAACCGTCTTGATCTGTCTTCAACCTATATATTCCCCCTTGGCGACTGAGAACAACTAGCATCGTGACATTAAGCATGGAGAGACTCATAACAAACATCAGATTTGTATTGCGATCCAACTGCACATTCAAACATATCAATCACATTTGTACTAATACTGCACTGCATTTCAAAACACTGTATAATATCCAGTGTATTCAAACAAGTATAATTGATATAAAAATATTAAACATTCCTCATGTGGAATGTAAATAAACTTTGTCAGAAAATATTGGAGACATAGCGGTGAAACAATTGATAAATTCATTAGCTGCAGTGCAGGAGGTCTAATTAAAGGACTGATTTTCTCCCAAGGTTGCTGAGAATTAATTTGTTTTAAAAAATAATAGGATATGTTTGGTTTGAAGTAAGAAGTATGCTGTTTTCAGTGATGCCCTTGAAATACTCCATCTGTGGATCTTGTTTTTAAACTTCTGAATTCTACTACATCCCATCAGAACGCAATAAGCTGTATGTTTAATATTTTTATTTCTCAGTTTCACAGTTTCTTAACAAATAATGACCCAATCATACTCATTTTTAATTACTAGCATTTCCATGTACGTATCCGTATTTATTACTGATGTTTACAAGAATACATATTTTTTTCTTTTGCTAAAAAGGCTTTTTTTCTTTTTTTAATTAAAATGTTTGTATATACAATTTGTAGTGAATTCTCAGAAAAGTGGTTCTTCTGGCTAAGATTCACTTCTTGAGAGGGCAAAAGTAGTAATAATTTCATTAACTTTGATGTTGAAGAATCTGGCTCACTTTCCTATTCACAAGGAGTATTAATGTCTTAGCACCAATGATGAAGCCAGCTCTGCAACTCAGAGCTAATGCATTAATGCTCAGAGAAATAACACTGAGCCAGAATCTCTGCTGTGCCAATTAGAAAATGCAGTACAGGATCTAAGCCCAGGTGGACAGTGTCCAATAATGCCACCTGTTGGCTTCACTAATTTTTGGCTGTTCTGCAAGATCCTCACACACTGGAACACACTAGCTGATCCCTCCATTGCCACTGTTCTACCCTGACATATTTCCACTAAAGGGATAAGGACAGAAATCTAGGTGTATCTATGTCAGCTTTGTACTGCCTCTCAGTGAGCTAAGTTCTGTGGAAATCTGCTCTTTAGAAAAAGGTAAAAAGCAGATTATTGCATTATAGAGTTATATGGCACCAGGTTTTTCAAGATGTCGGGGGCTTATTACCAACCTACTTTCCCTAGTTCCAAAATTCTAGAAACTTGTTATTTATAGAAAAAAATACCATTTATATTATTACATTATGATTAGTTAATTTAATTCAAATATTTGATTTTATTCCTGAGAAAAGAATTTATAACCCATCTTGTTGATTATCCTATGCATTATGCAGGCTTGTTACTAATACTATCTGTTTTCAACTTGACAAAATTAAAAATAAAAATTGAAAAAACAAGCATACAAGCAATGACATCAACACAGTTAAAATAAGTGAACAGCTAAGCTACCTGGGACTAGAACCCACTGTAGTTATCTATCTGATCAGAGCAATTCAATCCAGTCTAGACATTTTTATAAACACGCAGCCTATTCTGAAGTACATATGAAGCACAATAATCAGCCATTTCACAATAATGGTTAGTTATTCTTCCAAAATGAAAACAACAATAAATAGTAACAGTAAGGCTTCGTAAGATTCAGTTTGCTTGGAGATACTGCTATAACATAAATTTAATACAGCAAGTAGCCCATATTCATTAGCTTCCCATGAAAATACAGATCTAGAGGTGTCAACATGTGCAAACAGCTAAATGATAGATGCACAGTCTTGCTGGGTACATTTACATAAAAAGATAATTTAAATGTCCAGAGACAACTAAAAACATGGTTTGCAAAGTAGGATCAAGGAAATGTAAATTGAGTTGTAATCTAGGAAGTGTAGCTATCTGTTAAACTAAATAAAATTAAATAAAATAAATATTTGGGAACTTCTATTTCTACAATTTGTGAACAAATTGAGTTTTGGCAGGACTGGACAAAGATGATACACAGAAATGAACAATTCTGAAGTCTTTTTTTTTTCCCTAAATAATATTGTACTGTATACTTTCAAGATACATGCCTTTCAGTTTTGCCAGTTTGAGTCACATTTCTTATTAGTGGGAGATGATTAGTTTACTCCAGGTCTAGAATTGTTGATAATAATTAGTATTTTCTGCATGTATTCTCTGTTTTGTCTGTGGAGTATGTATGAGATACAAACTCTGCAAGCCCAGTTCTATTTTTCAGAGTTCTGTAGTTGGTTACCTGTGAAGGAGGAATGTATTCTCATCGCATTCCTTTTAATTGGAAGATTTTTGGAGTAAGAAGCTTCTAAAACAGTTGTGTAATAAACATTAAAAAAAAAAAATCTAGTAAATTTTGTTTATATGCATAATCAAATAAAAAATAAATGACATTGTTCTACAGCATTTTTATAAAACAGAGTTCTTCTTCTCTGTACTTAACAGAAAAACTGCAAATTGAATCACAAAATCCTAGAATCATTGAAGGGAAATACGTTACTTTCACATAAAATACTTCACTTCGGGAAATTATATATACCCTCAATGTTTCTCTCTATACTAGTATTAAAACTAAGCCCTATGAATAAATGCCTTTGAAGTCAATGTCACATGGCATTTGAAGGTAACAAGTAAAACCAGCTGACTGAGGGGGTAGAAGGAACAAATTCCTTATTCTAAAGTGGTACAAAGATGACTGGTAAAATTCCTCCTTTTGAACTAAAAGAGATCAGAATCAGAATGAGGAAGGAGGAATCAATATAAAATGAGAGCAGGGGAATATAGACTGTTCAGTAGTTTGCAGACTACAGGAAACAAATACATCCAATAAATAAAAAGTAAACGATTAAAACTGCAGCAAGCTTCTTTCTAGCAACAAGTTAAATCTGACATCAATCATTTGTTCATACACAAGAGGACATCGAATAAATTTCATTTTGGTCAGTCCTTCTGAAACAAGAAACAAAGAATCTTAGGGCTACATCCACAGAACATCTGAAATCTGGAGACACTAAACCGATGCAAAAGAATGTGCTAGCTACGCATTGGTCATTGAGGGAATCTGGTCAATGAATGAAACTACAGAAATGCTATAGAGGAATCTCTGCTTCCTTTAGTGGAAATAAGCTTTAACATATGTTTTCCCTCTAGGGAAAATGCTTGGCTTAATAAGGCACCTGGTAGCAATTTCTTCATTAGAAATAGATGTGTTTGGGTTGTATTTTGATATAACAACTGTGATTATCTTGTTTAAATGAAAGCCCACATTCAGGAAATTTAATGGGAACAGCAATTTTTTTTTGTTTTTAGATACAGTTAATACAGGTAAATCTGATTTATTTTATTTTATTTTTTTAATTCAGGATGAAGATTTCTGTTTTATAGATATAGAATTTCAGTTTCAAGGCCATAATTCCACATTCAGAAGAAATCAGAACAATAACAGGTAGCTTTGGTAATAGTGTTAGTTCTTTGTAAGCAAGCTTTGGTCAATGAAGTTACAGAAACAATTGTATTGATCTAAGTCTATACAATTGCATAAATCATGCTCAATATTAGGGATAATCATTGTGACCTATGTGTTTCATCTCAATTAACGATTTCTATGTCCTTTCTCATTCAATTTTTGCCACATCCTAACTTTCACAATAGTCTGGAGACTCAGATTTTATAATTTTATATTCAAAATATTGTCATGGGCAAAAAGAAAACATATCTTATGAACAGCCAAATATTTTTTGTCAATGATAGTAACACCTAAAATCACATACATATTTTTTTGTCTACCCTTTTTCTGATGTTATTCCCACCCTTCCCCAGTTTCTCTGTTTCCTGAAGTGTATACCTTCAGTTAGTGAATGAGTACTCGGTATCCTGATCATGATTTCTTCTTCTTCACGTGATTCTCATGGAGTTATCTCTACATCTTTGCCAACATGCTCTACATTTTCCATAGTGGCCTCCACTATGCTGTTTCCACGTACATCAGAAACTTAAAAAAACAAAAACAAAAAACAAAAAACAAACCCTAAATGCATTTTTCTTCCCAGGTCCCACACCCGCATTTCTTTAACTGACCACTGGTGAGTAAGATCCCAAAGTCTTCAGTGCCAGCCTGCACTTCCTTTTAGTTCTAATCACTTCATGCTTATAGCTCTGTTGAATAGGCAAAGAATCATATCTGACTGGATAAGTAATGAAGGCTAAGGTACTTTCTCTACAGCCAAGTCACTTGAAATAACAACTAGTGAATGAAAAGATGACAATTTATTTTACAGTCTCTCAGGACATGATGGAAGTTTCACTGCAGCTTAAATACTGTCACAGTATTGGAATAGCCTTTAAAGTGACCTTTCTCTGTTGTTCAATAAAGGCAACTATCACAAACAACATTAGCATGCGCATAATAATAAGCAATATAATGACTCTTTAGATACACAAACTATATTAATATTTTCAAGAAGATACAATTTATATTCAAATTTTACAACTATTCCAAAAACAATGTTATTACCATTGCACAAAACCACACACAAGGAAACAGAAGTATACTGAGTTTTACCATTGTAATATCACATAAAAGGAGGGCTTTTTAAAGAATGTGTTGGAGAGTGATGAAAAATATAGATGCAAATCTTGCTAATTTTCACTTGAATTCCAGATATTTGTTTTTATACACAATATATTTTGCATATTGATTTATAACATTATCTTCAAGGAATAAAAAATGAGTGAGATGAGTACTAATGTAAAAACTAAAACAATTCTGAATAATGCTTCAGAGTGACAAAAGTGTCTTTTTTTACTGGTACATGACACCAGGTTTCAAAGCTAATTAAGGCTGACAGTTGAGCAACATTCCATCTTCAAGTACAAAATTACAACAGACTCACAGCTGCTCTGATGTTCATTTGTTAATGTTGTGGACAAAAAAGAATCTGTTGAGTCTAGCATGTGTTATAATAAGCTATGGTAATACTTATTTTAATTGTATTAATAAACAGAGTTACTGCTTGTCCTCAATTTCTTAACCTAAGTTACTTTGACAAAAGAGAAATAACCTGAAAATATGGTAAGCCAATTGCCTTTAACACTTCTAACAGTTACTGATCACCTTATTGGATTTTCTATCTAAATAAAGTTGCGCAGTCAGTAGCAAGATAGAAACTAAACATTTTAAAATTCTGTTAGAGATAACCAGAACTCCTTAGTTTTAGCTCTTCCTATCTGTTGTAGATAGAAATTCAGTCCTTGTGATAGGGAGGCTCTTGATTTTATTTTTCAAGATAATATGCTTCTAAGATCTGTCTTAAATGAACAAGAAGGCATAAAAAAAAAATTAAAAAGAGATATTACACTTGATTCTATGCTGCTGTAGACCAGCCATAATTTTTGGATCAAAAATGGCAATCAGTAAAAGAAAAGGACAAAAGGGGAAGCAAGAGTTTAGAAGGCATATGCAATCCTATGTATATACATGTGGTAAATTTTCATAGACACAATGGGATCAATTGTTTTGAGACTACAAATTGAGATATCTTTCAACAGAAACAAAAGATATATAACAATAATAATAATTGTAATTTATTCTGTTCCCACAAGTGGCCTCAATTCATTCTATATTCATAGCTCATTTGTTACTTGGACAAAATCTATGCATGTCAACCACAACCTGCGAAAAAGTAGCAAAGAATCATAGACTCATAGAATCACTCAGGTTGGAAAAGACCTTAAAGATCATCAAGTCCAACACAACCTAACCATACTACCCTAACTAACAACCCTCCACTAAATCCTGAGCATTATATCCAAATGGATTTTAAACACATCCAGGGATGGTGACTCAACCACCTCTCTGGGGAGCCTATTTACCAGCGCAGGGGGGCAGTGTTCCCAGGGGGTAACAAGTCTTACTATTAAAGACTGAGGCAAAGAAGGCATTAAGTACCTCAGCCTTATCCTGATCCTTGGTCACCAAGTTGCCCTTGGCATCAACAAGGGATGGAGATTCTCCCTAGCCTTCCTCTTGCTGTTGATGTATTTATAAAAATATTTATTGTTTTCCTTTACCTTAGTGGCCAAGTTTAGTTCTAGGTGGGCTTTGGCTTTTCTAATTTTCTCCCTGCACAGCTTCACTATATACTTGTAATCATCATAAGTAGCTCGCCCACTCTTCCAGAAACCATAAACTTTCCTTTTGTTCTTGAGATCCAGCCAAAGGTCTCTGTTCAGCCAGTCTGGCCTCCTTGCCCATCAGCTCATCTTCCATGACTTGGGGATGGTCAGCTCCTGTACTTCTAAAATAACTTCCTTAAAGTATTCCCAAGCCTTCCTGGGTTCCCACACTTTCCAAAACTACCTCCCAAGGGACCGTCTCAACCATGGTCCTAAAGAGGTTAAAGTCTGCCCTCCGGAAGTCCAAGGTGTCCTCCTGACTCCCCTCCATGGTTCAACAAAGATCGAGAAATCTAGCATCTCATGATCACTATGCCCCAGATGGCCTCCAACATTTATATCCCCCACAAGACCTTCACTGTTAACAAACAGCAGGTCCAGGATTTTGCTTCCCCTTGTTGGCTCCCTCACCAGCTGTGTCAGGAAGTTACCTCCCACATACTGTAGAAACCTCTGGGACTGTTCCCTATCTGCTGTATTGTAAATCCAGCAGATGTCTGGGAAGTTGAAGTCCCCCATAAGAACAAGGGGGAGTGACCTTGAGACTTCACCCAACTGTTTATAAAGTGTCTTGACCACCTCTTCATCCTGGTTGGGTGGCCTGTAGCAGACTCCCACAGTAATATCAGTCTTATTAGCCTTCACTTTTATTCTGACCCATAAGCTCTCAACCCTATCATCACCATCATTAATTTCCACATATTAGCATTCTTTCTTAACATAGAGGGATACATCACCGCCTTTCCTGCCTATCCTGTCTCTTTTGAAAAGTCGGTAGCCACCCATCATAGCACTCCAGCTGTGTGAGTCATTCCACCATATTTCTGTGATGGCGACTGTATCATAGCTTTCCAATCCTACAATGGCCTCCAGCTCATCCTGTTTATTACCCATGCTGTATGCATTAGTGTAATGGCACCTGCGCTGGGCCTCCTTTTGAGTGGCAGTAGCCCTAATACCTTCATGACTGTTCTCAGGTGTTTCCACAGCCACCAACCTCACACCAACCCTCGTGTTCTTCCTACAAAAGGGTGAGTCATCCTCCTCCTTCACCAAGACACAAGACTGTGAAATCTTACTAGCATATCCCTCTCCTACAAGTACTGTGACATTACATAGTGGCTCCGTTCTAGTGACCTCAGTTACACCCCAGTAGTGAGGGGTCCAAAACTGAACACAGTATTCAAGGGGCGGCCTCACCATTGCTGAGTACAGGAGGATGATCACCTCCCTGCTCCTGCAGGCCACACTATTTCTAATACAGGCCAGAGTGCCATTGGCCCTCTTGGCCTCCTGTCCACACTGTCAGCTCATGTTCAGCCAAGCATCAACCAATACCTTCAGGTCCCTCTTCACAGTCATAAGTCTGAAGTCCCTTTTCAGAGCCTTAATGTGGAAATTCTTCCTATGTCATTGCTGCCAACCTGAAACAACAACAGGGGATAGTAATCTGAGGGCTGAACTAGGGAAGGAAGTTTCTTCCTCACGTCTTTAACCTGGTCTCCCGGGAGGCAACAGACCTCCCTGTGTAGAGGGTCTCGTCTACATATTGGCCCTTCTCCTTCCTTCAATAGAGAGTCACCAATGACAGTGACCTGTTGTTTTTAATTTGTTGATGAGGTTTTAATGCTAAATGAGGACTGGTTAGACTTTGGTTTACACCACCAACTGGGGAGAACCATAGTCACCACCACTGTCCAGTTGTCCCTGCAGGGGACAGTACCTGTTCCGCAGCTGGGGGGCAGGGCAATCTCTGAGGCACACCTGCATTGCCGAGCAGGGGCCTTTTGCCACTGCCCCACACCCCCCAATTCTTCACTGTTGTTCCTAGTGGGAGGAGAGGACAGGGGGTTCACTGCAGCAGGAACACTGTATGCCTGCTGGTTCCCCTCTGTCACCTGTTTGCAAGGTGGCAGGGGGTGACATATTCCGTGTAGAGTCTCAGCTGGCAATATAGTTATAAATTATAGTTATAAAAGCATAGTTATACTTTAATGCATCTTTTCTGGACTAAGCATATCTTACTTTATGTGCTTATTCATCACTGCTTATCTCATAAAAAATCTTAGATACAATTTACCATTAAAGACCTCCCTTCCAGTTAGATCTATACTTTATTTTATTTATTCATATTTATTGGATGCCTCGTCCCTGGCGGTGTTTAGGGCCAGGTTGGTTGTGGCCCTAGGCAGCCTGACTCAGTATTAGATATGGAGGTTAATGACCCTGACTGCGGTAGAGGGGTTGGAGCTTGATGATCCTTGAGGTCCCTTCCAACCCAAGCCATTCTGAGACTCTGTGATTTTATCATGTATAGAATTAATTTGTTTATATCAAATTGATCTGACTTATAAAACACAATTTAAAAAAATATACAGAAAAAGACTGAGAATACAAATTAGCTTCTTTCCTCCCTGTCCACAGGTCTGGATAACTGAAAAAATGAATACAGAATATTTATATCAAACTTGGCTGTGGATGCCAAACAACCATGAAAATTTTCACTTTAAATTTGGATATGGCATTCAATATTCTATTGAACATAGTCCTTTTCAGTCACAAGTATTATGGGTTATATACCAAAGAATAATGAATATGCAATATTTTGTTTTGTTTTAAATCTGCTTTGTCTTAATTGACCAGAGTCACAGGCAATCAAAATAGTGTAACGAAGAAAACAAATAAAGGTGAAAAAAATACTTGTAGATGAAGACATAAAAGAGAACCCATCTTAATCTCTTCACAGACAGTTATGAATAATATGAATCTTCCCTGTCCCTTTTATTGGCTGAATGGTAAGAGATGTTTTTTCTGACACAACTTATTGTCACAACTATTCTCTTGTATTTTGTAGTCTCATGGTGTATTTCAACATAATTATTTCTTATTGGAAATACTGTTTTATGAACTTCACTTCTACCTCTAGTTTATTTACAACTTTAAACTGTCCACACTGTTGCCTTGATTTGATCATTTCTAGGGTGCATTAACATATATATTCAGCTGAAAAAAATCATTATTTATAATTTATAATTATATTATTATTTTGTTTTATTTAAATTATTTTAGTAACTTTCAATCACTAGAAATTCATTCAGTTCACTATATCAGTTACCTGTATGTACAAGCAACAGTTTTTTCAACTGGACTTCAAAAATGCAAAAGCGTGAGAAGGAGTGGAAGACTACTTGTGCCAAAAAATAATGAGAGCAACTCAAAAAATCAACACTACTGCAAAGCAAAGGCACACTGGAAGACTCTGAGAATACTTTTCTGACACAGTATGAATCATCCTAGGTGGTGGATCTAAGCCCAGTCTATCTCCTCCAAAACTGATTATTCTTGAAATTATTCACTTGCTTAACTTGCAGATGCAAATACTGTTCAACACACCACCTATAATTTCTGTATGCTACTGCCTTATGAACTCCTCTTGGTTTTGGAGATCCTTACTTATTTCTAGATGATTCTACAAATTCATTTTCTGCTGAAGTGGCTCAAAAACTGGAAACTTGCATTTTATGTCAAAATGCACAGTGACAAGTGTTTCTGTATCAATCTGTGACTGATACGCACAATTGTTTTCAGGGGTTGCAGTAGCAATCACTACTTTGAGTTATAATGGGTTCAGAGATTGAGAGAAGATGGTTTTCCACGGCACCGTCACACTGTTATTTTTGGAATCTAAATATGATTTTATCATACAGTAGCTAACAAAAGATTGCTGTAGAGAATTATTACAGATTACAGATGTGGCAGAACAGCATGACATGTCAGCCTGATACCAGTTTATGCAGTTTATCCAAAAAAGTGGCCTTGTTTCCTGCCACAGCTTGCATGAGTTTTCACAAATAAATAGTTATGTAACTTCAAGCAGAAAATAAATTTCCCCCATACATAACTTCAGAAGAAATTCAGGAGTTCTAACCTTGTTCGAAATCTCAATGAATATCTGGCTTTATACTGGTAATAGGTGGCCTAGAAACAAGTCCTTTCCATGAGAGCTTTTAGCCATATTTATCATTAACCTTCTTATCTTCTGCCTCCTTGAAAAAAAATTGTCTATATTGTTGCTGAGGAGATTATACACTTCACTCATAAGAGAGAAGCAACACTATATTTTATTTTTATAAAGTAGTGATTTAAGAAAGCTTATGCAACTTATGATTTGTGATGGTAGAGTCACTTGATTATAAGCACAATACAGGGTCAGACAAAACAGTTAAGGGACTGAGAAGCAAAAGGGTTGATGTTCCAAACACTCAATAGAAAACTAAAAAAGTGGTCATGCTATAGCAGATAGGGAGTGGTTGGAGGAGGGTGATTGTGAATGCAAGACAGCATTTTTTTTTTTTTTCAGACAGATTTCCTTATCTGTGGGACTGTTCAGACCTATTGAGCAACAACAATCAAACCTAGTGGTGACTGCATGCCAAAGAGGGTCAACTAGTGGTGGTTTTTGCATGGGGAGAGCAAGACTCCCTGAAGCCTCTCTGAATCAGTGACCCATTTCTAGTGTATCCTAAACCTCGAACTGCACTTGTGCAGGGGTAGAGCCGCATCTCGATCACACTGGAGGGGGCCTGATGACTTTGAGACTTCAGATTCATTTCTGAGACATTCTGAAAAAGGATATCACATGCTGAACTAGAGACTGAGCTCCCCTTGGGGAGGGATGAGTGGAGGGAGGGGTGCAGGGGCAAAAGTAAATTAAAGGTAAAGGACCGCCTGTTCAGGGCTACCTCTGGAGGAACAACCCTGACATCATGGGATCCAAGGGTGGTGATTCTTTATTTCTATACCTTTGTCCCTTTATATCACTATCTCTTTCTCTCTCTCTTTCTCTTTTCAAGTTATATTAGAAAGTAATGCAAGACATATCATTATAGTGTATCACCAATAAGATATAGATATAGAAATCTAAGTATCATGGTGGGATAGAAATAAACATTTAAGTGTTCATTTATCATCTGGTGTTGTGTCACCTTAATTTACCTAAGTGACCTTCATATATTACGCAGAGAAGCCTAGAGTCAAGTTGTAACAGACCCTTCTATTGAGTCACAAGGTTTAGAATGGACCACCTGGCCAATGGCTAAAATGGTTGACTATTATTCATATTAGCATACCAACCATATTAGGTTTTCTTGACTGCAACACAGTGTAATACTATTCCAGATAATTCATCAGTACCAACTGTGGGAATCAAATATTGTTTCTGCACAAGAATTGGATAATATTTTTTTTTATTTCATGGTCTCCACTGTCATAGTTCTTTTTGGGAGTCTTTCTACTTTACTTGTGGGGGATCTCTGATAGTTTACATCATTTATCCTCTAGACAAACCTTCCCCAGGAATGCACGCTCTGTATATAGGTGTATATGTGTATATTTTATCATACACATTGCAAGAACATCCTGCACGAGATCAAACCAGAGAACAAGTCATGGCATGCCCGAAGAAGCGCCTGAAGAGACATTGGAAGGCCTGGCATCATCCCACCGTCTTCCCCCCCCCAATCCCCCTTCAGCCTCCCTCCCCCCGTTGCTCTTTGTTTCTTTGTTTAACAAAGACTTTGAAGAAAATCACTGAGCACTCGGACATCTTAGAAACAACAGGATGGTTACTGACTGACACCAAATAACACACCATTTAACAAATGTAAGCTTTGATAAGACTGTGAACCTGGATTACCCAACCAATGTGGAAGCAGGGCAGGGGGATGGGCAAAGGGGGAAACAAGGTAAAAAAAGCTGTCATTGTGTCCTTAGGGGTGCTCCTGCTTGCGGAATGCCGGCCATTGCAATCGCGAATAAAACCAGCTTTTATCAGAGATACAGAATCACAGAATCACAGAATTGCCAGGGTTGGAAGGGACCTCAAGGATCATGAATCTCCAACCCCCTGCCACATGCAGGACCACCAACCTCCCCATTTAATGCTAGACCAGGCTGCCCAGGGCCCCATCCAGTCTGGCCTTGAACACCTCCAGGGATGGGGCATCCACAACCTCTCTGAGCAGCCTGTTCCAGTACCTCACCACTCTCTCTGTAAAGAACTTCTCCCTGACATCCAACCTAAATCTTCCCTCCCTCAACTTCAAACCATTTCCCCTCATCCTGCAGTTATCTACCCTTTCAAAGAATTGATTCCCCTCCTGTTTGTAGGCTCCCTTTAGGTACTGAAAGGCTGCAATGAGGTCACCCCGCAACCTTATTTACTCCAGGCTGAACAAGCCCAGCTCCGTCAGCCTGTCTTCATAGGGAAGGTGCTCCAGTCCCCTGATCATCTTCGTGGCCCTCCTCTGGACCCTCTCCAACAGCTTTCCGTCTTTTTTGTACTGGGGGCTCCACATTTGTATGCAGTATTCCAGATGGGATCTCACGAGAGAAGAGTAGAGGGGAACAATCACCTCCCTGTCCCTGCTGGCCACCCCTCTTCTGCTGGAGCCCAGGATGCCATTTGCCTTCCGAGCCGCAAGGGCACACTGCTGGCTCATATTAAGTTTTTCATCTATCAAGACCCCCAGGTCCTTCTCCACAGATACCATCCTGACAAAAATTATTTCGATATTTCCAACACAACCCTCTACACATATACACATCCCCAGACACTCTCAAGAGATATTAGGCACTTTAATGGGGCCTGAAGAAATGTAAAGTTACATTCAGGGTAGTGCAAAAATGATCAGTCCTTGATAGCTTGTTCTACTGATGAACTGTCCAAATTATTTCTTTTACTGTCTCAGTGCCAACTAGCATTCTGTTTCTCTTTCATTTTGGAGCATCAGTGTTTTTTGAGAGTTTATGTCACCAAGTCCATTTTGCAAATACAGGCATCTTCTCTTTAACTCTGAGACTTCTGCATGATACTATAACTGTATTCTCTTCAATATTTTTTTTTTTTTTGCTCACCGCTTGTAGCCCAGACAAGCTGTTCTCTTGATTTTAAGCAGACTGCTTTTTATCTTGGTGTTTCTTCTCTGCCCTTTTGTCTTTTCTTGCTTAGCTGTTATGTTACCTGTGTAGAGCGCCTAATCCATTTAATAGACCTTGAAACAATCAGTAATAATACCACCCCCATTTACAATGCAAGTAAAAATAGACTATAATTTTCTTAGAAGTTCAATTTATGTGTTTTGTTGCTTATCTTTTTACATTGTATTTGGTGTATTTAAGGGGATTTTGCATTAAGAAAAACAGTCCAGACTAATATTAGGCTAAAGTTTGTCAATTTAAAGTTCTGTTTGTAAGCAAATAATACCTTTGCCACCCCATTCTTTTTTTTTCTTTTCTTTTTTTTTTTTTTAAGACACAAACTATAAAAACAAGAATTCAAGCAAGAGCTATTATTTCATTTATTTGTTTGTTTGTTTGTTTGTTTGTTTATTTTTGTTGCCTTACGACACAACTTACCTTATGAACAGGATAAAGCAACTCTTCTGAGCTAACTAGCCAGAACTATTCTATTTGTAGCCAATATCCAGCATTATCTATTTGCTGCTTCAGCAGTTCTTTCCACTATTGGACTCCTGATACTACAAAATCTTAAAAAAAATAATTCAGTCCAACCATAAACCCATGCCTGTGACCACTCTAGACCATATCACTTAGTGCCACATCTACCCTTTTCTTGAATACCTCTAGGGACTTCACCACCTTCCTGGGCAGCCCATTCCAATGCTTTGCCACTCTTTCTGATAAGAAATTTTTCCTAATGACTAACCTAAATTGAGCTGCATCCTATCCTGGCAGAGTACAAGGAAATTACAGAATATGCAAAATTCCTGTAAAAACACTACTAGGAGGCAGCACACAGTAGTCCTTAAATATCAGAAAATTCTGCCATAGTATGGTCATAGAACGTGTAATTACTATACTGGTAAAATATTCAAGGAAAATAAGCTTGCAACTGTATGTATGCAGTGAGAAAGCTGATGAACTTGTTTTTTGTTACTGTACTGTTGAAATCTCCAGTTTGTTTTGGCAGTGAGAACAGGAGATCAACCATCACACGAGAGTGGAATTTGAGAAGACATTTGTAACAGTCTTTAGAAGTTCTGATGCAGACATGAACAATAATTTGATTCCTAAAATAAAACATGCACTTGCTGGAACTGTGGTGTGTTACATGTGATGTCGGGGTGAAAAGAGTGGCTGGAGTTACTACAGAAATTCAATAAGTGAATAAAGTATGTATGAATATATGTTTAAAGAATTGATTTTTTTAAAGCTTTGGGGCATTTTAAACTCAAAAACAATGACTAAGTGAAAAGCGTTGTTATGACCTTGTGTAGATTTCAGAAATCGTTCTGGGAAATGCTTTACATAAGTACATAATTAACTTAATGAATCAAATTTACTATGCCTTCTCAGATGGAAGCCAAAAATTCACCTCTGGGTAAGTGAAGTGTTTTAAATGATGCTCTGTTTACAGTTTCTTTTTGGATTAAAGGCCAGTGAATGAGGCTCTGAGGACACTGCATATAAAGATAATCTACACTGCAGTCCTAAATGTATGTTGGTGAGTTGTAGTGGTTTCACTCTGATGGGCAGCTAAACTCCAGCACACTCTTTTACTCCCACTCCACAAAGGCAGAAGGAGAGAAAATGCAACAAAAATAGAGCTCAGGGGATGAGGTAAAGAAAGGGAGATCAATCAGTAGCTAACACCATGGGTAAAGCAGACTAATTGCCTTAAGTTGCACCAGGGGTGGTTCAGGCTGGATATTAGGAAAAAAAATTCTTCTCATAAAGCGGCAATATTTTGGAACAGGCTTCCCAGGGAGGTGGTGGAGTCACTGTCCCTGAAGGTTTTCAAGGAATGTGTAGATGTGGCACTGACTCAGAACAGAAGAAAATTCTCCCCAAAAAAGAAAGAAGTTGTGTTAGTTACATATAGTCAGAGTTAATAATAATAATTTGATCCAAACCTCTCTGTGCTTAAAGGTTGATTTGAGTGAATTTAGTATTATAAAAAGATAAAGGTTCTAGAATTGCTAGATTTTTTTAAAAAAATTTAAACAACTCTTTAAGAGTAAATAGTTTAATAATTATGCAACAAATTCTGCTTTAATTTTATCAAAACATTTTTTCTTGACATTGAAAATTAACGTCAAAAGTTAACAAGCAACAAGCTAAATAAGACAAGCAATCTAATGGTGACACTGATTTCACCATCTTATTCTTTCAATGAAACGCAGCAGATTTTGTTTTTCTTGAGTTCTAGGCTTGTTTTACTGTATTTCATATATATTTTTTCCCAGATTTACTCTTTATTATAATTCCTGGGTTCCTACCAGATGCCTGGCACATCTACTTAGCTGCAAAATTACTGCTAGAAAATGCTTTTAAATACTTTTTTAAAATATTTTTTTAATGTCAGACTATGCATTCACTGAAATGTACTGACTATATATCTATGGGTGGTGTGTGTACAGGACCGTGATTCAGCAACCCTACGGTCCCTGTAGAGTCAATCAGCTCAGATCTCTAGCAAATTAACAAAGATGTATGAAGCTAGGATTAATGCAAGTACAGTCAGGTTTTCTCTGATTTCATGGACTAAGCCATGTTTTTCCAGGGCTATTAGGTATTACTTTTAAAAGAGGCTCATATGCAAAAATATGTAAGTAATTTATAGCCAAATATCCTTCTCAAAAGCCACTCAAACACTTGATTTCTCACTTTCTCTAATTCAACATCAGCGGTGGATGGAAGCTGTACCTATCCAAAATCAGAAAAATGGTGTAATATGGATTAAATTTTTTAACTGTACTAATTACTTGAAATATATGTATATATTTCTCATCAATAGATCTAAAAATTATTTTCAGAACTACTAACTTAAAATTTCCATTCACATCAGTATAATTGTTACTGTTTTATGCAGTGTCAAAAAGTAAGAATAATATTTTTCACTGTGCACTTTCAAAAATCCTACTCAACTTTTATTTATTTACTTATTTACTTTTAATCTGTATGACAATAACATTTAACTGCAATTAATCTTACATGAATCTCAAAATTCCTGGACTTAAATTGAGTCACTAGAATACAAAAGATTAACTCTTAAAATTTAATTTAAGTGAAAAGGTCAGTTGTTTTGTTCTCATTTCCGTAACACAGTTGGCTAACTTCACAGTTGCAAGAGCAGTGTGATGTGACATTACAAAGTGCCCTGTTGCAGACCTTTTATTTCAACAAGAGCCAGCTATTTGATTATTCATGAGCCTCCAATTCAGAAGCCAGGAGGCATTAAATTCTCAGGATTTAGAAGCATCAGGAGAGTACTTAGTGAGAACTGGATATTTTCTGAGAATAATACTACAGTAAGTAATGTCCTGCTTTAATTAAGCATAAGCAGAAGGGTTTAGTAAAAAACTTTAAAGCCTGATATGTGAAGCAGAAAATAGAATTTGGAGACAGAATGAAAATACCAATGTACTTAAAACTGGGGTCATCTAAGGAAGTCAATACTGACAACAGATGTGAATTCATGAGTACTACATTGAACAATAAAAGACCTATCTTAATCACATATTATATTTACACATATTTACATTTATATAGATAAACTATATGCACAGTATTCCAGAACATATATATTTATGGACAAAACAGGGCATTTACTGAAGATAAAACAGTCTTAAAAATGGGAAATGAAATAGAAAAAGAAAGGAACATCACTTATCACAAACTGAAAAGAAGTAACCATGCTTGGCAAGGGAAATAGATATCTATGTGGATAAAACAGATTTACATTTGTACATTTTGTACATACAGCAGTAACATAACTTTTCAAATTTCTTGCCTGTGTGTTTTACTGATATATTGTGCATCTATGTTTGTAGAATATGCATTGAAAATTTGTAAATGACTAACATATACCCTAAGAATCAGAGCTAGAAATGAAACTGGATGTTCAAAGGCTCTAGAAACAGAACTTAATGCCTAAATTTGAAGATTCATGTCACAGTGAAAAAGAAGAAATTCCAAAAATTAGTTGTCTATTTACCTTGTTTAATAGGAGTCTTGGTATGTCTTTCCCGTTAATTGCATATGTATATTTAAGGGTAGAGATGAAAATCTGAAGTGACAATCTGAAATACAAAGCAGTTGGTAATAATATGTAGAAGGAAGAAAGACTTACTGAGTTTTTCAAGCCACGGGCATACGTGAAAATACATGTCCCTGAAATTAGGATTTTATAAAAAGGAAAAATTATGGTTGGCCCAAATCACATTCACTCTGCTTAAAGATTATTGATACATAGTAGCGACAACAGAAGAATGAAATTTATACACTGCAAAACAGCCTCTACTAACCTACACATCATACAATGTTCCATTGTCTAGGGGGCAGTGTCCCTAGATTAATGTGAACTTCATTCTTAAACTGGTCTGGGTCAACTGCACATATTTGCATAAAAAAAGCATGTTTTTTATTAATCACAAAATTACAGTGTCAGAGGAATTGTAAGGAATATCTGGAGATCATCAACTCTGGCCTTTCTGCTAAAGCAGGTTCCCTGGAGTAAGGTTCACATGAAAGCACCCAGGCAAGTTTCAAATATCTCCAGATAAAGAGTCTTCACAGCCTCTCTGGGCAGCCTGTTCCAATGCTCTACGACCTTTACAGCAAAGAATTTTAAACTTCCTGTATTCCAGTTTGTGCCCACGGCCCCTTGTTCTGTCGCTTGGCACCACCAAAAAGAGCCTGGCCTCATCCTCATGGCTCCTACCCTTTAAATATTTATAATCATCAATAAGGTCCCCTGTCAGCCTTCTCCAGTCTAAAAGCCCCAGGTCTTATAAGCCTTTCTTCACATAGGAGATGCTCCAGGCCCTCAGTCATCTTTGTGGTCCTCTACTGGACTCTCTCTAGAAGTTCCCTGTCTTTTTTTTGAACTGAATACTTCAGAACTGGACACAGTATTCTAACTGTGGCCTTAGCATGGCAGAGTACAGGGGGAGAATCATTTCCATAGACCTATAGGCCACTTTCTTTTCAATACACTCCAGGATACCATTGGCCACCTTGACCACAAGGGCACACTGCTGGCTTATGCCCAACTTGTTGTTCATCAGAGTACTCAGGTCCTTTCTGCAGAGCTCCTTTCCTACAGGTCAGCCCCTAATCTGTACTGATGCATGCAGTTATTCCTCCCCTCAGATGTTGGACTCTGCACTTGCCCTTGTTGAACCTTATAAGGTTCCTCTCTGCTGAACTCTCCAGTCTGTCCAGGTCTCTCTCAATTGCAGCACAGTCTTCTGGCGTATCAGCCACTCTTCCTACCTTTATATCCTTAACAAACTTCCTGAGAGTGCACTCTATTTCTTCATCCAGGTCATTGATAAATATGTTAAACAAGACCAGATACTGAAAGCTGCTAAAAGATTATATGAAAACCATAAAAGTATAAAGACATATTACATATAATGTATTTGAAATCACTGCAGCATTTGAAAAATTAATCCATACCAGAGAACATATCGCTTGTTTATTCAGGATTACACCTACATTTTCTTTTGAAAGAAAATAACCTTTTTTCATGTAATTTTCAGTCCAGGGCTGCACCAGAATTTGGTGGTGTGTTACCTGTAATCTTATGGAAATCACTGTTGATTAAAACTGTAAGGATAAGGATACTAATTAGTTCCAAAGCTCAAGCTGAAAATATTTAATCCACAAATTACTTCTTATTTATGTACATCAACTGTAAAAACAAACAAACAAACAAACAAACAAAAAAAAACACCAGAAATAAGATTTGGATTTTTCTTTCTTTTGTGTTTCATTTATGTTCCACTTTTGTATGAACACGCATTTGGGATGTATGTGTGTCTCATTTGCAGGACTGGATGAGTCTGATAGAATGAATGGACTGCACAGGAAAGATAGTCCTTTGTTCTTCATCTTGATTGCTAATGATTTGTTAAAATTATTCTGCATCATTGAGATTGCATCAGAAAGGGAGAAAGACATAGCATATTTCTTTCTGTATATATTATCATTTGCAGTGATAATTTTGAATCTATCTCAGTCAGAACATTCTCTTCTGGCACTAGTTAGGAAAGAAAAAAACACCAACAGGCTTTGTGTATACACTTCAGGAATAAAAGCTTTTTGTATGACTTAGTTCTATGTAGAAATAAAAGACAAAGGAAATATGCACTTAGAATTAAAAATGAATGAATTCTCAACTGAGTGTTAGGTATTAGTTATCAAACTTCATGTCAGAGCACTATGTGTTTTAAGACCTTTCTTTCCATTTTGAACCCTATTTAGAGCCCAAGATCTAAGACAGAGAAAAATTCCAGAGCTTTTCAAAGAAATGGAGTTTCATTTTTACTTCAAGAGACAGCAGCTCTTTATTCATCTTTCTTTTAGAACATAGTCAAATCTTGAGACTCTATTCTGCATTTAGTGGCATCCTTTTTTTAAAGATTCACTAATCTCACTGGAAATATCCACAAAATATGGTAGTTATAAAATGATGCCTCCTGTATAGGAACAAGAAGCATTTCCCAGGTCCCATATTTGCCACATCCTTATATTACTCCAGAGAAAGGTTTGAATGCACACTAGCCTTGCCTATCCCCTTGTTTCTGTGATCAGAGAAGCCACTTGGCATAAGCAAAAGTTCTCTCTCTGATACACTCCAGTATGGTTTTTGTCCTATATTACTGGGGCACTAAATGCTTAGGGTTCACTGTGAGTAACTGTATTTTAATTTAGTGTAGACAAAGGCTGAAAGGTGAGAAGGGCCCCACAAGTGAAAGTAAAAAGTCAAGAAGGCTTCACAGTGACTGAGAATAAGGGGGTGAAGGGGAATAGTTAGAGACAGTTTATAGAAGCAGGAATGTAGAGCTTGTTCGAAAATAAGAGATGGCAGACAGTGGGTCTGGGATAGTGAGGGGGATGAAGGCCATAAAGGTAAGGGTTTGAGAACAGCCCGAGGACATTTGGCAGGGAGGTGATTAGACGTCCACAGGGCAAGAAGAAACCAGTCTGGGGGGACGCCCCCTGAAAAGTCAGAAGTTTACAGCGAGAAAGGTCAGAAGCCTTTGTGAGGAAAACAACAAATCTTCATCCCACGACCCACAATGCACATGCAAGAGGGGAGGGTCTGCATGCTAATGAACTCTCGGGGTGTAATGAATACGTATCCGAATTCTAGGAAAACAATTGATTATGTATTAGTTTCGCCTATATCTGTAGCACGATTTTTCCAGACAGTGTGCAAGTTAGGCAGATCTATCCCCCTTGCACCCAGTGTCTGCGCAGCACTGAGTAAACCGTACCTGCTTTGTAATCTTACTTGGGTTAGTTTGATTCCACACATCAAGGCAGTTTAACTAGATGTATCAGACTGTCTCGAAATAAATCAATATTGTTTAAAAATGTCCCTATGTTTTATAAACATAAATGTTCACGTTTCTGTCTGGTGTATGGTATTTGTTAGAACTTTTGAAAAAGAGATGTAATACTCCCCTTCTAAAGGTAGTTCCCATGATAAGAAAACAAGAAATTTACAGTTCTTGTAAATAGAAGGGGAAAAAACAAACAAACAAACAAACAAACAAACAAAAACAGACAACTCTATTAATTTTCCTCCAATTTTAGACCCTGCATACAACAAACAAACAAACAAACAAACAAACAAACAACAACAAAAAAAACCTACAAGCCATGGTCATTGGGTCAATTCTCATTTTCTCTTGTGTGGGGCACAGTCATAATCATGACGCATGAGGACCATTAGTAAATTTTCATCATTAAAATCTCAGCTTTCTTTCCATACTAGTCTCCTGCTAACAGTTTATTTGTTAATATAGGATACTGGTTATGCCACCACAGTCACACAACATTGAAATGTTAACTATCCCTATTATTTCGTTGAGTGCTAGTATTCAAAGAATGATAGTGTTTCCCTACTTATGAAAGCAGTAAGTAAAGAAGACAATTTGCTGGCATCTCTAAGTTTTCCCTTAAAAGAAGTATCAGTACACCAGATAGCAGCTTGGAAAGGGAGATTAAGGAATAGTAACAGAATGGAATAGAAAAATCCATTGTACATTGGAATACTTCTAGATAGCGGTGCATGGTCATCTTTACTAGAAAAGAGTGAGAATATTTCCTGCTACCAATTTTTTTCTGCACTTGTTAGCATTATTCTAAACAGTGCTCAAGAATGGTTTGAGAGTTGCAGGAATAAGAATAACTGTTTAATATCCAACACGCTGGCAGCTATGGTGTTCCTGGGGCTAAGAGAGCTATGTCAACAGGATATAGTGCTCAGAAATGTTCCCAAAAATTTAATTTCTGATTGTAGACGTAACCAAATTCTGTATCAGGTAACCCAAATAGTGGCTTTTGGATTTTGATATTTATACACAGGCATATGCAGAGAAAAAAAATTCACTTTGATGGGATGAGACCTTTTACATATAACGAGAGAATACTTCATTATATGATATTGTTGTTGTTTTTCATATTATAGAGTTTGTTCAGACAGTGTATCTATAATGTTAAATTCATCTCTTCCCTACTCATACTCTGTCTACATTACCCTTTCATTTTACACATTTGTTAATTGATAATTTGTTTGTTATCTGGTGTCAGTCCTGTGATCTCCAAGATGTCTCAACAGTCTTCTTGTTTATATTGATATGGGGATTTTCTTCAGAGTCTTTGTTAAACAAAGAGTACGAAGGGGAGGTGCCCGACCTTCCTTAGTACCTTCTTTAGGCACTCCCTGAGGCATGTAACGCATTGTCCTTTTAATTTGCGCAGGATACTCTTGCAATGTGTGTGACATATATTTTCAATGCTGGCTATGCGTAAGTTGTTACTAGCTTATATATATATGTTTTTAATTATTTAACTTCTTCTCCCTTAATTCTCTATTACTCAGGTCCTGTCTATCCATCACCAAAAGCTAGTAGTTTTCAAACATCAAGGGGTTTCTGATTTGTAAAGATATTTATTACATCTAGCTTGCCTTTAACTAAAGGCCCAGAAGTTTTTCAGATGGCTGGAAAGACAGGAGCTTCAGTCTTTGTGCTTATAATTCACTCCATCTACCTAATCTCTATGTGTATATATATACATATTACTTTACTTATATACTGAGTATGTGTTGTTGGGGAAGATTTATCTAGGGGATTATCAATGAAAACTTATCAGAGAACCCGAATAAAGTAGAAGGGCCTCTGAAAAGAACTACTAGTTCTAATAAAGTACCCAAATGGTAGCAGAGGCCATGAAATTAACAAAATTCTTATTTTGTTCTGATGCAGAAACAACATTCGATTCCCACATTCCTCAGAAGAACACTAAACATACTGTATACATATATACATACTGTATAAATTCCATGAAAACATTCAAAGAACGGAGGTCCATAATCACAGAAATTGACCACTTCTCTGAGGAGCCTGTTTCAGTGCTGAACCACCCTCACTGATACAGCTCCATTCTATCACTGTTGACACTGGCTGACTAATAGTTTAATGTTTTTCTTATACTGTGCACTGAAAACTGTACACAGTGCTCAAGTTGAGGCTGCACCAGTGCAGAGCAGAGCAAGACAATCCCTTTCTTCATCTAACATGTAGTGCTAGCACACAGTAGACACTTTCAGCTGGCAGAGAAGGTTGTTGACTTAACTTCAACTTGCTGCTAAACAGAAGCCTCATATCCTTTTCTAACAGGCTGCTCTCCAATCTCTCATTCCCCAGTCTGTGCATGTATCCAGATTTGCCCCATCCTAGGGGCAGAATCCAGCACTTATTCTTGTTAAACTTTATGCAATTGGTGATTGTCCTGCTGTCTACCTTTTCATGATCTCTTTGCTTGTTTTTACTCTTGAAGGAGTTGACAGCTCCTCTAAGTTTATTGTTACCTGTAAAGTTATTTAGTGCTTATACAATATCCAATTCAGATTTTAAAACTGCTGCAGGAATTAAGGCATATTCAAAATTATTATTGCTCATAGCAAAAATTAACATAGAATCATTAGAATATTCATATGTTTTTGGCAATATTTTTCAGAAGATTCTTCATTTCTATGGGAAGGTATGATTGTCTCCATTTCTATTGTGTGTAATGTTTTATTTACTGACATTTTTGTTAATAGGTCAGAAGTGTTTATCAGGTGCAGCGTAAGTAAATGGTCTTAGTAGACACCCAACAATATTACACATCATAATTTTAATGTCAGAAAGAAAATCTGGAAGAATTTAAACTTTCATTAGAATTTACAGTGGTTAAGAATACATGTAAGCAGTCAGATTTTGACAACTGCAGCAATATTGTTATTTCCTTCCAAAGTAACATATCTTACTTTTTATGTCCTTGCCTATTTCTTACAGTGAAGTTTCTGTCTATACTTTGCCCTTGTAATGGAGGTGGTTTCTACCAATTTCTTTTTCCCTTTTGATTTCCATACTGTTTTTCTAATTGAATAGAACTGTTTTTCAAAAGGATCTCTGTTGTAGAAAATCAGCTTCAAATATTAAAATCCTTTGTATGCCCACATATATAAAGAGGCAAGTATAGGACATGAGGAAATAGCCTCAGGTTGCACTATGGGAAGTTTAATTGGATGTTAGTTGACCAAGTACTGGAATAGACTGCCCAGGGAAGCAGTAAGAGTCCTCATCTCTTGTGGTATTCAAGGAGTGGATGTGGCACTAATGGACATAGTTTAGAATCGCACTCAGTTGATGGTTGATCTTAAAACCTAGATGTTTCTCTGATTCTCTGATTCAGTGAAATGTGGTTTCTATATATAGCATCTGAAAAAAAAAAAAAAAAAGACAAAAAACAACATACTAAAACCATTTTATTAACTTTTTTCCTCAAGACTGTCATTTATTTCAAAGAAAAGGATGTGATAAATATCACATTATTATCTCACACTGCTAACCAATAACCATAGTTATAAAATCATAATTCTAAAATTGCACAACAGAGTTTATCTTCTTTTATATTCCTCATTCTGAACATTTTTTTTTTTTTTTAACTTTGGAAACAGTTTTTGTCATGTCCACAGTTGGAATTTAAGAATAACTATCTTAAAAATTTCCCACAATACACACAACTGTAATACAGTCCTTTTCACAATTTGTTTAACTAGTAAAATCAATCCATAAATCATGTTATGTGCCTAAACATATCTTCAAGCTTTTGAAATCTCATCACCATTACCATAATACATAGCTGTTTCATGAGAAAGCTTAGAAAACAAAACAAAACAAAAAATCTAAATAATTCTGGATAAAAAACCTGGAGAAGTAATATTTGTTTTCAATATTTCATTCATGTTTAATATCTGTGTATAATTTTCTTTTGCTTGTAGAAGAGCTGCAATAAATTTGACAGAAGAAAATCCCTTGAAATGTTAGGTATTCTTGTCATGATTATATGAGAATTGTAAAGTGCAGTAATCTACACATTAAATTGTGGAATGTAGTTTTCAGAAAAAAATCTGATATATTATATAGATACCAAAAGTAGGGAAAAAAATGAGTTCATTGGAAAATAATATGAACTAAAGTAGTAATTAAAAATAGATAAGGTAAGGAAAAAGTTATGCAGAGTTAATTAATTAATTTATTATATATATATATATATATAACGAGAGATGGAAAAGGTGAAAAAGGAAATATATATAAAAAACATGAACTGAAATGGAGAGTAACATACCAGATGGAAATGAAACAGAAGATGGGGAGAATGTTAGAAAATGGAAAACCTTATGTCTTCAAAGGGCTCTTATAGAAAATCAATAGGAAAAATTATCATAATTATTCCAGGAATAATTGTATGTGGCTAATGAAGAAACTGAAGAAAAAAAGAAAGCAAAGATGAAGTGTAGGAAGAGTTGGCTGTATTCCATGGTGGAATGAGCTTATCCTTCAATTCACATGAGGATCTATGCACTGACAGGTGGTATTCACCATATTCTGATAAGAAAATAAATAAGTAATCTGTCAAATTTTACACATTACAAACATTTTTTCCAAGAAAGTAAAAAAGAAAAGAGATTGAAAAATATTACAGAAGCTTGTTGTATTCAGCAATAATAAATGACAGAAGCTCATAAATTCTATGTGAAGCACAGATGAAATTATTACCATAACTATAGAGACAGAATGATAGCTTTTGAACTAGTCATTACCATTCTCAAAAATAATCTTGGAGTAATTTTAAATGGGCAAATACCATGTCAGAAATTACCAACAGAGAGAATAAAACAAAACAAAATACTGTTGTCATTATATAAATGCATTATATACTTCATGCTGAACAACAACATGTCAAAAAGATCTAGCTGAGTTAGGTACTGAGGAGGATGTAAATGATGATTAGAAGTATATAATTACTTCTATATGACATGACACTGACTAATGTATTTTTCAACTCAGAAAGCAAAAACTACTGAAAGATAAGATGAAGGATTATAAAGTTGTGAATGGTTTGAAGAAAATAAATAAAAAGTGTTTATATTTTTATCATAATAGGAAAAATACAGAAATTGATTGCATAAAAGTCTAAACCAAATTGAAGATAGCACTGAGCACTAATCTATAATTATTTCATTGTCACAAGACATTAAAGAGGAAAAAAGAGGATTCAAAAAGAGGTTGGACGAATTAATATTTTTTTCCTCTGGGCATCTAGTGCAAAATTTGACATACCTTTGGCCTGAGTAGAAAAAACATTTTTAACTCCTAAGAAACCAGAAAATGTGATGCATGAGAAGAAATAAAAGAAGACAGAGAAAGATAATAATAATTAAAAAAAAAAAGATAAAAAAAAAAAAGATAATCACAGGCTTATTAAACACATATATCACTTGTTTTCAGCTTTTATGATTAATAGATAAGTTAGATTTTATGATTCTCTCTCCCATCACACTGGGAAGTGGGGACTGAGTGAATGATTGTATGCCACTTAAGCTTCCAATAAAACAAAGCAAAAGAATATCCCAACTATTATATACATTTCCTTTTATCACAACTGATATTTTAATTTTATAGGTATTACTGTGGAAGCAATACTCAGGGAACCTCCTTCATTTACATATCTTGACTGTATATGTGGGAAACTAGAGTCTGATTCATCTAAGAAGTCCCAGGTGTTTCACCTTGTCTCCTTTTTACCCTATGTCACATTTTCCAGATGCCTTTAAATTATCGTACATGGGGAGCTAAGAAAAAGCCCCTTGTGAGGGTACACTGTATTCCCAGTAGATATTTTTTTTTCTCCTGTATAGATCTCTAGAGTCCATTGTATATACCAGATAGTTCCCCTCTGTGTAATGTCATTTCAGTTATGTGTTACATGCACAATCATATACAGATATACAAATCTTAAATGAGGTGCTTCAATTGATCTCATCCCTATAATTAGTAGTGATTAATAAAATCCCAGAGTATGATTTGTATAAAGCAAAAGTACATGGTGCGTTCTTCTCGGACTCCTTCCTCCAAAACATGCTGCTGCTTTGTTTGAACAACTGCTACTTTATTTAGCTTAGACTAGCACAAAAATTGGAACACCAACGTTTCTTTGCCCACATCATGGAGCATTCAAGATAACTACAACAGAGGACTATTTAAAGCTGTAGGACAGTGGACTAATGATTCAAAATGTCTATAACACTACTCAGTACTAAGAAAGTCTCATGAGAAAGTATAATTAAGTCATTTTTATACTTCATTTGACACACTGAAGATATGGATGGATAGTATATCTGTATTAAATTTTGAAAATAATTTTTATTATTTTTATGTACATAGCTCCTTAGCTTCTGTGTTTCTCTGTGTTTGCTATTATGTTATCTTCCTCCAGGTCATAATTTTTTTAAGATCCCAACTAATTTCTTTGAGATTTGATCTATTAATGGATATGAATTGTAAAGTGAAGTTTATGTCAGGTATAAGTCAGAACCTTCTCAGCTAATTTTCTTTTCCTATGTATTGGCCTGAATCCTCTCATCTTTCCACTGATATTAATGGCTATTAGTTAGAGACAATGGAAACTGGATTTCTTTTTACATTAAAAACTGTACTTCTCTATTATTGTTTAAAGGAAAAATATAATTATTATTTTTTTTAATATATCCAGTAAAACAAATAGAACATTTGTAATATTTTGGCAAACCTGTGACCTTCAATTCAATTGCAAAATGTATAAAAATAGTCACAGTAGTAGTGAAAATGATTTACCAGCTAACCAGCTACTGATGAAAAGCTTTCAGTTCTTCTTAAAAACATCAAAACTTCAAAAATAGAAAAAAAAAAAAAAAAAACAACAACAAAGAAATAAATAAAAATGTTAAATATATAAGTCCTTGTGGTTTTGATTTTCATTTAAAAAGCACCATTCTATTTAAAAATAGAGAAGTCTTCTGAGAAATTTTGAACAAAATAAAAATATTTTTACAAATCTCATTCCGGTTAAAATTCCAAATTTTCATTTTTTTGTCATAGCTAATCTGCTAAATAAATGTATTAGTTTTATGAATTTCAATATTTCTTAACAGTTTTGCAATGAAGGGTATATCTCAGTGAGCAGGAACCTGATCAGAATCAAGGAAACTGATTGATTGACAAGAATAGAAAATAAACTTTTTTAAAAAATAAAGTAGGCAAGAATTATTGTTACAAAGCAACTGGCACTGAATGATAGGATGTCTATGCAGCATTATAAGAAACATGCTTTAAGATAACTCAATTTCAATAGGATTTATATTATATATAGTATAAAGATATATATTACAGAGGTTATTTTAATAGCAATATGCTTCACACTTTTAGTTACACAGAGAAAGAAATCAAAGCAGTTTGTGTAAACAATATGGATAAACTAAGAGGATGAGACTCTTGATTGTGTGAATGGCTTGTTTTTGTTTGTGTTATAATCTGAATTGTCTGTGACTGTGGTAGATTGTTTTCAGCTGATTCCTTGCAGCTGTTACTAAATTACAGGCTCTGCTTTCCAAGGCCACTTAGGGAAAGGAAAACTAGAGCTATTTAACCACTAATCTGACTATATAATGATCTGAATGAAAAGAGGAATAATGTTTGGATTTTCTATTTATCCAACAAAGAACACGTACCAACAACCAATCATGTAATGGCTACAGTTCATTTACTGACAAAAGTAAAAGTTAACATATACATTTGAAAAATGTAGTATGACAAAAAAGCTAAATGTTTTTTTCCTTGTTGTTTTGTTCTGTCTTCGTTTTCATTAACTTGAGTGTGATTAGCGAAACCACATTTAATTGTAGTAAGTAGTAGGTGAGGCACAGTAACTTCAGTAGTAGCAGCAGATATGAAGGTTAGATTGTAATAGAATTTTAGTTACTGGATTCAGTGTAGGTGCTAACATAATCAGTATGTAGAATTCAACTCAGTATCTTCAGATTATTTCAACCTCATTAGTATGTCCTTTTATATATTTAAATGTAAGCAGTAGTAGAGATTTTTAGAAGAGTTTACAGAATAATGAAGGCTATGAAACAAATTACATGAAGAATAGTATCTTTAATTTTATGACCTGATAATCTAGTCTAAAGAAATATGGCTGCTTTCTTATTCTACCCAGATCAACTGATTTCACATTCACAAATCATCCTGTATTACATATTCCAAAGATACTGATAAAGATCATGTGTACTGGTTTGATAATATTATGTCTGCTAAAAGGAAGAGATGTTATAAATAACCTTATTTGTTATTTTCAAAAATGTCTGATAGGCCTTGGTTCTTATGAAACTTACAGTCAATAATGTTATCTTATTTTCTTCTTACCCACCAATGTTGCTATATTTACAACTGCAACAGCACTGTTACTTTTTTGAGCAAAAGAGGGACTTGGGGCCAGCAAAACAAAGGATTTAAATAGGAGTTAAGTATTTAATTCCATCTGATTTTGATCCCAAAGACATGTAAGTATATCCTTTTTAACAAGCCCTTATTTTTTAAATACATTTGGACTTCTAAAGAAAAGTACTTACCCAATACTTAGCTGTTTAAGGACTTTCCTCATCTTCCTTCTTTTTAATTTGTAAATCTCAAATTACTTATTTTTGCAAACATAGAAGTGAGGAAAAAGTAAGAAGAAAAGAAAGTATGTGGCAAATGTTTGTCCTACATCTCTTTTTATCCAGCAAAAATGACAAAATAAATCATTCTTTCTCACTTCATTACAGTGCTCAGTGATTGAAGAGTTCTGGTACAATTGAAATTCCTAACTGTAAGTTTGAATCTTGTGTTACACAGTATTTGAGGCCCGGCTTATTGGTAGTTTTAAGGATTAAAAAATATTTGTTGCTTTATAATATTGTTTAAAAAACATTTATGTCTTAAATTCTTCATAGCATTATGTAGGCTAAAAATAAGCTAAGGTTTAAAAACTGGAGGAAATAAAGCTGTAGCTTGCAACTAGAACTTGATTAGAGTCAAGGCATCACAGGTAATAGTACTCAGAAGGCCCATAATATGGTGGTCATCCATGAACACTAATTTTTTAATATGAGTCTTGTGTAAGTTTCTTACAAATGGCGCTTTGAAGACTTCATTCAAATATTTATGTTAATTACCACTTAAAATTAATAAAGCTACATTCTGTGAGTTTACAGACCATTGCTTCCTCTTGTTTCAACTTATTTTCAAATTATATGTGTCATAATAATTAGAAGGCAAAAATGTTAAAGGAAAAACACAGAAAATGCATTGCAATGAAAATTATAATGCATCCGTAGGCAAGATTACTGTTACTTTACCAAGAAAATTGAATATCAAGGCATTATAAAATACACATATATTTCTTTTCTACACATATATTTTTCAACTCTGCTAGAAAATTTGCCTTTCCCCCAGTACTCAAATATAATAGAAATCTTGATTTCTCTTTTCTTTCAGAACCTAATTTGTACAACTTGCTCTTAAAGAAAGCTTTTTCCAAAGGCACTTTAACAATAAAATCTTTGTTGAAGACTCAGACCTCTGTCTATTTCAAATGGAAGCAATCATCACTTTATCAGATAATTTCAGAAAATCATGTCAATATTTTATGTTGAATCCACTTCTATACTGGGATTCTTTCATTATCTAAAGCTATTACATAACATAATATGTGCAAAGATTAAAGCCAATGTAGTTGTTTGAAAGATTTTTCCAAAAAGAAACATAAAAGTTTTGCCTGTGTACCATCTGTTCAATTCAGAGGAATGTGTTCTTCTTATTTTATAGAGTATGTACTGTCAGTTCAACTGTCCTTAGCTAAATTTTACCAAAATATCACTGTAGTTTTTCTGCATCTTGGGAGCTAGCGTATGCTCCTAGCTAGGAGAGTGTATGTTTCAAATATGCCTTGAATAGAATATATTGAACTTTCTACAGGGGCTGCTGTGAAATTAATGCCTCCTATTTTATTGTGTTGGTGATATGGCAGCAGAGGTTTCCTGCTGCTATTCTGCTACGTGGCACTGCTGTGCAAGAGATGACAGCAGAGGGGCAGTCTAACAAAATGGTGTCTGACATGGAAGTATGCATGAAGCAAAGGTGGGTCATTGAATTCCTCCATGCAAAAAACAAACAAAAAAACCAAACCAAAACAAAACGGCACCCACTGACTTACATTCATTGACACTTGCTGAATAATGTTTATATACACCAAAGAGTGGATGTGAGCACAGTAAGGTGGTGGCTGGTGTGTTTCAGCAGAGGCAACAGTGGCAGTGAGTCATCTCTGCTGGTGTGGATTTTTATGGCATGCTGCTGTTGAAAATACATACTTAATTGTGGTGACTGCTGAAAAATAGTGATTTTGAACTGAGAACTTATTCTATCAAATAGTGTTATTGTTCTTGTTATATCTGTTGTGTTTTCCAAGAGACAATAATTTTGGAGAAGCCTATGTCATTAATAAGTGCAAATAATCTTTTCAGCTATTTTAAATTCATACTCCAGCATCACTTCTTTCTGAAATTTAACAAAATCCTTATAAAGAAAGACACGTTTGTACACTTGCAGTAACATGAGTGAATATGAGAAAATCCATATAGCACAATCATAGTTTCTATTTGTGCTTCATCAGAACCATTCACATTTGCACTGTGGGAAAGTATTTTTTTTTTTCATCTATTTCTTCCCTTATTTATTCATTATGAAATTTCAGTTTTTTTCCCTCAAATTATTTTAAAGCAGATTCTGCTGACAATTAGAACACTCATACATTTCTCTTGGACCATTTAACTGATAAGCTGTTAGTAGATGTGATGATATCAGTCAACACTAACAAAATCTGATGGTGTTCTTAAGATTTGACATAATTTTTATTTATAAACAGAAGGAAATATAAGAAGTACAAGTTTATAAAAAACAATTTATATTGAGGACATAATAATTCTCTATGAAAAATTATATTTTCTCCTTTGTTGAGAAAAGTGATGTAAGGGCAATGAAGCTACAATAAAAATGCTCTAGAAAGCTGGAATTCCAAATAAATATGTATGGAAATGTTTTTGTCCACTAATGTATTACAGGACGGTTGGCAGTCTCACCTTTTTTTCTGTTGGTCACAGTGGGAAAAATTCACACCATTTCACATGATTCAGCTTTTCAGAAAAGATTAAAGTGGCATAAAGGAATAAATATCTGCTTCAGATCTTGCTGCTTCCCTTATAACTGTATGTCTCTGCAGATTTGTTCTAAAATTAAACATGAATTTTTAGACTCTTTGTAAAGGATGCTAGATTCTTATTTATTTAGTTTATTCAAATCCCATGTTAGATGCTTAGTTTATAAAATTACTTTTGCTCTAGATATTATGCCTCCAGCATAATTTTTTATCTGCAAAACACTGAATAATAATTAGACTATATGTTCTATGCCATTTTTCATGCTAATTTCCTGTGAATCCTCCCCTTGGTCTTGTATTAATTTTTGTACAAGTACTGACCTACTTTATTGGCCACATAGAACTTTTGAAGGATCCTTTTTCTTTTTTCTTTTCTTTTTTTTTTTTCCCAGAGTAAAAAAAAAAATACATATTTTGTTTTCTTCTGAAAGACATTATTTTGATTCTGGATACTGTATTGTGTAAAAAAATGTATTATATTTATTTGCTTTGATACATTATGATTTTAAAGACCCCAGTTGTCACAGAATCATAGAACGGAGTTGGAGGTGACCGTAAAGATCATTTAGTTTCAGCCCCCCAGTGGGTGGATTGCCACCCACTTGATTAAGCTGATGGGGATCCCTTCCAACCTGGTCTTGAACACCTCCAGGGATGGAGGATATCCTACTAATGCAATCATATTTATTTAAGAAACTTTCTGGTATAGCATCTTGATTTTGTTGATGTTTATACAGAGAGGAGGAGATGTGCAAGCTCTAACACTTCATTCGCTGTTTCTTTTAGATATTCTGGATTGTAGCTTCTCAATATTCATGTATGACCTTTCTGCAAAGCTGCTGTTTTAACCAGAGTTGATTTAATTGCAGAGATGAACTTCAACTTCTGAAGAGTAATAATCCACTAATTTGATGCATTTGCAGTTATCTTTCTTATACTCTTCAACAAAGTATCCTGTTAAAGTTTAAAACTGGCTCATCAGGTTTCTGATCCAAAAGAATGTAAAATGTTGTTTATTACAATGCTATCCTATTTTTTATTTGTAAGAAGGCGTTTATTGACATTATTATAAATTTTATTCAGCTCTCTCCTATACATGTGCACATATAAAAGATAATTTTAAAATTGAACATAGTTTTAAATACATTTCAGTTTAGTAAGTAAATACAAAACCCCTAAAATCTAAGAAATATGATGTTCATCACCAGAATGAGAGGACAGTGAAGTAGTGCAGAGTTTTTTTCTGGGTATCAACAAGAAAATACTGGCATAACAAAGTAAAGTCATTAGAAAAAGAGAATAAAAAGACTATAGACAGGAAGGAAATCTTACATTTCTTCAGATACTAGGAATTCCACTTCCAAGAAGAGCTGTATAGACCCCCAGCTAGTTTTTCTCACAGCACTCTCATCAGATTCTGTCCATGAAGTTTCCCCAGTTTCCCCCAGTACGGAACACAACACTGCCTCTTTTAAGTGATTATATATTTTAAAATACTTATTAGTCTTTATACATGACGCATCAATAAATGGAAAAAGAAAACAAAAAGAGTTCACCTAGGACATCTG
Organism: Phasianus colchicus; assembly: GCF_987193195.1. NCBI lineage: Eukaryota > Metazoa > Chordata > Aves > Galliformes > Phasianidae > Phasianus > Phasianus colchicus. The sequence goes on from NC_143436.1 coordinate 128,487,181, forward strand.
TGCATCTAAAGTCAACTCCAGCCAGAATGCATAAGTCTGAGGACATTTCTTCATATGTAATGAGAGTGTTCAATCCCGTACTCTGTTTCAGCACTGAGGTAGACCAACAAAAAATATTTAACTATTTTATTATGGAGTACCACTTAAAATGTGATTCTTTTTGTGACTCACAGCCTACCATCATTAGTTTAAACTCAAATGTTGCTACAAAATTTAATGTAAAATAAAACAACGAAAAGGAAACATTGCCTTGTCTTTATGGCACCATGAAGGTCAGACTATTGGGAGTGATTAAACTAGCTAAGCAATGGTACCATATGCTATTCAAGGCATCAGCATGGGCTGAAATCTCCAGATGTATGGGTGTGATCTGCCATTCTAAAGGAGCAGTTGCTGGACTGCTAAGGTAATCTACTAAATCAAAAGTGGCAATACATGTTTACGATTAGAATGAATGTTCCCTTTACAATCCAATTTACACCTATTTAAGTTAAAGGGAATCTTTCTGTCAGCCTTCATAAAGTTTTGATGAATGTTCAGTGACTGAAGCAATTATTAAAACGAACCTTTCCCTATCACAAATAATCTCCCAGATTCTGTCTGATGTACAATCAATCTTTAAAAGTATTTTGAGAACATACTGTCATACTGTGAAGATTAATTATGTATTTCAATTATCAGATGTTATTTATTCTTGCTCACAAATATAAAAAGCTGACACAATAAAGTTTGAATGTTAGTTTCCAAGAATTTCAGACAGGCATACCAAAAATATAGTTGTTTTTGCTTCCAGAAAAATGTATGATTAATATAATAGATGAAAAGCATTGTCTATTGCTTATTCATTTGCAAAGAGGACATTACCATCAATCCCATCTGGACATTCCTGGCTACCTGTTGACTTTGTGCACTAAGAAATCTCACAGCAAGGTAAATACAAATTATCAGTATTCAATTTTGGAATTCCATTTTCATCGTGCATAAAGTATTGGGCATAAAGTGGGCAAAAAGAAAATATGATGTGTATATAAAGCCAAATATCTGACTTTTAGTGTCATATAAACCTTAAAAGTCTAATCAAAGATATATCTATATTTCTGTATGAGACGAAAACAATGTTTACATTCAAATTGTTTTTATTCAGCTCTAAGTCTGCATTTCTTTAATCAAACAGCTCCAGTGTCACGTTATGTCCCCACTTTCTGCAGATCATGCTGTACTTCTTTGTGCTGCATCCTGCATCCCCACTTCCTAAGGTCTCTGCTAAGAAGCTACGACTGCTTTTCTAAACACTGTATCATTATAGTGGGGTCATAAATATCTCATTTACACAGAACAACTCCTTGCTACTACTGTCTGTATTAAAAAAGAAAATAAATAAATCATTACTTCATATAAGAAAAAAAAAAAAAACAACGAACAAAAGCCATAACCACATGGTCATTTTAAATTTTATATTGCAGCTAAATGAGAACAAAACTCAAGAAGTATCAGGAAAATTTCAGAGAAAGAAATCCTGGTATTATTTACTCCTAAGGTCGTGCAGCTTTTTTCACTGTCCAGTTACTGTATTACAGCGACAGTAAAATATTACTTGGTTACAATGCCACAGATGGTCTCCTTCACAGGTAGCTTTGCTAATCTTTCAGATATGCTCCACATGAGAATATTTTGGCATTTTATATGAGTGAACTGAGAACTCTTCTAGACTTGATGCTTTATGATCTTGCTGAATACTTTAATCTCTGGACTGTTAATGACTTTAATGTCTATAATACATTTCCCTTTTCCTTTCATTTCTGTTTAGAATGTGCTATTAGTTTATTGGGCTACATATGTGCAAATATCTATGTTTGTTCATACATGTATATAGAATTAGTCTTGTAGGAAAAAAAAATCCTTGATTTTTTTTTCACCTTGGAACATAATATGCTCTGTAATGACAGTCATTTCACAAAAGCTATGACTGTATTTTCAGCCACAGACAAATGTGAATATGTAAAATAACTAGTAGAAACACAACATGACCTTTTACTTCCTCAGATTAGGCCTGAAATACTTCTAGCATTCCCTCTAAACATACTCTTTTCAAAATCACAGCACATTTTGTTTTGTGATACCACATGGGCAGTTGGCATTTTACATCATTTTACATCACTACACTTTCTTTGTGAACAATGTGTCAAATTAATACATGTGAAATGTAGCTGAAGCTGGTGGATCTGAATAACTATTTCACACAAAGATTAAGCAGATTTATTTACTTATTTGTCACTTAACTGAAGTCAAATTTTGGCAAAGGAGTTAGAATGACTGGGCTTTAAAGAAAATTGGGAAATAATTTTTGTTGTCTACCCACTTCTTTAATACATTAAAACAAATAATTACATACACATGAAAACTGAGAATGAGGTTGACTTAAAATGACATTTTATGTATATTCAATGTTAACGAAATCTTAACTTTTAAACAGATGATTCATTTTACAATGAACAGATTCTTATTTTTGATTAAATACAATTTTATTGATGTTAATTCTGAGGAACCAAAATGAAAAAATAAAAAGGATGGAATGGGTCAGAGTGTGAGAAAGGAGATGCTTAAAATGGGTCTCACAATAAATAGAAACAGTGAGCTGAAACCATTATTGTCGCTAATGAAACTACCTTTTTTTTTTTTTTTTTTTTTTAATAAAAATAATAATAAAAAAATCTTAAAACAATATTCCAGGACTGAGATGGCTTGCATAGAGTACTGCCCCTCTATATCACACTTGTGTTGGAAAAAGCCCACTGGAATAAAGCCAGGGAATGACCTAACAACTAAGTGAATGGAGTTGGCCATCAGTTATTACTTTTTTTCTTCTTGGTCCTCTGCTTTTTAGCAGTACATTCATTCAGTTATCTCTGGTCCTGAAGTAACTCAATCCAAATTCCACTGTTGATCAAATCAAAGATGAGAGCAGATAATTGCTTTCTATGCACTACAAAGTTTTCTAACTCTAAGCATATTCTTTTATGTAACAGTGTCCTGTTACCTGTTTTTAAGATGTGAAATATGTATCCTTAACTTTCCTAATTTGGCAAAGTGCAGAAAGAGTTCCTTCAATTGTTTCAGAAACATCAAAATGAAAGAAAAAATCACAAAACTTGATTATATATTGTGGAGTCACAGGAACGTCCCATGAGATACATAGGTAACCTAGACCCACTGTTATATATCTTGCACATGCTGATCTACTTTTGAGGAGTACAGCTCTAAACCAGACCTAAATGAGGATGTGGGACATCATTTCAAGTGATGCCTGAGGGTGGTACTAGTTAAAGGCAGACAACATTAACTGACAATGGAAAATACAAAGAAAAGTATGATTCTTGTCTCTTCAAGATTATACTAGAACCAAAGAAGAAGAAAAAAGAAGAGAAAGAAGTAATACTAGAATAGATGCTAGGAAATAGATTCCTTCAGAGAATACTAAATTCTGTAAATTTAACAGCAGAAGATTAATAAGGTGAAATATTAAATAATACATCTACTTAGTAAAAGTAGGAAAATTAAAAAATTGATGATAGCAAATACAAATATCTAATTCTATAGCACTAGGGATGTATATAACATATATATAATATCATAGCAAGTATATCTACCATTCTGCTGAGATAGGGCTTAGAAAACCTGGTTTATCAGTAGCAAAATCTTTCAGAGCGTTTCTTTATGTGAAGAAGAGCACTCAGACAGATAACTTTGAAATAAAACTTGATTAGCAATGTCAGGTTTTGTGTTTTAGTCTGAAAATATTTTTAATCAGTTGAAGCTATACTGTCTAAGCCAGTGGTTTTCTGAATAAAACCAGACATTTTTGTTTAGAAGATGCATTTTGCCCTAACCTTTAGAAAATTATGTTAGTCCTACATTAACTGAATTGAGATCCTGAGGATAACATTAACCTTTTACTTTCTATTATAGAACAGCTTCTACCCTGACCTACAGATTATTAGACACGTGGGAAATGATTATAAAGGACAGTGACCTGAAACTACTGATATCTTTTCAGTTAAAAACATTCTGAAAAAAAAAAAAAAGAAAAAGAAAAAAAGAGGCGTGATATAAATTAATGCATGGTATAAGTTGATCTCTTAGATATAAAAAAAGAAAAAAATGGCATTTGTAGAGAATTATGTGACTTCCCAGAAAAATGTACTGTAAAAATATATTTTATGCACCGCTTTCTAGATGCTTTAATAGTGGCAATGAAAATTGTATAAATTGGAAATTGATATGCAGGAAAGAAGTTGCAAAAGATAAATGCATCACTGAAACTTCTAGTGACTTTCAGCTGAATATTCCCTCTCTTAATTTCAGTTCTCCAGATATCTAACAATTACAGAAAATTGTACCTTATTCTTAAAATCATTTTGTAAATAGAGGGTGACTTTAAACTTTAAGCATTCTCATCATTTAAGCACTGGCTTTGAGTATACTCAGAATATTTGTTTAAGATTTATCATAATTCATAGATTTGTAAATCCTCAAATCAATTTTTATTTTAACCCTATTAATCTTTTTAAATCATACCGTATCCAATATATGTAGAGATCATTGAATGCAAAAAGAAAAATCAGCTTCATTTCAGTTAGAATTGGATGAAAAAATACAACACTTATTGAAATTAAATACAGTAAAAATGAGAATACATTTTCTTGTAATTAAAGTTTGGGGTTTTTAAGGGAGTTGTTATTTATTATTATTATTTTATTTTATTATTTGTATCTCATTGAAATCTAGTCTTGTTTTATTATCACATTATACGGTCTAACAAGAAACCATGAATATGCAGTGAAGTGTAAATTCATGAAGATTAATGAAAACATACACAATATTGTGCATTAAATATAGACTACTGTGAATGAGAAAAGACAGATGATCTCAGGTACCACTAAGTTAAATATCCCAGCAATACTAGGAGTAAGAGTTGAAAACACACAGAATTCTCTTATTATAAAATTGAACCATGATATAGCAAATACTAAAGGAAATCATAGGATCACAGAATGACTTACATTGGAGGGGAGTGTAAAGATATAGTTTCCCTTCCATGGGCAGTGTTTTCAGCCACTCATGGGCTAGTTCTGTTCCCTCCCAGTTCCTTGAGCCCTTTGCTGAGAATAGCCTTGACTCTGTAAAACAGTTCTTATTAATGACTATAAATATTGGTGTGTTATCGACATTATTTTTCTCCTAGAATCAAAAACGCAGCATCATATCAGACACTCTGAAGAAAACAATTCAATTTCAGCTGAAACTAAGGCAACATCGCATATTATTGAAGAACAAATAAATCATTAAATGTTTACTGTGGCATGTAATAAAGGCATTAATAGGTCAATAGGGTCAATCAAGAATAATTTTATTATTAATGAGATTAGCAGTGTTGGAGTTAGTCCAGAGAAATGATTTGGGGATTATTAGAGGGTTAGAGCACCTGCCATCTGAAGACAGGCTGAGAGAGGTTGCTATAAGAAAGTGGGACTCTTTACCAAGTAATGATAAGAGAACTGGTAATGGCTTTGTCTAAAACAAGTTTAGATAATATATTAGGAAGAAGTTCTTTTCTATGATTCATAGAATCACAGAATCATTAAGGTTGGAAAAGACCTCTAAGATCATCTAGTAGTTCAACCACCAACATGTCACACCATGCCAACTAAATCATGTCACTCAGTGCCACATTTGTGATTTTACTGAACACTTCCAGGGACAGTGTCTCTACCGCTTTCCTGAACAGCCTGTTCCACTACATCACTGTTCATTCTGAGGAGAAATTTTTCCTAATATCCAGCCTGAACTTCCACTGGTGCTACTTAAAATCATTACCTCTCATCCTTACACTAGCACCCTGGGAGAAAAGGCCTACCCCCACCTCGCTAGAACCTTCTTTCAGGTACTTGTAGGTCATGACAAGATATCCCCTGAGCCTCCTCTTTTCCAAATTAATAATCCCAATTCCCTCAACTAGCTTCACTGTTCTTCTTTGGGCATGCAATGATGTGAGGTCCTGGGCAAGATAAGAGAGCCCCAGGATGGGCAGGGATAGTCTGGGCTGGTGGTCATGACAGTCTTCCAGCACTTGTAAGTCACTACGTGTCTTTAATGATAGATGAAAGAGAACATTTTATGTGTGGATTCTCAATGGCCTTAAGGTAGGAAACAGACACTGAACTTTTCAAAATGTTTGCTACTTGTCATGGTTTTATGTTTTTTGGTTTTCAGTATTCCACATCAAAACATCATGTACTGGAATTAAAGTGTTAATGCTCCAATTCCAGGTACCTATCTCTATACATTACATGTATATATAAATATATGGGATCTGACCCTTCCAGGTGGGGCGGTCTCTTACTGCCTGGCAGTAGGTGCTGGAGAGTGCTTTCCTAGCCGTTCCAAGCTTTTCAGGTTTGACTTGGTTTCAGGAATTCTCTCTCTCCTATCTTATTTGATTTATTAGTCTCAATTTCAATTAGATTGAATTATATTGTGTTACCTTGCATTCTGATATCATAGTTAGTAAAATAAGTTTTCCTCCATAGATTGTTACCGCTGTTCCTTCCTTCCCTTTTTGTGGAGCAGGGGGGTGGGGAGGCAGGGGCCTACTGCCCCCTGTAACAGGCATAGATCCCTGTCACGGGCATAGATTGATCTAGTTAACTCTGTGACAATACTACAGCAAGATCTAGCCTTTACAAGAAGCAAAGGTAGGCTCCAATACTACACCTAAACTTAGTTGTCTGCAAGTTAACTTGACATCTAGACTACAGTAATAGTCTCTAATCAACTGAGTCTCTGGGATCAGAGGGCAAGTCAGCTTATTTCAAAGCAGACATCTGCACTTTTGAATATTTGCAATAGTTTACAATATTAAAAAAAAAAAAAAAAAAAAAACAAACAAGCTACATTGCTTGTATTTGCATCACATCACATAAAAGATGGTTGTTCTTCTAATATATAAAACATTCCTAGTACTCATCTGAAAAAAAAAAAAAAAAAAAAGGAGCATTAACAAGAGTGAAATCTTGTTCATTAATTATCATAGTATTTATATGCACAGACTTCTTCTGACAAATTATGTTGCTATACTGTGTTGCCTTTACTATGTTATTATTGTTACTTGGTTATATTATTTCTTGCTTAATAAGTTAGGATTTAAAAATTCTTATGTTTTTATCAAATTTTGTCTATCAGTATCCTTTCCTAAAAGTTACTACAGTCTGATTACAAAAAATACATAGAAAGTCCACTCTACAATTCTTTTGCTAATTTTTATTTTCCTCAAAAATTCCCCAGATAAAGATAGCTCTACACTAAACACATCAGTGAAGATCAGATAAATCAGATCCATTGTTGCTGTTAAAATCAGAGGCTCAATTTTTATTTCCAAAGAAAGGAAGAAGCTTATTTAATATGGCATGATACAAGTCAAATTTCCAGTTTTCAAATTTTGTAGTTATTTTCTTTACTTTCCTTAAGAATAAAATATTGAGATCAGTTGATTTCTTATGTCTCTGTAGCAGACTCAGGAATTCTATAAGATGTCTTTGGTCAAAGTGAATTCTCCATTTGTAGTCACTTTCAGACAGAGATGAAAATTAATGTCTTTTTTTGTTTGTTTGTTTGTTTTAAATATATTGTCCAGGCCATATCCAGATTTTTACATCAAACAAAATTTACATATAGACTGAATAGTCAGGAGGGAGTGGTTGAAAACCTTGAAACCAGCAAGTCTGCATGAAACGTTTCTTCCCTTTCACTTATTAACACAAGACTGACTTTGTTTCTCTAGTCACACCTTATTCCTTATGACAAGACAGTGACTTCAAATATATATTCCCATTTTGAATTCTGGATATTTTCTATTGGATTTGAATACCTTTTTTATACTTGAATCTTCTGTTGTGCCTCAGAGACAATTTTCTCTTTCATAATGATCTATTGAACAGTATTTCTGCTCAGGAATGCTATAATTGATTTTCAGCATTTAGAAAGTTTGAAAATTAAGCCTCTAAGGTAGATATTTGCTTTTATATTTTGGTGTCCATTTTTTATTAATGAATTTTTTAATGTTCTTTATTGAATCAAAGATTCCTCAAAACTAAAGGCAAAAGTCAGAGTAATCACAGAACAAAAAAGTTTGCTGTCTAGACTAAAAGTACATACATACATAAAAGACATTGTACATGGCTGTAATACATATACACAGAGAGCTATAAGTTCTTAATTATTTTTATTTATCTATAGAAAGAAATGTTATGACCACTTAGTTGGGAAAGCAGTTAAGCATATCTCATATAGTACATAACTAAAGACAGAATAATACATTGGCACATATATTTGCCCTCATTGGAAATTATCAGTGAAAATTGGTGCAAATTGCTGCTTTTTTTTTCCACAGACAAGGCTTGAATGGTATCAAAAGCAGCTATTCCTACAAGATAAAACAGTAATTTGTTTCCAGTTCATCTGGTCATCTGGTACTTTAAATAAACAAGCTCTTGCTAATCAGCACTGAGCTTGATAACAATTACTTAACCATCCTGTTCAGTGTTGCAATTTCTCCTTCAGATTAAAGAAGCACAAGGAAAAAAAAAAAAAAAAAAGGAAAAAGAAGTGTCATGCATGTCACTAATATCTTCAGAATGCACTTGATGCTTTATTGAGTCATTACTCCAGATCCATAATGAAAATTGACTGCGCATGTAATAGGGGTTACTATATCTATGCTATTATACTGTATGTACAATCTCTTACCATATGTGGATGTTGAATTCACGCAATATTATTACTGTTTTATTTCAATGTCAGTATCTGCTGTGAAAGTGTAGTAAGGATTCACAGCTTCAAAGACTTGATGATGTCCAACTTAAAATTTCAGGAATATTGGTACTACTCATATATTCTGTCCATATTTTTGAAGGAAAGGCATCTCCACAGTTAGGTTCAGAAAAGCAGATGGAAACTTTGAATGTTAAAAATTAGTTTTTTTAATTAGTTTGAATAGTTTGAATTAGTCATTAACTAATTCATTTACTCCAGATATGACTATATTCAATGTGCTGAAAAGGCAGAGGAAATAAAGAACTTAGTAGTGAGACTTTGTAGTGAGTAGAGATGATAACGGGAATATCCTACTGTAAAATGACTATTTATTATGATTGTGTATTTTTCCCAATTAAATATATTTAGCTGAGCCATGAACCAGACATTGTTTTTGTGTCTACATTATGGCTGATGTTAAAGAAAGGGGAAAATTGAAGAATGAACTGAGACTCATTATATCTGCATCTTCTCTAGTAAGAAGCTCAGAATGATATTCTGTGAATGAAGTGTGAGATATACAAAGTAAATATTAATCTTTGATCAAAAGAACAGTTCCTGTGTCTTTGTTTAAATGCTACAAAGTAAGCTTCATTGCCTGCTTTGATGAAGTGTTTATACAGCACAAACATTTCATAATGTACTGAGCTACCATAAATCAATTTGAAATTAGTTTACTGTCAAGTTGATAAATCTCATTTTAGCATTATATTTTGAAGATGATTTAAGAGGTATTTCACAGTGTATAATTTATACACTATCAGAAATAGATAAGAAAACAAATGTTCCAAACCAATAATTATTGTCACATTCATTTATAAATTCTGTTAAGGCTTAGAATACAGTTGAATACAGTTTTGAAAAAGCTTTTAGATACAATTTGTGCATAATCTTAATTCTACACTCTGAAATTGGTACACTCTGAAATCACTTGAGTTAGATATAATTCTATTCTTTTGCAGCTGTTATGAGCCTTTAGGTATACAGCTTTCCCAAGACTGTGAATGGGCTACTTGTTAACAGTCACAAAGCAGTATTTTCTCTGTTTATTTTTCTGCCCACTTGACTGTCAGTGATAATCTAAAGCAATGGAAATACATGTGCAGGAGGACATTCTGTTGTTTTCCAGCACCACCATATTTGAAAGCATAGATGGCAATTTGCTCAAACTATTCAATTTCGGGTCTCTGTTAAATACTGAATACTGTATTTTAGAATAACATATACACATGAATATAACTGGGTTCCCAAAATCTAGGAAGGGTAATGCATACAAAAACTTGTAAAAATATAGTTTATCTACAGTGGATGTATGTATAACCAGAAGCATGATATTATGTGCAATTATGGCTTTTCAGGCTTTCAGAAATGATCTCAATCACAGCATAGAGTGGTGTAATCATGTTCCAAATCTACCTGCAGAAACAGTATTTTTCTTGTCTCTGAAGGAAAATGATATCTTTTTCAGACATGTGGAAGTTATTACAATTTGTTTCCATGCAAACAGTTATTCCAACATCTGTAAGTAGATGTGGGATACTCTTCAATAATGTAGATATTATCTTTCCCACACAGTGAAATGTAGCACAGGGATTTCTGAGCTTAGCTGTTTCAGATACCTACCAAACCATCAGTGCTGTACTAATGCAGTAGTAATTCTTGCTTGTAACTAATTAGAATTTCTATATTTCTATTCAGTGCAAAGACGATCTTCTAATGCAAACAATGCTGCTACATGATGACCCAGTAAATCCAGTATTGCTTTTGTTAGTAGCAGGCCACAGGCTGAAATTTTGAAAACTTTCTCTTTCGCCAAATGTATGTTCATTTATGTTCTGATTGTGCAAACCAGCATTTTATATGTCTTGTTATGATAGTTGGTGTAAGGGTGAGATAATAATAAACATCTTGAAAATATGGACCAAGAAAAAAAATCCTCACTAGTTGCCAGTTACTGATCATTCAAGAAGTGCTCAGCTTAAAAGCTGAAAAAAAAAGCTTTCAAGACTTACAAAGACTTACAAAGAAAAGAAGTTATAAACAATTAGGAATCCATAATCTGATAAAATTTAATTTTAAGAAAAAAAAAATTATGCTAGAAAGTAAGGTCATTTCTGACAATGATGAGTTTCTCTGAAACAACTAAACTGCACATTTCTTATAACCACAAGTAAGAGATTCAAGAATTGCTCAGTACTTTTCTCCTGTCTTAAAAATAGAGATGTGTTCTGTGCTGAATTTTAATAAAGTTGTACATAATGAAAAAGTAGTTGCTCTTCTCTTTTTAATATGTATTACAGACAACACAGATAAAAACAAGGGGACTGATCTTCTGAATGACTTTAATGTATACTAAGTTTGACTGTTGAAACAATGTAAAACTTAATAAATTGATATTGTCTCAGGATCTTGAGGCTATTTTCTTCTCCTATTATTGCCCAAGCATTTACAATAATATGAAGTCAGTTTTTCACTATAAAAGGTCATAAATGAAATGGAATGTGGCAATTTTGAGAACAAACACTTTGTAGATCTATCTAAGGCTATTTAAAGGCTGTTTGTTTTTGGATGAACATCTATAAAGGTTTGCAAGCTGAATAAACACCATCTAGTAAGGTCGCTCTGCCTTATGAGCATGCAATGGAAGGAACGGAATTGTTCTAGGTAGATTGGCAAGGCATCAGACAGAAAGTTTTAGGAGGCACTGAAATGACTCTAGCAGAAATGGCAATTGTCGTTTGCTTTTTATTATTTTGTTCAGTTTTCCAGCGCGGCTATAATTAAGAGGTAAAAAGGATAATTCTTTACTTGTATTTAAAAATGAAAACCTACACTCTTATTAGGGTCAAAAGGTTATGTGATAAATAGAATCAAGGCAAGTAACTTGGATCATCTTTAAGCATGTGACTGTACAAGAACTTGTTTGTTTGGTCCTCCTGAGTCATTTCAGTGGTATAAGATTAAAAGAGAGTTCAAAGGATTTGAGCTCATCAAAAATTTTTAATCCATGTCCATGTGCTATGTAAATGAGAGAAAAATAGAGGGAAGGAGAGATGAATAAATGATTTTAAATATGAATATTAAATAAATATATTTGTACAATCCTGACCAGGAAGGATTGTTTGAAAGGATTTGTTTGATTGAAGGATTGTTTCTAACTAGTCTGAACAAGAAACGGGAGGTGTAACCTACAGAATGTTTGCTGTGTGCTATTCGATTTTATTTACAAATAAAGTGAAGGTTCTTGGGTATGTTTTAAATGAAACAATTTAAATCCAATAAGTTATGAAAAAGATACATCATAGAGGTGCAGCACTATAAATAAACTTGTACTACCAAAATATATTTAACTCTTCATCAAAACTTATGGAAGGAAACAATACACACGTCATCCTGATTTATTTAACAAATGTTTTTAGAGAGAACAAATTAAAATGCATACTTACAAAAAGCTTTAGTCAATACATCATAAGGTTTCATTCTGTTTATTATTTTTATATTTTAAGAATAAAATTTGGCATGTCATTAAGTATATAAATTTTTCATTCTCATTTCACCTATTTATTGCCACTGAAAATGAGAGCCCATCTGCTTCTATATCAGACTTCTGACTCTCTCCTTGCACACTTTATTGTGGAAGAAATTTATGCATGTACCAACCTACTACTGCTATTCTGGTCAGTGCTATAAATAATACTGGATATGCAAATATTTGAACTAAACTATAGCAATTTTGCATACTCTTATATTTTAAGAAGAATTTGAAAGTTAAATCTTTGCTTTGATTGTAGGTTCTCAGGATGCTATATACCTATATACTTGACTAATATAGTGAGAAAGAAATAAGATTTTTTGCAAGGTAACTCTTTCTTGAAGGCAAGTGTATGATTAATTTACCTTTAGAAATAGATCAGTGATGCCAGGTTATTATCCATTTACACTGTTTCTTATTTACTTTATCAACAGGCTTTGCTCAGTGGGAAAATTAACTGTAAATAGAAAATTTATTTTCCTTCTCTTTGTGCCAAGAGGGTTTAAAATTAGATAATTGTGATAAATTAGACAGCTGGCATCAAACCTGACCTCTTTCACTCTTCTATTTGAGTGTATTATAATGTATAACATCAGTGCCCCCTACTAGGACAGGTTTAGAGTGCAAGCCAGTATGAACATAATGTTCATACATTATGATACAAATTCTTAAACATAATCTATGAACTTCTACTAGTTTACACTTTAAATAGCATCATGGAAAATATTTCATGCTTTTCACTGGATTTGTGTCCCTTTGATTTTACTAGATTAAAACAGGAGATTATAGCTCATGAAGGATTTTCTCTTGAATTCTGTTCCTAAATATTCTAATCTTTTCATCACTGCCAGATTGCAGAATCACAGAAAACAGAATGCTTTGGTTATGAGCTATTTTCTCCCTTTCTATGCCTGACGTATTTCATTTAAAAAAATCCTTTTGTTTTCTATTTCTTTTTAGATCTGTAGATTCATATGTAAAAATGTCAAAATTGGGATCCTGTTCTGATTATATATGAATATATTTTTAAATTGGAATAGTGGGATGATTATTTATTTCTTTTGTTGATGTCAGAGCTACTAATCTTTCCTTCAGCTCTGTCATTGTTAATGCTTTAGGGCTACAGTGCTCTGTGCTGAATATATTAATATGCATGTTGCTGTTTGTCACCTCATTTATTTCAGTGTTTTGAAGATAACTTGCTCTTCCTAGAAAAATGGAAAGTATTTTTCTTTTTTTTTTCAATAACAGATTCTGTTTTGATAATAAGAAATTCATTTTTTTTAGGATCTTTAATGAATTTTCTGCATGTTTTCTTGACTACAGTTTTTCTCAAATCTTGAGTAATGGTCTTTTTAGCTGAATTTTAATAAGCCTATTTTAATATCTTCTTACACATTTATAAATTAATGTTTAGTGATATCTTTTATCTGCCAAGAGATTTTGCTGTTTCTTTTGTATAAAAACAAAAGCATTAAATTATGCAGCACATAATACATGATATGCATAAGCAACAATAGTTTTTGTTCTGCTGCTGCTAGTTTATGTTACTGTCTGCTACTTTGAGTAAAAATAACCTCAGGCACCAGTATATGCTGGAATGTAGAGGTAGACATTCTGGAAAGAGCTTCATGGAGAAGGACCGGGGGGTCCTGGTACACAGAGGTGAACTTGAGTCAACAACGTGCCCTTGCAGGAAAGAAGTCTAACAGCCTCCTGGGTTGCATTACATAGGGCACTGTGAGGAGAATGAGGGAAGCTGTCTTTCCCCTCTGCTCATGCCTGATGAGTTGCACTTGAAATGTTGATTCCATGCAGGGGCTCCTCATTACAAGAGAGATGGAACTACTGGCAAGAGTGAAGCAACAGAACAGCACAATGATTAAGAAACAGACTACAGTATCTTATGTATGAGGACAGGCTGAGAGACCTGGGGCTATTCAGTCTAGAGAGAAGATTCAGGAAGGTCTTACTCATGTCTAAATATAAGACAGGAACGTATAAAGCAAGATTTATTTTCTGTGGTGTCCAGTGAGGGAATAAGAGACAAAGATCATACTTTTTTAAAACTGTGTGAGTGGTCAGATGCTGAAATAGGTTGTTCAGAGAAATTACAAAGTCTTTAGTTTTGAAGAAATTCAAATTTGTATGGACACAGTCCTGAACAACCTGTTCTCACTCACCCTGTTCTAAGCAGGTGTTTGCACTTGATGATCTCAGGATCATGCTTCCAGTTTGTGAACTTCTCTGGCAGTGACCTAGCAATAATTGCTGGCTTCTTAAACAGTCTTGACTGTAGGCAATATCTGACTCAGCTTCAAGGTAAATAAATAAATAAAAATTTTTAAAATACTTCAAAAATTTGTCATCATCATCATTCCACAGCAGAAAGATACTGCAAAATAAGATTATATTATAATAAAGAGCAGTCATAAACAGTATAGGCTGTATCAGCCAAAAGATGTACTTGTGCCTCAGCAATGCCTCATCTGTCTTTCGGACAATTGGTTAGGCTCTCAGTTTTACCAGGGCTCTTCTCATCCTGACCTTCCCTAGCAGACTAAGAATTTTGGGCCAAGAAAAATCTGAACATTAAAAGACTTTAAAATAAGTGTCCAGCAGATACTGCCACATCCCTGGGGAAATTTAAGAGATGTGTGAATCTGGCAGCAGCAGACATGTTTTAGTGATGAGACTCAGTAGGTCAGGTTGATGTTGGGACTTCATCACCTTGAAGGTCTTTCACTCTAGGTGACTCCATGATATTACTACTTCAAGCGTAGAGGACTCAGGACTCCAGTTTCAAATTGTGAGTGGTGTTTTTTCCACTAGCTTTCTCTTACAGATATATTTCAGCTCTCTCTGGGCCTCAAAATTTGCTCTGGTGGCAAAGCTGAGTAATTTGACTATTGCCTTGCAAAAGAAACTAAATTATCTTCTCAAACATAAAAATTTAAACAAATTTTCTACTCTGGAAAGAAATTATCTTCTGGAGATTTGTGTTCACATGAAGATTTCTTGATTTGTACAGCAACAAGGGATGAAATATTCCTGTTTATTTATCTAGTCCTTGGTCTTTTTCATGTATCTAATTGGAATCATATCTCCTCCAATAGGCAGCCTCATCTTGCTATCTTAACAGTTCTTTTTACGTAGCTAAGTATATTTATTTATTTATCTACTTAAAATCTGGATTTTTATGATGACTGACAAAACAGGGGACCAAGACTAAATATATTTATCTTGAACAGAAAGCTTAGTAAAGTAACTCATCTCTGTGAATTTGTATATTCTAGTTAATTTTCTGAAAGAAAGAACAGATTAGAAAGTGACATAGAAAATTTCTAATTTCCAAATTATTTCATAATACTTGTTGAAAGATAACATTGTGATGTATCTTCTCAGATACACAAATAATTTACAGAGATATTCTGTTTTAATCATTTATTACAGCACAGTAAAGCCCTGTAAAAGCCAGGTCGTAGGATAAAGCCAGGTTCTATGCAACTGAGAGGTTTAATTCAAGTGAGGAGTAGAATGTATTTAGAGATCTTTTCCTTTGAATAGTTCTTGTGAATTTTCACTTGGACCGGACTCTAGAGAGAAAAATCAATACAGTAAAACAATTATTTCTTTCTGAGGAGAATCTTGAAAGAATAGACACCATCGAAAATTCAGAGGTAGTAAGCTAACAGACTGTGGCTTCAGCTTTGGACTCTCACAGAGAATGTAAAAGGGTGGGAGAAAAAAAATGTATAAATATAAAAATGTTATGTGTATATATAATTCACTTAACCTTCATGATGTCAGCATATTTGAATTGATATGTATAAAAATGACATAAGTAGTTCAAGAAACTAGACACAATTGCAAGTATATTCTACTCCTCAGTTTCTGTTTCTGAGATTCAGTGGCACCTTAAGTGAGGAGCCAGTTCTTACAATCTGTACTTCATACAGATTCAAAGTGTAAATAGGAAAATTTTCCTCCAGCTACAGGAGGTGTTGCAATTGCGGCTCCTGTCCTCTGGAGTCTTCAACCTGCCTGGTGTTTCTCACCATCACACACAAACCCATTGATAACATGCGGATTGGAGGCTGTCTCGGCTGTACTGGCCATGCAATGGTAGAGTTCAAACTCCCGAGGGATATTAGACAGGCGAAGAATAAAATCAAGTTGCTTTATTTTAGAAAAGCCAATTTCCATCTATTTGGAGAGTCAGTCAAAAAAAACTCCCGAGGAAACTGTCCTCAAGGACAAGGAAGCTGAGCAGAGCTGACAGATCTTCAAGGAAGCTTTCCTCAGACCCAAGGTGCCTTCCTCTGCTGTAGGAGCTCAGGAAAGGAAGGCAAGAGGCCAACATAGCTGAACTGGGATCTGCTGCTCAAACTGGAGAGCAAGAAGAAAATGTGCAGGCAGTGGAAAAAGTGATAGGTACTCTGAAAGGAGTATGATGACTACAGGGATGTTGATATGCTGCATAGATGAAAGCCACGGCCAAACTTGAACTGGACTTAGTGAGGGGTGAAAAGAAGAACAAGAATGGCTTCTATAGGTATATCAATCAGAAAAGGAAAGTCCAAGAGGGCATACCCCCACCTCAGCGAGCAGTACAGACGGGTTAATAATAACAGACAAGGAGAATGCTAAGGTACTCAACAGTGTTTTAGTCTCAGTCTTCACTAGCAAGTGCTCTTCACACAGCACTCAAGTGGATGGCTAAGAAGGTGGGAACTGGAGGAGCAACACCTCTCCTGCTGTAAGCATAATCAGGTTCATGACCACCTGAGGAACCTGAACATTCATAAGTCTATGGGTCCTGATGATATGCACCCCAGAATCCAGAGGGAATTGGCTGATGTAGTTGTCAAGCCACTCTCAACAATATTTGAAAAGTCATAGCAGTCAGAAGTCCATGGTGACCAGAAAAAAAGAAAATGTCACACCCATTTTTAAGAAAGGAAGAAAGATAACCCAGGATACTACTGACTTGTCAGTGTCACTTCTGTGCCAGGGAAGATTACAGAGCAGATCCTCCTAGAAGCTATGGTAAGGCACATGGAAGAGAGGAAGGTGATGCAGGGTAACCACCATGGCTTCACCAAGGGCAAATCCTGCCTGGTCAAACAAGTGATCTTCAATGATGGCATAACTGCATCAGTGGCAGGAAAGAAGCACTGATGTCATCTACCTGCACTTCAGTAAGGCCTTTGACACGGTCACACACAATCTTCAGTCAAAATTGGAATGATAGAGATTTGAAGGGTGAGCTGTTTGATGGACAAGGACCTGATTGTGAGATCATAGCCAGAGGGCGGTGGACACGGCTCATTGTCCAAGGAAATCAGAGAACAAGTGGTGTCCTTCAGGGGCCAGTACTGAGACCAATACTCTTTAATATTTTCATCAATATTGACAATGGGATCAAGTGCACTCTCAGCAAGTCTGTGGATGACAACAGCCTGGAGACAGCTACAGGGAGACCTGATAACTGCATATAAGGAAGAAGAGGACAGATTCTTTAGTAAGGTCTGTTGTCATAAGAAAAATGGATTCCAAACTAGAACAGGAGAGATTTAGATTGGATATAAGAAAAACAATTTTGTACAGTAAGGATAGTGAAGCACTGAAACAGGTTGCCTATAGCTGATGTGGATGCTCCATACTTGGAGACATTCAAGATAAGGCTGGACAGGATTCTGAGCAACCTGACCTAGCTGTAGATGTCCCAATTTATTGCAAGGGAGATGAACCTTTAGAGGTCCCTTCAAACTCAAATAGTTCTATGATTCTATAATTAATTCTTTTTAGAGTACCGTATTACAAACATATGAGAAAGTCTAAGTTACTGCCCAGACTGGTTGCAATTTGATAAAATATTCATTAAGATTATAGCCGTTAAGAAAAGAAACATTCACAAGCAATGTTATGTAGTGTTTAATACAGCTACATACTGAAAAGAATGTGTGCACTTACAGATAGATGTTGTCATAAAGATAACATTCTCCTGAGATCTGGAATCGTTATATTCCTTTATAAATTAAAAAGCAATGTGAAAGCAAACAAAGTCAAAAGAAGTACTGAATCTTCTAATCACAATTAATAAATAGAAGTTGTTTAGTAGTTTTAAGAAGTACATCAATAAATCAAAACAATAATTATTAAAAAAAACTACTGAGAAACTGTATAAAAATAAATTTAATACTGTTATTGAAAAGGTATACAACTCATCTTGTCATGGTAAAAAGTCAGTTCAAGTAAAATGCATGAGTATGTGCACAAAGTACTACCTGCTGTTCAATCTTAATTTTGTCTTTTCACATGGTTAAAATCTCAAAAAAAAAAAAAAAAAAAAGCAACAACACAAAACTATGTTTGCACAGCTGGACTATATCTTCTACCAGTTCTATGCTGTTTAAATCTGCATTGCAGCTGCAGACTTCAGTGTAGGCAAGCTTCACAGAAGAGCCTCAAGGTTCTTTTTATCAACATGGCTTTCTACCACCTCAGAGCTTTTCAGACTACAAAATGTTCAAAGTTGAAAAGAATATAACTATGCAATATAAGGAATCAGAAATCAGAAAAAGCATAAATTGTACTACACTAAGGAGTTTTACCTTGGGTTACATTCTGCTTGTCAAATTGGTTTGGCAATAAATTAATTTTTTAATAGAAATGGAAGCCAACTGGAATGATATTTCCCAAATGAAATTTCTATTTGATTCTACCTCCTAGTATATTATGCATACATTTGCATGATTCCTGCATTTGCACAATGCTGCATGGAAATAAAACCTTTGTCTAAACCCACTCTATATTTAGAACTAGTTTTTCAGATGCAAACATTAGTCACAAATTCATATTCATTACGTGCCTTTCCTCCACTCAGGTAAACCCAATCCAATGCACTCCCCCTCTTCCAATGGCTGATTTTACAAGAATTCATCCAGCTGAACAATCCATCTCTCCCTTTCTTTCCTCATTCCCTCTTCCAAATTCTACATGGCTCACATCATCAGCATTTCTTGGGTTTTCATATGTCTCTCTATACTGGACTATAGGGCGGGAGTAAAAGCAGGAAGGAAATACTGAACTTGAAAATATACAGCTTGAGGGAGCAGAAAAACTTTTGTGCCCTCTTCCTTCTTGGTGGAAGTTCTCCCTTTTGCTGACACAGGGATCCCTTTCTGCAGACTCCATGAAGGATTTTGAAAATAATTTCAATTCTTTGACCCACTGGACCTAAATTCCTCTCTTTGCTTTCCTGCTGCTTTGAGTGTAGCTCCTCAGAGACCAGAGGAGAGTGCTAAAAGAACCTACATACAGAAAATGAACTCTACACAACTGGGTCACTCTGTACCTGGATCTGAACATGAAAGCAAGTAAGACAGACTGGATAGCACAGCACTGTTGTTCTGTCCACAAGCCTCAGACTAGAAAAGAGACATTCATGAAAAATAAAGGATATCTGGTGATGGAGGGCAGTAATTATATTTCGGCTAGGTACACTTATCATAGGGGAACCATCTCAAGTAAGCAAGTACTGAAAGACGGTCTACTTGCTTACTAGAGCTGATTGAAATCTTAGGACAAATTTAGATTTAATACTGAGTGTATAACAACCATCCATCCACTGCTAGGGAAGGCTGTCAAAAACCAAGTGGAGAAAATTCAGAAGCAGAACTTTGAATCTGAGAATTAACATTATATTCAAAGATCTAACAGATATACGTAGCAGCAAAATAATTAGATCTTCTGGGGATGTTCCTTCACAAAATCAGAGGTGGTCAGTCATGCCATGAGATACCTTGCTGACTTCAAGTTCACTAGCTCATTCTTTTCCCTAAATTGCCACTATGTTTCGGGTCTGAGGTACACAGTCTTGATGATGACATCATTAAGCATGTTTTTAATCTACTTATCAAATATATTTTTGTAGATGAAGTCTCCAGTTGGTATTTGGTAACTGAACAATAAATCTGTAATAATCAGTACTAAAGGATCAAGTCATTTTATAAGTATTATTTACAGACATATACTATTTTTTCTTTAAACAAATAGAGATTAGATTTAGAGATTGGATCTAGTCTTTTTCTCTATATTGTAGAGCTTCTGTTCTGTAATTTCCACAATATCAAACATATTTGCAGTAGTCTATAAGGGTCAAAAATACATTATATCAATTGCATAATTAAAAATCTAAAATTGTAAAAGTTGTATAAATAGCACAGTTCTATGCCATTGAAGTAATTTTTAACTGACAGTTGTGGATAAGCAACTATACAGCTTGACTGAATATTTGTTTTATTATAAATATATTAAGTATTAAGATTGAATGCTACTGCCTCATGCCCTGTTGAAAAAAAAAAATACACTTCCCTTCATAGTAACAATGATTACAAATGACAATGCTTGCTTAGTTAGCTTTTTTACTCTCCCTTTTCTATTTATCCTTTATTCAGAACACAGATTTGAGAATCAGTCAGAGACAATACTAAAAAGGAAAGTAAAATTGTTAATTAAAATTTCAGAAAAACTCTACAGAATGTTAATATCTTGGCTCAGTTTGGTTTCAGCTCTTTAAGAAGTCAAGATAAATAACTCTTCAATCATTTCTAGAGACAAAAGATCTTCATTTTGATGTGAAAAGATTTTGTTGTTTACATTTGTTGATGGTTTTTAAATTATTCTTTTGTCATTGTCCTTATCAGAAAAGCCATAACAAGGCTGGAAAAAATCATACATCTCCTCACCAGAGCAGTAGAGAAACATGCCCAACTCCAAGCTGTTCTCTAATCACACAAATAACACCCCTAATATACCATGTGGGGAAAGGAACTACTAACGATCATATCATTATTGTTTTGTTCTGATATTTAGTATGTCAACTATCTGTCACCTATTATAGACTAAATCATCTATTGTTAGCAAATATACAAATGGAGGCAAATGCTATTATGTTGAACATCACCACATTCAATGCTACTTGAATCTATCCCAGAAGTTTGAAACTAAAAAATATTTGTATTCCTTTCCACAAAGGATTTAGTAGGTCCTTTACACTGGAATATCATTTGGTCCTATTTAAGATTCTTATGAATCCTTCTTGTAATTTAAGGTGGTACATACACCTGATTTCAGTTTCAATTTCTAGGTTAAAATAATTTCTATCAAAATAGCTAGTAGCATTTGTAAACAGCCATTCTCAATTCTTGTAGTTTTAGATCACTCCCTCAGAACAGTATATATTTGTATTAGTTTCTACAAAATTGAACAGTTTTCACATCAAGGACAGAATTTTATGATTAGAGAATAGACATTTAGACACATATCCTCTGTTAGCAAGAAAACAGGCAACCTTCCTCCCATTCTCTCCTCTCATATTTGCAGGTAATTAATAGTGAATATCAAAACATGTCCTCGTTCTTTGTGATCTGCTTCAACTCTTGAGGAGAAGATAGTAGACTCAGGAGAACTGTCAGAAATCTCTAGGTCATGGAGATTAATGGCAAGAATGGGAAAAAAGGGAATGGAGAGAAAGGCTTTTGGAGGACAGAGGTTAACTTGGCCTAATTATGTGAAAGATTTGAACTGAGGGCAAATGACTTTGGAGATGTAGTAAAAGTAGTAGGTTTTGACGGCTGTTTTCTGTATCATCCTCCAGATGTAGAACTCTGTATTCTCAGGTATAAAATATAGCAATAATGCTGGAAGAAATATGATCCAACACTTTTAATCCATTTTGCAAAAAGTTCTCTGAAAAAAAATTATATCTGTAAGGAAATAAGTGTTCTTCCCATCACAGAGGATGTTTATCATAGGACTCAGATTCACTGCAATTTCACAGACCCTCTTTAAAGGTGCAAAGTGAGTTTAGGGAGAATATGAAAACAGAGCAACCACTCTTCAAATGTCACTGCAGTCTTATATCCTGTTTGACTGACACCATGCAGATCTTTCTTTCTTCTTGAAGATTATGGTGATCAAATTTGTTTCCAGGTTGGTCTACAATGGAGGTGTCTTTAGCATTTTAATTTTTTTGAACTATGGTTGACAGGGCTATACTTTCAGTCACGTTTGTCAACTGAATGAAACACCTGAATGCTGTGATCGATAGAAAGGCTTATACTTAAGTGGAGTCTTCATTAGTAAAGAAAAAGTGTCATATCAACTAGATAGCATTATATCCAAATTATTTCCCTCTATACCAACTGAACTGGAGGTAAGAGCAGCTTCAATAGACATGATTTGGTTCTTTTAGTGCAAGAGAGCCATCAGTTTTTACAGTGCTTTACAGCAAGTTTAATAAATTAATAAATAATGAATACATATTTTAAATATTAATAAGAAGAAAAACCTGCCTGTTTCCTAGTTTCCTCTGTCCCACCATTCTCTCTTCAAGTAAACTCTCTTCCTTTTTTTGCTCACTTGATTCTGGCTCTGTGCTGCCTCTGTGACAGAGTATTATTCTGCTGAGTTGTGCATTTCCAAACTGGATGCAGAAATCTTTTCTTTATGTATTATGTACTCTGAGTTGTATTAAAATCTGTGCTGGACTATTCATTACTGCCTGGAGTGCAGTGTTAAGTTTCAATGACAACTTCAACCCGTATTTATAAAAGAATTCCAAGCTTCACCTGAATTCATACTAAAATTGTCAGAGGTCCCTTAGAATTAGTGAAGTAACTGCACAAAAAACTCAGGTACTGTGCCACTTATACAGCAACAACTGATACTTAGTCCTTTGGAACTTAATGCACATTTATATATGTAGTTCTAATAAAATATGTTACAGGCAGAATGGGAGAGTTTTTATACTTACAGTCTCATTTTCATTTATTTTAAGCTACATCGCAGACATAAAATGTTAAAATATGTAGCAGTTCTATGCTGCTTGAAAAATGGTAGCTATTATTCAGTTATGGTACTTAACAAGAGTCCTGAAGCTTTCTGTATCATATAACTGGAAAACGTTTTTCTGCTTCTCGATGAAAAAGAACAGAAATCACTGTCTTACAACTGAAATCTCTTACAAACTGGATGTGTAGAACATAAAATTTCCTTTAGCTAATATTTGCAATCAGGAAACCTAAGAGTTCTTTCAAGCACTTTCCCACACATACCCTATATGAATATAACATCAGGAGAGTCCATGCCAAAGATGACAACTTTTCACTATACTTTCTGTTACCATAGGAGAAGCTAAGCATGTAGACATTACTAAGGAAGAGAGTACTTCAGCTTCACATCCTAGCTTGTCATTGTTTTGTGATTTTTGGTTTTCGGTATTCCACATCATAACATCATGTGGGGCACTGGGAGCTTAACTGTTAATGCTCAAGCTCTGGGTACCTGCCTGGAAGAGAAGAAGAACTACATTCCCCAGGGGACTTTGCGGTCACACAGAGGAGGTCCAACTCCTGGCAAGGTCACCTGATGCGTTCTTCTTCGCCTGCTCTTCTTTGTTGTCGGCTCTCCTCCCATCTCCCTGCTGCTCAACTGGACTCCGCATCTCACCTCAGTGTTGTGGTGAGGCCTATCCACCTTTCAGACATTCTCTCTCTCATTATATTTGATTTATTAGCTTCAAATTTAATTATTTTGTATTATAGTGTGTTATCTTGCATTCCGATACTGTATTTAGTAAATTAGTTTGTTTCTCCTCAGATCATTGCCGCTCTTTTTAATTATTTTGGGGTCCCCTATTCTCTTTTTCCAGAGGCGCGGGTTTTGCGAAATCCCTCCACCCCACTAGTCACAGAACTGGGCTGAACCAGCCCTTAAACCATTGACAAACTATAAGCATATATGTGGTCTTTGTCACAGGAAAATTAATTCTTCTTAGATTCCTTTTTCAGTTTTGTCAGCATGGCTTGACAAATTGTCATTGAAATAAGAGCAACAACAAAACATCAGCAGTATTACTGGGCTACATTTTTAGAAACAGAAGTGAGCCATTTTTCTGCAGAGTACAACAATATTTGCCATATGACCAGATAAAATATTTATTTATAAATTTGTCAAGATTGTTTAATTGTGAGACAGTTTTAACAGAGTTTGACAAAGAACGTTTTCTGTGCTTAACTTATGATCTTCCTAATGTGTCTTTACTTCTCTTATTTCAGCCACTAACTATAGTAACTTTTCCTCCTCAAACTGAGTGGAAGTTCAGTAACACTACTTAGAAGCAGAAGCATTAAAATCTGTAACTAAATCAGTGATAACTGTAATATAGTGTTAGATTGTAGTACTAAGAAAAGAGTATAAATCATAATCTTTGAAGGTCTTTGCTTGGTTTGCAATATATAAATAATAAAAATTAAATACAGAAATACATGACTTTAAAGAAAGTTTCTATTTTGAAGACGAACATTGCAAACTAAACATTAAAACATCATATAATAATGTCATTTTAATAAAAATGAATGTTTCTTTTGTTCAGTATTTTGTTCCCAGCCATGGATAACAGCATGTTCTGGGGAAAACACAAGAATTATGTGGTGAAACTATCCACTCTATCTTTGTAAACTATGTCTTAGGACTTTCTGTTCTAGAGGCTCCATTTTTGTACTTGATAGCCCTTAGAGGCCTTTTCTTCCATGAAATTGCTTAATAGCTTATAAAATCAGTTTAAATTATTAGCTTCCATAGCATCCTGTGTTAATGTATTCTGAACTATAATTACACATTGTGTCATGGAGTACTATATAACGTGAATAAGGCTCTGTTTTAAGATTGTAGCATAGTAGACAGGTGTTAGATGGAGTGGGCTGATCCCTGCCCTTAAAGCGGAAGTTTAGTGCAGAGACCAGGTTGAAGAACAAGCAGTTTCACAGAAGTAGCTTTCCTTCTGCGATAGAAAGAAAATCTGAGATGTTCAGTCAATTGAGTAGGGGAGCCTGGTAAGGGTAGATCTGATGCAGGTATCTGTTCATCTAAGCATGAGACCTAAGAGTAACAAAAGAAAATATGGTAAATTCATCTTCAACAGGCTTTTGCATTATGAATTATCCAAAAAATAAATAGTAACTAATAAACAAGCAAGGAAACAACCAAAAAAACAGCTGATTGCTTCTACTTATATCTCAAAATCCACTTCTAAGATCTGTAGAGTTTTTTTATTTTTAATTGGGATGAAAAACCATAAAATTTTTGAATGATCATAAAAGTGTTTACAGGTAAGAAAAGAAATAATGAAGACTGTCTCGCTCCGATTTATAGGAGGGAGAGGAGGTTCTTTTAATATCTATATCCCGGCGTGAGATTAAGAAACAACAGTTCAAATGTTGGTCCGACCAGTTTATTACAGGTGTTAATTAGGGAGATGGTGAAGGGGAGGACGGACGCTATTATGAATTAGGGTAATGGGGAAGGGAAGGAGGGCGATAGAAAAAGTAAGAAAGAAGAAGCAAGGAGTCTTTATAGGAAACAAGAGGGACATAGTCACCACCATGGATCCAGTGAGGTTCGTAGTTCAGTCATTGATCTTCAATAGCGGTGGGTCATCGGGTGTTGTTCTGTTGACAACGACGATGGCGACGACCATGGTGATGATGGCTCCTTTTCAATACTTTCAAAGTGGTCGAGTCAGCTGTCTTTGGAGTAACAGCTCACATCCGAAGTGGTTGAGTCAGCTCTCCTTGGAGTGGCAGCTTCTGGCTCTGGGATCTCAGCAGGAACTCCTTTGTTCCCACCTTCCGGGCCTTGCCAGCAGATAAGAGGGAGCAGGGATGCCCATCTGCACCCTGTTTTTCACAGGACACGATGGTATCATTCCCCAGTTTTCCCATACCAGGCTGGAGCTATTCAGTCACAGGCCAGATCTTCAGCCAGTAAACACTCCTGAGCACTCTCTTCCAGAGGTAAGCGACTCTGGAGGAAGGGGCTTTCAAATGTTCCCAAAGGGATGTCAATTGTCACACGGTAGCACCCATCACTTGCCTCCTCAACAAATCAATCAGGGTCTTATCACAAGAAATACCTCAGGAAGCAAGTTTTGAGCCAAAAAACAAAGAAGGATTCTCACAAAGACCTATACTGTAACACACTGAAGTCCAGGGACACAACATGATGCATGTTCATTGCATTTATTCTTTAGTTTTCACAGTAAATTGGATTCTGGATGTTTGTTTATCCATTATAGATATAACTGTGGTCATCTTAGTAGGTGTTTCTATGTCACCTTTGATTAGCCAGCCAAAAATACTAGTACTGAGCAATAGTTTCTGCCGAACTTTGCTGGAAAGTTTCACAGAGATTTACTTTATGTGGCATGATAATTAAAATAACTGAGACTTAGATGAAAAGAATTCAAATAAGACAACTATGAGGCCTCTACTGGCAGATTTTTTTTTTTAAACGATACAGTTATTTAAATTCTTTAACTTATTGTTGCAATTTCAAAAACAGAGATATGCAAGTGAAAGTGAGATCAAGATTTAGTATTTAAAGCAGCAAATAAATCAGATTTTATGAGCTGATTTTATTTAATAACAAATCAATGGATAAATCATTTTAGAGTCTTGTGTAATAAATATTTCCTTTGCTGTAGGCCCTGGGGGTGGATGCAGTAATGCAAGTGAGGTCTTACTCACATCCTTTGATCTCTTAGCTACACTTCTTTTTATGAAGCCCAGAAAATGGTTGGCTTTCTGAGCTGCAAGCATACTTTGCCAGATCAGGTTGAGCTTTCAATCTGCCAGTGACTCCTAAGTCCTTCTCCACAGGGTTACTGTCCTATCATGCATCACCCACTGTTGTAGATATGGACATTATTGCCCGAGTAATGGCATTATCTCAGTTGTCTTCTAAAAAACATGTGTAAGTGAAACTTCATTGCAATGGACTTAATTATAGGTGGAAAGTACAGTCTTCATACATATATTCTGGAAAAGAAATTTTAATTAAAAAAAAAAAAAAAAAAAAAAAAAAAGAATATGAGTTCTGCATGCAAAGGGAGAATGAACAGGAGAGTACATGTATGACCTCAGACAAGACTGTAGGATTTCTAAATATGTAGAATACAAAACTTTATTATTATTCTAGTTCTCAGGTATCAAAGTGAAATAGTCACTTTTTTTTTTATTCTCTTGAATTCTGCTACATTTCTGATTCAATAGGTAAGAAACAGTAATGTTATTTTGAATCTTGGCTGTTAGACAAAATGTTTAGATAACTGATGTCTGCTGTTGAAAGATTTGCATTTTATTTCAGTAATATTCTTTGCTTTTAACTCAAGTAAAACATCTCATTAAATGTAAATGTCAAGTAAAAAAATTTCAAGAGACTTAACTTAAACCAAACAACTGTTTCACTGTTCAGAACAGTGGGGTGATATGCAAAAACAGGAGGACTGTAAAACTCCTCAAATAATGTGAAGAATGAACTGATCATATATTGAGATGTATGAAGACACAGTTATGGTGCAATGGTGGACCAGCTAACTGCCACTGCACCACTCTCTCTCTTGCCTCAACATAACAGAGAGAAAAAACATGATGAAAAATAAAAAGCTCATGGGTTGACATAAGGACAGGGAGATGATTCACCAATTACCCTCACGGATAAAATATATAAAACATAAGGGAGATTAATGTAATTTATTACCTATCACTGACAGAATAGAGCAGTGAGAACTAAACGCAACATAAGAACATCTTTTTTCCATCCATCCTCTTCTACATTCTCCTCCTTACCAAAGAATGAGGAGTGAGGAATGGGGTTGAACTCAGCCCATGATGCTTTGTCTCTGCTGTTCCCCATCATCACTCTCTGCCTCTGCTACACGTAGGGTCTCTCACATGGAATACTGTCCTTCCTGAATTGATCCCACATGGGTTTTTCACAGGCTGCAGCTCTTCAAATACTGTTCCAAAATGATCCATACCACAGGGCCCACTCTTCAGGAGCAAACTGATCCAATGACAGCACCCAAGGGCGGCACGTCCCCTAGCCTTCCTTTCCTACCGCTGCTCCTCTCTACAGGCTGCAACTCCAGCCTGGGGTGCTCCGTGGGAGTATCCATGGACTGTGCCTCCTCCAGGCCTCATCCACTGCTGCCCCAAGGGCTCCTCTGTGGCTCCATAGGAAGATCTGCTCTGTGTAGTGCCCATGGGCTGCAGGGGGATGGCCTGCTCCTCCACAGGCCTCTCCTGGGATGCAAGGAGATGTTACTCCAGCCTGGAGCTCCTCCCGCCCTCTTCCTGCACTGACCAGTATCTGCAGGGCTGTTTCTCCCCAATTTTTCACTCTGTATCCCAGCTGTTGTTGTGCAGCATTACTTCCTTCTTTAAATCTGCTCTGCAAGAGTCACAATGAGCATCACTCATGGTTTCAACTTTGGCTAGCAGTGGATCCCTTTGGGGCCAGTTTGAATCTGACTCATATCTAACTTGGGTCAGTTTCTGGACTCTTCTAACAGAGGTATTCCCAGCCACCAAATCCTTGACCTATCACTAAATCAGTCACTGCCTGTGAATTAAAGAGAGAGAATTTAAATATATCTATTACAAATGAGAATACTTGCAGAAAAACTTATTGATTTCATGAAAACTTTGTTTGTGAATACTTTAAAGTGATCAGTTTTATTTTTTATATCTGAATAACTATCTGCTGTCTTGATTTTAATGAATAAGTTCTACTCTGAATATTACTGTACTGTGCTGCCAGTACACGTGGAACAATATGTGTGGAACTCAGTGCTATTTCTTGTATTTTGCATGATGAATCAATTGAATATATTAAAAATTATATTTAGTGAGAGTCATTAAGCTATTGAATTTAAGGAAAAAAAAAAAAAAAGACCAGAATCTTACAGTTAGATAAACTAACTGTATTATTAGAGTGTAAAAAGCAACTCATAAAAGACATTGTGAGTACCATAATTATCATATAAATCAGAAGAGCTGACAATAAGGAAAGTAATTCCTGACAATTGAGACAGTGTCTTTGATTGCATGAGTGGCTGGGTTGTCCAGCCCAGAGAAGATGAGACTGAGGGGAGAACTCACGGAAATCTACAGATTTCCACGAGGATAATACCATGGCAGGTGCTGATCATTTCTCTCTGGAAGCAGCAACAAGACCTGAGGGAATGGCATTAAGTTTATCAGGGGAGGTTCATGCTGATTATTAGGAAAAGTTTATTCACTGAGAGAGTGCTCAGGCACTGGAACAGGCTTCCCATGTTACTAGTCATGGCTTCAAGCCTGTTGGATTTCCAGAAGCATCCAGCTGGAGGTCTTTTTTGTTATTTTTTGTTTTTTGCTTTTGTAGTCATAAGCTTTCTGTTACTCCTATTTTTGGAGTCTCTGTCCATCACTAAACATAGCATTTAACCATCTTTTTTCCCTTGCCTTTGCCTCTGCAAAGTGTCTGTGACACTTTCTTAAGATCAGTCATATTTTTAACATACTGATAATATCTAGTCTACTCACCTCCCCTGACATTCTCCCCCCAGCACAGGAGGGTCATCAGGCAGCCCTGCAGACACAGGCCTGGATGGCAGCACCCACCAGCTAACGCTCCATTGGGTAAAGGCTTCCAATTTGCCAAGGGTACTTTTCCCATTTGGTAAAAGAAGGAAAAAGTGCTATGGCACATCACCACCTTGGTCATAGTGTCTTATACTGTCTGGAGCAGAATTTCTAGGCTTCTTTCAGATTCTCTGCCCTAGTGACAGCTGATGTCTCTGTCAGCAGCACTCCTGAGTACCAGTTAAATATGTGCTGACAAAAACAGATGAGTAGGAGCCTGATACTCCCTGATCAGCTGTCTGTTACAAACTGCTGCTGGCCTTTTTTTAAAAAAGAAAATCCTTCCAGGAAACAGCTAGCAGAAAATGCTGGCTGAAGAAATGCATAGAGACTTCAACATATTTTAAGAGAAACATAAAGCAAAGAAACTAGCAAAAGAAAATATAAACAAGATTCACAAGAAGGAACAAGGAAAAAAAATCTGCGGTCTTTTCTTTTCCCCATTATCCTCAGGACATTTATGATTAAATTCAAGTAGATTGTATATGTCTATCTGTACAACAACAATTCTGTTTCTTGACTTATGGTGGAGATAAAGAAAGCCATGGGAACTGAAAGAAAAATGGATTTCTGCTGTCTTTTGCCAGACATACTGGAAGTGTGACACCATAAAACTTGGATTTCTTATCCTCCTGCTCCCATTCACTCTTTGCAATGTACCATGGTGGACAGTTTCAAATTAAGAAAAGATTAACAATAATTGTGTAGAAAAATAAAGAAAAAATCCAATACTAAAAAACAAGTGAAAAAAAAAAAAAAGTCTGAATCCAGCTGCTAAAATCTTCGTAAGAGGAAGCAAAATTATAGTTAATTGCAGCTCACTAATTAGTGCAGATAGTTTCTTTATACTCCTGACATTTGATCTACAAAATATCCAGTGATGGCTGATCAAAAAGCCAATCATAGTTCATTATGCATAGAAAAGTACAAGCTGATTTGAGGAATTCTCAGTCTCTCAAATTAGTAAAAGTATTCTAGCAATTTTAAATTACTCTATCTAGCAGGAGGCTACAATTCTGATCATTTTCAAACTCACTCTTAAAAATTTCTGAAGTACCCCAATAATTCATCAAACCAAACATATCATAACCACAGTAAAGGTCATTTTTACCTTTGTAAATATAACCTGATTTTTCCAAGCATAGAACTCAGGCAGAAGAGCAAGACAGAAATGTGAAAAGCCAGTCCAGAGTGACTGCAAATTAATAAATAGAATATATAAATCAGAAAAGTTTGTACTAGTGTCAGGCAGGAAGGTGATCTCAGTCCACATTTTTCAGTTGGAATAATCAATAGTTTTTAAAATATCATAAATGCCATCAGAAGACAAAAAAATTCTTATGATGTCTGAATAAGTCTGAAATACCATTTGTGTTAGCACTGACCATTATTTCCTCAGTCCGTAACGATCTGGTGGGATGACCATGGCCTGCTGTCTACTCAGGCCCCTCTCCTGAACAAGAGGAAGGACTGGGAGAAAATAATAAGATGAAAGAGCAGGTGGATCAAGATGAAGACATGGAGATTGCTTACCAATTATTGTCTCAAGCAAACCAGACTAAACATAGAGAAAATTAATTTAACTTACTGGCAATTAAGATAAGTCCAGGTGGTGAGAAACAAAAACAAATAGTAAAGCATTGTCTTCCCCTCAACACCTCTTTCCCAAGCTCAGCTTCACACTTTCACTCCTGATTCCTCACATCCCAAAGATAGAAGTGAACGGGGGGATAGGGGATTGTGGTCAGTTTGTGAATGTTCATCTTTACTTCTCCTTCCTCCTCACACTTTTCTCTTGCTTTGTCGACGAGTTGAAGTAATTCTCACAATACAAAATTATCATATTTTAAGATATTTTCTAACATCTTGAATATTTATATTGAATCAATGCTAATCTGTATTTTACACTAAAAAAAGTAGAAGACTACCTTTAAAATAGGCAATAATTCTTTTTATAATTAAAATGGATGGAGGCCAAACACAAATCTTGAAGTCACTCTGTACTTACAATAAAAACATCTGTGCTACAATTAAAGTGAAAAGTCTAGACAAATAAGGAGTGGCTGAAGCCAGTTGGTTTGTTCAGCCCAGAGAAATGGAGCCTGAGAGAAGGCCTCATGGCAGCTTTCAGCTTCCTCACAAAGGGAGTGGGAAGGTAGTTGATATCTTCTCTCTGGGGACAGAGAGGAACCATGGGAATGGCATGAAACTGAATGAGAAGACGGCCAGGTTGGGTATTAGAAAAAGGTTCTTCACTAAGAGGTTGGTTGGTCTCCCCAGAGAAATGGTCACTGCTCCAAGTCTGATAGAGTTCAAGAAGCATTCTCACACTGCTCCTGGACATATACCTCAGTTTTTTGGCTGGTCCTGTGTGGGGCCAGGAGTTGGACAAAATGATCCTCGTAGATCAGGATATTATATGAGTCTATGACTTCAGATGTCCCTTTCCAGATTGGGTCACTATTAGCCACCATCCCTCAGGAGTATCTTTTCAGGATGAAAACATTATATAGTACAAATAAATAAATAGACTTTTCTGAATAGTTTTTTTGGGATATACTGGTGATAACAATTGTATTTAGTTAGTTAAAAGTGGCCATGCTAACAAAAGGACTTTTAATTTGCATGATATGAAGCCAAAAGTCCAATACAGAAAGATATCTAAATATCTATATTTTTAGTACAAGAATAGATTTGAAAACTTGAGTCATATATATCCATTCATAAGATCATTTAGTCAAATCATTTTCTTTTTTTTATTAGAAGAGCAACTTCCAAGGAATGGTCCTATTGATACAGTATAACTCTCTGATTAAAGAACTATAAAATTAAAAGTTAGAAAGTTATTACTGTACACATCAGCTGGAGAAAATCATCTGAACTCATGCTTATGTGCTAGGGAAACAAAAGTATAGTTATGCTGCAAAGTTTTTGTCTCATTAGTGGGTATTAAATAATGATTTTTACTGTATGATGTTAGATTGAGAGTGATTAAGTACTAGTATTTGAGATTTGAAGGTTTTCATCTCCGAGCAATTGAAAGAGATAAAGTTATTAAGAGAAGTCAACATGGATTCACCAAAGGGAAATCATGTTTGACCAACTTGATAGCATTCTATGTCATCATCTCTGGGCAGACGGATGTTCAGTACCTTGACTTCAGCAAAGCTTTTGACACTGTCTCCCATAACATCCTTGTTGGTAACTTATTTCACGCTATTACCAATGAAAGCTTTATTTCCTTCTCAGCATATTTTTCTCATTAAATATTTATGATTTTCAGTTCGATTCAAACAAGTTATTATATAACTGGCCCTTGAACCAAAAACAGATTAGTTTGCTGATGCTAAGATACTTCAAAAGATGTCATTACTGTCACCTGATGACATTTTTTCTGCACGATAGCTAAGTAGAGATTTTTTTTTTTTTTTCAAAATAGGATATAAAGTAGTCAGAGCAATTAATAGGGTTAGGAAATCAACTTTCTTGCTCATTTAGAAGTGTATATTGTCATACTGATTATTCATTTGTCTGTTAAATTCTGAAAAAAAACATCTTTCAAATTAACGATAAACTAAAAAATAAAAGGTCTTTCTTTAGTTTATTTATGAGAAGGCTGAGAGTTGGATCATCACCATCTTTTCATCTTTACCTCCTTATAGCAAATAATGTGGCAGGCATAGGCTTCTTAAAATCTAGTGGCAGAAAATCAAGAGTGTACAGAGAAAGGTGAGCATATAGAGTTACTGAGAGATAATGTGTGTTCTTCAACTAAAGTCTCTAAATCAAAGGTGAAGATTTATTTCAAAGGTATATTGTGGATTACAAAGACATCACAGACTTGATTCAAGCACTACGGGATGAATTTCTATGGCTTGTTATTTTGGGGAGTTCAGGAGAGATTGGTCTGCTCTAACCTTAAAGTAGTAATCTTGTTATCAAAAGGTGACTACAGTAAACTATCCCTGACTTTAGGATAAAAGAAAAGAAAATAGGTGTAGACATGCTATTGTGCAACACAAGAATCTTCAGTTGCAACCAACGAAGTAATTAATTTCAGTTTTTTGTGTCTTAGCTATCTGTGTCAGATACCTAATGGGTCTGTCTCTTCTGTATCCTGGTAATACTTGTCTGTCATGCTATTCTTAATATGTCTACTGGGTTTTCATTTTTGTATTCATTTCAAAAATCTTTAGCAGAATATGTGTACAGAAGTAATTTTTTTAATTCAAAATGTCATTTCTGAATACATAAATCAGGAAAAAAAAAAAAAAAGAGTGTGAGTTATCTGCACATATCCATGATTCTACATTATTTACCTAAGGCTGTTAGTACCAGTCATAGACCAGAGACCCTTTACAACTTCTCTTGTACCATACCTCAGGGGGGAGTACCCGTGCTACAAGTCTGAACAGCCGTTGCTTCTCCTCTTATCCTCAGCTGTAAAATGCAAGAATAGAGATGATAGATTTGGAAGGAAGATGAAAATCTGGAAGAGTAACAGGAGTAGAGACCAAGTGGAAAAGAAAAATGCCAGAAATAGAAGTTTTGAAAAACAAAACAATCAAGGGAAGAAAACACCACTTTTCCCCTATGTTTTCTTTATTAAAGAATACATGATTATCAAGGCAGACATGTAATGTTTTGAATTGGACATAGAATCACATAGAATCACACAGAATGGCCAGGGTTAGAAGGGACCTCAAGGATCATGAATCTCCAAACCCCCTGCAACATGCATGGCCACCAACCTCCACATTTAATAGTAGACCAGGCTGTCCAGAGCCCCGTTCAGTCTGGCCTTGAACACCTCCAGGGATGGGGCATCCACAACCTCTCTGGGCACCCTGTTCCAGCACCTCACCACTCTCTCTGTAAAGAATTTCCCCCTGAATTTCTATGATCATAGAATCATAGAATGGTTTGGGTTGAAAATGACCTCAAAGATCATCTAATTTCAACCCCCTGCCATGGGCAGGGCTGCTAACCACTAGACCTGGCTGCCCAGAGCCACATCCAGCCTGGTTTTAATGCCTCTAGGGATGGGGCATGCACAACCTCTCTGAGAATGCTGATGATGAGACAAATTCTAGTCTTTCTCTTGACTTATATTACATGCAGTCTCACATTATTTACTTGATTAAAGCCTAGATGTCATTACTACTCTCATCTTTAATTGTAAAGGAAACTTCAGCTGAATTGCAGGTCTTTTTTCCTTAGTTCTTCCTTCTCATGTCTCTTCAGAATCTTCAAAAATTGAATTTGATCAGCAAACTGCTATGATAAGTATCCAGGTAGCATGCCTCATTAGGCTCCTGACTAGAAGATTTAAGAATTAAACGCTAATTCTCGATTTTCATGAATCATCTGCTGAAGGAAGAAAAGGACTGATGAGGAGTCCACAGACATAAAGTATTTATACCGGCTTAGTGAAATTTTGTAGATTTAGTACAGCTTGCCACAAAAGACGCCTAATATTAGCTATATTTTTTCTTTCATAAAAATCTTCATACTACCTATTACAATCTCATATTTTTAAATTATCTTTCAAATAAGACATCATTCTTTTCCTTAATAACAGTGCTTGATATTGGAGATCTTTGAACCTTCAGACTCTTTCAATGCTGTTAACTTCTGAGTATTTATTTCCTATTTTGTAACTGTTGTCTGTTCTACAGAATGGCTGTGTTTTACAATTGTTTGATTGTTTGTTTGTTTGTTTGTTTGACTTCTCCGTGTTTCTGACTGGACCAGCGATGTCTTCGCTGGAAGTATCTGAATGTTAGCTGAACTTAGTTTGCATAGCTTTACTACATTAGAGTAATACATTACAGTACATAAGAATTAACTTTTAACCTATTGCTAATTATCCTCATTATCCTCATATCTTTTTTAACTTAATATGACATGAAGGTAATAAATCAACCATATTAACATAAATCAAACATATTAACAGAAGTAGCAGAAAGTATAACTACGTCTATCAATGCAGATTCATTCATAAATTAATAAAATAATTAAAACAACAACAACAACTTTTATTTTGAATGAAATGGAATACTTCAATTGAAAAGAACCTGCAAAGACTATCTAGTCAAAGAGTTTGACCAACTTCAGGGATAACAAAAAATTAAGCACATTAGTGATGACATTATTGAGAAATAGAATATAAATGAAAATAAGGGCCTTGAATTGCTGCTGTTGCAGTGGCTTGCGTAAAATCAAAATATAATATACTGGATCATTTTTGTTGATACGTTCCTGCATGGGCCTCCCACGGGCTGCAGCTCTCCCAGTAATACCCCAACACAACTCCATACTGCAGGAACCACCCTTCATGCACAGCTCCACATGGTCCCCAGAGGCAGCAGCTCCCCCAGCCCTCCTGCCCCACTGCTGCCGCTCTCCACAGGCTGCAGCTCTGGTCAGGGCCGCTCCTGCAGGGTACCCACGGGCCGTGCCTACTCTGCCACCGCTGCTCCCTGAACTCCTCCATGGCCATATGGGAAGATCTGTTACATGCGGTGCCAGGGGGCTGCAGGGGTACGGCCAGCTCTTCCATGGGCCTCTCCTGGGCTGCAGGGAGCTGCTGCTCCAGCCTGGAGCTCTTCCTGCCCTCCCGCTGCTCTAACTTTGGTGCCCACAGGTCCACTTCTTTCCCATTTCTTACTCCTCTCTCCCAGCAGCTGCTGTGTAGCAGTATTTTCCTAACTTAAATCTCTGTGCCAGAGATGCAGCCTTTGTGGCTCTTTGCCTGAGCTTTAACCAAGAACATATTCCTTTTCATGTGGACAGCTTAGATTCTTTTCTAACGAAGGGCACACTTGCAGCCACCCTTCTTAAATTCTTTCCTAGTGAAATTAATGTACTGTAGGAAAAACAACAACAACAAACGATTGTATTGCACATTCCCATTTTTATGAAATCTGAAAATAGAGCGATTATACCAAGTTTTTACAGCAATGTGTCTTGTCTATCCTCTTTTCATTGTCACCAGAACTTTATCAAATACTCTTTTACTCTGAAGGTGATACTACTGGAGCAGATTGCCCAAAGAGGTTGTGGATGCTCCACTCTTCTATTCAAAAACTAGGGTGGGGTAAAAGCACACTGAATCATGTTACAAGGTGAAGAAGAACTCCATATTGACTTATTTTGGCAAAACAGAATAACGTATACTAATGGAGTCAATAACAGTTACAGACGTTTGTTTTCTAAACTGGTTATTAGAGGAATTCATAAATGCTAATACCGCACAAGTCAGTGAGAGATTAATTCCACTGATTTAGCTGTGGTTACTTTCTATTACAATAATTTTAATATCACAAGCTTTCTATCATGCAGAGAGTGGTGAAAATATTCACCACCAAAATTCAACTGGAAAAGATATCTAGTAAATCCATAATCTGGACCCACTCCAACAGCTCCAGGTCTTTCTTATGTTGAGATCCCCAGGTCTGGACACAGTTCTTTAGACAGAGCCTTACAAGAGCAGAGTAGAGGGAGACAGTCACCTCCTTCTCCCTGCTGGCCATTCCTCTTTTGATACAGTCTGGGATACTGTTGGCCTTCTGGACTGTAAGAGCACACTGCTGTCTCACCTCCAGCTTTTCATTAACTATGTACTCAAAGACCTTCTCCACAGGGCTGCTCTCAGTAAGTTCTTCTATCAGGCAGTATATGTATCTGACATTGCCTTAAGTGCAACTGCAACAGCTTGCATTTGGCCTTGTTGAACATCATTAGATTCTCATGGGTCCAGTTTTCAGGTCTTTTTTGGGTGGCA
Organism: Phasianus colchicus; assembly: GCF_987193195.1. Taxonomy (NCBI): domain Eukaryota; kingdom Metazoa; phylum Chordata; class Aves; order Galliformes; family Phasianidae; genus Phasianus; species Phasianus colchicus. The sequence goes on from NC_143436.1 coordinate 128,524,901, forward strand.
TCTCTCCCTTTTATTATATCAACTGCACCACCCAGCTTGGTGTTGTCCGCAAACTTTCTGAGGGTGCACTCAATCCCATGGTCTGTTTCATTGCAAAAGTTGTTAAAGAGAACCAATCCCAAGAGGATAGTTTGGGGACACCACTCATCACCAGCCTGGACATACAGCTGTTGACAATAACCCTCAGGTTGTGACCATCTTTTCCCCTTCTGTCTAATTTTAATACGGGTGAAATAGTGGATAACAATAGATAGAGGATTTACATTTAACTTACATTTACATTTAATGTGCATTTGTTCATTAAGATACAAAATTTCATGGAAACACTGATAACATACCGAAATGAATGGGGAGAACTTACCCTATGATCTGTGCAAGCTTGTCACAAGACCGTTTGACTGGAATAGAGGGTATATTTATGTCTCTGCGCAAGCTGATTTGCCGTAAATACAAGTTCTATCCAGGAGCTATATTTAAGAACAACAACAACAAAAAACAAGACTGCAAGAATGTGTACAGCAAGGCAAGAACCTAGAACTTAATTAGGTGTATGTGGAGTTGTAAGATCTTATAGGACTGGTTACTTCATTTCAGAAATGTCTCAGTATCGGTAGTTCCTGAATAACCCTTGTACTTGAGCAAAAACCAGTATGCGTTTTTCTATATCTAGTAACTTGAAAATAACTCATCCCAGCCACAGCAGATTTATGACATCATTGAAGGAGAGGCTTAACTTTCCTGTACCACAGAGATTTCAGAGGTATTGGAGGCATGTTTAAAAGCTAGAAGCAACAATAAAAATTAAGTTTACCATAAAAATTAAGTTTCAGTTAAAACGTTATTTTCATAAAATAATATCATTGTTTTTAGAATTTCTGGCACATATTTAATTATTTCCCAGTGTATATATACTTTGTATAAGAAAGGCCATACCAAATAACCAAAAGTGATTGTATAGTAAAACAGTGACAGCATAAGAATACGGCAAGTATGTCATGTTAGTGGAACAAAGTTATTAGACTTCATCTTTTTTATTTATTTATTTATTTTTAATGTATGAGTTCAATTGCTTGTAGTATTTCCTTCATATTTCCCCACTGCCCAGACTTGCAAACTAACTTTTGACATTTCATGAAAAGCAAAGAAACAGAAGGAAAAAAAAAAAAAAAAAAAAAGATTAGGCAGATTATGCCTTTCCTATGCATTTAGAAAAATATTAAAATAAGTTTTCTCAGAACCTAAGAAGAATTTGAAGTTTAATGGTTTACTATTGTCTCGCTCCAATTTACAGGAGGGAGATGAGGTTCTTTTAATATCTGTATACCCGGTGTGAGATTAAGAAACAACGGTTCATATGTTAGTCCAACCAGTTTATTATAAATCCTAATTAGGGAGACGGGGAAGGGAAGGAGGGCGATAGAAAAGATAGGAAAAAGCAAGAATGCCGTAAAGCGGGGATAGTCACCACCAGGATCCAGCAGCGGTCCTGTTGCATGACATTTAGAAGGTCCAAGGCAGAAGCAGCAGGGGAGGGCAGCAGAGTGGCCGGCCTTGGGCAGCAAGCAGGCAGCAGGAGGCAGTCGCAGAGCCAATCTGGAAGGAAGCAGCAGGACTCAGGTAGCAGGCCCAGGAGAGTCCGTCAGCATGCAGGCATTCCGTAGTGAGGAATCTGATGGCAGACACCTTTGTTCTTCTTCAGCATCGTGGTAGAGAGCAGAGCAAGTCCAGGAGGGAGAGAAGGCAGAGCAAGTCCAGGAGGGAGAGAGGGCAGGTCGTGAGGCTTCTTCATGGCAAAAACCTCTTCTTCTTCATGAGGAATCTGTTGCCAGAAAACCTCCCTTCTTCTCGACTGTAGGTCCCCATTTTATCCTTCTTCTCTTTCTGCCTATGTGACATTCCTGGGTGCTTGAGCAAGAGTCATGTTAGTACCCCCTGAGATGGCCATCTTCCTTGAGATAAGCCCACACAAAAGACCACTTCACAGCTATTAAGGTGCAACTTATCTCTCTCTCGTTGCCCCTGGCCTTGTCCATCTGTGCCCCTCAGACAAAGGATTTCACTACCCTTGCCCAGGACTTGTCCATCAAAGTTCTCCAGACAGAGGATTTCTCAACCCCTGCCCAGGACTTGCCTGAACTTGTTCATCTGTGTTCTCAGCAAGCTTTGAGACAATGATGTAAAAGAATAATCTCCTACAACTATAACTTGAAAATTTCTTTTGTCCTTTTTAGTCGGAACTGTTTTTTCAATCATATAAATACTCACTGATTATTAAAAATATCAGGTTTTAAAATATTTTCAAGGTTTTTTTTGTTTGTTTGTTTGTTTTTAAGATTTAATACAACAATATGTATATGCCATGACTTTTTCTTTGTAAGTTTGATCTAAAATATTATTTTGTAGTTAACTTTACATTTTGCCCAGTCACAATTTGCCTTTTGTGGAGACTGGTGGAAGCACTGAACAAAACAACTTTATTCAAAAACTGTAATATCTTCTAACCTGTTAAATAATTAGCTTTATTGCTTCTTAGTTTTCTGGTTATTAACAATTTCATTGTGTGAACCACAGTTACCAAGTACAAATTATCTATTATTAGCAAGCATACCATTGTTACATTACCCTAACCTTCAATATCTTGCAGATAGCATTTTGCGTAAATTTTTTTGCTTTATAAGAGATGTGGTATTTGTAAACTATGGAATCTGTTTTACTAATTTATACTGTTTTGTAGTATTTTAAAGGTAGCTTGAAATCTGTAACCAGAAAATCCTACATTAATAAATCCTCTTTGCACCCTGTCACTCAATACTATTTGGGACAGCCTGGTGCTTTAGGGATACCTGGCAAAAGTGGGGATTGTCCACAGGACTGTGGATATCATTATGAAATTTATTATTACATAGGTCACTCTGAAAGTGATACCTCCTGTTCATTTCCATTGAAACTACAACAGATAAAAGAGCACAATAGCACTGACAGAACAAATTCTCAGCTACAAAAGAAGTCACCACCATTAGCTGTGTATTTTCACCACTGATGAACAAGAGCTTGCATGACATGCTTCCAAAAATCTGTACCAGCCACTGATGAAACACACCTCCCACTGCCTCATTGTCCTCACATCCATTGTTTGGTCTCCAGCAAGCATCAGTGGATGTCAATGGGCACCACTTGTCCTGCATGGACGAATTAAATAGCACATCTTTTCTTCATCCACATTTCTATGTTAGACACCACTTTGGCAGTCTACTCGTCTGCTACCATGTGTCACATGGAAAGAGAATGTAATGGGATATTGGCTGGAAGGTTCAGCCTCTACTGCCATTCCCTCAACATTCATCTCTGGCATTATGGACTAACATAATAAAATAGAAGGCATTACTTTTGAAGCAATTCTGCTACTTAAGAGTTTTAACAGCAACTTGTTGCCTATAAATTTTAGCACTTCACAGAGTTGCACAGAATTTCTAGAACTCTGTTACATGGATTTCTCATTCACCAGAACTACCTACAGATGAGAGTTAAATTTTTATGAAACAATCATAACCTAGACTTAAGTAGCCATTCCAGTCTAAATTTTCCTTGAGGCTTGTTACTGCTTGATTTTATAAACAGGGTTCCCAGTGCTTTCTGATTGCAGGACAGATGTCAACATATCCTGACAATCTAGCCAATAGGCTCAATGGATTTGCACCTTGTTCTGATGACCAGACACTTGTGTCTTGATGTTAATATCCTTAATCATCCTGTTGATATATATCATTATATCTTGCAGCAGAGATATTGAGGGAGGGTGAGTGAGGAAGGCAGAGTGATAGCTTAGTGATCCTCTTACATATGATAGATATTTACCTTATCATTGATTATGCTAACTATATTGTCAGGGTTCAGGAGTAGAACACAAACTTGCTTTAAAATCAAAGAAAACAGAAGACTTAACCATCTTAAATATAAAAAGAATTGGGATGGAAAACATAGCATTCTTTTATTCTTCTTGGATTCTTTTGTCATTTCTCTTCTAATTAAAACAATAAGACGCTTTATTACTGTAGCAAGCAGAAGAGGGGGTGGTAACACACTTTCTCCAATTTAAAGAAATTAGTTAAACATCATTAATCATTGTTGAAAATAATGAATAACTGTGTTGCAGTTTCTTCCGTGAAATCAATTCCTTGTAGAAACCAAAAGCATGCAATCTTTGAAAAAGACAATTGAACAAGGGTATGTATATATGTAGTTCTCTTTTCACAGAATCACAGAATGGCCCGGGTTGAAAGGGACCTCAAGGATTATGAATCTCCAGCCCCCTGCCACAGGCAGGGCCACCAACCTCCCCATTTAATCTTAGATCAGGCTGCTCAGGCTCCATTCAACCTGGCCTTGCACACCTCCAGGGATGGGGCATCCACAACATCTCTGGGCAGCCTGTTCCAGCACCTTACCATAGTAAAGAACTTCCCCCTAACATCCAACCTAAATCTTCTCTCCCTCAACTTCAAACCATTTTCCCTTGTCCTGCTGTTATCTATGCTTTGAAAGAGTTGACTTCCCTCCAGTTTATAGGCTCCCTTTATGAAAGGCTGTACTTAAGTCACCCCACAGCCACTTTTCATTTCAGGGAAGGACATTGATACCTAATAGATAACTTAATTTTATAACATTTTGAGAGAGAAAAAAAAAAAAACAAAACATATTAAAATAAAAAAAATTTATACAGGCATCCTTAAACTTTCACATCTCTGTGTTCTTAATTGCAGCTTTGATATTCTTATGCCAGGTTACCTCTATATATTTTTCCTTTATATAAGCAAAGTTATAAATGGGCAAAATGTATCACTGTTTCTTATGCTAAGTAACGTTTGTATAAAATAAGCACAGCTCTGGAACTAAGATGTACTGCAAAGACCTCTGCCACTTAGTCAGCAAGTGCTTTAATGCTGTCCGCTTGAGCCAATGAAATTTATAAGCGTGCAGTGACTCAGGAAATATAAGACATAACTATTCATTTCCAGGCTGTGGAGGCTTTGAAAAACAACTGGTGCTTGTAATGAATAGGAGAAGCTATGTCCTTACAAAGTCAGTGCTTTTTTTTTGACTACGGACTGTTAAATAAAATCAATAAATCGATTACTTCAGGTTTGACTGCAGTACAGACCTATAAAGACACTTGCTGGTGGATTTTTGTTTTTATTTCTTTTTGTTTGTTTGTTTGTTTGTTTGTTTCTTTGTTTTTTACAATTCAGTACTCCTTAAAGTTTTCAGCTGCTTCTTCTGTAATTATCATCCTTTACAGGTCTTTGCTTCTCAGGTGCTATTTCTTTAAGAAACAAAACAAAACACTTTTCCTATTTTTCTTTTCCTATTTTGGCTATTATTTTATGGCTCACCAGATTCCAATATTAATTTCACTTCTTTCCTTCTCTCCCTTCATCACTTTAAGCTTTTTAAAGTCTCTTTAATTTCACATTTTTTTTTCCTGTATTATATTGCATTTCTTCTCAATACTTTTCACTCCTACACTACTTTTTCATAAATACTCTTTTTCAATTTGATTTAAAAGCCATTGCAAAACAATAAAACTTTTTTTTAACTTAATATTGAGTTTTTTTTTTGTTTTTTTTTTTTTTTTGAAAGAGCAACATAAAACCTTTCATGAGAGGAAATAAGTATAATTTATTAAATATTACCTTTTCAGGACTAATAATTATTTTGTCAATGAAAGGTTATTTGTCAGAGGAAGAATAATTAATTCAACAAATAGTAAATAGTAATATATAAAGCAAGATACTAAAGCTTAGATACCTTTGATTTCATAGTTGCAAGGTTTTAATTAACTGCTTTTGAGACTCAGCATGTCCTATCTTACTTTGACTTCAGTTGATCATTGTGCGGGACATGATTTATTTGCACATAAGCAAAAAAATGGAAAAAATATAACATCCACATTAGCTAACAAGATTACTGACATTAACATTACTTGTTTAACTGTCTACTCTTTTCTAATTGTCAAATGTCTTTTGTATACATTTTTATAATGTATTAAATATATTACAATTTTACTAGAAATTATTGGTGCAATCTTCATCTTAGGATAATTCTTACTTACTTTGGCATTACTTTAGATAACAGAAATTTTGAAGAAAAATAGCTTACGAAGTCATTGTAGAATTACAGTTTACAAATATAAAATACAAATATTGTACAATTACATTAGCAGTACTGAAAGCAGAAAAACTTTCTGTTCACATATTGGAACTCTACTTTGGCTATAATATAAACTGTAGAGTGTCTAAAAGGTAGCAAGCTTAATCATGAAAATTTGCAATGTTTCTTTTCCTCCAACTTTTCTAAACAAACAGTTTGAGTAAGAAAACTATCCTTTCTCATGCCTTGGCAGACTGTTTCAAGAACATTAGTATTGTGTAATTTTATTTTATTTTATTTCATTTCATTTCATTTTTATTTAGGAAATGTTGGTAAAGAATATTCTGGAAGGGGGAGCAAAATATGGCACAGGTCACTTGGTAAGTATTGACTTCATCAGTCCAGCAGAATTGAGAAATTGTCAGAGATTAATCTTTGGGTTTGTCTTGCTCATTTCAAGATCTTCCTATTGAATTCTCCAAGCACTAGGATATGAGTCAGTCATTTGATTAACCAGTAACCATTTTAAAGAGAGATACGCAGCAACAATTTCCTGGCTTTTATTTATTTGCTTGTGAAATGGGGAGCACAGGAAAGAAAATTTCATATTCCAGGAATGAATCAAGACGGTGATGTTACATTGGGCTCCTGAGGTGGCAGGAATTTATTGGGCATAAAATACTGGCTGTTCAAAGGAAGTAAAAGATTTCCCGTTGTTAAATCAACATTCAATTGCTGTTGAAAATGCTTATTCTATTATTATATTTTCACTTAGGTTAAACAACATTAATAGTTGGAGGATTTTTTTGCATTGTAGTCTGAATGGCTTCAGTATTTCAAGTCATACTTCTAAATGTTTATGTAAAAAAAAAAAAAAAAAAGCTAGACAAATATGTCTCTATATATTTATTGTCAATTTGTAAGTGATTAGTTCAAAGTAACCCTGACACATTTGGAGGGAATGTATAGGGCATATTTTTGAGAATATCTTTATCTTCATGTACGCTGAGACATTATTGCTTTCTCATGATAGTATTAACCTAGCTACCATGTGTTTGTAGTTTATAGTTCATTTATTTTCTTGGAGCTGCTGAGCTTAGACACTAACCTTCTGAATAACACTGACAAGAATTTTGCACTGAAAAACTCATTTGTTATGAGATCACTATCAAACTATGTTCCCTGAAACATATAGTCAATATATTTATTTGGAGCTTAATTAAAAAAAAATAGTTCCTGGTTTTGTCCTCCTTTGTAATTCCTTTCCCCACTTTTATCATGCTTAGCCACTTTCATTCTGCTCTTTGTCAATAATATATGATCATCCTGTTGATGAGATGATGGTGTTCTATGCAACCAGAGGCACATTCCTTGTAATTTCTTCAGGCACCAAACACCTGACCTACATTTTTTAGGAGCCAGAAAGGTCAATCTATTATGTTATTCCCTGTGTATTTGGATGGTAGCTAAACAGCTACAGTAAGAAATCCAAGATTAAAAATTTAACCTGTGCCTTTCAGTAGTTTCTTAATATCATCTTTCATTTTTTAAATAATCTTTTCATCTTATTAGCTGTTCTTAATGAGATGATAAGTACATTATTTATGTGATTCTATTTATCACAGGTAGGAGTAACAGATTTGTAATTTTATTGCTACATTTTAACACCATGTCTAGAGAACTGTAAAATTGGATTAATATTTCCTGTCCAGAAAGACTTTAAAGAAAGAAAGCATTACTTTTGGAATGACCTATGTACATATGTTACACATGTGGAAAATAAAAAAAAAGCAGAGGGTTGTGGAAGAAACACCTGAATATTATCACAATATAATCTTTCTATTTGTGTTTTTCATTTCTCTTTCATAGAACCCTCACATCAAATCTGTAGAAGTATTATTCTTTCAAATCAAATCTTCAGAAAATCTGCAGCAGAGGAGGAGGTATGAGCAATAAAGTATAATTTTAGGAGAAGGGTCAAAGTGCAAGTGCTCACATGTATTTCTCATACAAAGGTACAATACACAATTTTGTTAAATCTCATGGTTTGATTTTTTTTTAATTAGTATTTGTGTGTGTGTGTGTGGGGGGGGGGTATTTGTTTGCTTTTAAGTAGATAATATATTTATGAAAATATCTTCATTATGTTATAAAATAAACAAAAAGGCCATAAGACTGAGCTTCCTTTGCAGTAGGTTCAAATGAGAACTACTGCTTCTGTGGAAACAACATTCATTTATAAATACACAAAATATTTCACACAATGAAATATATCTGAAACATTTTCACATTCTGAATGCTGAAATAAAGAGATGTTCTAAAGACAAATTTACCTTAAGACAATTATTCATAACAAATAAATTAAATAATTTATATCTTTGGTATTTAAAAGTTTTAAGTCAATTGTACTTCGATCACTCCAAAAATAAATTCCTTTTATTTCTAAGGAAAATATGACAGATACAAAGAGCACAAAAAATATATACGTTATTAGAGCTAATTTTCAGCTACAAAACACTGTTTTTCAACATAGTCACCTCCTTTAGCTATACATTTTTGACAGCAATAAACAAGAGCTTGCATGCTGTACTCATAAAAATCTGCACTAGCAGAAGTGATCAGCTGTTGCTATTGCCACTACCCACCACCTCACTGTGCTCACATCGACTGTTTGGTCTCCATAAATGTGCAGCCACTGCTGATTAATGCCAGTGGTGCCATTTTTTTCTCCTGGAGGAATTCAATGACACACCTTTGCTTCATCTACACTTCCATGGCAGACACCATTTTTTCAGACTCTGCTGCTATCTGTTGCACAGCAACAAAACTTAGTAGAATATTGATGGAAAGGTTGACCTTCACTATCATATCACGAATATCCAATGTTGTGGGCCAACATAATAAAATAGGAGGTATTATTTTTGGAGCTGCTCTTGTGATAATCAGATCTTTCTGGTTTTCACTTCCTGTTCTGCCTTTAAAAGTCATGTGGCAAAACAATACCTGAAAAATTTCCTATTTGCTTTGCAGTCATCCATTCCATTCTTGTATCCCAACTATCCATAGAACAGAAATGTTCAATGTCATTTCAAACATTGCTTACCTACCTTGACTCAATGCACAAGCAAATAAGTATTCTGCAGTGACTGTTACTATAAAATATAAACTCATAAAATATCTATTTACCTTTATTATTTTACCTTGGACTTTCCACTTAGAATGAGGTCATAACTAATATGAATAAAAAAGAAATTTCATACTAAATCATTACTTGGGGGAGGGTTTCTGTGAAGTGATTGATAAATAAGAATTAAATATTTAAATGGAGCTATGCAGTTTTAATAAAAAACAGCTGATATGGGATGTTCCTTCTGTGGTGTGATTAATGGAGACATGCTTCAGAGACATTTTGAAGTGGTGCTCAGGGACTTAAGCTGTGTGACACTCATTAACGCCAATGGCAGCTGAACAGTCAGATCAGTGTGTACCACTTTGAAATGTAATTTTGCTTCAGTAATGGTTTACATAGTATTTTAAACTGTTTTAAGAACTAAGCACTTGAAAGGAAATATTTTATGCAGATTTGGTTCTTCAAAATGGTAGTTGAAGTTTTCAAGCTTCCATTTCAAGAATTATTTTCCTAAATTCATGCTGCTTTTCTAAAATCCAAAATGTCAAGTTCTCTAAACAACATCTTTCTCAGACTAAATCAGTGTAAACTGTATTGTCGGCAGAGTTCATTATAAAGTAATGCAAAATGTTTGTTTTTACTAGAAAATATTGAAACTAAATGAGGACACAAGAATTAAAAAATGCACAGAATGATGACAGCTGGGGTTGAGTGAAGATCTCTTTCCCTGTACTCTCCACTACTGCCACTTCTTACTGTTTTCCTGTACTGTGGTTTGGAACATTTCAATTTTGAACGAAACACTTAATGAGCATCCAAATGGAAAAGGATACTTGACTAAAGAGAAGCTTTTTTAGTTTCATGCAGTGTGCATAGATATAGTGATACTGACTGGATAGTAATTGTTCATAGAGGAGTTACTGACCCACATCTCAGCTAACATATCAGGCAGGATATTTAACTTTCCTTTTCAAAATTTTTATTATAGAGCAAACAAAAGCAAAAATGAAAAAAACAACCCAGAAACATATAATCACAATCTTGTTTCTTTACATTCTGTTCTCTATTTTTTTTTTTCTTTTTACATCTTTTGAACTGTTTTCATACATATCTCAGGGAGAGATAAGAGTACAACAATAAATAAAAAATTCCCCATTTCTGTTTAGTAGAAAATTGAAAGGCTGTATAAATGCTTCAGAATTTAGAAAGGTTATATCAGTGCTTTCTAGTACTCCAAAGAAGGATAGAAGCTTTGACTTTTGTGGCAATTCTTCAGGATATCTAGGGAAGGTTTAGATTGAAAAAGATAAAAATGTGGAAGCTGTGATCTTGCTTGGCCTCAGCTAGACAATCTGTCTGCACCCAACCATCTGATACTATCAGTCTCCCAGGCAACCAAATCCTGTTTTCAGAGGCTGATCAGTTGTGTTACTATTACCTTTTTGAATCAATTCCATCCTTGACTGCTCAGTGTGCCTTTTGGGTACAATTGCAATCACTCTTTACATTCCTCCCTTGACACACTGTTGATCATCTCTGATTTCTACTTCTAGGTCTGATTTGGGTTTACTCCAGTTAATTCTACTTAAAGTTTTAAAGGTTTAATTTATAGAATTTTTAGTAAATATAAACTCTCTAGTTTCCACTGTGTTAATAAATTCCTGATTCTTCTGTCACTTGAAACATATGACTTACCTAATAACCCTTTGTGCACAGATAATCACATTGCAAGCTGAAATAAACTTGAGTTAAAAAGTCTAACAGTTGACACTTATACTATCATAACTAGGTAAATATGTTATTTGTGAGTAGTTAGAAATAAATTGTAAATACTCACATGATGCATTTAGAATAAAAATATGTAAAATATCATGTTTGTTTTTTGTGCCTGTTTTGTCGATGTTATTGCTGTTGATTGGTTGGATGACTGGTTAGTTGGTTGGTTGGTTGTTTTTTTAAATGTTAATTTGTAGGTGCAGGGAGAGTTTGGGCAGTGATGGAGCACCTGTGATGCATGGAAGGTAGTACCTGGCCCTCAGAGTACTCTAAATGAACATTTCTGAGTGAAAGAATAAGTCCTGCTGAGCTATTTTCTGTCTCTGACTTATGGTTTTCCATTTGCTTCATTAAAGGTAAAGACAGAAGAGTAAGGAAGAAGGTCATATGGATTATAAAGTTCAAGGACGTATGATCTACTTGAACAACTTAATATAAAATACAGAGAAAAATATTGTCCCAGTACCATGCTAATTTGATTATTTTTTTATTTCTTATTAAAACTCTAATTTGAATTGTTTAGTTCACTTGTTTTTTTCTTTTTAGTTCAACTGCCTTGTCTCCATTTTGACTATGATAGTTTCATTTTTGCTGTTTTTCCCAGGAGCTATTGTTTTCACATATTGTGATCAAATTATTTGAGAAATACTTAAATGCAGATAGAACAGGTGAAATTCAGTTGTAGCATAAGCAAATGAACTGCAGGGTTACTATATCTCAAATTGTAAGTTAATATAAATCAGTGAATACATTATTTTCAAACTGAAGAAAAACATAAGAGAAAATTCAAGTTGTTAATTGACTTTCTTTGAGTTGAGTATTGTAGCATAATAGGCGATATATTCTCATGCTATATAAATGGTAATAATGAATCCAGATTGTTTAGATTTCATACTTGTGTACTATACTTGACAAATGATATTAGTAACATATGAATTGAGATTTCTTTATATTACTAATAAAAATAAAGGAAAAAAATACATTATTCTTAAAATGTTTGTGGAAGTATCTTATTTTAGAAGAACTGGACAAATTATTAGCAAATATATTAACAGATCTTCCAAGGCGCTGTGTTTAACATAGTACAATTATTCCAAAGATTATTTTATATGAGTGACAGGTTGGATGCTACACTGGGAGAATGTAAAATGATTTGTGAAGGATATAATGTGTTTCAAAATAATGAAAATATTCATTTTATTTGTTTAGCAAAATGTCAACAGAATTATCTAATTTGTGTAACACTGAAGACAGTATATTCTTTTTACAACAACTTCCAATATGAAGCAAATTTGTACACTGTGGCAAGAGAGCTGTGGGCTCCTTTGCTGGTGCAGCAAGAGAGGTGCAGGCTCCCTTGCTGGTGCAGAACAAAGAACTAAGAACCACTTTTACTGTAGGTGCTTACAACCTTTTATATCTGCGCAACAACTTGGTCACATGTAGGAGCCAGGGGCCTCGTGTGTGTTTACGTCTGGCTGAAGTTACTGCTAAACTTGTTTACTCATTAACAAGGTAGTGACTTTCTTTGTCCCAAAGTATAAGTTCCAACTCTGAATTGGTGCAGCATTGGCTGCTACAATTGAATGTGCTTAATTCTGTGGTACCAATTATAATTGATCCTAGGGTACAGAAAATCATGAAACATCGTTCAATTACTTTTAGGGTCCTGAGAAACTGGGGAGGTCTCAGTTCCCCAGAAGCTGGCAAAGGTATTCTTAGTCTTCAGGATGGGTTAGAAAGAAGACCCTGCTAATTACAGACATGTCAGTGCCCCAGCACTGCCACAATTATGAAGAATGTAATTTTGGGAGTTACTGTAAAACAGCCAAAAGACAGGAAAACACCCAAAAGACAATTCAGTCATTGGTCAGAGCCAATGGGACAAAGGGAAAGTCTTACTTAATTACATTATCTTCCTTTTATGACAAGGTTACCCATCTAGTAGACCAAGAGAAGACAACTGATGTTTTTGGATTTAAGCAACTTTCAATTCTGTTTCTCACAGTTTCCTTCTGGAGAAAATGTCCAGCATACAGTTAAACAACTATTTGATGTAAAGGGTAAAAATTCCCTCAAATGATTATAGTAAATTGACTTACATCAGAATGGCATCTAGTTAATAGTGCAGTTCCCTGGGGCTCAGTTCTAAAGGCAGTTTTCCTTAATGCTTTTATAAATGAACTGGATGCAGGAGTCAAATACAAAGATTTCTCCAAAAATAATGATTCCTTTTTACTTCTATGGAAAGTACAGCAGATACAAAGAGCACAATAACACTATTTGATAGAGCAAATTCTCAGTTACACTATTTTTTTTTATAGCACTATTTTTCAACATAATCACCTCCTTTAGCTATGCATTTTTTGTCAGCAATAAACAGGAGCTTGTGTGTTTCACTTTGGAGAAATCTGCACCACTGGAAATGACCCACTGTTGAAATTTCTATTGCTATTGCTGAAAATCACACACCTATCACCTCACTGTGCTCACATCCACTGTTTGGTCTCCATAAATATGCAGCCACTGCTGATTAATGCCAGTGGGTGCCATATTTTTTTCTCATGGGGGAATTCTATGACACACATTTGCTTCATACGGACTTCTATGACAATCACCATTTTTTCAGGCTGCCCCTCTGGCAGTCATGTGGCAACAGAATTTAGTGGGATATTGGCAGGAAGATTCAACTTCTACTGCCATACCACCAACATTCGCCTCTGGTATTATGGATCAACATAACAAAGTAGGAGGCATTACTTTTGAAGCAGGCATCATAAGTAACTTTGAAGATGATACTAAATGAGGAGAAGCTGTTGACTCCCTCAAGGGTTCAGGGGCCTTCTCAAATTAGAATTTTTGTCAATCACCAGCTACATGAATTTTACCTAGAGCAAGTACAGGAGATGGAACTGCGGATATACATACATACCAGGGTGTGAAAGGCTGGAGAGCAACTCCATGGAGAGGGATTTTTCTGGAGACTGCTGCTGATGGTAAGTTGAATGTGGGTCAGCATTGTGCCCTGGACCCTGGAGTGCATTAGACACAGCATTGCTCTCTGGTCAAGGGAAGGGATTATCTACTTCCATGTTTTCCAATTAAATGGGCATATCAGAGTAAATTTTATTCTTTATATATGTATATGAAATTGCAATACAATTATCAATATGTGAATTGGTTTATCTCCAGCAGCAAATTAGTTACCTGCTAGAGCCTGAATAAACATTGTGGTACCAAAGACTACTCTATAGAATGAAAAATATCATACAGGGATATGTTCTTCAAATGTGTTCTCTTGAGCTGAATTAAGGTAGAACATGAACATTTCTGTTTAGTTTGCTTTTGAGCTGTTTTCTGGACTAATCAATAGTGTTTGAGACAAATATACTTTCAGTCTGAATATAATTCACTACTGTGATTTCTTAACAGCAGTAAGAATGAGACTGCAACAAGCTACTCTTTTTCTCCATGTCATCAAGACCCTTAAAACCTATCCTGCAAGCCTTGGATCATTTTGTACTTCCATATTTTCTCATACAGTTCCCCAGAGCAAGAAGTTCACGCTACAGAACAAAGCAAAGAAACAGACAAAAATGAAAGAAAACCTAACTTCTTTATTGAGTGGTACATAGTCAAAATTGCATTTTAGGATTTTAGCACAAATTACAATTGTTCGAAAGTAAATTGGATTTTTACAAATTGCCCTTATTGTGAGAGTTTTACTCTAACTAACTAGAAATCTTTACTTCCAACTACAGGGCAATAATACCCATTGAAGAATAAATCTAGCTACTTCAGGATACATCTGACTTTACAAATTCACATATTCCTTAATTGCTCTGTCTTCTCCTTATAACTGACTAGTAGGAAACATTTGTGTTGTGTCATTATTTGGTGATGTTTTATGTTCTAACACCAATAGTGGCATACAAACTGTCACAAAGTAAACGATTATCAAAACAAGAAAATGTCAGATTGTTCAGAACAAAGTTATGCACTTGGCTATATGTGCAATTTTCTTGTTCTAATAACAAAAAAATGAGACAGCAATTTAAGCCTAAAATAAGGCATGCTGGCATAAAATGTGCTGTATTAGATAGTCTGACTTGATGAGGGAAGCTGTGGAAGACAGGAATGTACTAAACTTTTAAAAACAACTGGATGCTTATATGGATAAAAAAATATTCTAATTTATATTTGCCATTGCTGAAAAAAAATCTTGGAAGTGATCCGGTAGTCCAGATTCAACTAACCAACATTTGTCATTAGACAAAACCAGCAATATTAGGTATATCATATGAAATTTATTAATATTTTCCTTTTGTAGAAAGATAACAGTTTGCTATAAGCATCCTATATTAATTACTATTTCAAACTGGATGTGGGAACAAGATCTTGAAAATCACTCTTGCATTTAAAAAACACAGTAGAGTTTACACTATTGCTCTCACAGCTATTATTTACACGTGGTGAGCTACTGTGAATAAGAAAATTAACTGACAAAAAACATCCTTATGTTAGTCAGATATACTCTGAGCTGGAATAATAGTTATTATATAAATAATGTTAATATGTAGTTTATCTGGATTTCAGCAAACCTTTTGATACCTTCCATCACAGTATCCTTCTGGACAAATTAACCAACTGTGAGATGAACAGGTACAAGGTAGACTTCGCATATATGTTTGTGTTTTAGAGGCAGTTGGATAACACTGATACTTTGGGGTCACCCCTGAATTAGTCTAAGAATGAGACTCAGTCTAATTTGTTCTAGCTTTAACTATGACTATGACCTATTCTATTCTGTTCTGTTCTGTTCTGTTCTGTTCTGTTCTGTTCTGTTCTACTGTGAAGTGGCCTAAAATGCTTTCAGTGCTCTGCAGAGAGGTCTCAGTGTCCAGTTTTGGTCTGTCATCAGCAAAATCCTTTCCACAAGCAATGAACACTGCAGTATTCATTGCCAGTGGCACATAGCAAAGTCTGTTTGTTTTTTGTTTTTTGTTTTTTTTTTTGCTCTAGCCTGAAGTGTTCTTTCTGAGGCAGATCAACAGTCATCATTTTCTTTTCTGTAACTTGTTCTGTCTTGCTGTTTCATTCAGTTATGTGACAAACTCATCTCTTGACATGACTGATGGAACTGATGTGTCACATCATACGCAGTAATAGCTGACCAGAACAGAGTTTGCTTGATTTCAAAAATTACAAGCTTCTAGGCATAGATTGAAGAAGAAAAACATGTTTCCCTTGTTTATAAGCTTTACAAAATACTTTCTGATCATGAGGTTTTGGAACTGTATTTTACATAACAAGAGTGTTCAGGGAACGGCAGGGAATTTCTCATACTAGCTTCAGTTCACTGTTTATCCTAATAGAGAGGTTGTTAGGTCCATTAATGTGAATGTTATATTAAAAAGACAAATTTTGGGGATGACTCTTGCTTTTGTGAAAATTAAGATAAATTACTGCATAACAGGTTTTTTTTTGTTTTGTTTTTAATGAAAAATCAGTTCTCTGTGATTTTGCAAAGATGCTGAAATATAAATTACTAAATTATTTTCTTCAGTAGATAATTTCCTTACATAGCACTTTTGAAACTATGAGTCTAATGAAACTCAAAGGTTTAAAGTATATGCAAATTTCTCAAAAACAGGAATAATTACCTTTTTTACTTGTTTCCATTTGCCAGTTCTGTTTATGCAGAATTACTTTGTTCAGTAGTAACACGGTAATGTTGAGATTAAAGTTTGTTTTGCTTCTAATTTATTCCTGTAGTAAACTGTAGCTATTAATATCTCATTTTTTTTAATTTCCTGTTTTCCAAGGATAGGGTAATAACATAAATGTTTATATTTTGTTATTTAATTCTATTATCACTGTCTTTGCTCACTGGATAATGACATTTTTGCCTGTAAAATAGAATACATTCAAATGACTTAGGATGCCAAGGATTATCTGTGTCGAGTAAGACAGTTTATTAACAGCTTTGTTTGTGGAAAATGATATGATCTGAAACTTACTGTCTTCTGGTATGAAAATGTAAAATAAGAATATGAAAAAAGCAACATCTTTCACACTCACAATAAACATGCCCTTAGCTGTATTCATTATGCTTATTTCTCTGTATATGCAGAGTGATCTGTAAATTGGCTGAGCAAGCAAAGACTTAATGAACAGGGCCGTACAGAACAGAAAAAAAGCATTTCTAAGAGAGAAACACAGTATCCTAATTATTAAAACCTGTATAAATTCCTTGAAATGCTACATATTATGAAGTATTTTCAGTCAGGGGGTTCTGTAAGAGATTTTAGTTATAAAATATTTTATTGCAAGTTTATAACCTTGACCAGCTTCATATGAAGGAGCATGGCTTCACATTGCATGCTGAAAGAAAGATAATTCATTCAAATTACCTGCATTGCAGCTGAGCAACTGTTAAACTCTGAAATCCTATGGCATTTAATGCTACCTCCCAGCCATTTTGAAAGCAAGTTGTCAAAGGTTCATATAATTCATTTCTCACGCACTATGCTGGAGACAGAAAATTACTGTCAGTACTCAGTATAGTGGTTTTTATCATTTTCTAGAACAAAAGACATTTTTTTTCTTTATTTATTTTCTCCTTTTTTTTTTTTTTTTTTTTTTCCTCTCTTTCTCTTCAAGGGATTTAGACAGTGAGAGCTTTGTCAGCTTTTTTGGCCATGAACCTTAAAGAACTCACTCAGTTTAACAACCTTAATATCCTTGCAGTACTATAAATAAGGATCTGTTTTCCCAAGGTAGGCAGCATTTCAGGAGCAGGCACAAAAGAGAAATGAAAAAAGAGTAAAAACAAACAATGATAGTTCAAACTGGGCAATCACAAGACTATGTCTTTTGATACTGAGGATGCCAGGTTGCTGTAAATTATCATTGCATTGAAGGGGATTATATTTTGTATGCACCTAAGTAGTTTAGGCAAAGAAATTGCATAGCATCTTTTCTAGCAACACAGGTGACCTTGTTTAATCAGATTATTAAAACTTAATGAGGATAGACTGGGAGTGCTGTTGACAATTGTTCCCCTGAAGTAATCAATGTTTCAAAGTGAGATTCATGGAGCAGATGGATGACAGTAAGTTTTTTTATTTTCTGACTCCCCCCAAACCCTACTTACTTTACAGGAAATATTAGTGTCTCTCATAATCTCTTCCATTCCTGTACTTATTTACATCCTTGTACAACATAAGGTCTGATGTGGTCAGTGTGTTCATTTTCATGGCCATGCTTCAGCCTTTCTCTCATGCGCACCGTTGTTTGCTTTCCAGTAGTGATTCCCCTTAGAGCAGCAGGACTTGAGTACTGCTGCAGGCTTCCTAACATTACAGCCCTGCAAATGTCAAATGTTGTTCCAGAGAAGCCTGCTGGCTCAGTGGTATTCGTTTGCTTGGATCTCCCCACTCTGGGCTCTTCTGAGCTTTCTCTTCTTCTTTCTGCCCTCAAGAGCATTATGCTTGGCATACTTCCCAACCCTGCAATAGTCATGACAGAAATGGAACAATGTATTCTCAATTGAGCCAGTTCCGTAGGCTGCTCAAGGGCCCTTATGAGGAGAACAGACCATACATTTTTAACAATTTTGCTAGAAATATAGTCCTTATCAATGAGGAACCAATAACTGCGTATTTCAAGCACTTTTTCTGGATTTATAACAGTGATATTTTTTTTCCCTTGTGTGCTAACAGAAAAGTTCAGGTTATTGCTTAAATGTATTGAATTTCATGAACTTCAAACCAGATTTGGTAGTAATGGACTGTATATAATTAAATACTAGCCTGTTAGCCTATTTATTTTAAGCTGTCAACATAGTTGTTGTGCTTTTTAATCCCATGGAGATCTCTTCCAGCGTTTATGTTATATCTGTACTTAAGTAAAGAATAATAATAATTTAAAAAAAAGATCTGAAAATCAGGAATTCTATGGAAATTTTAGCGTCCAGAAATAAAATAAAATGATAAAAAAAAAGATTAATTTTACCAATTAATACTTTGTGGTATTCTTTCCCCACATTGTCCCCTCTAAATGCATCTTTTTATAAAGTTCAAGGGATTACAGGGATATGACCAACTGAATGCAGATGCCTTATTTGCAAATCTTACTGAATTTCCTTATCTCTTCTAAATTAAGTCTAAATAAATCCACAAACTGAAGATCCGTCTGTACAAAACAATGAGAATAAAGGAAGGGAAAAGGAACAACAAAAGGAAAGAAAGCCCAGGAAATATATCTTTTTCCACTTGACAGGCTAGACACCTGCTGTTGAAAATCATATGAAAGGTATTAACGTCATCTTTGCATTTGCAAACAGGAGAGAAAAATTGAATATTTAAGATGTGGTCTTTAGCTTGTGGGAAAAGATTGTTTCAAAGGTTTATAAGGTAAAGAGAATGCTAATGTTATGTGCAGAAAGGAAAGAATCTGGGACTGCAGAAAGTTGACAGAGTCCATCAGTTATTATAGGAGCACCACAGAAAGGAAGAAATCTACTTCTGTGAATTAAGCACACTAGCAACAGCCTTCAGACTTGAACTGAGACTCTTGAATATAGAAGACCTAGAAATGTCAAGGCTGATATTATTTTCTATTCTAAAATTATCTTCTGGCTCTTTTCCTAGTGAAGAAAATAATCTTTGGAGAGATAAGTGAATGGTAAGCAAATTTTAAGTTTTTATTTAGGTCTATTCAGGAACCTGCGTCTCATCTGTGCAAGATCCTGTATCTCATAATATCTGTCCAAGTCACTGTAAGCGATGCAAGTGGCACTTGTCATCTGATATTTCTTCTATAAGCCTCTCCCAAGAAACAACTTCCACTACTTTAACTAGATTTAAAAAATTGAAGAAATGTGTTGGGTAGCTTGACTGGAAGTGAGTTCTATAGATTTGGACAAGTTCTGAAAAGACTGGAAAAGAGAGGAAAAGAGAAGTGTCTATAAAATCAAGGATCTCAGAGTCGCTAATTGGAGTGAGATACAGTCCTCTGCTGTAAATTTCAACATCTCTGTTACTACACAAAGCATACAATGAGAGGTAACAGCAATTAAATCTTCTTGTCCCACAGGAACTATAAGGAAAATAAGAATTATTTTGTCTGTTTAAAGGTTAGAATCATAGAATCATTTTGGCTGGAAAAGATCCTTAAGATTATCAAGTCTAACTCTCAGTCTAATGCTACCAAGTCCATGACTAAACCATGCCCCTAAGTTCAGTGTTCACATCTCAGATAAGTAACTGGTATGGTAAGAATTTTGGGGACGATTATTCATAAAAAATAATTTTTGAGTAAAGTAACTCTAAGCACTGCTAGCAACACTCCAGAGGCAGTGAAAGCTCTCTGAGAGTCTACTAGCAGTTAAACAAGGATGTTCATACTAGGAATGGATAGAATGTTTTCCTCAAAATGTACATCTCAACAAAAACTGAAACATTTCAGAGGTGTATTGATTTTGCTGACCTTTTCAACAGTAATTATTTCAGATGTAAGATAGAGTCTCAATTACTTTCAGATAAAGAAAAATGACATACAAACACACAGAAAAACACTATCTTTCTCCATTTAATATTAGGCTTTTTGAGATATTTATTTTATTAAAAAAGGAGGGATGTAAGACTGTTTCCATTTTAGTCTGTAAGTAAATATATATGTATCTCCAAAGTATATTTTTCAGCCATTTTTATTCAGGAGGTTACTATTTAGCAATGACATTTTCCCCAAATGTATTTATTTAGGATGGAAGAGTTAAGTTAACACAGTGATGTTCCATTTTGGATTTAGAACCAAAATAGTGTTAAATACACTCATGTTTTAGTTATTGCTGAACAGTTCTTGAGTAGCACCAAGGCTTTCTCCATTTCTAACTGCTTCCCACTCAGTAAATAGACTGGGAGTAGGCTAGAGGAAGGAAAAGAACATAGCTGGGATAGCGGACCCAATTGATCAAAGGGATATTCCACAACTGACCATACTACACTCAGCAATAGATCTGGGGGGAGTTTGACAAGGGTTGCATTGGGGGCTGGATGAGCATAAGTCAGCTGATGACAAGTGATTGCTTCTTATATAATTTCTTTTTTATTTAACATTATTTATGATTATTATAATCATCATCATTATCATCATCATTATTATTAATATAGTACATTGTATTAATTTTCTTTTCTCTATTCATATTCCTTACAAACATATGTATGTATTATTTTGGTAACCTTAAAGTCAGAAGTTGTGAAATGTTTTTGAAGTTCATTTGATTTCAATTGATATTTTATTCCTGAAGGTAAATGAAATCCAAACATCAAATACGTGGACAGAAAAAGTTAAGAGAGTCCAGATATCCATTTCTGAAAATAGAAGCTAACAGAGCTAGCCACAAGACAACAGAGCATTGCTGCTGACCTGCTGGAACTGACAGCAGCTGCTAAGAAACACTTTTTTTGTTTTACTCTGTCAGATGCAGCTGTGGTAAATAGCTAAGGATCTGGATTTGGGGCAAATTGCAGGTCTGTTGCAGTGCCATAAGAAGGAGCAGAGGATCCCATTCTCAAGCAGTTTGAGATGCTATTGTTACCTCCCAGACTCACAATCCAGAATATTCCATCTGAAGAAAGAATTTCTGAGCAATAGTCTGAAGAAATAAATGCTCGTATATACCAGGAGGTTCTTTTTGTTCTTGTGATAACTACTGTGAATTCTTTAATAATAACACAAAGAAGTTTTCTTTCCAGAATCACAGCTAGCAGTAAGGTAAAATGCAGGAGTTCTGAGTGTAAAACTTTAAGATTTTCAGTTGTAAGATCACATTATTTATAACGTGGGCCTTGGCTTGCAGTCAGGAGTTCAATGTGTGACAGTTTACGGAGATGATAGCTTTTGTTTAGTGCTAAATATAGTAAGATGTTTCTCACAGACCTTGTACTGTTTTGAAAGTTGTACATGTAAGCTTCTTATAAGAAAGCTAATGATTCATGCAGGCTATAAATGCAGTTTGAGAAAAGTGAGAAAAAAAAAAAAAAAGTAAAATGAATTAATGAATTAATTTCAAATTATGAAGAGATCATTATCCTTTTATTTTCCACGTACTCACAGATGAGAAAGTGATAAGGAAATAAGTAAAGGAATTTTGATCTGGAATCAGGACATTTTCTCTTGGACTTTCAGTGTGATTTTTGGAAACTATCTTAATCTGGGATTCACGTTTATATTTGCATCAAATGTAGACAACATTTTGTAGATTACATAACTGTAGGTATTCACAGTAGAGTTACCTGTCATAAAACCCTTTATAGCCCATGTTGGAAATCTTAGAATCATTAAGATTGGAAATGGCCTCTAAGATCTTCTAGTCTAATTGTGAACCCATCACTACTATGACAATTAAACCATGTCCCTAAGTGTCACATATACCAGTTTCTTGAACACACACAGGGATGGTGGCACTACCACTTCTCTGGGTAGCCTGTTCCAATGCCTCACAACTGTTTTTCCTAGTATCCAACCTGAAAGTCCTCTGATACAACTTGAGACTATTAGCACTTCTTCTATTGCTAGTTACCTGGGAAAAAAGACCAATCTCCACCTCACTACAACCTCCTTTCAACTGGTTGCAGAGTAATAATATCTCCCCTTAATCTCTTTTCCAGTCTAAACAATCCCAATTCCCTCAGCCATTGTTCATAAGGCTTGTTTTTCACGTCTTCATAGCTTTGCTGCCCTTGTCTGGACATGTTCCAGGGCCTCAAGGTTTTAATTGTAGTCAGGGGCCCAAAACTAAATGTGGTACTTCTGGTGCAGCCTCACCAGTGTGGACTACAAGTGTCCCAAAGACTTCTCTTTTCCAGGCTGAACAAACTCAGCTCTCTCAACTTTTCTAAAGAGAGGTGCTCCAGCCCTCTGATCATCGTTGTGGCCCTCCACTGCACTCACTCCAACTTTTCCATGTCTTGCTTGTGCTGAGGGCCCCAAGCTTGGACACAGTACTCCAGATGGGGCCTTGTGAGGGTAGAGTAGACAGGGACAATCACCTCCCTCACTTTGTGCAACGTTTTTCTCAGTAGAAGTCATAGTGTCATAGAATGGCTTTTCTTGAAAGGGACCTTTAAAGATCATCTATTTCAACCACGTTGCCATGGGCAGGAACAGCTTACACTACATCAGTGTACTCAAAGTTCAATCTAATTCAACTCTGTACACTTTCAGTAATGGGAAATCTAAAATTTCTCTGGGAAATCTGTTCCAGTGTCTCATCACTCTCATATCTTATATCTAAATCTACCCTCTTCCAATTTAAAATAATTGCCCCTTGTTCTGTAAAAATGTAAATGTTTTGAAATCACAGTTTTTCTCCAATTCAGTAATATATTAAACTTATAACAAACTATTTTGAGATATATTACCTGACTAACTTTCTTTGTGTTGAAACAGTATTTTAAAATTGTTAATACTCTTTTTTTCTTTCCTTTTTTTATTTTATTTTTTTTTTAATTACTATAAATAACTTAAATATGTAGGCATAACTTTTTAAATAGAGATTTTATTTTGTTTTGATAAAATTATTCATATCATGCACCGGAGGTGAGACAAATAAAATAGAAAATACTGATAGTTTCAATATCTAAATATAGTGCATCAAGAATATTTTTGCTTCAGGTTACTGTCATTTAATTATGAAATATAGAAAGAAAATACAATTTGCTGCAGCAGAATAAGAAGCAGTAACATTTCATGTATAATAATAATTTGAGAGCCCTGCTCTATATTATTTGCACTTATTTCAAATGGTGCTTATTGAGAGTAATATGCAGGAACAAAGAGGAAAATATGCAAGTTGTTCTGAATTTAATGCCTCTTATTCATTTCCATGGAAAGCACAACTGATACAAAGAACAGAATAACACTATCTGATAGAGCAAATTCTCAACTACAAAAAACTATTTTTCATGTAATCACCACCATTAGCTAAGCATTTTTGTCATGATGAACAAGAGCCTTTATGATGCTTCCCATCCCTGAGGGCATTCATGGCCAGGCTGGATGGAGCCCTGGGCAGCCTGATTTAGTGTGTGACAGCCTTGGCTACAGCACTGGGGGTTGGAACTGAATGGGCTTTAATGTCCACTCTATTATTCTATTATTCTATTATTATTCTATTGTTCTATTATTCTATGACACTGAAAAAATCTGCACCCGCTGCCACAGTCATCACTGCTGAAATACAGCACTTTCCACCTCACAGTGCCCACATCCACTGTTTGGTCTCCAATAAGCATTTGGCAACTGTTGATGAAAGCCAACGTGTGCCATTTTTCCTCATAAAGAAATTCAATGACCCACCTTTGCTTCATGCGTACTTCCATGTCAGACACCATTTTGTTAGACTGCCCCTCTCTTGTCATCTATTGGACAGCAAAAAAATGTAAAAAAAATATTGTCAGGAAGGTTCAACCTCTACTGCCATACCACCACCATCTGCCTCTAAAATTGTGGACTAACATAATAAAATAGGAGGCATTATTTTCAGAGCAGCTCTCATAAAAGATGTGCAGACCTTGCTATTTCTCATTCAAATAATGATAAAATAACTTACAATCACAGGTCCTGCTAATGTCAAACTCATCTCTTCCCTTTCGTCTTAAAAATTCTGCACAAAGGAAACAAAGGAAACAGTTTGAAGGAACGTGTGCAGTCAAGTGACCATGGAGCTCTGCATACTGCATGCCTTATACGTCTCCTCTAAATTTTACTTTTCTCATTCCCAGAACTATTCCTATCTCCTGTTAACTTCCTGCTCTGTTTCCTTTTGGATTGAAAGCAATTTCTAATGCCTATTAAAAGTGAGTAGGAATTAATTATGTGTATATATTTATGGTATTCACTCCTTAAAATACTATTCACTCATTTCTTCGTAAGTATATAATCTTTTTATTATAAGATGAGGGGGAAAAGAACATGAAGAGCTGAATAGAAACTGAGATAGCAATAGTTAACATTAGTAGCAATTTAAAGGCTATTATGCCAATAGTTTGCTTTGACAAGTGCTATAGGTTAGTTTTTGATGGTTGATATAAACAGACACCATAAACATAGCTGAAATTAAAAGATGTTGAAGAAAAATTGAAGTATATGTTGGAATTCACATGGAATTTAACTACCAGTTTCTAAAAAGTAATCTTCACAACGTTCCCTAAGTAGACTTTGAAACATTCTTTTATTTTTTTAATGGTGCAACTTACTTTTTTATTTACTGTTATTCTTAAATGTTAGTCACATATGGAAATTAAATTCTCCTGTTGTTACTGAGACCTACACATACATGTTTATGCTTCCCTAGGAATTGTTGGTCAACTTCTTTTGTTAACATATCTATAGATAGTAGCTAGTATTTTTTATTTTATGTATTTATTTTATTTTGATTTGAGCCATTGTTTGAATCCTCTAAGGGATAGAAACTACAGAGAAGGATGTTCTCACCCTGGAGGCATTCAAGGCCAGGCTGGATGGGGTTTTGAGCAACCTTGTCTAGTAGGAGATGCTTCTGCCTATAGCAAGGAACTTGGAAATAGATGATCTTAAACTTCCCTTCCAACCCAAGCCATTCTATGAGTCCATGATCCAGTCCAACTTTCCTGCTCAAGCAGGTACATCTGGAACATGATGCCCAGGTCCATACTTAGGCAGCTTTTGAATATCTCTAAGGAGGGCAACCTGTACCAGTTCTTTGTCACTCTTGCAGTGAAGTGTTTCTGATGTTCAGACAGAATCTCCTGTGATTTAGTTTGCACCTGTTGTCTCATTCTGTCACTGGCCATCACCAGGCAGTCTGTATCTATCATTTTTGTTCCCTATTTCAGATATCTAAGCTGAACAGCCTGAACTCTCTCAGCCTTTCCTCATGTTAGATGTTTCAGTCCCTTAATCATTTTCTGTGGTCCTACACTGGACTCTCTCCAGTGTGTCCATGTCCCTCTTTTACTGTAGAGCTCCAAAATGGACACAGTGCTTCAAACTGTGACCTCACTAGTTGACCGTAGTTAGGATACTCATAGAATTTCTTTGATATAGAATTTTTTCTTCCTTGTTTGCTTGGTTTTTGTTTTCTGTTTTTTTTTTTGTTGTTGTTGTTGTTGTTGTTTTTGTGGGTTTTTTTTTTTTTTTTTTTTTAACCCTAATAGTTACCATGCAGAGCTTCTTGGAATTTATACGCAGATTATTATGAGGTAGAACTCTCTCCTTCAGGACATCTTCTATTATCAATAGACAATGTATGGTAACTTTTGTTTTCAAAAGTTATTCCCTGACTATTGTAGTAATGAAGAAAAAAAAAAAGTAAATTTGGTCCTGAAGTTAGCTAGGGTTTTGATGGGATTACAGCAGGTAAAAAGGACTGATGTGATTTCAGGAAAAAAAAACAAAAACAAAAACAAAAACAAAAACAAAAACAACAAAAAAAAACCCATACTTTTATGGATGGGATCATCACTCCGAGTAATAAGAAACATGTTCACATGGAAAAAAGATATTACTGAATTTCCACTAGTAGAAATTGGAACTGTAAAACCATCTATAACTTTAAATATAGAAGTGTTTGTGTTTTATCTAGTATTAGGTTCCTTGCTCCCAGATATTTATTACGTGGATCAGTGTTCTAAAATCTTCAGTAGATGATGCAACTCTACCATCATATTCATATATACATATATATATTATATATATATATATATTTAATGCTGTCTTTCCATAAGTGTTATCCTGGGAATTACAGGGTCCATTTCTGCCAGACCTTCAAAAAATGCCTTTCTTTCTCTCAATCTCTCTCTCTCTCTCTCTTTTTTTTTTTTTTTTTTTTTTTGTGTGTGTGTGTGTGTGTGTGTGTGTGTGTAGTAACACGTAGTAATACAGCAGCAATGTAACACAACTGAGATTTAAGAAACAATATCATGAAACAAGGCCATATATTGTTAGAGAATACTAATGAGGAAATAACATTTAGTAAATTTTGCTTGGAAAATAAGGTGGAGGAAATGACTTTATTTTGCAGAGGATTTTGCTCCAATGACTTTCGTGTTTGCCTTAAATTGTTGTATGTTAGTCCCAGAAACCTTGGAGATAGCCATTATTATTCTGATACTAAAAAACCTGTACTGTTTGGTTGAATTCTGCATTGCCTTTCTTAGACACAAAAATATACCTACAAAAATACATACTTTCACATACTAGACTTCCATAAACTTTTGCACTGAGACTTTCAAAAATCCAAACACATTTAAACTGTCACAGATTATCTCATTTGCTTTGTACAAAAGGCATACAGGCAAGCAAGCATGTCTAGAAAATATTATCTTTTTGACATATTTTGTTGTTACTTTACCTTTATAGATTATAGTTTTATTATAACATTTCTCTTCATGTAAATTTGTCATTTTCCTTGTTTCATATGCAGTTGATCACCACACTCTTTCAACCAGTTAGACAAAATTCCTTAAATCTCTTATTTCCTTCCAGATCTATCTGTAACAACCCATGTCCTGAGATAGATTTCTTCAGTATTGACTGTCTTTGTCTGACAACCTTTTATTTCCCTCCTGTGTCCATTATAGATAAAGCTGTCATTTCTATGGTTTGAAATCTTTTTTTATATTTTGTAGTAAATTACCTTGTCTTAATTTTATTGACTTTCTTTAATATTTTCTATCAGAACTGAAATTAATTTTTTACTTATCCATCTTCAGCATCTGAATGTTATGGTAAATATAAGGAGCACATTTGCACATTTTTGTGTGTATGTTATTCACCTTGCATCCTCCCTCCCTCCCTCCCTCCCTCCCTCCCTCCCTTCCTTCCTTCCTTCCTTCCTTCCTTCCTTCCTTCCTTCCTTCCTTCCTTCCTTCCTTCCTTCCTTCCTTCCTTCCTTCCTTCCTTCCTTCCTTCCTTCCTTCCTTCCTTCCTTCCTTCCTTCCTTCCTTCCTTCCTTCCTTCCTTCCTCCCTCCCTCCCTCCCTCCCTCCCTCCCTCCCTCCCTCCCTCTTTTTTTTTTTCTTTTTTTTCCTCCTTTTTTATTGAATTGTCCTTGTGCTAACCTACATTCCATCAATTCTCTCTACCACCCCACTGAGAGGGGAGGGAAGCAATGAGCAAAGTGCTGTACTGAGCTTTTCTACCAGGTTAAACCACAACACTCTCAAAAACTGGAAAAACAGGTTTGCTTTCCAGGACCAACAATTGGTGAAATGCCTCTCTACAGCAGAACTACTGTCATGTTAAGCAAAAATTTCAAACTGTTCAGACAGCTTTATTTACAGTGGAGTTACTGAGCAGCTGGGAATCACTACCGGTGCATCTAAGTGGTCTTATCAAGACAGCATAGCACAGTATCTTAGCATGCCATGTAGTTAAGTGTACTGAATGCATATAAGGTAATAAAGTATCCAAAGGAAACAGGATGTTTTAAAAGCAGCTGATTTTAGTACTCAAGCAGGTACTGCATGCCTAGGAAAAATTATTCTTTCAGTCAGTAGTTCCTAATATTCAAACAAATGCAGAATAATATCCAATCACTTCTCACAGCACTATGCAGAAATAAATAAATAAATAAAAACAAGGTAGTCACACTTAATACAGCGTGGTTTCATTGAATTTAATGTGAGCACTGACTTTAACTTTCTACTGAGAACTGTATTAGTATGTTTGCTAAGATATGCCACGGTCTTTCTTTGATCCTGGAGATGGTCATAGACACTATCTGCACAAATTGTTACAACTGCTGCTGTCATGTTAAAGTGTCTCTTTAGGACGGATACTTAGTTTGGATGGTAATTTGAGACCTTGATAACTGTGTGCTGTATAGAACTCTTACTCATTCAATTTAGTAGTCCAGAGGTTTCGGATACCAGTGATGAAGAATAACAGTTATTTACAGGTTTGGCAACACTGATAGAAGCAAAAATAGCATTATATATTGATACTATTCATCTTGAGTCTTGACTTATTGGGCTTTCTTAAATTGCTTTTCTATTACATGCTCAAGAAATCATTTGTTCAAAAAGGACTATACATGGTGGGTGGTAATCCTCCTCAAATTTCATATAGCCAGCAAATCAGTAGATAGTCATGCAAAAAGAAAAGCAAGATGAGTATTACTAAACTCTCTATTTGCTCTCTGAAATAAGTAGAACTGTCAGTATTGAATGAGTCTCAGCAATTCAAAAGGTAAAATCACATTGCTTCAACCATGGGAAAATGCTAGTCATCTTCTTTCCTGCGCGTATCACTTCTGAATTGCCTTATTGCCTGGGTTACTCTAGTCTATTCTCCTTTACAACAAAAGAAATGTGTTTTTCTCTGTATTTCACAGCATGAATTTTCTACAACTGTTGCAACAAACACAATTTTAATATTATTTTAGTCCTTAGCCAGAGGTACAAAAAAAAAAAGGGGGGGGAGGGGGGGAGAGAACAGGAAGTTCAATGTACAATGTTTGATTACAGGTAATCAAATGCTGGTCAGGCTTCTGAAAATTGTAAAATGTACTAAATGTACTTCCAATTGCACAGAGTTCATGGAGTGAAAATGCAGAACTAGAGAAATAGGAATTTCCTCAAGGAAAAGTTCATAAAACTTTCTGATTTTTTTTTTAATTATTATTATTATTGTTGTTGTTGTTAATGGAGAGAGTTGGGGAAGAGGATAGGGAAGGGAGTGTATAAACAGGAGGGGGAATGACTGTATACGTAGGTGGGTAATAATAGGACAAGGGGGAATGGTTTTAAGCTGAGACAGCGGAGGTTTAGGCTAGATATTAGGAGGAAGTTTTTTACTCAGAGGGTGGTGACACACCGGAACAGGTTGCCCAAGGAGGCTGTGAATCCCTGGCAGCATTCAAGGCCAGGCTGGCTGTGGCTTTGGGCAGGCTGGTCTGGTGGTTGGTGATCCTGCACATAGCAGGGCAGTTGAAACTAGAAGATCTTTGTGGTTCTTTTCAACCAGGCCATTCTATGATTCTATGAATCTATGAACTTGGATATGAATGTATAATTATTCAGGAAGGTCAGATTTATGCTTATGATAAACAAGTAAATGCCCAGGAACTGTAAATTTACATTTGTAGGTGAAAAAAAAAAAGAAAAAAAAAAAAAAAAGTCTTACATGTAGTAGGAGCTATGGTCAGGGCTGCTCCTTACCAGGGCTGCTCCTTACCAGCTCTGGCTGCCCAGGGACCCATCCAACCTGCTGGCCTTGAATGCCCCCAGGGATGGGGCACCACAGCTTCTCCAGGAATCCTTTGAGGCCAGACTGGTGAATGCCAGTGTAACTTCTCAGTAGTGAGGGACAAAATATATTCACAGTGGAAAGCACTAACAAGAACCTATAATGAATGTCCTATACATGTATTATGAATAATGTTAAATAATTACAATAAACAATGAAATTATATGCAAATAATGCATAAACCTTTGAACCAGTTCTTTGTTCAGGTGAGCTAACGGAAATTTGTTGTCAACTTTAAAGAGATAGTAGAGAGACCTAGAGAAGAACAGGTTTCTCATGGTGTCTAACAATGTTCTCTTACAAACTTACATTGTGACCAGTATAGTATCATCAGCAACATACAGTTGCAATTGTTTCTATATACATTTGCAGGAGTTAACAAGCTCTAGTTTGTTTCTAAACACAGTTTAATATTGCTGTAATTCCTAGCTGAAACACGTATTTCAGAAAACCATCCTTGTGTGTTCTCTCTTCAAATGCATGATCTTATAAAAATGAAAACAAACAAACAAAAAAAAAACCCAAAAAAACAAAAACAAACAAACAAAAAACCCGCTCCTTAACACTCACAGTAAAGGCACTGCTCCTCTTCACACCTTGTTTCTAGTATATAATACCATATATGTCAGTGTTAGACATTTGCTTTCCTGTGTCATTTACAGTGAAACACAATCCTCCACTTTGTCTTTCTGTGTGCGTCCATATTAACGCAGTACCTCTAAAGATATCCAAACAGTGTAGTAACTTATGCCTCATACTTTAGAACTATTTTAATTCAGATTAAATTCAGCCCTTCCATTCTCTTGAGAAAATCACACAAAAATTAACTTCTGAGTGATACTTTATATTTAAATAATAGGTGCAGCAAATCTTTTTATTCTGCCTGCAGAGAGAACTTTGAACATCCACATATTTGTTTCAGCTGCAGTAGCTGATTTATAATAGCAGCTTTGGACATGAAAACAATCAAAAAATCCATTTTCTACTATTTATCACATAGTATTTAAAAAAGATTCCACTGTATTATAAGATTATGTGATAGTAGTTTTAAGACATCCGTTCAGTTTTGCTGAAGTATTAAGTAATCTGTAGTATTGTTGTTCTAAAACGAAAAGGCCTTGTCAACTATCTTTCCCTTTCCCTTGATCAACCTGTCTTTTGTGTCATCTTAAGGGATACATCAGATTTGGTTTTATTCTGACTGATACAAAAATTGATCCCTACCTATTCCTGCAATGGTATTGAAATTCAACACCATGGAAGATTATTGTTCAAGTTTCTCTACATTCTGAGAAGAATTCTTGAGGAAAAGAAGAAACAAACAAACAAACAAACTGTAGAAGGACTAAGAAACAAATGAGGAACTCTATATTGCTACCATTCTCTTGTAGTTGGATATGATGAGCCCTACACCATCATAGTCAGAGTGTGTCAGGTAAACAATGTAATTATGCATTCTGCAAGATTATCTTTCAGTCACACTTTCATCTCTCTTTTGGTAATGGGCAAATACATTTATTGTTTCAGATTAAACTGATCAAAGTGCTCAGATAATTCAGCAGTAAACAGACCCTGTAAGTAATCCAAATGCTTATCAGTGTCTTGATGTTTAAAATATTAGTGTAAAATGGTGAATACAAGGCTATGCCGGTTAAGTTCTAAAGGAGCAAAAAATAAATTAGGCAATTCCCTTTTTGCAAGCATACATAACAAGCAGGGACACAAGGAGTGTCTCTCCTATGAAGAAAGGCTTAGAGACCTGGATCTCTTCAGCCTGGAGAAGAGAAGGCTGAGAGGTGATCTTATCAGTGCGTATAAATATGTCAAGCACAGGCTTCAGGTGGATGAGTCCAGACTTTTCAGTGGTGTCCAGCAACAGAACAAGGGCAACAGGCACAAACTGGAACACAGGAAGAGCCAGCCATACAGAATATTCTGTGTAGGTTATTTTAAAACAATAGGAAGAATACATGAAAAACTTAGGACTTCTTTAAGTCACCAATAAAAAACAATTAAAAAAAAAAAAAAAAAAAGAAAAAGAAAAAAAAACAAAACAAAACAAAATCAAACCAGACAAAAACCTACTTATCTTCAAAAGATGAGTAGTCGTATAGAAAAGAAATATGCAAATTTAAGGATTCAGAGAGCATATTCAAAGCTATTATTAACTATAAATAAATGTAATTCCCTCATATCCCAACTGAATTAACTGAAGATTTGAAAGCAAAGTAGTGGGTAAAAACAGATGGAGAATCCTCCATTTTCAATGTGCTTTGTAATGTAAATTGTATGAAAAAAAAACACAGATTACTCCTTCTTTAGCCTCAACTTTGTTTTATATTTTTTCTACATAAATGAAATTTATTAGACAGATTTGAATATAATGATAACTTCCTATGAAATTAGTTTATTCTTAAAATCTAGTTTAACAGCTTTAATTAAGTTTCACAACAAGATGATTCTTATTAAAACTTAAAGGAAGTTTCTGAATAATACTAAGCCCTCAAACTGATTTCTTTATCCAAACTGAAAAGCTTTTAGACACCAAAAGAGAACAATAACAAAGTTTTATTTAAAGCGGGCATTAGGGTGTGTAAAAGCCAATGGTGATTCACCTTTAATATCACTGACTGGAAATTATCAGCTGAATTTAGCTTTCTTCTGTCATATTTTGGTCCTGAGAGACATCTGTCATTTTAAAACCTCTAAGAGCATAGTAGATTAAATAGTGTTAATATATTTACAAGCTAAACATAAACAATATAGCTGAAATACAAATTCTGTATGTTTGTTGTGGCTTAACTTGGCAGGCAGCTAAGCAGCACACAGCTGTTCACTCACTCCTCTCAAGTAGATGAGGAAAAGAATGGGTAACAAAATTGGGCTTGTAGGTTGAGATAAAAGCTATTCTACTAAGACAGAAAAGGAAACACAACATATCTGTTGCTTTTTTGCATTTTTGTACATTGCTCTTTAAAAAGAGCAATAGATAATTAGTTTTCTACTCCTTGAAAACATAAAGAAGATAGTTTATCTAATCAAATTATTCTGTCCAGTTAAAACACATCTTTTCATTGTTTACATAGTGGTGGGTTTTTTTGTTTTTGTTTTTTGTTTGTTTTTTAATGTTATTGCTTTGTTGCATTTCTTTCTTTTTTCTTTTCTTTTTTTTTTTTCCTTGTTAATAAGGACTGCAAATAAAAGCAGAAAAAAACAAAACAACATGAGCGTATTTAGAAAAGCAAATAAAAATGAACACTTGGTCATTAGTGAAATTAAAATG
Organism: Phasianus colchicus; assembly: GCF_987193195.1. NCBI lineage: Eukaryota > Metazoa > Chordata > Aves > Galliformes > Phasianidae > Phasianus > Phasianus colchicus. Next base: position 128,558,532 of record NC_143436.1, read on the forward strand.
AATTCTTTTCTGCAGATGACATTTGTGGCTTTCAGAAATTTGAAGATATAAATTAAAAAAAAAATGTGAAGGGGAAAATGGGAAGCAGCAAGAAAACTAAGAAAATAGAGCAAATTATCTTCTGAATATATTATACATAAGATAAGATATGCATAAGAATGGTGTAGTAAATTTATATTTAAAGGAATTGTTGTCTATTCAATTAGAAATAAACTAGGAAAATAAAGTAATTTAATTTATCCCTGATTGCTTTCTAAATTGTACTCAGAGGGTTAAAAAAGTTCTGGGAGGCAATTTGCTGTCTTTCAGAAATAGAGGTGCTTCATTTAAATTATGTATAATCAGTAAAGAAGAATGTATGACCATTCACAACATGGGAATTCTTTTTGCTTTGCTGAGTACACCCCAGTTTGTACTTGATCTAAGCTGTTCTTTAATTTCAGTGGGATTCCAGAGGAAAACATCTTGCCTAAAGTACATGGGGTTTTGTTGCTAATGCATTATCTTTTCATAAGTATGTGTAGCTGACAGACACATACTGTCTGGCTTGTTCTCTTCCATTTTACGTTTCCTCCTGCTTTGCACCACATGTGATGGAAAGTGAAAATCTTCAAATAACTGTTCCACTTCCAAACACTTTCACTTTTCATCCAAAACACAGGGCAAAATAGAGATGAGATAGAGAAAGATAGGGATCAAGTTTAAATACAGCACTTGGCAGTGTTTAGAAACATTTCTAAGTTGACAAAAAGAAGGGCAGATGGCCAGCTTGGCTAAGCAGGAATCTTTTTCTAGAATTTAGGCAGAATAACAAAATGTATGAACACTGGAAGCAAGGATAGGTGATACAGGATTATTACATAGATGCTGTTCACTGTTGTAGGTAGAAAACTTGTACAGCCAAATCTCAATTAGAGTTGAAGGAGGCCAGTACTATGGGGAACAACAGAAAGGGTTATTTTAAATATGCTAACAGAAGAAGGATCAGAAAAACATTGATCTGTTACTTGATGAGGATGGTCCCATCACAAATAGGGATATAGAAATAGCAGAGACATATAGTGCCTTAGAATCACACAATCACAAAATAATTTCGATTGGAAAATATCTTGAAGATCATCAAATCTACCTATCCACCTAACAGTTAATTGTTAAAGCATTTTCCTAAGTGTCACATCCACATATCTTTTAACTCCATAACATCCCTGGGAAACATGTTGTAATGTCTAACTACCCATTCTGTGAAGAAATTCTTCCTGATTTCCAACCTAAACCTCCTTTGATATAACCTGAGGTCATTGCCTTACATCTTATTAACTGTTACCTGAAAAAAGAGACTAAAAGACTCCTTGCTGCAACTTCTTTTCAGGTAGTTTAGAGGAAAATGAGGTCTCTACTCAACCTAATTTTCTCCAGAATAAACAGAATCGTTCCCTCAGATACTCCTCATCTGTCTTGTTTTCTAGTCCCTCAGCAATTTCATTGCACTTCTCTGGGTGAACTCAAGCTACTCAATATCATTCTTGTAATGAGGGACCCCAAACTCAAGTAGTTACACCAGTGCTGAATGCACAGAGACAATATCTTCCCTAGTCCTACTGGCCGTGCTATTTCTGATACAGACCAGGATGCCCTTGGCTTTCTTGGCCACCTGTCACACTGCTAGGTAAAGTTCAGTGGGCTGTCAGCCAACACTCACAGGTCATTCTCTGCTGGAAAATATTCAAGCCACATTTTCCCAAGCATACACGAGGTTGTTAGGAACCAAGTGCCCTGGAGAACATTGTTGGTGATGGGCTATCAGTCAGAATCATTCACAATAAACCATTCACAGTAACCCTTTGAGCCTGATCACCCAGCCAGTTTTCTGACTAGTTCAGAGTACAACCATTCCAGCCCAGAGCAGCCAGTCTCTCTAGGAGAATACTGTGGAAAACGATATCTATGGCCTTGATAATTTCAAGTAAACAACATTCACAGCCTTTCCATCCACTAAGCCCATCATCTTTTTATGGAAAGAGATCAAGTTAGTAAGGCAGGACTCACAAACTCATGCTGACTAGATCTGATCAGTTGATGACACTCAATTTACTCCATGACCTTCCCTGGCAGGGAGGTCAGACTGATAGGCCTTTAATTCCCCAGATCCTCGTTTCTGTTATTCTTTTAAACGGGAATCTCATTCACCAAATTCCAGTCAACTGTAACCTTCCCAATTAGACAGGAATGCTAGTACATTATTGAAAGTTTCTTGGTGAGCACTTCTACCAGCACTCTTGCACGCATCTCATCTTGTCCTGTAGATTTTTGATTGTTCAAGTGGTGTGTGGTATGATAAGGTTACTGACCATTTCCCCTTGGAAGACAGGGGCTTCATTTTGCTTCCTACTTGTCTTCCAGTTCAGTGGACTAGGTACTATCAGAAGAATTAGTCTTGCTAATAAAGACTGAGTCAAAAAAACATTACTTATCTCAGGCATTTTCTCATCTCTTGTCATTTTATTTCCTCCTTACTTCTTCCTTGCATTCAATAAAGGATGGAAACTCTCAGTAGTCTTATTTTTCTTGTTTTATGTACTTATAAAAACATTTTTAAACTGTCTTTTACAATCATGGTCAAGTTTAGCTCTAACTAGGCTTTGTACTTCCTGATTTTCTTCTTCTGTAACTTCAGAACATTCTTGCAATCTTCTTAATTTTTCTGCCTCTTCTTTCAACATTCATAGTTCTTGGCTGTGTCACCAGCTCTGTAATCAATTGTTGATTTGCCAGATTTGACTGGCCCTTTCAAATTTCTTCCCTTTGACCAGAAAGATTGATGAAAAAAATCACCTGAGCTCCTAATCCATTACTGCTTCTCCCAAAGCCTTGCAGTCCTTCAGAAAAGTTTTTGATACCATTTCTCACAGTATCCTTCTAGAAAAAATGTCCAGCATAAAGCTAAACAAGTGCATAATATAGTGGGTGAACAATTAGCAGATGGGTAGAGCATAAAGGTATATAGTAAAGGCAGTCAATCACTAGTGGGAATCCCCAGAACTCAGTTTTAGAGACAGTTCTCTTTCATATTTTCATAAATAAGCTGGATACAGGAATCAAATGCATACAAAGTAAGTTTGCAGATGATTCTAAATTAGGGGCAGCTGTTGATTCCCTTGAGAGCAGAGAGATCTTGAAAAATTAGAGGGCTGGGCAATGCACATAAAGTTTAACAAGAACAAGTGCAGGACTCTGCTCCTGGGATGGGAACAACCTTGGATGTGTGTATAAACTAGTAAATCAAAGGTTGGAGAGCAGCTCCATGAAAAGAGAGCTGGGAGTTCTGGTTGATGGCATATTAAACATTAGTCAACAGTGTGCCTTGACAGCCAAAAGGACCAAACATATCTCGGGGTACATCAGGCACAGAACTACTTGCTGGTCAAGTGATGGGATTATCTTATTCTACTCTGCACTGGTACAGCCTCATCTCAAGTACAGTATGCAGTTTTGGGTAACACAGTGGAAGGAGGACATAAAATATCAGAGAGAGTCCAAAGGAAGGCTACTAAGATGGCGAGGGGGAAGATGTAAGGGGAGAGTCTGAAGTCCCTTGTTTTCTTCAGCCTAGAGAAGTGGAGACTGAGGGGGTAGCCTACAGCTCCCTCACAAGGGAAAGCAGAGGAGGAGGGGCTAGTCTCTGATCTAAAGTGACCATTGATTTGACCGAAAGAAGAGTATGAAGTTCATCAGAGGAGGTTCAGCTGGGATGTAAGGAAAAACGTTCTTCACTGAGAGGTTTGTCAGACACTGGAGCAAGCTCCCCTGGGAAGAGAACATAGCCGCCAGACTCCTGGAGTTCCAGAAGCTTTTGGACAATGCTCTCAAACTATTGTTTTTTTTTAAGTAGTCCAATGTGAAGTCATGAATTGGACTTGGTGATCCTAGTGGATCTCTCCCATCTAGGGATATATTCTGTGATTCTATGATTCTATTTAACACATTTATTTCTCTGTTATTATTATTACTCAGTCTGAATGCATATATTAAGCTGAAAAATTCATTATAATAAAACTGTTGACATTTCCCCAGTTTAAATATGTTCTGAAATGACAAAAATCTTTGAACTAGTTTCATGCAGTGATATTAAAAAATGGTCTTTTTCAATAGGTTGCCAAATGAACATGCCATGTGTGAATTCTAATGGTCAAGCCCCCTTTCTTGGTCAAATCCAGTTTTGCTTCAATTGATATAGTTGTAACAAATGAAATGCAACATTTTTTTTTCCCTCTGCCGGTTCTTCAAAATGTGATCTTCATTAAAAAAAAAAAAAAAAAAAAAGTATATCTGTATTTTACAACATTTATTGTGCTTTGACTTCTTTATACAATAAATAAGAATCCAAAATGTAAGATGAAAAGTCCTCTAGCCTGCTGTACTATCTGTCAGTGTCAAATGTAATGAGAACAAACTGCTATTGACAACATAGCAGCAAGTTCTCTTTTGTCGCTTTTCTTTCTGATTCCATTTTGATTGCTATTAAATTACTTCAAAATGACACCAATTTATATCAGACCAGAAGAAAAAAAGGTCTTATACTCAGTAAAGGCAATTCAGTCTATTAAGCTTTTTCTTTTCTTTTTCTTTCTTTTATTTAATAAGTATATATTTTTAAGTTGTTTATATGTTTTAACACTGCCATTACCAATAGGGCACATCTGTTTCCAAAAACTGTTGTCATATTATGTATTTCAATAATTTCTGCAATCTTATATTATTTATTTATTATTCTTTGTGAAAAACAAACAAACTAAAATCATCTGTTATGAACTGCTGTAAAGTTTTCAAGAACTTTTATTTTTTCCTTTTTCCAGCATTTGTACATCTAGCTCTTGGCATCTCATCTCTTACACTCTCTGGATCTTCACAGAAATTCCAATGATTAATTAAGGAAATGTGTGCCTCAGCTAGTTTTAAACTTTGCATTTTGGTGGAAAATTCACTCTAAATGATTCTGCAAAGAATCTAGTAGTTTTGTCTTCAAAGGTCAATACAGATACGATACATAGAAAGATGACACAGGTCTCCCTGATTCCTCAATTTAATATTTCAGTTTTAATTTCTTATTTCAGGTGCTCATACAGTGTTTCAAATTTTGTCATTTGATTAGGTCAGATCTTTTAGACTGGAATTTTTGTTATTGACTTCTCTTTGTAGGTTTCTCTTTGTGTGTTTAAAAGTGCTCCTGTGCATGTTCAACTAAAAATATAATTTAAGCTTTTTCTCTTCTTTCCAAACTAGATTTATCTAAAAATGTCTTGTTTGAGTATTACAAACTACAGGAGTAAGTGAGCAATTAACACGGAATAGAACAACTCTATAACTCCACCTGAGATTCCAGTAACAAACAATGTTACTTAAGTAATGCAGTTAATTAGCATTTAAAAAAGAAACTAGATCAAGACAATAGTCTGTTTTTCATATCATTAACTGAAAATATTCATCTTTGATGTAAGGATAACCAAGAATCTGGTTTATCAAAAATCGTTCTCTTATTTGGATCCTGAGGTATAATGAAAATTTAATCTAACAGCTACTAGTTTCTTTTCAGCATGCCATGCAAGTTAATGCAAAAATCATAGTTATTTAAACTGTTTATTCATGGTTCATCTTTACAAACAGGAAAAATAAAAGAAGCAAGAGACTAAGCATCATTCATGATGAAAAATATAGAATGAAGAACTAATAAACTGGTACGTTACAGTGAACATTGTAGGTTTAAACTCTTATGAAAAAAAATATATATATAATGCTTCTTCTAAGTTAATATGGTTCTTATCAAGATTATTCAATTTTTATATTCTACAATTTCAGTTGAATTAATATGAAGAAAAACCATCAGAAAGCACAAGGACTTCTTGAAGAAGTAATCCTTATCAACCTAAGATTACAAGCATCCCTGGTGGAACTAATCTTTCGGTTTCTTTGTTTTATGCTACACTGGTATAAAATGGGTGCATAAAAAATGTAGACAAAATAAAAGAGAAAGTTTTTTATATTTACATTATCTTTTAGATTCCTAGCAGGAATATTTTTTGCTTAAGCAGCTTCACATACATTTTAGAGATGAAAATCTTCAGTGTCTTTTGATGAACAGACAGTTAAACATGATGCTGTTATTAGACCTTCAGTTAAAGGGAAATGATGTTAGATAATTTCATGTAACATTTTTATGTTGGATACCTCTCTGTCAGACTCCCTAGAATATATATTGTAGTATTTAAATTGCACCACATGAGAAGTCTCATAAATTGGAAAAATAGCCTGTACTTAACTGAGAATAAGATATTATAATTTGATTCTATACCTGCTTAAGGGGACACATAATATGTATCACTTCCTTTGTAATTAGTTCTATAATTTTAAATGTAGTTATAATGAATGATTAATACTGTAACAAGAATTTTCTGTGTACGAATTTTGTGTGTGCCATAGATATTAATCGCTTTCATGTTAGTTCCAATGGGATATGGATGTTTAGAAGGAAGTCTCTTCAGTTCCTGCTGTAGACCGCAGACAAATAAAACTTTGAATGAGACTACTGAAGTAGGTAGGGATCACAAAGACTATGATTTTCTATCAACAGAGTTCCTATAGACTTTTGCCCTTTTTCTCTTTCTCCAGTCAAGGGCCTTGAGTACAGCAGGAGACAGTGAAGCCCAAGAGTAAGTGATGCACTCTCAGATCTATAATACTTTGTGAGGAGAAACACCCTTACCTCCAACTTGGCTTGGTACAGTAGTCCTTATTTGATACTTATAGTCTGTATAAGTGGGCCAACTGTCTTCTGCACTGCAAAATCCCTATTCGCTAGTTCCTGAGGAGGTTTTCTTCAGCCAGCTTGAATTGGCTTAATTAAGCTTTATTGTCTGAAAATATACTCCTTTTTTCTGAATTAAATTTTGCAAGAGAGAAATCAAGATTAACTGGACCAGATAAATGACACAGTCCATGCTCTAGTCTCTCACCAAACAATGAGGAATTTTAATCACTATTTCCAAGTTTATTTTTGTGTTTTATAAGTAGCTATTCTATTTAAAACGAACAAACAAATAATTAAAAAAAAAAAACAACAAACAATCATGAGTCAAGAAGTCTTTTTATTGATGTAAATGTAAATGCCTTAAACTTCAAGGAATTATTTGATTCCAAGCAGGATCTTCTAACTTTTATATTAGGCAAGTCCTGAGCAACTTGCTCTAGGTGGCTCTGTTTGAGAGGGATGACTGGATCACGTGACCTCCGGAGGATCCTTTCAATATCAAACATTCTGTGAATTTTTGGTTCTGCCAGTAAGTCTTTTCTTTCTTTTTTGTCAAATTCATTATGAATTTACAAGCAATTTCTCATATAGCTTCTTTACAATCAATCAAATCCTCTTACATTCCATCTGCAGCATTTTCTGAACCTTTAGCACATTTTCAAACCTGGCGTAGAACTTCTTGAATAGGGGATGTTGTGCATCCTCAGTAAGTTTGCAGACAACACCAAGCTGGGAGGGAGTGTTGATCTGCCAGCAGAGAGAAAGGCACTACAGAGGGACCAGGATAAACTGGATCGATGGGCCAAGGTAAACTGTATGAGTTTCAATAAGACCTGTATTTTGGTCACAACAACCTACAGGCTTGGGGAGGAATGGCTAGAAAGCTTCCTGATGGAAAGGGACCTTGGTGTACTGATTGACAGTCAGATGAACATGAGACAGCAGTGTGCCCAGGTGGCCAAGAAGGCTGATGGCATCCTGGCTTGTATGAGTAATGGTGTGGTGAGCAGGACTAGGGAAGTAATCCTGCCCCTGTGATCGGCATTGGTGGGGCCTCACCTTGAGTACTGTGTTCAGTTTTGGGCACCTCAGTACAGAAAGGATGTTGAGGTGCTGAAGCAGGTCCAAAACAGGGCAACAAGGCTTGTGAAGGGCTTGGAGAATATGCCCTACAAGGAGAGACTGAAGAAACTGGGGCTGTTCAGTCTGGGGAACAGGCGGCTGAGGGGAGACCTTATTGCTCTCTTTCAGTATCTGAAAGGTGCTTACAGCGAGAGTGGGGCTCGTCTCTTCTCACTAGTGACAGGTGACAGGATGAGGGGAAATGGCCTGAAGTTGAGCCAGGGTAAGTTTAGGTTGGATATCAGGAAACACTTCTTTACAGAAAGCACTGGAATAGGCTCCCCAGGGAGATGGTTGAGTCACCATCCCTGGATGTGTTTAAAATCCGTTTGGATGTGGTGCTCAGGGACATGATGTAGCAGTAGGTTGTTAGAGTTAGGGTAGTATGGTTAGGCTGCAGTTTGATTTGATGATCTTTAAAGTCTTTTCCAACCTGAGCAATTCTATGATTCTATGATTCTAAGTTTTTCAGCTTCTAGCATTGTCCTGACAGTAAGGGGGTTGAGGGTGCAATACTAGCTGGGAGGGAGCAAAATCATGACAGCTGGCCTAAACTAGCCAAAGAGATATTCCATAACATAAGACATCATATAAAAATCTATAAATCTGGATCTGGGGGGAGTGGGCATAAGTGGGACAATCAGTATTGTATATGTGTGTATATATATATAATTGCTATTATCATTTCTGTTTTTTCTCTCCTGTGTTTCTATCCTGGTAAATAGTTTTAATCTATCTTTTTTTTTTTTTTTTTCTTTTTTTTTTCTTTTTTTTTTTTTCCCCCCCCCAGTTCTCTCCTCCATACCACTGAGTAGGGAGCTAGTGTGCAAAAGATTTTGTGGTATTCAGTTGCTTGCCAGGTTATTCTGAAATGATGATTTTTTTTTTCTCAAAGATGTAATACCACAACAAAGATTCATAGATTGATACATCTTTCCTTTCCTGTGCTCAGTGCTCACAGTCCTATATGTTTTGTAGTTAAAATGCAATACTATAGCTGAAATTGTTGGGAGTAAAAGAATGAAAATAGAAAAGCCAGGCTCTGAGGCATAAAACATGAGGTTCTTCCAGTCTTATACCAACCATGGTACAGATAGCCTGGAAATACTTTTTGTTCTGCTAGTTTTATTATCCTGGAAATATCTACCTTCCTCTCAAAGCCCTTATGTGAAGATCTGTTCATTTTAACTTGCTCATATCCTAGGAACAACTTTGGATTGCTCTGAGACAGTTTCTATAGAAAATCAAGTGAGTCACTGAACTTAAGTGTTATTATCATCCATCACAACTCCCAGAATACACAAGATACAATCAGGAAATGCGATTAGAGAAAAATAATGTTGCCCAGTTAGTAACATCATGTTATGTCATGTTATATTGTGTTATATTATCATGCAATTTAAAGCTTCTCTTTCGGGAAAAAAAAAAAAAAAAAAAAAAAAAAAAAAAAAAAAAGCAGATCTGTCTTTAAGTATTAACTTTAAAACCTACTATGTAAAACATAGATATTAAGTATCTCTATTAGTCACACTTATCATCACAGCAGTTGTGGAATACTGTATGAAAGTTGTTGCCTAAAATCTAGCTCTGAAACTACATAAATGTTTACTAAAATTTGAAACCTGGCTCTGTTAATAACCCAAATATCCTGAGGTATTTATAGTGTCTTCAATGGCCAAGTTGACTTTTCATTTCTTCTCAATTAGTTTTGGATGACTGTTTTAAGGAAATTACACATAAACCAACAGAAATTAATATTGCTTGAAGAAAAATCTTTCCAAATTGGTCATACTTGAATTTTGTTACTAACACTGTTTCAAAGTGAGAAAATAATGATATGCATTTATATTGAATTTAACAAGATTATATTTTAGTTGAATTATGATCACTCATTCATTAATTGCTGTGAAAAATGTAGCTTTGAATTAATGTCACATAATTTTTATGGAACTATAAGTAATTTTGGCCATACGATTTAGCTTATATACTTCTTACTAGTCAATAGTTTGAAATCAAGTGAGTCACTGAACTTAAGTGTTATTATCATCCATTGCAACTCCCAAAATACACAAGATAGAATCAGATAAGATACAAAATTCAAGTATCAGGGATTAACTTTTCATTGTGTTACAGCGGTGTAAGAATCCACTGATAGCTGTGCTGTATTATAACAATCCATTCTACTTTCTAGATGTTTCTAACTAGTTGTATTACCACAGTCATTTTGTAAATATATCAGAAGGAAATTATCTTTCTCTGCTACACTCAGATATTCTACTTCTAGGAATATTCTTGAAAAGAAAGAAACAAAACCATCTGAATCTATGTGAATATAAAAATATCTCAATTAGTAGGATTCACAATTCAAGTAAGAAATCCATTTATTTCTTTCCAGGCATTCTATAGATCTCAGTGTACATTGTTTTAGAAGTTGGATAAAAAAGAATATATTAAAATGCTAAAACTAACTAAACAAACAAAATCCTCTATGTTGCACTAAAAAAATAAACTGTTTCACATCAGAATCTTGCTATTTGAAGATTGGATTGCATTATTCATGAAAGTCAAAAGTAAACCATCTGGAAGACTTTTTTTTTTTTTTTTTTTTAAGTCTAATTAATTTTAGGTAATTTACCTAGAAAAGAATGGGATCTACTTATTTCCTCAGTAGGAAAAAAAACCATAACATTCTCTATTTTTACCAGATAATTCACATAAGTTTCAAATGAATCAGTTGAATCCTTGATAGTGATTTTCAGTAAGTCATAAAGTGGTAAAAAATTCTACATAGTCAGAAAACGGCTAATGTTGCAGCATTTGAAAATGTTAAAGCATAGGTAATAATTGGACTGATGGTGTATTGATCTTAGATAATTTAGGAACATCTTGTAAATGAAATGATGAATATAGAATTACAGGACTTCAATGAAAATGATTCAAGTGAAGAAAGTTTATGAAAAACATGTTTTATAGAATTATTTTTGAATGTTTTTGGACAAAATTACATTCTTTTTTTTCTTTTATATATAAGTAGTAGGTTTGATGTAACTTCCATTACCACAGAATATTTGATCTAATATGCATCATATCTCAGTAAAAGTGAAAATATTATTTAAAATTACACTAAGTGGATTCAAACTGACTAAATTATTTTTCCTTAATGTAAATGAACAACATAACTTAAAATACGACTTTTTAAGGGGCTTTGATATGTTGATATAGTGGTCATTATCGTTTTTTAACAATGGCATGAAATAAAATAATCCACATACTTTACTCAGAAGCTTGGAGGTGATGCATTTATTCAGTAATGGGGAGCAAATTAATAAGACTTTGTTCTGGGTTATTTAGTAAGCTAGATTCAGAGAGCTGATGCTTATCCCAAAACAGCTGCATATAAAATTAATGAGCAGTAACTTTATGACTGCAAAAAGTGTTTTGAGGAGAACTACTGCCAAGTTTCAATCTTCAAGGAAGAAAATGAATAATAATAATAACAATAATTTGTACATGTGAAAAAATCAATTAGCTAGAATTTGGCACTGAAATCTTTTAAGGATTTTGTTGTCCTGAGAATATGGATATATTTCCAGATTCTATGAATTCAGGCAGCAAATATATGACATGATACATCAAAGTTAAAGGCAAAACAAAATAAACAAAGTCTTTTGAAATTTTCCTTGTTCTTGTCTGTTTTGTTTTTGGCAATGGATTAGATAGAGGTCCTCAATTTCATAAGAAGCACACAGTAAAGTATTTGAATAAAGATCTGTAGACAGTTTTGTCAATGCAATACCATATTTATGCACCTATATACAGCATGTAAATGTTTCTCTTACAAAATCAGTCACTTTTTTTCAGTACAAGAACCTTCTTTTTTTTTTTTTTTTTTTAATTTCTGTGTGCTTCATAATATCCTTTCATTAAAGAAGTTCAGACGCTGCAACTTTAGAAGTCTATCAGATTAGGCTTATTAAAAACAAAATTTATTAGTAAAAATATTGTCTTCTTCAGATTTAGTTCACATTTTAAAATTATGTGCAAGTAGCTTCTCAAAGTGATTATATTTTGCTAAGAGTTGCAGAAGGGAAGACGTTCTCTATTATTGGAGATAATTATTCTTTTTTAGGGAAAACTTTGTATTCCTTATTTTCTTTCATGCTGAAACATAAGGTTAAGAAAATAAATAAAGCAGTACTTACAAAACCAGCGTTAGCAACATATATAACTGTTATATAATGCTTTAGATCCTGAAAGCTTTTAGTTTCTGACATGAAGTAACATACCCCACTATAAAATGGAACTGGTGTTTAACTTGTCAAGAACTAATTTTCAAAAATGTATAAATGTCACCCGGTAATATACAATTGTAACTACTAACTTATTAGAGCAGCACTGAAAATATGTCAAATACGTCAAAGCTGTGTATGTTGTATTTACACATGACTGAGTTGATAGCAAGAAACACAAGAACAGTGTGACATAAATATACTGCTTATTTCAAACATTTTACCACATTTTTTTCTTGTCATAACTAAATTATTTTATAGTTACTTGATTTAGTACACTTCCCAACACTGAAATATGTCAATACTGAATAAAGCAAAACCAACACTGAATAGAAATTTTTAATGAATTCAGTTTCAACAAAAACATGAGAGATCAGATCAAAAAGACATAAAATTATATTCCATGAGATCTAGTGTGTATTTCATAGAGGTACCTGGTGTTCACAAAGGAGTGATTAAATCAGAAATCTGTAAGGAGCTGCTAGACTGCTTTGTTTATTCTCCTGTCTATTCTTTGGACAATTTTATATATTACCTACTACACAATTCTTACTGCATACTGTCTAGATCAAGAACTTGTGTCACGCTCTGATTTATAGGAGGGAGAAGAGGTTCTTTTTAATATCTGTATACCCGGCGTGAGATTAAGAAACAATGGTTTATTACAGACCTTAATCAGGGAGCTGGGGAAGGGGAAGACGGGAACTATATGAATTAGGGTAATGGGGAAGGGAAAGGGGGCAACAGAAAGGATGTGAAAGAAGAAGCAAGGAGTCTTTACAGGAAGCAGGAGGGAGATAGTCACCACCATGGATCCAGTGTGGTTCGTAGTTCAGTCATTGATCTTCAGTAGTGGTGGATCATTGGCTGTTATTCCATTGATGACATCGGTGACCACGGAGATGAGGGCCACTTTTCAATGGTAGTACCAACTTATTTATAATTCCAAAGTGGTCGAGTCAGCTGTCTTTGGAGTGACAGCTCAAACCCAAAGTGGTTGAGTCAGCTCTCCTTGGAGTGGCAGCTTCTGGCTCTGGGATCTCAGCAGAAACTCCTTTGTTTCTATCTTCTGGGCTTTGCCAGCAGATAAGAGAGAGCCAATTGTTTTCTCTCTTAGTAGTGAAAAGAATGGAGGATTAAATAAATCTTTTTAGTAATCCAAATATGGATTTCTCAATAATTGTTCTGGTTGTACAGGAGAGAATTAGCTGAGTAAAAATTAAAAATATTAAATATATTAAAATCACATCTTTGATGTGATTTGAGTAATGCAGTCCTCAAACTCATAGCTAGTGAGTGTCTACTGATAGTGGGGAATTTTGATTTGAATCTCCAGTATTTCTAGAAAGGACACTGGACCCGGATGATTGGCTTCTTTATCAAGTGTTCTAGTCAGAACAACTTTGTAAGAAATGCAGATATTTTGTGTGAAACTTAGTTTTGTGGGAACTTAGTTTTTATTTGTTTGTTTGGGATGATAGAAATGTCATTTAAGATGTCATTTTTCAACTTTTATATACTTAATATCTATTTCTGGCTCTGGGCTTCATTTGAGGAGAGGGAAATCAAAATGCTGACAGAAAATTTGAAAAGAAGCCAATGGACTGGAGTTTCTTCATGTTTGTTGTTAAACAATTGTGTTTCTTAGTGTTCTATAAGGAGTGGTGCATTTCAGCAGTGGTGACAGTAGGTTACCTCAGCTGGTGCAGATTTTATGAGAGCAGCATGCAGGTTCTTGTTCACTGCTGGAAAAAATGCACAGCTAATATAGGTGACTATGTTGAAAAATAGTTTTGTAGCTGAGAATTTGTTCTATGAAACAGTATTATTGTGCTCTTTTTATAAGTTGTAGTTTCCATAGAATTAAATAGGGTGCATTAGTTTTGGAGTGACCTATGTACAAGAAGTTCCCTTGTGGCATTTTTCTGAGAATCTGTGTACAGATCAATCTTCAGTTCATTTGGAGGTTCCAGTTCAACTGGAAGATTTTGGCAGTTTAATGTGTTTCCACTTAAAGCTAAATAAGCTAAACATTTTCTTATTTATCTATTGTTTCATGTGAGTCAATTCAGAAAATTTGCTTCTTAGGAGGGATAGAATGTATTTTTGAGTATAGTCTGAATTTGACTAAAAGATGTTCAGTTAAAAATAATTTTTAAATACCAGTACTCCTTTGGTAGAGGAAATAAAGGAATGCTAAGACCCAAATGAAACTTTTGTACCTTTGAACTTGAACTAATATGTTCCTCCTGCTAGAAATAATTAATTTATAAAGAGAAAAAGGAGAAAAGGGGAAAGTATTTGTACTGGGGGCTCCAGTCCTCAACGCAGTACTTCAGATGGGGCCTCACAAGAGCAGAGTAGATAGGGACAATCACCTCCCTGCCCCTGCTGGCCACCCCTCTTATGATGGAGCCCAGAATACTCTTTGCTTTTCAAGCTGCAAGAGCACACTGCTGCCTAATGTTAAGCTTTTCATTCACCAGGACCCCCAGGTCCTTCTCTGCAGGGCTGCTCATGAGGGCTGCTCCTAAGAGCCTGTATGGATGCCTGGGATTCCTCCTGCCCAAGTGCAAAACCTTGCACTTTGCTGCGTTGAACCTCATTAGGTTCACCTGGGCCCACCTTGCCAGCCTGTTGAGGTCCCTCTGAATGGCATCCCTTGCTTCCACCGTCTCAACCGCACCACTCAGCTTGGTGTCATCAGCAAACTTGCTGAGGGTGCACTCAATTCCATCATTGATGTCACTTATAAATATGTTAAAGAGCACTGGTCTCAAGACAGATCCCTGGCGAACAGTGCTCATTACTGGCCTCCACGTGGACATAGAACCATTGATGACCACCCTCTGTCTGTGGCCTTTCAACCAATTTCTTATCCACGGAGTGGTCCACCCATCAAATCCACATCCCTCCAATTGGGAGATCAGGATGTGGTGGGGGACCATGTCAAATGTCTTGCTCAAGTCCAGGTTTTTATAACTGTCAACATGCAACAAAGAATTATATTTCAGTTCAGCAGTAATATATGACATCAAGATAGTATGTGTAGATTTTGTTTGTATTATTTCCTTTTTTCTTTCTTAAAGATCTTGAAGGTGCATTGGGTTTGATCAAAACTACTTTTCTATGACTTAACCATTGCCCTGAGAAATCTAACATCTGCTCAGCTTTACATCCAATAATTTTTTAATCAATGATAGACAATTTTTTTTTCAACAAATAATAGGATATATATGGAAAATTCTCTGCTTGGTACGTGTTTAATTGTAAAATACCTCATGGTTAATTCAAATAAGACGTATTGGCAGGAAAAGAGATTGACTGTTTTTGTCCAAGAGAGAATGTCTGTGATGACACAAAATTAGGAACAACATTTTTCCTTTTTCTCCCTCTCACTCTTCAAGCGATTACTTCCACGTAGAGTCACAGTCTGTTCTTCGTATAGATGTCAGGACTCAATGCTAAAAGATATTGCTGATCCTGCATATTAAGTCCCCTGGGAGTACTAAGAAATAACGTCAAAAAAATGCACAAGAAAGCTGTATTTTATGCTTGAAATAATTTAGTATCTACATACCTGTCTCTCTCCCTTCCTTTTTAAAGCTTTATGGGTCATTTTGATTTTCTGAAGATTTAAATTAGGGGTGTGCTCTAACAGCAATTTTTGTCTGAAAATTTTAAATATTATCTTAGTTGAGTGTTACAAGATGAATTCTGAACATTATTAATTTTTGAGCTAAACTGATTAGCTTGCTATTTCATGCTTTGATATAAAAGAGTCTTGAAATTTCTTGAGTTTACAAATCTGATGCCAGACGGGAAAGTTCTTATTGTCTTACTAGTAATCTTTTTCCAGAAAAACATGCATGAAAAGTGGAAAAAATAGGAAAAACAACAACAACAACAAAAACGACAGAGGATGAATTTGGCAGAGAAAAAAAGTATGAATACTTCTTTCTTCATATTTTAGTATGGAGATCACTGGAGTAATGTCATCATTCTTTTTTCTCTGTTTGTTTTTTTTTTCTCTGAACTTTTAATTGAAACAAGCATATTTAAGCCATATATTCAAGCCTAAATACATAAAATGCATATCTCTATGCTGTAAAATACATTCTGTGAGTTTGCTTACACTTCAAATGGATACTTAAAATGGAATAGCCAAGAATTACCGATTTAACTGACTATTTAAACATCATGTTATTATTTTGTCATATCTTCTAACTAAAGCAGCATTATACGTAATAAATCAAAACAGCATTTCTAGATATTTATACAAACTTGCTGTTTTGAGTGACACATTTATTTTGTTTATATATTTCTCATTCTCTTAGATTCATGTCTGATTCTTGTTATACTTTTTCGAGTTTTATGCCTAGATATCTGAATGTCATTTCTATCTAGCCAGACTCATCATTTTTTATTTTAAATATGATCTTATTAGATTCTTAATACTGAATTTATTCTTTTTTATACTGAGCAAATATTTGACAGAGGCTGTTCTTAATTTGTAGTATTCAATTAGATTTTTTTAATTATCCTCAGCTTCTCTTTCTCATGTCAGTTTTCTTCATTACTTCCTTCCAAATCATAAGCAAATTAAGCATGAAAGCTGAAGTTGGACATTTTTATAAAATAATGCTACCACAGCAGCAAAAAAGTACTTTCAGTTTATAAGCTGCAATGAAAATAAAAGATGAGTTATGCAGGATTCTAATCAACTACAGAGAGAATAATCAGACAAAATCAATCTACATCAATAATAAAAGAAATATGAAACAAAGACAAATGATGATGAATAAGCCATTCTATTATTTCCTGGAAAACTAAAAGGTGCATAAAAGGTTAAGGTGCTGCAGATAATACAGATAGAAGTTCTTATATCTGACATTTCAAAGAAAAAATGTATAATATATATGAAAATTTATATAGAAATATAAACTAATATATATATATTATATAATTTGTATAGGGAATTAGGGTTTTGTAACCGTAGCAATTCAGGAGCATCTATGTGCAGTGTATTAATTTGTCTGTGAAGACACTGAAAGGCTTTTAGTGTATGTTCTTAGTAGCAAGTGTAATGAAGCCAAATGTGGAACAAAGTATCATAATAATTTTTGGTTTTGATATATTCTAAGAAGTTTCTATTCTGCTCACAGAGATTATTTCTGCAATCTAGATATTGAATACTAGTTCACAGTGCCATCCAAGAAAACAAATTACTGGACAAATTTATATAGCTTTTGAGCGTCAGTGGAATTAACATAAATACATGAAGAAATTTTTGTAAAAAGTGTAGACTCCATTCATTCCTTGTTGAAGTTTTCACTGGAATATTAAAATATAATCTGTGATATGTCTCTAGCAGTCAGAGAGATGCCAATCAGAGAGAAGATTTGAAATGAATATTAATTTTACAAGGAATCTCTGGATTCTATACATTTTGCCAACTATTGAATTATTGTGTCATATTCCCTGTGCATAGACATTAATCCTTTGATAATCTATGGGAAGTCAACTACAATCTATTTTTGTCATTAAGAAATTCTTAAACAGAAGTATGACAAATGAATGTATATTATTTGTATGTGCATATGTGTTTTCCACATAAAGCAAAGGAGCAGAATATTATACATGTTGTTTTTTTTCTTCATAACTTATAATTGTTTATTCAAAGTTGATTTAATTCGGCACCTTGGTTATGGAGTCCTTTGTAGAGGTAAAGGATGAGATAATTATCCTCTTTGGGATTTTTAGCACAAAAATGACTATTTGGGTCATCATTCATTTGCTTTCAAAATATCATGTATAATTTGGAACTTTCATCTGCTTTTAAATTATTAGTTTTCTCTATGATTTGTCACTGTGGATGGTCTGCTGCTAGGGAAGGAATGCCAGAAATTAAGTGCAGTATTTAAAAGAAGACGTAACAAAAATGTTAAATTTCCTTTAATTTTGCTGTTGTTTTTTTATTGTTGTTTGTTGGCTTGCTTACTTCCTTTTTCTTTTTTTTTTTTTTTTTCCATTTTTTTTTCATGATAGACAGCAAAGTTCCACACAGCTGCTCTCTCTCACTCCTGCTCAGCAGGATGGAGATTGAAGGGATGGGACAGTAGAACAAAATGATTTGAAAGAAAGAGAAAAAGACATGAAGACTTGAGATACTAGTGGTTTAATGAAAAAAGAAGAAAAAAATGCTAGGTGACACCAAAGAAATAGGTGAGAATCATAGAATCATAGAATGGCCTGGTTGAAAAGAACCACAATGATCTTCTAGTTTCAACCCCCCTGCTATGTGCAGGATCACCAACTACCAGACCAGCCTGCCCAGAGCCACAGCCAGTCTGGCCTTGAATGCCTCCAGGGATGGGACATTCACAACCTCCTTGGATAACCTGTTCCTGTGTGTCACCACCCTCTGTGTGAAAAAATTCCTCCTAATATCCAACCTAAACCTCAGCTGTCTCAGTTTAAAACCATTTCCCCTTGTCCTATCGCTATCCACCCTTGTAAACAGCTGTTCCCCCTCCTGTTTGTATGCTCTCTTCAAGTACTGGAAGGCCACAATGAGGTCTCCCCAGAGCCTTCTCTTTTCCAAGCTAAACAATCCCATTTCCCTCAACCTTTCCTCATAGGAGAGGTGCTCCAGCCCTCTGATCATCTTAGTGGCCCTCCTCTGGACCCACTCCAAGAGATCCATGTCCTTCCTGTACAGGCGGCACCAGCCTGGACACAGTACTCCAGATGGGGCCTCACAAGAGCCGAGTAGAGGGAGACAATCACCTCCCTCTCCTTGCAGGCCACCCCTTTTTTAACGCAGCCCAGAACACAGTTGGCCTTCTGGGCTGCAAGCACTCACTGCTGGCTCATGTCCAGCTTCTCGTCCACCAGAACCCCCAAATCCTTCTCCAAAGGGTTGCTCTCAAGGAGATCTTCCCCCACTTTGTATAAATACTTGGGATTGCCCCAAACCAAGTGCAGCACCCTGCACTAGGCCTTATTGAACCTCATTAGGTTTTCATTGTCCAACTTCCCCAGCCTGTCCAGGTCCCCTCCTTCCAGTGTATCGACTGCACTGCTCAGCTTGGTGTCATCTGCAAACTTGTTGAGACTCGATGAAATAGTCTATGTCATTGATGAAGATGTTGAAGAGCACTGGTCCCAAGACTGACCCCGGAGGGACCACTTGTGATTGTCCTCCACCCTGAGACAAAATCACTGATCACAACCCTTTGGCTGTGTCCAGCCAACCAATTCATAGTCCATTGAACAACCCATCCTTCAAATCTATGCCTCTCCAATTCAGAGAGAAGGATGTGGTAAGGGACCATGTCAAAGGCTTTGCGGAAGTCCAGGTAGATTACATGAACCACCCTTCCGCTGTCCACCGAAGCTGTCACTCTATTGTAGATTGGTCAGGTAAGACCTGCCCTTGGTGAAGCCATGCTGGCTGTCTTGAATCACCTCTTTATCTCTTATGTGCCTTAATATAGCTTCTATATTAAGGAGGATCTGCTCCATGATGTTCCTAGGCATAGAGGAGCTGAGGCTCACTAGCCTGTTGTTCCCTGGGTCTTCCTTTCTCCATTTCTTAAAAATGGGAGCATTGTTTCCCTTTTTCCAGTCACTGGGGACTACACCAGACAGCCACGATTTTTCAAATATTGCTCTCTTGTGACAGTGATAGGACCTGGGGGAAAGGCATTTAGCTGTATCAGGGGTTGCATATTAGGAAAACGGTCCTCACTGAAAGGATGTTTGGGCACTGGAACAATTTCCCCAGAGAGGTTGTCACAGCCTCAAGCCTGCCAGAGTTCAGGAAGCATTTGGACAACTCTCAGATATATGGTTTGATTTTCAGGTGTGCCGAGCTGTAGTGGAATTCCAAGATCACAGCCTGAACCAATGGATGAACTACGTGAGTACGTGAGTGCCTAAAGCGGGCAGGTTGGGGGGGTTTAGAGCCACCCCTTCTGTCTTTGCAATACTTCCTATGCCATCTGAGTCTGCGTGGGTCCCCATTCTCCCCCCACCCTTCTCTGCTGTGGCGCAACTGTACAAATGGGGGAGGGTCACATTCCTCAGCTTGTTCTTTTCTCCAAATTGTTACCGGGAGGGGTGAGTTAATTCCTTTTGGATATCTTTTCCTACAGCACCTATTTCTCAAATAAAGGCTCTGTCATTGCCTCTGTTTGCTCTACAAGAGTCATGACTTGAACTTAATGATTTGTGGATCTCTTTCAACGTGAGATATTATATGATTTTATGATACTGTGATCCCTTTAGTCAGTTCAGATCAACTGTCCTGGTGATTTCTTTTCCCCACATCTCAGCCAACCCCACCTTACTGGCCTTCATGGCAAGTGGGTTGGAGAGACAGCCTAGATGCTGTGTCAGCACTCTTCAGCAATAGCCAGAGCACTGATGAATATCAATGCAGTTCTAGCTACGTAGTGCAGTATAGAATGCTAGAGAGGAAAGCTAACTGTCCCAGCCAGACTCAGTACATTTTCTGACTTTTATTTGGTTATAATTTGTTGTCTTATATATATAAGATCATGGCAAATAGTCACAAAAACTCATCTAATATAGAATCAAAGACTCTGGTAAAACTGAATGAGACCATTCTGCCTAGACTGTGCTGCATATTGGCGTGAATCTTTTGCAGCCACTTCTCTAACCTAATGTCTCACTCCGATTTATAGGAGGGAGAGGAGGTTCTTTTGATATCTGTATACCCGGTGTAAGATTAAGAAACAACAGTTCAAATGTTGGTCCATACAGTTTATTACAGATCTTAATTAGGGAGATGGGGAAGGAAAGTACAGACACCATTATGAATTAGGGTAATGGGGAAGGGAAGGCAATAGAAAAGATAGGAAAGAAGAAGCAAGGAGTCTTTACAGGAAGTAGGAGGGAGATAGTCACCACCATGGATCCAGCGTGGTTCGTAGTTCAGTCTTGGATCTTCAGTAGTAGTGGGTCATTGGGCGTTGTTGTTCTGTTGACAACGACGGCAACGATGACGACGACCATGGTGATGATGGCCCCTTTTCAATGCTTTCAAAGTGGTCGAGTCAGCTGTCCTTGGAGTGGCAGCTTCTCGCTCTGGGATTTCAGCAGAAACTCCTTTGTTCCCACCTTCCGGGCCTTGCCAGCAGATAAGAGGGAGCAGGGATGCCCATCTGCATCCTGTTTTTCACAGGACACGATGGTATCATTCCCCAATTTTCCCATACCAGGCTGGAGCTATTCAGTCACAGGCCAGATCTTCCGCCAGTAAACACTCCTGAGCACTCTCTTCTGGAGGTAAGCAACTCTGGAGGAAGGGGCTTTCAAATGTTCCCAAAGGGATGTCAATTGTCACACGGTAGCACCCATCACTTGCGTCCTCACAAAAATCAATCAGAGTCTTATCACAAGAAATACCCCAGGCTTTGAGCCAAAAAACAAAGAAGGATTCTCACACCTAAGTATATGAAAGTATATTCAGAAAAGTATTAAATTTCTTTCTAGGCAGAGTATGAAGAAAACACAAAACATAGAAAATACCATGCCTCATCCCCCTTCAAAGTCACCCTGAAATTATTAAATTAATTCCTCTAAAGTCGTAGAAAGTAGAAAAACATTATATATTCCCAATACTCACACACTGAAGTCAGCTTACATGCAAAGTACATAGACTGTATTTCCTGCTTATAGAAAATACATTCAAACCCAAAATAATACATTGAAACTTGGATTATGATCAAAGTTTTATTACTCAGACCTGGTCCCTAGAAGAACAAAACATCCAGACTAACTTTGGCAAAAACTGACTATTTAAAAAATGATCTCATATTCTGTCTTCCTGGCTTTTTATGAACTCTAAAGAAACACATCATTTTTGCTTAGAAGCAATTAGCTCAGAGACTCTCCTTCAAACGTACACTTTTTTTTTTTTTTTTTTTTTTTTTTTAAGTTTCAGATCAATCTTATCTACAACAGAACATAAAGGTAAGAAATACCAGTCACTTAATTTACATCATATCTCTGTTTAGTCTCCATATTGAACCAGATTGTTTTTCTGAAGCATAGACATTTTTTTCTCTGAAATAACTTTGTATTTGTAAACCTAAGATGATTTATATACATATATATATGTCAGTATATCTTTGAATGTATATGTAATCTCTTTTACTGCAAAATCAAAGAATGGTTAAGGCTGGAGGGAACCTCCAGAACTCATCTTGTCCAAACTCCTTTCTCAAACAGGGTCACCTAGAACAGGTTGCCCAGGAACATGTCCAGGTGGCTTCTGAAGTTCACCAAGAATTTTTGCAACTATACAAACAACCTTTTCAGTGCTCTGTCATCTGGACAGTAAAGAAGCACTGAGAAGAGTCAGGGTTCATCTTCCTTGCATCTTCCCTTTTGATACTTATAGACACTGATAAGTTCCCCCCCCCAAGTCATCTCCTCTCTAGTCTGAACAGTCCCAGCTCTCAGCTTCTCATTGGAGAGGTGCTCCAATGTATTCATCATCTTTGTGGCAAAACACTGTACTTTCAAGTCTGTTCATGTCTCTCTTGTTTTGGGGTGGGAACAGATCTGGATGCAGTACTCCAGGAGCAGCCTCACCAATGTCAAAAAGAGGGAATGAATCATGTCTCTCGACTGGCTGGTGATGTTTTGCCCAATGCTGTTGAGAATAACAATAGCTCACTTAGCAGCAAGGGAGTACCGCAGTAATGGTAAACTGTTTATATTCAAATAACCACAGAGAAAAAAAAAAAAAAAAAAAAGGCTTAAACTTTGTATTATTAATTCTTATTATGTCTCTTTATTGAATAGTTTTGATAGTTTATTATTCAGAGTCGAGGTACTTTTTCCAAGCAGGTTAACTTTTGATAATGTCATGGTTTTATGTTTTTTTGTTTTCATTATTCCACATCAAAACATCATGTAGTGCACTGCGAGTTAAATTGTTAATGCTCCAATTCCAGGTACCTATCCCTATACATTACAGAAGTCATGGGATCTGACCCTTCTGGGTGGGGCGGTCTCTTACTTCCTGGCAGTGGGTTCTGGAGGCTGCTTTCCTAGCCATTCCAAGCTTTTCAGGTTTGACTCAGTCTCAGGAACTCTCTCTCTCCTATCTTATTTGATTTATTAGTCTCAATTTCGATTAGATTATTACATTGTGTTATCTTGCATTTTGATATCATAGTTAGTAAAATAAGTTTTCCTCCATAGATTTGTTGCCGCTGTTTTTTTTCCTCCCTTCCTTCCTTCCCATTCTGTGGGGCCGGGGGGCGGTGAGGGGCAGGGGCCTACTACCCGCTGTCTAGGGCATAGATTGATCAAGTTAACTCTGTGACATATAATAAAAGTAATACATTGCTTATTGTCTGAGCACTTTATTAAGAAATATAGTAAAATAAGTCATCTTTTCTTTTAATCTTTAGGAACTTTAAATACTTCAGATTACTGAAACTTTGAACTGTTAAAACAGAAATGAATTGTATACAAAGATGATCAGTATTAGTGACATGACACTGCACTAGCAGCAAAACTATTCTCCTGACATTTTTATATTTAACAAATGTAAACTATTCTATTTATGCAAATAATATACCTTCCTAGAGCATAAAAGGTTTATGTAAATTCTCAGTTTCACACAGTGTATAACTTTTTACCAGTTAAGATCTAAACTGACACTCCACTGTCCAAACTGCTTGCACAGAACTGACATCACAGTTTCTAAAATCAAATCAACCCAATCAACCAAGTAATCAAAACTATTTGTGTGTTATAAAATATATACTAAATATTAAGAAATTCTGCTTAATCTGAAAACTACTTCCATTTCTTTTTCTTTTCTTTCTTTTTTTTTCCCTATACACAGATAATTATCCATACTGTTCTCTGGCAGTAGTGAGTTTCTTATAAAATATTCTGTTCAACTGAACTCAGATTTCAATAAAAAATCTATCAGCCTTCAGAAGCAAAAAACAACCTGGTTAAAGTCTATTGTTTATCAATATTCAAATCCTATGAGATGCCTGCCAGATGTATTACTTCATATTTTGTTCAGTGATAGATAAGCAGTACATGATTTAAAAAAGTAGAATTGAATTTGTTTATTCAGCAGTTGTCATATTCTATCTAAAGATCTGATCTCTGTCCAAAACAGTAAACATCATGCCTTTGTGAACATACTCTAAGCTTTTAAGTCTCCAATCATCTTAATGTCCTTGTAGAGTTAAAAAAATAGCTTTGAGAATGAAACATCTTGACGTGAATGAACTGAAATGTCACCTGAATCACTCCACTATTCAGAGGGAACTTAGATAATTATTGTTCCCTGAACACAAAACTTCTAGAAGTGAGAAGTAGAACGTCCATTCTGTCTTAGTAAAAGGTATTCACAGAATCACAGAATTGCAGCGGTTGGAAGGGACCTCAAAAGATCATCTAGTCCAATCCCCCTGCTAAAGCAGGTTCCCTACAATAGACCTCACAGATAGGCATCCAGGTGGGTCTTGAATATCTCCATAGAAGAAGACTCCAGAGCCTCTCAAGGCAATCTATTCCAGTGCTTCATCACACTTATCATGAAGAATTTCTGCTACACTTTTGTATGGAACTTCCTATGTTCAAGTTTTAGGCCACTACCTAGTCTGAAAACCCCTCAGTTGTCTTTTTCCCAGGCTGAACAGAACCAGGTTACTCAGCCTAACTTCATATGGCAGATGCTCTAGGCCATTTACCACCTTTGTGGTTCTTTGCTGGAATCCTTCTAGGAGACCTCTGTCTTTTTTGAATTGGAGAGCCCAGAACTGGACATGGTGTTCTAAATGTGAGCTCACCAAGGCAGAGTAGAGGGGGAAGATGACAACACTTCATTTGGCCACTCTTTTTAATACACCTCAGTATACCACTGGCCTTCTTAGCCACAGGGGCATACTAATGGCTCATGGCCAACCTGTTGTCTACCAGAACACTCTTCTCTGCAGAGCTCCTCTCCAGCAGGTCATCCCCTAACCTGTACTGATGTATGCAGTTATTTCTCCTCAGCTGCAAGACTGTACACTTGCTCTTGTTAAACCTCATCAAGTTCCTCCTGACCAACTCTACAGTCTGTCCATTTCTTGTTGAGTGGTAGCACAGCCTTCTGGTGTGTCAGCTACTTCTAGCTTTGTATCATCTGAAGCTTGCTGAGGGTGTAGTCTATCCCTCTATCCAGGTTGCTGATGAAGACGCTGAACAAGATCTAACTCAGCATTGTCCCCTGGGGAGCACCACTAGTTAGAGATCTCCAACCAGTAGTATCACCACTGAAGGCAAACCTCTGAGCTCTGCCAGGCAGCCATTTCTCAGTCCACCTCTCTGTTCACTTATCTATACCATGCTTCCTAAGTTTCATAACAAGGATGTTGTGGAAGACCATGTCAAACGTCTTGTATAAGAGAAAGTACACAACATCCACTGCTCTCCCCACATCTACCCAGCCAGTGATGACATCATAGAAAGCTGTTAGGTAGCTCAAGTGTGATTTTCCCTTGGTGAATCCATGTTGACTACTCCTGATAGTAGGAGACTTCTTCTCCTACAACTGCTTGGAGCTGACTTCCAGAACAAGTTTTTCTACCACCTTTCCAGAGATGGAGATGAAGCTGACTGGCCTGTAGTTTCTTGGATCCTTCTTGCCCTTTTTCAAGACTGGAGTAACACTGGCTATCCTCCAGTCTTCAGGAACCTCTCCCATTTGCCAAGATCTTTCAAAGATGATAGAGAGCAGTTCAGCAATTACCTCAGCCAGCTCCCTTCTGCATCCTATTGGGACCCATGGATTTGCATGCATTGATTTTATCTAGACACTCTCTGATCACCTCCTCCTCAACCCTTGTGAAGCTTTCCATTCTCCAGGGTCTCTCTCTTACTTCCAGGGTCTGGGATTCCTACTACATTAAAATGTAAACAGAAGATCAAATATTTTTGTTGATTATTCATTAGATTAAAATTAAAAAAAAAAAAATCAGTTCAGTATTACATTGACAAGATGTTATAATAGACTCAAATTCTTCCCTGAGCCATTGCTACCCAAGCTGAAGTTCCCTGTCCTGAAAATATTGCTTGCATTCTTTTCACCAAAGATGAATTCTATTCAAGATTCCTTCTACTAAAATGTCTCTTTGTTCATTTGTCAGAATAATTTGGATTATTCTGAAAATTTTATATATGTATATATATATTTAAATTATTTTCCTATAAATATGTGTATCACATGAAAACTGTATTACAAAATACTTAATACACTGAATAACAACGAAGTCTTGAGGACTCCAAATGATAGGGGTCTCCACAATCTCTCTGGATAACCTGTTCCAGTGTTGCTGCACTCCATAGTGAATACTTTTTTGTTGTTGTTTGCTAGTGTTCAGTTTAAACATAAAAACCTACTTTTTTTTTTTGGTCCATTTTCTCTTTCTACTTTGTTTGTCATTACCAAGAACTGTTTAGCTTCAACATCAAGTTTAAGTGGTTCTATTTGCATTGGCCCTTATCTTCTGTTTCAATGGATTAGGAGATCCTCTCCTTGCAGGATGCATGCGCTGGAGTCTTGACTATTTCAGTAACACTAGTTACTGAACATCCCAGTCTAAGTTCCATAGAGAACAGGAAAACTGAACTCTATTCAAGTAAAGGCTTCAGTAATATTGATTAGAGAGAAATAATCAGGATTCAAGAAAACTATACTTCTTCATGCAGAACTTTATGAAGTTTACTTCAGTCTTCAGATTGATCAATCTGGATTGAAACACTGACATTTCTTATTTCTTCTCTATCTACTAACTCAGTGTCAGCTTATCATTGATGAAGACTTTGAATTCCAGGGTTGATTCTTACTATGTCTCTGGTCAATTCTGGCTTCCGACCAAATAACTGACCATTAATTTAGAACATAGTAGTCCAGACAGTTTAAAATCCTAATCACAAAATGCTAATGCACTCCAGTATCTAGCTGAGATTATCAGAAGCCTTATTTAAGACAAGAAATATGACGATGTCTATCATGCTCTGCTTATGAATTGAACCTAGTCCTCACTGAAGACAGTCAAATTGGTAAAGCATGATTTGCCATTGGCAAATGTAACCTGAGCCACGGTAATTTCTATTACTGTATGTTTGAGTTCTTTTAAAGATAGAAATATATTTTTTCCCAGATTTTTAAAACTTTGAGATAAGTATTTTAAAATCTCACTCTGTAGGGATATAATCAAGATCTTTCAAATTTTCAGCCATTAGAATAATTACAGTATATTTAAACTATTTTTACTTTTTTCTTTCTTAAAAAAAAGTCATAGGAATAAAAATAAAGGAGGGAAATACCTTTTGTCAGGGTGTTTCCTAATGTTATTTATACAGAAAGAGCAGAATCAAGAAAACTGTCATTTCAATTTAAAGATGTGAGAATGACAGAGAAATAAGCAGTTCTCTTTAATATAAGGAAGAACATAATGTATTCTGTAATTCACCATATGGTGTGAACATGAGAATTTACTTAACAGCTTAACCAAGGAAGACAGAAACTAACATCTTGAGCTAATACCAAATATGAAAAATAAAACAAAGCAAAACATCCTTTAGCTCTCATTGAACCACCAACTGATCTGCAACACATTATAAATACTTGGAGACCTAATAGCTAAGGAATCATGAGGGAAGATAAAATTATTTTGAAGATGTAATCTTTTATTTATTTATTTTAGAATTGCATAAAAGCATGTTCAACTTGAAGACAATGAATCAGAGAATCATTTTTACACTTATGCTTTCTGGAAGATTTAACTTTGTTTTCACTATTATTTAAGCATTTCACTGCAGGGGAACTGTTCTTAATAGTGTAATTAAGAAGCATCGCACAATTTCCCATTCACCATTTGCAATCTAGAATAAGAAATGATGTTGCCATGCACTGTGCAACAGGAGGCATAAATGACATTAAAAAGCTAAATGATAATTAGTATCCTAAGAAGTTGACATTGATAGACTAACTAAAGAAAAAAAAAAAGATTTCTTTTCACAGTAGTAACCTGAATAAAGATGATTTTGGAGCACATGGGATTTACATAGATTACTTTACTAGTTTGATATTCTGCAAAATCAATTTTGATAAGGATGTTCAATAGATGTTGCTGTTACAAGAGGTATAAAATATTTTGTACATGTTTAATTTTATTCTGAAAATTTATGACAGTTTTAAACAAACAAAGGAAACAAACAAACGAAAAAACCTGCAGACATACAGTATGTCCTTAAAGGGTGATATTAGAACCTTCTGCCAGGACAGATATGGCACCAACCTTATATCTGTGATCTGTGGCAGCATTAGGTTAAGGATCTCAGAGGAACAGGTGATGCTTAATTGCTCAGCTGACAGGGAGTATAGACCTGAGATCCATGTAGTTTTCATTATTTGGTGGGGATTTTTCTCCTCTTCACTTATTTTCTTTTTCCTTTTCCTTTTTCTTTTCCTTTTTTTTTCTTTTTCTTTCACCTTTTCTTTTTCTGCAGGGAGAGAAGGTTTAGCTACAAGAGTGGGGAAAAAAAGCAGTCTTAAAAATGCAAACTAAACAGATATATCAAACAAGGAATTTTTACATCTGCTGTCAATCTTTAGACTGTAAGAACAAATAAAAATGTGTTTAAAATTTAAAATTTTCATTCATATAACAAACAATTGAACTTAATGTTTTACTCTGAAATGCTTTATTAGCATTTTAGGTTTGGTGTTGTTTTGTATTACAGATCTTGTCTGTAGCTAAGATAGGCTATTTATGAAGGTAACAGTTTTGGTTGCTTTCAATTTTTACAAGCAGTTCTCTCAGCTAACATCATTGTCTATTAAAAATATGTGTTTGCCCTGAACTTGTATTTGCATGATTTGCCTTTCTGCAAATAAAATCTACACACTTACAGAATCTATAGAGGGAACAAAATGCTTTTGGGATTTACAGAAAAGCTCTATCTCATACACATCAAAGACATATGAACTGATGTTTCCTGAGAAAATCTCCCAAATCTGTCTAAGTAGACAGAACTTTTTCCTTGTTAAAGTAGTAACTACTTAAGCTTTCTGATGCTCTGGAAATTGATTGCTGACTAAAACCATGAGAAAAGAAATAGCAATAAAAAATGTTACAAAGAAAGGGTTAAAATGAAATAGAGAAAAAGGACAAAAACAAAATACAAAACAACAAAGAACTCAGATTAGTACAAAGGATGGAAGAAAAGTAAAAAGATGATAGAACATACAGATCTAGAAAATTACATTTTATTGGATGTTTTTTTCATGTCATTGAAAAGATAACAGCAAGGAGAAAGAAAAGCTAAACAGAGTCTTTAAATGGTGATAGAAATAAAAAGGTGTTTTATTTTCTGTTACTGTGCCCAAATCTACATTAGCATTAATCCATAAGAATCAGAGCAAAAAGGATTTCCAAGGCACATGCAGTGCTTTTTAGATATTTCCAGTGATCCAAACAGTGCCACAGCTGGTGAATGACATAAACATTAGTTGCTTTTGTAAACTGTCCAAAGGATTTATTTATCAAATAGCAAACACACATTAATAAAGACTTCTTTAAGGGTTTGTTCCATAAACTACCAAAATTAATGTAATTTGAAGAGGAGTTTGTTCACAACTCTTTTCTACTGTCTTTCCTGTAAAAAAAGCAGTGGCTGAGAGGCTTTGAGCATGCCAATGCCATCTCCAAAGAAAATCTTGATATCTCTTTTCCTGCATAAGTTCATGAAATATTTTATGGTTTGTTCTTGATGTGCTCTTGTTTTGTTTTGAAATTGTACACTTTAAAAATTGAAAAATAGCACTAAACACTATCACAACACAAAGATTTTAATGTTTTCAATAAAAACTGTCCTTGCAATTCATGCTTTTCAGTCATTCTAAATTTATACTCTAATTTCTTTATGTAATTGTACAGGAAGCCCCATAACCCACCAACCAGCTATATTTTAGTATATGCTTTAATGTGCTCTAGATATTACTAATAAACTAGAGGATTAGATTCTTTAGCCTTCTGAAAAAAAAAAAATAAATCAAAATGCAATATGTACCTAGTACATTCTACTTGGATGTTCATCACCAATCACAGAGAGTGCACACAGGAAAAATTACAGAGAAGGAAAACCAAAACTGTACCCTGCCCCAAACTATCCCATTGCACAGTAGCAGGAGACCAAGAGATGGAGAGGATATTGGGATCCAGGAGTACCTATTGAGAATGCATGTCTGGATCCAGTTGCTGAAGATATCCATGTTGTAGATACACACTCACACACATGTATATACACACATGTATGCAAAATATATGTACACACATATATAAATATACATATTTGTGTATATACACAATATATTCATATATGCAGGCTGCCCAAGCCAAGATATAAATGCATATATACATATTTAGATCTCCACTCACAACTTCATCTTGATTGGCTACAAAGGGAAACATGACAAAGTCATTGGTGCTGCCTGTGTGTGCCTATACATTTTTCATAGAGAGTAAAGTATTGAAAGCTTTATCTAGATTTTGAACTTATAGAATAATGACTGTGATGAACGTGACCTTGTACCACAATAAGATTGCTTTCATTGATGTCCAGACTGTTGTATGAACTTATTAAAATCAGTAATTTGTTTGTATGCTATCAAATATTAAAATTGACTTTTTCTTCTACTTAGAAGAAAATTATCTTCTTGGAAAAGAAATTATATGGAATGAAACTAATGTAATATGCTACTGCTTGATATTTGAATAATATTACAGGCTAGTATAATGATGGGAAATTTTGAGGACAACGAGTCAAGGGAAACTTCAAGAATGTTCTGAAACATTAAACTAATATGTCCAAATGCCACTTTAGTACTCTAATTCCTGAACAACTTCTCTGCTTGAATAAATGATTTATCCACTTCTATTTCTTATCCTTCCTAATGAAAAATGTATCCATAATGGAAAAGCTAACAGTATTAGCCTGACTCTTGCAAAGATGATCAGTAAATTAATTTATACTTAGCATACTTAATTTATACTTTAAAAACACAACAAATGGAAGTCAGCACACTAGTGCCAATTATTATTAGTGCAGTTAATAAGTTTTCATCATAAGTAACATATATTTTTTTGAATAACTACATTTTCCGAATAAATTGTCTATTTGTCTTATTTTCAGTAATTTGGAAATAAGGATGTTGCTGCATCTTTAATAGATGATGTAAGTAACAAATCGCTCAGCCAGCACATCTCGTTACCATGGATATTTTAAAATGGTTTCTAATATAGAAAGGTAGCAGAAGACAAGTTGTAATAATTAAATGTAAATATACAAAACATGATTGGATTCAATAAATTCTTAAGAATTCTTATACATGTGGTAAAAAAAGCCAAATCTTCTTTTCCAACATTTCTCTATGATATTCATGTAAGGTAGCATCTGCTGTTCCTTCAGAACTTTTGTGTAGAGAAATCATTTTACAGTTTTATTTCCTGAATAAGGTCACTCTGAAAAGCAAATAAAATGCACATAAAATACTGTACTAAAATACTGATGCACACCGTCACTACAATTTTTTAATCTTTCTCAGTGATACATTTGTCAAAAACTAACTGATTGGTTAAATATGTAGAGAGACTAATGGAGTCATGATGAGTATTCTATTCTTTCTTCTCATCATCTTGAGTGCTAAACTTTTGGTAAGCCAAAATTTTAGAAGTTTGGTTGATATTCTTTGCTTCCTGTGAAGCCTTAGCAAACATTGAAATTGAAAATTGAAAATTGAAAATTGAAAATTAAGATTACTTCTTCCTTGCTTTTTCTCTCTCTTATGATGACTGTGGAAAGATAAAAAATGAGAAGTCTACAGAGGCAAGAAAGATCTACTTTGATGTGGAAAGTAATCCAGGGAGGATACAAGGATATAGAAATGGGTACTGGAATGGAAATAGATTGCTGTGGAACATCAAAAGAAATAAATCCCCAAGAGAACTGTCTGAACAGTAATTAGATGTTTCCTTATGAACAGACTTATTAATGATAGCAGTATAAATTTACCTTGGAACTCTTTCTTTGCGTGCTTTGCATATATGTGCACAGATATGTATGTGAAGTTATTTCAGAGATTTTTAACATAATTAGTGCCATATTACAAAATTGTTTACTTTTTTTTTAACAAAAATTATGCATTGGATGTATATGATACTTCAAGATCATATACTGTATTGCCTCAGAGAGTAATAACAACTGCAATAAAAAGTTATATTAGACTTAACTAGATATTGAATTCATAATTCATGCTCAAAGCGAAGGAAATCTAAAATTGTAATACATGACCTTTAAAAATAAAAATGAGTAGAGCTCTATGGAGAACAATGTTTTTGCAGAAGATCAGAATGGAAAAACTTGGATGATGAACAAGCTCTTTGTAGGATGTAATAAAATTACATACCTTATTAATGTTCTTAACAATGGGAAATTTCCTTATATACTTCCAATTATATTTCCTCCGTGTTTTTCAACTCATAATAAAAATCATTTTCCTACATAGTAAAAGTACTGTCATGTCACAAAGTCTCTTTAAATGACTAGACGTTCCTCTCATTCTTCTTAGAATATAAAATGATCTGTTATAACAAGCTGCACTACACTACAGTCTTCATTATCTTAACTGTTAGAATCCCATGTCATCATGCTTTTCATAATTTTCTGAAAGTCTCATATTTTTTTTCTCTAATATACATTACTTTATTTGCATATTAAAAATTTCCTAAACACAATCCAAATTTAACCAAAATGTCACTACATACAAATTCTTGTCTGCATGCAATGCTGCAGTTATGAATTGCAACTTTTCTCATATCACTCACAAATAGCTGTGTATTGTTCTTTTAGACTTGACTTGTTTTTGAAATTTTTTTATAAGTTTTGCCTGTGTAAAATCAGTGGGAGATATGCCCATTCCTTGGCTTGAATGAAACAGGGTTCTGCAAGGTATCATACTGGCTTTACATCAAGTGTAAAGTATTTGACTCTGCCTTGAACTTCTCCAAATAAAATACTGTGCTTTGCTAGGATACATTAGGAAATTATTTAGTTTGCAAAACGTAATGAATATTTCAGTCACCCATTGATACATGCGCTTGTTTTTTTTTTGTTTTTTTTTTGTTTTTGTTTTTTGTTTGTTTGGTAGTTTGTTTGAAATTTTAACATCTCTGTCAAAATAAAGGAAATTTTTTAACACACATCATGTTACCCTTCTGATAATTACAGTTTATTATCAGTTATTATAAAAGTTTTTAACAAGCTTTTGTATATGATTATGAACTAATCTTCTTCAAATATCTTTAGCAGTCACAGAAGTTACACGTTCAGAAAATAAAGGAATTCTGCAAGTTGGAGCTTGGTTTCATTTCAAAGATTTTCATGTAACGTTACTCATAGTATGGAACAGCACTTCTTTATGAGCTGAATACAAACTGGGCCAAGTCAATTAGCCCACATACAAGTTTCAGTGAGCTATCTTCATGTTAAAACAAAGCTTCTTATACTTTTTAGGCGATATGAACTTCCATGAGACTGGAAAAGCCACAGTTCCATTTTCTCACTCCCATTTTATGGCAGGGACATAATAATACTTTCTGCCTCTGAACTTATATCAGTTTTTAGTGTATTCTCTTTAGTGCAGACCTGACCTCCTTTTATTCAGTATTTTCATGAATTAGCCAATCTGCCTTTCTGTAACTGAAAAAGTTTAGAATGGAAAAAAAAAAAAAAAAAAAAGACAGTGAAATTTTTAGTCTCAGTTGCAACATGTCAAAAACAGTTACTGTGTGACATTATGCAGCTATATCAAGCCACCAGTTACTACACCCAGAACATTTGGAATAGATTTTCATAGTAATCTGCTCTTTTATTTGAATCACTTTCTCTGAGCTCAGTTTTATTGCTAGTTATTTCGGTATCATATTAAGCATATATAATACAGTCATTTTAATATTATCTAATGTTATTCAGGAAAAAACAACAACCAACCAAACAAAAAAAACCCAGTAGATTAACAGAGCATTTATGTAAAAAAAATCATCCTGTAAATACTTACTGCATTAAAATCTGGAAAACTGAACTCACATCTTCAGAGCAGTACTGTTATCTGAGTATCTCTGCATATCCACCAACTTTTTTCTTTATGGAAATACATAAAATAATTAGCATATTTAGAGAACTATTTAAGATTCTGCATTTCCCTTTGCTCCAACACACTGATGAAAAAATACAGATAGACACAGGGTAGAGTGTATCTTCCCATGCAGTTACATTCCCCCAAAGAACAACTAGATTCAGGACTATTCGTGATTGTGAATTAATCATTTAAAATGTTCATTCTTTACCTAAAAAAGATAGGCAAAGGTCTTAAAATGGTTTCAGTATAAATTTTGTGTTATTTTTAGAGTCATGTTTTAGGAAGGATCTACTCAAAACATCAGTGATTCAGAAAATACCTATTTAAGGAAGCATGATTTTTTTTCCTTTCACTGAACTTCTGTTATCAGTCTTATATTTTGATAAACATTTTACCTAAGTGACACTTAGGTATAGTCATTATATATTAGCAGCTTATTTCACTATTAACTGCATTCATAACCACACACAAGAAATGAACCTTACTGAAGTGTTCTCAATGGTAGTCTTTCTTTGTTGTTGTCGTTATATATTGTTTTTGTTGCTTGTTTTACAAAAATATAAGCAAAATATTAATAATAATATGCTATATTAATATACATTTTCATAGCTTTGAATTTTCTTGTGACAGCTTTAAGCATAATTAGCAAGCAGTACCCAAATTTCACTACCTATACTCCTTTTAAAAACAATGATTAACTTGAAATTATTTTGTGTTGTGAGGCTGAAATGAGTTGGCTGCATGAATCAATAACTTTTTTTTTTTTTTCCAATATAAGTTTAAAAGACCAAGGTAAGCCTCAACTGTCTTCTCAGAGTTAAGTACTACTTGCTGTTGTATATTAAATAAAAGACTTCAAAGTAAGTGTCTATCTCTGTGTGACATAGTTTGGTCCAGGCAAATCCATTCCACATAAAGAAAGGGAAAAGAAAGAAAGGAAAAAAACTCATTAAAATTTAATGAACTGTCATGTCTTTCATAATGAGCTAGTGGAAGCCTGAAGAACTGTCTGTAGGCACCTGTCTAACTTCTGGTTGGTTGGCTGTCCAAGTGAGAACACGCCCGATACCTCCAGATGCCTTCTGCTTTTGTCAGATTATTAACAGGCAGGCAGTGTTGTTAGTTCTCCTCCTCAAGGAAAGTTTGAAGGCTGGTGCTCAAGAGGTAAGTATATATAAGAAATTCAATGAAAATGAAATCTATTGCCTTGGATATATTTATTTTCGTTTTAACTTTTTACTAAAAATGTTTCTGGCTTTAATATGTATATACACATAGATATAGAACTGCAAACTTGAAACTTTGAGCAGAATCTCAAATGTCCTGTCACTGATGGGTAAATTCCAGAGTACAGCTGGTAAAAACATCATCTGATGAGGTTTTTTTTTTGTTGTTGTTAATGAAATGTCAGATGTATCCAATTATCATTTTACTTGCATATTTTTCTGAAAATTTTTATTCTCATATATATATATTTTTTTTCAAATTATATTAGGCAATGAAATCCAGTGGGGCATGATCATTAAGGGAAAAGAAAAAGGAGAAGTAAGTAATTTATTTTGCTTATGGAACCATGCAGATGTAAATATTTCCACTTTTCAACATTTCTGTTGTGGAGAAGTGGATTAATGTTTTCTGTCGACTGATGCTAGCATCATTGTTTTCCATATTTCTTCTAGTAAAAGTTAATTATACAATAATATATATATAATGTTATATAAATATAACAATAGTATTTTTTCCACTGTGGCAATACTAACACTATTTAACCATTAAAGGAAAGGAAATATTCCATAGCTTTAAACTTTTCTGGCTTTCTTTTGGAAACCAGTCATTCTGTGCTTATTCACAATATTCTCACTGCCTTATTTATTTTCTTCTCATTTGAATTAAGTTGTTTTTCTGAAGCTTAGAAAATATGTTAGCGCATATGCTGATATTATCTACTTCTTTCCAGAAATCTTACATATATTGGAGATCAGAAATTAGTTGTATAAAAGAAAGCTTTACTCACACTGTATCATTTTCATCTTTCTCTGTTGTTTCTATTAAATTGCTAAGTGTCATCATTTTATGCACATCCTCCTGGGCCTTCATCTGCTATACTGTATAGCATGACAGAAGTATCCTACCGATCAGTTGCACAGGGCCTATGCCTTCATTTCTATCTATATAAAATCTTATTACACTATGACATGAATTCAGTTATTCAGTTAAGAATTTCATCCAAAATATTTCATAGTTTAATCATTAATTCTACATTATTTTATGCATTACTATGTACTTTGAGATGTACTGAAGTCTAACTCAATTATGTATAATGCTTTGCTATTGTCAGTTCTCATCGTCATTTCCCTGTGAAAACTAATCAAATTAGTGATGCATGACAGTATCCTTATTAATCACATCTGACAGGATAGCAACCCTTGCTCATATTGCACCTGGACAAATAATTTTTGTATTTGGCCTAATCAAATATTCTCAAACCATTATGAAAAATTATTTGCAGAACTCTTTTTCCATGCCATCACCTTAGAATTTTTTTTTGCTAGCATGAGAGAAGTGCAGTTGTGTAAAGTTACCAAATCCAAGAAGTAGTACTTCAGACTTCTAAACATGTTTTCCATCAGCAGAGTAGTGAATACCTTGGTGATCTGTCAAGTTACTAAAAGGATGCAGATGGAAATTACTTTGAGTTTCTCTTTTTCATTGATTTTATCTGCTCTTAATTTTGGAATAAAAAATAGTACAGACATTCCAAGTGATTTTTCAGTTTTCATCTATGATGAGTGTTTTGCTTTCCTATTTGTTCCTTTCTCTGGGGAAATTGTTTTCTCCACTTATTTCCTAATAAGTATCATTACAGATAATTATTTTAAAACACCATAGTTTCTCACAGTGTAAGATTCCCCATACATAAGAAATCCTGACCAACTTTTTTTTTTCTTATGAAGGTTCAAATGAAAATTAAACGATACGTAGTTTAGGCATTGTGTACGCATGTATCCATGTTATTGTACACGTAGTATTGTTACTTCTACTGACAGACCATAGACTTCATATGGAATTTCTAAAGTCTGAGGGGCGAGTGTTGTCAGGTTTGCTCTGACTGAACTCTTGAACTCACTGTAACTTAGTTTTATTTGATTTAGTTTTGACAGTAATTTCTCTAATTGATCAAGTGTTTATGGCTAATTTGTTTTGATCTTATTTAGCTTTATGTGGTACAATCATAGTTTGAAACAACAATAATAAGCAGGTCTTCTATGTAAAAAGAGATATTTACATACAAATACGCAGCATACAATGTACCCTGCTACCATAGCGGACACATCAAGAAATATAGGAATAGGGTAGAGGAGTACAGGATTAGAGAGGTGAGAAATACAGGTCTAACACTGGAAAGCCCACAGCCAAAAATAACTCATAAAGTCAGTTAAAAGAAAGCAACTGGAGATGAACAATACTGTGTTTTGGGGAGTAACCAAGAGAACAAAGAAACAATACCTAACGTACTAAAGACAGGTGCAATGTGGAGTTGGTCACCAGTGAAGAAAAAGCAAAGGTGTAAAAGTATACTAACAAATACATAAGAGTGACACCAAGTTTATTATTCTCAAATGTGAAGGAAATCACAAACATCAACATTACGTTAGTTCTGATGAAGGAGTCCAGAGGCAGATTTTTTTTTATCCCTTTCTGACAGTTGAAACTACTGACTGTAAGATCTGGAAGAACAATGGAAAGATAAACATACCATCAAGAAAGGAAATAGTAATTAGAAGTATGTAATAATGTCAATTGTCTGATTAATATTATTGAGATCTTTTCGGTATAGAGATAATATCTGTAAGTATTGTAACAGTATATTGTAGGAAAACAGTGTTTCTTTTTCCACTTGGATTTTCAAAATTTCAGTAAAAATAACCATGAATTCGTCTTTCTATAAAAGATGTGCTTACTGTTTGCACATAAGGATTTTGAACATAACAGGTGTTTTTTGTTTGTTTTTTTTGTTTTGTTTTGTTTTGTTTTTTTTTTCAGAGATAATCTTAATGAACAAATAGGTTTATCTAGTGAAAGCCATCAGTGGCGAAAAACAAACCACAATTGAGTTGGTGAAGGTGTATGCAAGTGCCTTGCATATATCTGCCTTGTGTTCCAAGTAGAAATTTGATTTTCCAAATAATTGGAATTATTTGGAATTCAATTAATTGAAAAAAGAGAAATACATACTTTTAGCATAATTACTTTCCAGATAGCTGTTTCTCACTTGTCTTCTAAAGAAAATCGGTGATGCTGGGAAAGATCTAGTTTAACATATACTAAGGTATCACTGCACTTGAAGAATGATAATTTCCCTACCAATTTTAATGATATCAAGTTGCTATTAATTAATAAGAGTTGTTAATATTAAAGGATATGTACTTTCTTTAATGTTCTTTCTATGTATCCTGAAAATTATTTTTTAAGTAAAGACACTCCAAAACATGCTGAACAATAATTTGTAATAAATTGTTCCCCTAATATTTCAATGAATATAACACTACATATATTGAAGTAGATTTATTCACTCTGGCTGGATTCAAACTTTTTTTCATAAACAAATGTTTTGTACTGTGAGACTTATGACCTTGTCTGTATGACATCTCTGGTAAACTGACCTGAAAGATGGAGTGACTGAGAGAATCTGAATATCTGTGGAGACTGTAGCCATAAGTAAAAGTGCATACAAATTTATATTCCGTACTTGTGAGCCATTACTAGTAGCAATTTGAATGACATTTGCTAATAGCACAAAGCCAGGAGTTTATGTTCTTCTTCCAAAGTCATTAGACCTAAAAGCCTCTGATGGATCCTTCAGCTGTTAATCAACTCTGAATAAAGTACATCATTTTTCCAGGGAAGACAGCAAGTCTGTGGAAAGCATCTCCTAAATTATGGTTATCTAAGACAGTTGCAGTACTGCTATGTAAAGCAAACAGAGAGGTTCATGTAGAATTCCTTCTTTTTGAATATCTCTAAAGTTTCTAAAAAAGATAAAACTGATAAGATTTTGAACATGTTTTTGCACACTATGGTTCAACTTAAAAAGAAAAATAATTGAAAGCAGGTTTAGTATTTCAGAAAACAGAAGACTAATGAAAAAATCTAGTAAAGGTCCCACATGCAAGATGAATAAAAGAGGAAATTCTTAAATTTTATGGCTTTGTTTTTCATTGAGAAATTGAATTATATTGTAGAACTACCTAAAGAATTGTAGGAAAGTGTTTTAACAGTCTTAATATTTTTAATTTAAAAAGTAAATATTCTATGAACACAACAATAGTTTCCCCACAAATTCTGTATATGTGCTTAATTTTGGAGGATTAAAATTCTTTTGTAACACTTTGAGAAAGAAATACATGTGATTTTTTGTCAGACATATCTACAGAACCAGAATTTGGACCAACTAGTCTGCAGTAAATTGTACCTATCTAACAGTGGATATAAATTTAAAACTGAAATTTCCAACATCCAGGAGGAAATAAAATTGAAACTAAAAAGAATCCTTTTCCCTACTTCTAAATTTTTAACTTTGCGTGATTCTTAAGTATGTTATGGCTTGTAATTTAGTTTAAATACTAAATTACTTGTAAATACTGCCATTTTATTTTACTTCTATTTTCATTATGTGTAGAATTATTTTTAATATTTACTGATTCATTGGCACAGCTGATGAAGATTGGCAGCTTGCATATAAGGAAATCAGAGAGAAATA
Organism: Phasianus colchicus; assembly: GCF_987193195.1. Lineage (NCBI taxonomy): Eukaryota > Metazoa > Chordata > Aves > Galliformes > Phasianidae > Phasianus > Phasianus colchicus. Next base: position 128,598,761 of record NC_143436.1, read on the forward strand.
AAAAAAAAAATAAAAATGGAAGATAGATATAAATTGAGTTAAGAATTTGTGAAAATGTAGTTATTGAGAATATAAAAATTAACTCCTTCAAATGAGTGTAAATATACACTCAATTCTGTGATTTTTTTTTTTTAAATTATTTCAGGCATAAATTTTATCCACAGATCTATTCTCATCATTTTTCAACCCTCTAGCTCTGTTTCCCAGTCTATGCTACTCTGTATTACTTGTCTTTCACACACACACTCAGAAATAGAATCCGTTCCTCATATTCACATCATTCACATATAATTTTGATTAAGGAACTTTTAGAACTGATTCTGCTGTTCAATCGGCAGAGCATGTGACCTGCTGTTTCAGCTAATTATTACTTAAAAAGGTTTGACTGTTTTATTCTGAACGATAGACTGCTATTACCCTGATTAAATTCAAATCTATGATATCTCACTAGTTTTCCCCAGTATAATAATAGAAAGTAGTAAAACGTAACTGTTGTCATTATCTGTTGTCAATTTAAAAGTCTAGTGATATTATCTTTTGGGGAAGATCTGGAGGACCAGCACTATCTTAGGTTTTGAAATTGTTTAAGTATATCTACTTTGAGTAATTCAAATTCTAGACATTTCTGTCATTAAGATGGACTCAACTGAACTGTTTTCTGAACCAAAAAACACCTGACACATACTACAATTGTAGATATGAGGTCAAACTAAAAATCCTGAGAAAAGGCTTAGCATATCTGTTAAGAAAAAAAAAAAAATAGCATTCATTTGTAGGGTGGAGCTGCTTCATGTCCATCTCAGTTACATCAATTTGAGAAAGATCATGTGAATAAAGCTTTAACAGAGGATTCATGTCAGAAATTTGGGTCTAGATTAAGATCTCTGGACCATTTTCCCTATGGATTATAATTTTAATTACTTGTGAGGACTGGGTAGGAAGCACCTTAAGAATTAATGTATTTTGACAACATTATGAATGGTGATAGAAATTAGGGAGATGGCATTTTGCCAAAGGAATATTATGGGAAGGCTGAAGGCAAAGATGCATATGAGCATTAGAGAGGGGAACTGTCAAGACTAATGCAAATGCCCTACAAATAGTTCCTAGATAGGTTCTTGATTGCTATGTATACTGAGAGTATTCAATAATTGTCATTCAGGTCAATAAACTATAAAGCTATTATTTTCAGTTTTAAAGTATATTTTCATAACCATCATTTTTCCTCAGAAATAACTCATTGCTAAATATCAGAGATGCCTTTCTGCCAATTCACAAATTGATACTGCAATACCCTCTAGAGAAAGAAAATGCTGTCTGTCACAGATTTATGTCTAGATCTGTTCCTGTGACAGGGAGACAGCAAGCCCACAAGCCCACTAGCCCAAAAAGAGGGGAAAGGGGAAAAAGGAATGAAAAGAAAAAGTGGCAACAATCTGACGAGGAAAACAAACTCGTTTACTAGTTAAAATAGTGAAACATACAAGTAAATTTTAATTGAAGCTAATAAATAAGTGAGAGAGTGTCTAAAAATTGAAGTTCCTAAGATCTGTCAGGGAGCAAAAATAGATAGTATCACGACTTCCAATCAGTTTTATTTGACAAAAGTAAAAGTGAAGTATTCTGAGAATCATGGTTCATTCTTCTCTTCTGGATGTGAGCTACAGCATTAACTCTTTAACTCCCACTGCACTGCATGATGTGGAATACCGATAACAAACCAAAAAACCATGACACTATGTCCATTCCAAATGTGCCACATATTCCAGCTATTTTATACCCATAAAAGAAAGTGATACAATGCATAAAGTCTGTCCAAGCGCTAAATATAAAATAGTATTTAAAATCTAAGAAAATTAGCACACTTGTTAGTCCACAAATATTCATTTATATTACCTCACTCTATCAGGCCCACTCTTCAAATCCTATATATTTTTAATAGGATTCTTCTCTTGTAATCATTCATGTTGTTTTGGAATAATCTTAGTGTTAAGACATCTCAAAGACTTTCTGATTTATTTATTTTTTTTAACATCCATAGCCTGTAAAGTTGTACTTATGCTTTCTTTAATAAAAAGATTTCTTTCCGAGCAAAAGAGGGTATAAAATTAGATGAACTGGTCTGATAAACAGGAAAGAAGATGACACATTCCCTAGAAGATAGATAGGCATGTAGGTCTGGTATTGGATGTGAGAAAAACAGGTTGGAAAATGAAAATATATTTTTAAAGCATTGTTTAACACTCACTTATACATCTGTGCAAGAAAAAATAATTACAATAATTCTGTCTTATGTTGTAGTATTTATTATTTTAAGTAGTTTTATTTTTTTTAAAATCTTTATGAATTAGCTTCTAAACTCCTCAGTTCCATCTCATTTTATGTTCTGGATTTACTTTTTATTCCGAGATGGTACATACACAACTAAACTAACACAAAGATGGCAATAGTAAATACAGAATCAAGACAAGATTTCATTTCTCAAATCACAAAGTGGGATTTTGTATCCTTTTATGCATTCATTTAAATTCTGCTCATGGAATGTATGGTAATTTGTTTATTGTCTTGAAATGTAAGACAAATTCACCATCATACTTGAACTTCAAAATTATGTTCTGGTAAGAGATGGACATTCATATGTATGAGGATACCACTCAATCCACAGACTCAGAACTCAGAAAGCTCACAAAGCTTTTATCCAAGCTATCTTTGCAATCTAAAGGGATAGAAACTCTTTATACTTGAAAGAAATCAGAGACAGAAAAATCTCAATGAATACCCCAATTTTGCTGCATTCATACAAAATTTCCTTTTTACACTGAATATCTACAGACTTTTGGGCTTAACTTTGAGAAACTCATATGCATATTTGGTAGAATGGCTACGAAAAATATTCAAAATAGTAAATCACTGCAGCCATCAAGTGGGCAAGATAGCAAGTATATTAACATTACATATAAGTGGCTTAGTATTACATTTGGTTGCCCTTCTCTGCTTCTTTTTTCTTAGTAGATTTTTAACAGTACATAGGAGGAAGTTGAAAGCAAAGGGTTAAACAAAAATGGAAGATACTAATCATGTCTAGAGTCAACACACAGCATCTCCCTGGATCAGCCTGCAGTATCTTAAAATTCCTGAGGCAGAATTTATTTCTATACACTCACTGACTTATAAACTAATGCTGTAAACCAAGCTAAAGCAAACATCTATAACTCATAATCAGCTAAAGAAAACAAAAGGATGAGATGTTCCGCAAAGTATTCTAAGCTGTTTACAGAAATGTTAAATTTTAAGCAATATGTATTTACTTAAGTGAGATACTCCTGTAGGCTCACTTAGGTCATTCAATTAGATCTGCTTTCTACTAAAATAACAGTATGATAAATTTCTAAATGGTCCTTATCAGCTCTACTGGATACATAGCTACGCAACCAATTTAGCTGTACAAGAGCTGATAATCTAGATGAGTGAGTAATCGATTATAGGAACCCTGAATACTTCTTTTTTCTGCTGGCCTACAAAAAGCTGAAGAGAGACACTAGCAGAGAGTGCTGGGATACGACAAAAAACAGCATCTTTACGTATAACCAATGAATATACAGATGTATATATTGACAAGTATACAGAGAAGTTCAGCTGGTCTTTAGAGAGCATACAGCTGGAAATATTACCATGTTGGAAAGGGATAATAGAAAATTAATGGAAAAGCTTCCCCATGTGCTGGGCTTGCAAAAAAAAAAAAAAAAAAAAAAAAAAAAAAAAAAAAAAAGACTCCAAGAGGAGCAGTCTCCAGAAAGAGACCCTCCCTCAATGGCAGTTAGCCCTTAAATGGGGTCTAGGAGCCAGGTTCCACCCATTCTGGTCACACAGGTGAATTGCCTTCAACTGACTCACTGCTTGCCTCAGGTGATCAATCAGAGGTTCAGGCCATGATTCAATAGTTCCCATACAAGGATATAAGGAAAAAATCCATCATTGTGAGGGTGGTGAAGCAATGGAATGGGTTGCTGTAAAAGTTGTGGTTGTTCTATCTCTAGAAAGAGTTAAGAGTCCAGGTTGGATGGGGTTTTGGATAATGTGATGTAGCAGAAGGTGTTTGTGTCTATGGTAAAGACACTGTAATTAGATGATCTTTAAGTAGCTTGCCAACCCAAACTATTCTTTGATTCTAATATTAGTGTTTAAAAAGGAGTGAAAAAAAGAAAAATAAATGCCATAGAATGCTTGATTCTGATGGAAGATTGATTGATTATCAAACAAAAATTAAACATTTCACAATAGACTACCAAAATTGACTGATATTAAATTTATAGAACTATGAGACATATATTGTCTTATATATGAAATTATTAATAAAGATAATAACTCTCTATATATATATATATGATATAAATTAGAATAAATTATTTAAAACATCACATCATTATTAAAATATGAAAAAATTTCTATTCCATTATTAAATTGTAGTTAATTAATAAATAATTGGAATTTTCTGAAAATACAAGATATTTTTTAAAAATCACAAAAACATTCTGTGAATCCATATACATGGACACACACATTTATGTTGTAGGCAACAGAAAGAATTCAATAAGAAGTCAATGGGGAGCATAGTCTCATCCTTTGACAATCTACGTATTGTATCTTCATTTTATATTTTTCAAAAGGTAAACTGTTCTTTAGAAGTTCTTCCATGCACCTAATTTTCCTTGGAGAAGTTCTGCTGATGTAACTTTATGAATAATGGATCTGATGAAGAGACTTTACATTAATATTGAAAGTAAAGCTACACTTGGCTGGCATTTGCCCGCTCTGTTCACTTTTAATGGCAAGCTGAAATTGCCTGTTACGTGAATAATGACGACAAGGGAGCCTGAGAGACCTGCCAGTGAACTTCTTCACATACATGACTTTCTTGGGGGTGTTTTTTAACGTTTTTTATTTTTTTTTTTAATTTCCACAGATCAAAATTGTGTGTGTTAATGAAAGCCTAGGTGGTTTTTGTTTTGCTTTGTTTTATTTTTAAGTTTAAATATGAATCAAGGTTAACTATACTGAAATCAATGACACCACAACAGAATTTGGAATCTGACCAAAAATATTCAGTGCAAGCCATCTGAGAGCACATTATTTTCATTTAACATTTTCTGACTTCAAAACAGATCTTTTCCAAATATTTAAAGTATTCATTGTTTTTCCTGTGAAAAAAAAAAGTGATAATTCTAATGCAAATTATTGTTAATAAAAATCATGAATTATAGTTCACTTTAAGCCCTTCCCAGTTTAAATGTGATCAGAAAACAACATAGATTATAAGGAACTCTGGAAGGCATCTAGTCCAACCTCCAGTTCAAACCTAAAAGTATAAGATGAGGTTGTTCAGGGTTGAATTTCTGCACGGCCAGTGATTCCACGGCCTCTTTGGCCAGCTCATTGCAATACATAATGACTTTCATATAAATCCTTTTTTCCCTCATGTGAAGTCAGAATTTCCGTTTGTGTGATCTGTCGCTCATCATCATTTGCTATGCACCTCTACCCACCTGGAACTTAGCATGAGAATCTGTCTTATTCCCCATTAAGTAGTTGCAGAAAGTTTTAGCCTTCCATCCTTAAGGCAGAACAAGCCTGTTTTTCCAAAATCCTCCCTCCTCATACACAAAAACCGCTTTAACCACAAAAGCATCTTTGTGCCTCTCCACTGATTTATTCCAGTTTGCCAACATTTTTACCTGGATAGCAAAATCACAGGCAAGATTTTAGATATTACTTAATAAGTGACAAAGAATCACTTCTCTCAACAAACCATCTACACTCACTCAAATATAGCCCAGTATAGTTTGCCTTCAGCATCACATTAGCACACAGACGATTCACATGTAACAGGACCTGTGGTTCCTTTCTGAAGTGTAGTTTCACTGTCAGCTCTCAGCCTGTACTATTGTACTCCCTGGTACAGAAAATACTTATTAAGCTTCTTCTTCTCTTCTGTAATATTCAATAGCTCATTCTGGAGATTGCTATTAGATTTCACAAGCCAACTAACTTTCTTGGACTCTGAGCAAAGTATCTCCCATACTCTAACTATAACCTGCTTTTCCTACTGGTCCTATTTCAGCAGCATGTTCTACAGATGGCAGAAATTAGATGTCCTACAACCCGAACTATTTAAGTAAAACTAGAATAGAATTGTTTCCATATCCATTTGACAAGAAATAGTCTCTAAGTTTTCTTAATTTACTTTCATGTTTGTTCTCTGTTCCAAACTGGGACACTGATATCCAAGAAATGTGATGGACCAGATAGTTTAATATCCTCATTGGACCTCTGCTATAAATGTTCTTGAAAGCAAGGATTTAATAGGTTTAAAGCTAGAATGTATCTGTATGCCAGACTGAATACATCCACTTTATTTTCTTAAAATATCAAAATATTTTGTTTGAATAATCAAAGAATCAGTTAACTGTATCATATTTATTCTAGGTTTTTTTTTTGTTTTTTTTTTTTCTTTTAATCTTCTTCAAAATATCAAAGACATGTAAAAGACATAATTCAGTTTCTTGAACATATATGTCACTTCAGACAGGCAAGGACATCCAAATCAAAAGCATGCAGTCCTCACAAGATACAAGAGACCTCAGAGTAAGACTGGAAATTACAGAGCAGCACATGTGATGAACTAAGCTGTCATAGTATGTATGTATGGGTGACTACAGAGGATTTGGACTTCAGTTTAAGAAAAACTGGTGACTTTGATATCTATGCTTCTTTACTATCAGTTAAAGCCTCGTAAACACTGTTCCTGGAGCCTCAAGAACACTTCATCCCATTTAAGGCTTCCTTCATCCCTAGTCAGAGAACTTTAAATGTCACTGCAGGCAGGCAAGTTATTTTCTAGGAAGTTTACCTTCTACCCATGCACTGTCAAAACACAGTTGCAGTCTTGAATACACAATTTACTGGATGGTAAGAAAGACCAAAAAACATCCAGGCACAGGTGGGCTCCTTAGCAAAAACAAACAAACAAACAAACAAAAAAACACAATCCACATTCAGATTCATCTGTCTCTGACCCAGACAGTGAGATGGGAATGCTAAGATGAAAGTCCACCCCTCCTGCAGGTGGGGGCTCACAATCCTGGGATTTGTACTCATGAGGTACATCTGTATAGAATACATAGCATTGATGGCATTTAGCTCACATCAGTACTTGAAAACACTGAGTTGAACACATTTTAGCACATTTTACTGAAAAGAGCACTATTTTTATTAGCTGGTATATTACATAAAGAAATGCCTACAAATGCCTATAATTACCACAGTTCTCTAATAGGGAACACCAAAAGTGCTTCAGGTGCCACCTGAATTTTGTTTCTTAATCCAGTCTTGAAGGTGTATTTGTGAAGCTGAAATCTACTACACTAATTAAATACCTAAAACTTGCCAAATTACTTAAAGATTTAGATGAGTATTTCATTTTTCCCTTTAAAACACAACTATAAAAGGAGAGTTGGAAAGGAGGATGAATTATTGCTGTTTAACATTTATGTGACAATTTCGCTGTCACAGTTAGTTTGGAAGTGGAAAATCTATATTCAATAAAAACCTTTTGAAAGCTTGTATATGCATATTTGTCAGAGCCAAAAAGAGCAGTTAGAATAACAAAAGCATATTAACAGGATCATAATATTGCAGGCAGAAATTAAGATTCTTATGAAATACCTAGTCATTAATAATCAGACAGGATTTGTTTTAAGAGATTGCTATTTTGAATATAAATTGCACTCAGACTTCTGAATGCCTCTATAGGCCTCAGTCTTTTGTCTGAAATGAGAAAAGAAAATGACAAATTGTCTCTATAGAACTGTACTTTCTGAAAGCCTTTTCCAGACACAAAGTCAGGATTTCAGAAAAGTAATTCTCTGCTTTTTGTTGTCTGATGTCTTCTACCTGTGAATCTCTCCTGTCCAACTACACACATTCTACAGTTCTATTGTCTCTTGTCCTTTTTTTTTTTTTTTTTTTTTTAAATTGCAGAAGAGTACAATACTTAGTCATTAAATTAAATATTATGTAATCATATCACACATATGTGGGTTCATGTTTAAAAAACCTATATGGAATTACTTATATTGTAGAAGGCAACCAGAAAATGACAGTCTTTAAGTTTTTCACCAGTATCTCATCAGTGAACTAAAATAGGAATGCATTAATTAAATTAGTTCATGATGCTGCCATGAATATGCATCAGAAACTTCTGGAACTGGAAAAAAACCAAAAAGATACTGCTTTATTTAACAAATGGGAGAGAACCATTTTAATAGCTGTCTTGTTATGAGAATAAACACACATATGTAAACATACATTTTGATACTGACAAGAAGTGTTAAAATTAATAGTTCCCATACTTGGAAAACTTTATGCTAAGCAGGATAGCAAAAGGGAAAGTTCACTTATTTTTTATATAATTTTTAATGGTTTTATCTATCTATTTATTTATTTATTTATTTATTTTTAGCAGGGAGATTTTATGAATTTGTGTGTTATTCTTTCACTTCTTTTTCATAGTTAGAAAAGGTCAATAAAATTACTATCAGAGAGTTAAAGGTCGTTAAATTCACACATTTGCATAGTTGTTTGTGATAATTAAATTATTTATATTTTTTTAATTATTTTTCTTCAAAGCCAGAATTCAGTTTTGTTTTCTTAAAGATGAACATTTTCATAAATTATGTATTCTGTTCCATTCAAAATTTAATTACTACAAAGTCTGGGATACGTTAAACTAGTTTTACCTTCAGGAGGTACACAGATGTTTGCAACTGAGCATTTGTTTTATGTTTGCCTCATGATTTACTTTTGTATCAGGAATTTACAAAGTAAAGTTTTACAAAAGATGACAATTTGAAATTAGGAATTATGGAGTGTCTCAACTCTGTATGGCAGTGTGAAGGTCACAATTAACTACCTTATTTCCTCTTAAATAAACTTTTTTTTTCATATTTCAACATATTAGCTTGTACTGACAATACTTGAATACAGGCTTATCTGCATTACTGTGTCCAGTTTGGTTTTAAATGACTCAAACAATTAATTTCCTTTAATTTCCCTCGGGAAGCTGTTGCCTGGTCTAATAGATCCGGGTGTTAGCAAATGTTTTCTCATTCAGTCCTAATTTTACTTTCTCATTTTGTCTGATTACACTCAATTATAACTCCATATATTAACTTTAACAACTCTTCTCATTTCTTGTTCACAACATATGAATGAGTTGAAATAGTTTTAGAATGGGCTTTTTGGTTGTCACTGAGCAACAGTCTTATTTTGTTTCTTAAATCATTGGAACAGTTTATTTCCTTTTTTTTTTTTTTCCAAGGTTTTTGGGTTTTTTTTGTTTGTTTGTTTTTTTTTTTGAGGGTCTTTTTAACTCTTAAGTAGAGAGTATCAAATGTCAAAAAAACAGTCAAAATGTCAAAAAATGAGATTTGTTTTTTGATTTCAAAACTTTTTATTAAAAAGGCCACTGCAGGATAAATAATATAATGTATCAGATTCTATTTGCCTTTCCAAAAGTCCAATCTTTCTTGATTATTTATATACAGTCTCAAAAATGCATTTGTTAAATGAGTTCAAGAGTGAAACATGGGATGGTCTACTCCAGCTGCTCCAGCCCAGGACTACTTTGTGGCCACAGGGGCTGACCCCTGGTCCCAAGGACAGGTGTTCTCTGTGCAGGCTGAAATGCCAGCTGTTGCTTTGCAGTTTCAAGCAGTAGTAAAGCTGAATGTATCTCAGAGACACACAGACTGACACAAGACTCTAACACAACTGGTCACATACATTGCTTCAGAAAAGAGCTATTTTTAACAGGACTTTGAGAAACAGACACGGGCACCTGAGTCCTTCTTTCTCTCTGGCTGCTTGAGATAAAAGTTCACTAGTGCAGGCACACACACACACAGAATTCTCTAGGTTCACTGGCACAACTCCTCCTTTCATCCAGTACCTCACACCTGAATTAATGACCAGTGGCATAACCTTTCTATCTGTCTAGCACCTGGACCCCTTACCCAGTTCATAAGTCACCTACTGGCCAGACTGGCCTAGCTTGAAGCTAATGGCACACATGCAACACTCACAAACTAGTCTTTCATGCACACCATAATCATAAGTCCCCCTATACATACCAGCATGGATCTCCTGTTCACTTCATATCTTGGCCTGAACCCCAGAATCCTGCCACTCACTTTTTGGTCCAACTTAAATTTTCTTAGCGAATGCATATGCACACCCCATGCATAACAGTTTTGAGGAAGACAGAGACACTCAGCTGCCCCAGAAGCCAGCACCCACAACATGAACTGTGAGCCACATCTCTGTTCTAGTTGACAGTGCAAAGCATCATACTTCCTTCATTCACACCAACCCCCCAGGAAACCTGTTTGAGAGCACACACCTCTCTCACCGCAGTGCCTGAGCATAGAAGACACCAGTGGCTCCAGCAGCTGATGCTGGGACACCACTCCTCTTGCTAGCAACATAGGCCATTGGGTGCATACATCCCTGGTCTGATTCCAGTCATTGTCATTAAATCCAATTCACGCTATCTCTCCTGGTAGTTGGCACTTAATTCTTTCAAGGCACGTGGACACATGCACAAGCCCACAGTTAAATTATTTTCCCCCAGTGAATGGTTTGGGAGCGAACACTATTCCCACCCCAGAGGCTGTGAGTGAAAGACTCCACTCTCTCCAGTAACTGGCACCACATGCCAGAGGCACCAGCATCCCCATGGGATCTGTCTCCAGTATCTGGCACGCAGTCCACTCATGCCAGTGCCACATTAGCTGTCACTCTAGGCCCAAAGTCTGTAGGATCCTTTCAGGCACAGAGCCATGGAGCCTCCAACTACTCACCCCGGTCAGTCCAGTAGGTGGCACCACAGTCTGCGGGCCGATACTCCGGGCCTGGCTGCAGTCGCTGGCAACGATTCCACACCCACACACGCAGGTCTCGCCAGTAGCTGGTATCTCGTCCTTGCAGCTCACGCAGACACACACAGGAGAGAGTGCGAATATGCAGAGTTAAGATTTAATGAGGAAAGACATAAGAAGGTAGGACAGACTGGCGTGATCAGGTGCAGGGCTCAGGGAAATATGTACCAGCCAGTACTGTTTTACATGCAAACATTTCTTCTGTTCCCTTTTCAACTGTTCCCACCACTTTGCTCTTCCTGCTCCTCCTTCCCCCATACAGTTGCAGTGTTGTGCAGTTTCCTGCTCCCTTCCAGCATAGGAACCGTCTAGTTCACAATGTTATCATCAGTAGGGTTCATCCTTCCTGGAAATAACTCCTGTAGCTTGTTAGGCTGCTATTAATGTGACTGGGAGGAAACCCTGCTAGAATAAACATTCTTACATTCTCACATGCCCTAATGGATTAGTGTGACTAACCAGATTTGGTTCCTGCCACTGCCTCCCTTTCTTATTATGCCTTGTTACCTTGGGAAAGGTTCTTAACTAGGTGCCTTTGAGAGTGCAGACTCTGTCTTTCTACATATTCTTAGAGGATTTCCCATCGTTTTCCTACAATATTTTTTTTCTCTCTTGCTCTTTCCTGCTGAGCTCATCATATCAGCATACTGTAGTCCAGATGTTTATCTAAAAAATAAATAAAAAAAATAAGTGTTATTTGTGTAAGAATAATCTTATTTTGTGAAAAGAGCACATTTAATTAACCTGAAAAAATGACATCAAATAAACTTTTAGATAAATTTTAAGCTAATAGCTTTGAGACAATTGAAAAGTTTTTGTTCAGCTTAATTTTTTTTTTTTTTTTCAGATTTGAGATACTTTGTTGCTTATGTTTAACTTTATTAAAATTTGTTTTGTTGTTAATTTCATTTTGTTGCAACATTTAATTTCCTGTGTTTATTTTTCCTTTTCCTGCTGACTGCCATACCCTCCTCTGTAGTATCTTCAAATATTACAGACAGTTAGATTGGCTACAGCAAATAACTGATGTTATAATCACCCTCTTTTTGCACCAGAGGAGGAGATAACCTCAAGCAACCCTGCATGCTATTTTGCTGACTGAATGAATTTTCCCTTTCACCACATACCATGCAGGAATCATCAAGGCAGGTAAACTGCACAGCTTAGGCTAGGCAGGAAGATGCAAGGGGATTTTCCTTGGGGAATCCATGGACTGCTCATCAGATCAAGTCACTCCACAACAGTCCCTCAAACAGGACTCCGACCTGTATCTCCTAGCCACACGCAATATCAGTGTAAGGAAACATTCTTGAATATTCTAAGGTAGCTCTTTCAGAATTATACAGAATTTTACAGAATTAATCTTCAGAAGTGAATTTTGCTTTTAAGGACTTGAACCACACTCCAGTTTCCCCGTGGGAAAGTAGTACTGTTCAAATGCTGTAGAGTGTACATTCTCAGGGGTTACTTTCTGTGATGCGAGATCTATAAGAAATGCAAGCCACTTCAAAGGGGTATCTAAAAATCAGCTTGGATGTGTATTTCACATGGCTCCAGATGTCTAAACTCAGACAACTGAATAGTTACCTAAAACTAAAGATCTCTTTTATGTCTGTTTTAGAATGTCCCTTCATTTCCAGCTTCTGATCCAGAGCAATTTTAAGAGATTATTCTTTTACATCATTGTCTCAAAGCTTGCTGGGGACACAGACGAACAAGTCCAAACAAGTCCTGGACAAGGGTTGAGAAATCCTTTGTCTGAGGGACACAGATGGACAAGGCCAGGGGAAACGAGAAAGAAAAGCTGCAGATTAATGGTCAGGAAGCAGCCTTTTGTGTGGGCTTATCTCAAGGAAGATGGCCATTTCAGGGGGGTACTCACATGACTCTTGCTCAAGCACCCAGGGATGTCACATAGGCAGAAAAAGAAGGATAAAATGGGGACCTACAATCATGAGGCTTAGGTTTTCTGGCAACAGATTCCTCATGAAGAAGAAGAGGTTTCTGACATGCAGAAGTCTCACAACCTGCCTCTCTCCCTCCTGGGCTTGCTCTGCGCTCTACCATGATGCTGAAGAAGAACAAAGGTGTCTGCCATCAGATTCCTCACTACAGAATTCCTGCATGCTGACGGACTCTCCTGGGCCTGCTACCTGAGTCCTGCTGCTTCCTCCCAGATTGGTTCTGTGACTTCTTCCTGCTACCTTCTTGCTGCCCAAGGCCAACCACGCTGCTGCTCTCCCCCCCTGCTGCTTTTGTCTCGAAGCGGCATGCAGCAGGACCGCTGCTGGATCCTGGTGGTGACTATCCCTGCTTTACGCAATTCTTGCTTCTTTCCTATCTTTCCTATCACCCTCCTTCCCTTCCCCATCTTCCTGGTTAGGATTTATAATAAACTGGTTGGACCAACATTTGAACTGTTGTTTCTTAATCTCACGCCGGGTATACAGATATCAAATGAACCTCATCTCCCTCCTATAAATTGGAGTGAGACAGCAATGCAGATACAGAGTCACACCTGCCAGTACAATTCAGGTGTTTGAATTACTTTGGCTATCTTATAGATACCTTTGCATAGGTAATAAGTAGAACTGTGAGCATGCTGCTTGGATAATAAAGAGTAGCAGTATCCTGAACTAGTCAAATTAATTTCTGTAGAGCACTTCATATCTGTTAATAGTTAATGACATCTGAATGAACAGATTATGTACTAGAAATAACTATTTTTCTCTTTTTAACAATAAAGACAGTCTAAATGTTCAGATTAGGTATACATATCACAGAAGTATTTGTCATAGGAAATTCAGTTATCTCTACATGATAGATTGCAGAAATATGTAAACGTGGTCTTCAAGCTGTGCATTTACTAGTTAAAATGTCTAAATTGAATAGTCAGTAAGTGCAATTGAATAAAAACAATGAAAGTTCAGACATTATTTCAGTTTCAGTGACATACTAGCATGCTGTTTCTGCTCCAGGACTGCCAGATGTACAGTAATTCAGACACTTAAGCACTCATCAAACAAATCTAATGCAAATTTAATGCAAACCATATCGGTAATTCAAGTAAGTATAAGCTCTAATGATTTTGCAGTTGTGTAAAAAGCAGCACAGTATTAAAATTTGGTTATTGCCCAGATTTATGCATAGGGTTTGATTGCTGTTGTGTTTTAACACTGTCAGGCATTTAAATATCACACAGATGCTCACTCATTCTCCCAAGGGGGAATAGAAGAGAGAATTGAAAAGGTAAAAGTGCAAGAATGCGTGGGTTATGATAGAGTTTACCAGAAAAGCCAAAACCGTGCTAACAAGAAAAACAAAAGAAAGATGCTCAGTCATTTCCAATAAAGGAAGGGTCATCACATCTAACAGTTTCACAGAATCATAGAATCATAAATGACCTGGGTTGAAAAGGACCTCAAAGATCATCTAGTTTCTACCGCGCAGCCATGGCTAGAGTTGCAAACAATCACAGAATCACCGAATCACAGAATGGCCAGGGTTGGAAGGGACCTCAAGGATCACGAATCTCCAACCCCCCTGCTATATGCAGGACCACCAACCTCCACATTTAATATTTGACCGGGCTGCCCAGAGCCCCATCTAGTCTAGCCTTGAACACTTCCAGGGACGGGGCATCCACAACCTCCCTGGGCAGCCTGTTCCAGTACCTCACCACTCTCTCTGTAAAGAATTTCCCCCTGACATCCAACCTAAATCTTCCTTCCCTCAACTTCAAACCATTTCCCCTTGTCCTGCCGTTATCTACCCTTTCAATGAGTTGATTCCTCTCCTGTTTGTAGGCTCGCTTTAGGTATTAAAAGGCTGCAATGAGGTCACCCCGCAGCCTTCTTTTCTCCAGGCTGAACAAGCTCAGCTCCCTCAACCTGTCTTCACAGGGGAGGTGCTCCAGTCCCCTGATCATCTTCGTGGCCCTCCTCTGGATCCTCTCCAACAGCTCTCTGTCCAGTCCTGGATGCAGTACTTCAGATATGGCCTCACAAGAGCAGAGTAGAGGGGAACAATCACCTCCCTGCCCCTGCTGATCACCCCTCTTATGATATAGCCCAGAATACCATTTGCTTTTCGAGCTGCAAGAGCACACTGCTGCCTAATGTTAAGCTTTTCATTCATCAGGACCCCCAGGTCCTTCTCTGCAGGGCTGCTCTCAAGGGCCGCTCCTTCCAGTCTGTATGGATGCCTGGGATTCCTCCTGCCCAAGTGCAAAATGTTGCACTTTGCTGTGTTGAACCTCATTGGGTTCACCTGGGCCCACCTTGCCAGCCTGTTGAGGTCCCTCTGAATGGCATCCCTTGCTTCCACCGTCTCAACTGCACCACTCAGCTTGGTGTCATCAGCAAACTTGCTGAAGGTGCACTCGATTCCATCATTGATGTCACTTATAAATATGTTAAAGAGCACTGGTCTCAAGACAGATCCCTGGCGAACAGTGCTCTTTACTGGCCTCCACCTGGACATAGAACCATTGATGACCACCCTCTGTCTGCGGCCTTTCAACCAATTTCTTATCCACGGAGTGGTCCACCCATCAAATCCACATCGCTCCAGTTTGGAGATAAGGATGTGGTGGGGGACCATGTCATGTCATGACCAGTCAGTCTTGGTCAGCTGTCCTGGCTTTGCCCCCACCCACCTCCTTGTGTATCTGCAACCTGCTTTTTGGCAGAACAGCATGAGTAGAGAATGTGTAAATTCTGCTCTGCAACTGCCAAAAACACAGGGGTATTATCACACCATTTTCATAAAAAATCCAAACACAATATCCTAGAGGTCTCAACAAAAAAAAATTTACTCAATCCCAGCCAAAACTATAACAGTTGAAAACGTATAAATGTATCTTATTATCTAAATCACGACATTCACCAGTTGTGATATCTGCTTGAGTTAGAAGGCATTGAGTTAGAAGTCACGGGAGACCACGTGCTTACACCAACTACTGGAATTTAAGATGATGCACTCAGAATTTTCTAAGAAATGACTAGCTGCTGATGTTTAGGATACTGGTGTCATGGTTTTGTGATTTTTGGTTTTCGGTATTCCACATCATAACATCATGTGGGGCACTGGGAGTTTAACTGTTAATGCTCAAGCTCTGGGTACCTGCCCGGAAGAGAAGAACTACATTCTCCAGGGGACTTTGCGGTCACACAGAGGAGATACAACTCCTGGCAAGGTCACCTGATGCGCTCTTCTTCACCTGCTCTTCTTCGTCGGCTCTCCTCCCGTCTCCCCGCTGCTCAACTGGACTGCGCATCTCACCTCAGTGTTTTGGTGAGACCTACCCATCTTTTGGACATTCTCTCTCTCATTACATTTGATTTATTAGCTTCAAATTTAATTATTTTGTATTATAGTGTGTTATCTTGCATTCTGATACTGTATTTGGTAAATTAGTTTGTTTCTCCTCAGATCGTTGCCGCTGTTTTTAATTATTTTGGGGTCCCCTGTTCCCTTTTTCCGGAGGTGCAGATTTTGCAAAATCCCTCCACCCCACTAGTCATGGAACTGGGCTGAACCAGCCCTTAAACCATTGACAACTGGTTAATGCACCTAACCCTCAAGAGTTGTCTGCTAGATATGGTAGTATGACAAGAACAGATATTTTGTTCTATTGAGTAACCCATTCTTTTTTGTGTGTGTGTGTGTATGTGTATAAAAAAATTAACCTCTTACAGCTATGTAAGAGCTATTACAGCTATGTGTACTAAGTGAGAAAATAAATCAGTTTAGGTGATTCAATCTGATTCAATCAATGTGCACCACATTCTATTCTTAACTGGCTATTAATTTGAATCTTGTTTGTATAAACCTGTGGCTGAAACAAAATCAATATGATTAAGTAAAGGAAAATAAATAGTAAGTTCCCATTCTTTAATTTAAAAACAAACAAACAAAAAACAACTTTCAGTCATTCAGCAAAATACCTTGTGAAGGCAAATAGGCAAATTGCAATTGTAAAGCTGGCAAACAATTAATAAAATATTAGTTATAATGTCATAACATTTTTAGTAGAAGATGAAAAAGCACAACACTGATATGAAAAACTTCAATATGACTATGAAATGGCATGTTTCAAGCTTTCAAGGGATCCTCAAGTGCTGTTATTACTTTATTACCTATGATAAAGACATTTATACAAATGTAGTACAGAGTCTGAGGGAAATCATAATCATTCTAGAGCAGCAGAATTTGGGTTGAGATTAAGATATGTATTTAGGTGTAAATGATGAAATTTATAAAACTTAACAGAAAGCCTAAATTTGACTATAAATGTGAATAATGTGATTAAAGTATGAGTTAAGCTGTTATTATACTCTTAACAGAATTGAGAGTTAATTGACTAAACACAATCATCCTGTACCTTTTGAGGTGTTTTATTTTTGTCTGTATGTTTTGTTCTGGTTTTGTTTGTTTGCTTATTGGTTTTGTTTTGTTTTCTGGTTTTCAGATACTCCTCTGTCATATCTGGAGATTATGCAAATGCTGTGCACGTACTAAGGAATCTTACAGGGCACAGTATGTCTCTACTTAGGCAAGTGAATCAAACCAACAGGAACAACTGTTAATGTAATTTGTGAAATAGTTCAACTGATTGAGAAAAATATTGATGTTTAACTAGGGTTTTTTAAACTGCCCCTTCCAAACTTAGAAAAATCAATTGCCCTGTGCTTACAATGCAAGAAACGCTAACTTTCCGTGACAACAGAATATGCTGATTGCTGCATCAGCAAAAAAATCAGTTTTGCCTGTATCAGAAATATCATCACATGTGATATACCAGGAATAGAAAAGTAAGAAAAGTTATTATTTCTAGAAAAACATAGCATAAAGTAGAGACGTGGTCTCTAATATTAATCATATAGTATCATTTAAGATAAGAAATTTAATGGGACTAGCAAGTGAAAGACTGGAATCATGGGAGAATTCTTTCTTGAATAGAAACTTTAGGCCAAATTAAAGTTGTTGGATGTGGAAAATGGTACTAGACATCTAACTATTGGCACAGTGATCTTATCTGCTGGATTCTACATAAACAGTTCAGTGAATACAGTGCAAATTGTTGTTTGGTATCTATTAGCTGTTTGATTTCCATTTATTTTAACATATATCCAGCCTGCATGCAGAAAACTCAAATTGAAGTATTTCAACTGAGACTGCCACTAACTTTTGGTTAATATAATCTGGATAAAATAAAAAGAAAACAAAATATTTGAAATAAAAATCTAGTGTTAAATAAAAATCTTGTTAAATACTGTGAATTTTCCAATTGATTTTCTTGAACAGGTTTCTCCCCTTTCAGGTAAAAAATAGAAGTGTCCTGGGTTGTGAATTAAATCTTTATGTAGACCCACTATCATTTATGGTGCTTTATGTATCCTACCTAACATTCACTTGTCTCACGGAACTGCTTTGGGTATAGTGTATGTCCTGAGAAGTGAATTTTTTCCTTATTTTGTTCTGATTGCATGTACAACTTTTGCTTTAATTAATAATCTATCTGGCCCACAAGTTTTCTCATTTTTACACTTGAAATACTATTTCTCATTTCCAGTAGTAGAAAGTAAGTCTGTATGGGGCTCAGCTACCTATCGAGGCTAAACAACTATATAGATTTTTTTTAGTGCAGTTAAAAAATCACTTAAAGGTAATTGCCACTATTTTTAAAATTGTCTTCTTCGTGTAAAAATTATTTAGGAACTTAAGTACAGGTGGAAATGTACTAAGATCCCACCAAAGTACCCAGAATTGATAGTTTATTTATTTATTTATTTATTTATTTATTTATTTATTTATTTAATGGCAATAGTTATAACAAAGAAATGTGTTTTATAGTGATATACTTACTGAATTTTAGGAATGACAAAGCCCTTAACTTATGCTTAGGATAAGTACATATATTTGTGCAAGAGGAAACTTGAATTCTACTATTTTTAGAGTGCTATTAAACACCTGGAAAAATTAAACCTGCAAAGGATATATGGTGAACTAAAATAGACTGAGTGTCTTAGCTAAATAAGATAAAATATGTTTAAACATTTACTCATATTACAAAATAAACTCCATGACAGAAAAACAATGGATTATTCCTTTCCATTAGTATTACATTAGTATTAATATTTCACAGTGTTACTGTTATTCAACAAGAGAGGGAAGAGTGTAATCTATAAATACAAAGTTGAAATGCCTGAAAGTAATCCTGAGAAAATGCAACACTGAGGACAAAAATCACACTTATTTCCCAGCAAGGAATATGAGATGGCAATAACTCAATGTAATAATATGTGGAAAGGATGAAAAACAGCAGATATTAATTGGTATACTTTATTGTGTTAATACGGGTCCATGGTATAACTGGATGCTCATACTTTGTTTAGTAGTTCTTATATTTTCATTAAATTCCTAAGATACTAATTAGTCTAGCAAGGAATTCTATTTGTAGAATTCCCATTTAAGAAGATCTTTTGCTTACTCAAAATGAAATTTTATACCCAACTGTGACCAATGCACTCTGCTCCTGACCCCAAGTGGTATCATTGTCATAACCAGGAATAAAGAAATACCTGTAATATTTAATCAGGCTGTTAATGTCCCCTCTTCTCTCAACCTCTCTTGAGGAAACATCCACTGTCATTGTGATAAGGGCAGTAGTGATAGCAAGACCCAATTGGTGAGTCACCAATGTGGGGAACACTTGTTACAGGGTGATTAAGCACATGAGCATGATTGATAATAAGGTGCTCAGTTCATCAAGATACGATGAAACCCATCGTGAACAGCAAAATGTGAGAACAGAGGGAGCACCATTCATAAAATCAGTCAGCTACAGTCCCTATGGCACATAAACCAGAACTGCTGCTGCATGGAAAAACCTGTGATCCCTGGTGGCTAGGAACAGATCCACTGCTATCTTCCTCTGTGACAATTTACTGAATGTCTTGTGATCTATTACATAAACTCTTAATCTAGATCATTATTGAATTGTGTACTGATGGATAAGAATTTGACCCAATCTACAGACAGTTCATCCAGGTGACCAAAAGGCCTTTGTAATTGAAATTCTAGAAATTCTGTACAACTGTAAATTACACTAAGTACTAGAAATTGAAAATATTTAAATATGTTGATTGTTTTTTCCTTTTCCTTTTCCTTTTCCTTTTCCTTTTCCTTTTCCTTTTCCTTTTCCTTTTCCTTTTCCTTTTCCTTTTCCTTTTCCTTTTCCTTTTCCTTTTCCTTTTCCTTTTCCTTTTCCTTTTCCTTTTCCTTTTCCTTTTCCTTTTCCTTTTCTTTTTCCTTTTCCTTTTCCTTTTCTTTTTCCTTTTCCTTTTTCCTTTTTTTCCTTTTTCTTTTTCCTTTTCCTTTTCTTTCTCCTTCTCCTTTTCTTTTTCCTTTTTCTTTTTTCTTTTCCTTTTTCCTTTTTCTTTTTCTTTTTTTGTTTTTCTTTTTCTTTTCCTTTTTCTTTTTCTTTTTTTTTGTTTTTCTTTTTCTTTTTTTTTTTTCTTTTTCTTTTTTTGGTAATAATAAATCTCTAATTATAAGCCCAACCCTGTGGCCAGTCCTCATTCTGAGAAGGATCCCTAAAGAACTTACCTGTCCTTTAGGCAGTGTCTTCAGGAGACACTAACAAGAGTCCATCTCAAAGAAAAGGGAATACAAACTGTTTATCCCAAACTTCTGCTGTCTTTCTTCAGAAACAAATAGAATGGGATTTAGTGTGAGAGAAAATACAGATTTCTTGACTTCTGCACATTATGAGGTTGCAGCAGGTTTGTAATAACTGTAGTCTTCTTTTCTCTTTTTTTAACAGTACTTGACCATACTGACATCTTTCAATCTTCTACACTTGATAGACAAATTTATACTTCTTTTCAGTTTCAGTTGACTATCAGTTATATATATTCTACATGCTAGGATAAACATTTTTTTTCATACAGTAATCAGCTATGGTTTATTGTTGTTGTTGTTGTTATTGTTGTTATTGTTAACAACAAGGAAAGAGTTTAAAAAATATCATTTTGGTTAACTTATTTTTAATTTCATAGCATGCATTAATTGGTCAGGCTACTGTATTAATCTGTTGGTTCTAAATACAAGTTTCTAAAAAATCTAACATATTCTATGCATCACAAATGACTGAACTATTTTTCTGTGTGTATAAATGGTTATTTTTTATTTTTTTTAATGTCACAAGAATAACATCTTTCTTGTGTTAAAAGTTAAAATATGGAGCATTCAAAAATGAAAAGAAAACAAAGAGTAGTGATAAAATTACAAATTGAATAGGCAAGTGGTTAAGTGCTAGAAAGGAAGGTCAGGTCTCCACAGCATGAAATATTTCAGTGCTTCACAAGGCTTCAAAGTAACTTCATAGACCAATCTCAGACAAATTGTTTTCAAAAGAATGAAAAATGTTTTTATATAAATCCATGCACGTATACTGCTCTATAAACATATGACAGCAACTGTAATTTAAAAAGACATTTAGTTTCACAGCTGCAAAATTATGTCTTATGGATCAGGAATCTTGCAATAAATTGTCATTTCTTGTGGTGCCTATCAAGTAGGTGGGCTGTTAAAATATTCAAAACATGTACACTCTTTCCACAAAGACTGCTTTACTTAAAGGAAAGCATTGATTTTTGCCAAGAGATATACAGAAAGACAATCAATCAATGACAGCCTTGTAGGAAAACTACTAGTCAAATTAACCTTGGTTCATATTTTGCATTCCTTGAGGTCATGCTTTTTTTTTTTTCATCTTTTCTCATGGTGATTGAGGGACAACCACAATTAGAATCAGTCATAGTCAATTTTCATATCTGCATAAAAGAAAGAATGTTAAAAAAAGGAAAAAAAAAATTAAGGAAAACTTTACATGCGCTGAACGCTAATAATTTTTTTACATTTAAATGTGTTTTTCCTTTACTTCTTTATGTATATTTGTTGTTCAAACTATGTCACTTGTTATATCCAGTTATATCTTTTTGAAAATCTTAACTGCTTGTGTAGTTTATCTGAAACAAATGATACCTCTATTCTTCATGACTTCTGTTTAAGATTAATTTCTTGAGATTTCATCATCTTTAAACTATAGAAGTTAATGCAAGACTGAAGTAAGAAATAACAATTAATTTTCTGACTTTATCTCCTGAGAAAAAAAGAATCCAATCCAATACAAATATTTGGGTTTGGAAACCCAAAGAGATCTTGAAGACTAACAATGTTATAAAACTGTAAAACATATTGTGACCCTAAAATAACACATTTTTCTTGAAGGAAAAATACAAATGTAAATGTATAATCAAAACCAAAAAAGCTTCTCTTGATTTTAAGATAGCTGCAAAACTTGAGAACTTTGTTTAAAAAAAAAAAGAAAGAAAGAAAACTGCTGTTTCTAGAGAAGATCTTCATTTTCAAATAAAAATAAAACAAATTCTGGTCTTGGGACCATATATGACAATATTAGAGATCCAACCTATAGATTGTTCAGGATTTGGCAACAAAATACAAAAATAAAATAAAGATTTCTAGTAGATGATCACAGGAACAGAAAAAATTGCATAGTATGTAGGGAATAAATGAATGAAAATAAGGAAATAGTACCTCTATATATTACACCAGTAATTAGCAATTAGAAATACTGTGAACTGGAAAAAAAAAAAAAAAAAAAAAAAAGCAACAACAAAAAAGCAATTAACAAATGTGTTAAAACAATAGATCTGAAACCTTCTTCAGAAACAAGTGAAATAAATGTCAAATGCCTGTTATTGCTCAATGGTAAAATTGAAGACAGAATCATATCCCCTAATCCTTTATATTTTTCCCTAAAACTGTTTTAGATACTTTTCAGTGATGAGCAGTTTTGGTTTCATAAATCCATTGTCCTTCAAAAGAAATATATGTTAGAAAAAATTACCAACAAAACGCATTCTTGAGAGTTTTTTCCTCAGAAGCCTTTACTTTATGGGACCATCCCTGTTCAGAAAGTTATCAATTGGATCTTTTAGTTTCTTGTCAATCCAGTCAGTATATTTTTCAGAATATGGTCCAGCACATGTTAAACACCTTAAGCACTTGGTCTTTCATTACATTACTTCCCTTAACAAATGTTTCTGTAGTCTTGTCAAGATTATAGAATGCTTACCACTACTACGCAACAATGCTTGCAGGTAGAACATGATTCTCATATTTTAAGACCTGAAACAATTTCCATAGTAAGACAATTGAAGTGGAAAAATTCTCTTAAATTTATTCTTTTGAGGTAAGGCAAGTAAAGTTAGTAAGAATGGAAGCTCAAGACATTCGCCATGACTGTCTTTACAGCTTAAGACTGGTCATAATGCAGTCTTATGTGCCTGTTCCAATTTATCTTTTCAATTTACTTTGCATGCATCATACAGTAAACTTGAATAATTTGGATCTAAAGGCAAAATCAATATGATATGTTTAACTTATGTTTAAGTTATATGTTATAAAATGTCATTTTATACCTTGTTTATGAAGGAGTTGTTCCATAGTCAGCATGGATTTTGATCAAACATAAAGCTACAGGCTATCTTTTTTGTCACAAATTACATGGCATATGAAGAAGGCCATAGCCAGCAGTTTGCTTTGTTTATGAACAGCTATATAGGACTGAGGCCTGTCTGGTTGCATACATATGTAAGATTGTTCATGTGTATACAGATTTGTTGAGTTGGATCTGTGGAAACTAAATAGCATGTATTTGTATTTGAATGTCTGGCAGTGAGGGGCAATGTATTTTAAACATTTTAGATATGTTCATTTGTATGCATTGTTAATGGATGCTGTAAAAGAAGAAGTATTTTTATAAGATTTTGTGAAAATTATGTACTGGCTTCTGACTTCACATGGTAGAATAATTAGAAGTGACAGCTTCCTGGCAGTTATGTTATAATCTTTTTGTATGATGATAATCAAAGTAAACCTCAAGATAATTTCAGTTTCAGCTCATGGATTAAAAAAAAATGGAAAAAAAAAATCTGGCAGCTGTTTGGCTCCTGAGAGATTTCCATCTACGTTACAGTTTCTTAGTCTCTCTTTATGCTCAACAATGTGAAAAAATAGTGTGCTTACTGATGAGAAATCCATAGTAAAATTTCTTCATTTTTATGATGGTTTCTATGTCAGGGTGCTGTGGGGGCTGACTGACCTGGGAAAGAAATTAAGGTGAAACAACACCAAACAATCCAGTAGCATTTTTATTTAAACAAGGAATAGATCAAATTATCTTGGGGAACATGGTTGTTGGTGCAACTTAAGAAACACCCTATTAGCGATAAGCTATGATATGTTGTGTTCTAATACAATTTGAAAAGAGGGAGATAAACAGAGAGAAAAAAAGCTAAAGATATGGAGATAGCGAGAGAGTTGGATTCAACTATGTCATGGTTGTTCTTCCAGAGGTGGGCACGCATACACGAATTGACAGTCCTTTGCCTTTTATGTCTTTGTATCCCC
This sequence comes from Phasianus colchicus, assembly GCF_987193195.1. Classification (NCBI taxonomy): domain Eukaryota; kingdom Metazoa; phylum Chordata; class Aves; order Galliformes; family Phasianidae; genus Phasianus; species Phasianus colchicus. The sequence goes on from NC_143436.1 coordinate 128,623,258, forward strand.
TCATCCCTAAGGAAGAGCTCAGTTCTTCATAATGTTTGAGAAATGAGTTTGGGGTCTTGAGTGGTCGTCAGGCTCCCTCTAACACTGTGACTGAGGTATGGCCCTGTCCCTCTTTAGCACAGTTCAAGATTCTGGAAATGGGTCTGTGGATTAGAGGTTCTTCAGGGGGTCTCACCCTCCTCCTGCCAAAATGTGTGCAGGCCCAGTTTCCTCCCCCACTAAGTTTGCTTCTTGTAATTCAACAGGTCAGCATAGTCTTCACTAGATAGGGAAATAAGTCTGAAGGCATACCTTGCTTTCAAGGATTCCTCCTGCAACTGCTCCTTTTCTCATTACTCTGATGATCTTGGTTTTCATAGTATGTGTACAAAATGCATGAAAAGCTTGCTGTTCCATAAGAAGGGAAAATGTGCTTTGCAATGGCCTACCCATACCTATTTTTACTTTTTTTTTCATATACTAATGAGCATAATGGGGAGAGTAAGTCACTAAATTTAATGTTAACTTATTGAGCACTTCAAAATGAAACAGTGCTGTGCTGCTGGGTACAATATAACATACCACTAGCAGTGCACAAGTCCAGCAATTAAAATGCTAATTAGCACTTTTATTTATAAAGAACAAGGTTATTTGATTATAATCCCATTTCCCCTGCTCCCTTCAGCAATAGGGATTGATCAGCCAGAGTAACAACAATCCATCCAAGTTGCCTGAGTAATTATTTTATTTTTTTCTCTCTCCATACATATCTAATATACACCTCCCCCAAAAAAATAAAACATTAGACAAATTAGACAGAAACAGTGTAGAAGATTTTTTTATTTTTCTTTCTTAGTTTTGACTATATGTAGAAATTTGATTTGAATGTGATATTTGCTCAGTACATCCTGCAGAGCTTTTATCTAGAAAATCCATTGGTTTGTTACTGAAATCAGAGTATTTCCTTTCTGACCAAAAGTAAGTAAGTAGTAATCCATAATATTCAGTTACACAGCATTTAAATTGATCACGTGTGTTTCTTCATTGGCACAGCAAGTTTAAAAGGAGATAGAGGGAGAAAGATAGAACATAAGTATATATATAAAGTGCATATATATAAATGTATACATGTATGTGTAATTTTCCAAAGGTGCCAGTGTAATATTTTTATCCTAAAATTTGTGTCTCAGCTACTTATAAGTTGTAGAGTTAATTCTATGTTAATTTATACCTAAGATTGCTATATCTGGGATGGAATTCTTAACTTTTTTTCCCCCATTCCTGTTACAAAACAAGGATGATGATGATGATAATACATGTGTATTTTTTTTTTTTTTTTTGAAACACCAACCCTAAAACAAATATACAAATATATAAAAACAAAAACAACAATGGCAAAAAAAAAACCCACAACCCACACTGAGTATTTAATATTGGCTTTTACTGTTGTTTTGTAGTTAGGGTTTTGTTTGTTTGTTTGTTTGTTTGTTTGTTTCCCTAATACAAAGCGGCATATGCAGTATGAGTTCTTTTATCATTTAAGTATTTCTTATTCTGGGCTTACAGTAAGTGGACCCAGCACCTATGTGTACCTAAACTTTGATTCTTTCATATACACCCATACAAACATCTTTATATTGAACAACTGGGAACACGGAATGCATATTTTTCTTTACATTCTTATGATCTTTGTTCATAAAGATCATAAAGTTTTCTCACTCACCTCATAACATACTGTAACCTTTATGTTCACACTAACTCTTAATAACAGTTGACTTTCTTAGAAGAATCTTTATGTCCAAGGTTTGAAATTCCTTTCTAGATTGGTAAATGAATAGACAGATGAAAAACTTTTGGGAGTACATTGCTCTAAATCTAGTGGTTAACAGTTTGTACTCTGCTCCATGAAGAGAGAGTGAATTATTTCTAGCTCGGTGGGCCCATGAGACCTCGGGCCATCAAGGAAGAGATACAATATGTAAGTGGGCTAGAGAGCGAGGGGTGGACTTTACTATGGATGCTATTGCACAGGTTACTCATGACTGTGAAACATGTGCCATAATCAAACAAGCCAAGAGGATGAAATCTCTCTGGGAGGAAGGGCGATGGCAAAAGTATAAATATGGGGAGGCATGGCAGGTTGATTATATCACCTTGCCACGATCTCGCAGTGGTAAGTGTTATGTGCTTACAATGGTGGAGGCAACCACTGGGTGGCTTGAAACATATGCAGTACCCCATGCTACCGCCCAAAACATCATATTAGGTCTTGAGAAACAAGTCCTGTGGCGACATGGCATCCCAGAAAGAATTGGGTCAGATAATGGGACTCATTTCAAAAATTCTCGGGTTGTTAAAAACTATGCTGAAAGCAATGGGTGGCAGACCTCTCCATGGTACTGTTTTTGCCAGGGACCAGGGTCCACTTGGTGGGTAATGCAGAAAAATGGGGATGTTCAATGTGTACCACAAGGAAACTTGATGCTAGGGGAGTGCAGTCAGTAATTCTATGTATATGTATGTATATAGACATATGTGTGTAATGCATTTTAATCATTTTTGTTTGTATGTATGTATGTATATACATTAAGCATGATGTAGTGATGTAGAATAAGGGGTGGAATGTCATGGTTCTATATTTTTTGGTTTTCAGTATACTGCATCATAACATCATGTAGTGCACTGGGAGTTAAAGTGTTAATGCTCCAATTTCAGGTAGCTATCCCTATACATTACAGAAGTCATGAGATCTGGTCCTTCCGGGTGGGGCGGTCTCTTACTGCCTGGCACTGGGTGCTGGAGGGTGCTTTCCTGGCTGTTCCAAGCTTTTCAGGTTTGACTCGGTCTCAGGAACTCTCTCTCCTATCTTTTTTGATTTATTAGTCTCAATTTCGATTAGATTGTATTATATTGTGTTATCTTGCATTCAGATATCATAGTTAGTAAAATAAGTTATCCTCCATAGATTGTTGTTGCTGTTTTTTTCCTTCCTTCCTCCCTTCCTTCCTCCCTTCCTTCCTTCCTTCCTTCCTCCCTTCCTTCCTTCCTTCCTTCCTTCCTTCCTTCCTTCCTTCCTTCCTTCCTTCCTTCCTTCCTTCCTTCCTTCCTTCCTTCCTTCCTTCCTTCCTTCCTTCCTTCCTTTCCCTTCCTTCCTTCCTTCCTTCCTTCCTTCCTTCCTTCCTTCCTTCCTTCCTTCCTTCCTTCCTTCCTTCCTTCCTTATTTCCTTCCTTCCTTCCTTCCTTTCCCTTCCTTCCTTCCTTCCTTCCTTTCCCTTCCCTTTCCCTTCCTTCCTTCCTTCCTTCCTTCCTTCCTTCCTTCCTTCCTTCCTTCCTTCCTTCCTTCCTTATTTCCTTCCTTCCTTCCTTCCTTTCCCTTCCTTCCTTCCTTCCTTCCTTTCCCTTCCCTTTCCCTTCCTTCCTTCCTTCCTTCCTTCCTTCCTTCCTTCCTTCCTTCCTTCCTTCCTTCCTTCCTTCCTTCCTTCCTTCCTTCCTTCCTTCTTTCCTTCCTTCCTTATTTCCTTCCTTCCTTCCTTTCCCTTCCTTCCTTCCTTCCTTCCTTCCTTCCTTCCTTCCTTCCTTCCTTCCTTCCTTCCTTCCTTCCTTCCTTCCTTATTTCCTTCCTTCCTTCCTTCCTTCCTTCCTTCCTTCCTTCCTCCCTCCCTTCCTCCCTTCCTCCCTCCCTTCCTCCCTTCCTCCCTCCCTTCCTCCCTTCCTTCCTTCCTTCCTTCCTTCCTTCCTTCCTTCCTTCCTTCCTTCCTTCCTTCCTTCCTTCCTTCCTTCCTTCCTTCCTTCCTTCCTTCCTTCCTTCCTTCCTTCCTTCCTTCCTTCCTTCCTTCCTCCCTCCCTCCCTCCCTCCCTCCCTCCCTCCCTCCCTCCCTCCCTCCCTTCCTTCCTTCCTTCCTTCCTTCCTTCCTTCCTTCCTTCCTTCCTTCCTTCCTTCCTTCCTTCCTTCCTTCCTTCCTTCCTTCCCATTTTGTGGGGCCAGGGGAGAGGTAGGTGGCAAGGGCCTACTGCCCCCCTGTCACGGGCATAGATTGATCTAGTTAACTGTGTGACAGGAAGCAGTCTGCATCAGAGGGCAGTGGGCATGCAACGGGCTGCCCAGGGCTGTGGGCATGGCCCTGAGTGCTGGAGCTCAGGGAGCATTTGGACAGCGCTCTCAGACACAGGGTTTGATTTTGGGTGGTGCTATGTGAAGCCGGAGTTGGACTCAATGATCCTTGTGGGTCCCTTCCAACTTGGGATGTTCCATGAAACCCTTTTATGAAGCATCTCAGCTCTTAATCCTTTCCACCTTTGGAGATTATCAAGATTCAGATAGAAAAATCCTTAAGGAATAAGATCTGACCCTAGATCTGGTCATTTTTTTGAGTGAAGCAAAGACCTTTTGAGGTCCCTTCCAAACTAAATTATATTGCAATCCTGTCTGAAAGAAGAGGTGAAATGCACTGAAAAGCACATTTTTTTTTCACAGTACTTGTGCTAGGATAGATTTGTCTAAGAATAATAAAAAGCTTTCTATTAAAAAGTTTCTATTAAAAAGCTAGATTCCCATTATGAACAACACTCTATTATGACTTCTTTTACAATAGTTTATTAAGTTTGTCTTCTAAGTATTCATGCTGGATTTCTAATGTAAATTAAAAATAAAAATAGGAAAAGAAATGAAAAGAAAGTTTTCAGAACTTGTAGCCCTTAACTACCTGTAGGACATGTTAAGATTTTTTAGTTCTGAACTAATAACATCCAGTGATACAATCACTGGTTCACAATTAATCATCTTGACAGCTGGAAAATAAAAACAAAGCGATTTCTCCTGGATTTCAGAGTAGCGACCAGAGAGGTACAGGATATGCACACAGCTGAAAAGTTGAATCGTTGCTCTTGATTGGAGAAGTGTTTCTCGTCTGGGGCCTGAGGACTCCTGTCTCATTATTCCTCTAGAAGCATCTGCAGGCAGACCTTCACAATGCATTCAAAGAAATACATATATACGTATTTATTCATTTTCAAGTACAGGCATAACAAGCTATTCTTCTCATCTGTGCCATAGGCCCCCTAAAAAACACAAGGAAGAGGAGAAGCCATCATAGTATTTGTTAGTAATTTTTAAGTATGTAGGAAAACTGTATTAGGGAAAGCGGTAACTGAAGAATTGATGTAAATTTGATGTAGGAAGTTGTAATTCAATTAAGAGTTTAAATTCTGTCATTTTATCTTGTATTATATCTTTGAAAATGAGAGATTACTATGAGTGTGATTTGAACTTCATTACTGTTATGTTGGATGCATAGTTTTAATGCACAAAAAAAATAGGAAATATCTTTAATTTTATATTTCATTTTTATAAATGTGAAGTTATTCTCAGCACATTCTTTACTGTAAGATTAATCCAAATATCCACATTATTTAAAAGCCCTTAGTAAATATATATATATATATTTAACATGCCTGTACTATGTGTGACTACAGCACTGTTAATATCCTGATGTCTTCTGTGAATTGCTGAATTTACCTCCTGACAGGAGTTTTCCTCCAAATAGCTTTCCAGTTTTTGCCATCTTTTTTTTTTTTTTTTCTTTAAATGTCATCTAGCATGGCTGAGGAACTCTGTTTCTGGGGAGAAAAGCACTTCATCTTTGCAGTTTCTTTCTGTAAACATACATTTAAAATTACTTTGCAAGCACACAGTTCCTTCTTTGGGTTTAATGTCTCTTCCCCTACAGAAGACACCATAAATCAAATGAGTTAAATGAGACACAAGAGAGGTGAAAAACAATGAGGGAGAGAACAGAAACAAAGAAGAAAGAGGAGAGGAAGAATTACCTGAATGAAAAATAAAATAAACTGCCAGGTACTGGCAAAATCCTAAAATACTGAGTAGAATTTTTGACTTCAGAGAAGATGAGGTTAAGGAGAATGATTTAAATATTGCAGTCTTCGTTTTGATGGTAATTAGATTATTTGATCTCAAGCATAAGTGAGAGCTATGTCAATATATGTATGAATTACACTCGTATGAGTTCCTATGACTGCTTTTAATCTTTGACTGCAATTAAATCTTTTCTGATAGTACACTTCAGATAGACATTGAGTGTGTGGAGGAGGCTTAAAAGAATGCTAGATATTTTTCTAGGAGAACATGTGTTGACAGATCTTATTGATTTTCCTTTTGTAAACTGATAATTAAAGTCTAAGTTACAAGTTATGTTATAATGGAAACCAGAGCATACTGGAACTTAAAGATTGAACTTAGCTGCAGTTTTTCTGGAATATGGTGCAGTTATTATACCTCCACTGTGTACGTACCTGCTGCGTGTGGCAGGTTTGGAGTTCATTCTTGAACAAATTTTCTAATGATCTTCTGGGTATCTTTCTGTCACAGTTTTGGGTGGGATAGAGTTATTTTTTTTCTTGTATAGGCTTGCACGGTGCCATATTTTGGATTTCTGACAAAAGAGTGGTGACATTTCTACATGTGCTGCCCTACCAGAGCTTTGCTCTGCCTTGACATATGTTGGATAGCTACACAGTGTGCATTACAAGTCATAATTTGGTTCCATCAATTTTAAGTAGTGGCCAGAAAACTCAGTCTCCCAGTGGGAGTCCAATACCATACTCCCGTTTCAGAGCCTAAAAAGATATATTCTGAGTTTAAATATTGTAACTTACCACAGGAAATAAACTAAAAAATAAAATAAGTAAGAGTGAAATGTGCAGATATAAAATTTGGTGGAATGGGAATTAATATTTATATAATCCTTCAGATGTTTACATCTCCCCTTTTTTTAGTATATGAAAGTATTTTCTTTAATATTTTCAGGTTATTTCATGTATGAAATTCATGAAAAACAACTCTTGACAAAGCTTTCTATCAACCATAATCTAACAATTTTAGCTTGACGTGTAGTAATATTTGACTCACCTGCCTGGATTCTGCATTTGGATAATGAGTTGTGTTTAATTAACCACACACTTTAGTCACCTACATTTACATATCACAACATTCTGGATTTAAGTTTGGCTTTGGGGAGGATTACTGTGGAGTGATAATGCAATATGCAGACCCCACCAGCTGCACCATCCCCACCCCCACATCAAACTTCGTGGCTCTACTAGACTGAATGGTCTTTATGACAGCAGTTATGTTTGAGGTTCTTCTTTAGTCCTTAGAACACTTGTCAGAACACTGAACAAACTGAATTTTGGTGACTGTAAGAGCTAGTTATAACCAAACACAAATTTCTTATCTTTGAAGTCAAGAAAATGCACAAAACCATTTATTTTAAAATGCTCAGCATGAAATTAACTCATATTGTGTAACTTGAAAATGTATTTTCATTATGCTTTTCAGAGTGTTCTACTTCTAACTGGAACTGAAAGGGTAGCTGCAACAGTAGTATAAAGGGCTGCTTTTTATACTCTTCTTTGAGTCTTCATGGAGGAAAGATTATCCAGAAACACTGCTGAGAAAAATAACACCTTGACTACATCTGTCCACCTCTACTTCATTAGATGGTTCTGGTATGTGCTTGGAAAACAAAAAGACAGAGAATTTTTACAGATGAGATTGTCCCAAAATCACTAGGGTGTTTTTCCTTTCTGTGATGATTCAGACATGCACAGGAATGAATTAATGAAGCACAGATGGACTCCTAATAACTTTAATCCTTATAAAACGTGTGGAATTAGAAGCCAGAAGACAGTAGTAACATATGTAACAACAGCAAATACAGGAAAACAAAAAACAAACAAACAAAAAAAAACAAACAAACAAAAAAGAATGGTTTTGCGGGACCAGGATTGTGGAACTCAGTGATGACTCGATACGAGTTAACAGCTAAGTCCAACTTTAATGAGTTAACGCAGCGCAGCAATATATACACCAACAAGTACTCTTGGCCGCATACGATTGGTTATACGAGTCCGTGCGTAACCTATCACCTTGTGTATCCTATCACTGGGCGAAACCTGTCACTGTGACAATGTGGAATTCCCCAGAACCGCCTATTTTTTCCTGCCAACCTCCTCATTGGACACAACTCAGCAACCACTTGTTTATCTGAATCCTCACAAAGTCCTTAACATTTCCGAAGTGGCCTCGATCTTCAAGCCACCCCTCCACAATTCCTCCTTTTTCTTTTTGCGCTACAAATACTGAAGGAACAAACTTGTGCATAGTTTTTGTAACTAATTTAACAATAATGTTAAAGCCAACAGGCATCAAAACAGCAATTAGAATTTAACAATAATGCTAAAGCCAACAAGCATCAAAACAGCAATTAGAACCCAACACAGACCTTCTAAAAGCAGGCTTCGTACTCATCCTGAACCACATAATTGATGGGACCAAACTCCTGCAGGGCCTCCAGCAGGTCGGCTTTCACCACGCCATCAATCAGCCCCCAGGTGCGAACCATGGGGGATGCGGGGGTCTTGGGGGGATTGTCGTAGTTCTCCGCTCCGCCAGCCCCAGCTCCAGCTCCACCATGTCCCCCTCGTCCTCTGGGCCCATGGGATGGAAGTTCCACGTTTTCCATCTTCTGACGCTTCAGGGCTCGGCCTCCATCACCCCCATCCCCATAGTACCTCGCTGAGCCTCCCCTGCCTGCCGCCATTTTGCCCATCTCGCCCCCTCGGCCGCTGCCCTCCACACTCTGCGGGCCCCGCCACCACCGCCGCGACATGGCGCCCTACTCCGCCACACTGCCTCTGGTATTACCGGGAAGGCTCCACTAGACAATTTTCCTACCACCCCATAATCTCCTCCCAATACTGCATCGTGCACAATAGCTGACCATTCCCCAACTGGTGGACGAAAATGGACTTCCCCCCGCCCCTTAACCCTTTGCCTCCGGTTTCGCGATGGCTTTTCGTCATTCAAGGACGACGAGGTATTCAAAGACTCTCCGGTATCAGGATCCTGTCGTCTTCTCCCCTCGGCTTTGACATGCGTTACCCAGCCGATTCTCCCCCTGGCTTTGGTAGCTGCCCAGCCGATGTCCTTTTCCCCGCGGACAACTTCCTGAGGTGCAGCATACTACTGCACATAGTCGGGTCCCTGTTCGGGCGCCATTTGTGGGAGCGGGATTGTGGAACTCAAGTGACAACTCAATATGAGTTAACAGCTAAGTCCAACTTTAATGAGTTAATGCAGCAATATATACTCCAACAAGTACCCTTGGCCACTTACGATTGGTTATACGAGTCCGCGCGTAACCTATGACTGTGCGTATCCTATCACCGGGTGAAACCTGTCACCATGACAATGCGGAACCTGTCACCGTGACAACGCGGAATTCCCTGGAACCACCTATTTTTTCCTGCCAACCTCCTCATTGGACACAACTCAACAACCACTTGTTTATCTTGAATCCTCACAAAGTCCTTAACATTCCCGAAGTGGCCTCGATCTTCAAGCCACCCCTCCACATGGTTTAGTCTCTGGTGCCATAAATAAAATGTCTATTGTTGGCTTATGGTGAAGATTTTAAGTTAGGAAGCAGAAATAGTGAGAACATACTCAACACAGGTGGAACTGTTGTGTGTAAAAGTCAAGACGCCATTTAGTGCATGTACACACAGGACATCAACACTGAGTATAGGGACACAAAAATGATTAATGGACTGAAGCATTCCTCCAAAGAAGAAAGAGAGTTTGGTCACTTAGCAAATACTGGAAGGAATGATGCAATGAAGACAGAACATTTTCTTTTCAGTTCTGCTCAGTGGCAAAATCAATAGGCAATAAGTACAAACTGAAACAGAAGAGATTCTATCTAAATATCAGAAAGCATTTCTTCACTATATTGGTGATGGAGCATAGGCATAGGCTTCTGAAAGAGTTTGTGGAACCTCCCTCCTTTGAGATCTTCAGAAACCATCTGGACATGGTCCTAGGCAACTTGGTCTATTTTCTATGATTCTCTTACATCTTTACCTGATAGAGTCCTCTGCCCAGACAAAGTTCAGAAAGTTCCTGCCACAGATCACGACTGTCTTGAAGGTCGTGACTGATGCCAGCACGATTTTGACAGGAAATACATGTATCTGAGCAAATGTGTTTATGATAGAATAGAAATTGCTGTCTATCTTGTTTAGCAGGTGAATCTTAGATTTTATATCATTGATGGTGTGGATCTGCCCTTGTGGCTATTTCATCTCTAAGTTCTCATTTGCCAGGAATTAAATTTGATATTTATTTCAGTTTTTGTATATTAACTGTTGGACAGTTAAATAACGCTATCCCAGGTGGTGTATGCTCTGTCCCTGGAGACATTCAAAATCAGGATGGAGCAGGCTGAACGTGATGTGGCTGTAGATGACCCTGTTCATCACAAGGGAGTTGGAGCTGTGACTCTAAGAAAGATAAGCTGAATGATTCTGTCAGAGCTTAGTAAAAAACAAACAAACAAACAAACAAAAGTATCTCTAAATAAGCAGATGTTCCTAAATGCTCCAAGGATTTTGCTTAATTTAATTTTCTTTTATGTGACATCTAGGAAAGGTTTTTGATGCTTACAGTTCTAAAGATAGCAAGTATTTCCTTATATCCCACTTTTAGTACTTGGGTCTTCAAGATCCTGGCTTCTTGTGAAGCATTATTTTTTGATTTACCTTATTTCTGTGGAAAATTTAACACTACGAATTATATGAGAGGATTTTCTTTGCCTTACAATTATTGCTCATTTATGACAAATAATAGGTTGTCTTACAACTGTGAAATGTGCTTTTTGATAGTAATATATCGTCTATCCCCTAACATCTTGTTCTTTTACAGACAATCTTGTTCTCTTCAAGATAGTTTCAGTTCTCCATTCATTAGAACTTCTCCTTAGGATGAGATGGAATAGATTGGTAGATACTTAGTATTCGTATGTTTCGGTTTCTTATAATATATGAACAGTTGTAATACATCAGACTTTTCTTCAGTCATGGAAATACTTCGGATTTCTGTCCTCTAACAAGAAGCCATATTGAGAGAGGGGGGTAAAATGGTTCAAATTTATCCCAAAAAGATGACTGTAAGTGACAAATATTCGTAGGGAAACATTTCTAGAGAATGGCTGACAAACAGGCAAAATACATAAGGAAGATTGTAAATATAAAACTTCTGTTTTTTAAAATCACTGTCTATCTGAGACTGCTATCAGAAAAAAATAACTAAAAAGTCCTTAAAATGTATGAGGAAGTGATAAAACATTTGGCCAGAATTTAATATTTCCTACAATTTCATCTTCTATGTAGGAAACAAACAAACAAACAAACAAACAAATAGAACTCACTGTATTGCTTAAACACAAGTAGCCTTTTAATAGATATATCTAGGATATACTATACATTTAGTCTCTGAAGTCACTTATTTGAAGAAATATGACTTTGTTACTCCGCCAGAAATATCCTCTTACATTCTATGTATATTTGTGGAAACAACTAGAAGAAAATGATCAAAGTTTTCCAACATAAGTGCATCTATAATATTTTTAAATCCATTGATGATTAAAGCCACCATAAACATCAAAAATTTTGCAAGCATAAGAAGGATTGAAGGAATTTTTTGTTTTGCTTTTTTTGTTGTTGTTTTGTTTGTTTGTTTGTTTGTTTCTTTCCCTATTCTTGTAGTTTTCAGTTACTTTAAATCGTAGATTTCAAATAAACAGGGCATGCATGTAGGGCAGGCTCATCATTGCCTCTTCGAAGTCTACAACAAATTAAGATGTGTTGCTCACTTGTTTATTCACAGATGCATTAGAAATCGGTTGCTGTCTGTGTGACCTGTGTGTAAATTATGTTTCCCAAAGAAGATTCACCATAGGTTTTGACATCATTACTTTTCTCTATTAAAATGCAGAGCAATCACAGTGTTGCAGCCAGCTCAAACACTTCAAAGCTTGTTTTGTATGTTTTTCAGTCTGAGACTGACCAGTTTGGTCTGTTTATGAGTTCAGTATAGCCCTTGTAATTTATGACAAAATCTCTGATTTGATAAGCTCGTTGGATTAGTACATAGTCATAATAGTACAGAATTTGCAGGCATTTACATTGTTTTTAGAGATCTTCAAAAAAGAACGTAGAAAAAATTATCAGAAATTCTCATTTCTCTCTGTCTCCTCACCAGTTGGAAGAAGCAGCTACTGCACTGTCATAACCACAGTCTACAGAATTTCAATGTATGAGTTGCCTTTGTTTATATTTTGGGATTTGTTTTTCTGAAGTGTAATGGATGTGATACAGAATACATGAACATATTTCCAAATAAAGATCATGAAGTTCCCTTGAAAAAGTAATCTCATACCTATCTCTAAATGTCTGCAGTTGTTTTCTGCATATTAATTTGTCACTTTTTTAGTCAAAGGAGAAATAATTTCCTCTATGCAGTAATTAATCTCATAAAGCAGATGTCCAAAAGAACTTTCATGAATTGTACACTAAAGCATTCTGTTTTTCTCTGTGAACTGAGAAAGCTAACCTTCTTAGAAGCAGATGTAGACTCATCACTGGCTTCCCAGCATGATTGAGTTGTCAAAACACAAGAACCTAAGGCCGACATTGAACATTTAAGTTATCCTGCATTGCTTTCAGTTGCTCTGGGATGTCTGCGTTTTGTAGGAGCAGATATTACACAGAACCTAAGATAAAATTCTGCAGCCAACACCAAGCTGAGTGGTACAGTCGATACTTTGGAGGGAAGGAAAGTCATCCAGAGGGACTTAAACAGGTTGGAGAAGTGGGCCCATGAAGACCTAATAAGGTTCAACAAGGCCAAGTGCAAGGTGTTGCATTTCAGCTGGGATGATTCCATGTATTTATACAGACTGGGGGCAAACTACTTGAGAGCAGCCCTGTAGAGAAGGCCTAGGGGGCCCTGGTGGATGAGAAGCCAGCAGTGTGCGCTTACAGCCCAGAAGGCTGTGTTCTGGGCTGCATTAAAAAAGGGGTGGCCAGCAGGGAGAGGGAGGTGATTGTCCCCCTCTACTCAGCTCTTGTGTACAACATCTGGAGTACTGCGTCCAGGCCTGGGGCCTCCAGCATTAGAAAGATGCAGAGGTCTTGGAGCAGGTCCAGAGGAGGGCCACTAAGATCATCAGAGGGCTAGAGCACTTCTCTTATGAGGAAAGGTTGAGGGAACTGGGATTGTTTAGCTTGGAGAAGGGAAAGCTGCAGGGAGACCTCATTGTGGCCTTCCAGTACTTGAAGGGAGCTTATAAGCAGGAGGGGGAGCAGCTGTTTACATGGGTGGATAATAGTGATAGGACAAGGGGGAATGGTTTTAGACTGAGGGGGGGGTTGAGGGGGAGGAGGAGGGTTGGGCTGGTAGGTTAGACATTAGGAGGAAGTTTTTCACTTGGAGGATGGTGACACACTGGAACAGGTTACCCAAGGAGGTTGTGGATGCCCCATCCCTGGTGGCATTCAAGGCTGTCTCACTCCAATTTGTAGGAGGGAGATGAGGTTCATTTGATATCTGTATACCCGGCGTGAGATTAAGAAACAATGGTTCATATGTTAGTCCAACCAGTTTATTATAAATCCTAATCAGGAAGACCGGGAAGGGAAGGAGGATGATAGAAAAGGTAGGAAAGAAGCAAGAATTGCATAAAGCGGGTATAGTCACCACCAGGATCCAGCAGCGGTCCTGTTGCATGCCGCTTCGAGACAAAAGCAGCAGGGGGGGAGAGCAGCAGCGTGGTCGGCCTTGGGCAGCAAGAAAGTAGCAGGAAGAAGTCACAGAACCAATCCGGGAGGAAGCAGCTAGTAATTCATCAAAATGAAAAAGAAAAGAAAAAAAAAGATAAGATTAAAAAAAAAAAACAACACATTTTTTTAAGAAAAAAAGAAATCCCTAAAAAGACAAGAATCACAGAATCATGGATTGGAAAGGTCTTTAATGGTAATCTAGTTCCAACCTCAAGGACATACCCATGGGAATTGGGGAATAATTAGCTTTTCATCTATGTTTTTGCCTTCTTCCTTTCTTCTTCCGTTCTTCCTTCACTTATTAAACTTTTTTTCCTTAAACCACAGTTTTTTGTTGCTTTTGCTCTTCCTTTATTCTCCCCTGTCCAACTAAGAGTAGAGGTGAAAAGTAAGCATGTGGCTGTGGTGCTTAGATGTCTACCAGATATCTATTGGGGATGAAGACATCTCTATCTCTCTGCTTACAGCAATCTGTGTACTTAAAGTTTTTCTCTTGGCTATCTGTGGATTTTACTTGTTATCTGTAGTGTCTGAAGTAGAGGCATTTATACTTACATTGATAAATATCAGAACATGATTTTCTTTTTCTCTGTTTTAAGTTTAGTAGACATAAAATTTTTCAGAATGCAACTTGATACGTTGGCTTGATTTTATATTAAAATGTTATAAATATTACAATTTATCATTTCTAGATAACTTGTAATATATTCTGAGTGAACATACATCACTATGAACGCATCCGTGCAGCTAGGTCCATGGATTTAATAAATTGTGCTTAGTCTTCTACCCTGAATTAATCTGGTATTAAAATGCAATAACAGAACTTCATTAGCTACACTGAATGCTGTTTCAAAAATGAATAGATCATTGTAATAGTACCTATATGAACATCTAAATAGATGGACTCTCGTCAGTCATTCCTTCCTTAGTCACGGTTTCTTTAGTCATGTATTATAAAATTGCTAAATAGGAGAAGTCTAATCCTTGGGAGTTCTGATGGATAGCATGCTGAACATTAGCAATATACCTTCTTGGCAAAGAATGCCATTAGCCTCTTCAGCTGCAATGGGCAGAATGCTGACATCAGGTCAAGATGGGATATTTACTCTCTATTCAGACCCGGTGAGACACAACGGGAGTGCTGGGAGAGATATGGACGAACCGAAGTGAGTTCAGTGAAGAGTCACAAAGATGACTGAAAATTCTGACACAGGAGGTAAGGCTGAGAGTAGTGGGACTGTTCATTCTGGAGTAAAGAAGTTCCACTGAGAAATCCTGTCTTTGTATAAATGCCTGAGACTGGAAAATAGACGGTAGAGTCAGGTGCATTTAGTCGAGCCCAGTGAAAGAAGAAAAGGACACAATATGAAGCACAGGAAATTCAATTTGAAAAAAAAAATCATTTCCATGGGAGTAGTAGCACAGGATGAACAGAATGCTCAGAGAATCTTATTCTTAGACATGCAAAATGTGTGGAAGTGGTCTTGAGCAACCTACTGTAACTGATCTTGCTCAGGTATCACACAATCATAGAATCACCAAGGTTGCAAAAGGCCTTCAAGATCATACAGTCCAACTGTCCACCTACCACCAATATTTTCTCAATAAATCATGTCCCTTAGAGCAACATTTGAATATGTTTTGAACAACTCCAGGGACAGTGACTTGACCACCTTCCCAGGCAGACCATTCTAATGCGTAGTAGTTCTTTTAAAGAACTATTTTTTCCTAATATCCAACCTGAACCTCTTCTTGCACAGTTTAAGGCCTTTCCCTCTCATCCTATCACTGGTTACACAGTGGAAGAGGCCAACTTCCACCATGTCAGAACCTACTTTTAGAGTAGTTTTTAGAGAGTTCTTTGCTGGGCAAAGAACTGGCTGGAGGGCTGGGCCGAGAGAGTGGTAGAGAATGGAGTTAGATCCATCTGGTGGCCAGTCACAAGTGGTGTTCTCCAGGTGTCAGTATTAGGATACATCCTGTTTAATGCCATTACTGATGACGTGATTAAGAGGATTGATGCTATGATCAGTACAGGCTAAGGGATGACCTTCTGGGGAAGAGCACTGTGGGTAAGGTCCTGAATGTCCCTGTGGACAACAGGTTAGCCATCAGTCAGCAGTGTGCCCTTGTGGCCAACAAGGCCAATGGTATCCTGGGGTGCGTTAAAAAGAATATGGCAAGCAGGTCAACAGAGGTGATCCTCCCCCTACACTCTACCTTGAGCCACATTTAGAATACTGTGTCCAGTTTTGGACTCCCCAGTTCAAAAAAGACAGGGATCTCCTAGAATGAGTCCAGCAGAGGGCCAAAAAGATGATTAAGAACATGGAGCATCTCCCATAAGAGAAAAGGCTGAGTAACCTGGTTCTGCTCATGCTGCGGAAAAGAAGACTGAGAAGGGATCTGATTAATGTTTGTAAATATCTAAAGGGAGGTGGGAGACAAATGGATAAGGTCAGGGTCTTCTTCATTGTATGTAGCGATAAGACAAGCAGTAATGGCCAAAAACTTGAACAAAGGAAGTTCCATACAAATATGCAGAAGAACTTCTTTATGGTGTGACAAAGCACTGGAACAGGTTGCCCAAAGAGATTGTGAAATCTTCTTCTGTGATAGTATTCAAGACCTGGCTAGATGGCTATCTGTGAAACTATTGTACCAGAGCTTTAGGAGGTGGGTTGGACTTGATGATCTCTTGACATTCCTTCCAACATCTGTGATTCTGTCATTCTGTGATAGCTTGGGATATTCTACATATTTCTTTGTATTTTCTGTGTACACCATGCTGCAAAGAAAAACAAAAACTTTTAAGTCATACTGTCATGGCATTTTGATCCTTCATAAGTTTCTGGACATAATATTTGGCTCATTATCAAACATCCGATCATTTAGTTGTAACCTTTTTCTTGCCATTACTCTGTTAACAAACTGTGAAATCTGCCAAAAAAAAACATAATGAAGCTTAGCAGTCTAAAAAAGCAGAATGTAATAACAAAATAACAAAAAACCAAACCAAAACAAAACAAAAAAAAACAAACCCTGTTTGTTTGCTTGTTTCACATACAGAAATAAATTATTTAATTGCAAAATCCACTATTTGAGATGTTTCCACTGGTATCTCGCAGACAATTTGCTATGTATGTCTTCAAAAATTATTCCTATACAGAGCAAAAGAAACATGTTTTTAATGAGTTAAAGAGAAAAGGAAGCATTAAGAAGGGAAATGTAATGAGGCAACAAAGATATTAACACTGAGGTAGCGCTTTTGTTCTGTTGCACCTCTTTCACATACAGTGTATTAATCAGTCTACTTTGATTAGATAAGCTGAAGCACTTTCTAATTGTATGTGAAATAAGTCTGAGCCAATATCCAGATACCATTCCTGGTGACAGGAACAAAGCAACATCACACTTGAATGGTTTTGAGAAGAAATAGAATAATAATAATAACTTTGATGCAGGAGACAGATGCTTTAGAAGATTTTATTGTATTCGTTTCTGGATTACGATCCATACAAGATATTTTATCACTAATAAATAATTGTCTGTGTTTGTTTTACTTTTCTTCTACAAAGATGAATGTAGACAGCTTGAACTCTGGTTACAGCTTTAGTAAGATTTAGAAAATAATGTAGTATATACCTGATCTCAACAATATAATCCTTAGCTGATTTAATTTCATTGGTAGCTTTATAACTGTGGATTGTAGTGGATTTTAGAGACGTTTCCTGTTTGTTTTGTTATAAACACAATCCTACACAACTACATCTATTCTTATGTGCATCAATATAAACAGGATATGTTTTTATGTACATTTATATTTCCTTACATATTATTTACATCTGTCAATATGTCCAAGGAGAATTTATTAAAATTTTGCTTAATTTAATGACTGAAGGAAAAAAAAATAATAACAGTAACACTCATTATTCAAAGAAGAGAAAGCTTCAAGATGACCTGATAGCGACCTTTCAGTATTTAAAGGGGAGCTACAAGGAAAGAAGGGGACAGACTTTAGCAGGGTCTGTGATGATGGAACAAGGGGAAATGATTTCAAGCTCAAAAAGGGTTGATTTAGCTTAAATATAAGAAAAAAATCTTTACATTGAGGGTAGTGAGGCACTGGAAAATGTTGCCTAGTGATGTTGATGCCCAGTCCCTGGAGGCTTTCAGTGCAAGGCTGGATAAGGCCCTGGACAACTTGATCTAGTTGTGGATGTACCTGTTCATTGCAGTGGAGTTGGACTAGATGACCCTCAGATGTTCCTCTCAACTCTAAGAATTCTATGATTCTTTGAAAATTAAAAGACATAATTTCTTATGAGAAGCATAGACTACATAATGGAAATAAAAATAATGAGATTAATTAATTTTGCATTAGTTGTTTTTTTGTTTGTTTGTTTGTTTTTTACTGTGAAAATTGGTTAATCACTTTATCTTGACCAATCTTTACATTTGGGTGTAGCATAATAGGGTAAAGGCACTATAGATACATACTTTTTATTTTACTTAGCTTTGTTTTGTTGTGAAGAAGGAAATCATTATTTATTCCATTATTTATTTTAATGTTGGAAGAAAAATGCAGTAGTGTGTATGCATTCTGTACATCGTCAGAGAAAATGATAATGCAGTTCAAACTGCAAATGGTGTTAGGAGTTCAGCAAAAACTTATTTTATTATAAGGGAGACTAAAAAAGAAAAAAAAAAACACAGAGAAACAAAAGGGTCATTTCAATTTTTTAAAAGGAACTAACATCATATTCAATCAGATAAGCCCAGAATCTTTTTAATCTTCTGAGGATCTGATTCATACATTCTCCAGCTACTTCTTTACCAATATTTTCAAAATAATTACGGAGCTCTGCTAAATACTTGGGTAAATAATTTGTTATATGGAACTACACTGCAGAAAGGCATCCCTGGTAACATACAGTCTAAATAAAGTGAGAATTCAATCCTAGAAGTTGACTTTGGTCATAGAACTGTAGTTTAAAATGGGTATCCCACCAAACCAACTTTGTCACATGTAACCCCACATGAAACAAAGCTGTGCTGCTGTGAGTTATTCAAGATCCTATTAGCTCTCCTAGACTTCAGTCAGAGCTGAAAGTATCCCACTGAAGTAATTATCCTCACTCTGCTGAGAGAACAGAAGCAACTGACTGGGGAGTAACTGCTGCTGAGGCTCAGCATTGCTCACACAGCAGGAGTGGGGATGAAAGGCATGAGGCCACATCACAGAATTCACTCAGCCACCAGGTCAAGATAAGAAAAAAAAAGTCATTGCCAGCAGTTCTACCTTTTCCTAAGGGATGGGGCTTGGGGGGGGGGGGGAGAGAAGGCTACAGAGTATTTATATTCAAAATATGGAGAGAAGGAAATGGAAAATCATAGTGATAGTCTACTTTCTCTAGGTATCAAGCCTGTAAGTGATGCACTGTAAATCTGTTGGTTATTT
The DNA here is from genome assembly GCF_987193195.1 of Phasianus colchicus. Classification (NCBI taxonomy): domain Eukaryota; kingdom Metazoa; phylum Chordata; class Aves; order Galliformes; family Phasianidae; genus Phasianus; species Phasianus colchicus. The sequence continues at coordinate 128,642,396 of NC_143436.1, forward strand.
ATACACATTATGTTAAAGATAGTGTGAAATAAAGATTAAATGGTTAAATGAGATAACCATGTTGTATAGTCTAAGGACTAACCATAATTCTAGGAAATATAATCTAAAATGTGGATAAAACATAGGTTATAGTTTACATAGTTTACAAAGATTTCTGGGGAAAAAAAAAAAAAAAGTACTTCCTTTTTTTTTTTTTTAATACATAAAATATTTTTATCCATATTCCATAAAAATGATATGGTATTGGCATAGTTTTACAATTAAAACAGTACTTATCAATTGTTTCTGTTTAGGTAACACTGAACAGAAAATGTATACTGAATAGTCAATATAGCAAATTTTATTGTTTACAGCATGATTTAAAATACAGATGAAAAAAAGTGGTGAAATTTAAGACTATCCGGTATAAAAAATGTTTGAAAACGTGGCTAATTACTTGGAATTGTACAACAGAAATATAATGACACAATGATTGTGAAGGGTAATGTCAAGTCCTGCCCCTGGTGAGGAATGATATCTTGTTTCATTATAGACTGGTGACTGGCTGTCTGGAAAGGAACTCTGCAGAGAAGGACCAAGGGCTCGTGGTGGGGTAGTTGAATAGGAGTTAGCATTCTAAACTGGCAAAGAAGGCTAACAGCCTTTATGGCTGCATCAGGAAGAACACTGCCAGTAGATCATGAGAAGCGGCCCTCTTTGCTCAGTCCTGGTGAGGTATATAAGGAGCTCTGGGTCCAGTGCAGTGCTGAGCTCTCCAGTGCAAGAAAGACATAGACAAATTGAAGAGAGTCCAACAAAATGATGGAGCATCTGACATAAAAGAAGAGAATCAGAGAAGAGGGACTGCTCAGTTTCTTCTGAAAAGGAATGTAATTAGTTTGTTTTTAAAAAAGCCTCAAATTTGAGTCTACCCATTGTAACTAGAAATCATAGATGGATTGGTAACAAAACCAAACAACAGTTCCAAACCAAAATAATAACACAGATAAAATTTCATGTTTTTCAGATTATGCTATGATCCAGAATGAATGTCAACATTCAAAAGTCCTTGAAAAATGTAGAACATGAAGATCATTCATCACATAAAAATATGTTACTGGCAGAAAATGACTTTATCATAGAATGATCCAAAATCATCTGAACATCTTGGGAGAAATCTTAGTTGTAAAAAAATGTGTGATACTTTCATTAAAGATAATCAGACAAAATTTCTCTCCTCATATGGAAGATAGAAATTGGAGCGTATGTGTACCTATATGATGAAATGTGGCACTAAAGTAACTAAGCTGGCAGCATGGTAGGGCTGAATAGTCAAAGCATATCATCATGCTGAGAATGAGCAAACTTTGGGTAAAAAAACTCCCACCAATCATCATAGCATTACCAATGGCTAATTGACTAATTAAGTGACTAATCTGCAGAGACATTATGTGATTTGCAGAGTTAAAGCTAGTGCACAGCCAAATAACAAGAAACCCTGTCCCTTCCTCTCTTCTCAGTATATATCTGTGCCTGAGAGTAGTAGCATACTGGTTCCCAAAAGAGAAGAGGTGAAAGAATGATCTGCTGCTGCCTCACACATCCATCTACCCCACTTTACAGGAATAACTGTACACATTTACCCGGGACATGAAGATGAAGCCAGTTTCAAAGTTCAGTCTGGGGATATCAAAGAAGTAGTTTTGTTACCACAGTGAATTCACCATCAGTCTACTACCAAAGATGATGTCTTCTGCATGATGGTCAGGAGTGCAGCATGTGCTGGTAACAGCTGAGAGTTAATTACACTCTGGCACCGTGCACAAAGCAAGCTACACTGCAATAGGTTCATATGCCTTTGCCCATCCTCCACTTGTTGTGGCTTAGAGCTGAAACTGTAAACACCTTTGAGACACCAACCTTATCTTATTGCACTTCTATGCAATGCTAAGCACAGTGGAGTCCCAAGCATCCAGGACCTCCAAAAATGACAATCAGAAGTTAATAGACACTCTTTTATTCCACTCTTTCCTCCAACAGGTCTGAATTTCATCCTAATATTAAAGAATAGAGAATTAAAGAATGAAAGCAGCAGGGAACAAGCAGCAGCTCCTTTTTGTTCCATTGCCAGTTTCAGTGGCAGATCTGTTAGATGTTACTTTATTCCTCCCACCCCCTACATCATGATATTAAACAGAAAACTTCAAGAGCAGCAGAGGGCATGAAAAATTTACTAACAGAGAAAAATGGCATTATTACTCATTCATCTCTACCATTTCTGCTGAAAGAAGTAACAACATTAGAAAAAGAGCAAATTTGTATTTTTCTTTTCCTGTGATTTTAGTTTCCCCTTTCCTTCCCTTCTTTTGCATTGCTAATACTGGCCTTTGAACAAATTTCTCAGCATTTTTAAAGATTAAAGTGATGTCAAATATACTAAACCTCACACAGGTAAGTCCCTGGAGCTGCACAGGAAAATTACTATGCAAAATTACTAAGGAATGTAGCAAGAAAAGAAAGCATCAGGGGAGAATGACAAGCCAAAGGATGAGTAAAATACAAAATTGAAAAAGAAGATAATGATTATCAATCTTCATTTAAAAGGAGAAAAATTAGTTTTGATGTCCTTAAGAATCTTTTTAGATTCTTAAAACTTTAGAATCTTTTAAGATTCTACAGTCCCTCCACCAGCAAATAGAGCCTATTATTTGAAGCACTAACAGTAAACACAAATAGAAATAGATATATAAATAAATAAGTAGTTTGTAGTGTTAAGTACAAACTTCAGAACTATGCAGACAGGTGTTTTGCACTGTATTTAGATGAACTGCTTACTGAAAGCCCTGTGGAAATGGCAGTAAGGGATTACTGAAAGAAATACATGTGAAAAACACATGTAAATATACAAAACATATCTCATTTAGAAATTAAATTATTCTGATTTTTGTAGGGATTTTTTAACTGAAAAAAGAGGGAATCTGTCATTCTTACTGGTGTTCTTAACTTGTCAAAAGAAGAATAAATACATTAATTAGTAAGTAAATAAATAGAAGGAAATCTGATTAACTGGCAAAACAGTGTGGAGTACAAGGAGAGTCTAGAGCCAACAGAAACATTTTATTAATAAGCACATGGTAAGAAAATATTTTCTAAAATGAAAGTCTCATGGAATTTTTTAAATGAAGTCTCATGGTATTTCTGATAATAGATTAAAATATATTTAAGTCTATAAACAGATTTCTCAAGTGCTTAAAATAATCCTATTTGATCAAAACTGAAGCCGTGCATTTCGATGGGGATCTCAAAGATCCTTCTCTGGTGTTGCTGCAACAGCATGTGCTTTTTGACTGCTACCTCTGCTGCCTCCCTGACCTAGCCTCCCTTCTGCCTACTGAGTGACAGAAGCTGCAGTGGCAACCACGTGTGGAGCGTATGGAAGATGGCTCTGTGGTGCTTCATTTGCTCTCTGTCACTTTTCTTACAACAGCCTGCTTGTAGTCTTTCTCTTTTGACCAACTCCATTTTAAGTTAAAATGATTTCAGGATATTTGGCAGTTTTTATTGCTGCCAAAACATTGTCAAGTATACATCAATGACCCTGCAAGTCCTGCTTATCGTGTTCAGGAAAGGATGAAGTTACTAAAAAAGTCTGGTTGTTATATGTGACATGCATCTTTCCCTGGTTATTGTGGAGTGATGGAAATGTTAAAACACTGACAAATCTGGATTTACATCTTTCTATATATACCAATATATATAACTATAAATGCCATTGAAGCTGAAGATGATATGCTTGGTTATTTCTTTTCTAGCTAAATCAAGAGAAAATTTCATTGTAGCTATTTTATCTTTTACTATTAAAAACAAGTCTTATCTTGAGAAGATGCAGGTTTGAACAAAAGCTTTAATTTGTTTGATTTTTCTGAATTTTTAATTAAAAGATACTGAATCTCAAAATTTTGTAGTTTTGCTGAGTTGAAGTAATTGGAATATTTGAAGTAATTGATGTAATTGAAATGGGGAAGATGAAAAAATGTTTTGTTTATTTTCTGCCTTGCCTATTCTCTTTTAGGGATAATGTGACCCTGAACCCAGCACCTGGGCCTGAAAACAGTTGTAGATATGCTGCCAGCATTAAATAAGGATAGTTATCTAATGTAGTCTGATCCCAGAAACTCACAAATTGCAGTCATCAAAATGACTTCCAGGAGCCAGGAAAACCAAACAAACTGCCAATTTCTCTTGTTCTTTTCTTTGCCAAGAACAAGATGTCCAACATAGCTCCAACACAGCTCCAACATTTTTGCCTGTTGCAAGGACAAACCAAGTATTTTTTGCCAGTCTAAGGAACTACGGTCCAAACATTGCTTTTGACAAACTAGCACAGTCTGCTACCAAAGAGTCTGGAATTGTCATGTGGAGCTCCAAAGAACTTAAACAAATCCCTCAGAAATGTTAGAAAGATCTGATAGGGCACAATTATCACTGCATTCTTTAAGACTTAATCATCACACTTTAAGGTGATCAAAACATGGCTTATCTTTCACACTGCTGTTGTCACTGCTGAAATGCACCACCCACTGCCTCACTGTGTTAACATCCACTCTTTGGTCTTTATAAATATTCAGCTACTGTCAATAAATGTCATTGGGTGCAATTTTTTTTCTCATGAACAACATAAAATATGAACAGAATTCATCTGATAGCCTATGGCACCAACATGTATCTCGATGTTGTATGTTAGACAATTAGTTACTTATTCTTAGTGCAGAGAATGACTGTATCTGAAATGGATGGACTTCAGAAAATAGCCCATGTTTTCAAAAAATTGGCATTTAACGCTCAGTTTATTTGACAGAGATGAATGTCTAGTGATACCTGAGTGAAATAGAATACGTATCTACATGATCAAGTCTGAGGCAACTTAAAAAAATAAATACTTTTCTGATAAATTTGGGGGCATAAGACAATTTAGTCTGTTTAACATGTTCATGATGTAGGTGGTGACTGTAAGAATCTTTAAATATATAAATTTAGGAACTTAAATTTGATATCTACCAGAATCTCTGGATCCTAAAAGAATTTTTGAGGATCCAGATGTTGAAAATAAGAACTTAACAGGATAACTAAGTCTTTAATGTCACCTAATTTTTTTTTGTGGATCAAAAAACTGTCTTCAATACTTCTAAACTTGGACAGAAATTCTGTAAATACTGTGATCAGAAAAACTTAATCTACCAAAATGATTGATGAAGGAGATGGCAGATATGTAACAAAGGCTGCTGTACAGATTGCACAAAAATAATTAAATAGAAATTGAACAAGCTGAAAAATGGCATCACTATTCTAGAAAATAAAATTCACTGACTGAATAAAAATAGAAATTAGACTTTTAAGTTCTTGTCTGAGAGAAGAAGGTTGGAAGGGGGAGAAGTGGAGGGAGTAAAAAATATTCTATGGGAATAATTTGTAACTGACATTGCCAGTATTTGCTTGAAGTATCAGAAATGAATTATTGGGATAACTGTTTTGACATAATTTACCTGTTTTATGACTTAAGAGTTAATAAATCAAAATGCAGTAAAATTCAATACATATATATAAAAAAAGTGTAATTGCAATTGTGGTCAGCATATTTAATAATTTATTTGTTATGCAATTTATTCTGTTTATAGTGGTTAATATAGCATACAGAATCTACTTATACTATACATTTAAGACAACATGATCAGCCATGAAATATAGCTAACAAAATAGAAACAATGTGCTGCATTATTTTGAAAACATTACCTCAAATATCTGTTAATACTATGTAGCAAATTAAATAATTTTTTGTTCTGTATTATTCTGTTTATATTGATAATAATTAAATAACAAAGTGCCGAGAACTAAAGAAAATGGTTGCTAAATGTGTAGTTGTCATAAGATTTACTTATTATAAGGTACAGAGAGTACCTTTTAAACCAAATAGATGAGACAAAATTGTCAATCCATTAACTAATCTCTCTTACACCCTTTGCTACTTCTGCCAATTTTGAATGCAAACTGAGTCAGTTAAATTTAGGTTTTTACAACACAGTCAGTTATATCATTGCTAATGTCTGATGCCATTCCATACGCCCAAAGTTATCTGAGACTCCAAAATGTGAGAGAGATATTACAGACTTTATAGGTTATGGTTTTGATTAATCATATTTTTCCTATGTACTTTTAAGTGTGAATTTAATCACAAACTGATTTTATTACTTTTTTCTTTAAAACAAAAACAAAAACAAACAAACAAAAAAAAAACAAGGGTGAAAAGTTCTTAGTGATTTGTGGAAACAGAATGAAACAGTTTAAATAATGTAGTCATTTATTCAGTTAATCAAAACACATTAAAATCTGCCCAAAATTGTTTATTCCTCAAAGCTCAACAGTAGGTTCTTAATTAATTTGTGACTACCTCAATCTCCATTATGTAACCTTAGCTTTTCTGAATCTAATTAAATTTATGCTTTTACAAATGCTTTATACTGTATTCTAGTAAATAACCACGCTGATCCACAGATAAAAAGTATTCCTATTAATTTGTTTTAAAGTCAGCCCAAGTTATCTGCTGATTAGCTTTAGTGAGTCTAGTTTTCTGAATAACATGATAATGCATTGAGGTATATCTGCCTACACATAAATTTCACGACCATACACGTAACATTTTTAAATTTACATTCTCAGCAAAGGCATCTTAATTCAAAAAGAGAGGAACTTCTAGAAGTAAGATTTAACATTAAAATAATAATAAACTAAAATCTTCTCATTTATGAAAAAAAAATAAAAGTAGGAAACACAACCCAGATCATTAAAAATGGATATGTCAATTACTAAAATGAAATCAGCCTTGTTATAATACACTCTAATTAGCATAATGATCTGCACCACTATACCTACTAAGCAAATTCCCATACTCTTGTAAAATCTTTTGTCTTCAATGGTTTCTTTTAAAAGGTTGCACAGAATAAAAGTAAGCACATTTCAGGAAGGCCAAACACCTTTTCATACTTTTCATTGGTGATTATTCTAAAGAAAAGATAATTCAATAACAGATAGAAATACAGATTGATTTAAAATGTTTAAACACTTGTGTCTGTTGTGCACAAAAATATAGTTGAGTATCACTATCTGGCTTTTTTAAAACTCTGCTGGCACTGAGGTTAAGAGGGTTTTCTGGCCAGGATCAAAAGACAAAGTATACAAAGATTGCAGGATAATGCTGAAATGTGACACATTTCAAAGTTTTGTTCATTGCAGTATGTTGTGGGAATGCATCTGCAAGTATGACTTCACATACAGTTAAATACTGAACAAATCAGTATCAGTCATTGCATTCACATTTAAATCTTTACTGATGAAATCTTATGTAGCTTAACATTTCTGAATGTATTTAAAGTCAGACATTTAAAATATATTAATAAAGGGTGTTGTTTTTTGTTTTGTTCTGATATGCTTCTCACCTGGAGTTAACTGCACTGACAGGATGCTGGCAATTTTTTACTATGCTGGAATCTTTTTACCTTAGTTAGTAAATCTAGATGTAGTGCATAGTTCTAGTGAATTCTTTTAAGGATCTCTTGAGCATATGGTTTTACTTGGGGATAGACATACAGAAGAACGCATAAATTATCTAATCTTATGACATAGTTGGTTCTTCCACCCTTTCCTCATGTACCTATCCTAAGATATCAAGCGGTTTGATGCTAATTGCTATGTGCAGTATTATTCTCATAACCAAACTCGTTGATATTCTATAACTGGGCTCCGTGTGCTCATTGAGAGAAATCTAGACTTTTTTGCTCATGCATGAAATTCTAGATATGCACCAAATATTTTCCCCAGGGTACAATAGAGGAGTAATGGACATGCCTAAATCTTAATACCTAGTGTTATTTCAGATGGCATAAGGTATCCAAAACATGTCAGGGTCTGTTGGAAGAGACATGGCACCTCTGCCTTTCTGGAATTGCTTCTCAAGGCCAAGGATACCCTCCAGAGCACCTTCGCTGTCACTAAATACTAGATACCTTAATTACTCTTTTAGGCTGTTTCTGTGTGGTTTAGAGACAGTAGTTTCTTATTTCACCTGAAAAGCGTGAGTCAAAGGTGATTCAAAAAAATTATGAGTGCATTATATTTCTGCTTCCTATCTCATGGGCCTTTGACAGCATCTAGCTGTAAACGGGTATAAATGAGTTTTTAATGCTCCGGTTGGCAACACCTGACCCTTCAGACAGTTGCATAATATGCTTTCAAATAATCTCCATTGGGCTATCATTTGAAAGGGAGGTTTGCCTTGGCCTGATAGCAACCTGTGATTTATGAATTTCTCTGAACACGATTTACAAGGAAATTGGATATTATTAAGAAGCAGCTGTTTTTAGCAGGTCTGACCTAGGTCAAAGTGTCTTTAGAGTGTTAATGATTTTGTTTGCCTGTCTCAAGTAAATTGCTTGCAAATGACTTGGTGAAGCAAAATTGCTTTAAAATAGAAACTGGCAAGAGCATGCTGCAAGTTGTTAGCGTATTTGCTGATCGCAAAATTATAAATGGTGTTCATTGTAACTTGGGGGGGGGAAGAAAAAAAAAGGAAAAAAAGATGAAATTATGTAAAATACATTGTTCTTTCTTATATGTAATTCATAGAGAAAAATAGACTATCAGTAAGTATGTGACTACCATTGTGTATTAAATTACTTTAAAAAGTCCAAAAAGGAAAAGATAATATGGATGGTAGAAATGAGAAATATACATGACACAATGGAAATCATTCTATCTTGATGGGCTGATAACCTGATCTCAAGCACTGGCCAAAAGAAATAAAATGAAAAGATTTCTCAGTGTCAAAGCTTTGACTTCAGACAAGATTCTGTCACACAAATGTTAAATATAAAAATTCTAGATTTATCAAAATGAAATGGGGTTGTTTTGATTTAAAATGTACATACAATAGATTTCTATGGAAATATATGCAGGTTTATCATTTCTTAGTTTAATTCTTAATTCTTGAACTTCCTTGTAATTATCCACTAAATGTATCAATGAACTAATATATTCAAAGTTGAAAATGTCCACAAGTTACTATGAAAGTGCAGTAGTTATTTATTTATCCCACGTTGCATGTTTTGCATGTACTTTGGGTTAAGACCATAGTTTGTGTTTGAACTGCAGTTTTTCTGCTATTTATTCTCTAAGCCAGATTCTAAATTGAACTAAATCAAAACTGCTGATTAAACTTAATCTGCTCTCTGATCTACAATCTAATTAGAGTACAGCTTTGTGCTGTGTAGCCACTGGCATACTCTTTGCCATGAAAAGTTATGGAGCTCTCTGTTATCTATGCTGGGCCAGATACTTTTGTACCTTCTGTGACTGTTTGTTTCTTTGATTATGTACAAAGTTATCTATTTCTGAGTCATGGGCAATTATAAGATACCTTTTGGGAACTTAATTTTAGTGATAGAAGACTGTCAAGAAAAGAGTCTTTTTGATCAAAAACAGATTTATGCCTTCTGAGCCAACTTCTCCATCTGCTCGCACCTTGAATTAAATCCTTTATGTTTATGAAAGCACAAACTGCGCTTGAGAAATTGAGAAAATGAGAAATTTTATTCATCTGACTGAGTTCTCGTTGACAAAAAGACTAGCCTTCTGGGCAGTCAGAAAACGTAGACAGACCCTTTCAAAATGTAATTCTAAGCATATACAAATGAGCATTACATACTGTTTACATTAGTTATCTATGCAAAGATGGAATAATTTGCCTATGGAAGATTCCTCACCCTTGTTTACAGATGGAGCTTAGATCAGTCGCTCAGACTGAATTGCTAAGTTTGGCAAAAGCAAGCAACTGTAAAATAAGAAACAGAAAGTAGGAGGAAATAGCTCCTTGTTTCCAAACATACTGGGTTTCATACCATTTCCATTTGCTTTTTTTTTTTTTTTTTTTTTTTCCCCATGTGCTTTTTCCTATTAGAAGCACTTAAATAAAAAAGCTAAATTGTTAGTGATATTGAGTTTCTATAATATACTTGTGGAGAATTGTTATGACTTTCACATCTTAACATTAAAGACTACATTTATTTACATTTATTTATTTATTTGCTTATTTGTTTATCTTTAAAATGAGACTTCAGTATGTAATAAATCTGTAAGCACATTGTCCTGTATTTGAACAGCACACAATCTAAAAAAAAAAAAAGGCTTTAGGATCCTGAAGCTATCAGATGCTATATAACTACTGCATATGTACACAATATTCTTTAAAAATCACGAGTAATAACTAGTTGTTTATTTGATTCCCTACATCTTTATGCTAATTCATCACTTCAAATGTTCTTTCATACCGGCAGTTTCTAAAGATAGCCAGCATTCTGCACCTGCATCTTTTCACATCTTCAGAATTTTTCTATGATAAACAGAGTGTGACTCACAAATGCACTGATTCTCATAAACTTTAAATCACACGTTGCCAGATCCTTCCGTTATATGATGGTTTCTTGCTGCTGAGATGTCAGTACCTATAGAAAGAAAATAATAATCTTCCTGCCACCTGCTTACTGAATTATAAGAAAAACTGTGTACATTGTATTTTATTGTTTAAAAATTCAAGCAGAAAAAAAAAAATTAAAAGCAGGAATTGGGAAACATAATGCCATAATGCCTTTAGGAGCTTATATGAGGCTTGATGCACAGCAAAGGAGAGAAGAAAGGGAGGAAAGAATAAAGGAACAGAGGAAGGAAGATAGAAAGAGAAAAGAAGAGAGGAATAAAAGCAGGCAAAAAGAAAAAAAAAAAAACAAATCAAAGATAAAATTAAAATATAAACAAAATTAAAATAAAATAAAGCAGAGCACAGAGGAATCAGCAACAATTTGTAACTAAGCCTGACAATTTTTGTTGTGGTGGAAATAAGAACATAGGCATGTATAAAAAGATCAACCTAGGTAAAGTAATTGCCCTCTTGCCTTCAGCTCTGTGGGTAGAGGAAAACAATGGCTTAGAGTAATGAAATCCAATATATATATATATGTGTTGCAGATAAGTATGTATGATCCATATACCCTATACTTTAATCAATGAAGAGAAGTGAGGGTATTTTTGCCCTAATGTAGAACTCCAATATTAATCACATGCCATGTTCCCGATCCTGTGAAGGATCAGTTCATAATCAGTTCATAAATGAGATAAAGATACTATTAAAAGAATGGATAATTTGCCTGATACTCTCTCAATTGAGGAGCATGTTTAAAGTTGTTACTTTCCCTTTTTGGAACTGTAGACCTTTAGACAATTTCTACAACAATTTCTCCACTAAAAAAATCTTCAGGACTTTTTTTTTTTCTCTGTAAAAGTGTGGATATATGGTCCTGTGTGTTACCTCATGGGCTGCAGGGGGATGGCCTGCTCTTCCATGGGCTTCTCCTGGACTGCAGGAAGCTAGCCTGGAGCACCTCCTGTCCTCCTGCAGCATTGACCTTGGTGCCCACAGGGCCATTCCTCTCCCATCTCTCAACCCTATCTCCCAGCTGCTGTGGTGCAATGGTGTTTGCCTTCCTTAAATCTGCTCTCCTGGTATCACTCATGGTGCAGCTCTGGCACCGGCAGGTCCTTTTGGAGCAGCTGAAGCTGGTCTGTTGTGACATGGGGCACTGCTGGGCTCTGCTCACAGAAGCCACTCTTGTAATGTTCTACTAAAATTTTGTCACATAAGCCTAATATGAAATGTTTGCTATGTTGTTTTTGTGTGTATGTTTTTGTCTTTGTTTTTTTTTTTTTTTTTTTTTTTTTTTTAACAAAATCTATTTTCTAGCTTTAGATGTTTAACAAAAATTTAAAATGGAAATGTCTATACATAAATTGGGTATTTGATCAAATGGGATTTTTGTATGCTTTCCGTAAGAAAAGATTAAAAATAACTCATCAGTTATTTAAGTCATCAGTTATTATCATCATTACATCAGTTGAAAGTGTAGGTCAAACTCAATCCTTCTTAACAGCACAGAAGTTGTAGACATTTCCTAGAGAGTTCAATATGTCCCCATTCACTTAGTCTTATCAGATGTTTCTTATTCGTAGAAGGATCCATAAGAAAAGAGTTAGAAGAGCTGAGTCACTACTTTGTCCACTAGAGAAAAAGTTGTAAAACACTGTTTTCAAATGTTTTTCTACTCTGTAAATGGCAAATAATTGTTTGACAAAACAGAAATTCAGAAAACAATTCAAAAAACCATGAGGTAAGAAAATAAGTAAAGGATCCACTGTAGATGGTGTACTAGAGAAATGATGAGAAGGGCCCATTCAGTTTCAAGAATTCAGCCAAACTGATTGTCTTCCAAGTAAGAAGTAACATCAACTCTCCTTGCTCTTCCAGATTTCTTTACATTTCTGAAAATTTTTCTGCTTGCTTCATTTATTTTGGTTTGGCTGGTTGGTTTTGGTTATGGTTTTGTTTTCCATGAAGATCACTGTTCTCCTTTCTGCAGACTGATGGTAGGAGTAAATTATCCCACTAACCCATTATGACAGTTTTCTATTTGGCAGTACCTCACATGACAAGAGTGATTCCAGGAACACAGCAAAGCCAAGTTCAAGGAAAAGAAAGGTAACAAAGGAGTAGGACCTTCCTCTTTGGACAGTGTCAGTCTCTGCAAACCAGATTCATTTTGTGAAGATAGAACAAGTCATGAAACTACCTCTGAAAGACCATAGGTGCAATGCACATATACATATTAATTTTATGTCCATCAGTAGCATCAGTAGCATAATGAGAGAAATGATAGACAGAGTTAAGAAATGTGTGGTTGTAGAGACCTGTAAAGAACTTAACAGTACTGAAATTCCACAGCATTCTTATATGCCTGATAAGAATATTAAAAACTCTGAAAAAACTACAGTTTGACAGATGTGAACAAGTAGTAGTGATTCTGAGTTCTGAAATGAGTGCAACTGTCATTTTTCTGTCAAAATATGCATTTTTGAGTTTTCCACTTATTTTGTGCCAATGCAAAAAAATTAAACATTTAAAAGTCATATTTTTTTTGCCCATCAATTTTCTTTTTTATTTATTTATGATTGTAATAGTAAATCCATAATTGTTTTAGTGAGGTACAAAAATATGTAAACTGTTCTTTACGTCTTGAGTTTAGTATCTAGATAAGCTATTAACGTTTTCAGGTATTAGAAAAGCATGTGAAATGAACCCTGAGTTCCATTCCAAATTTGTTATCAGCTAAGTTGCTTGAAAGTTCATTCAGAAGTGCAAATCTGTGCTCCAAAGATAATTTAAGTCAATTTTTTTTTAAAGGCTGCTATTGTAAAAATCCCCCTGCAAAAAGATTCAACGTCTATCAACTTCTGATTCTACTTATACACAAGCAAAGTAACTACTTCAAGGCTCTCTTTCTATTATTGAACCTCATCCTGCATGACTACATGTACATTTTAATGGTAAGACTTGATTTCAACTTTATTTCCTGTTCTTGGCTGGAGAATATATGAAAAAAAAAAAAAAATCCAGTGTGAGGAAAGAGTTAAATATTCTGTAACAAAAGAGTTAACTGTTCTGCTTAGAAGCAAGGAACTGATTGTTTTTTCTCTGCCCAGATATGTAGCTCCTGAGCACTTTCCAGAATACCAATTATTTGAAAAAAAAACATCAAATACTTTGTTCTGAGATAACTGGCCTGGATCCATCCTAAGGCCTGCACCTGTCCTGTGCCAGGACATTTCTGTGCTCTGCATGGAAATGAGAAAAGATGATTTGCAGGGTTAGGACTGGGGTAGTAATATGATTGGATGTCTTCGCACAATGTACTGTTGGAAATTGCACATAAGCTGCCATAAATTTTAATGGAAGTGCTTTCTCCCTCTCATTTCCCTTCAGGAGGAGGGATCTTAACAGCATGACTAAACTTCAGTAAAAACCATTGTAAATCTACTCTTGAGTCTTGTTTCTTCCTTGGCTGTGGAAATCCCAAGTCTTTTCTGTGATACACGGTTAAAAATATAATGCCATTGATCATTATGTCAGATTCTCAAGAAGTGGAAATGAACAGCCATTATGGAAACACCTTCACCTAGCTAAAACGATGAAGCTCCAGTCCATAATCTCAATAGGAACTGTTATTTTATTTCACTATAGAATTCTTCCCTGAAGGGATCACAAAATTGTTTCCTCACAAAAAGAACTAAAAAATACCAAGCTCTACACTGTTCCGATTTTTATTTGTTTTAATAGTTGATAACTGTGTGTTACAGTATTTGCAGGGAGACTTGTTCAAGTTGCTGGATTTTGCTGACAAATTCTGATTTGCAAACCAAATTGATTCCTGGAGATAATGTCAGTTAACTATTTTATTGTAAAATGTAATTGAAAGACATTCTGAAACTATGATATAGTAAATTGTAACTTAAGTAAGATAAAGAGTCCTGTGTAACTACCTTACTCTATGAAAGGAAAAACAACAACAACAAAGTTTTCATAATGCAAAGTTCTATGAATTCAGATAAGACTTTTTTTTTTTTTTTTTTTTTTTCCATCTTCCTAAAGGAAGATAGATGTGCAAGATTTCCTTTCCCCCACCATACACTACCTCAGAATACCAGTATTTGCACTTTTCATTTACTTATGCTGGCAGATGACATTTCATCATTTCTGAGCCCTATTACACTGCTTCCTACATAATGGAACTGGTTATGACTTTTCATCCTCTCTTTAAATATTCTGTCATATTAATACTGAAGACATTGGGAAAGTAAATGGAAAAGTAAGGAGGCTCCTCAGTCATAATTAAATAGATTGTATTGTGATTCTTTAGGGCATACAAAATATTGATAAAAATATCAGAAATTCACACATGCTCACAAACTGTTGAATGTACTTCCTGAATGATCAGTAAGACATTTAATTTTCTTTCCTTCCTCTTCCTTTTTATTTTTCTTTTCCTTTTTCATGATTGTGAAAAGAATTAACAAATGTTAAACCTCATAGATTCTATGATGTTGTGTAAATGACAAAAAAAAAATGAGCGGACAGGACAAAGAGTTTTCTACACTAAAGCTTTCAGATGTTGATTGCAAAAGTACAGTCTTAGATGTCTAATTATTTATTTGGGGTATTTTAAAAGTAAGAAAAATACTGGAATAATGGCATAATTTGAACTTTTGAAGTTGTATAATTTAATTCTGATAAACTGTTTATGTTAAAACTGTTTATTATAATTGCATAGTATATGCTCTACAAAAGTAAAATAAATATTTACAGGAAATTGGTGTCAGAATTTTTTAATGTAAACATGTATAGGTAATGACATAGTAATTTTAAAATCCTATTGTTTCCAATTGGTCTTGTGTCCTTTTTATGACAATGGTAGTATCTCCTTTTTAAAGCGCTGGATTACTTACTGTACATCATATTATAATGTTTATATTATTGTGTCCATAAGCATGCAGAAACCAAAGCCTACGTATATTTGCAGGTGGCACTATATACAATAATAGCAACATATTCTAATATACAGTAATTCTAAATTTTAGCCACGTTTTGTATAATAATGTTGATCTTATGCATTCTGTCATGAAATAAAAATCTTTGTATGGTAATTCTTTGGTGTTTTCTCAGTTTTAATTGAATTAATCTGAGAATTAATCTGAATTTTTAACACAGAGGATCTTTTGTGTAGCAATATAAATTTAAGTGCATTTATTGATTAATAACAGCTTATGTATAATCTGTAGACTATTAAATATATTTCCTTATGATGAAAAAACAAACAAAAAAAAGAGAGAAAATGCATTTTAAAATGTTTTTCAGTGTTTATTTACAAGTTATTCAGCCATATGCTGATTTTTCTTTTGGATTCCTAATGTAATTTTTAGTAGCATGAGATTTTATGTCTCCACATAAATTACTGATGCTCAAGTGGTGTAAACACCAGATGGGGGAAACAATTAAGAGACGAAACAAAGGAACTGACCAGCTTGAGAAAAATAGAAGGCTTGATTACATAAAACACATATGCAAAAATGCATATACATGTACACATACACACACGCATACAGATGTTTTAAATAAATATATTTGCTTGCTTTGTATCATCATCAGCCAAGGATTCAAATGACAGCTATTCAAACTAGAGCTATTATGGGTTATTATGTGGGTTAGAACTACAGATTCCTGAGATGTCTAAATTCACAAATGAGTAAGCATTCATCTTGGTTCTCTAAGAATAAAATATAGATACAGCTGTCATGATTAATACAGTTAGTAAATCTGTGTGTATAAAAAAGAATTTTGAAAAGAACAAATATTATGAAAAGCTAAAATGAAAACTATTAGTGTCCAGGAAAAAAAAAGATAAATTTGATAATTATACTAAAAAAATAAGATTTATATAATTCTTAATCATGTTTTAGTGATCATACTACTTATTAGAATATCAGTTATATGGAGAAAGGTTGCTCCAAAAGAAATGCCTCCTATTTATTTCCATGGAAACTACAATGACTATAAAGGGGACAAACACACTATCTGATAGAGAAAATCCTCAGCCAGAGAACACTATTTTTCAACATAGTCATCACCACCAGCTATGCATTTTTGCCAGTGATAAACAAGAGTCTCCGTGATGTGTTCATATAAATCTTCATGGCTGTCCAGAGCACGGTTTGTCTTTCATATTACTGTTGACACTGTTGAAATGCACCACCTACTGCCTCACTATGCTCACATGCACTGTTTGGCCTTCATCAGCATTCAGCAAACACTGATTAATGTCAATGGGTGCCATTTTTTCTGTATAGAGGAATTCAGTGACACACCTTTGCTTCATATGCACTTCTATGTCAGATGCCTTTTTGTCAGGCTGTCCCTCTGCTGCCATCTGTCACATGGCAACAAATTGTAACAGAATGTCAGTAAGAAGATTCAGTTTCTAACTGTCATATCACCAGCATCCACCTCTGACTTTTTGGGCCTATGTAATAAAATAGTAGACATTGCTCTCGAAGCAGCTATCATATATTCTCTTCTGTAGAAATGGACATATACGCAAAGAATAATATTACTACCTCTGTGCTAAGCAAAAGAGTATACAACAAAAGAGATGTGCACAAAGAAAACAAAAATAATGTCAATTTTATGTGAGTTAATGGTCATACTCTTACCTCCACATTTGAGCTGAATTTTATTTATTCCTTATGTTCATAATTTGCTTGTACAAGTAACACATCTGAGTTACTTAGGATTCTCATATTTAACAATGATGTATCACTTAATTCTGTTACATTCTTTACTATGTTCTTCAGTGAAATTTGACCCAGCCATTTCCCATTTATCTATTTCTCTGCACAGACAAATATGTCTCAATTCAGACTTTTCAGACTGTGCTACTTGATGCCTTACTCTCCATCAAATAGTGAAAAGGCACTGGCAGTTATATATGGATAGTATTATTCAAATTCTTAGAAAAATATTTATTTCCCTGTTTTCCAGACAAGCAAAACACCTTCATGATTTTTAGTGCTGTGAAACATAGCTAGATTTATTTGAAAGGAATCCCCAAAGCATTACCATCTTCTAAGATCTCTCCAGGCTCTTGGAGTAATATTTTTGTGTTTATCTCACTTGTCAGGGAAATAAATTAGCATGATTTAGCTGCAAGGACAGAGCCACACTCCTCAATGACATGGCATTCATTTTTTAAGCAGGATGAGTACACCATCTTAATAGCAATTTCTATTCTAAGGTTTCTGCTCTACTGCACAGTCCTTGCAGAACACACATCATGCACCTGCACACAGTTCCACCAGCCCAGACTCCAGCTTCTTTATCTGGTGCAGGTGGGCACCACAAATGTATGACATCTGACCACTCACTGTGCAAGATGTCCCAGCTTGTATTCAGCCTTTGAATCACAGAATCATAGAATCATTTGAGTTGACCTTTAAATGTCATCTAGTCCAACTCCCCTGCAATGAAAAGGGACATCTAGAGCTAGATCAGGTTGTTCAATCTTGTCCAGCCTGACCTAGAATGTCTCCACCACCTCCCTGAGCAACCTGTTAAAGTGCCTCACCACATTTATTGTGAAAACTTCTATCTTACAACCAGTCTAAAACTTTACTGTTTTCTCCCCCTGTCCTGTCACCACAGACCCTACTAAAGAGTTTGTCACCTTCTTTTCTATAGCCCCCCTGTACATTTGGGCTAAGTCACAACTAATATAACCATGCTTCCAAGAAGGTTTATAAGACAAATTCTGACAAGACATCACTATACTTATATGAATTTTGGCTGCTGTGAACCACAAGTAGATAGAGTTTGTGCTTGTCCATAACATAGATTAAACATGAATTCATTTTCTATCCATTAATTTTATTTCTTTCTGTAGCATAGGAAGTTCCGCACCAATGTGCGCAAGAACTTCTTTATGGTGAGGGTGACGGAGCACTGGAACAGGCTGCCCAGGGAGGTTGTGGAGTCTCCTTCTCTGGAGATATTCAAGACCCGCCTGGACGCCTACCTGTTTGACCTGGTGTAGGGATCCTGCTTTGGCAGGGGGGTTGGACTCGATGATCTCTGGAGGTCCCTTCCAACCCCTACGATTCTGTGATTCTGTGGTTCTTCTTCTCTGATGATTGCTCACCACATAGTTCTCAAACATTTGGTTTGGTAGGACAAGAGTGGGGAAGCAGTGTCCCTCCCACTGTAAGCAAAGATCAGTTTTGTAAAACTTAAGGACAGCCTGAACATCCACAAGACTATGGGAAGCTGGACATATGCCCAGATATATGCCCTTGCAGCCCAAAAATCCAACCGTATTCTAGGCTGCACTAAAAGAAGTGTGGCCAGCAAGTCAAGGGAGGTGCTCCTGCCCCTCTACTCTGTGCTGGTAAGGCCTCTCCTGGAGTACTGTGTCCAGATGTGCAGTCCTCAGTACAGGAAAGACAGACCTGTTTGAGTGTATCCAGAGAAAGGCCACGAAAATGATCTGTGGAATGGAAAACCTATCCTATAAGGACAGGCTGAGAGAACAGGGGCTCTTCAGCCAGAGGAAGAGAAAGCTCTGAGGTGATCTGATAGCGGCTTTTCAGTATCTAAAGGGGAGCTACAGGAAAGAAGGGGACAGAGTTTTTAGCAGGTTCTGTGGTGACAAAGGAAGGGGAAATGGCTTCAAACTTAAAGAGGATAGATTTAGCTTAGACAGGAAAAAAAATTTACAGTGAGGATGGTGAGACACTAGAACAGGTTATCTAGTACTGTGATTGATGCCCCATCCCTGGAGACTTTCAAGATGAGGATGGATAAGGCAACCTGATCTAGCTGTGATGTCCCTATTCATTGCAGAGAAGTTAGACTAGATGTCCTTCAGAGGTCCCTTCCAGCTCTAAGGAGTCTGTGATTCCATGATTCTATGATTGAAATATGAATCTAAAATTATTATTATAAAATATTCAGTCATCTCATATCCTGTGTTTGCAAAATTTCATTGTATGTACCTTTAAGAACTGCTAACCCCCCCCCCATGTATACATATATATGTATATATATATGTATTATCTGTTTTCTTTGTGTAGCATTTTTATTCTAGGATCATCATACATGTCTATTTGTCTTTCTGGATGTCTATATAACTATTTCTATTTTATACCATGTTTCTACTTGTACTGAGCTCCTGATGACTACATGGTACCAAGGGATGAATGTTTTTGTCTAAGGATGAAGACACACTCAACCTTGCCTGTCCACTGTGTCTGTCTGTGCTTGGAACCATACTTAGGGTTAATGGAGTACCTTGTTTTCAACTGTCATTGGTCTGGAGGACATTCACATTCTAATCAATGTTGTCTGCACATATTATTCAAATACATTATAGAAGTGATGAACAAGGAAGTTATTAGCTGACCTGGTTTGTAAACTACCTGTTACTCACGTGAATTAATATGGGTTGTGGAAAATGAATCGAGTGGAATGGAAAATGAAATGAAGAGTTTAATTATTATCTTTTTTAAATTCAGCCAGTACAAGCCATTGTGTAAAAAATAAAATAAAATGAGTAAAATAAAAAGACTAAATTAGCCTTGTGGGAAAAAGGCTATCTCTAGTATTCATCTTTTAATAGAGGAAACAGCTATGACTTATGCAGAAATGTTCTGGTAATTAGAATGCTAACAGACACATTACAAAGGCAAGAAATTACAATTTAATGGGTGTTTTAATACACTTTTGCTGCATTTTTATGCAAAGCTAGTATTCATGAAAACTAAAATGCAATGTCTCAAAAGTACTTTCACAAAATTAAATTTGCATTTAAAATATGAATTTAGTAGACAGTTAAGGAGAAGTCCAATTAAAACCAAAGAAATTTAGAAATTACTTGTCTTATACTGAAGTAATTTTCTGGCACTTTCTGAAATGTACATTAAATTGTGTTTCCTGAGGAGAGTGCTGGCTAGTGCAAAATCCACATTATGCCAAACCAAATGCAGACAGTGGGATTCTTCTGAGTGAATTAAGATATCTAAAACATGCTTTTTGGGGCTTGTCACCCATGTGATTTAGGCCAGGTCTTTCCTAAATAATAATGAATAATTTTAGTATTAGAACTGATTCCTACTCCATGTACTTAATAAAACAGTGATGATGAAAATGGGTGTACACAATTAAAGAGCATTTTAGTGCATGCATTCACACACCGGGCTTCAGTTAGCTTAATATTCAAGCACTTAACTTTATTACTTAAATGCAGTGTTTTTATATAAGTATCATATTATGTTGATTAGGTCTCAACTCCTATTCTTCTGATTATAGAGTAACATATATTACAGAATGTCTTACTTTAGAAAGCAAGCAACCCAAAGAGCTTGCTAGAATAATGAAGAATAGACCAACAGACTAATATCAGTACCTGAAAATGTTGTAGAAATACAGTGAATGAATAATTGTGTGGTACTTAGCTATGTGTCAGGTTAAACTACAACAGTTATGGACCATATCATATAAACTTTAACCAACAAAATTTGTACATAACTAAGATGTATGAACAGATGACAAAATATACCACATGAATTTATGCAGTTTATGCACATCAACACACTCTTAATTGCACTTATATTATAAATCATTATCAGGAAAAAATGGGAAAATAAAATTTGGAGACTAAAAAATATAACTGTGTTTTGTTTTCTCTCACAGAAAAAGTAGAAGTAATCAACACCTGAATTTTCTCACACCACTTTTGATATGTTTTCCACAAGACACATTGTTTGAAGGACTGCATTTCTCATATTGCTAAACTCTTCTTACAATATTTCACCTCCAGATTACTGACTCAAATGTAGCTTAAATTGGAACTGAATAGAAGCTATCACTATTTGACAGCTCTTCAATATTGTGTGTGAAACAGGGTAAGACTAATCACCACCATCTCTGTTAGTGTATGGCATTCTCTTTATATTGTAATCATAGACATTGTTGCCTGTACAAATGTTCACTTATCCTTCCTTATAGAAATATTTTGGATGTTTTTTTGTTTGTTTGTTTGTTTGTTTTTTTAATAATTCTGATTTTTAGTTGAAAGGCAAGCAGCTTGGATTTTTATTTTACTTTTTTTAATCTAATAATAGAGATGGACAGAGACATAGCATCTGACACCGTTTGGGATACCAGGAGGTACCTAAAAAATGTAGTGGATGGGGTTGTTATGACACAGGACCTTAAAAAAAATTGCATGACTATGTAGAGGTAGTTGAAAAACTAGTAGAATTTTACAGATTCACAGACATATTGGTTGGAAGGCATCCCTGAAGATCATCAAGTCCAACACTGTCCTCAGAGCTCAGTTATTGCCAAAGCTGGTGAAAAAAGACACAGCTTTTCTGGATAACATGTAATTGAAAAAAAAAACACTTTTTTTCTAATGTTCAATGAAAATCTCAAGCCATAGTTTGTCCCTGTAAACTTCTGTTATATTCTGTCTGGTTGGAAGATAGGTAACTGATTTTCAGGCACAGATTCAACTGTCAGTGACACTCATTATTAGTCTTCATAGCACCATCTCTATTTAAAGGAGACTGAATTTATTTTCCAAGAGGAGCAGATGCTAAAGACTTTCATCTACTTCCACAGAATCACAGAATCACAGAATCACAGAATGGCCAGGGTTGGAAGGGACCTCAAAGATCATGAATCTCCAACCCCCCTGCTATATGCAGGACCACCAACCTCCACATTTAATATTTGACCGAGTTGCCCAGGGCCCCATCTAGTCTAGCCTTGAACACCTCCAGGGATGGGGCATCCACAACCTCCCTGGGCAGCCTGTACCAGCACCTTACCACTCTCTCTGTAATGAACTTCCCCCTGACATCCAACCTAAATCTTCCTTCCCTCAACTTCAAACCATTTCCCCTTGTCCTGCCGTTATCTACCCTTTCAAGGAGTTGATTCCCCTCCTGTTTGTAGGCTCCCTTTAGATACTGAAAGGCTGCAATGAAGTCACCCCACAGCCTTCTTTTCTCCATGCTGAACAAGCCCAGCTCCCTCAGCCTGTCTTTGTAGGGTGGTGCTCCAGTCCCAGTCATCTTCATGGCCCTCCTCTGGACCCTCTCCAACAGCTCCCTGTCTTTCTTGTACTGGGGGCTCCAGACCTGGACACAATGCTCGAGATGAGGCCTCACAAGAGCAGAGTAGAGGGAGACAATCACCTCCCCGTCCCTGCTAGCTACCCCTCTTTTGATGGAGCCCAGGATACCATTTGCCTTCCAAGCCACAAGGGCACACTGCTGGCTCATATTAAGTTTTTCATCTATCAAGACCCGCAGTTCTTTCTCTGCAGGGCTGCTCTCAAGGACTGCTCCTTCCAGTCTGTATGGATGCCTGAGATTCCTCTGGCCCAAGTGCAAAATTCTGCACTTCCAACAACTTTCACTTTCTCATCTCCAGGAGTTTTTGTCTTCTTATTGTCCTTGGATATCCTCAGTCATACTGACTTCGTATGTGGTCAGAAAAATTTGGATCATCCCTCCATAGGTT
Organism: Phasianus colchicus; assembly: GCF_987193195.1. Taxonomy (NCBI): domain Eukaryota; kingdom Metazoa; phylum Chordata; class Aves; order Galliformes; family Phasianidae; genus Phasianus; species Phasianus colchicus. The sequence goes on from NC_143436.1 coordinate 128,665,440, forward strand.
CTTGGTGAGGATCCTGACAAACTCTTGCTGTCATTCCTCAAGAAGTGAAGCTGACATGTCTACCTATGCTTCATCTCATTTGACTGCAATGACACTACCAGGTTACACTTTGCAGAAGTAAGGCTGCATTATCTACCTGTCCTCCTCATTGTCCATCCTGGATATAGGAACTCATTACCTGCTGGATAAATAAGAAGCCAGATTTGAGTCTGTTCGTACACCACATGAATTTACACAGCATGTACGAGTTTCTTAGCCTCTTCATGAATTTCTAGCCACAGTGCTTTGTGAGTGTTATGTATTTTAAGTCATCTTGAGTCATAGTATCTGTGTCTCCTGCAAAGCTCACTTACACAGCTCACACATATGTATCAGCGTATGATAGATGTGCATCTGCATATCTCCATGGTCTGAATTCTATCTTAAATGCAGTCATCACACATACTCAGACAATGATGCACAAAAAGGCTAAATATTTTGAGTTGGAAATACATCTGATTGTAAGATTAAAAAATAAAGCAACTACAAATTTACTGCAGAAGTTTTTCTCAATGAAGAATTCAATATTTTAAATCATATGCCAAATCTGATTTTATCTTTTTTTGTTTCTCTATAATATCTTAGAAAAGATTGATTTTTTCTCTTAAAGGCAACCCTATACAGTTTGGGGTTTTAAAATTTATTGAGTGATTCTCTTCACATAGCAAGCAAAATTTGGTTCTTATTTATATATATTTTTGGTTTTGTTTTCAATTAGAAAGACTTGTGAGCACAACTTGAGACTGAAAATCTGAACAACAAAGAAGTGAACAAATGGAGGAGGATGGGTACAGTGCTCTCTATCATCTTCTTTATGGTCTGCCCATATTCATTAGTATTTTAAATAATTATGTGATTTTTTTTTTTTTTTTTTGAAAATCAATTAAATTGAAAGGAAAAATAAAGGAAAGACATCATTGCAACTAAAAAGAACTGTATGTTTTATAATAAGAACAACAACAAAGAATATTTCACTGAATTAAGACTGATATAAATTGCTTTAATTTGTACGTGTAAACTGAACTCCACTGCCCACCTACTACTAGTCCTCATACAGTCTTTTATTTTCCTTTGTGACCATCTTGCTACGTTTCTAAACAGTTTTCTGTTTAAAATTTAATATTTGATTTGCAGTATTCTGATTATTTCACACTAGCAGAATTTCAAGAGCACTTTTTTCGTAAAAATGCTCATTTATTTCTCCAAAGAGTATATTGTGATAATATTAGGAAACTAAGAAAATAAGTTTTGTGTCATAGCTTTGAATATCTTTGATTTGCATTTTAATTTCTCTGATTTGCACTCTCAACTTAGAACAAACCATGAAATAGGAGCTTAAACATCCATTAGCCTAGGAGTCTGCATGTGACTTTGAAATGATGTGTAGGAATTAATATTGGTTTATATACGTGCCTGGAAATAGGCACCTCTGTGTTCCACAACTATAATGACTTTTGGAATCGCATATAGGAACATCCTTAGGTAATATCTCAAACAAGTTATATGTTCTGAAAAGCGCATGAAGCTCTAAATATTCTAAAGCTTTGCAGGTCACTTTTTTTACTCTACCTGTGTTGTAGAATAGTCAAGGTATTTCTAAAGGAAAAGATATATAATAGAACAAAATCAGTGATCCTGTGGTAAACTAGTACTTTGACTATTTGTCAAATTGTAGTATGGACCAAGACTCTTCTCCTAGGAAAGTGGTATGAGATAAGAGGAGACTAAAAATTTTTGGGATTTATTATGCTTAAAGGTACAATTTAGTCCAAACTCAGTAACTAAAGCTTTATGCCCTGTCTTTTGCAGTCAGGTTCTCCAAACAGACAAGATGAACTACAATACAAAAGTTAGATTTTTTAAGGCCTCTAAAATAAAATATCCAGAATTGCATTCAGACAAAGTAACTGAAAGTCTGAAAAGAAATGTGAAAAAATTTTCAGTGCTTTCTTTCTCTTGCATTCCTAAATGTAGACATTTTCCTTGAATCATTAATCAAAATTAGATACCAACTTGGATAGATATTTTTCTCCTCGGAAAGAAGGATATGCTAAGAAATGCGCTAAAATATGAGCTTGAAATTGTTAATAACATAAATCTAAGCTTCTCTTGTCAAATTTCATAAGTTTTTAAAATGAAAATATAATTAATGAGATCTGTGTTTATTTCTGCGTATAAAATGTTTCATATCATTTTTCAATAACTTCCCCTTGTCCTTCTTTTCTGAGTACTGCTAGATAGTGAGCTGGGCTTTCCATGAGCATGGCAGAATGTTGCAGTTAATATTCTAAAACTTCAAATTGTTAGTTTGCTGCCTTGGGGACTTCATGTTGAGCTAGATTTCATTAGGTCTCTTCTGGCAGTCCAGTAGCTTTGCAAATGCTTGCTAACAACAGTGGAGAAGTCTGGCAGCCAAGCTATGTTTTAATAAGTAGCACTGGTTTCTAACTTAGGACTTAGGCACTCTACAGATCCTTATAGATGTAAATAAACAACTGCATAAAATTTCATCCAAATTAATCTGAAGTATGTGGGATTTTCTTTCAATTTAGATAATGTCATTGGTTTAGTATTCTGGTTTACTGAACTAAATTAAAAACAAACATACAGAAAAGAAATACAAAACAAAACCCTATATTGTTTCCTCATCTATTTCAGCTTTAGGGGAAAGGGAAGGGCATTAGATATTTTTATATTGTGAAGAATTGAATTATGCTTATACTAAAAATAAGTAAACTGCAAATAAACTAATTTTTTAAAAAGCAATGAGCTATAAAGTATGATGTCTACGTAGAATTAATCAATATTTTTGATTAGATAGTTGTTTCTGGAAATGTGCAATTGCCAATATGTAATTAAAGAATCATAGTTAGATTTTTGGTATAGAATTGGATGCATCTTCCAGTACTGATGAATTACATTGTGTTGTTATTCACCTTAGCACAATTAGTAAAGATTTATGTAGACATGTGACCATCTTGTACAAGGTTTTTACTGTGATGAAGTAAAAAATCGGTTCAGTTTTCATACTTGATGGATTGTGTTTTTCCAGGTAGTAAGAGGCAGATTTTTTGCCCATGAAAATGATTTGCAGTATAACAATTTCTTTTTCCTTTTTTTTTTTTTACTAACTAGCAACGGAAACAGAGCTTTGGAAGAGAACATTCAAACTATGTGTTAGTTGATTCATATTTGAGGGAAAGAAATAAGAACTGTAATAAGTAGCTGATAAGTAAGGATTCTAGTGTCAGAGTTTATTTACCAAATGGAAATATTTTTCAAACTGATTTACAGTACGAAAACTGGAACTGTGTAAAAATGCATACTGAAATCAGCCAATAAAAGCAAATGTACAGGCAGGAGTAAAGAGGATTTCCTCTATAAGAATACTGAAAATATACATTTGAAAAATGAATGCAATTTGCAGTTCAAATACATTGACTTACAAAGAAATGTAAAGATGGCTTATTTCAAAATAAGTAACAAATAATCATAAATCTACGACTTACCTAGAGGGTGCAGGGAACAATGGATTAGAGAATTTTGGTTTTAACCTAATTCCTATTTTCTGTATGGATGACAAAGAGGCACGTCTTAAATATTAACTGTTTGTAGTATTTCCACTACAGAGGTTCTCTAATGCAGTCTTTCTTGTTCATTTCTAATTGGTGAAGGACACCATATATCTAAATCATTGGTTTCTTTTTCTTTTATTTCTTGACATTCAATTGCATCATTGTTAAAAAATAAGGAATAAAATGAGTATCCAAAGAGAGAATAATTTATTAAACCAACTGACAAATAAAAAGCACAATAATATTAAAAACAATTGGAAAAGCCTTATGAGAAATGATCTGTTCCTCCTTAGTGATAGTGCTATCAAAGTGACTTAAAAAAAAAAAAAAATTAGAAAAAGTACAAATCTGCTGCAAGTAATATTGCTATAACAGTGAAAATGAGCAATAGTGTTGTCAGTAACAAGAGTAATCAAAAAGATAATGAAAAACTTAGACTTATTTCATTTGTTTTGATAGAAAATTTAAGCCTAAGAGTTATTTGTATTTTTCTTTTTAAAGGAGCACAATTTTAACTGAAAGCTATAGCATCAGCATGGACAACAGTCATGTTGTTATGACAGTAATCTCCATCAAGATATAGAGCCATTTAACAGCACACTCTGAGTGTGATTTTGCAACCTGTTCCCTGTTGACTAAACAGTCCACTGGTCAAATACACATCTTTCCAATTTGGAGAGAAGGAGGTTGTGGAGGACTGTGTCAAAAGTCTTACTGAATTCCAGACAGATGACATCAGTGACTTTTTTCTGCCAATGCAGGTATGCCACCATAGAAACCCAATAGGTTGGTCAGGCAGGATTTGCCTTTGGTGAAGCTATGTTGGTTCTCCTGCATCACCTCCCATTCTTCCATGTATCTTAGCACAGTTTCCAGGAAAATCTGCTCCATTATCTTCCCCTGCACAGAGATGAGGTTAACAGGCTGATAGATCCCTGAGTCATCCTTTCTACTTTTCTTAAACATGGGCACTTACACTTTCTGAATAAATACATAAATCATACTTAAAATTTATGAAATAATATGATATTCAGTGTTGTAATTTGAAATTTGGATAAAGAATAGGATAATTTTGAGTGAGGCAGAAGAGCCAAAGCTGTCAGATACAGTAAGTATAAAGATCCTCCTATCTAGAGAGCATACTTTTTGCCCTAATAAAATGCTATTTGCTATCCAAACATCAGAAAGTTTTTTGACAACCAATTTCATACCATGTCCTTTGGGTGACAACTTCTTGTTTTCACTTCTGTTCAAGTTTCCAGATCCAAAAGGACTTGTGCAAAAGATATTGTTCATTACATGCTCAGTTTCATGATTCATGTTCTCCTTGAGGAGAGGACTCAGACTCTACAGTACTCTAGACCTAAAATATCAAAAGAAACATTCTGTGATATAGTGCTCCAGCTGCTGGCTGTGCACGGAGAAATGTCCCTGTGCCTCAAGACTGCCCAGTCATCACCAGGCTCACAGTGATGGAGATGCTGCCCAAAGTCAGATGTGTCCCCTGGCTTTTCTCCTTGGCCTGTCTCTCATGAAAGTACCTTTAAGAGTCAGTAAACCTTCTCTAATTAAGGAGAGAGATGGTTAAAACATGGATATTCTGTATCAGACAATGGAAACCAGCCAAGTGCAAGCATCTTCTTATTGGTTTTATGGGAGCCTAATGATATGCCTAGGTCATTTTGAGCACAAACCCTGGCTTTTAAGTTCTGTAATGTCCAACTTAGATTCCTAGCTCCTCTGGACTAAATAGAGCCCTACCAACTTATGGCCAAGGGTCTCAAGTTTCTACTTATTTTACAAGAGAAAGATTTTGAGAAGGACATTGGTACACATCAGCCACGATGTTGGGAAGATGCCCTTTAAGTTCAGGAATTCAGGAATCATACCAAAACCAGAAAGTGTAATTAAACCCTATTTAGACTCCTTTTAAACTTGGTAGAATCTAAATCAGTCAAAATAAAATAAGTTAGTACACAGTAATACAAAAGTGAAAAAAGTTTTTGAGTTATAACATCCTAGTTAAAAAGAATCAGGCAATTAGAAATCCCTCCCTATTCATCTCTATTCTCACTGTTATTCATTGAATTCTGAATTTTTCATTAGAAGTAATCTGATTTGAATTGAACTATATAAATGTAAATGAAATACTTACTTTTATATCAAATTGACCTTCCCAGGAGAAAGTGAAATGTGTTAACCTTGTAGAAAGTTTCTGGATGGCACAAGAGCAGTTTGGCTCAGAAACAGTACAGATTAGATATTAAGGCAATTAAATGCAGATTACATGAGGTATCATAGTAACATGAGGTATTAGAGTAACTTCGACAAATACAAAGAATAGCATTGTCTTGAAGCATCCCATATATTATTGAAAAGCAAGACTATGGTATTTTAGAACTAGTTACAAATATTTCAGCAAAACATACTAAACACATTTCTTATAAAAATGGAATAGAAATGCCTTAAAGTCTTTGAGTATATTGAGAAATCACTGCCTATTTGTATTGTGGTTTTGACTCATGTCTTGTCAGAAATAGTGTAGTTCACTGTGATAGTCACCTGAGTGTCTCATTACAATAAAGGTAATAATTTCTAATTGGAAAAAATGACTGTTGTTGAGATTATGCTAGCACAGTCTCTTCAACTTGTTCCTGAATCCCACAAAATCCAAGGTGACAAAATGTTTGTTTTAGAGTCATAAAAATATCCTAGAAAAATCACGAATTCTTCAGGGAGAAATGTCATAGTTTTATGAATTCTTCTGTACAGGGATGCGTTGAAAGTAATGCCTCCTATTTTATTATGTTCACCCATGACATCAGAGGCAGATGTTGATAGCATGGAAGTAGTGTTTGGACTTCCCCACCAAAATTACACTCAATTTTTTGCCATGCAACAGATGGCAGCAGAGGGGCAGCCTGACAAAATGGTACCTGATAGGGAAGTGTATATGAGTCTGAAGTATGTAACTGAATGCCTTTCTCTCTGTGGAACATTGAACTCATTGGCATTCATCGATGGAGACCAAACTTTGGATGTGAGCACAGTGAGGTGGTGGGTGGTGCGTTTCAGCACTGGCAACAAACTGTGCTCCGGACAGCCATGCATAGCTGTCACATCACAAAATGAAGTGCATTCTGATCAGATCATCCATGCAAATTGGCTAATGATGGTGACTGTGTTGAAAAATAGTGTTTTATAGCTGAGAATTTGCTCAATCAAACTGTTTTTATGCTCTTTGTATCTTTTGTAGTTCCATGGGAATAAATATGAAGTATTACTTTCAGAGCTACATATGCATTAACTCTTTATTTGTAAATTATATTTGAACAGAATTTGATCTTTCCTTATTTAGAATTGTTCAACTGTATCTTGACTCATTGATTGCTCCTGAACTAGTAGTGTTAAGTCTTCAAGTATCATGTTGCTTGAAATGTAATGAAATATTTACCCAGATCTGATGGCATTATCTCTCAATGGATAGTCACAAAGCCATTTTGTCCAAGGGGAAATAAAAAGTCTCATTTAGCTAAATTCTGAATCACAGAACAGTTGAAGCTGGGAGGGACTTCTGGAAGTGATCTGGTCCAAACTCCCTGCTCAAATGAGGCCACCTATAACCTGTTGTAATTCTCCAAAAATTCTCAAAACATAGTACTTCGTAATCTAATGGCCTACATTTGAATAATTTTTATTTCTCTTAGTATTAATTATTTAGATTAGGATTTTCTGAATGAAAACACTGTCTTTTTAATTACTATTTTTTCTGATTATATTCCTGGTCTAAAATTTTTAGGTTTATACTTGGTAACATTTTTTATTAAACAACAGCAACAAAATTTTATGGTAATATAGAAGATAATTGTATTTTATTAATATTATATAAAAGATGCTTGGAAAATTTCCATTACCATTTAATAAACATGGGATTATCTTTATATTCATCTTTTTACTCTCCAGTTCATCTACTTCAAAGTTAGAACATCATACTTTTAAAATATGAACCAAAATATTTCATATATGCTGGATTCCTACTAAGATGAGTGCATTAAATAAATATTTTGTCAGTAAATAAATATTTGGTCAGTAACCAGTGAATATTTTGTTAATAGTCTCTGTGAACATTTTTTTAAAATTAAATTAAATTGCAAGATCACAATAAGCAAAATTATTTTATTTTGAATTTACAAAACTCAACAAGCATGTTTTAAATAATTTTCTTGCTGATACTGTATTAATTTAAGTATTCTAAATTATTTATTTATTTATTTTCTGTGTCTGAGGTGACTCAATTGAATGTATTTTTAAAAGTCACGATATCCCAACAAAAAGGTTGTCAACCATACTGTGAAGGAAGAAAAAATGCTGTGGGGCAGAAACTGCTGAACCTTAATTACTCAGCTAAAGAAAATGTAATATGCAGCTATAAGTCAACAAGAATCAGACATGAACATCTATCATAATCATGGGAGATAATGAGGTTTTATCTCACTGATCCCTCTTTTCTTTTCCATTCTTAATGGAAAGGCACAGACGACCAGGTAGTTCCTTTATTCAGATCTCCAAAAAAGAACTATAGAATTTTATTATTTTTTTAATGTTATTATTTTCCAACCTTTGATAATACCCTACTCAAGTTGTGAATGAAATTAGCTCAGTCAAATAATTTTATAGACATTTGAACTTAAGAATATCCTGACTTACAGAGCATTTTTGATTTATCTGGTGTATTTCTGGATGTATTTTTAAATTATGAAAAATGAAATATCTCTGACTTGCTGTATATTTTCAATGAGGTTTTCCCATAGCAGCAGCTGCCTTTCTGTGTGCCACTTACTCTGCTTTAATAGGTATTTTTTGTGTAGCTGACAGGTTGAGAAATGGTGAGTTTACTTCTGCTGTTTTCTGTTTCATCTTTCATTTATAGTTTATGTCATTCTGGAAGAAACAATATAGTGTTCATATTGCTTTGGTAATGATGAGAAGCTGTTCATGCTTACTTTCTAAGTTTCAGAAAAGGACCTATTAAAGAAAAATCAAAGATGGTGGAAAAGGTCAGTCTTTCAAAATGTAAATGGTGCAGACCTTATGCTGTTAACCATCAGTAATATTGATTTCAAAAACCGTTCAGTTGCGGTGTTGTTCTTCTGTAAATTTGCCTTTGATGGACAATTAAGATTGATTTAATTGGTTTACTTGCCAAATACAAGACAGAAAACAAGAACGTTTATTCACTCTTTATATGACAAGATTTTGATACGAGCGGGTTCAACCCTGCTGCCACCTTTAATGTTTCTGTTTTTTCACCTTGGCAGCAAAAAAGCCTGAATACATACATCAAAGGCTTCATCCTAAAATTATCAAACATTAGTAGCCTACTCCCTAACTCCATAGACTGAGAAAAAAAAAAAAAAGCATATAATTTTATTAATAAACAAATTTTGCTAAGGGAATGCAAGCATGCTTGAGAAGGGATGGGATGTAAGACAAAGACATTTTGCATGAAGACAGGACAGAACAGTATCCACCATCACTAAGATTGCAATAAAGCAGAATTAAATATTTAATTAGTATATCATCTTTTCATCTCTTCCCTCGGTATTTCTTATTTTGTTCTTGGACCAAGTCATCATTCAGAATAAATCTAAAATGTACAAAAGATTCTTTAGTACAGCACTTATGAATTCTCTGCACGTGTGCCTAAATCTTTGTTTGATAACAGAAACACTAAATGACAAACAAATGTTAATTTCCCTAACATTCTATAATACTTCTCTGCAATCTCCCCCAGAATATATAAGCCCTAAAAAGTGCACTGCTGTCAACATCAGAAATATTCGAGAATTAAGTAGTAAGAATTTACATTTTAAGAAGTATACACATTTTTTTCACACCTGCCATTTGAGGGAATTCTGTATAATCAAGAGAACAGAGCTTTCACACTGTATGTCAGAAGTCTTAAAAAAATAATTTCAGTCTTTGAAGATTTGTTTCAACTGCTTTTGGAATTTTCTGATGTAGACACTTGGATCTCAGTGATTCACAAGGAGACTCTCTTTGTAGTTAAAAGACAGAAATGAGAACTCCAAAGACAGAACTCATCTGATTCATATCAGAAATTTACATGAGTTCCAGGCACTTCCAAAATGTGAGAAAGTCCACATTTGCCCAGTAATCTCCTAGAATACCTCAATTGTATCTGTTGCTGAGACTCCCTAAGAGGTTATTTCAGGTAAATGCATATTAGGTGATATCTCTATCTTTTTTCTGGTTCTTCTCTCCTGTCTGAGTGTTCTGAATATGAAAACATTTCATCCTGCTTCAGATTTGTATCCTTTCAAAATGTAAACTCACTTTCAACACTTAGAGAGATTTGTCTCTGAAATGCATAGGTGTCAAACATTTTGAATAACTCAGTCTTGAAGTACACAAAACAAATTACATCTCTCTATATAATAATGGAATTGTGAATTATCACTGCAGAAAATGTTCTAGATCTCTTAAGTAATTATTTTGGACACTAATATTGCATCACTATTTCTATTTTTGAACTAACATTTAAAAAATATCTTTGTAATTTTCTTAATGAAGTTCAAGAAAATCATGCTTCAGTATGTCTAAAACTTTAGCAGAAGACCTCTCAGTCATCAATATGATAACGCCAGTCACAGTTTTACAGTGAGAAATAGTTCTGGCTTATAAAAACAGAAGTACTGTAATAGAAAACCAACAGATTTTGAATGAAATGAACAAGTATGAATTTTAAATTACTCAAGTCTTCCTGTGACATACTTCTGAGTCTTAAAACAGGCTCTTATTAATATTAATTTTAGAAGATAATACTCCTGTCCTCTTATAAATGAACACAGAAAACATCAATAACATATTTTTCCCCGATGGTTTAATATATCTTTACTATATATTTTTAAAGCAATTATTTAGACACGTCTTTAACAATCATTTAAAAACAAAACCCAAAAACCTTAAAACATCTTAGTGATTGTAACAGAAAATAAAAGACTCTAGAGGATGATATATGTTCTATGTGCTATAGTACTGTTCCTATCTAATATTCATCTCTGATACTTCTTGCTGTGAAGCTCTAGAGCCATAATGTTCAACTCTCTCAAAAGTCAATAAGGACAAGCTACCTTGTCAAAACAGATAAATCCAAGCTGTCATCTCATACCATCTGTTGTCACCTAAAATCAAATTCATAATACAGGTATATCAATTACATTTTCAGGTGACAATATTCAAAACATGTTACTTATTTTTTTATAGACATTATAACCAGGTCACCTCATGGCTGCATCCATCAAGCTCTTTAAGATATACATATGATCACTAATAGAATTCTACTATTATCAATACTACCCTATTTAGCTGAGGAAAAAAAAAAGAAAAAAAAAATCTTTTTTTTTTTTTTTTTTTTTAATTAAAAGAGTTCAATAAAACCAAAGTACATTCAATATACTAGGATGAGAATGCTGGAAAAATCTTATTTATGCACATAACACATTAGGCTTCAGATACTATCCTTCTGTCCTTCTAAGCTGCCTATAGTACAAACCCGGGCTAAGTGCAGGACTCTTATTTGGAGCAGCCTCTGCTGATAAATGAGACCTTACTGGCTTCTGCCAGTAATGAAAAGTAAAAACCTGTTCAGCGTCTTCAGTGGCAAGAGTCTCCTTCTGAAAAATACAGAAGACTGGAAGAGAAATACACAACACGAAGAATCACTCAGAAATGGTTGATGAGAAATAACATTTCGTACTCCATCATCCAGACTCATCTTAAGCTACTTTCTGATTTTATTTTATACTCTTCAAGATAGTTATTGATTAAAATTTTTAATATAGATGACAAATTCAAGTTAATTTAAATTCACATTAATTATATAGTTATTAGTTAATTTAGAGGATTGAAGAGGTGTTTTGTTTATTTGTTTGTTTGTTTAAAATGATGCATATAGAGGTGTTTTAAGCCATCCAGCACTATCCATTGAAAAATAATTTTCCATCAATTAGAATATTACCTATATAAAAAAAAATATCTATTTTCAATTTCAGTTTTAGGTGTTTGTCCCAGGATACTCTGAATTTATTGCAATTTATTGATTCAACAGATTTTAATAGATTACCTGCAATTCTTAAAATAGCCTTCAGAAAATCATGCATCAGACTTTTGCATAACAAATGGGATTAGCCTGTGAAAATAGACGAATAAATAAAAACCCTACTAGAAGTCATAAATATTGAAGGGAAAAAAAAACAAAACTGACACGTTCACTTATGGTAAGTTTAATGTTTTACTTTTTCTCTTTACGAGAAATTAACTGAACAACACCTTTTCATCATTTCAAGTGTTTATACTGTCGAAAAGTCCCTATAAATCTTATTGGTGAAGGACAAAATATTCTGCAAAGAAACAAGTGAAAACTGGTATTAAAAAGAGTCTTTTTGTTTTTACATCAGTACCCATATTTTTAAAACAATTTCCAATTTCCAATATTTCTTTTGAAGTGATTAAAAAAAATCTGAAAGTTACATTTGAAGTGTAAAGGACAGATGTATTTTGGATTAAGATGAAAACACTATTTCATTGTAGTCAGTCTAAATTAAGCAAACAACAGTATTATACAGATAAATATCTGCAGATATCCAAGCCAATGAGCCAATGAGCATATCCAATTAATGAGCATTAATTAGAGAGATAGCTTATTTTTTCAAGCACATGTTTTATGAAATATATTATTTAATATTTTCAGTCATGAATGAAAAAAAACAAAAAGATGATATGATTCAAGAAGTCATAAACAGGAAGGAGGAGCCACGTACTCCTAGAGAAGGAATTGGATGACCATGAGGTCTGCAGATTTGGAAATGAGAACACAAAATAAGGACAGGTCACACATATATTTCTCTATAAAACTGGATGACCATGAGGCTCAAATGGCGGGATGACAGAAAAGATAACTAGATAGCAATAAGCCAGAGAGCTATCAGTGTATTGTAACCATAAAATGGCAAATTTAATCTTAGAGTGAGTCTACTGTAACATTTTGAGAGAACTTGAGGAAATATTAAGTATATATGCAAGGTCAAAAAACATCTGTAAATCTATGGCTATTTTTATTCTTTCGTGTTCCAGGCAGCATGAAACTGAAATGAAAATAGCCTACGGGGAGAAAATAAGTACAGAAAGCACAAAAGAAATCTTAAAGAACTTTTGTTTTCCCCTTGGAGAAATGGCAATAAAGAGGAAAAAGGATTACTCTCATCTAAAATACCAGAAATGACTGAAGATAAATTAAGTGAAAATAAGAATATATGGGATTTGTTTAGAATTTAGGCATAAATGGAAAAAGCTGTAGCAACTGGCAAATTTAATTTTGAAATTAGAGGAATTTTAATCTTCAGATTAGACTCTTCAGACCTCCATGGAGGCAAATTACATCCAGAAAGTTGGAGTTTAGAATAGGCTTATGAGAGGAATTTCATCAATCAAGTTTCTGCAATAAAAGAGCTGATTATTAAATGGGTCTGTTTCAACTCCATGTTTTGAGTTTCATTTTCGTTTATCTATGCGGAGAACTTCTGTTGGTTTACTTTATTTCAGGAGTTTTTCACTGTAATGAGTCAAAATTCTGGTATCAAGTAAGACTGTTCTAATGTCCTGAAATGCTTTTCTTCTCAAGTTCCTCATTACTTCTTCACAGAGCAATCAGAAAGAAAAAAAAATAGACTTCTAACTAGGTTCTAAAACACAAGAGCTTTTCGAAAATGTGTTTTTAATAGAATCATCATGCATTTAAATATATATGTATTAGACAAATAATTGCATATGACTGTCAAAATCCATCAGTAAATATTAAGTACTCTGATTTGACATTTTGATGATATTTGTACTTTCCTTACCAAGAGATACTGTTGTTTAACTTCTATATTTAGTTAGTTTAGTTAGCATATACAAGTGTGGTGTTTTTTTGTTTTTTTTTCATCACAACATTTTTGTAATTAACATTCTTATTCTCTGTCACATAATGGAAATGCTATTCATCAGATCCAAGTATTTGGTAAAAGATTACAGCTCCATAAAATCTCTATGTGTCCTTACGGAGACTCAATTTTGTTTTTGCTGCTGTTTGCTTATTTATTTATTTATTTACTTACTTACTTACTTACTTCCTTATATGTTATTTGTTTTTCCTATTGGCTTGTACTGACAGTCAAACAATACTATTTATTTTTCTTTTACTTAGCTCCAAGGATAAAAACTGTGGCTACCAGAAGTACTGTGGGAAGCATAATCACATATGTACTGAGTAGTTTAAAAAACATATTTGAGAAGGCAATCCTTTGAACTGTTGCTTAATATTTTTACTAAAGTTATTTGTAAATGTATATTTAACAAGTATGCTGAAAGCTTGAAGAAGCGTAATTACCTTCGAGTTTAATATTAGTTCCATCAACATTACTTAGTACAATTTCTGTGTATTAGGCTATCAAGTCCATATACTATCTAGTTTATTTTCTGTTTGCTTTAGTCTGATAGCAACTTCGCTGTCAAAATTTTAAACTGTCTGAAGTCTAAAACTTTCATTTTGTGCATGTATGCACAAAAACAAATTCAGATACATCATTATTTTGTTAAGAACTTGCTTACATTAAAAAAATAAAAAAATCTTTTTCAGAATGTACTAGTACTGCCAGCTGAGAGTATAAGCAGGTGATTTTTTTTTTTTTTTTTTCCCCACTTTGTGCTGTACGAATTTGGTCAGGTATTAAGTTCCTCGGTTTCCCTTATATTTCAAGGAAAAAAAAAAAAAATCTAATATTTGAAGAACATTTATTATTTTGAAAAACACCACTGAAATCATAAGACCTATATAATAAAAGACTATTCAGAGTACTTAGAAGTTGCAAAATCCAGAAACCTAGAAAACGAAGAATGCATAACCTAAATGACAGATTGCATATTTCATTTCTTATAAAGTATTGAATGATGGATTACAAAATACATACAGGCCTTTCTTCAGTTTTTGTTGCAGCAATTTCAAATGAATTGCTATAAATAACTGAAATAAAAGAAATAAAAAATAGTAAGAAAAAAAAAAAAACAAACATAATAAGTAATATATTTGGGGGGTTTACTCTTGGCACATTCTTATTCCAGCTGAGAAAACAACTTTTCAGTAGCTCATAAATGAAATGTGCTTATTGGCTGAGATAATGTCCACATTACTCAGAGAAACTGGGGAAATATGTGACTAAAAATGCCATTCTCTTTGCGTCATGGTTTGCTAGTGGAAAGAGTGGAGCATATGCAGACAGTTTACATGCAAAGTGAGTAACTAAAGGTAATCCAGGCAGCTAATCAAACATCTTTAAAGCCTGAATTTTATCTGATTGAGTCAACATTCATAGAAAAGAGTTTGGCAGGTGAAAATTAGGGAGAATAGCTAGCTGTCCAGAGAAAATTGCTTTTTCAATTCTCGGTAAATTGTTGCACTCTTGAACAGTATTAGAAGCAAACATTCACACTGAATATAAAAGAGACAAGTTAAAAAGAAGGACAAGAAAGTGAGTGGAAACAGAAAGTAAAATAGTCTTCATATACTGTTATTGTATACTATTGAATCTCAGCTATCTCATGGAAATCACTACAGAAATCAGATATATAATATACATTGATTATATTAATTTTACAAATGTAAGAAGTGTAATGTGTAGATCTTTTCCTTAAAATGAGTATCTTCTTGTTGCTTATTACTGTATGTCTGTACTGTATGTGCCCTTATTTACGGTACTTAAGCATTCACTGACAACCTTAACTGCAAAAAATCATTTATATGAGATTTGTAAGATAATACATACCTGTCAATGTTATTATATGTCATCTTCAAATGGCATATATCAGGAAAAATTCGGCAAGTAAATGGAGCTTTAGGAGTTTATATTCACTATCTCAAGTCACCACATATCCAGGCTGAGAATATCTGAACGGCAAGCCTCTCTCATGGTCAGTTAGAAAAGCAATGGTTCCTTTGTATCTTTTCAATCTGGAGCTTACCAGACTGAACTGTGGGATCTTAGAATCACAGAAAATTATAAAAATTAGGAAGATTTTGTTCAACTTGTCTGTTTGCTGAGCCATGTGAAAAACCATCACTATGGATGGTTATCAATGTCACATTAAGGTGACTATACAGTCATGTCTTGCCACTTAATATTGCTTCTTATCCTCTTAAAGGGACTACTGCAAAAGGCAAGAAAGGTGGAAAAGTTGAGGATCTGTTTGTTGAGGTTAATAGTTACAGTACCTACTACCCAGTAGTTATTTTACTGACAATAACTACTAGACAACACCACAGTCAGTGAAGATTTGTTTGCACAGAAATGCAAATGATGGTTAAGCTAGGGTGAAAGCTGAAAAAAAAAAAAAAAAAAAAAAAAAGTTCTCAAGAAACAGTTATTTTAAAAACACATCATTGATGTATGAATTTTGTGTGTGTGTGGTGGAGTGTATTTTGTCATTGCTGGGCTGTTGTTTTTGTTGTTTGCTGTTTATTTTTCTTTTATTGAAACGCTATCATACAGAATCCAGAGGCAACAGAAGATATTGTTCCAGCACACAGTTCTGAACCATTGTCAAGGTACTTCCTCAGCTTATTCTTAGTGTTTACTGACTTAGAATACTTTCCTCTTACCATATTCTACTAAATAAAGAGAGAACTGTGAGAAATTCTTGCATTCAATAATCCAGGCTCAGGCAGAACTTGCTATGAATCACAATTTACTTTATGCTTTTGCAAGAGTTGGTGACCTATAGGGTAGGCACACTACACTGGAAAGATACAGCAGTTTATATTTCCTATCACCCAGTGAAGGTTCCCTTCCCTGTTTCCTCACTGGTCAAGGACTCCAGGGTTTACAACCTATCTGATGCTTCTAATTCCCTTAGCTGATGTTCTGCCCCTGTTTACTACTTGGTTAACCCCACTCCATTCTCCCTCTGTTCTTTTATTTTTACTTATTATGGTATGCTGGGATAATCTCTCATAGTTGACCTTGCCCTCTGGCTATTATTCAAACTGCTGAACTGTACTGGTACATTTCCTGATGTTACTTCAAAATGCAGATCTTCTATTCTGTTAGCAGGAATCTATTTTGTATTAGAGTTCTGAAGCACCTCTTTGGTGTCATAACATCCTTTTGCTATACCAAAACATTTCTTACCCCACATATCAATGCAAAAATATACTGAAAATAATTAAAATAAAGAATGAATTACAAAAATAAGACAGAAATTGATTCCGGTTTGTAGCTTCATCAATATAGATACAAATGTAAAATTTATTTTCATGACATTTTGTCACTCAGCTGTACTCTAGAACTACTGACAACCATGCCAAAACCTTTCACAGTCCCCTGAAGTGGTACCTACTTAGCAAACAATGTGGCCTTAGTCACTCTTGTCAATTTCCAAAACTACAGATAAAGTCACATACACCATATACTTAAATATATTGTGCACAAGAGAAACGCCTGAAGAATCAGCCTCTTCTTGACTTTCACAGTCTGTTCTATAGCAGTAGAGAGCAATGTCAAAACAAGAAGCCTACTATGCTTGCTCGTGTACTTGTACAGGTAGGTAAGTTGTAAAGAAAACAGAAAACTGAATTCTTTGGATTGCTGTAGAATCATAGAATCATAAAACAGCTTAGGTTCAAAAAGACCTTAAGGATCATCTAATTCCCACATCTCTGTCATGGGCTGAGTTGCCAACGCTAGTGGTCAGGCTGCTCAGGATCCCATCCAACCTGGCCTTGAATGCCTCCTTCATATTAGAAAAATCATGGCTGTACAGTGAAGTCCCTGGTGACTGGAAAAAGGGAAACATTGCTCCCATTTTTAAGAAAGGGAGAAAGGAAGACCCAGGGAACTACAGGCTGGTGAGCCTCACCTCTGTGCCTAGGAGGATCATGGAGCAGATCCTCTGAGAAGCTACGTTAAGGCACATACAGGACAAAGAGGTGATTCGAGACAGTCAGCATGGCTTCAACAAGGGCAGATCTTGTCTGACCAGTCTGGTGGTCTTCTATGATAGTGTGACAGCTTCAGTGAACAGGGAAAGGACGATAAATGTAATCTACCTGGACTTCTGCAAAGCCTTTGACATGTTTCCTCACTACATCCTTCTCTCTAATTTGGAGAGGTATGGATTTGAAGGATGGATTGTTCAGTGGATTAGGAATTGGTTGGCTGGACCCAGCCAGAGGATTGTGATTAATGGTTCTTTGTCAGGGTGGAGGCCGGTCACAAGTGGTGTCCCTCAGTGGTCGGTGTTGGGACCGGTGCTCTTCAGTATCTTCATCAGTGACATAGACAATCAACTAGGCATCAACTGAACCCTCAGCAAGTTTGCAGATGACACCAAGCTGAGCAGTGCAGTTGATACTCTGGAAGGAAGAGGGACCTGGATAGGCTGGAAGTGGGCCCGTAAAAACCTAATGAGGCTCATATAGGCCAAGTGCAGGGTGCTGCACTTGGGTTTGGGGCAATCCCAGGTATTTATACAAAGTGGGGGAAGATCTCCTTGAGAGTAACCCTGTGGAGAAGGATTTGGGGGTCCTGGTGGATGAGAAGCTGGACATGAGCCAGCAGTTGCTTTTGCAGCCTAGAAGACCAATTGTGTTCTGGGCTGCATTAAAAAAGGGGTGGCCAGCAGGGAGAGGGAGGTAATTGTCCCCCTCTACTCAGCTCTTGTGAGGCCCCATCTGGAGTACTGCGTCCAGGCCTGGGGCCCCCAGTACAAGAACTACATGGAGCTCCTGGAGTGGGTCCAGAGGAGGGCCACTAAGATGATCAGAGGGCTAGAGTAACTCTCCTATGAAGAAAGGTTGAGGAAATTAGATTGTTTAGCTTGGAGAAGAGAAGGCTCTGAGGAGACCTCATTAGAACTTGAAGGGAGCATTTAAACAGGATGAGCAATTGCTTGTTTATGAGGGTGGACAGCGATAGGACAAGGGGAAATGGTTTTAAATTGAGACAGGGGAGGTTTAGATTAGGTATTAGGAGGAAGTTTTTCACACAGAAAGTGGTGACACACTGGAACAGGTTATCCAAGGAGGTTGTGGATGCTCCATCCCTGCACGCATTCAAGGCCAGGCAGGATGTGACTCTGGGCAGCCTGGTCTAGTGGATCGTGACCCTGCACATAGCTGAGGATTGAAACTAGATGATCATTGTGGTCCTTTTCAACGCAGGCTGTTCTATGATTCTATGGGGCATCCACACCTTCTCTGAGCAACCTGTTCCAGTGGCTCACCACACTCTGAGTAAAGTGCTTTTTCCTAACATCTAACCTAAACATCTGTTTTTCAGTGTGAAGACATTCTCCCTTGTTCTATCACTGTAGAAAGTCAGTTCCCTTCCTGCTTATGAGCTTCCTTCCAATATTTGAAGGCCACTGAGGTCTCCCCAGAGCCTTCTCTTCTTCACGCTAAGCAAGCTCAGCTACCTCCACCTTTTTTCACAGGAGAGCTGCTCCAGCCCTCTGATTATCCTCGTGGCTCTCCTTTGGAACCGTTTGAACAGCTCTCCATCTTTATTGCACCGGGGGACTGAGATGTGGATGCAGTACTCCAGATAGGGCCTCGTGGGGGCAGAGTAGAGGGGAAAATCATTGTTATACAAGTTGCTCACTTTGTCCTGAAAGGTCTGAAGGCCTTAGACAAGAACCGTTTGCATACAGAGTTAATGTCTTTGCTTTATAAAGGATAGGCACCACTTGTGTTTCAGAACTGTACAATATTAGTATATATATGTATATGATAAGAATATAAGGAGTTTAAGATTCAAGTGTTCTAGTGAATCTAATAAGATCCATACAGCATAGATGATGACTGATGCTGAAAAGCATCACGTTTTTTACTGTTTGAAAGAATGTAGTCAGAATTAGTGTGCTACTCTCAGCCTAATTTAGGTTTAAGAAAGTCATGAAGAGTTAGATTACTAATAGATGCTGACAGTACAACTATTTTAGTGAGCCTTCTTCTGTGATTACCTTAAGGTAATCCAAGGATCTGTGGGTTCTTGGTTCTGTAACTTAATTTAAAAAAAAATTAATTGTTCTATACCAGAAACAATGGGCTAAATAACTAAGATCATATTTAGTGCTGGAGAAAAAACATGAATGCTGAAGACATAAAGCTAGAATGATTCCACAACTTTGCTTCATATGCATTTCCACATCAGATGCCATTTTGTCAGACTGTCGCTCTGCCACCATCTGTCACATTGCAACATGAAAAGAATGTTGGCAGGAGTGTTTAGCCTCTATTGCCACACCACCAAAATCCACCTCTGATGTCATGGGACAATATCATAAAATAGGAGGCATTAGTTTTGGAGTAGTTCTTGTAAAAAATATAATATAGTCAATTTATAAGGAATAAAATATTTTATTTTGTTTAAAATAACAGAGAGAGAGCAACAAACACATAAATCTAGTGGGATATTTCACCTTGTTTTTGTGAAACTAGTGCATCAGTCTGGTTCTGTGACATTGGTTTCAATTCTTAGTGAGGTCCCAAGTTGTTTGTCAGAGATTTTTGATGAAATTTTACTTGTTCAGTATTTTATCCTGACAATTTTTCACAAATGTCTACACTGCCAAAAAGCAATGACATGAATAAGAAGTAGTTGTGAAGTGAGGGATAATTCTGTCTGTTAAGAGAGGGTTTACGAAAGTCCTGTAAAGAGACATGATCAGATTTTTTATTTGAATGTCTGATTGCTACTCTGTACATTTCATTTGAAAGTTTGCTGGTAATGTATTTATATCAGCTGAAAATCAGCTTGCAAACACAAACTGATGTGTTGTTTTTTTTTGGCACTTTTGAAACATATTCTCAAATTCCTTTATCAAAACAGAATGCATGGTTCATGTTTTTTTGCTATTCAAAGGACTGTGTTTAGCCTATGTATCAAAATGCATAATATTACCATAAGTAAAGCTGGCACTGCACTGTGCCCTTCCCATGCTCTGGTTTCAGCCCAAACAGGGCTGATCACACATCAGTGTGAGGTTGTTGTGAGCATTGGGCTCACCCACGGCCAGGTAAGGCGAGGCTGCTCCACAGGGAAGAGCCACTGCCTGGGGGTGCACCACATTTCAATCTGCACCAGAGCACATGTGGCCCATGAGACTCAGGCTGGTCATTCCTATACTATATGGTATGGGTCATCTGTCCTTGTATAGGTTCTTGCGCACTCACTGCCTCTTCACTGGAAGGAAACTATGAGAAGCTGAAAAGTCTCTGACTCAGTGTAAGAATTGCTTACACTATGGCTGAATTCCAAATCACACCATTTAACTACTCATTTGTCTCAAGATTCATGATCCGCAGCAGCTACCCTAAAGAAAGAAATTTCAAAATGATTAAACTTTTATTTTCCTTTTTCTTCTACTTTTTCCTTGGAGAAAAGTTGTTACGCTCACACTGCAAGCCAGCTGAACAACATGGATCTCTGTTTTTCAACACATAACTGGCTGCAACACAGGACTAAGACAAAGAACTGTCCTCTGAATCATGTTTCAGTTTTCCTGCTCCCTGTCTCTATATTGCACAGGATTTTGTCTGTGGATCCCTATTAAAAAAATGATCTCTGAAACACAGAGCTCCTTTGCACATATTTTAGAAGAGATAGCTCTTACAGAGTGGTATTTCAAGCACTGCTGCCTGTCGTGATCAGATGACAGCTTTAAAAAATAATTTTCTCTTTAGCTATCTTCCCCTAGGCTCATAAGAGCCCATAAGAGTAAAGAAAAAAATACCTTCTCTGTGGTTTCTGACACTCTGTTTCATATTGACTTGCTTTAAATTCTGTGTATTGACATGTATGAATGAGCCATCTTTAACCTTTCTTAAATGTATTTTCCTCCTTTTGTGTTTCCACTCTGTTTTCAGCAATAGAAAAAGCAAAATGACATTTGATTTTCGAACTTTTCTATTTTAGTATGCTATAGTTTTTGTCAATGTATATTTTAAAAGCACTTGCATATATGCAAAAGAGATTGAATATCTACAACTGGCAACACTTGGTTGGATAACAGCTAATTGGAAATTTGTTCAGCTGGAGTACAGTGTTAGATGATAAATAATAGATGTATGCATTCTATTACTTCAGCAAATCTCAGTGCAGTTCAGTAAATGTACTGGAGCCTCTGCACCTTTTATACTTCAGATCCAAAGTCTGACAAACAATTTTACTTCTCATTAAATCCCAGCAGTATTTGATAAGTCATCCTGTGAACTTACACTGAATAGGGTAAAGAATGACATTTAAAATCTCAGCTCAGAAATCTCGGTCAAAAGACTCACAATTTACCCTATGTCTACTTACAAAGTAGCATTCTGATTAGGATGAAAGGTATGGAAGTGCAATTAATGATGAGTGACACCTTGTACCAGCTATATGTAAGGCTAAATTCACCTTATTTCAAAACAGCAAATTGGAAAAGAAAATAGTAGTGAAAACCACTGTTGAAACTATCCAACCTCACAAACAGCATTCAGATTTTTTTTTTCTTATTATGTTTTTAAAACTGTACATTATTTATATATATATACATATATGTATAAATGTATGGCTTTTAGATCAGCACTTACTGCTCACTATTAAATATGAAATTTCAGAACTTTTGATTATTTTATGATTTCCTAAGAATTCACGAAATATTGGAATTTATTAAGAAGTTGATATGACTGGATTATCAAATTAGTAAATTGGATTTTTCAGCCTAGGAGTTTCTTGAGTTGATTGAGACTGAGCATACTTAGAGGTATAACATGCAAATATGTTCAAACTTCCAAACTCTTCCCATAATACTGAGATTATAATTAACATTAATGTTCAGCAATAATATGGTAAGCACTCACAATTAGTCTGTCATCGGGTGCCATCAAAACCAAGCAGTTTTATGTTAGTTTAGTTGAGATACTTGTAGACTAGTGTTAAGACAAGCTGATAACACCTTAGCATTTTCCAACTTCTCATGACATATTGAGAGCATTGTCCTACAACAGGATCATAGTTTATTTTTACTCCAGTTTAATTGGATGGGAAAATAAAATTAATTATTAAAACAAGCAAGCAAACAAACAAAGTCAACCAATCAGCAAACTAGGCAAAAAAAGCACTTCTTTTTTTTTTCATTGAACTGTTATTTCTGTGCTTGTAGATACCTTCATTCCATTTCATGAGCTCTATTTCATCCCCCTATCAGGACACATGCACCTTCATTTCCCTGGTCTATAGCTTTTATTTCTGTTCTTTTTTTTAGAAGATGTGCAGACAAATTAAGACTCTCATCTGAGTAAAAAGCAGTAATAGACTACACAGACACAAAGAATTTTAAAAATCCTTTCAATCTTCTTAAAGAATAAGACAACATCAATTCATGAATTAATAACATTATCAATTATTAATAATATCAGCAGTTTAACCTACTTCCTTTTTAGACATAATAGTGGTCTTCTATCTAGAAAGAAAGAAAAAAAAAGAAAGAAAGAAAAGGAAAAAAAAGTGAAAAGAATCATGGGTCAGATTAAATTACATTCTGATAAAAAAAAAAAAAAAGTTTCAGTTTTCTTCCCCATACTTATCCTGAGATTTTAAAACCAGTGAGCTGTGAGATTTCCTGTTTGCGGGCCCAACAATATAAAATATCTCCTCTTACCTAACTCTACACCTAATTTTTCTAAAGTAGATACAGAAATATATATACTCCATGGACAGTTTTTAGACATTGGTTTAATGCTGGTGGCAAATATATATACTCCATAGACAGTTTTTAGACATTGGTTTATCACAGTTTTCTGTAGCTATGTAAGAAGACACACCAATAATGGAGTCAATAAAACTTTAGCATGTGAATATTTCTGAGTTCCAAACCTTTACTGAGAATCACAAGACTACATTCTTCTCTTGTATGTGTGTGCATCTATCTGACACATGCATATAAATGTACATATGCATGTTTATTCATATGCAAATGCATAAATATATGTAATCATTATTATACATATATGCACATACAGATATACAAACGTGTATAAACTATTCAAAAACTGTATCTTAGCTCTGAATGGTGTTCTCCAGAAAATAACAGCATAAATCTTTTAAATAAATTCATCTAACAATCTGAGCTTTTGATCTCATTTGGCAATGAATCCCATTATATTACATATGTTGGTAAAAATAGATCTCTGGTTTTTGAATCTCTGTTAGTTGTTGTCTGATCTTGAATAATATAGATATAAAATAGGGTAGTTCATTGCCACTTTTTAATAATGACATACAGTAATTTTTTATAACTATGCAGAAGCTCAAAGTACTTAATAAATTACTAGAAATATTTCATGCAACAGAATAAAATATATATATTACATAAATTAAGATACATAGGATTCTAAGAGGCTAGGTGGAAGTAATATTTTTTTTTTCTGTCCATGGAGAAAATGAGAGAAACAAAAGGAGAAAGGCTTGATGAAGACCTGTATTCCAGCTAGGAGACAGACACTTGTAACATTTTTAATTTCTCAACAAAAAGAACTGGAATTATTACTATAATCTAGTAATGGCATTCAAGATTGTTATTGCTGCTCACTGATATTTCTATCCATTGAATGAACTTATTTTCTCAAAAAAATATAATGCATGCACCATGAATAAAAAGAGGGATAAGAATTGCTGTAGGCCTTTTTCCCCTATAGGTTTAATCTTTCAGAATATTTTACTTGAACAGCATACTGTAATAAATAAAATCCTCAGGGAATCTCAAACTAATTATACCAGCTCATAAAAAATGTTCCACTTCCCAATTAAATGCACACCTCAGACTCAATCAAGTGGCCTAGTGAAGAACTTTGTGAATATTAAAATTCATATGGCTATTTAGAAATTTAGAAACAAACTGACTCCTGACTGAGAAAAGTAAATCTGGATCTAAAATTCTGCTACTGGAATCTGTATGTGTGTGTGTGTGTGAAAGTATTGAACTCTAATGTGCATAGATCATTAGAGAGGTTCTATGAAGACAGAGTTATTCAAGCTGAAGGTTTCTAGTAGCAGAAAACTCATGAAGAACATAGTGATTATATCTGTTCAAGTAATTTACTATTCTGACTCCTTCTGAAGGATTATATCTTGATTATGCTGCCCAGAAAGAAGGCAGAGTTATTCGTTACAACACATAGGCAATATCTAAGATGAGCTTTTTCATTGCATTCCTGGGCACCATGTACTGACAAAATTTCTGTGAAGACCTGGCAAATGTCTGAGTTTTACTAAATCTGATTGGAATTCAGGGAAAGGAGAGCAGTGGTATTGTGATTTGCCCTTGCCCGCATGTAATTTACTTGTTGTACTGAGAATCATTGAGTTGTTGTACAACATTGTACTGCTGTCCCTCAGTACACTAAACTTTCCCAAGTTCAGTGGGAAATATTGGTGATAGATGGACAGTTGGACGGGATGATCTTAAAAGTCTTTTCCAAGCTTGGTTATTCTGTGGTTCTATAATTATGCGATTCTATGATTCAGTTACTCACTACTCCTTGACTGATGGCCAGCTAGACCCATGAGCAGCAGAAAGGCAAGATGCCTTCAAAATTCCTTCTGCATGATGTCATATGCTACGGAATGTCCTTTAGTCCAGTTTAAGTCAGCTGTCCAAATTCTGTTCCCTCTCAGCTCCTTGGGCTCTTAGCTGAGGATGGCCTTGGCTCTGTACAGCACTGCTTAGCAGCAACTATGAACATCAGTGTGTTATCAACATCGTTTGTGTCCTAGAACCAAAACAAGCAGCAACTATGAACATCAGTGTGTTATCAACATCGTTTGTGTCCTAGAACCAAAACAAGCAGCAACTATGAACATCAGTGTGTTATCAACATCGTTTGTGTCCTAGAACCAAAACGTTGCATCATATCAGATACTCTGAAGAAAACAGTTTCAGTCCCAGCTGAAACTAGGACAAGCTGGTATTTCCACATTTGTATTTTACTGTGTTTTAAATTTAGGAGGAAAATTATCTTCATAACACACTTATGTTGTAGTTGTTGATGAGCCATGCTTACACAGAGTTGAGGACTTTTCAGTTTCTCATGCTACCCTGTCAACAAGGAGGTTAGAAGTGCACAATGAGATGGGAGGAGACACACCAAGACAGCTGACATAAACTAGCTGAAGTGATATCACATTCTACATTGTATCGTACTAAGCAATAAAACTCAGGCAAATTGGCTTAGGATGCTGCCAAAGCTCTGGGTCTGGTTGGGCATTAGTCAAGCTCATGGTGAGAAATTGCATTGTCCATCGCTTGTTTTGTGTATTCTTTTCTTTTTCTTTACATTTTTCTTTCCCCTTTTTTCTTTCCTATGAAGTTCTACTTATCCAAACCCTAGAGTTTTATTTTTTATCTCCTAATTCTAAGCACCATACCACTGGTGGGGAGAGAATGATTTTAGAGTAACCAATTGTGATTTTTAACACAAAGTTAGATGCAGCAGACCTCAAGGAAAACTAACAAACAGAAATGTTACTAGGGTAAAGAAAGACAAAACTTTATAAAAAAAAGCATGCAAATGACTAACAGAAGTAATTTTCAAGAAAATATTGAATATTCCCTTGGGATTTCCTTAGAAAGAAATGTTTCAGGTTCTCATCCATGCTGAATTGCTGGAATGTGCTGTAGGTAATTAGATATTGATTGTAGATGTCAGTGAGTATACCACTTAGCATCTGTTTTCATGTAATGTAAAATGTGTGAAGTCAGAATTAATCTTGGAATTATTTTTAAGCAGTTATATTTTAATTAGATATTGCTTGCACCTGAGAAAATTAATCCAATTTGAAATTGAAGAGTAACAAGTTTTTAATGATTAAGTGACTACAACTTGAGGAACAATAACAGAGATTTGCTTACTGCTGTTTCTCAGGTTAACACATATTTGTAATAATTTGTAATCCAAAAGTGTTTGTTAACAACTATATGTAGTAAAAATGTCAATAGTAATCACTAGGACCAATTTGAAACTGATTGTTTTTCTTGAGAAGTTATTACAGGAGCAATGTCTACTTTCATCTACACTAACTGTTGTTTTTTAGAGCCGATAATGTAACCATGTATATTTTTCATTATGTTTCAGCCATTGAAATGAGACTCCGTGCTCAGTCTGATGATATTCTCTATGTTTACCTTCCTTAAGAATGAAATTTCTCTAATTCAGTCCAACTGAAGAAAGTAAAATACAAAAACCAAACCAAGTTGTTAAAAGAAACATATAAGTTCTGCAGAATGGGCTAAATATACTATAAGTTATATTTATATCCATATATATATATATCCATATATTTTGCTGAAAGGCTGGATTTTTTTATTTTGGCTGAATCTCTGCCTGCACCTCCTTCTACAGATAAGAAAGTCTAGAAAGTAAAGGGTTTCTGCATAAATATGTATTTTCTGCAAATATATATGAGGTTGAATATGAATCAAACACCTCTTCAGAGAACAGTTTTAGTCCTTTAGCTAAAAGGACTCATCGTTTCTTTGTTTATTGTCATAGCATTTCACAGCCTGAATAGACTAAGAGCTTTATTTTTCCTTTCTTAGCAAGTTAACGTACTCAACTGTCCTCAAGATTAGTGACATTATATGGATGTATTCTTGTCTGGATCATATATTATCTATGTTACAAAAAGAAAAAAAGAAGAAAGAAAAAAAGAAAAAAAAATGTTTTCTTTTGTTGTGGTTGTGTTGCTGAGTTAAAAGGCCTGCTGTTGAGAAGTAAAATTAACATATCTTGCAAAACGTGTATCTCGAATGTTGTTTAAAGTAGTTAATTGTAAACCTGTACTTGAGTTAATCTTCATATCTATCTTAAAGTATGACTTAAACAAGAAACATTCAAATTATATGAGTCATAAGGAATAATCTTCTGAAATTCTAAAGAAATACAGCATCTTTGCTACTATTCTAAAATATTTACATCTGTTTTTCCCTGTCTCTCTAGATATAACAGTAGCACAAAACCAGAGCTTCCAGAAAAGAAAAATGTGCAGTGCCTTAATGTACCAATAACATGCTTTCTAGTGAATAGGTCTTAAATAAAATAAATAGACAAAAGAGAAAAACACCTCATGGCAAAATTCAAATTTTAGTTATTTGAATATTAGTGAATGAAAATATTTTTTGTGTTTCTATCTTCATCCTGATAAAACCAATTAATATTGTGGTCTAATCAAGGAGAACTAAGTCTTCCCTTCACTGGTAGAGTCAGTTAGAAAGTGACTGTCTGGTTTGTACAATCAATAGCATTCTTTTGACATTCACAGCAACTGAAGTCTCTCTCTTCAAGGCCAGAATCTCTTTTGGGGATGATCAATGAATAGGATTCTGTTTCTAATTTTAAAAAGTCTGTAATGAAAAGCAATCAAAATTTCAGCTTTTAATTATATTTTGAATGCTCAAAATCTCACTAGTGTCTACAATCACTGACTGAAATAATTCCATTAGCCCTGACAAGGAATTAAGTAAGACTGGACTGATGATGTGTCAAAAATTGAGATTCTAGCTTCCTACCACTGAAACCTTCTAGAAAAGGCCCAGTATATGGTTTTAGTGTATGTACTGGAGATGAAAAATTCCTCAATGTCAAGCAAGGGTTTTTTTTTTTACCAGATTTCTATTAGAAAAGATTCTGGTGACAAATGAACACATTTTATGGTCATTCTTATCATGTTCCTTCAAGGCTTGTCAGACTAATGTCAATAACAGAGAAAGAGTTGTGTTGAACTACTCAGGGGAAAATGTAATAAGAGATTTCCACCCCCTCTGAGACCTTGAGTCTTTGAGAAAACATCCTAGCTGCAGGCCAGGTTAAAAAAAATAATCCCAAAGAGAATCATCATCTGTTTGTCATCAGAAAGTCATGCTCTAATCTTCTATTGTTTCCTAACAGTTTGGACTACTACCAGAGAAGTGCACACACAGATAGTATCACTTCACAACGGTGAACACAATAGAAAACTAGAAATCTTGGATATATTTTCAGTGAACTGATACGCATGATATATGAGAATAAAGATTTGGAACTGGTATGTGTGTTACAGGCATAAGAAAAAAAAAAAAAAAAGGACTAAAATGAAAATAAATACACAGTTAAAAAAAAAAAAAGTTAAAAAAGAAAAAGCACCATTGAAGTGTATCAAGTCAAATTCATTAAAACTTTTATTTTATCCAGCAGATCCTATTTACATGTGGATGTCCCTCATCCACTCACTTCTGCCCCCTTATTCCCAGTTATTCTAATTCACATGTTCATATTATTCTAAGAACTTTCTGTTTGATACTGACATTAATCTCACCCATCAGACATTAAGCCAAATTCACTGGAAACATGTTGCATTCCTAAATATCAATATCAAGGATTCACTGTGGCTTAAGGTTTTGTACTTAAAACTTATGATTTGCATAAGAAGCATTTCTTGCACTAAGGTTGATTTTTTTTTTTTTAATTTTGTTATCATTACTTCTGCTTATGAAGAGAATTAATCATTTTGTATCAACGTAGTTATATTTTTATATCTATCTAATATAATTAGAAGAATAACCGTTTTAAACCTTAATGTTGGAAGTTCTTAAAATTCTTTATACTGGTAGCTGTTGTTGCTAATGGAAGCTAAATGTTAAAGTTATTGTTTTTTTCTTGTTGTTGTTGTTGTTTTTATTTTCCTGATTGTAAAAAAAATAAATTGAAGAGAGATACCATAATTTTTATTAGATTACTTATTGATTTGTATATGTTTATGATTTTTTGAGTAAAATTGAACCAAATTGTCAATAGGAAATATTTCCCTTTCCTATGTCTTAATCAACCTTGTCAGTCATTTCATATTAGTCAAGTATGTAACAAACAATAAAAAAGAACAATAATTTTTTTAAAAAAGAAGGCAAATCCAATATTATTTTCAGGGAACACTATTTCAAGGCTTAGTGTGGAAAACCAGTGTCAATTTTCCTTACATCTATATATCACAAGTGGCAAACAGTCTTTTGTTTTCACACATGGAGCTTCAGAAAACATAATTTGTCCTTAAAAAAGAAAAGAAAACAAAACAAAAAACAACACTGGGACACTGGGATACAATTGGTAATTGTAGAGTAAGTTTGGGAATTTTTTAAATGTGTCCTAAACTATTGCAAGTTATTACCCTCTCAAACGAATGAGAGACGGCAGGTAACCATTATTTGAATAAATATAAAATATGACACACCACATTAAATTGATATGCATATAAATATATTGAGAAGCTTAGTAGATTGTTTAAAAACACTCTTTAGCCATTATTGAATATTCCTAAATTTCTCTACTGTCAAAGAACAAGCTTTCCTCCTTCCATCATTTCTGTGCAGCTAGGTACATTTTTGAATATATGTTTTCGCTAAAAGTACGTCTTTTTTATCACTAAGAAACAAAACAAGTGTTGATCGAATCATAGAATCATAGAACTGCAAGGTTGGAAACGACCTGCAAAATCATCTAGTCCAACTGTCCTCCCTTTACTACTTCTACCACAAGCCTCTAAACCATATCTCAAGTTCCTCATCCAGATGCCTCTTGAACACTGTCAGGGATCATGACTGCACCACCTTCCCAGGCAGGCCATTCCAGTGCCTGACCACTCTCTGAGAGAAAAAGTTCTTCCTTATGTCTAACCTAAACCTCCTCTGGTACAACTTGCGGCCATTTCCTCGGGTCCTGTTTGTTGCCTGGGAGAAGGGGGCAAACCCCTCCTCACCACAACTTCCCTTCAGGAAGTTGTAGAGTGCAATAAATTTTTCATATAAATGCTACAAATAATAATATATCAGCATCCTTCTTCTGAAAAAAAGCTGGTAAAGAAATATAATCTATAGTACAAAGGTTTTACAGGCATAATACTATTTTCTTTATATAAAATTTTATACAATGCTATTTTTTAATTTTGGAAGTGCATAAATTTTTCCATTTAGAAAATTGCAGGAAGTTTTGCATACCTTAGTGGTTTTATTTTTATTTTTTTGAGTAAGCTAAAAAATGCATTCTTGAAAAAGAATAGATTCCTATTTCCAGGTGGTTCTACTTCAGTTGAGTGGTCACAATCATGACTGCTTACTTTGAAGTCATCTACAATGGAAAAGTTCAGAGAGCTGAGATTCTGATTCAAAAAAGAGACTGAGGATAATCTTATCAATGTATAACTAAATAGAGAGGATATGAAAAGGACAGAGCTAGGCTCTTTAAAATAGAGCCCTGGGCCAGGCACTGGGCACAAATTATAATACAGGACGCTAGAAGCCCTTCCGTAGTGTGTGGATGATGAAGCACTGGTATGGGTTGTCCAGACAATTGCAGAGTCTCCTCCTTGGAGATTACCAAAAGCCACCTGGACGTGGGCCTGGGCACTTTGTTCTAGGTGGCCCTGCTGGAACAGAGGAGTGGACTCAGAGGTCATTGCCAGCCTCAGCCATTCTGTGTTTCTGTGATTCTCTGAAACAAGTAAATATTCTTCAAAAGAGAGGATTTAATTTGGACCTGATACAACCATTGCCACAGTGATTGATCCTGAGCAATTACCTACCATTTGTTTTTCTCCAGCTCAGGAAATAGTACCATGCAGCTCATATTTACTCACAGCCATGGTAGTTCATACCAGAAATCCCTTGTGTGGCATCAAATACTTTTGTTGAGACTTCAGTAATCTTGTAGTTGTGTCCTAAGAGAAAATTAACAGAGTAGTTAAAATAAGAAATAAGAAAATGTGTCATAGAGCTGATATTTTTGGAGATTTTAAGGATGTAACCACTATTAAATTATGTATTTGTTTCAACTGCATAATCTGTCATGTATTTAGAAACAGTGTGAAATGAAATTCATGATTTTCCACCCATTTTTATATCCAAATTGCCAGAAATGTAACAATTTGAATTAGGTTTTCCTGAGATGGAGGCAAATATGTAAACAAATAAACAAAATTAAATGAATGTCAAACTTATGTAAGTAAATATATAATACATATATATACATATTTATATAAATTAAATATGTGAAAACATAATGAAACACTAGTGGGTAAATCATGAATTTCCTTTCCCACATATGTAGCTTATCATTTGATCTGAACATTGATTCACTTCTCACATACAACTTTTCAGGAAATGGCATGTAATTGTTATTTAAATCATTATATACATATAGTACCAGTAGTGGCTTGCTTTTAGATGGGATTAATGTCTTAAGATTCTTTAAAAATTCCAATAGGTTTTCTTATATGCTTTGTTTTATTTGGAAATAATTTAAGGGAGTAAAGTTAATTCCACATATAATCAGTAACAAAATTGTGTTTAGAAAATAAATGAATGTGTTAAAGCAAAAATAAAACAGTCCTTCACAATTATTTACACATATTATCGATCATTTGAGTATTATTCATTTGGTATTCTGTGAGACAACTTTGAACAGATCAGTACAGAATAGAATGTTCTCCACATTCTCATAATTAAATTCATTTTAAAATCTAATAGCATGGAAATCTTCAATATTGAAATCAGAACTGTTATTCCTTCACAGTGACATCGCTAAATATACTGAAGATAAGAACACAGTGACACATTATATTTATCTGTACTATAGAAAATCATGGGAATTGAAAGGTGGTGTGTGCATTTTTGGACAAAGGTAATGTTTGGTCTAGCAAATGACTACCCAGATGATTAGGCCATAGGCTGAGGTTAAGATAACCAAACAGAGAATGGAAAACAACTGGTCAACTTGGAACAAAGTACTGAATATGTTTATGCTGAGTAACAGCTGAATAACAAGCTGGCAAAAATTGAAGATGACATAATGAAAGAGGGTTGGATTTCGCAGATCTAAAGGGAAGTTATATGTGGAACAGTTAAACTCATGGATAAGTGGAGGAAAATGGGAGACCCTTTGGGCAGTATGATCTAGGATGGACAGCAATGCCTAGGTGACTATTTCAGCAATGTCACACAAGGCTGAGATTGCTCACAATAGTACAAGAAAAAATAAGCTGGTTGAACTGCCATTCACAGTCTTCACAGCCTGGAGAAATGGGTAAACAGAGAGAGCTCATCAAAAGGATGTGCAAAGTTTTTCATTCGGGTAAGAATGACCCTATGTGCCCATATATGCTAAGCACTGACCAACTGGAAAACATCTCTGGAGAAAAGGACCCAAGAATTCTGCTTATACACCAGGCTTTATATACTGCCCAGAGTCCAGCAAAAAGCCACAAGAATTAGTGTGGGGCTAGAAGAGAGCTGGGACTGTTCAGCCTGGAGAGAAGAAGGATCAGAGGAGATCTTACTGATGTACTTAAGTGCTGGACATGAGGATGTAAAGAAAATGGAGCTAGACTCTGCTCAATAATAAGACACAGTAGACACAGACTGAGATGCAGGAAATCCCAATTAAACATAAATTCCACTTCTGCTATGTTGATGGTCAAGTAGCAGGTTGTCAAAAAATGTTGTGGAGTCTCCATCTGTGGAGATATTCACAGTGTGATGGATATGACCCTAAGCAACCTGCTTTAGTTATTCCATGAGAAACAAGTGTGCAGGGAAGTGGCAGTCCACAGCTGTTGGGCAGTATGGGTACACCAGTCAGGTAAAGTGAGTATCCTGTTGTTCCTGCGGTAGTATCCATTCCACATCTGGAAGCATCAGCTGTCCACCACTGAAAATCTTGTATAAACACTTGAGACCAACCCTTATCTTGTTTCACAGCCACACAGAAATGTATTTCAAGAAAACTTCCTTTATTTAGGACATTTTGTGATTGACAGCAAAAAGTTAGCTTATCAAGAAAAGTAGATCAAAACAGAAATATCAGTGGGCTGTGTGTCATGTCCAACTGCTTCTAGCAAGAGAGAAGTTGCACCTAAAAAATGAAGAATGCTAGAAGGAGCTGTTAGCAGAAGCAGGGTATGAACTAAATTTCCCAATATGTTGCCCTGAGAATTAAAATATCTACTTTTTTTTTTTTTTTTTTTTTTTCCCACCAAGATAAGTAGTGAATCTATTTTGAAAATGTGCTCATTAGGACTTCAGGTTTTTTTTTTCTTTTTTAATGAAGCTCCAGTCCACACTAAGAATAAAACACAGGACTAGTTGTAGAATAGTTAGAAATGTTCATGCACACAGTCAGTTTGGACAATTAGGAGGCCTTCCAGGATCAGACTACCTAATTATGAGTTCACTACTTTTTTCATCAAAGAGCAATGGAGCAAAGTTAAATAAGTAAAAGTGTAGACATTTTCTCAGTGTTTATAGATTTATAGATCCATTAAAACTGCAGTACTGCAAGGATAGATGGGCTTTAGTGAGTTCACAGGTTAAGATTTAGAAAGATTCTGATCTACTGGGCTCATTCCTGAACTGCAGTTACTTAGTCATTGACTACATTAGCATAAGATTTGGGGCTCTCTGAATTGGCTGTACCTCTCATTTAGCTTTTTTGGCTTTCTACATTTTGGGGGTCAAAGAAAATCTTCAGCTAAGCAGAATATTATTACTAAGTGACTGAATGAAGTTCTCAATTATTCAAATTCTGTTTAGTTGACTGTAAGCTATATTTAGCGTGCTCATTTCTGGAGGGGAGATGTCTATATTTTAAGTAGCATTTTTTGTGTGCCTATGCCTACCTAGAGCATTTACTGAAGATGAATGAAAAGAACTTAAAAAGTAGCTCAAAATGCCTGCTGATGTTGACAGATAAGCATTTTAAGCAAGAACAATGCTTTTGAAAATTAATATATATAAATAGATCAAATTGGGATAAAGGCCACAAGGAACCTAAGTAAAATTACATGCAAATGGATAGACCCAAGTAAAAAATATCAGACTTGATTAGAATTGTGAAGAAAAGGATTACAACTTCTATCTACAATGTTATGCTAGCTCTTTGCTACGTAGATGGAGACAACACTTCCATAGAAAATCCACTCTCATGGTTTTATAATTTTGATAGCATTATTCCACATCATAACATCATGTAAAGCACAGGTAATTAAAGAGTTAATACTCCAGTTCTGTGGACTGACAACTTTCTGGATACCTGGTTCTCAGGAGAGAAGAAGAACTACATATCCCAGGGGACTTCATGGTCAGAGAGGAAGATAAGTCACGGGAAGAAGTCACGGGATCTCACTCTCTGGCTCAAGCTCTCTCTTGCTTGCTGCCTGGCAGTGTGTGGGTGTGCTTCCCAGCTGTGCAGCTCCTGTTCCAAGTAGCTTTTCAGTTTCAGATACTCTATTATTTTATTTAATTTATTAGCCTCAATTTCAATTATATTGTATTATATAGTGTTATCTTTCATTTCGATATCTGATCAGCTCCCATCTCCCTACCCCTGCCCCCTGTCACAGGCACATTGATCTAGATAACTCCATGACACCCTCTGACTTAGGAAATCATTAACATACAAGACTCCTTTGGTATCAGAGTGCTTTGACAGCCAAAATATAATCTATGGTTATAAAGAAATGTAACTAAGAATGGAATGGAAAGGAATAGAATTGTTCAGTTGGAATGGGCATTCAACTACTCCAACTGCCTGACCTCCCTGGGATTAAAAAAAAAGATACTGCTTATTATTGAAGGCATTGTCCAAATGCTTTATGAATACTGACAGATATTGGGTAACAATTACCTCTCTAAGAAGAAGGTTCCATTGTTTGATCATCCCCATAGTAAGGAACTGTTTCCTAATGTCCTGTCAAAACCTTTCCCTGACACAACTCTGTGCTGTTCCCACACATGCCTTCATCACTCCCTAAGGAGGGGAGACTGGCATTTCCCTTTCCATTTTCACTCCTCAGGAAATCTCAGAGAACAATGAAGTCACCTCTAAGTCTCCTCCAGGTTGGGCAACTGGTATCCTCAGCTTCTCCTCACAGGACATGATTTCCAGCCCCCTTACCAATTTGTTTCCCTCCTATGGTTGCTTCCAAGTTTTTAACTATCCTTTTTGTATTGTATGTCATGGTTTTGCACACCACACCAATGATAAATACAATAGGAGAATCATCTCTTTTGGCCAACTGTGGCCAACTGGCTATGCTGTGTTTAATACATCTGCAAATGCATCAAATGCATCCCTCTTCGTTGCCAGGACACACTGCTGACTAAAACTGAGCCTGCTGTCAAGCAGCATCCCCACATCCTCTTCTTCTGAGTTGCTCTCCAGCCACTTATCCCCTGGTGTTTACACGTCTGAAGTTGCTCCATCCCAGGTTCAGAACCTGACATTTTCCTTTGTTGATTTTCACAAGATATATGGATCCTTCTGCAAGGCATCTTGTCCTTCCATGGAGTCAACAGCACCTTCCAGTTTAGTGTCAACTGAAACCTTGAAGATTCACTCTACTCCAACATCCATATCACTGATCAAAATTATGAATAGATTGGACATAGAATTGAGCCCCAGATAACTTCACCAGTGACTGGCCACCAGCCAGATGTACTCCCATTCACTACAGCTAGTTGATCCAGTTCATCACCCACCATACCATGAACCTGTTTATCTCAATAAGACAACTTTTCCAGAATGATAAATTAAAATGCAAATATAAGTGCCAACATAAGTGTAAATGTAAAAGTTTGTATAAATATTATGGAAATTTGAACTTTTTAGGATATTTGAAAGGTGAAATTTTTGGCTAAACAATAAAGAAGGAAAAATAAGAGAGCTTGTCTAGACTTCAATTTATACAGAGTACAACTATTCTGGAAAAGCATGCTTGTATTTTCAAATATTCACATATGGTCACTAGAAAACCAACAAACCAAACTGTTGGACTAAAGATCAGTAAGGGGATCAGTGTTAGACCTCAACTTTAAAGCTACCAATGAATAAGAGAAAAGATCATTGCAAAGTCTGCACTGGTATTACCTTTACTTTTTGCTCAGCTAAGGCACACTGACTTCAGGGCCTCCATTGGTACAGTTTCTGCAACTGACCAAGATCTAGAATTGGGTCACAGAATCACAGAATATCAGGGTTTGGAAGGGACTTTGAAAGATCACCTAGTCCAATCCCCCTGCCAGAGCAGGAATACCTAGATCAGGTTGCACAGTGAAAGATATTATTCTTTTACATCATTGCTCAAAGCTTGCTGGGGACACAGATGAACAAGTCCAAGGAAGTCCTGGGCAAGGGTTGAGAAATCCTTTGTCTGAAGGACACAGATGGACAAGGCCAGGGGCAACAAGAGAGACATAATCCGCAGCTTAATGTCCAGGAAGCAGTCTTTTGTGTGGGCTTATCTCAAGGAAGATGGCCATCTCAGCAGGTGCTGCACACGACTCCTACCCAAGCTTCCAGGAATGGCACGCTGGCAGAAGGATAAAAAGAGGACCTACAACCATGAGGTTGGGTATTCTGGCAACAAATTTCCTCATGAAGAAGAAAAGGTTTCTGACATGAGAAGCCTCACAACCTGCCTCTCTTCCTCCTGAACTTGCTCTGCGCTCTACCATGATGCTGAAGAAGAACAAAGGCGTCTGCCATCAGATTCCTCATTACAGAATTCCTGCATGCTGATGGACTCTCCTGGGCCTGCTACCTGAGTCCTGCTGCTTCCTCCTGGATTGGCTC
The DNA here is from genome assembly GCF_987193195.1 of Phasianus colchicus. Classification (NCBI taxonomy): domain Eukaryota; kingdom Metazoa; phylum Chordata; class Aves; order Galliformes; family Phasianidae; genus Phasianus; species Phasianus colchicus. The sequence goes on from NC_143436.1 coordinate 128,702,796, forward strand.
TGCGACTTCTTCCAGCTACCTGCTTGCTGCCCAAGGCTGGCCATTCTGCTGCTGCTCTCCCCCTGCTACTTTTGCCTTGGACCTTCGAAACGGCGTGCAACGGGACCACTGCTGGATCCTGGTGGTGACTATCCGTGCTTTATGCAATTCTTGTTTCTTTCCTATCTTTTCTATTGCCTTCCTTCCCTTCCCTGTCACTCTAATTCATAATAGTCACCATCCTTCCCTTCCCTGTCTCCCTGATTAGGATTTGTAATAAACTGGTCGGACCAACATTTGAACTGTTGTTTCTTAATCTCACGCTGGGTATGTTATATTAAAAGAACCTCTTCTCCCTCCTATAAATTGGAGCAAGACACACAGGAATGCGTCCAGGCAGGTTTTGAATGTCTCCAGTGAAGGAGACCTCACAAACTCTCAGATGCTTCTGTGGAACCTCCTGTGTTCCAGCTTGCACCCACTGCCCCTTGTCCTATTGCTAGATGGATGTCACTGGGAAAATCATGGCTTCATCCTCCTGACATACACCCTTTACATATTTATAAACATTAATGAGGTCACCCCTCAGTCCCCTCTTTTCCAAAATACAGAAATCCAGCTCCCTCAACTCACCTCGTAAGGGAGATGCTCCAGTCCCTTAAGCATTTTTGTGGCTATGTGCTTGACTCTCTCAAGCAGTTCCTTGTCCTTCTTGAACTGAGGAGCCCAGAACAGGACACAGTACTCCAGATGCGGTCTCACCAGGGCAGAGTAAAGGGGGAGGAGAATCTCTCTCGACCTACTAACCAAATCCCTTCTAATAGACCCCAGGATGCCATTGGCCTTCTTGGCCACAAGACACAGTGCAGGCTCATGGTCATCCTGCTGTCCACCAGGACCCCCAGGTCCCTTTCCCCTGTGCTGCTCTCCAACAGATCTGTCCCCTACCTATACTGGTAGCTGGGGTTGTTCTTGCCCTTGCCCTTGCCCTTGCCCTTGCCCTTGCCCTTGCCCTTGCCCTTGCCCTTGCCCTTGCCCTTGCCCTTGCCCTTGCCCTTGTTAGATTTCTCCCTGCCCAGCTCTGCAGCCTGTCTGGGTCTCACTGGATGGCAGCACAGCCTTCTGGCCGGTCAGCCACTCCTGCCAGTTTTGTGGCATCAGCAAACTTGCTTACTGTGCACCAAGTACTGATTCCTGAGGGAAGCTAGTAGACACAGGCCTCCAATTAGATTCTATCCCATTAACCACAACTCTTTGTCTTCTACCATTCAGTCAGTTCACAATCCACCTCCCTACCTAATTGTCCAGACCACACTTCCTCAGTTTAGCTGCGAGGATGTTGTGTGAGATGGCGTCAAATGCTTTACTGAAATCAAGATAGACCATATTCGCTGCTTTACCATCATCTATTCACCTGGTTATTTCTTCTTAAAAGGCTATCAGGTTGGCCAAGCATTACTTCCCCTTGGCGAAGCCAAGATGCCTAGAGACAGTACCAAGGATAAGTTGCTGCATCACCATTTCAGGGAAGGAGGTGAGGCTGACTGGTATATAGTTACCTGGGTCGTCCCTTTTGCCCTTTCTGAAGACTGGCGTGACAGGGGTCACCTGGGTCACAGGTTTTTAAGGGATGCTGACATTTAATTGAAGGAAGTTGTTTAGTTTAAGTCTTGCACATGACTAGTATGACTTGATCCCAGAGATTAATGAAGACCTAAATAACTTATATTTTATCTTCATTCAAACAACTTATCTATTTGAAGATACATATACTGAGACTTTGTAAAAACTAAATATGCTTCAGTTCTGTATATTATATTAAGTAAATACTAGACAGCAATCAAAACAAAGCTCACTTATGCATAAATAGCCATATTAAGATATTTTTGATCTCTTGTAGTACTTGGCAGAGTTCTTCTTTCAATAATGCTTCATGTTCCCTAAATCCCATCACTACTTCATTTGACTGTCAGACGCCTCAGTGAGGCTTTATAGAGCAACATGGCAAGTTTTGCACTTTATTACCCTTAAAGTAGCAGTGAGTCTGTACAGGAACAGCTAGGTGTTTTCCACACAGTTACAGTACAGTGAATCTAGATGTATCTCTATATTTTAACGGATACATCTGTTCCTTTTTGGACTATAAATTTCAAAGCGATTCTAATGTTGAATTCAGATAAAAATTGTTTTTAACACATTTATGTGACGAGTTTATGTAATTTAACAGCAGATTTCATTCTTTATAACTGTTTTTGAAAAGATGATTGCTGCTGCAGTGACATGTCATATTTAGGTTTTCTGTTGTTAACTTTGCTAGATCCTTACAACTACTATTATAAAGATATATATATCCTCTTTCACCATATTGAAAATATTCTGTCCAAGATAATGGAAACTATCCATTGGCAATGAACATATTTTATTCTTCTCATAAAAGTTGGACAAAAGATGAAGATTTTATAACAGATTCAAACAACTGCATCCCTCACATTTATAAAATGCTAATACAACAACGTATTTCCAATTGTGACAACATTCTTTAAGTAAATCTGGAATTCAAAGCAATCAGTGGGGAGAAACATTGTGCTAGAAAAGATTTCCATACCTTTAAAATATTAATAGGGGCTTAACTTTCACCAGATTATCTCACAACTCAGGATTGGATTTTAGAGAGCCTGAAAAATACCTCTGATTTTCTCCTTTGATAATTCCACCTCTCATACAATACCATTGGGTTAACCAGAAGAAAAACAAACAAACAAACAACAAACAAACAAACAAAGACAGGAGAAGAAGGAAAAAAAAAAAAAACCAACATCATTTCTCACATCCCTGAACCTCACATCCCTCTGAACCTCTGAAATTCTAAGTGGGAGCAAAATTCCCCCCACTATAAGAGCAGAGCAAGACTGAGACTGCTTCATAGGACTGAATGTGTATGAGTCTATAAAGCAAGATGACGTGCATTCGAAGGTTCTGAAGGAAATGGGTGATGTGTGCTGTCCATCATATTCAAAAAGTAATGGTTGTCAAAGTCCCTAGTGACTGCAAACAGGCAAAGAGCACTCCCATTTTTAAGGGAGAAAGGTAGACCTGTTGAACCACAAGCCAATGAACCTCACCTCTGTGCCTTGGGAAGATCACAGAGCAGATCCTCCTGGAAGCTATGTTAAGGCACATAAAAGATAAGGGGGTGATTTGAAACATCCAGCACAGATTCACGAAGGGAAGATCATGTCTGACCAATCTAGTAGCCTTCTACGATGGAGTGACAGTATCTGTGGAGAAAGGGGAGGCAAATGTTGCAATCTACCTGGATTTCTTCAAGACTTTTGACATGGTCCTACACCACATACTTATCTCTAAATTGGAAAACTATGAGTTTGAAGGGTGGACTATTCAGTGGATGAGGAATTGGTTGAAAATCATAGACAGAGGGTTGTGGTCAGCAGTTCTGTGTCCCAGTAGAGGCTGTTGATGTGTGATATCCCTCAGGGTCTATCTTGGAACTGGTGCTGTTCATTATCATCATCAGTGAGATATATGATAACACTGAGTGCACCATCAGCAAAATTGCTGATGACACCAAGCTGTGTGATGCCGTTGGTAAGGCAGAAGCGATGCCATCCAAAGAGACCTAGACAAGCTTGAAAGGTTGGCCCATGTAAAACTAATGAGGTTCAACAAAGCCATATGCAAGATGATGCACTTGAGTTGGGGTAAACTCAAGTATGTCTACAGCCTGGGAGAACAGGAGTAGTCCTGCCTAGAAGGACTTAAAGGTACTGGTAGAAGAAAAATTTAACATGAGCCAGCAGTGTGCACTTGCAGCTCAGAAGCCCAAAGGTGTCCTGGGCTGCATCAGAAGAGGGGTGGCCAGCAGGACTGTCCCTCTCTACTCTTCCCTCCTGTGACTTCATCTGGAGTACTGCATCCAGGTCTAGGAACTCCTACACAGGAAAGACGTCAGGTTTTTGGAGAGGGTCCAGAGGAAAGTCGTGAAGATGATTAGAGGACTGGAGCACCTCTCTCTCCTTTGAAGACAGTTTTTGACTCTGGAGAAGAGAAGACTGTAGGAAGACATCATTACAGCCTTCCAGTATTTAAAGGGAGAGTACAAATATATGGTAAATCAATTTTTTACACAGGTTAATAGAGATAGGAGAATGGTTTTAGAGTAAAGGAGGGGAGATGATTTAGATTAGATGTTAGGGAGAAGGTTTTCACTGAGAGGGTGGTGAGGTGCTGGAATATCCCAGTGAAGCAGTGGATGCTTCATTCCTGGAGGCGTACAAGGCCAGGCTGGATGGGGCTCTGGGCAACCTGATCTAGTGCTTCATCTAGTGGTTGGCAACCCTGCCTGTGGCAGGGGTACATGATCTTTGACATCCCTTCTAATCCAAGCCATTCTATGATTCTATACTTTCGTATAGATCAGGCTCAGCCAGCAGTGTTCATGAGAGACAAGATCTGCTTGACCAACCTAATCTTATTCTACAGTCGAGTGACCTACCTGTTGGATAGGAGAGGCTGTTGATGTAGTCCACCTAGACTTCAGCAATGTATTTGACTCTGTACTCAGCACTAATGAGGCCACACCTTGAGTGCTGTGTTGAGCTTTGAGCCCCTCACTGCAAGGAAGGCATCAAGCCTCTGGAGCATGTCTAGATAAGGGCAATGAAGCTGGTGACTGGTCTGAAGCACAAGTCTAATGAAGAGTGCTGAGGGAGCTGGGATTCTTTAGTCTGGAGAAGAGGAGGCTCAGGTGAGACCTTATTGTTCTCTACAACTATCTGAAAGGAGGTTGTGGTGAGCTAGGATTAGCCCACTTCTCCTGCATAACGAGTGACAGTACTAGAGGAAATGTCCTCAAGTTGCGACAGGGGAGATTGTAGAATATTGGACATTAGGAAAATCTTCTCTGGAAGAATGGCCAGGTGCTGGAAAAGGCTGCCCAGGGAAGTGGTTCAGTCTCCATCACTGGAAGTGTTCAAGAAACATTTAGATGTTATACTGAGGGACATGGTTTAGAGGGTGGTAGTTGGACCGTTGGACTGGATGATCTTGGAGGAGTTTTCAAACCTTGGTGATTCTATGATTTTATGTAATTAACTTTAGTTTTAAATAGTTTATAAATATATGAGTAGTCATTTGACTTATTGTTTCATGTTTTTTTTTCAATCTATATAATTACAGAAGGGATTAATATCACTATAGGAATAAGAGGGAATCTAGGTGTTAGCACAAAAGAATAAAAGAGAAACATCATGGTCTATAAAGAACCATACAGTGAAAAATCGTAAGAGCTAGAGAATGGTGTAAGTTGTGGGGTGTTGATATTTCAGAAATATCAAGGTGATTACAAACAATCCAGTGTAGTGTTGCATACCAGATTGTCAGCTACCATAGAAGCTGGGCCATCTGTGGATTTTAGAAGTGGGGTTTTGAGGAAGAAAATAAAAAGGTATACCCTTGTTAAGATAGTTGTCTGCGGACTGAAATCTGTATCTGTTACGAGTTCTTAGATGAACTCAGGCAATCCACTTAAACCAGACTTTTAAAAGATAGCAGATTAATTTAATTTTTTTTTTTTTTTTTTTTGAGTGCTTCTGTTGAGACTCTAAAACTTGATTTGTAGACATGCTGAATACTTACATATGCAGCCCTGAGAATAAAAGCTGTATTTGAGTATAAAAATTGATATGTGCTGTTAAGTCGTACTGGAAGTTAGCTACTAGTGGCCTTATATTGATTACCTAGAATTAATGAAAGAGTTTGGCTACAATCACCTTATATATCTATTTTCTACCTGCAAAATGTGGATAGTAATTCGCCTTTCCTTCACAGGATTCAAATGTTCATTTCAGTACAAAAGGGATTATGGAAACACTTCGAGAATACATTGGAATTGGACAAAACACTGATCTTTCATTTCAAACTAAAATATTATGTCTTATATTTCATTTCTAAGCTAAACTAAAAACATGAAAATAAATGCCTTTAGAAACTGACCACCATATTTTGATAATACTTAAACAGAATTTCTATATGTTTGTCTTTTTACCATTTCTTTTGGCAGGGAAACTCAGTTAATTTTATGTGCATTGTAATATTTTTTTCAGACATATTAAATATTAAGCTAATTTATTTTTAATTATATCTATATCAGCATGGTAATATTATAGAAAAGCTTCACATGGAATTAGCAGCTTTTATTTAAATCAAATTTTAAGCAGCCTATAGTAAGTAGTAATTTCAGTAACATTGTGACAATGAGAGATAAAATATTAATGGCCTAGATATATCTCAGACATTGTCATATTTGTCCACTACACAAGTCAGGAATCCAGTAGCCTTCCTTAAATAAGTGCATTTATACATTCAGTATATTTATTTAACATAGTGTATATATGTGTTTCTGTCTGTGCAATTACAGTAATTCATAATAAAATTATTTAGTGATCAAAAAATAAGCTTTTATAAATGTTCAAGGTGATCATCAATGAAAAGGCACTAAAACAGTTCTTTATAGCTCTGATATACTTTATTACCATTATAGATTTCTTTTTTTTTAAGTTTAGACCATTTTACTAGTGCTACATGATTTTTAGTACTTTTCCTACTTTGAATTTACATAAAATCTACTTGCATTTAACCAAAACCTTTTCAGCTCATTTTATGTTGTTTGTAAATCAATTTTCTGGCATTCCAGTTACTGTATTCCTGTATGAATGCAAATTAGACTTGAGAGTCCTTTGAATGTTTTTTGCTAGTGGAACAGTGATAGTAAATATGTAAGAAATTAAACAAAGTGTAAGGAATAGAACTGTTTAGAAAACACACAATTTCTGGCTTTCTGTAGATTTAATAGTCATTTTACATAGAATTTCAACGTAATTGTTGAATTCTATTTAGTTACTTTCCTATAAAACTCAATGAGCTTCTTGCAGGTGTTTATTTTCAAGCTACCTGGGTACAAGGATTTTTATAAAGTAAAAATAGCTCTCCTCAGGGCAGCCTTCAAATTTCCAGCTTCTAAATCCAGTTTAGCTCTTTGTGCTGAAAGTCACAATTAGACTTCCTGTAGAATAAAATACTTCTTATGATGCCTAATGTAAAAAGAATCAACCTCTATCCCTTTCAAACGAAAGATCATAAATAAGTAACTGTGCCTTTTATTTGCATTTGTTTGTAGATATTCAATTTGACTTTTAGATATATTGGTTGATTTGATCAATATTAACAGATATTTGATTCAGAGATTAAGCTTTGAGCAGCAGAAAGTAAGATCTTATGGAAAGTAATTTCTTGAAGCATTTTCTAAACAAAATATCAAATAAATTTACAGACCACATAATAGCCAATGTTTACTTACTTTCCAGTCTTGAAAGAATGCATTCTTATTTGGAAAGAATAACTTATAGTACATTACATTAGGAGGGGTGTTTGTAAATACAATTACAAACACAGGGTCACAATTGCAGCTGCCCTTAGGCCTCTTTTTTTCCTTTTCTTTTTTTCCCCCCATCAGTCTGTTCCTGCATAAGGAACATATAAACCTCTTTCAATTCCTTGGTTTCCAATGGGGATAGATGGCTTGATAGTTCAAAGAAACTCACCTCCTTTTCTCTGTTCCAGAAATTCCTGGCTGGGGCTTAAAGATACTGGGGATGGCAGTGTGCGAGACTGTTCTTTCCCACTGTAGATCTGTTAGAGAAAACTAAAGCCACACAATAAAATAGGCTCCTTTGTTCAAAAATCTGTAAAAGAAATATTTCAGAATACTTTCTTCTTCTTTTAAAGAGATGGCTGAGGAGAGCTAATAGATTACTTTGTTACTGAAGACACATGTAATTTAGATAACCATCTTATGTATGACCAATCCTCATCTCTCAAAAATTCAGAAACTAGATTCTTGCTTCTTCAAGGTATGTTTTATACTAGAGAGCTGTAAAGATAAATTATGATTCCTGTAAGCATATATTTCCTTATAGACAAAGTCAATTTAATTTTTCATTCCACTGAAGAAGTCTTAGATTGTAATAGGATGTTGTGCTACACTTGCCTGAGAAGACCCTGATATTAAAAATACTAATAAAAATGTATTATCTACATCCTTTTGTTTCTTCACTTTTTTTCCTTCCCTTTCTACTCCTCCAAAGACACAAAATTATGTTCAGCAAAGAGGACATATTTTTATACAATAAACTTGATGGAGTTTGTGTTTCCCTAGCTTGATCTCACATCCTTAAATACTGTGGAAAATGACATGGTGAATATACTTACATGGGTAATTCTTCGTTAGGCCTACCGGTACTTGAAAGAGGTGTCTACAGTGTATAAAACTGTATTACTACAGAGGTTTTCCAATTCACCTTGGATATGTCCTTTTGTGTTGATAGTTACATGAATAGCCAGCAGTGCTTTTATGTGGATGATATATGACTTACATATAAAACCATGCCAGCTATGTATCTTAAATCTACTATAAATGAAATATTAGGCAAGTCTTCAAGATGTTGCTTTTTTTTTTTTTTTTTTTTTTTTAACCTGATCTTTCATAAAACTATTTTACTGACAACTTGAAAGTGCAGTTGCACTCTAAATGAAAACTTGCATCTATTAGAGAGTTTTTACTGGCTCAAGGTCATATTAAAAGATACTCATTTTTCTTTTATCATATTTCAGAGTGTGTGGCAGCTGATATGGTGAAATGTTATTGAGGGTTTATATATGGAATTAAAGCAGCAACAGTTATTGAGCAACACTTTTTTTCCATTCAAAATTAGTCTGGTTATCAGTTTTTTTTTATAACATGATGATCTGACCATGAATTTTATCTCTACTATCAAACTTTGAAATTTTTGTAGGAATTGTGTTTCTTTTCAAAATGTTCTCAGTGGGAATGCAATGAAGCTCAACAATTTCATCTTTCAAATATTTCAAGTATTTCATCTTTCAAATAATTACTCATTAATCCAAAGTTTTGTAGAAACATTGGCAACTTAATAGCACAACATTTTCAAACTAAACATTAACATTAATTGAAACCTCTACACAACATTTATCTGCATGAAGATAGGTTGTAATCTCAAAATTCCATTTTAAACTAATTTCTAAAATAATGGAATTACTGAGATTGATGGTCTTCTATGATGGGGCTACAGCATTTGTGGATAAGCAAAGAGCAACAAATGTTACCTACTTGGAATTATACAAAGCATTTGATTCTGTCCCTTGGAACATCTGAAGAAATGAAATTGAAGAAACGTGTATTTGATGAATGGACCATTTGCTGGATGAATAATTGGTTGGCTGGTCACACTGAGAGAATTGCAATCAATAGCTAAAAGTTCCAAATACAGATAGTGACAAGTGGGATTCCCCGGGGGTTGGTATCCTTCCCTTCCCCCCATCTCTTCTCCCCCCAACTCCAGCTCCTGCTAGGCTACAGGCACTACTTAACATGTTTGCTGATGATATAACAGTGAGAAGGTTTGCTGACGACATCAAGCTGAATGGTGCAGTCAACACAGTGAAGGGAAGGAGTACAAATGAGACAGACACTGAAAATCTTGAGAAGTAGACTCATTAAAGCATCACAAAGTTCAATAAGGCCAAGTGCAATGTTCTGTACTTGAGCCAAGGCAATCCCAAACAGGACTGGGTTGGGCAGAGAATGGACTGAAAGCACTGTGGGAAGGGCACAGTGACCAAATTCACAAATCTCCTCAGATTAAGATGAGACAATACTCAAGGTTTATACACAAAATGAAAAAAAAAAAAACAACCAACCAAACAACAACAACAAAAAACAAAACACCAGCTGTCCACCTTAGCCCCTATTTATAGTAACAAAGATAAAGGGAAGGGATGGTCTTCTCTAACCCCTACTTATAGTTGGTTCCAGTTCCAGGATTGGTTGAGACCACAGACACAGCCCAAATCAATGGAAGTTATACCAGCCTTCCCATGACTTGGCTGCTTCTTGGGTTTTGTACTCTTCCAGGAATGGCTGAGACATTAGTGAAATTAAGAGAAGAGATACCGTGCTTAACTCTCCGTGGCTTAACTCTCTCTGGGTGTTGTCCAGGCTCACATTACTGTCACTTGTAGATCCTCCTTACAAGTAGTTCCAAGGAAAAGGACTTTGGGGTTGAAAAGAAGTTGAAATCTATGTTGGATACTCTGCATAGTGTTTTGAATGTGGAATGACTTCTAGACATAGCCAAGTATAAGACATGATTGCTACCAAAAAACCCACTGCCAACCAACCAATCAACCAACCAACCAAAAAAAATTGCCAGAATAGGATCACTTGCTGTACTTGTATGGGAAGGAAGGACATGATATAGCTCTTAACATGGCAGAACAGTCACAGATACTGGAAACAACTCCCTAGCAATTGATATTGCATTTGTCCAAATCAGTAAGAAACAAACACAATTTTGAGCTCTCAGTGGTCCTAACTAATAAGATCTCAGATTAATTATCTTCATTGCTTTGGCAATTCTTGTGAATTGAAACTTATAGTTGTTTCATTTACATAAAGAAGAGAACATCCATCTCCTATACAAAGATTCTTGTTTTTATTTATAAATTTTATCAGCAAACATTTTGGACATTTATGTTTACATTTTAAATTCTTTTCCTCAGATTTTCCCCTAGTTTAGCTGTATTCCTTTGGTTAAAACTGCTTTAGAACGACTGTTTTCTTGTCCAGAGTCTGGAAGCTTTTGAAACACTTAAGACTTTGCATTGAAAACCAGAGTATATCTTCCTATTATTAAACATAATTTTTATTCTATTCGTAGACATATAAATTTTTTGATAATATTTCATATATGTAGGCCTTTTTGTTTGCTTGTTTGTGTAGTATCTTCTTATGTTTCCTGAAGTTGGAATAAGGATAGCACAATTTTCATCTTCCAAGCTCTTTAGCTTTAGATGTTTATCTTGAAATATCCTTTGACTATGCTCAAGCTCAATCATATCCAACCATCAACTTGTATCAGACATGCAGGCTTCAACACATCTGATATGGACCTTGATTTCCCAGGTGATGCTAACACACTACAAGATATCGAACCAACACCAAATATGCTGCAACAGCATGTGAATAAGAAAGCTAGCTCACTTGCCAAAAACAAAGGTTCAACAAAGCCAAGTGCCGGGTCCTGCACCTTGGCCACAATAACCCCATGCAGCACTACAGGCTTGAGGATGAGTGGCTGGATAACTGTGAAGACGAAAGGGACCTGGGGATGTTGGTTGATGCTCGGCTGAACATGAGCCGACAGTGTGCCCAGGTGGCCAAGAGGGCCAATGGCATTCTGGCCTGCATTAGAAACAGTGTGGCCAGCAGGAGCAGGGTGGTAATCATCCCCCTGTACTCACCACTGGTGAGGCTGCACCTCGAGTACTGTATTCAGTTTTGGGCCCCTCTGTACAAGAAGGACATTGATGCCCGGGAACATATCCAGAGAAGGGCAATGAAACTGGTGAGGGTCTGGAGCACAGGCCTTATGAGGAGCGGCTGAGGGAGCTGGGATTGTTTAGTCTGGAGAAGAGGAGGCTCAGGGGAGACTTCATTGCACTCCGCAACTTCCTGAAGGGAGGTTGTGATGAGGAGGGGTTTGCCGTCTTCTTCCAGGCAACAAACAGGACCCGAGGAAATTGCTGCAAGTTGTACCAGAGGAGGTTTAGGAACTTTTTCTCTCAGAGAGTGGTCAGGCACTGGAATGGCCTGACCAGGGAGGTGGTGGAGTCACCGTCCCTGACAGTGTTCAAGAGGTGTCTGGATGAGGAGCTACGAGATATGGTTTAGTTTGTGGTAGCAATGATAATGGGAGGACAGTTGGACTAGATGATCTTGCAGGTTGTTTCCAACCTTGTGATTCAATGATTCTATGATTCTATGAATAACTTAGAGAACAGAAAATGCAGATTGATATGACTTCCCCTTCCCCCTCCTTCATCTCCCCCCCCCCCCCCCAAGATCTAAATCATAATTCTTTTAATAAAATGTCAAATTGAAAAATATTTTTTTTCATTCCACAATAACATAGGAAAATAAAAATTGAATTTCCACAAGCCAGTTCCAGTGCAGGGTGGTATAAAGAAGAATCTACATTTTTAATTCATTCAACACTTCCATCCAAGTAAATTTCCTTTTAGCAAATTCAGAAAATATGCTGATCCATATTCAGTGCAGGAGTAATTCATATTTACTATTAATTCATGCAGTTCGTACTCATCAACAATGTTGGAATATATTCTCCAGAGATGCCCCTGAAAAGAAAAATAAGCTTGTTTTACAACTTTGCAGGCACATAGGTTACCTTTCTGGAGACTGCATTCTCAGTCACTGGTATGGAGAAAGGAAAAAGGGGCTTATGTTTCCATGTTTTGCTTAATGTAAAGGTTGTCTTCAAAGTTTTTCAATGAGTATAATCAGACATTTCCTACGTATGATTTCCTTGGCTTTATAATCTAGCATATGTAATCAAGGGATGGTTTTTCCATTAAACTGGCTCTGTCTGCACTTTAAAACACGTATAAATATGCAACTTGCAAAACAAGATATATCAGACACATGTATTTTTAATGTTTTACTGCAGAAATCTATGGAAGAGTGCATTTACTTTGAATGAATATCATGGATGTTTTTTCTAGGCATGAAATGAAGAACTTCCGAGACCAGATGACATGCATCTCAATGTCCTGAAAGAAGTGGCTGATAAGCCACTCTCCATCATATTTTTAAAAGTCTCCTTCCAACCCAAGCCATTCTATGATTCTATGAGAAGTTGTGGATGTCAGGAGTGGTCCCTGAAGACTGGGGAAAATGAAGACCCTGAAGACTTTGATGTGGTCCCACATCCTTATCTCTAGATTGGAAATATATGGGTTCAAAACACAGACTATTCAGTGCATGAGGAATTGGTTGGAAAGTCAGTGGCTCTATGTCCAGGTGGAGAACAGGGACAGTATTTCTCAGGGGTCCATCTTGGGACCAGTACGTGATATCATAGATGACAGATGATAGACAAAGATGATGGGATCAAGTGCACCCTCAGCAACTTCACTGTTGACATCAAGTTGAGTGGTGCAGTTGATATGGCAGAAGGAAGGGATGCCATCCAGAGAAATGACAAACTCAGAAAGTGGGCCTATGTAAACGTAATGAGGTTTAACAAATCAAAGTTCAAGATGTTGCACTTGAGTCGAGATAAACACATGTATGTATTCAGACTGGGGGAAGAACTTGAGAATAGAAGGACTGATAGAATAATTCTATCATTCTATTATCATTCTTAAGAAGGAATCGCAGAATCATAGAGTCATTAGGTTGGAAAGGACCTACAAGATCATCTAATCCAGCTGTCCTCCCACCATCATTATGACCACAAGCTACTAAACCATATCTCATAGCACCTCATCCAGACGCCTCTTGAACACTGCCAGGGACAGCAACTCCACCATCTCCCTGGGCAGGCCATTCAAGCGCCTGACCACTCTCTGAATGGAAAAGTTTTTCCTTATATCTAATCTAAATCTCCCCTGGCGCAACTTGTAGACATTTTCTTGGGTCCTGTTTGTTGCCTCGGAGAAGAGGGCAAACCCCTCTTCATCACAACCTCCCTTCCTGAGGCTCCTCCAGACAACTACCAGGACTTAGGGGTCTTGGTACAAGAAAAACTTAACATCAGCCAGCAGTGTGTCCTTGCAGTCCAGCCCAAAGGTATCCTGGGCTGCATCAGAAGAGGGGTGGCCAGCAGGACTGTCCCTCTCTATTCTGCCCTCTTGAGACCTCATCTGCAGTATTGCATCCAGGTCTAGGGTCCTCACCACAAGAAAGATGTCCAGCTTTTGGAGAAGGTCTAGAGGAAAGTCGTGAAGATGATCATGAAGATGGTTAAGGCTTTAAGCTGCACCAGGGGAGATTTAGGCTGGACGTTAGGAAATACTACTTTTCTGAAAGAGTGGTCAGGCACTGGAATGGACTGCCCCGGGTGGTAGTGGAGTCACCAATCCTGGAGGTGTTCAAGGAACATTTGGATTTTGTGTTGAGGGACATGGTTTAGTGAATACTATTGGTGATAAGTGGATGGTTGGACTGGATGATCTTGAAGGTCTTTTCCAACCTTGGTGATTCTGTGATCAGAGGACTGGAGCACCTCTCTTTCCTATGAAGACAGGCTAAAGAAGTTGAGAAGTTGAGCTTTTTCACTCTGGAGAAGGCTGTAGAAAGACATCATTACGGTCTTCCAGTATTTAAAGGGAGATTACAAATATATGGTAAATCAACTTTTTACACAGGTTAATAGAGATAGGACAAGGAGAATCGTTTTAAAGTAAAGGAGGGGAGATGATTTAGATTAGTTGTCAGGGAGAAGGTTTTCACTGAGAGAGTGGTGAGGTGCTGGAACATCTTGCCCAGTGAAGCTGTGGATGCTCCAGTTTATCTCTGGGAGAATAATCCCTACAACAGCTAGGTTGTAGCAGGGCTGTTCACTCACTCCCCTCTGGCCCCTCCAGGATGAGGGAGCAAACTGAAAACAAAATAGAACCTGCAGGTTGAGGTAAAAACTATTTAGTAAAACAGAAAATAAAAACATAAAGCAAAAATGTAATGTTAACTCTATGTGCAATTACCTACCTGCCACTCACATACCAGCTAGCAGCTTAACTGGACAATGACCTGACCAATGCACAATGGCTTACAATGTGATATCTCACCACCCACCAACTAATGCTTGGCCAGATTCAGAACAGCTTCTTTTTTCACCCGAGTGCCTACGTTTTTAAAGTCTTTCACATAGTTTCAAGTGTTAAGGAATAACCCCTTGCCTAATTCAGGCCAGCTGTCCTGACACCACCCTAGCCCATAATGGAGAATGGGCTCCCCAGCTGAGTGGCCTAGACTAATCCTGGGCATGCTCCTATCACTAAGCAATAACCAAATTAATTTAATAAATATATTTTTCTTTGAGGTTGCTTAAAAGATAAATTTGTATAAAAGATAAATAATATATTTTCCTAATTGCCCTTTGTAAGTATGGAAGGTAGCTGATATAGTTGTCTTTAATCAGTTCTGGATCACTCAAGAAAAGCAGTGGCCACAATTTATTAATAAATAATGAATAGTTAACTCATTTCCAAGGATCAAGACTAACTAGAAACTCCCAAAGGAAATAGTCTCTAAAGATACTGCCCTTTTGGCTGCCAACCCTTAAATGAGGTTAGGGAGGAGTGACGCTGGGTCTGCCCTTCTGGTCATACCTGTGAACTGATTGTACCTGTTCTCTCAGGACTGGCTGTGCCCCTTCATCGGGTGTTTAATCACTGATTCAGGCTGTGACCTAATGGTTTCCATAACCCTTTCATTCAAATATTCTGCTATAAACTACAGAAAATAGTTTATGAAACATGTCAAATTTGTATGTTAAGCCTAGTTTCTGCTTACCTGCATAGAGCATCTTGAAAAGTGCAGAAGTGAAAATGGTAATATGAACCTCAAAGTGTAGTGGGGTTGTCAGTCATAGATATATTGAGCTGTAGTAAGACAAAATAATGTGGCAGAAGATTGTTTGCTATTGTCTGCAAATGCTCTTTCTGCTATATTGGAAAACTAGGGCATTTCTCTAAGCTTCTAAAAATAATTTATCTTTTACAGAGAAGGAGAACCTTTTTTTCCCCTCTTATTCTCAATTAGTCTTGCTATATGGTTGATGCACTTCTAGGTCCAAAGTGACCTACGTAATAACAGAGCTCTCAGGGCAAAAAAAAAAAAAAAGTCCTGCCTGTCCCAGTTTAACCTGCAGAACTCTTCTCACCCTGCCCAGAGTCCAGGACATAATTTCAGTTTATCCCTGGGAGAATAATCCCTACAACAGCTAGGTTGTAGCAGGACAAGTCTTCAGCCCAGTCTCTAACCTGCTCTCAGTTTTCTCCTTCTGCTATGTCTGGGGCTGTTAAGAACTCCATCACCAGTGATGAAAGTAACACAGCTGAGAGAGAGTTTGGCACCTGGTTGTCCTGGTAGATATTAGGGCAATCATGAGTAAACAGTTTTCTTGGGGCCAAGAAGACCAACGATATCCAGGGGTGCATTAAAAAGAACATATTGAGCAGGTTGAGAGAAGTGATCCTCTCCCTCTACTCTGTTCTGGTGAGACCACATCTGGAGTATTGTGCCCAGATCTGGGTTCTAATCTCAAGAAAAACTGGAATTTCTACAGAGAATCCAGAAAAGGGGCTGTTTAATCTGGAAAAGGGGAGACTGAGAAGGAATCTTATCATTTTGTATAAATATCTAAAAGGGAGGTATCTTTTGGATGGGGACAGGCTCTTTTCATCAGTGCCCATGACAGAACAAGGGATAATGGGCACAAACTGAAACATTAGAAAGGCATTAGAAAAACTTATCTGCTTTGAGGGTAACAGAGAATTGGAATAGACTTCCCAGAGTTGTTGTGGAGTTTCCTTCTCTGGACTTATTTGAAACCTGCCTGGATACTTTCTTATGACACCTACTGTGGGAAATCTGCTTTAGCAGGGGGTTGGACTTCGTGATCTCCAGAGGTCCCTTCCAATACTTACAATTTTGTAATTCTGTGAACTAATCAGAAAAAAGTTTTATACTTTCAAGGCATATTAGCTAAGAATATTATCAGTTTACCATTTCTGATAATCATACACAATTCAATTCTGTTTCAAACTGAATTGCTTAATATATCCTCTATTTAGGAAATGTGGCAATAAGGTTCAAATAGTGACATTTGCTTAAGAAAATGGGAATCTATTTCAGAAAGAGAAAACTCAAAGAAAAAAATTGTTATGTGAACAAGCTAAATAACTGAAATTGTAATCATGATGTTTTACAGACTTAAAAGAATCTAAGTAAGTTTCAAGGTGAACAGGTCAAACAAAATTAAGCAGCATACATATTGTCAGACTGTAGAGAACATCAGATAAAGAATTTTATCTGAAGAAGTGCTGTGCACAAGCTCAAAGTAACATTGTAAAGCTGTAGCTAATGCATAAATATTATAAGAAAATAGAGAAGTATTAGAGTTTTAAATAAGCAGATTAATATGATGTGAAGAACAGATACAGTAAGACTTCAACTATTAATTTGGGTCAAGATCTGAAGAGATAATTTAGAAAGCAAACTGAGAAGTTGGAAAAAAAACTCTGAGAAGAGCTACAGTAACAGTTTTCACCTGTATAATATTTATGCACGAAAATGTTACACCTTCATGATGTGTTATAAGTATATAGAACAGAAGAATATCAGCAGGGAACTGTAATCTCAATTTCTAGCAGTGGTGAAATGTCAAACCAAACAAAAACAATAGGAGTGTTGATAGAGCACTCCTTTATCTTCTTTTTGCAGTGACAGTAGTCTAGAAATTTCCTTAAGGCTATGGTTAGAGGAAGATTTTTTTATTATCTTAAATTGCTTGTTGCAGAAGTTGTTAGCTGAGGTTCTCTGAAAGAAGTTCCAGTCATGGATGTCAACTAGCTGAATAATACAAAAGTTCTTTTATTGTTCATAGAAAAACATCTATAAACCCTCTGTGTCCAATATTGCAGGTGATTTCAGAAACAACATTTTCTTTTTGAGAACGTAAGAAGAAAAATAAAAAGGCTCTTGAAGATAATCAATCACTTTTGTAAGCGTACATAAGTTTAAAAGCACTGATGTTTATTTAAGTTTCCATCAATATCCTTTGTAAAACATGGTCAAATTAAAAAAAAAACATATATTTAAATAGCTGATTAATTAAGTATCTACAAGCCTAGGCAAGATATATCACATTGTTCCTAACCTTTAAATATGAAGCTGGGGAAAAAAAAAGAACAAAACAACTGCATATAATGCAAGGTAAAATCATACAGTGTTACACAAGCAAAAGCATATATTTGCACAGTGATTAATATACAGAATAATACCTTTCAGTTCAATCGTAACAGATGTCCCAGAAAGGACATCTATCTTCTTTTAAATGACAGTATTTTAAAATGCTCTTTCAAAGCCAGGAAATTCCTAAAGAAACCCAGGATCTTTAGCATAGATATCTTATTTACCACTTCCTATGCAATGTATGTATTGATTCAGACTGAAACACTTGTTAGAAACATTAGAAAAATTATCCTCATTACTATATCATCAGTAAAGCCTAGCTTGTCAGACTAGATAAAAAAACTGAAAACATGACTTATGAAGATAGAACAAACTACATAATAGAGGAATTCTGTATTTTTTGTTCTTGTTTTTTGTTGGTTGCTTCTGTTTTTGTCTGGAAAAGTGAAAGCTGTCCTGAGACAAAGTCATCAAATAAAAAGAAGACAGTGTCCAAAATGTAATAAAAGGAATACTTTAAGATCATTAACTAAATATGAATTTAGTTTAGATATTAGATATCTGCAAAATAGTTTAATGCCAAAAAGTTTTTCAGAGAGAGAAGTCAGACAGAATATGTGTGAGAGAAAGAGCCCTGCAGACACCCAGATCAGAGCTGAAGTAGGGTGGGAGGTGCTCCAGGCGTGGAACAAAAGTTCCCCTACAGCCTGTAGGGTACCACCTGGAGCAGATTCATCTCCTGCAGTTGTGTCCCTGAGGCCTTAAACAATGAACAAATGACTGATGTAGGAGTCAACACTCTGTGAACTCATGAGGGGTTTTATTTTGTATGGACAAGTTGTTCAGGAAACAATGTTCTTGATTTTCTCTGCCTCCTGAGAACCTGTAGTAATTTTATTTTATGGAGCCCAATCTTTAAAACCAAGCACTTTTTGAGTTTACCATGTGTGGAATTATTCAGCAAGATACATTCATTCATTCATTCATTCATTCATTCATTCATTCATTCATTCATTCATTCATTTATTTAAGCTAGGAGTCATATTGCCAAAAAATAATGAAACCAGTATTTTCCTATGCCAGTAAGAATATCAGATTCCATAAGAAAAAAAAGGAGTGAACATGAAAGAATGTATAATGTCTTATAAGGACGGAGCCAAAGTTGAGTAAGGCACTCCAAAGACATTATTAACCAACTATGAATCACAGAATCACAGAATAGCAGTAAAGAATAGAACAGTAGTTGGAAGTGACCTCTGGAGCTCACCTTATCCAATCCCCCTGCTCATGCAGGGCCATCTGTTGCCCAGGACTATGTTCAGGGAGACTCCATCACTTGCCTGGATAACCTGTGTTTGGTTACCTTTATAGTAAACCATTACCTGATGTTCAGAGGAAAGTTCATGTCCATTGTCTCTTGTCCTGTCACTGGGCACCACTGAAAAGAGCCTGGATCGTCTTCTTTGCATCCTCCCTTCAGTTTTCTTTGGGCACAAAAGCTCCCAGTTCCAACACGCACTGGGAAGAGCAACTGATGACATCTACACTGACAAATGGAAAGCCTTTGGTATGGTCCCACACAATGTCCTTGTATGTAAAATCGACAGACATACATCTGATGAATGGACTGTTCAGTGGATATGAAATTGGCTAGATGGTACATCCAAAGAATTTCAATCAGTGACTGAGTGTTGAGGAGGAGACCAGTGATAAGTGGTGTCCCTCAGAGGTCTCTATTGGGATTAGTATTATTTAACATTTTTGTCAGTAGAATTGAATGCACCCTCTTCAGTTTTCCAGATGAGACTCTGCTCTCATGAGACCCCACCTGAAGTACTGCGCTCAGCTCTGGGGTTCCAAGCACAAGGGAGACATGGACCTATTAGGTCAGGTCCAGAAGAAGGTCACAAAAATGAGTGGACAGCAAAATTTCTCCTGTGAATAGAGGCTGAGAGAGAGAGACTAATTTAGCCTAGAGAAGGTTCCATGGAGATCTTACTGTGGCTTTCCAGTCCAGAAATGGGAACTCTTTAACATGATATGCAGTGATAGGTCAAGGGATAACAATTTTAAAGAAAAAGAGATTTAGATTAGATATAAGGAATAAATTATTTGCTATGAGAATGATGAGAAAAAGGAATGAATTGCCTAGAGAAGTTGTGGATGCTCCTCTACTTGAACTTGAAAGTTCAAGGTCAGGTTAGGTGGGACTTTGAGCAACCTGATTTACTGGAATACGTTCCTGCCCATTGTAAAGGAGCTGGAAGTGGATGATCATAGAAGTCACTTCTAACCCAACCCATTATATAATTCTATGAGATACACCCTGAGTCTTCTTTTCTGAGAGTCCCAGCTCTCTAAACCTTTTCTTTTAGGAGAGATGTTCCAGTTCCTTAACCATCTTTGGACTTTTCTCCAGTAACTCAGTATCTCTCACACTCAGAAACCCAGAATACAGTGCAGTTCTGTCCACACATAGCAAGTAGGTTATCTGTTGTATTTCTGATCTTTCCATTACATCTGAGAATGTGGAAGACAGTTGATCTCTTGCTAATTAACATCCAAACACAGTTACATCCAGTGTAATTCCCAAGTTGCAAGATGCCCCAGTGCTGAAGGCATTTGAGGCCAGGCTGGATGTGGCTCTGGGTAGCCTGGTCTAGTGGTTGGTGACCCTGCATATAGAAGGGGAGTTGAAACTAGATGATCATGATGGTCCTTTCCAACCCAGGCCATTCTATGATTCTGTGATTCTTGGATCACAAGAGGAAAACTTTACAAGAAAAGCAAGAGTAGTCTATATAATGTGTTGGTCTTTTCAAATGTATTTATACCATTACCAGAATATACAAGCAAAAAACTATTTCTTATTTTTTGAAAGATTTTCTCATTCAGAGTAAAATGAATCATATGAAATAATGGGTCATAAAAATCTTATGGCCACATTTCAGTAATCTACTATGTAATATTAATAAAATAGCAAATGCTAATAGCTGACCAAAAAGACATTTTATGTTTATAGATTATATACACATTTTAGGCTAGGAAAAATCTGCTGTGATACATTATCATCTTATCTATACAGTCATAGTGACCGATTTTCTTAATATTTTATATTCTTAGCTTGAAACATCACTGATTGAATTGAAAATGACTGAGCCAAAATTTAGAAAGACCTAAAAGTAGGGCTTCTAAGGCCTTTTATAATGTCAAGAGAAATACAGGCACTTATTACTTTGAGAGATAGTGCTGAACATTACTGATGGCTACTGTCACAGGACAATTGACTTAATGGAAAATTCTAGTTGAAATAACAGATAACTATATGACTTAAATATTTACAAAGATTGATTACATTCTTACAGCTGAATCATATTGCAGATATCACTGCTTAATCATGAAAAAGCACTTACAAAAACAGCTGTTCAGGTCTGTCAGGCAAATAGATAGTACATTTGTTCAGAAACTGATACTTTCAAGACTTTTAAAAAACATTTTAGGAGAGGATTTCTTGTTTCTCATTAATGCAAAGAAAAACAACACTGTGCACAGCATCTATCAACTCTTTCAGTGCCTGATAAATTATCAATGTATAAACAATGCATAAATAGAATATCATACTTAAATTTTCCAAAGGAAGTTCTTGCAGTGTTCATTCATATCAAAGCAATATATGAAAGTGGAGTGCTGCATTTCTAGTAGAGTATAAAGTATTGAAAAATAATCTGGATTAGAATGTATAACATTATCTGCAAAGTGCTAACCTGTATGTAATTTCGACACTTTGTATATAGTAAATATCTTTTAACTTAATTTTTCAACTCTGTGTACTGCACCCCTGAACTCAGTTCAAAGGCAATATGATGCACTACATCAGAATGTCTGAAGTTAGTTTGAATAAATAAAAAAAAAATAAGAGTTACATTTGGTGTTTTGTTCCTCTCTAATCTTGTATTTGTTTATCATGTTTACATGCTGCAATATCTGTTTTTTGTGATCTTCATTTGCCTGATGTTTCTTAAATGACTAGGCTTCTCTCACATGAGCACTCAAAATTTGTAGATATGAAAAGTACTAATAGAATTAGCATTCCATCATTGGAACATTGGGATAAGGACAGTATCCTGTGAAGCAGTGGTTATTAGACTTCAATAGCTTCCCTATTTTTCAGCTCATTGTCAACACTGCTTTCAAAAAAATATTTCTGATATCTGTGCTATGCATTATTTATTATAACAATTAAAATATACCATATTATCATATCTCTCATAAGTCTTACAGATAGGTATTATTACACAAACTGACCAATTTCATTCCTGAAATTAAACCACAGAGGTTGTGACACGTTTCGTATCTAAATCTGTTTTTTAGAAACTGAATTTTATCAGAAATGTCGTGTTGTGTATACCACAGAGTTCAGGATGAAACCCCACACAGTGTTCAAGATGAAACTGAAGATACTATTATAAGTAGTGTAAGAATTCAGCTGAAATTGAATTTGTAGGATTATATAGAGTAATCCATAGTTATTTATGACACATATAGGATGACCTTATGCATACAGGGACATAGAGATGACTTAGATAGTTTTGACACCCAAATTTCAACCGTGTAAGATTACGGCGGACTGTATCCTACTTTTCTAGCTTTATCAAAGCTTAGAAGATTATTCGTCTTCTGTAAGGTCACACATGATGTAAAGGTCAAATGCAATCAGAGTAAATAAAAGTACTATTTTTTTTTTCCTGTTTTAACTTAAAATTTTGAAAAATATTGATGTGTTTTATCATTAAGGAGATAAATTAATTCAAGCAAATCTCCCTGGATTCCTTTTGTGATTCTAATAATGTATTTTTAATTAGTAATTAAGCCAAATAATTGCATTTAATATTAGTTGTTTTATCACTGTGTTTTTCTCTTGATTCCTTCTTTATTTCTTGCAAAGTAACTCTTTAATTTCATTTACTTATGAAGAGGGAAGCTGTATCATATCAAAATGTATATCATATCAGATCAGAATCAGCAATTTCAAAGTTGTTCTTCCCTTTTTAGCTGATCAAGACTGAAAAAAACAAACAAACAAACCCAGAATGCATGTATAATTCAGCTCCAGAATTTGAGTATTTTCATTAACTCTCTAATTTAGTTAGTCAGCTGAAATGTTATTGATGTCTACCAGTGGTCTTCTTATTGCTATGCAATGACATAAGTAGTTGAGAACCTCACTACCACGCTGTGCATGGGCAGTGGTTACTGTATTTCTAATCAAAAGCCTTGACAGTTCATAATTACAAACTATCATTCAAATTAAAATTATATAAAAGAGCTTAGCAGTTCTCAAAAATTGTCATTTAAACATATCCTTGTTAACATAGAAAAATGTTCCTGCTTGAATTACATTAACTCATTAACATGTTCATTAAATAATTTCATTATTAATATATAGTAAGAATGGTTGATTTACCCAATTTGCAAAAAAATAAAGTGAGTTTCCTA
This sequence comes from Phasianus colchicus, assembly GCF_987193195.1. Classification (NCBI taxonomy): domain Eukaryota; kingdom Metazoa; phylum Chordata; class Aves; order Galliformes; family Phasianidae; genus Phasianus; species Phasianus colchicus. Next base: position 128,726,143 of record NC_143436.1, read on the forward strand.
ATGCTCTGGAATTCATTCTTCAGAGTCAAATGCTAAATCTGTCAATTAAAATTTATAATTTTATGTACCAAATTCTTTTTGTTGTGCTGTCTATTCAACTTGCAAGTCAGATTTCTAGTACAAAGATATATATATAATGCGTGATTTTCAGTGAATCCTGTCTTCCATAGCCACTCAACCTCAGCAAAGTGATTGAAGCATATCCAAGTAGAAAAAGAAAATATATTTAAATTTTATCAGGCAAAGGAAAAAAAAACAACAAACTCAACTACCAACTAAATTTAGTTTTGTGCTTCCTGAGTAGCTGCTCTATCCAGTGGGACATATAGAGAAAAGCAAGCTGTCTCTTAGCTTTCTAGATGTCTTCTGAAACTAATAATAAAAGCTCTGATTGCAGTTTTCCAAAGAACACTGGCCTCCCAAGTCAGGTTCTTCTAGGTACTTAGATGTACTTTTTCACTTTAGCTCCTAAATGTGTCCAAAGTGGAGGTGGTTATTATTCAGCCTAGGCTAGAACTGGACATGGATCCTTGGCAAAAAACAGCAAGAGTGTTGCCAAAAAAAGGAGGTGATTTTTAAATTCATCTGCCTTTTAGAGTTTACTCAATCCAGCATCTCAATAGTTGAAAGGCTGCTCTAACTCCATGTCCCCATGTGTAATGAGCAATGATGCTGAGCATGTGATAGCAGTAAATATGCATATGCACATATATGTGCATTTAAATGTATGAATTACCACTGTGAGATGAAGAATATGCTAATTCTTTGAAAGAAATGGAAGCAGGGAAAAAAGATAGGGAGGAGATATGAAAACAAATTGTGCTATTGGTTACAGAGATGTAAACATGCAAAACTTCACTGAAGTTAGATGTGAGTGGGAGACTTATGTGATCAGACTAAAAGCAGAATGTACCTGAAAACTTCACAAAAACAATAAACTGCCCTTTTACCATGTTCTGCATGCACTGTATGCCTATTTTAAAGAAATACCAAGGCTTCCTGATTTGATGTACTAGTTAGATTGCAACCATCTTGGTCAAGCTGCATTAAAGAACACAGGCAAGAAAGTCACATTAGATTTCAACAGAATGAAGATAAATGACTTGGTGCATTTTAGAAGGAAGCAACTGTGGAATGTGAATGTGGAATGCACTGCTGATAAGCATTGCTATGGCATGTGGTCAATATAAAAAATGATAGAAGATAAATCTTCATACTGGTTTCCTCAAGGATACATGAGATGGACTACGTGATATCAGACAAACTGGAAATAAGGATTTCCAAGGAAAATGAGTTGTCTAACTCCATTCTTTTCAGAAGAGGCTAAAATGTATAAATCTATACCTGAGAAAAAGAATGAATGCTAAATCAAGTACAATAATACAATGGATATAACTGTGAAAAAAAAAAAAAAAAAAAAAATCTGTGTTTGTTTTTGTATTTATTTGAAGGCAACAACAGACTGCAACAACAGTGATACACTTAGACACAGATTCATAGCTAAAAATTAGAGAACATGTCTATTTTATACTGTCTGTGTAACTTGCCCTGTTGCAAAACTTAGGGTAATAGTAAAATGGAAAAATGTTGGCACAGCTTCTACAGCAGTTATTTCAGGTCATGGTTCCAGATGGCCATTACCAGAACAAGATTTAAATGTGACTTGGACTCTGAAAAAAAATGTTTGTAAAGCCATTTAGAAGAGATGATCTTCAGAAAGGTCTATATTATATGACTGATGAATCCCATTATATATAAAAGTGTTTTTGTTTTTGGTGCTGTGAACCTGTCCCCACATTTTTCTGCTAATTTATCCCTTCTATTTATTTATTTATTTATTTATTTATTTATTTATTTATAATTACATATGTATATATATACAGAGAGAGAGAGAGAGATGTATGCATATAAATGTACATGTTTATGCTTGATCAATATACTTCTCTTTTTCATCCTGAAACATATAGCAAAAATACTAAAATAGAACGTACTTCAATCTGGGGAAAAGTGCACTGGAATTTATTTAGAAACAGATTTTTTTTTTTTCTTACTACATGAACTGTTCAGCAAAATACATTAACAGTGGAATTAAAAGATATATTTAGATTAATATGTTCCATTAACTCCAGTGATATTTATCAGCCAAAGAGCGTAATTGTAAGCAAGGGGATCCAAGATATGGAAGTTTTGTAACATGATTCATCTAAGGAGGAAAAACAAAAGAAAACAAACAAAACAAAGCACCCAATACCTTCATTCCAATCTGTTGCTTCTTCGTGTTGTTCGTCCTCTGCCAACCGAGGGCGCCACAGCCCAGCGAGACCGACCCTGACCAGGTCGGGGCCAAATGCTTGCACAGACCCCAGGAATAGGTGAAGCAAAATGGCGTTTATTGGAATGTAGCAGGCACTTAAATACCTACATTCTTGTCCTGCTTTGTCTACACCCCTTGCATGCTTGCTGTCCTATCATAGGGCATCACTTGGCAAACGCGGAGCATAGGGAACCTGACCCTGTCACATCCCGTTTCCTCGCCACGCCTACTACACCAATCAGCTGTGTTCTTATTGCCTTATTTCTGCTCCTGTGTTCCTCTTCCATCTTTGCTCCATTTGACCATTTGTTGTTAGATTTCTCTGTGGAATGGTAAGTGGTTTTGGATTACAAACAGAGTCTTAAAATTTTAACTCCAATTTGTGCTTGATTTGTAGATTTTGGCTGTCATTTCTAGCTAGAATTACACTTCACCACAGCTAGATTTGAGCCACATGACACATCCTGTTGTAAATTTCCCCATCCCAGCCTTTGCAGTGCAGAGACTACATCTGAAATTTCATATTTCAATTCTATCAATTCTGTATTCTGGCTTTCCTCTTATGTCACTATTAATTTACAGTGTACTTGTCTGAAATGTGGTAAAGTGGTGCATCAACCTCTATCAAACATTTCCAGTCTGCTGATATTAAAATTAGTGTTTGGCAGCATCTCTAGAGGAGTAAAAACTGCAGTTAAGCATAGTATCACTTCTGTAACTTGCAGATGACATATTATATACATGTGTGTGTATATATGTATATAGGAGTACATACATACACATGCACATATATGTGTAATTGGAAGCATCCAGAGAAGACTATTAGCTCAGTTCCATATCTCAGCCAAGTCAATTTACAGTTGGTTCCAAGTTACTCTCAGAACATTTTTTTTCCTCCTGCATGAGTTATAATTGTTCCTTATGGAGATGTAATACCAAGTCTGAAAAAGACTGTAATTTTTAAAGGCAAACTTTGAACTTTCTACCTTTCCATACTTATGAATTATGTTCTTCCATCCTGCTGTCTAGTGTTTTCAGATACTGAAGTCTGGTGTTTTCAGTACTGAAGTCATCCTGACCCTGGATCTGAAAATGTGTTTTGTGGTGTATTTTCTCAATTTCATGATTTTGTAGCATTTCAACTTGAGATCTACATATTTCAGGCAATTTTCCCATGTTTCCATAATCTTAACACTCATTTGCTGCACATTCTCAAAGTTTATGTCCACATACAATATTTAGCATTTACTGGTGCTTTAAAATCTTTGGATGCTTTTTTTCCCTAATTGCTGTGATTATCACCTCATCTGTCATAACTTCCTTTTCTATAAATAGTTTGTATTTTCCTTTATCAGAAGTTATCTAAGCTTTTTGAGTGAACTTTCTAGATCTTTTTTACTCTCTTTTCACTGGCAGCGCAGATGCCAACATCACAGCACATAAGAACTGGAAGTGAGTACCATGACACAAAATACACTTGTTTATCACAGAATCACAGAATGGCCAGGGTTGGAAGGGACCTCAAGGATCATGAATCTCCAACCCCCCTGCCACAGGCAGGGCCACCAACCTCCTCATTTAATGCTAGGCCAGACTGCCCAGGGCCCCATCCAATCTTGAACACTTCCAGGGACAGGGCATCCACAACCTCTCTGGGTGGCCTGTTCCAGTACTCAACACTCTCTCTGAAAAGAATTTCCCCCTGACATCCAACCTAAATATCCCCTCCCTCAACTTAAAACCATTTCTCCTCATCCTGCTTTTATCTACCCTTTCAAAGAGTTGATTCCCCTCCCCTCTGTAGGCTCCCTTTAGGTACTGAAAGGCTGCAATGAAGTCACCCCACAGCCTTCTTTTCTCCAGGCTGAACAAGCCCAGCTCTTTCAGCCTGTCCTCACAGGGGAGGTGCTCCAGTCCCTGATCATCTTCATGGCCCTCCTCTGGACCCTCTCCAACAGCTCCCTGTCTTTCTTGTACTGGGGGCTCCAGACCTGGACGCAGTACTCCAGATGGGGCCTCACAAGAGCAGAGTAGAGGGGAACAATCACCTCCCTGTCCCTGCTGGCCACCCCTCTTTTGATGGAGCCCAGGATACCATTTGCCTTCCGAGCCGCAAGGGCACACTGCTGGCTCATGTTAAGTTTTTCATCTATCAAGACCCCCAGGTCCTTCTCCACAGGGCTGCTCTCAAGGGCTGCTCCTTCCAGTCTGTATGGATGCCTGGGATTCCTCCTGCCCAAGTGCAAAACCTTGCACTTTGCCGTATTGGACCTTATCAGGTTCACCCAAACCCACCTTTCTAGCCTCTCAAGGTCCCTCTGAATGGCATCTCTTCCTTCCACCATGTCAACTACACCACTCAGCTTGGTGTCGTCAGCGAACTTGCTGAGGGTGCACTCGATTCCGTCATCAATGTCATTAATAAAGATGTTAAAGAGCACCGGTCCCAAGACAGAACCCTGACGGAGACCGCTCGTTACTGGCCTCCACCTGGACATAGAGCCATTGATGACTACCCTCTGTCTGCGGCCTTTCAACCAGTTTCTTATCCATCGAGTGGTCCACTCATCAAATCCACATCCCTCCAGTTTGGAGATAAGGATGTGGTGGGGAACCATGTCAAAGGCCTTGCTCAAGTCCAGGTAAATGACATCGGTCACCTTTCCCTTGTCCACCAATGCCATCACTCCATCATAAAAGGCCACCACATTGGTCAAGCATGACCTTCCTCTGGTGAAGCCGTGCTGGCTGTCACGGATCACACGCCCTTTCCTCATGTGATCAAGCATGTCATCCAGGATGATCTGTTCCATGATCTTCCCAGGTACAGAGGTGAGACTCACCAGCCTGTAGTTCCCGGGGTCCTCCTTGCTCCCTTTCTTGTAAATGGGAGTGACGTGACCCTTCCCCCAGTCATCCAGGACCTCACCTGACAGCCACAACTCTTCAAATACGATGAAGAGCGGCTCGGCAGCCACCTCAGCCAGCTCCTTCAGAACACTGTGATGCACGCCATCCAGCCCCATAGACTTGTACACATTCAGTCTCATGAGGCGGTCTCAGACCTGCTCTGTCATGGCAGGGGGGGGGGGGGGATTTACCACCCTGGTCCCCACCCAGAGGTTTAGGGATGCAGGGCTCAGGGATGTGAGTAGTACTGGAATCCTGGCCACCAGTGAAGACTGTGGCAAAGAACTCATTCAGTATCTCAGCCTTCTCTTCGTCCATTGAAGCCAGTTCTCTTTTTACATTTACCAAAGGAGGTACACTCGCTTTGGCCTATCTCTTCTGGCCAAAGTACCCGTAGAAAGTCTTCCTATTGTTTTTCAAGTCCCTCACCAAGTTCAGTTCCACATGCGCTTTGGCTTTCCTTATCCCACATCTGCAAGTCCAGACAGCATCCCTGTATTCTTCCCACGTGACACGCCCTTGTTTCCAGAACTTGTACGCACCTTTCTTCACCCTCAGCACGCCCAGCAGGTCCTCACCGCGCCACACCAGCTTCCTACCTCCTCTGCCTACTTTCTTGTTCAAAGGGATGGAGAGTTCTTGTTCTCTCAGGAAGGCATCCTTGAAGAGTAAACAGCTCTTCTCAACATTTGTGTTTTAAAGACAGCATCCCAGGGGATTTCAGCCAACAGTCCATTGAACAGCTTAAAGTTCACTCTCCCAAAGTTCAGGGTCCTGACGCCACTCTTCACCAGGCCCACATCCCTTAAGATCATGATCTTGATCAGAGCATGATCACTGCAACCCAGGCTGCCTCCAACCTTAACACCATTAATGATTTCCTCCGCATTGGTGAGCAGCAGGTCCAGCAACGCTTCACCTCTGGTTGGTCTGTCCAACACCTGGACCAGAAAGTTATCATCAGCACATTCCAGGAGCCTCCTAGACCTCTTGCAACTCGCCGTGTGGTCTTTCCAAGAGATATCCGGATGGCTGAAGTCCCCCATCAGGACAGGAGCCCGTGAGCACGAAGCCTCCCACATCTGAAGAAAGAAAGCCTCATCAGCAGTCTCCCCTTGATCAGGTGGCCTGTAGTATATTCCTATCACCAGCTGGCCTTTGTTAGACCCATCCCTAATTCTAACCCGCAGGTTCTCAACCTGATCCTGACTGTTTCTCAGAGCAAGCTCCTCACAGTCTATCTTTGACATAGAGGGCAACTTTCCCACCCTTCCTACCTAGCCTATCTCTTCTAAAGAGCCAGTAGCCCTCAGTGGTGGTATTCCAGTTATGGGAATCATCCCATCATGTGGGTGATAGCAACAAGGTCATAACTTTATAAGCACATCACGGTTTCCAACTCGTCCTGCTTATTTCCCAGGCTGCGTGCAGTGGTATAAAGGCACTTCAGCTGGGCTTTCCATCTCACCGCCTTTGTAGAGGATCTAGGACCTAACCCTAACCCTAACCCTAGAACAGCAGCATCCCCGACATCCCTTTGTACTTCACTGTCATCGCCCATCGGGTTCGCTACGAGCTCTTGAATGACTCGCTCAACCCCAGCAGCCCTGATTTTGCTCCCTTCCTCCTTCGTACCTGAAGACCTGCCAATGAGTCCTGCTAGTTCCTCAGCTAAGATCCTCCTCCCCTTCAGAGACAGGCTACTTCCATTTGCTGCCATCATGCCAGGCGCCGAGTAAGTTTCACCGTGGTCAAAAAAACCAAAATTCCTGGATTTGTACCAACTTTTAAGCCATTTATTTATGAGGTGGTTTTTTGGTACTTCTCAGTATCCTGCCCTGCCACTGAAGGTATGGAAGAAAACACCACCTTCACACCCGCTCCCTCGACTACCTGCCCCAGTCCCCTGAAGTCTTTCTTGATAGCTCTGAGACTTTTCTCAGCAACTTCATCATTGCCAGCCTGGACTATCAATAATGGGTAATAAACGGAAGGGTGAATCAGACTGGAAAGTCTCCTTAGAAATGTCCCTGATCCGTGCCCCAGGGAGGCAGCACACCTCCCTACGGGTAGGGTCAGGCCAACATATAGGGCCTTCCATTCCTCTCAGCAGGGAGTCTCCTACAACAACCACCCTTCTGTCCTTCTGGGTGGAGGAGTCTTGAGCTGTGGGATTGACTTCTTTTCCCGAGGCAGTTTTTATGTGTGGTCTCCACTCTTAAGTAGAGCTAGTGTAAAAACTAGCTTCTGCTTATAATCAGTGTATGATCAGTTCAATTTCTCAGTCATTATAACCATGTAAAAATTGATTAAAAATTCTTGAGAGATACAAAAATGGAAGAAGTTAAACAAGATTGAAAATAATGAAGCTTGCATTCCTACTTGGAGTAAAATACATAAGAATTTTGAGGATAATGTAGGAATTTTTAATGTAAAAAGAGTCAAACTATTCAGGCAGGAATAGAGATATCTGAGTGAGGTTAATAAGAGGGATGAAACTCACTACTGCTAAAAACTAATAATCAATAAATACTAAAACAAACTAGCCTTGAATTCTATCAAAGAATACTGACATACTGTAACTGATAGCAGTATTTTGTAACATTGTGATGGCATTGCCAGACACAGTTTTACAGAAATATGTGAGCAATATGAACACAGAAGGGCAAAAAAGATGGATGTAGGTGTCTTTAAGAGCCATGCAATTAACAAAAAGTTGCCAGACAAAAAGGTACTCACACCTGACTACCTGAACCTCAGCAACTAACAACCTCCAAGAACTATATAGCCCGCAGCACAGGCTGTAGTCACAGATGTGGTAGAACATGATTAAAGTCTAACAGTTTTGCAGATGTAGGGATGATGATAATCAACACTGTAAGACTGTTAGCAAGAAGTGCATTGCTGATGGACAAATGTAGCAAACTTAACTTTATTAAAACTAGCTTGATCTGTCAGTGATCGTTGATCACAAGGAACTCTAATTTCCTCATGAACACAAATATATAGCACTGCATTCATGTATGCTCAGTGTCAACATTCCTAAAATATCCAAATGTTTTAAACTACTAGACTACAGATAGACAATATTATTTTTATTTTCTATTCTAGCATACAGTAAACTTGTATTTAGACTTTACAACATTCAAGGCAGAAGGAACTTATCAACACAGGTCTCCACAGGCAGCAGCTCCCTCAGCCCTCCTGCCCCACTTCAGGCCTTTTCCATGGCTGCAGCTCCGTGGGCTCCTCCATGGCTGCATGGGGAGATCTGCTCCTCTACAGGCATTTCCTGGGCTGCAGGGAACTGCTGCTCCAGCCTGGAGCACTTCCTTCCGCACTGATCTTGGTGCCTCAGGGCTGCTTCTCTTCTGTCTCTCATTCTTCTCTCCCATCTAAGCTCTGGCAACCGTGGGTCCCTTTGGAACAGCTGGAGCTGCGCTGCTCTGCTCTGACATGGAGCACTGCTGGGCTCTGTTCACAGAGATCTTTCTGCAGAGCCCCACCTCATTAACAAAACCTTCACAATAAAAATAGTTCTAGATGGAGTTTTAAGATTAACATGCCTTTGAAAATATCATTAAAATACTTTAGTGATAAGTTTTATCTTTATGTAATTAATCAACAAAGTGAACAGCTGTTTGGTTTTAAATTGCTGAGAAGTCAAAATGTTTTATTTCTGAAGGGCAATTAAAAAAATTTGCCACTGATTAACTCAGCTCTAGGAAAATGATTTATGAACAAGAATAAATTAATTTAATATAGATGGTGCAAATTCATGAAAAAAATGAAAATTGATCCATGATACATTCGAAATATAAAGGCTTTTCTAATAATATATGAAGCAAAAATTAGACGATTTTTAATTTATTTTTTCTTCATTTTTGCTGAAGTCAAGAAAAAAAAGATTGACTGAAAGTTACTTCTCTCTATTGTAGTATGGTTTCCACATACATAAACTAGCATAATATAGTTTACCTTATTCTATAAACTTCTTAGAATTCTTAAAAATTAAAATGTCTGTAGCATACTCATAAACATTTCTGATAACATCATTAGTCAGAGGTGTCATGTAAAACTGGTATCTAGCTTACAAATCATGCAGTCAAATTTACCTGCTAAAAATAACTCTAAAAATAGCACTAATAATAACACTAATAATTACACGTGACCATACAGCACCTAAATAAAATCTGTCAAAATTTGTAGGTATATAAACATATTTGTATTTATACACTTATATATGTTTGTATGTGTAGTATATATGTATATTTTGCTAGTATAGTCAAAATTCAGACATGTAGAAAGGAGGGAACCAGTAGATCCTAACAAAATGGTGGCTTCAGTTTGTTGTTTTGTTTTTTCTTTTTTTCTCCTACACTTTGCATTGGCTTAATTTAGTATAGTTTAGTTTTGTTTTAAATTGGTTCAGCACAGTGTTTACTATAGTCATTGAAAATATATTTTATCACTAAATAAATTCCTGAATCAATGAGAATGATTCTGTGAGAATAATTCAAAATGTATGTATATATAATTTCTTTTCTATTCATCTTAGAATCATAGTAAAGTGTTCTGGAGCCTCTCCAAAAGTCATAGAAAGCAAAACACTGCAGATGCCTAAGATATCTGCAGGAGTGTAAGATATCACCAAGAAAAGTGCAACCGCTGAGTTTCTGTTCTTTTATTTATAACTTTCATCCATTTCTGGACTGTGTTGCTTTCCTAGATCTTCAATGTCCTCACTAAGAATGTGAAACAAAACTTTCATCATTATAGCCTCTGATTTACAATTATGAATTAAATGCTATTGAACAAAAACAGAACATTTAGAATCTTTGCATTTCAAATCCATAGTTTTTTTTTTTTCTTTTTATGCATTTAAACTATAAGTAATTTTGACTTCCATACATCCAGAAAAGCTGTTTTAAAGTCATTTATAGAAGATACTTCTGCATCTTGAAGTAGATATTACAACAGAGTTGTATGTCAAGAAACTTCAGCTGTTGTGAAATATCCCTATTTTGTTATTACTGATGAATTCACTGGAGAGGGGAAATCATGGAATTACAGGATGATTTAGATTGATAGGGACTTTAAAGATCATCTAGTTCCGAGCCCCCTGCCCTGGGCAGAAATGCCTTTCACTAGATCAGATTCCTCAAAGCCGCATCTAACCTGGCCTGGAAACTTCCAGGCATGGAGCACCCACAGCTTCTCTGGGGAACCTATGCCAGTGCTTTACTACCCTCATGGTGAAGATTTTCTGCTTAATTTCTGATCTAAGTCTTTATAGAAGGTATTTATCCCCAATACAGCCCAATGGCCAACCTGAAACTCTTGAGTATTATCGTGTGGGTAACAGGGTAAGTCAAGATGGAAAAGATGAAAAGTAGTGATGGGGACAAATAAAAGTGGAAAATCTGATTTCATAACATGGATAATTTGATAACATGGTTTTCAAATACAAAAATTTTTCTGGAATTGCTTTCCTAATCCAAAGCATTAGTCACAAAATGTTGCCAGGGTTTAGGGTTGAGGATAAGACCTAGTAGTCTTATGCCTCTTCTTCATGTATGAATACTTTGCCATTCTATATTAATAGCAGTATGCCCATCCATTTCTAGCATTATTTTATAACAAATCCCTATATATTTCAGTTTACTAGATTAATCCAGCTATTTTCAAAATATGTGTGTGTGTTATTTATATACTATGAGGTGGCAGCCTTGCCCATGGCAGGAGGATTGGAACTTGATGACCTATAAAGACCCTCTAACCTAAGCCATTCCATGATTCTGTAATATAGATATCTTTTATATTGATCCAGGAAATTATATATATATGTATAATAATTCATTAATAAAAATAAATATTTCATCTCAGAATGTGATGATTTTCCTTCAGAATGAGCTGGAATATTTTCCGCTTGCATTATTTTGCTAGAGAAAAACAAACATAGATTCTCCAAAAACTATTTTAAATTAAAAGATCAAATTACTCAATTCTGAAAAAATATGAAAAAATGTGTTTGTTTTTGTTTGCTTGTTTGACTGATTGATTGATTGATTGATTGTTTACTTTGTACAGTTTAATTAAAAAAAAATTGCATGTTGACTTCTGATTTAATTTTTGGGAACCTGTTACTCACTAAAATAATAAAGTTAAGTTCTTCTTGCTCTATTCATCTTCTGCAATTCTTCCATTCAATGTTTTTTGTTTGTTTGTTTGTTTTGTAAATTGCCAGTAGTGTCTTCTTCTTACATTAATGGCAGTACTTCAATGGTCAAAATTTCTTCGGCATGCAAAATTAAGCTGGTATTCCATTCTGAGTTTACAATGTAATCTGAAGAATGAGTGATCACCAGGCAAAAAGGGCTGTTTCCAGTGTTGTTTTCTCAAACCTCAGGCATATATTGGAAAAAGACTGAGTCGAGTAATATTTTCTCCTGATTTCCTCATCATGTCTGATGTGAAACTGCTGGCCAGCAGCTATTCAAAGTATTGTCAAAAGCCATATTTTAAAGTGACAAGTCCAATTTTTAAGCAATTCCTCAGGGTTCTTCTTGACATTACTATATTTTGTGAACTTGGTCTACCAATGAGATTCCCTGTAATCAAATATTTCTCAACAGATTCTCTATTGGATTGAAGCTTATTCTCAGAAACACTGTGAACATTTGAGGAGAAGCCGTAGAGGCTGCCTTGACTAAATGATGTGTTGAGATGGAAGTCAGTCTAAAAGGAAGGAATTTTAATGAAGGCTTCCAGTTGGATAGATTTTTGAATATTGAAGATTTCTGGAGTACTTAACCTCAAATCCAAGTAGATGATAATATCAAGACTTACCTTTTATTTTCATTGTTGACAGAGAGAATATTATTCACCTGAGGTACTACCGAGGACACAATGTTTGAGGGAGTGGGAAAGATTGGTATTGTGTTAGATTTTTGTATAGTACAGAGGTTGAAACAAACTGAGATCACTGAAGAACTGTGTTTAAATTACTGTTTGGAACTTTTGGAAAGTCACCTGAAAGTTGACCAAATTACAGCTAAGCTTAACACATTATCTATTCACCAGCTGCAAAGCATTCAATTGATAGAAAAGTTGACTGCCAATTGATGCAACACTGAAAACAATTCCAGAAATTTGAAAATAGCATGGAAAATATTTAGCTCACAATGGAGAATAGGTACTACAAGGGAAGCTTGTTGAAAAGGTAAAACTGACAATAAATCAAGTTTGCTAAGAAAATTACACGTTTTTCAATTTTATTTTAATTTTATGTCATGTTAATGAATTATTTTCATTCAAAATATTATTTATAGACATTTTTTTATATAGAGATGTTTGATTTTCACATCTGTTAAAGATTTCTTGCATTATGTCATTTCTCTAGCTGGACAGAAAATTGGATTAGAATGCATATATATATATTTATATTTATATTTTGAGTCTGCAACCTCATATGGGATGTATGAATTATTATTGTTGTTGTAATGAATGAATAATGAAATAAAAATTGCAGTGTAAATCATACAGCATGTATGTAGTGAATCAAGTTTCATCTTCAAATAACAAAATTTGAGTCTTGAGGCCAGAGTTTTAGTTAATATTGTATCCCTAAATTAAATGTGTAAAGGATAACGCTCAAGTACGTAAATATGTATGGTGTCAGACTAGCAGCTTCAGTGGCTTCATAAAGAGGTAATAATCTTATGTTTTAAGCACCTCAGAGGTAATACTTATAAATTACACGTAATAGTGACCTGGGTAATCTGTATATATTTTCCAATTGTAAATTTCCTGGAATAATAAAACTTCTCTGCTTTGTCTTTTCTTCTTGCACACTGATCTACAAAATTTCCCTCATCTAAGCATTGCTGCCAATTGAAAAGGGAGATTCTAAGACACATTAATGAAATAAGTCACTGTGCACAACTTAAAGTAAGTCGTATAACACCTTCTATCACCATGTACTCGCTCCATCACTTCAAAATAATAACCTTCACCTTTGTTCTTCAGCTTTTTTGAGCAGAATTATGCCTGAGTTAAATTCAGTAATTCAGGGCTCAGAGATTAGCTATTGTTAGCTGAGCAAAAAGACTTTGCTTGCGTATAACACTACAGTGCTTTTCATACAGTGGAAGACTAATTAAATGATAGTAGACTACAACTGCTATGGGCAAATTTCCTTGCATATTAGTTTCTGAAATGCAAATTATGGTTATAATTGGCAGTAGCATGACCATTTAAATATCAAAATTGTTCTCCCTCTACCACCAATTCAGAGTATATCTTTTTTTTTTTTTTTTTTTGTCAGAAAGATATTGCTACTTCCCTTGTTATACATGCTGCATAAATTACTAGCACTAGGAGTAATGAGTAGCTTGCAATGTCAGTTAGAGATGAAAGCGTACAAAGTCAAGTGGGAGCCTGTGAACATGAATCTCAAGATACCTTGGTAACACTTAGAAGTCCTACACCTCTTAAATCCTGACAGGAAGATTAATGATTAAAAGCTCAGTTGTGACATTCATTTATTACAAAGCCAACACGTGTGCACACTTATACACACTAGAATACTGAACTCAGAAATGTCAAATAGAACTTTCCATTTCAGCCCTCCAATTGGTTTACTAGTAAAGTCCTATAAATGACAGAAATTTGTACTTGTTTTGAATTAAGGTAAATTGGATAAATTTGAATTTTTATGTACTTTTTCCCTTCAACTTCTATAGCTAGTTTTGCTGATTTTGATACATAATATTGAAACAATTTTGGTAACATGATACCACTTTGGTATATTCACAGACACAGAATAGAAAAAAAAAAATAGTTGGAAGGAATCACATGGTCCAACTGCTTGACCACTTCAAAGCTAAACACAAGTTAATTTTATTATTATTATTATTACTGAGGGCATTATTATAGTATTACTGAGGGCATTATCCAGTTGCCTCTTTGATCAGTGGCAGGCATAAGGCATAAACTACCCCTCTAGGAAACTGTTCCAGTGTTTAACTACCCTCACAATAAATAATTTTTTCTTCATGTCCAGTCAGAATCTCCCCTGGTGCAACTTTGTGTCATTCCCATCAGTCCTGTCATCAGTTACTAGAGAGAAGAGACTGGCACCTCCCTCTGCACTTCCACTCTGCAGGAAGTTACACAAAAAATGCTTTAGCAAAAACTTTGTCAAGTTTTTAAACTTTGGAAATAACTGTGAATGACATAATAAAAGTTCATATAATATTAAAGTATTTTTAAAATATGCTAGTTTTCCAATATTTCTGAACAAATAAGAATAATTTTGTTTGTAGTTTTTTTTTTTTTAATGTTTTTTATCAATGACTTTTCTGATTGTTGCTTTAATTCTGTGTGTTGTTTATTTGTTTGCTTGTTTTTTTTTTTTTTTTTTTTTTTTTTTTCCTGTTTCTATTTTACGGAATGTTGTCAAAGTGAAAGCCTGGAATTAAACAAGATACAAGATTTTATGGTGGAGTAATATTGATGGTGCTGAAAGCATGTTGTCCTTTCTGGAGAGTAATCCTTCAAGATCACATTGCTGGATTTCTCTTAAATACATAGGAATGTTTTATGATAAACTTGTTGGTTTATATTCAAGTGATAGGTATGGTCTTATTTCTGGTAACTGTAGTGCAGTCTTTGAGAATTCATTAAAGTTATGTGTAAGAAAACAGTACTTTTTCTAAGCTGACGTCAGGAAAAAAAATACAATTTATATTTGTAAAATTTACACACTTTATTTGTAATTAGCTTAGCACTCACAGGAGTGCCTCTTCCTTGATCAGAAAGATTTTGGAAAACAGAAAATGGAATCAGAACTGGTAGATTCCAACAGACAAAGCAAGTAAGCTAAGTATATTTATACCTTAAAATGGCATTTATTATTTGCTAGCAGTAATATTGCCTGCTGCTTCTAGTTTCCTTTCTACAGCATAAACATCGTCTAGGTAGAGGCCTATGTGAAGCAAATATTACTGCACACAAGAACCTAAATTGTTGTTTAATTGAGAATTCAGCTTAGAGCTATGAATACATGAGAAAAATTAGTCTTCCTTCCACTGCAAGATTCTGTTTACAGAATAGATATTGAGCACCATGGAACTACTCAGGAATAGAAAAGTACTCACATTCAGCCAGTTTAATGAATCATATGCTTCACTTGGTTCTCTGAGTTTATCCATAGCTCCAGTATTAGATCAAAATATGATACTGCCCAGACGTAATCGTTTGTTGAGAATTTTTGTGCCAGGTGCAATAGAGGTTTAGTACTGCTGCTTTGCAGGAGTAATGTTTTATAGTAAAATTTTTCAACTTTTTCATAACATCCAATTCTAATTCTGTATCAGTAAATGACATAAAAAGAAGTAAAACATTAACCTCAAGTTGTTAAACTTCTTTAGCATTTCTCTTCTTTAATAATTATCCTTTATTTGGTAACATATACTGAAGTCCAAGTTGAGCATATTTTGACATTAGCAATCTGCAATGCCAACATTGATTCACTGGTGTCCTGTCTTTCTCACTGCCTTTACTAAAATGAATTAAATGCTTTGTTGCAAGTTTTAAGGGTTTTTTGTTTGTTTGTTTGTTTGTTAAATAGAAATAGCTTATGCATTTGAACCTTCATTATCTTTGTTAAAGTGTTCACTATGTCCACCTCTCATATTCCTTTGTTTAGGTGTCTTTAGCCACATGCAGGCTGTTGGCAGAATGCATAAAACATACAGTAAATACAAGAGCTTACCTGAAAATAATGCCTCCTTTTTTATTATGTTCACCCACAGCATCAGAGACAAATGTTGTTGATATGACAGTAGAGGTTGAACTTTCCTGATAATATACATGTTGTTGCTATGTGACAAATGGTAGCAGAGGGACAGTCTGAAAAAATGGACATAGAAGGGTGCATGAAGCAAAGGTGCATCACTGAATTCCTCCATGCAGAAAAAAAAAAGGACACGCACTGACATTCATTGGTGTTTGCTGAATGTTTCTGGAGATCAAACAGTGGATGTGAGCACATGGAGGTGATGGGTGGTGTGTTACAACAGTGGCAACAGTAACAGCGGGTCACCTCCACTGGTGCAGATTTTTATGAAGTATGCAAGTTCTTGTTCATTACTGGCAAAAATGCTTATCTAAATGTGGCGACCGCTGAAAAATGGCATTTTGTAGCTGAGAATTTATCAAACAGTGTTATTGTGTTCTCTTGATCTGTTTTAGTTTCCATGGAAATAAATACAAAAGCACTACTTTTGAAGTGACTTACATATATCACTCGTTTATTAGCTAGTTCATATCTGATGTGTATGGCTAAACATAAATTATACATATATAAAAACATGTAAATATTTTGAGACTTCAACAAACTAATGAAACATCAAAGCTCCACATTCAAACGGTGTATCTAGTACAACTCTGGTAGTGAAGCAGCATCAGTCCATGGAGAAAAGCCAGTCCCAGGGTCCTTTCACAATGCTATGAAGCTGCCACCAGCTCCACTGACATGAGTGCTGATAACTTGATCTAACAATGCCTTACTTGACATTCTGTTATTTTTCTGTTAAGGTTTTTACGTCTTTCCATTCTGGTGTTTTTCCTATTGAATCATCAATCTACTAATGACCTAATCTCAACAAGATATCTGCTGCAATTTTAATTATTATTATTTTTTTTTTTTTGACATTTCTGCAGACCTTCTCAAACCTGTTTCTCATAACTGAAATTCTTTTTTTCTGTTTGAGCCAAGGTTATGCACTTGTGTGTGTCATATGTGGAATCTGGGCTGTCAAACCTTGCTAAATAGGAAATGAAATATTTATATTTAGTATGTAAAATAAAGCAATTTACTTCATGATTAAAAATATACATCCCTATGGTAACTAATTGCTACCCTCTATTTAACTGATAACTGGTTTACTGTCATAGATACTTCTTAGTTTTACTTTTAAGTAATATTCTGAAAGATAATTATTGCATGCAAACCTCTAATCACTTCTTATGAATTTGTAGAGATACAATTTGAAAACAAGCCTCTAGGAGTTTTCTTCTCGTGTTAAATGCAGTTAATATAGCAGATCTGAAAAACTGTTTCTTTTTCTTTTTTTTTTTTTTTTCTGCATTTGTTCTGTTGATTGCAGTAATAATAAAGCTAATTGCCTGTAATCTACTAAAGTATAATTATACCTAGCTTAATTTAGACAAAGATGTGGATATTTTAGAATTAGATAGCATGAAATATTATATGAATAATTCATAAGGAAATATGATTAATGAGACCATTTTGTAGACTTAGTCTGAACAAATATTCCAACTGAGTTATGACCACATTGTGTGGGATTAAGTTTATCTCACTTTATCTGTCTAACAAGCAATAAACTAAGGCTAAGTTGACATCTTAGAGTGTCTCATTGTAGCTGAAGAAAAACCAGCAACAGAACAGATAGGGTAAATTATCTATCAGGTATTATGGTTAGTCTGCCTATGAGAACATTAATCACCATCTGAAAACAGCTAGAGACACTGGCAGACATAAAAATAATCTGGCAATACTGAGCAGCAGACAATAAATAGCATTTTCCAAAGCCTTTGGAATGTTCTTCAAGAACTGGAAAAATATCACTTAACCAGCATTCAGAATATAAGGTTTTTTAGATTCATCAGTTTTGTGATAGGTTTGCAGGTTCAACTAAATGAAAGAAACATCACTTATACAGATCCTGTATTTGAATCTAGTGGCTCATAGTGGTTTATATTTAACAATTGAAATACAAAAGAAGCAATTGTTTTAGAAGGATATTGGATATAAACTGTGAGATAACTTGATATAAAATTTATAAAACTCTATTGCTTAAAAACATTCTACTTCTAATACATACATAGACAAATAATATGTCTGTTTAAAGAAATAACTGGTTTGCTTAATTATTTTCGCTGTATTTGAAAAATTCAGAGGAAAAAAAGTTGCAAAATCTGTTTTGTTTTATTTTTACTTTCTAAGCAAAAAAATGCAAAAAAAAAAAAAAAGTATTTTAAGGTTAAAAAGAAAGTTATTTTGTCATCTATACATTGAGTTATTTCCTAAGGACATTAAAAGTCAGAATAAAATTATAAAATATCACCACAAGCATAATAAACTGATTAGCCAAATATAAAATAAACAAAGAAGAACAGCATCATGTTATCAAATGTGTCCATTGTAATATTTTTTTCTAAATTGCTTTTAAAAAATGGCTTTTTTTGTTCCTTTTCTAAAAAGACTCTTCCTCATCCACAGAATTTCAAATTCAAGGAATCGTAGAATGGACTGGGTTGAGATGGACAATAAAGATAATCTAGTTCCCAAATCCCTGCTGTGGGCAGGGCTGCCACCCATCAGATCAGGCTTCCCTGGGCCTCTTCCAACCTGGCCTTGAGTGTCTCCAGGGGGACATCCTTAGCTTGTCCTGGCAATCCATTCCATTCACTTGTTTTATTTACAGAATCACAGAATCATAGGTGTTTGAAGTGACCTCTGGAAATCATATAGTTCAACCCCCCCGCTAAAGCAGGCTCTGTACAGCAGGCTAATAAGGAAAGTGTCCAGGCAGCTTTTGAACATTTCCGGAGAAGGAGACTCTATAACCTCTCTAAGCCACTTGTTCCAGTGCTCAGTCACCCTCAAAGTAAAGATATTTTTCCTTATATTTAAATGGAACTATGTTCTGGTCTGCGCCCATTACCCTTTGTCCTGTTCCTGAGCACCACCAAAAAGAGCCTGGCCCCATCCTCTTGACAAAAACACACACAAAAACATTAAAAAAAAAAAACAACCAACCAACCAACCAAACAAAACTTTGTTTCAAATATGAAAAGTTAGAGATGTTTGATTTGCACCTGTTTTAAGAAAAAAATATATAATTTCAAACCATTTGTAATAGAACCAACATTAGAAGTTAATAGCCAAGTTTAATAATGTGTGGCAGAAACACTGAACGCAGTGATGGTTCATCCTTCTTTTCTGGTCTTTCCAGATCAGGAGAAAAATGTGTCTAATCATGTGATAAATTGATATTCATAATGATCATCATGTTTGATGTCTTACTAATGACTTGCACTGTTAATCTCAGTATTGAAAATCCACTGATCAGGAGTTGCTGAACACCCAACAGAAGTGAGTGTGCCACAGCACTCTGCAGGTTGAGGTTGAGCATATTCCCAGCAGGCACATGTACACACACAAAACATAGTTACAGATAGACATATTTACAGCTGATTTCACACATCATTCTCCAGACAAGATCAGCGTCTGTGGCTCCACGCCATTCCTCTTAGTGTATGGGATGAAAACTTGTCAGTAGGAAATGTATATACTTACTTACATATATCTATACAAGTAATGTGGATCACTTCAATATGGAAGGATGGCTTTAAACAATCTACCATGTAGCTGATCTCTTGACCTGAGTTCCTCCGTCACCTCTCAAATGCAGACACACACATGCACAGAGGTCTTGCTGGTAGCTGCTCTAGACTCATGACCTTTGTTTCAGCCAACTCCAGGCCCTTGGGTCAACCTGGTGGCTGAGTTGGAACACCCAATGCCCCAGACGCAGCTAGCAGAACCAAGTGATAGTGCAACATCCAGCCCCAAGCCCTGTGCCCCCCTGATCCTGCTCCAGCTTGTACTCATAGCTACAGCTCTGCAGTTCTTCAGTCTCTTTGAGTCTGGCCCCAGACCTATCCATATCTCGATCTCCCTGGTAGGGCCACTCTCAGTACTGCCAGACACAGGCACAGGGCATGGGCAGACACAGACCAGAAAAACCTGTGTCATGAGGCAGGGCTTAGGAAGATGCTCTGCTGTCCCTATTGAACTGCTGTGGCCCATGCCATTGGGCCTACCTATGTTTGTCAGTGAGCACAAGGATTGATTTATCAAACAACCCTACACACTGCCAGGCTGAACACAGCTAGGTGAACTATGAATATGCCTGTCAGGGCACTGTGGCCTTTTCAGGGATCATTTTCATTCTAGCTACACAAATAAGAGGACATGGAAGTAACTGGGTGTCGCGGAGTTATCTCTAGATCTATGTCCGTGATCTGTGCCATGTGGGCACAAGCCCAGAAGGAGACAAAAGAGAAGGGAAAAAGAAAGGGTACCAGCCATTTGCATTTGCCCAGCCAGACTCGGCCCCATGACTAATGAGGCGAGGCACTTGCAGGCCATGCACTCAAAAGAGGAGAAGAGGGGGAAAGGTAGGGAGATAGCAGATGTGTCTAAAAAAGAAAAACAGTGGCAGCAATCTGAGGAGGAATGGTAATTTACTAAATCCAGCAAAATCAAACAAAATGAGAGAGAAAAGTGTGTCCAAATATGAGGTCTTATGCCAATAGACTACATTGGAAGCACATGTTTTTCTCCACAGCGAGCCGAGTGAGCGAGAGGAAGAACTGCTGAGTCCTGCCAGGAGCTCCACCTTTCTTCCTCTGCACACCAGGTCCTCCAGGAATGCTTCTCATCCCAAAATGCCCCAAAAAAGCAGTCCACGGAACCAGAACATTAATTCCCACTGTTTTATATAATGTAATGATGTGGAATACTGACAAAAATATCACAAAGCCACAACACCGGGGTAAAAAATAAAATAAGAAATAAGGCTATTTACTTGCTTGTTTTCTACCACAAGTATTTCTTCTTTCTCATAAGAGGAAACAACATACTAAGACTTGGAAAAATGTTTGTTAACAGGTTTATTCAGTTTTCAGCTTTGGTTCATCAAGATTAAATTCCTATTGAAAAACATGCTTATTTTTTGTTCATATAATTCATGACTTGATTTGATATCTTCACTACTATACCATCAGCAGATGTCTTCTTCAGGAAAACTCATGGAAAAAATCCTGTAGTTAGTTGTGTTAAGTCAACACTTGCTTGGAGGTTTTGTTCTGCTAAGACATAAACTGAATTTAGAAGGCTTACTTTTAGATAATAAGGAGCTTCCTTTCTCATCCCACTCCCTTTCCACTTCCTTTCCACTTCCAAGTTTCCAAAGCAAGTGTGTATGCTTTTCCTTGAGTATTTTTGCTGCTTGTACTGAAAATTTATCTTACAGAGTTTGACTGCTAACATTATTAAGGCATTTATTTTACCCCTTTGACAGTGTCTTCAATAGATTCCTACTTATGTTCAATAAATACATTCATAGCTTTATACTGTATGATGTATTTAAAAATATATTCTAAGTAGTGTGTACATTAAAAGTATAAAATATCTATACAGCAAATAGTGAAGTAACATATATTGCTGTGTACTGATAATGTCTCCTGTTTAGTTTATAGATATTAAACTCCTTTTACCTCCCTGGTGTTTTAGCTGTTCAATTTTTGTACAATGCTTACAAATCGTACTCTTTTCACTGCCTCTCCTTCATCTGGAAACCACTGTCCTTTATCTGGAATGGCTTTTCAGTTCAGAAACTTGTCAGAATTATATCACATGTATCTAATTTGCAGGAGTGTGAACATGGTTTTATTCACAAAATTGAAACTCCTATCAGTATTATAGGGTGCTGACTACAAGACCTCTTTCCCCAGGAGGCCTTTATTTCTCTCACATTATCTTAGATTGGATTCTAGTTATCCTTCTAAATCAATATCGCAGCTATTGCAGTAAACTCTAGCAGCCTTATTTAACTCCTAGTCATTAAGACTAAAGGACTCTATTTAGCAATTTTATAACTGATAAGTCTTGCCATATCAGAATGAGACAGGTTGGATTCAAGTTACTTTCAAGAGACTTTTCCTGTTCATTCTTTATTCTCAGAGGACCTTTCTATCTAAGGAGGCAGCATTTCCTTTAACTGTATATTGGTTCTTTCTTTCTACTAAGGTACTTCTATCACAAGATGGTGTGCTCATTGACTGTAATATCAGTCAATAATAATATCAGTCAATTGTAATAACTGAAACTAAATATTTTAAACTAATTTTAATGGCAAAGAATCTGAATCTCAAATAACTACCCCATTTATTTCTCAAATCCCTTTTTCAATTTGTTTGGAGAAACTTTCTGAATTAGTTCTTTTAAAGATAACAAACAGTTATAATGTCATTGTATCTGTACTGTATCTGTATTATCTCCTTATCTTTTAAAGTTTAAAAGATAATTTTATTTCTAATAGCATTTTTTTAGAAATACTAAAAGACTTAAAGACAACAGAGTAACTTAGTGTAATAATTGAGCCATCACAAAATTTATTAGTGCAGATGCAAAGGAGACTAATTGGCTTTTCATTCCTTTCTCCTACTCAGAGAGGCTTAAAAATCTGTTAGAGTTGTAGAGTGCACAAATCACACCCATAAACAAGCTTCTGAAACAGTCAAATCTCAAGTTCCAGATACACATTTTTTGAATTGATACTATATTTATGTTCCCTTCTTTTTGCTTTCAGACAGGTTTCTGTTAGTTTTTATTGGTGGTTGTGGTTGGCTGGTTGGTTGGTTGATTTTTTTTGTTCGTGGGTGTTTGTGTCCTCTGTTTTGATTTTTTTAAAGCAGACTTTAGTAGTATGAGAGTTTGCTATCTCTTGAAACAATCTTGCTGTCACAAAACAACTATGATTGCAAATCCCAAAATTATACAACTTAACTCTGAGTTCTTCAGCGAGAACTTGGAGAAACTACTACGATAAAATGATTACTTTGTGTAAAAACTAAGTATGAGGCAAAGATTGATTATAGTTGTCCACAATATCACCTCCCACTACAGCATATCTGTTATAGACTCTGTGGTTGGAGCAGAACACTTACATGGACTTCAGCATTATGATTACATCAGTGTTTGAATAATGTTCTTCATTTTTGAAAGTGTCAATAATTATTGTCAATATTGGCATTTACACAAGAAGTACTTATGGTTAATTCTGCTTTGTTATCTTCCATTTTGGAGAAATGCACATCTGAATGTCCCTAAAATGCCTCTGATGTATGCATACTGGGACTATCTGCCTATCTGTGAACTTACTGAAGTGACTTATTCCTGATTTATTTATTTATTTATTTTTTGAATGAAAAACTGATATCATATAAGCAACATTTGTAGTTTACAAAAATCAGCAAGCTATTTTCTTTCTGCCCTTCTGGCAAAGATAAGAAGTATTAGAAAACATCAAAGGAAGAAATAAGAGATTTAAGCAAAACAAAGGAACAAAGTAGGAACCCAGGTAAAGGCTTATGAATAAACAGAAATAATCCTTTCATAAGGATCTTATGAATCCTTACTCCTTCCTCCAAATCCATTAAAAAATTCCAATATTTGCATGAAATGGAATTCAAAGTAGTCCCTGGAGCAACCTCTATGAATCTTGTCTTTCTACTCCCGAAGTGGTATTTAGCTCTGAATCCTGACACTTCAGACCAGATGCCTAAATTTAAACATCGCACTAAGCAGAAAGGTACATATTATCATATGAAATACTGGGACTCTGCTTAGTGAACTGATAAATGAATAGTAATTAAATAGGAATAGCATTTTAGAGACTTAGCTTATATATAAAGGTGATGCTTATACTTTAGTTTGTTGAATCTGGAGCTGAATCCTTCCAAATTTTCCCCCAATTTCTTCTGCAAGGATGTTAGTATATGATGACCCCAAACATGTATATTTTCTCAGATTCTGAAGACATTTTAGGTCTTGTACAGGACATATTCAGAACACAATTATTGCTGTTTCCAGCAACTGAACACCAAACTTTTCTGAAGATTCAGATATTAGATTTATAAATTAGTTTCACTTTTGTATCACATCTCAGCACGATTACTAGCCTTCACTGAACTCAGTGAGAAGAGTTGAGATTCTGTATTTGTTGAAAATACTATGATAATATTCATACTGAGTGTTGGTTGCTCATATTAATTCCCTTTTCTATTCGGGCACATCAAATACAGAATTCTAGCTGATGTGGTTGCTTTTCTTGTGATTTTTTTTTTTTTTTCTTTTCATTTTTAATTACCAGACCGATCTGGAGGTAAGACTAAGTTGAACTGAGAGTCTTACCAACAATATTTCACCGATACTGAAACAGGAAAATTAAAATGACAGAGCAGTGACAGAGATTGTTAACTAGGGCAGTCATTATTCCCATTATTATTTAAATATCTCACTTGAATTATAGAATGATTTCTAGTTGCAAGTTTCCTGCCAGAAGCAAGGACACCTTCCACTAGATTAGGCTGTCCAAAGCCTCATCCAACCTGGACTTGAACAATTCCAGGAATGAAGCATCCACAGCTTCTCAGTGTATCCTCTTTTAGTGCCTTACCACTCTCTGAATAAATAATTTATTACTGATGTCTTATTTAAATCTGCACTCTTTTAGCTTAAAACCACTATCCCTTGGTGCTATCACTACACTCCCTTATAAAGAGTCCCTCTTCTGCTTTATTGTAGGCTCCATTTAGGTACTGGAAAGCCACTATAAGGTCTATGTGGAGCCATCTCTTCTCTAGGATGATCAATCCCAGCTCTTTTAGACTATTCATAGGAGAGATGCTGCAACATTCTGTTCCTCTTCATGACCCTCCTCTACACCCATTCTATCAAGTCTATCTTATCTTGGATCAAATGCAGCACTGTAGGTATGGTCTCATGAGAGCAGAGTAGAGGAGGAAAATCAACTTCCTCTCTGTGCTGGCCACTCTTCTTTTGATGCAGCTCAAGATGCAATTGGCTTTCTGGACTACAGGTGAATACTACTGGCTCATGTTCAGTTTGTCATCCACTAATACCCCCAAGTCCTTCTCTGTAGAGTTTAGCCCTGTTGAACTTCATGAGGTTTACATAGACCCAACTCAAGATTGTCAAGGTATCTCTGAATGGGATGACTTTCCTTACTCTATGTCAGCAGCAACACTCATCTTGGTGTCATCTACAGGCTTGCTGTTTATAGATGTTTAGTAATATCAATCCCAGAATAGACCCCTGAGGGATACCATATATCCAAGTATACCTGGGTTTCCAGGTATGAAGCTGTTGACTACAACTCTTTGAACAGGACCATCCAACCAATTCTTTATCCACTGAGTAGCACATCTGTCAAATCCATGCCTCTCCATTTTAGTCGCTTTGATTCAGAATAAAGTTTGTTATGTGAATCGCTGACTGTTGAAAAAAAAAAAAAAAAAAAGATGCATGTATAACAATAAAAACATCGCCAACTATCAGATAGTGTCCAAAAGAGGGCTATGAAGATGATGGTAAAGGTTCTAGAGGGCTAGACATATGTGGAGTGGCTGAGGTCACTTGGTTCGTTCAGCCCAGAGAAGAGAAAGCTGAGGGGAGGCCTCATGGTGACCAACAGCTTTCTCATGAGGGGCATGGAGGGGCAGATGATGGTCTATTCTGTCTGTAATAGTGATAGGACCTGAGGGAATGGCATAAAGCTATTCCCTCAGACTTAGCAACATGCATTCAGTTGACATATAGTTCTGTTAAACTATGCTTACTCTCTAGTCAGGCCTGAAATAATCTATAAGTTACAATAGGGAACTAATTATTCCTAGCTACACAAAATCTTGTAGTGTTATCTAAAGAAAGATAGTTCTCAGTTTTAGAAAGATAATGAAAGTTAATTTTGGAATATTGTTACTTATGATAAAATAATTTCTTACATATCAGAATAACTGATAACAAAGGGAAAATGTTTACATAGATCTTTTATAGATTATTTGATTTGCTTGGTTTTAATTTCTTTTCCATTCTGTCTCTTTTGATTGTGATTGAAATTGGAATTCTTCCAATTCTGAAGCCAGTAGCAGAAATACATATGAATTTTCCATTCTGTCATGTTTCCAAAGCTCAAAGATTGAAATCAGTTGCTTTTTTATTCATAGTTTTCTAAGGGTTTGTTTTCTTTTTCATAACTAAGTGCAGTGTAAAAATCTTTTCTTTATCTTCTATCCTATGGAAATATGACTTTAATCATCTTGCTTTGAGATTCTGAGTTTTTTTCTCTTGTCCTCTGTACTTTTTTAACTCATTTCTACTACATATGGCAACTCATTGCGGGCTTGTTTGTGTTTACTTCTAAAGATATTTTGTAAAAATTATGTGTGCATCATAAAATAAGAGAATACCAAAAACTGACAGCATTAAAGTCCTAGTCCTAAACTTGGAAGCCAGTAGATAATTTACATGACAATAAGTATGTTTTAGATGTCTTAGACATAAAAAAAAATCTTCACTCGGGGCTTTTATTTACCTACAGCAGAGAATACAGGGGAAGAGAAAATAAAATGTCTAGCAGATGTCACTTGTGGCTTTAGTTGCATGAAGAATCAAACATGGCACTTGTCAGTAAGTGTCAGATCTAGGTTACTGAGCTCCTCTTACTGCCTTATGAGAGTCAGTCACGAGACTGAGAACCATCCCATTAGGCAGATGATTTATGCTTTGTGTGTAAAATTCATCATTTGCTTTTGTTTTTTTCCTGTCAGTTGATGACAACTATATTCCTAGATATTTCACTCTTCCTCCTGTCATAATTTTTATTTCTTTTACTTTATCCTTGCAAAGTATATCTATAGTATCTATAGTTTCTGTCTCCTGCCTCCATTCATTTTCAGTCTCTTGCTTGGTTATTGTCCTGATTGCTACATATTTCTTACTTTCCTATTCCTTGTTATAGGAATGAGGACAGTGGCTCCAACAGTATTGTCTTTTCCTTCAATTAAATGCCCTTCTATTTTTTTTTCTTAAGACCTTGCAACTTTTTCCACTTTTTTTTGTATAATTGTTTGCTTGATACAGCCATTGGTCATTATCATTTCTTTTGGTCATTATCTCACTCTTGTATTACACTAGACTCTCATCCCCTCCCTTAATTCCGATCCAGCCATAGTAGCTTGGAACAATGGCCTGCAAAATCCATCTCTGCTTAGAAGTGCTTCTCAGCCATCTGGACATGCTGACAGAAGTCTCTAAGGAGGGAGAAGAAGGTAAGAACACAAAACAGGTATCTTGATAAAGGAGTTGGACTCTCATGAAGGCTGTGTCCCAAAGAAGTTTCCTATTAAAGCAGAGGAGCTCAAATTACGCAGTTGTTAATAAGTGAATAGGTTTTTGTTTGTTTGTTTGTTTGTTTTTTGTCTGTTTTTTGTTTTTTGTTTTTTTTTTTTTTTACTTAGTACATTAAATATAGAATTCAACTATTTAGTAAGCTAGAAAACTATTTGGCTGCAACAGTATAAAACAAATGAAACAGTACAAAAGTAATAAATTCATGAGGCACAAATTTATAAAACCAGGATTCAGAATTTCAAGTTAATATATGACTTGTTTTCTGTATATTTCATGATCTTGGGTAGAAAGAAGCTGCCTCTCATAAATTTATATATAAATTTGTATAAATTTGTAATCTGCTGTGTTGGAAGAATATCCTTTTTGCATATAGAATCTTCCTCTGTACATTAGTATTCAGACTGAACTAGAAATCCACTCTAGAAATTTAGCTCTGTAGTGACCTGTTTCTTTGTCATAAACAAAGGATTTTAAAGATGAGATAATGTGTTTTATATGAAAGTTTCTTTTTTTTTTTTTTCATTTTTTCTTTTTTTAAAATTTTTTTCATGTTTGTTTTCTAACTTACAGTTAGAAAATTTGGTTTTACTTTAATTATGCAGCCAGCAAGCATAATTAACAATTCAACACTGATTAACTATTGCAATAATTTGATAACTTGTCATGGTTTTATGTCTTTTGGTTTTCAGTATTCCGCATCAAAACATCATGTACTGGAATTAAAGTGTCAGTGCTCCAATTCCAGGTACCTATCCCTCCCTATACATTACGGAAGTCATGGGATCTGACCCTTCCAGGTGGGGCGGTCTCTTACTGCCTGGCAGTGGGTGCTGGAGGCTGCTTTCCTAGCCGTTCCTAGCTTTTCAGGTTTGACTTGGTCTCAGGAACTCTCTCTTTCCTGTCTTATTTGATTTACTAGTCTCAATTTCAATTATATGGTATTATATTGTGTTATCTTGTATTCCAATATCATAGTAAAATAAGTTTTCCTCCATAGATTGATCTAATTAACTCCGTGACATAACTCTAGACTGGGATGTAGGATCTCGGCTTGCATTAAAAAGAAGAGATATAACATGTTCGTCTTTTCCTTATGTAAATAGGTCACACCAAAAATAATGCTTTGTACTTATTTCCATGGGAAGTACAACAGATAAAAGGAGCACAATAACACTGTTTGATAAAACAAATTCTTATCTAAGAAATGCAAGCTTTCACCATAGTCACCACCATTATCATTGTTTTTGCCAGCAATGAGCAAGAGCCTGCACACCTCATAAAGATCTGCACCAGTGGAAGTGACCAATATTGCTTTTGCCACTGATTAAATGCACCACTCACTTCCTCACTGTACTCACATCCACTGTTTGGTCTCCAGAAGCATTCAGCAAGCATCAGTGAATGTCAATGAGTGCCATTTTTTCCTCAGGGAGGAATTCAGTGGCACACCTTTGCTTCTGCTTTTTGGAGGGCAGACAGAACCCCCTGTGATTTGGGAGGATGTAGTCAGAGACCTACTACTCCAGCTGGTCTGTCGCAAGTCCATAGGGCCAGACGGGATTCACCCGAGAGTGCTGAGGGAACTAGTGGAGGTGATAGCCAAGACGCTCACCATTATCTATCAGCGCTCTTTGTTGACTGGTGAGATCCCAGAAGACTGGAGGCTTGCCAATGTGACTCCCATCTATAAGAAGGGTTGTAAGGAGGATCCAGGAAACTACAGGCCTGTTAGCCTGACTTCAGTGGCAGGGAAAGTAATGGAGCGGATTGTCTTGAAGGAAATCACGTGGCATGTGCAGGACAACCAGGGGATCAGGCCTAGCCAGCATGGGTTCATGAAGGGCAGGTCCTGCTTGACCAACCTGATCTCCTTCTATGATCTAGTGACCCATCTGGTAGATGAGGGAAAGGCTTTTGATGTAGTATACCTACAGCAAGGCCTTTAACACCGTCTCCCACAGTATTTTCCTGCAGAAGCTGACAGCCCATGGCTTGGACAGGTACATTCTTGGCTGGATAAGGAACTGTCTGGAGGCAGGGCGCAGAGAGTGTGTCTCGCTCCAATTTATAGGAGCGAGAGGAGGTTCTTTTAATATCTGTATACCTGGTGTGAGATTAAGAAACAACAGTTAAAATGTTGGTCCGACCAGTTTATTACAAATCTTAATTAGGGAGATGGGGAAGGGGAGGACAGACACTATTATGAATTAGGGTAATTGGGAAGGCAAGGAGAGCTATAGAAAAGATAGGAAAGAAGAAGCAAGGAGTCTTTATAGGAAGCAAGAGAAAGATAGTCACCACCATGGATCCAGCATGGTTTGTAGTTCTGTACTGATCTTCAGTAGTGGTGGGTCGTTGGGCAGTGTTGTTCTGATGACGATGACAGCAATGATGACAACCATGGTGATGATGGCCCCTTTTCAATGCTTTCAAAGTGGTCGAGTCAGCTGTCTTTGGAGTGACAACTCAAATCCAAAGTGGTTGAGTCAGCCCTCCTTGGAGTGGCAGCTTCTGGCTTTGGGATCTTAGCAGAAACTCCTTTGTTCTTATCTCCCTGGCCTTGCCAGCATATAAGAGGGAGCAGAGAGGCACCAACTTGTATCTTGCCTTCACAGGATACAATGGCATCATCCCCCAGTTTCCCATAGCGAGCTGGAGTTATTTGATCACAGGCCAGATCTTCCACCAGTAAACACTCCTGAGCATATCTTTTGAATGCAAACAGCTAAAACTGTCCACACAGTGATGTTGATTGCCACACAGCAACACCCATCACTCATCTTCTAGACAAGTCAGTCTTATCACAAGAAATACCTCAGGAAGCAAGCTTTGAGCCAAAAAAAAACCAAAGGATTCTCACAGAGTGGTAGTGAATGGAGCTAAATCCAGCTGGCGACCTGTCATGAGTGTGTTTCCCAGGAGCTGGTGCTGGGGCCTGTCCTCTTCAATACCTTTATTGAAGACCTGGATAAAGGCATTGAGTGCACTCTCAGTAAGTTTGCGGATGACACCAAGTTGGCTGGAAGTGTCGATCTGCCTGGGGGTAGCGAGGCCCTACAGAGGGATCTGGACAGGCTGGATAGCTGGGCTGAAGCCAATGGGATGAGTTTCAGCAAGGCCAAATGCCGGGTCCTGCACTTTGGCTGCAACAACCCCAGACAACACTACAGGCTTGGGGCAGAGTGGCTGGAAGATTGCATAGAGGAAATGGACCTGGGGGTATTGATTGATGCTTGGCTCAACATGAGCCAGCAGTGTGCCTGCGTGGCCAAGAAGGCTAATGGCAATTTGGCTTGCATCAGGAATGGTGTTGCCAGCAGGAACAGGGAAGTGATTGTCCCCCTGTACTCAGCTCTGGTGAGGCCGCACCTCGAGTACTGTGTCCAGTTTTGGGCCCTTCACTGCAAGAAAGACATTGAGGCCCTGGAGCAGGGTCAAAGAAAGATGACAAAGTTGGAGAGGGGTCTGGAGCACAGGCCTTATGAGGAGCGGCTGAGGGAGCTGGGACTGTTCAGTCTGGAGAAGAGGAGGCTCAGAGGAGACCGTATTGCTCTGTATAGCTACCTGAAGAGAGGTTGTATTGAGCTGGGGGTCGGCCTCTTCTCTTGTGTAACTTGTGGTAGAACTAGAGAGAATGGCTTCAAGCTACACCAGGGGAGATTTAGGCTGGATGTTAGGAAATACTAGTTTTCTGAAAGAGTGGTCAGGCACTGGAATGGGCTGCCCAGAGAGGTGGTGCAGTCACCAACCTTGGAGGTGTTCAAGGAAAGGTTGGATTTTGTGTTGAGGGATATGGTTTAGTGAGTACTATTGGTGATAGGTGGATGGTTGGACTGGATGATCTTGAAGGTCTTTTCCAATCTTGGTGATTCTGTGATTCAAATACCCTTCTATGTCAGACGCTGTTTTGTCACTGCCCTTCTGCTGCCATCTGTCACATGGCAACAACATATAATGGAATAGTCTACTGTCATGCTACCAAAATCCATCTCTGATGTTATGGGCCAATGGAATAAGATAGGAAACATTACTTTCAAACCTTGTATCTCTCCATTTAATAACAATCACATACTTTTTTACCTTACTTTCTCCTACATATACCATTAAACTTCTAAAGTAGTAGGAAAAAAACAAACAAGGGAAAATGAATGAGTTGTTTAAAGAATGTAAAAAGAAGCTAAAGGATACAGCTAATTTTTTTTTCAAACTATGAAGTAAGAAGGAAAAAAAGAGGGATAACAAGTGAGGCAGTTATGTAATAGTAAGCAAAATTATTTATACACAAAACAAAGAATTTATTTAAAATATTTAGTGTGTTTATGAAACATTAATTTTTAATGCATGCTTTTACAATTGATTTTAATTGATACAATATTTAATATAAAATGTTTAAAACATGTGATTTATATATACACACATTCAACAATATGTGGATGTATATCTCTCTTCAAACATGGAAAAATATATTTTATAATAGCGTGTGGATTTTATCTACTTTAGCCTCTTGTTATATGATAATCGATCATGCCCAGGCAAGGACCATGTATCTGATTAACATTTACCCTTCAGTGCATATGTATAACAGTCAGTCTATAATACAAATTTTTCTCATACATGTCTAAATTAGAGCCAGAGTTTTTAATAACAGTATTATGGCTAAATATTTAGTACAATATGTAGAGTGAACATAAAAAGTGAAGACATAGCTAATAGCACAGATGGAACTAATCAAGGTTTGGAAACAAGTTTGTTACAGACCATTTCAATCCTCCAATGGTAGTCTCAGATGAAGTATTAATCTTTACAGTTTACCTTTGAGTGCTTTTTCTTAAGGGTAAACATTTCATGGTCTAGAGAAAATAGATTTTAAGCAGTTATTTTATGTAGTGGAACATGGAAACTAATGATATTTGTTCAGTGACAACGATACCTGTCATTAAAATAAATGCAGAGCAGTTGCACTGATTGCAATACAATATAGTATTTCTCATGTTCTCAACATCTTCCTTGTTTATCCATTCTATGGTATATGGTTATGGGAGAACCACATTAAACACAAGTTGTCTAGGGTACATGGGAATCTACTTTGATATGTATGATTAGGTATACATTAGTGTTCTTATTCATGATAGCTTAATATTGAATTGTATTGTAAGTATAGTCAAGGAACTACTTGAGAAAATAGAAACATTTCCCACACAGAAAATCATGGCAATAAACTGACAAATACAAAAGAGGAAAAGAGGAAAAGGAAGAGGATGAGAAAGACAAAGACAAAAAGGAGAAGGAAGAGAAAAGGGAAAAGGAAAAAGGAAGAAGGAAGAAAAAAAAAAAAAAAAAGGAGGAAAACAAGGTCTTAGCCACCAGAAAAAGACATACTTGGTATTTCTTACAATTTATTACTGGAAAAGACAGGGAACTGGAAATGATATCCTCAGCAAATGCATCTAACCATTAAAGGTAAACAGCTGTGAGAAAGATACAAAAATTCATTGCACGTTAATGTCCCTATAGAGTATGACAGAAATATGAATCATTAAGACAGCTGCATTTTGCTGTGGACAGCCCTTCCATTTTGTCCTCTTCTAAACCAGGAAGTAAAGTTCTTTCTTCTATCAAGATTTCAGTAAACTTATTTCCTAATTTGTTCCTCAGGGTTCTGTTCTGTTTTTGATGCTGTTTAACATTTATATCCACTGTTAGATTGCTATAAAGGTTCGGCAACCTTCGATGAATGTCAGAATGTCAGCGGGTGCCTTTCTTTTTTTTTTTTTTTTTTTTTGTGTGTGTGTGTGTGTGCGCGTGCGTGTGTGTGTAAGAATGAAAGTATATACCTTTCCCTCAATACTCACTTCCTTGTCAGACGCCATTTTGTCAGATTGTCCATCTGCTGTGATTCATCACATGGCAATAAAAGGTAATGGAATATTGGTGTTAAGGTTCAACCTCTACTGCCATACTAACAATATTTGCCTTTGATGTTGCAGGTCCACATAATAAGATAGGAGGAATTACTTTTGCAGCAGCTCTCTTAGATTCAGTTTTCATTCTGTTGAGCAGTAATCTTGTATAATCAGTTTTCACAGTCTTGGTGTTTTTCTTTTTTTTTTTTTTTAGTTTTTTTTTTTTTTTTTAGTTTTTTTTTAGTTTTTTTTTAGTTTTTTTTTTTTTTTTTTTTTTTTTTTTAGCCAGCATAATCTGGTAAAAGACACATTCATTTAATAGCGCTCTACTAATATCATTTAGTCTCAAAAATGATACATTTTTTTTTTGAAATGAATAGGATAGCAATTCTGAAATACATCAGTGACAAAGAGATATGCTACAGAGAATATAAGATTTGAATTTCAGTACTGGAGGTGCAAGTGACATTTCTTGACACAGCATTATAACCCCTTGGAATTTTTGATGCCATAATCTAATTTCCTTTCCTTTTATGTATGTATTTATTTATTTATTTATTGACTTACTTTCCTCAGAAGCTTCCCTTTTTCTTCTTTTAAGTGCATTCACTAATTTGATCCAGACACCTACAGAATTGTTGCATGCTGGACATAGAAATAATGTTAAATAAAATACAGGAATTTAAACTGATGCTTATTTACATTTAGGTGAATTATATTACTAAATTATTTCTTTTAAAGTTTCACAAGTGTAGAATTTTACAGGTAAATTATACAGGAATAATTATGCATTGTCTGAAACGAGTAAATAGTAGGACAATTATGTTTGTAATATATTCACTTCAGAATTGAATCTACAAGTCTGAGCATGAAAGTTAATGTCTCTTATAAAGCAAAATATATTTTGGTTTGTTTTCTTACTTTTGTTATATAACTGTAACATGTCTGATACTTGACTCTTAATCAACCATATTTGGACTTTTTATGTAGTCTGGTTTTATTTTCTGTAGACACAATCACAAAGTCTTTCTATAGCAACTATAGAATCTGAGACTACGCAAATTTCTACCTTGTTCTCAGTGAGAATGGTCAGCTATCTTATTGACGGTCAGCTATATTATTGATTCAAAAAATGAGAATGACATGGAAGCAAGGGATGAGTTTATCAGATAAGATAAGATACTGTCACCCTATCCCACAGAAGAGCAAAAAAACTGCCTGACTTCATCTCCTAAAACAAAGCTACAGAGATACTAGGGCAATTTACTGCCAAAGATTATTGTTCTGGGCTTCCATCTGTATGCAGTAAAAGACTGAGAAAGGCTAGAATGAAGTTTCAGTGTTGTACAACTACTTGATTCTCTGCAATTACCTCTCACTGACACACTTCTTTTAAATCATGAAATTAGTATCTTAACAAAAACTGGACATTTCTTATTTAATTATTTTTGTGACTTGAATTGAGAACTACTCTACTTTATTTTGACTCATTTAGATTTCTTCCATCTTCAGGCAAAATAAATAAGCTTTTTCATAAAGTATTTCATCTTATCCTAAAAAAAGATTTCTCATAAGGGCGATAAGTCTTCTCATCAGTGTCTATTGAGGGAACCAAACTGCATAGTCTATGTGAGACCTTTAATTTTTTAGATAACAAATGTGCCTCTCATCCTCTGATATAATAGTACTAATGTTCTTTTAGTGTTTAGTGTAAAATCATTTCTCAAGACAAATACATATTGAAAACCACCAGTGTCTCTCAGAAACAATATGAACAAGTTCAAGTATTATCCAGTATGACTTGGAAATTGCAAGAAATATTCTTCTGATTTTTCCATGTTTCATTATAAATATTCTAAAAGATTATGCATTTGACTTTTTATCTTGGTACCATTCAGGAACAACTACTTGATGTAACAATCTCTTTTCTTCTGAGTCATTTTTAGCAGTAAAAAAATGTTTTACGATGGACTTTCACAAGAAATTTGATTTATCTTTGCTAAAAGGTTTTTGCAATTATTTAATTGCAAGTATGCATGATCAGTGTATGAGATACACTGTTGCTGATGAGTAGGGCTAACTATTGATAACATTCATGTTTCTTCTAAAATACGGGGTGTCATAAGTATGAAATAAGTGAAAAGTTCCCAAATTTGAATATATAGTCAACTGTGCTTTTTTAATGCTGTTCAATTCAATTCAATTATTTTGTGCCAATGCACAGCAGCAAATCTTTATAAAGAAGTGAACAAAACAGATAATTGCAGACACTTTGTGTAACTCTGAAAAATTCAACACATCATGCTAAGAACTGATTTGAATCCTTAAAAGATTATTTAGAGGCTTCAGATCATGCTTATAGTTAGACCATCAGAATTATGATAAAAAGGTAATAAGAGAACATTCTGGAATAGTTTCAGTTCTAAAGAACCAAGGTCACTGAATAGATGATGAGAAATAATCACTAGGAAAAAAAAAGTGTTCTGAAAAATATCCTGAAATGCATGTCTCAGGAAAAAAAAAAAAAAAAAATTATTTAAAAATATTTAAAAAATATTCGAGATCAGAGAAATCATTCTGAAAGTATAAAACAAAATTGATCAAGTATTGTGCATGTTGCCTCAGCACTCAAGATCTCTACCAAGCCAACTGCACATATTAGCTGATCGCAAATTGATATGTAATAGAAATAAAATAAATTATAGTGTTGGAGTAGAGGAAAAACTCCTTTCATCAGATACTAGCTTTTAGAACTCAGTTCTGTTATCTTCCGTGCTGAAAAAATTAAGGTCGAAATAATTGCAGGAGTTGGGGGAGGTGTGTTGGGGAGGGAAAGGATCAGAAATGCAGATATTGCTGCAAAATCTTTTATAAGAAAGAAGACAGATTACCTAATACATCTCTAAAATCAGTCAGCAAAAATGGTTGCTTAGATCAGACCTAGAAAAATGGCTGAATGATCTATTATAACTGTAGTGAAAGCCATCGAAGGCTTCCGCTGGCCAGGGCCAGTGATGAAAGAAAACAGATCAAAAAGCATTCTGTTGATACAATTTTCTAGTGTTCTTGTTTGTTGTTGTTCTGCCCAAAGGGGAAAATGAAGCACAACTCACAGCAGGACTGCCAACAAAATCTTAATACAAATTGCCTGCAGTAAGAAAAAAATTCTGTCACAGAAAGAGATGTGTTTAAATTTGAGGCATCAGGGACCACTACAATTATAAAGACAAATGCTGAACCAATACAGTATAATGTAATTTTCAGTGAGTAAGCTTGAACTCAAATGCAGTATTTTTTTTTTACCATGACCCAACTGTGAAAGTATATCACGTACTTATCCCATAAATATAAAGCTTAGATAAAATGCAAATAGATTCTCATGGAAACCGGGTGATTACTCTGCAAATCTTTGCATTACCTGGAAAAATATTCCAGCAAAAACTGTTGCAAAAATAAGAGCTTTATGGAAAATAAAACTTTTTTTTTTTTTTTTTTTTTAATTGGTAGAGATACTTCACAAATTTTCTATTTCCTAGAGCCTGACTTATTTTTTTGAAAAATGCGTTAAGTTATGATACCTTTCATAGGTAGCTAATAATAATATTTTTCCTAAAGGCAAAGTAGAAAAAACAATTCAAAAAATATATCTATTAGGATTTTGTTTTGTTTTGTTTTGTTTTGTTTTAATTATTATCAAGTATAAGAACTTGGAAAAAAAATGTGAATATTAATACAGCTTGTCCACCTGTGATCACAGTACTCAGGGGTGGTAGAGGGGGAGAGTCACCTCCTTCAGCCTATTGGCCATGCTTCTTTTGATGTGAAGGCCCTATGAGATAAGTCTGCGTGCACCCTCCTGTTAGGTAGCTGAAGCACAATTAGATCTCCTCGTGGCTTAGACTCAGCTGTCAGAATCTTCTCAGACATCACTTACCACAGCCCCTCAGCATCCTGGTAGACCTCCCCTGGATTTGCTATAGTAGATCAGTATCTTTATACTGGGGAGATGTTGAGTGGAAGAATCATAGAATCACAGAATCATAGAATGGCTTGGGTTGGGAGGGACACCAAGGGTCATCAAATTCCTAACCCCCTGACACAGGCAGGGCCACCAACCTCCAGATCTGGTACCAGACCAGGTAGCTCAGGACCCCATCCAACCTGGTCCTGAACACCTCCAGAGATGGGCATCCACAGCTTCTCTGGGCAGCCTGTTCCAGCACCTCACTGCTCTCTCTGTGAAGAGCTTCCCCCTGACATATAAACTAAACCTTCCCTCCTTGAGCTTAAAAGCATTCCCCCTTGTCCTATTACTATCTACACTTGTAAAAAGTTGATTTCCCTCCTTTCTGTAATCCCCTTTTAAAAACTGCAATGAGGTTCTGCAAACTCACAGCCTTCTCTTCTCCAGAGTGAACAAGACCAGTTCCCTCATTCTGTCTTCATAGGAGAGATGCTCAGCACTCTGGTCATCTTTGTGTCCCTCCTCTGGATTGTCTGCAAAAGCTCCACATCTTTCCTGCATGGGGTGCCCCAGACCTAGATGTAGTACTCCAGACGGGTCCTCTCAAGGGGAGAGTAGAACGATCACTTCCAGGACTTTTGGACATTGCTGTGTTTGGTATAGGTTGACCTTCTGTCCTGAAAAAACATACTGCTGATTCATGTGTATCTTGTCTACTGTGGCCCTAAGTCCTTTTCTATAGTTTACGTCCATTCAGTCACCATGCTATTGAACTGAATGGCATTTACCCATTTCTGGACCTTATTTTTGAAGTCGCCTTTACTGACCTTATCCTACTTTGCTCACCTGTCTGAGGTGCTGTGGGTTATCATATATATATTAGTTATATACATATTATATATATATTAGTGGGTTATTTTATATATATATTAGCTGCTCTAATCACATGGGATATCTTGCCACATCTCTTCTAATCCCACTGGGATTGTAGCCTTGCATTGCTACTGAATTTTGAAATCTTCTACCGTTGTTCATACTTATGCATTTGTGCAGTGACACTTCAAATAGATCTCTAGATGTTTTGTGTTAACATGAGAAAAATGGAGGCACTTACTTGCTGTGCTCCCATTCTTTCTTTCCTCTTTAACTGCCATACCTTGGCATGTATAATTTAAAGCCCCAATGTCCAGATAAGGAAGCTTTCAGTCAAAGATACACTTTCCTTGCTTTGCCAGAAGAACCTCTGCATATCCAGCAGTCCCCAGGTTATAAGAGGTGAGGATCTGGTTGTCTGCAAAAGCTTTACATATAGGTGCTGACCTGCAGAATATTCCTGCCACTTAATGAATGTCTTCTTTTTGTCAACAGTCCAAGAAAATGCCACCTGGATCCATTTCATCTAACTTTGGCTGTCCTTGAGTTACTTGCTACTATGGCAAAAAAACTAGAAACTTTTACGATTTTCAGACTTACGATATAGTTCATATTTCTCCACATCTTTCTGAGAGTAGACTTCTTTTATCACCTTCCAAAAGTCATTATTTTTACTAGGCATAGAATTTGAAGCTATTTGAGTCCTGATCCAAACCAACAAAGCTATCTCTATTATGCTAAACACTACTATCTCTAGTGATTAAAAAAGATAGCGTAACAGAAAGGATATGCATGAAGCTAAAATGTGACACAAGATATAAACAAGGTGAAATAATTTCTTCAGTGTCATATGGAAATCAGTGAGGACATCCCAAAAAGGGACTGTATGATTGTCTGTGTGCAAAGAGAATTGTCCCGAAATCTGCTTGCTTAGGAGAGCATTTTCTCAATTGTTTTCTATAAATTTGGTTGTCTAATGATTTAGAAAGAAGCTGAAATATTCAGGTTTTTATTTTTAAATTGAAAACATGGCAGCCAGCTTGTGAAAGTGTTGAAGAGAAACAGATGTCCTGAAGATCAGGACAGTGTGATCCTAAATAAATTATCCTAAATTTTTAAGCAATGATTCAGTTATAATTGTAATGAGTTACATTCTACTGCACTAAAAAATTAGTCTATTTTATTCTGTCTTTTATTAAAAAAAAATTTAAAAAAATCAACAGCAACTTAAAAGATTCTTGACTATTAGCAGTAATGAGCTTTGCTGGTAATTGGTGTTGAGGAACTATGCCTATGAGGAATTTATTATAGCTGTTAGATAAAAATGCTTGCGGGATGCCTTCTTTCAGACAGTCCTTCAATGCAATCTAAAAATTATGAAGGTAGAGTAATAACAAATAAATAAATAAATAGGCATCCCCTGTAGATATGACATCTGATGCTGTAACTGATCCATTTTGCCTCACTGTGAGTTACAGCATCCCCTCCAACCATTAATTACCAGGAAGCTCCTACCTAGGGGTAAATGCATTCCCATGAAATGAAACAGAATCAAATGTAAAAGGATATGGCACTAAGGAAATACATCACTTATCATTCAGCACTTGAAATGCTTGTTATGTGCATTAGTCTTGGTGAACAATAGAGGCATTATTAATATTCACTGTCTTTTCTTGATTCAGCATAATAGCAAACAAATTAGTGTTATGTAAAGAAGATAAAGAATGTTTGCTTTATACTCTCAGAGATGCAGTACTTTTCAGATTTAAGCAGTTTGTAATTTGCAGCACTGTAGACAAACTGAAATGAACAAATAAGACAAACCTTCTGAGGTTTTACACTGAGAACATTTTGTTACACTGAGCACAATTCTTAAATTCTGTTTGCATTTACAGTGAGGCAGTGTATCACATTTAATGTTATTATCTTTCCTTTGTTAATTTCTAAAGTATTCTTTTGAAAAACAACAACAACAACAACAAAAGAAAATTAATAATTAGAACAGAATTAATTTTATAGGAGCTAATTTATTTCTGAGCTAGAAATGAAATAATTAATACAATGTCATGAATTGTACATATTGTGAAATGCTCCACAGATAAATTTTCAAGGTATTTGATTTTTTTTCTAGACTTCTGTGCTGAACAGAGTTGGATTAAATGATTTATCAGAATTCCTTAAGAATTTAGTTTTCCTTATTAATTGTATGGAATATAATCTAAGAACATGACAATCTATATGAATTTACACTTCAAATAACTTGAAATATTTAATATTTAAAATTTAAAAATAAATATTAATGTAGTAATATCTCATTTTAGAACTAATTACTTAAGCAAATACATACTCTTCTAATGTTCCTGGTAAAAAAAGTCAAGGTTTAGTTAGGACAGATAAGTTGGCACTTTCTGAAATTTGTAAACTTTTGAAAGTGTTTCAACTTGAGCATCCATCGCTTAAATAAAGTAATATTCATACTCATAAATAATGTGCCTTTTTTTTTTTTTTTTTTAATAAGGAAAGTATTTCTTGGCTTAATAGCAATATTTCACGTTTTCCGTCAACTCCTATAGGAATTTTGCAAAAACAAAACAAGAGATTTATTTAAAATGATAACTTAGATTCAGTTAGTAGACCAGAGCAAGATGTTTCTCTGTGATCTAATTATGCCAAAATATTTACATATCTACACTTTATCACTATACAAATACATCTTCTTGAGTTTGATTCAACAATATGGAAGTTGATACAAATTTGCGATCTTATATAATAATAGAGAAAGGCACAAAAATATTACCAAGACAAACTCTAAGACAGTACACCTTATCAGACTCTACTAGTGTTCTTGATGCATGACAGGTGTTTAGGCTGTAACCAGCCTTCTCCAGTGTTATTAGTGTCTAATCCTGATAGAACAACCCAGCTGATCTGGAGGCTGCCAGATTATTTGAAGTTATATGCAATTCAGTTACAAGACTATTTTCAGAATGTGCTGGCCCTGTGAGCCAGTTGAGAGAGACAGATAAATCAAAGAAAGCCCATGAGTTAGGGAGAAATAGTCCAGGAACTGATAAACTGTGGCAGAAGGATGGGAATCCTGGGGAGTAATATTAAATCTAGTATTGCTGTTAGGAATGGATCAGTGAGGTAAACATTATCCTCCCTTCATCCTAGGGGCAAGGAAAATTATGTTATGGGTCAAAGGTATTGAGAAAGGGGTCTCTCATGATTT
Organism: Phasianus colchicus; assembly: GCF_987193195.1. Lineage (NCBI taxonomy): Eukaryota > Metazoa > Chordata > Aves > Galliformes > Phasianidae > Phasianus > Phasianus colchicus. The sequence continues at coordinate 128,767,432 of NC_143436.1, forward strand.
GATGGACAAACTGCCTGCAGCAGCATTAGAAAAGCTTATCCAAGTGTGGTGAGATAAACAGTATGTGCCCCTGGGGAATGAGCAGTCCGCTTGGTAAAATAGAAAGGTAGAACTCTGACCCTATGATACTTCCAACTTTTTAAGCCATCTATGCTGGACCAGTTATGACCAAGCTCCTATATCTGATTATATTATCGGAAACCAATATGGTGCTGGAGACAAGGACTGTTGCATGCTGAACTAGAGTGCCCTATGATGTTTGTAATAACCATGTTACTGTTTTTAATTTTAAGTAGTTATTTAGTTTATATTTTAGTTTATTTAGTTTTTGCAATTTAGGGTACAGTCTTATTATCTTTAAAGCTGCAGTCAGCTAATGTATCTGTGTTTTGTTTGTCTGGTAAATGTTCGGTTGATGATATACTAATGATATTTTTTCAAGGAGTACCTACACTGCTCTCCCTTTTACAAAATTATACCATATTAAAGTTTTTGACATTAATGCCACAGCCTCAAGCTTTTATGACATAGAAATTTTATCTAAATTTTTGTCTTCAGAGACTTACTTTTTCAGTAGAAAATGTTTCACAGGAGGAAACAATATTTTTTTTACTTTTTTTTAATCACAATGAAGCAAAGGTGAATATGGAGAGTGGACAATTCACATATAATGATGCGATGAATATAATCTATATTGTGGTACATTAAATCCTACCCTTGGGGCATTTTTTGTTGTTGTTGTTGTTTTGTTTTTGTTTTGTGGAACCACTATCTACACTTAAGTGCCAAAAATTTCTACACGTCCCCTTCATCACTGGCGTAATTATGATTAATTATGATTTGAGTATCCTTACTAGCTTTAAGGAAAATGTTTCTGAATCATACTCTAATTTATATGTGAAATAAAACATGTTGTATTATTGGGGAGGCAGTAGGATTAGTATTAAGTTTGATAGGAGTCCTAGGATTGATGATACATAACTATTTTGAGTTGGAATATGTGGCATTATGTGCTTTTGGACTTTCACTCAAAGGATGGATATCACTTCTACAAATAGGAATCATATTGTCATTTATATGCTATTTCTATTTTGTATCCCACTTTCATGGTTAAAGTCTATGCTAGCTTGTCCTCTTTCTTTATTTTCTGTGTGTTTTGTATGAATCAGCACAACTGAAGATGAATTGTGAGATATTTGAACAATGGTGTGGAAGCCTGCACTAAAATGAGAAATCACAGAGAGTCTGTGGAGCTGTTTCAAGCTATGCAACTGTCAGACTCATCTTTTGAATGAGACTGGGTTGATTCCTCAATAAGATTTTTTCATGAGGTAGGGGAAAATGGCTTATAAATATTGAAATTATTATTTTAGATATTTTCCTGTCTGTAATTATTAACATAGTATTGTCATAGGTATTATGATCTCCAGAATACTCTCTCTTATTTTTCCTCATCTTCATTCTTTTTCTTCTTTTACTCTATCTGCTATATTCAGATTGCGGGGCATGGAGATGCTAACTTGCAACACAGATCACCTATGGTTGTTAAGTGTTCGAGAAATGGGGTGGACTGTAGAAGACCAATGTAAAACATTTTATCTGTGGTATGCCTGGAGTTGACTCACACACTTGCAAGCTAAGACCATCATTTTGACAACAGATTGAAGGCTTGGTTGGAGGATGAAGTCTTGTGGAGACAGGACAGCCTTGCTCTGTCCAAAACTCCCCTATTTGCTGCAGAATAATTGTCTGCAAACTTGTTTAAGGTAAAGGCTTTTACTAAAAATTCTTTTCTTGCAAAATTACTGACAAACTTGTGACAGCTAACAGGTATATCTAGTGGGTGTAAGAGGATGCCTGAGAGAAGCTCTCAGTGGCTTTGAAACTTTTATACTTTGAAACTTAGGGACAAGCACTCTCACAGACCAAGGACCTTTCTCCTCTCCCCAGTGACTGGACAAATGCTGGAATCCAAGCAGGTGATCTCTTTTTCTGTCCTTACCCCCTCTCCTCCCCTTTCTTTCTTTTTCTTTTATCAAATTGTTAAGTAATGCAAGGCTCATTTTGAATTCTTATATATTCACACAGTTTAGACAGACATAACTGTAAGAGCATAAATACTTTTAAGGTAATTGCAATACAGAGATTCTCATTAAAATTGATGACTGTGTTTGGACCTTGAGTGTCATTTTACCTTAATCTAATGGGTAGATTTGTCAATCTGGTCATTCCTCCCTCCCTTCTCTAGTGGGATGTAACAGACGTTCGAGTTTATAACATTTTATATGAGCTACATTTAATGACTTAAGTGTCATAGCTCCCTTGCAATACTGCAGAACACGTTAGACAAAGTTGTATTATTGAAAGATATTGTATGTTAAGAATAGTTTAAGAGCTTGTAAATATCATTACTTGTTTTTTAATTATTTATTTATTTTACTTCTGCAAATAAAGGCTTAGGTCTCAGCAGGTTTTGCTCTTGATTTTCATAACTATGCACATGTTTCATATGCTCTTAGTACTACTGAGAAAGCACACCTAAAATCTGCAGAAACAATTCATTTAAAAACTACGAGAACATCCTCTATGTCAAGTTGCAATTTCATTGTTATTCCCTTGGAGAACTTTTCCTCTGTGGAGCATTATGGAAAATAGAAGGGAGAAATAGAAGTCTTTAGGGGTCCTAACAGGAGACTTATTCCCATCAGAAGGTTTGTTGATGCTCAAAATGAAAACAAACAAAACCAAAACAAAATAATGAAACAGTAGCAAGAGCAGAAATAAGACACTAGGTAGTGTGCACATGAAAACAATATTCATACTTTCCTGCAAAAAATAGTTCATTAGTTACAATTTGTCTGTAACTATGATGCAGATTGACATACCAATAAGAGTTACTTTTCAGTTTGCAGCCCAAATGTCTTCCAACACAAATGGCCAACAATAAATTCAGAATTTATTAGAATAAACTTTTGACATTTAGATATTTCAGCTTGGTTATTTGTTACAGAGATTCAAAATATGCATTGCTATATTAGAGAATCTTCATTTAGTCTTGAAAGGAAAAACAGTGAAATTTAATATTAAATTTTAGGTTTTACATTCTTTGTCTTGTTATGCATATGAATTTCTCACTGTTACTCCTGGACTGAACTGTAGTGATCTGTTCATCCAGACTAATAGTTACCTTCTAGTTTTATTTGTGTATATAGTAGAATTTATGACTTCTGAAATGAAATATGTAGGCTCAGCTAATATTCTTAGGGACTACATTTCTAGATTATGAGGGTTCATAAGTAGGAGTCTGGCATCAATCAGTGGAGGTGGTGACACACTTTTTCTTTGAATTATGTTCTTGGAGTACAAGCAATACTTGCTCTTTCCACAGAACCTGGCCAAACATCTTGTTTGTAGTGATTTTTTCCTAAAGCTTTTCACACTTAAAATTCTCTGATTTTTTGCTCACTTCTGTGTCTTTTTTTTTTTTTTTTTTTTTTTTTTTTTAAATACACACAGATCTGTTTAAAGGATGCACATAATGTGCCAGTCAAGAATATTGTGCCTGAAAACTTATTTTTCAGTTACATTTAGCAAAAGCATATAATATATAGATCTGTTCTCTAAAATGGAGTCTTCCATGTCAAGGTGAAACTGTTAACATGATTCTTTATTGCTTGGGAAAAAAAAATAAAATAAAATTAATGCTTCTGCATAAAATGCTTCTACAAAACATATTTCTCAACAGAACAAAACCAGATAGATCTTTAATCCTATTTGTTGTTTTCAATTTGCAAAGCTTTCCCAAGAGACTACACACTTCACTAGTTAATGGCACAGGCTGTACTTAATGTGAACTGATTAAATTCTAGTTTATAGTTACCAATTAGAGAAACCAATTACAGTTCCAAACCATGTCAACAGAGATTGACCTAATTTGATCCTAGGTAATCTGTTACATAAACAAATTCTGTTTATATAGAACAAATTGATTTTGAGCTAAAGAATATACAATACAGAATGTAAACTGCAGACTGTACTTTTTCTATAAAAATGCCTTCATGTGTATTATTTAGAATGATATTTCTCATGCCAAATATTTGAATTTGTTAGCAATTTCTGATTTTTATTTTTTTTTTTTATTTATTTTCTTAATATCTTTAAGTTGTGAGTGACATAACTTTGGATTTCTCAGCATCTGGTGGCAGTCACAAAGATCATAAGTTTAGAACAACATATAAGAAGTCCACATACTTACCTTATGTTTTTCTTGGACAGCAAAAGACTCAGACACAGTACTGGGCAAACAAGAAAACAAACAAACAAAAATAAACAACAGCAACAAGAACAAAAAAAAAAAAAAAACACCCTAATGCTGGATATAAATTCTAGATAACAATGCTGTCACAGAGTGTGAGACAATGAAATCTATGAAATCAAGATTGTTGATTTTGAAAAGAGTGGGATGAAATCTCTCACAGGAGAACAGAAGGAAGACAGTGATTAAAAAATCTCGGTGAAACTTTATAGAAGCTGTACACTTCTGAAGGTAAAATTATGATAAATCATCTGACCATTAAAGCAGTAGAAAAGACTGAGTTAAGAAAGAAGTACTAGTAAGTAAAAAACCTAATCTTCAGCAGCAGTGACTTTGTAAGAAATACCTGGTTGTCAACTGAAGGGTATTCTTATTATTATCTCAGATAGAGAGAGAGATGAAAACCAGTTGGAGAGAACAGTTCACCAGTGGAAGGTCATGCCTGACCAATGTGGTGGCCTTTTATGATGGAGTGACGGCATCGGTGGACAAGGGAAAGGTGACCGATGTCATTTACCTGGACTTGAGCAAGGCCCTTGACATGGTCCCCCACCACATCCTTCTCTCCAAATTGGAGGGATGTGGATTTGATGGGTGGACCACTCCATGGATAAGAAACTGGTTGAAAGGCCGCAGACAGAGGGTGGTCATCAATGGCTCTATGTCCAGGTGGAGGCTGGTAACGAGCGGCGTCCCCCAGGGGTCTGTCTTGGGACCGGTGCTCTTTAACATCTTTATCAATGACATCGATGACGGAATCGAGTGCACCCTCAGCAAGTTCGCTGACGACACCAAGCTGACTGGTGCGGTCGACATGGTTGAAGGACGGGATGCCATTCAGAGGGACCTCAAGAGGCTGGAAAGGTGGGCCCGGGTGAACCTGATGAGGTTCAACACGGCAAAGTGCAAGGTTTTGCACTTGGGCCGGAGGAATCCCAGGCATCCCTACAGACTGGAAGGAGAGGTCCTTGAGAGCAGCCCTGTGGAGAAGGACCTGGGGGTCTTGATAGATGAAAAACTTAACATGAGCCAGCAGTGTGCCCTTGCAGCTCGGAAGGCAAATGGTATCCTGGGCTCCATCAAAAGAGGGGTGGCCAGCAGGGACAGGGAGGTGATTGTTCCCCTCTACTCTGCTCTTGTGAGGCCCCATCTGGAATACTGCGTCCAGGTCTGGAGCCCCCAGTACAAGAAAGACAGGGAGCTGTTGGAGAGGGTCCAGAGGAGGGCCATGAAGATGATCAGGGACTGGAGCACCTCCCCTATGAGGACAGGCTGAAAGAGCTGGGCTTGTTCAGCCTGGAGAAAAGAAGGCTGCGGGGTGACCTCATTGCAGCCTCTCAGTACCTAAAGGGAGCCTACAAACAGGAGGGAAATCAACTCTTTGAAAGGGTGAGTGACAGCAGGACAAGGGGAAATGGTTTTAAGCTGAGGGAAGGGAGATTTAGGTTGGACGTCAGGGGGAAATTCTTTATGGAGAGGGTGGTGAGGTACTGGAACAGGCTGCCCAGGGAGGTTGTGGATGCCCCGTCCCTGGAGGTGTTCAAGGCCAGATTGGATGGGGCCCTGGGCAGTCTGGTCTAGCATTAGGTGGAATGGTTGGTGGCCCTGTGTGTGGCAGGGGGGTTGGAGATTCATGATCCTTGAGGTCCCTTCCAACCCTGGCAATTCTGTGATTCTGTGATTCTGTGATTCTGTGATTCTGTAATTATAGCAGATTCTGACTCAAGTTGGAACCTATATGCTTTACAATAGAGTGACTTAAATTATCTCATTTATCTACAAAATATTTGTCAATAGGCATTCCTAAGTAAATAAACACAACATACCAAATATCCACAAATATTTTAAGTTCCTGCAGTTCTAAAAAGAAAGAAGAAAGATCTTGCTAAATGCTAATGTGCATACTTTCATTTTATGTTAATTTATTCAGAAGGCAGATAATGAACAGTACATTATGTTATACTACAACATGGAAAAAATGTACTGCAGAGTAAGGAACAGCAAGGTGAAATCCCAGTGCAGCTTTTAAAAGAATTACTTCAGTCTGCAACTTTATATTTTACTGAATATAGATTCAGTAAAATATGATAGCCAAGGCAGTGCATGGCGTGGAAACTGTACAGTGGATAAAGTGCAGTTAATTCCTAGATTCTAGATTCCTATATTCTGTACATTATATAGTGAGAATCCTTCTATGTTTTTTTGGCTCAAAGCTTGCTTCCTGGGGTATTTCTTGTGATAAGACTCTGATTGATTTGTTGAGGACGCAAGTGATGGTGCAACCGTGTGACAATTGACATCCCTTTGGGAACATCTGAAAGCCCCTTCCTCCAGAGTTGCTTACCTCCAGAAGAGAGTACTCAGGAGTGTTTACTGGCAGAAGATCTGGCCTGTGACTAAATAGCTCCAGCCTGGTATGGGAAAACTGGGGAATGATATCATCGTGTCCTGTGAAAAACAGGATGCAGATGGGCATCCCTGCTCCCTCTTATCTGCTGGCAAGGCCCGGAAGGTAGGAACAAAGGAATTTCTGATGAAATCCCAGAGCGAGAAGCTGCCACACCAAGGAGAGCTGACTCAACCACTTTGAAAGCATTGAAAAGGGGCCATCATCTTCATGGTTGTCGTCGTCGTTGCTGTTGTTGTCAACAGAACAACACTGCCCGATGACCCACCACTACTGCAGATCAATGGCTGAACTACGAACCACGCTGGATCCATGGTGGTGACTATCTCCCTCTTGCTTCCTATAAAGACTCCTTGCTTCTTCTTTCTTATCTTTTCTATTTCCCTCCTTCCCTTTCCCATTACACTAATTCATAACGGTGTCTGTCCTCCTCTTCCCCATCTCCCCAATTAACATCTGTGGTAAACTGGTCGGACCAACATTTTAACTGTTGTTTCTTAATCTCACGCCGGGTATACAGATATTAAAAGAACCTCCTCTCCCTCCTATAAATCAGAGTGAGACATATATCTATTGCATTTTTGTGCTCTCATAGTAATTTTTCCCTTCACCAACTGTTTTGTTGTTGTTGTTGATGAAGGTTTTTTAAGAATGTTTGCAGGGCTTTTTTTATATTGAATAAAGATATAAAAATAATAATTCTCAGTCTTTATTTCAGGGCTAATGGAAGTCATACAAACAAAAAATGGATCTTATGTTGCCTCATGGTCCAAGATGGGTGAACTCTTAACTTATTAATTATTCTATAATTAGATAGTTACTTGCATTCAGTGTAGCAGAAGTATTTTTCAATTTACTTACAACAGTGTCTTGAACTTGATTTGTAATTCTCTGTGATGAAAAAAAAATTAATATTTAAGATTCAAGAAGGCTTCTGACTAATAGCTTGCAGTTTGTCATTGTTTCAAATCCCCACTTCTGAGCCAGGTATGCATCTTATACAGGCTGCACCAAGAGCTACCTCTGTGTATTGTTAAATGTAGCAGTTACCAAGCTGCTTAAGGAGTCCATCCCTCCCAGCCATGGATACTCAGTCTTATTAACATATAAATGATTGTCTGGAGTCCATTCTTCACAAGAGTGCACATCTGGCTCTGTTAATAAATGAGATTCTTCACTTCTTTCCTTTCTTTAAAATGAGACATAAGTGGGTTCTCTGAAACCCTGGAGAGAGCACAAGGCAGCAGAGGGGGATTTTGCTACCTAGAGGTTTTTCCCTAGGATCACAGCTAGCAAAGCTTCCATCTTTTTTTACTTTGATTGTTCTTGTGTTATGACATGCTGACATTCTCTAAGAGCTGTAATTGGAATAACTTAGGCAAATTCAGTCTGGGCATAACTAAAGTATATATTTGAAAACATGTATCATCTAAAAATTGTGAGTTAATTATTTTTCCAAGATTTCCTGCATGACAGAAATCCAAACTAGATAATAGAATTTGCACTTATATTTGCATGTAAGTATTCTTAAGCACATTCTGTGTATGTAAATGTCCATACTAGTAATTCAAACTGAGTGAACTCTTTGGTACTGACCATATATGCCAGTAGAATAGAGCTTAAATGTACACAGGTAAAACAGACACTGGACTGGTTCTGTGCCATCTGGAAGCTACTAAACCTTCAAGTCAGGGGCCTGGTTGATCTCCCATGTCTGAGGGTTCACAAATAAGCAAGCTGTGACTGCTTGCAGACAATTGCATTCCTCCTTGATAATATTTGGGGTCAAATTATGAAAACGGGCACAGTTTTTACATTACTGTCTGCATAGATATATCTAAAATGGGTGGTTGAATTGTGTTTATAAATGTTCAGGAGATTTACATACCTGGTAAGTAAATGAAGTAAATTCTATGTTTACATTAAAAACCATTTCTCCATGTCTTTTCTGTTGCTTGTAATTCAAAGCAATGATATTTGAAAGCATTTTTTTACAAAGTACAGAATGGATTTATCTAACTATCCTGTGTTGACAGTGGGATAGTAATAATATATTTGGGGTTTGGTCTCCATATAAGTGATGATATCAACATGTGTAAATTTAACTGATTGGAATAACATTTCTGTGTTTTTTGTTTATAGTCTGTCTTTTCTGTAGTAGTTGGCTCATGTTATCACGCTTGGGTTACTGAAAGTGGATAAAAGCAGATAGAGTGAAAACACTCTGCAAAACATCACATAACACAGAGTGATAAGTTTTTCTGTATTCCCGTATGAAATATTACCTTAAGCATCAGCAACAATCACTTTACCACTACTGATTAAATTAGCTCAGCTCTGAAGGTTCCCTTAAATTAAACAGGGGATTTCAGTATGTGGATTGAAGTAATAAAGGTACAGAGGAAAGCCAAATGTTCAATTGTAATGTTTTACAGTTATTTATGAAAGAGACCACTAGGAATTCATAGCAAGAATTACAGTCATCCTGATTTATTTGGCTTACTTTCCTATAGAAATCACTAGACAGCATACCTCAGTGTTTAGAGTAGGAAGCAGTTAATTGTAACAGCTTGAAAGCATTACAGATTTTGCACTGTCTACTGGAGAAAATGTCGAGCCTACTTTCTATGTCAACATATGATTGAATTGTATACTGGGCACAAAATGGTTTATTAGCTGTTAATTTATCTGAGAGATGGGTCATATAAATTCATCTCAACTAAAAGTAAAGATTCATGTACAACATCTACAACCTTAAATTTTTTAGTTAAATATAAAATTTTCAGTGATAACAGATATCTCTATGAAGATTGCAACTGAATACAATGTTCTATGTGCTACACAAAGAATGAAATTGACTTTCTTACTACTTACTTAAGTTTGCAATTTTACAAACAATTGCTCTAGACTTATATGAACAGAGATGAAGATGTGTATGATGTGTACGAGTGACAGAACTCTAGAAGTTGGGTTGGACTTGATTATCTTGAAGGTTTTATCCCAACTTGATGATTCTATGATTTATATCAGCCAGATGTAAGTATTCCTGGGCACCCTACAACAGGTCAAATAGAAATATGTAACTCTCTTCAAATACATGAATTCCAGCCCTTGGGGTCTGATTCATGTGTTCACACAAAGTCATCTACTGCTCTGGATGACTACAAGTTATACCTTTTTTTTTTCTGTCCTTTTTGACAGAAGCTTTGGATATTCTTGGCACAGCAAGTGACATTTGACATTTAATTCAAGCACCGTAAATTTTGGATGTAAATAATAACCATCTGAGAAGGCCATAATTTTCTGACAGCAGCCGAAGGGAGGATACTTTAGAATATTTATGTACTTGTAGGTATATTGAGTCCTATGTGTTAAGAACAGACTAGTATCTACTAAGTGTCTAAGGAACTGTTGCAACTAGTGGAGTTAAAGAGAACTAGAGAAGAGTTTCAGTTCACATTTTTCAGACACTTTTTTTTTCAGGATTGCACTGGAAACTCTTTTAAAAATAATTTACATTATGGTTGTGAATGTTTTGACAGCTGAGTAAAAGTTTAAAACTGCCTAAGTATCGGTGAGATGAAATATACAAAATATTCATATGCAAATATATGTGAATTATGTATATATATTATTTCCAATATGTTAATAAAGTTGAACATTGCTCAGTCTGTTTTGATTTTTTAAATTGATTGTAACCAAAGATGTTCACATCTTCCTTTTAGCTTACTGATTCCTTTAAAAAGGAATAATTCGTAATAATATGAGAAGAAAAGAAGTTTGGGGGAATTGCTAGAATGTGGTGAAACAGAAGAATTAGTAAAATATTGCCTCATAAATACATTTTCCATAAACTTTCTTATTCTTTGTTTATGCTCAAAACCACACTCAAATTCATATTTTAATTTGTGATTATTGTGGAAATAATTTGAAAACATGCCATTGGCTTTAGCATATTAGTGTTTATATCTCACCAGAATACAAATGTAATATTTTTCAACAGTTTTGTAATGACAGAATATACTTAAAATTATGTAGAATTTCCTTATGAAAACACTACAACAAAAATGAGAACAAAATTTTTTTAAAATTTTTAAAAAGAAAAGTGTCCTAGCAACTTAACTTTAACTTACCTTTTTTTTTTTTTTTTTTTTTTTTTTTTTTTTTTTTTTTTACCCCAGAAAGAGAATACTTAATTGATTATACAAAGTTACCATGAACCTATTGGTAATACTACAGCTGATACAACCCAGGATGTCCAGGATGACCTTCTGTCCTGACTCATGTGTAATTTGTCCATTGGGATCCCAAGTTCTTTTCCACAAAGTTCCTGTCTGGCCAGACACCCTTCTATTCTACCATATGGATTATTCCACTCCAAGACTGTTTTCCTGCCCTCCTGCCCTGAACATCCTGGGATTCCTGTCAGACTATTTCCTCTGCTTAGGAGGGTCCATCTAAATAGGAACACTATCCACTAGTATGTTTATTGCCCAGTCTTGTCATCATATACACACTTCATGAGAATGCATTCTCTCTTAATACCCTTATCTTTAACAAAGATAAATAATAATGTCACCAGTAGTGACCCCATCAGGAATAGAATTGGTAATGAGCTTGACTTTATAGCACTGATGTGCCATGTGCTACCAATGTACAACTCCAAACTAGTTTGGCTTTAAGAATGGCTTTAGGGATGCTATTTCATGATGCTTGAGTATCATTTACATACATACTTAATTTCAGTAAGACCCTGTATAATTATTCATACATTTCTCATTATGGGAAATAAGTATATATTAGAAATTTCCAGATGTATTAGAGCTATGCAGTGTTGTACAGATATTCACACCTGAATAGCAACATCCATGAGTAGCAAGATTCAAAGGAAGAGGGCCAAAATATGCATTCAGTTCTTCATGAATATGTGCCATTGTAGTCTTAATTGCCATTTAGATGAATGAAGTCATGGCAGGTTCCTCTTGTTCCACTGTGAGGTTGCTCAGAATCTTGATGACAACATGGGCATTCTGCCAGCAGTGACACCTTAGTTATTTACAGGTATATTAAGACCATATATATGCTATTTGCACGGTGAGGGCTGCAGCAGGATGTAAAAATATTCCCTGCTGTCTGTGTGCATTTGTAAGGTCTAGAAAATGTTGTCATCTGAATACCTCGGCACTGCTTGAATAATACAAACTGTTGTAGGTGCCATTAGAGAAATCCCTTAAGGACAACATGATATACACATCACCATGGCTTTTCTTTTTCTGAATCTTTCTTGTCATTACTCCAGAGAAAGAGAGGGAAATGGGTCCCCTGACATTTGAGTGGTGTCAGATGGCAATACATAGAGCAACATTCTCAGCATACAGTGAGGATGAACTCACTACTCAAGCAATCTCAGAATTACAGCATGGCTTCATACTTGTAGTGAGTATTCAGGCTATTGAAAAGATACAGAAAATCGTACATGTACAAAAAAAAAAAAAATAAAAATGGATTCTAAATATAGCTTTGTCTCCTTTTGATGAACACATAACTCCCTTTTTCTTGATGAATTATCTGCATGTGTGAAGAACTGACTACCCTTACATCCAGGAAAAACGTATTTTTTAGCTGAGCTTTGTGAATCAGTGTTGTGAACACAAAAGAGAAGTAGAAAGCTGAATAACATGAAATTGCAATTGCCAACAATTTAAATGTGACTATATTTAAATGGATTTCTACGTTGAAATTTGATTTCTCCTCTCCCCTTGTCTCCCGTCCCCTTGTCTCCCATCCCCTGTACAGCTATGTTGATCAGTATGAATACAGGATGGAAATTAAAGGGAAAATACTTCTTCCATTGTCGCAGTAATTACAGTTCATTAAATGTTGATATAGGTGATATTGTCAGAATTTATGTCACTTTTGCTACTACTGACAGAGAGAAAAAATAAAACTTACCATAGAAGGAAGCATTTCCTTCATCACAAGTTTCCACCCAAAGGCTTGTTTTCTTGATAATAAAGAAGATATGTAGAAAAGCTAGAACAAATGTAAGTTAAAGATACAAAAATTAAGTTGGCAACAATATTGATACATGTATATTTTAAAAGGTAAATTTATGTATGCCAGTAGACAACCGTTTACATATATATTTTAAATATGTTGCAATTTTTTTAAAAAATAATGTATGTATCTTATAAAAGTCATGTATTTGTAGGTTTAGAAAAGTATTGTGTGTCATTGTCATGGTTTTACATTTTTTGGTTTTCAGTGTTCCGCATTATAACATCATGTAGTGCACTGGGAGTTAAAGTGTTAATGCTCCAATTCCAGGTACCTGTCCCCTGTACATTACGGAAGTCATAGGATCTGACTGTTCCAGGTGGGGCAGTCTCTTACTGCCTGGCAGTGGGTGCTGGAGGCTGCTTTCCTAGCCGTTCCAAGCTTTTCAGGTTTGACTCGGTCTCATGAACTCTCTCTCTCCTATCTTTTTTGATTTATTAGTCTCAGTTTTGATTAGATTGTATTATATTGTGTTTTCTTGCATTCCGATATCATATAAAATAAGTTTTCCTCCATAGATTGTTGCTGCTGTTTTTTTGTTTGTTTGGTTTTTTTTTTTTTTTTTTTTCCCTCCCTTCCTTCCCATTTTGTGGGGCTGGGGGGGGGGGGGGGAGGGAGGGTGCGGGAGCAGGGGCCTACTGCCCCCCTGTCATGGGCATTGATTGATCTAGTTAACTCCGTGACAGTCATATTCACTTTGCTAAAGAAATTGTGAAACAAATATGGGAAAATTTAGTATATTTTGTGCACAGCTGGCATGGTTTAAATAGCAGAACTATGTAAATCCAGAAGAGCTCTTAGCTTTTCTTATTATTAACACTGCTAAATGACCATACTTAGGACAAGACTGTAGTCACCAGCCTACCTATGCATTTCATTTTCCAAAATATTTACATAGAGGTAGCTGCAGGAATTGATGAGTTATGAGAATCAGCACTTGAATTGCTATAAGACTGTTCTACTCTAGCTCAGGAATTTGGTATGGACTTTGTTAGAAACTTTGAAATATGTAGACTTGTCTTGGCAAGATAGCTGGTAGTTGTCTTTTGCACTCCACAACCTTCAAGTAACAATGTTCTTAAGGGAGGTGGGAAGTGTTCGTCAAAATTGGTTCAGTCATGAGAAGTAATTCTGGATGACTGCAGCAACCACAGCTTTGTTACATGAAAGGAAGTATAAAAGGAGGAAGAGATTACTCCTTTTTGGAGGACAGGAAGACAAAAATGAAGGTAATGTAAGAACACAGGGAGACAGGATATATAGGATGCAGGAAAGAAGGAAAGAGATAGGTTCTGGTTGTAAGTTGTAGATCCTGGAGGAAAAAAATTAGAACAGAATTCTTGGAATTTCCATTTTTTATACATTAGGACTTTATTACATATTAATAACAGTCTTCAGTTAAGAGACTTCAAGTTTATGGTGATTCATTCTTTCCACAAATATCCCATAATAAAAAAAAAAGTATCGCTACACCTAAGTACAATTATGTTTGAGAGCTTCTGCATTAATTTCAGAATTTACCTTTAGAATCTGAAATATATTCACTCCATAAATATAGATACATAAATTCATCACCTCTCTCAAATATCTTTGTTTTCTAAGCTTCTGTTGTAATCAGTGAAGAAAGAATCTTCTAAATTCAGCCAGCGACTAATTTAGTCTGTTGCTACTTTTGGAGTTTGCATATTTTAAGCATTGCTATGCATTTCTCATTATGGCACAAATTTCACAATACTTATACAGCTTATCTTCAATACAAAACCTTTAGGCAAGGAGTGTTGCTCCAATTCCAGTAACAGCTAGTATTTCACAGGATTTAGCATCCAGAATGGAAAAATTTTCCAAAATTTTAGGACACAGCTTTACCTGGTGAAGGTGATTTACAATCAACTGTGAAATGAACGAGAATAATAAGTGAATGCTTGGCATTACTGGTGTAATTGCTGGTGTAATTTTTTTACATTCATTTGAATTCATTCAACGAAGAATGTGATGGCAAGAGGGCAGTAAGAACATTGAAACATAATGTGACAAGACTAACTCTGAAGAAGAGGTGAAAACAGTTTCCTTCATATCACTTCATCAGTAACATGTTACTGTAAAATCAATCTTTAATCTGCATTATTGCATAGCCCAGTGACATATATCTGACTTGTATTAGGAAACTAACACATAATACTAATACTAATACATAAAACTAATACTAAAGCCCAAGAGTCTTAGAAGCACTTTTCTTAAAAGCAAGATGTAATCATGTGTTATAACAAACAAACATTTGAAGATACAATGCTCAAATTATTCCAAAATTCAGTTCAAACTGAGATATCCTCTAGTTTATTTTTACAAAAAACATGGATTTACTTTCTCCAAAAATAACAAAATAAAACAATTTTGTTACAATTATAATAAAAAAATGAGTTGCAAAACTCCCCTTTGAAAATAAAAAAATCATGCTACAGAATACAATATAGTGATAGCAATATCAATTCTAGTTAGAGCAGCAATCATTTCTATGTGGCACAGCATAGCACCACAAATGTGTTATACGATTTAGCTCCAGTAATACTATATCCCTGTTAACATGATTAATCAAACCAAACAGAATAATCCTTGTATTTAACTATCCTGCTGTTTGCTACACCTTTGAATCAGTCAGGACTAGTTAAGTAAATCTGTACTTCCTTCAGTTGCACAGTATGGGCATAACCTGTGACTCTCTGCTATTATGGTATAATATTATTCCCAAGCCACTATCTCATTACCTTTCACACAGACCATTTATTTGTTCACAGCAGAGGGTAATGCAATGTAAGAATTGGTCAGGAATTCTGCAGTGTCGTAGTTTTTTTCAGTAAGAAATAACTATTTGTTCAAAAATACTATGTATTATTTTGGAAGGCATCTCTTTTAATATTTTTCTTCAGTTAAATCATTTAAAAAGAAATTTAAATTCTCAAAATATAATTCTTGAAGTTATTGAATGGATGTTTGTTATTTCTTACTTATATATCTGTTAATTTTCCCATTGCTCCAGCTCACCAACTGAAACCTAAATTTTTTTATAACTGTTTTCTTTCTTAATACCCTTTCAAGAAAAACAACAGATGTAAATAGGCAGATCTTTGAGGTGTTTTGACATTGCCTAATGTCTTAGATCAGTTTTGTTGTTTTGTTTTTTTTTTTTTAATGCAATATTTAAAAAAATTATTCAGTGTTTCATACATAAAAGGGTGTGTTTTTTGTTTTGTTTAGTTTTTCTTAAGGCAAAACAGCAAGTAATAAAGCTGGAAATTATTCAGAAAAACTGATGTTTGGATTCACTTTTTTTCCCAGTGTTGATATGGAAGTTGAATGACCAAGTCTGATCTCCCTGTCTTGGCCAAAAGAAACAATTAAATATTCCCAGATGGACATATATTTCAAGTTAAAATAGGCACACAAGAATCAACCTTTGGAGATGCTGAGAATTGCACACATTAACTGATTAATCAGAAGATGTCTATTCAACCTGGGAGCAGTGCTAGATGTTGAGTATTCATGCACAGTGTTGGGGTGTGTGGGGGCAAATTAACAGTTCCAGAGGGACTCAGATGGATCTGAGGGCCTAGCGCAATTGGCATAACGCTAGAAACCCATGAATGAGCAATACAATTGATCTCTATTATATATTTCAGTATGGACTGTAAAGCTCTCTGTATTATCTAATGTATTATTTAGGTACAAAATTCAGATGGCTAGGTGGAAGTGTTAAGTGTCATTTCATGTTCTGAAGTAATCAAGACTATATAGGTCCATTCAGATAATATAGGCATCTCTCTGTAGATAGACTTAATTTGTAATATGATTTATATTAAATACTAGATGTCAGACATATATTTCAACATTTTCTGTTTATTGACTTCATTTTAATCTGTCCTTAATGATATTTCAGCATATGGTTATTGCTAAAGTTCTCTGAATGTTTTCATCTGTTTTGCTATGAAGCTATACATGGCTGTAAATTTGAATAATAGAGGACCTGGAGCCTTCTGAATATTTATAATTCACCTAAGTACACTGATTCAATTTATATGGAATAATTTAATTACAAGCATCACTAACATTTCAGTTACTTTGTGTTCTCATGTGCTGAGTTCTATTCTGTTCTGACTAAACAAATGGGAATATAATGTAGAATAACAAAATAACCAGTGAGGATGAAATGTAATGCTTCTAGAAGTTGTCAGGAATAATTATCCACCTGAGTTTTGAGAAACTTCATTTCTTCTGGCACTCCTCTATTTCCAGAAGCTGGTGATCACACCTGTGTGAGCTTGAACATATCATCTTTGACATTTTCTTCAGCCTTCATGTGACAGATATTGGCTTGTATGGTATAACTAGTTCCATGATAACTTAAAGCACTACAGAACGGGTGGTATATGCCATTACTAAGAACTCTTCAGTTTACGAAGTAAATACTAATTTCACTTATTTAACTGAATTAAAAAAAAAAAAAAAAAAAGCATACCCATTTTTTTTTCTTCATATCTTTCTTAATCTTCTTCTCATTAGTAGAGTAACAAGGATTATTTAAAAAAAAAATCTTAGTACTTTATAAGGTGAATGAAAACTTTATTATATTTTTATTTTTTGTCCTGTGTTTGGTTTACTTGTTTCTTTAATGCAGTAGGTTTCTATTCTTACTCTTTTGCACATTACTGTAATGTATGTTCACTGTTACTACTGCAAAGAAGACTTTAGAGATCTTAATTTTATAATTTTTTTTTGCATGTACTGTGGGTGCCCAAGTGTTGCCTGCAGGGTGGTGAGGGCTGCAGTGCTCCTTTTTGATGTGAGATCTGCAACTCATAGAGAGGCCCTGCACTGGAACAGTTACTTATTCTGTTATAAGTAAAAAATTGAGATTTCAACACAGGTATAGAAATAACTGGAGCTATTTTAGCTTCATTAACTATCAGACCACATCCTTTCAAAATAAATTGTAGAGTTGATCAAAATGACTGCATCAGCATGAATCAGTATGAGCTGAGTTCATATTCCCCTATTCCCATGTTAATGTGGCCCCAAGCCTTTATAATACATGAGACCTTTCCCCATTTCTTCTGGGAAACAAAGAAGCAAATGAAATATAATATTATTTATGAAACTGTAATTTTAATTCTTTTGTCAACACAATGACAAAATATAACTGTGTTCCATTTTCAATCTCAGTGTTATGAGTCTCTAATATCTATTTGGCGGTTCTGTACAATTATAGTGTACAATATAAAGAAACAGTCTTTTCTTTGTTGTTTCTAAATATTTTTTAGTTCAAGGTGAAACCCCAGAGATGAGAAAATCTAAAAGAAATAAACATGTATTTTTTAGTGGGTTCTTGAGTTTTATTTCAGTAATTTTATGGTAGTAGTCATTGCATTATGTATGCTTTTCTTTCTTTTTGATGTCATATTTTTCTTAACTGAAATAAATGATTACCAGTGAAAGCTTTAGAGTCTTGGAGATTGCATTTATTAAAGGAGCAGGAGGTTCTGACTTTACTGGAGCTTACTCTTTTGTTTTAAAATGTCACCTGCTGTTTTTAAGTTACAGTTTCACATTGTGTGCTCTCTGGTCAAACAAATTGAAACTACTACAGGTTGCCATAGAAACATCATTGGGGCAAGTCAGTGATATTGTTAAAAGAAAGCAATGGCTGTAAAATCAGCCACAGCTTGAATCACAGAAACAGATGAAATGCTGAAGCATCTATTCCCTTTAGAAAGGCCAAGTGTTTAAGGATTAGTGAGTGAGCTGCTCATCAGAGATTCATACTGTGGCAAATAGGTCCCTTCAGACTCTTTCAAAGCTTCCAAGTACAGGACAAAATTTATTTGTAAAGTACACAAAGGTCTAGACTGAAAAGAAAGAAATGCATTCCAAGTTATTGACTCTTCATGGTGGAGCCAGTTAATCAACGAGAAAAAAGAGAGAAAACAACTGCCAAAGTCATGGCTGAGAATACTTAAAAATGAGCAGAAAGAGAGAGAAAAGGAATTGTCTTACTGATTGAACTGAACAGGGAAACAAAAATTAATATACTTACAGAATATGGTCAGATGAGGAAATGAAGCAAGACTGCTAATGAAATATTTAATACCATTTCTGCTTCAGACAAAAATTGGTGCAAACAATGGAGAAGTCTTCATGTATGATATGAATATATCCTAATAAGAAGTAAAGCAGTAATCATGTGAAACAAACCTCATACACAAAAGCAGCTGAAGGAAAAGGGAAAGGGACAGGGAAAGGGAAGGGAGAAGAATAAAGGAGATGAGATAGGTAAAAGGGGAAAAGAATATTTTTTTTCTTATTGTTAGTAATCTTCAAAACAAGGACCATTAGAATTATTAACTATTTCTCAGCTTCTTTTTTAGGTACGAAATGAACTGCTCTCATTGTGCTAATGTCATAGAATCATAGAATCATGAAATGGCCTGGGTTGAAAAGGACCCGAGCCATTGATTACTTAAAGACAGAAGAAGGATCAGCACAGTGCACAAGGTCTGAGACTGGTCGGTAAATCATTTCTAATGATTATCAAAATTAGCTTTCAAAATATTCATGTCTTTTTTATTTGATTGAACACATGGGTGCTTAGATCTTGGAATACTGCTGAGAGCTGCATGTAACTTTGTCTATAGGTCACTATATAACTTTTAGAGTTTCTTCCATGTTAGTAACTGAGTCATTTCTTAAATGTAGACTTGCTACTTGGGGGCCACCTCAAAACAGTTGTTTGGTGATGTCAGAACCGTACAGATTCATCAGGTTCTGTATTTGCTTGACAGTGTACACAGACTGTGGTAGTCTGACATTTTCACTTGTCTTTCTTTTTAGCTTTAATGTGCCCAGTGTCCACACTGATTTCAGATACTCTTTGGATAAAATGTTGATTTCTTGTGACATAAAAATGTTTTCTATCCGTTAATCTACAGACAGTTTACTCTTATATGAAAGGAAGTAATCTCTATTGTAGTTGAAGGATAACACTGACTAGATGACTACACTGACACCAATTTTTTTTTTTTTTGAATTTTCCTCAATTATTGTATTAAAATATATAACCAAATACTTCATGCCATTTAAAACCATCAGAATTTCTGTTTAGATGGTAGGAAACATATAAAAGAAATTATTTAATTTCTACTTGGAAAGTATTTAAACTAAATTAATTTGTGATTCCAGAATACCTTTTTATTTAAATTTTCACTATATTCTTTGAAAAAACATCCTTCTTGTATTTTAAACACAGAATAATGGTAAGTCTAATTTTTTTTTTTATTATTATTATTATTTTTTTTTTTTTTACTACACTTACACCATTTCTACAATAAATCATACAGATTTTTCTTGCTTGTTGGTTAGCTGGTTGGTTGTTTTTCAGAAATTTCTAACTTCTCTGATTCTCATTATCCCATACTAAAAATTTAATGTAACTAAAGCCCGTAAGGTACATTCTACAAAATCTATAAAGCTGTGTGTATGTCTCCACTCTTGGGATAACAATCAAAGACTAAAAGAAGAGAAAAAGAGATTTTTCCTTTTTGTTACTGACCTAGATGGTACCTTGCTTGGTTATAAATCATTGATAAATAACCAAAATGAGTGAGAAAGCAAAAAAAAAAAAAAAAAGTTAGCTAAAGAAAGCTGCTGATTATTCCATACCAGACTGAAAATGGGTTTTTAGGAGAAAACACAACAATTTCCTGTCTCAGAAACAAAAACAAACATTTTATTTTAAAGCTGATTTCAAGTAGAAAATTTTGTTCTTCCGAAGAAAGCAAAATTTCTCAATACAAGTACAGTTCACTTAAATATTTTTCATCTGTAATTAACTGTTTTCTGTTAAACTTAAAAGGAAGAAACATAAAAGGAAACCTGTAGGAGGAGAAAGCAAGGAAGGTGGCAAGCAGAAAAGTAATATGCAAGAAATATGTTCTGGATTTCAATGCATCAGAGTCCCAAATACGCCAAATCTTCCCTTCCAGTCAGTATTTAAAGTTCTCACTTTCATGTTATATGGAAGCACTTGGTTTCTTACATAACACCTGCCTTCCAGCCAGGGCTGTGTATGTACTGCAGTTTTATACAGGTATTCCTGGATGGCCATGAAGAGGGAGAAAATGCTTGGAGAATCTTCCTATCCTAGGGCATGCATGTAGAACAGAGGAGTAACAATGAAATTAAAATAAATGAATAAATAAAATCTTTTTTTTGTGGGAGTATCTCAGTGAATACATTGTTGTGGATTTTGCTTTTTTGTCTTATGTACTAATATCAGTAGGTAGCTGTCCAATTAAGTACGAAAAAGACAGAAAGAAGAACAAGCATAAAAGAAATTTTCTTTTAAGTCTAGAGGAAAACTTTTGTTGTGTGTGTTTGTTGTTGTTGTTGTTGTTGTTTGTTTTTAAATTTGTGGGTGAAAAAATGCAGAAGGGAGAACAGCTAAAAGACAGATTTTACAAATGCTAAGTACTGTTCAGTCCTTTAAAGAAAGGACTCTTCTCAAACTTGTAGCATTTGGGAAAGAAGAGAACCACAGATAACAAGTAGATTTAAGACACAAGAATTCAAAGTATATTCACTGATGTTCTGTGCTCTCTGTAATTAGTCATGGGAAACGTCAATGGAGTGACTCAGATCTTGCATAATAGATTATAATTCTATGACGGTTGTGCTGTAAGATAGTCATACCAGGGTAAGTGATATGAATTTGGTCATGTGCAACTCTGCTTACCAGAAAATTTTGCCTGCATTCAACAGTGAACTAACACGTACTGGTGTTTATTAAGAATAGTAAGACCTCCTTGTTAAGCCATGTTGCTTTAAAACCTATAAAACTATTTCCTTTTCGATTAAATACACATCTACAGCTTTTAATTTAGAGACTTGTGGTGAGATGTGTGAGGACAGTGATCCCAAAGAAAATATTGGACAGACATTGAGATGCAAATTTAATGTTTTTTTCAACAGTATTTCTATTGTCAATAATTATATTTATGATCAAAAACTCTATTTAGAGTTGTACCTGTTTTAATGTATCATTTTTGGTTCACAATATCTGATAACAGGTACAAGGACAAGATTAAACTTTAAAAGCTAGGAAGAAGTCACTTAAATATTTCAGATATAAACATTGCAACCTTTGCTAGCCTGCTATGACTTTCAGTAAGACTGAATTCATAAAATCAATTCTGTGCTGAACACACATTGATGACCAACATCTGATATTCAGCTTTGGACCATTTATTTATGTTAAATGTCATAAATGATTCATACAGTACATGTAGGAATTAAAAAAATAATAATAAAATAGCATACATTGACTGTATGCTCCCTCTGGACCTCCTCTCTCCTGTACTGGAGGCCCCTGAGCAGGATGCAATGCTTCAGAGTCTAATGAAAGTGGAGTAAAGGGGAAGAACCATTTATCTTAATGTGATAGCTACACTTCTTTTGGTGTAGTCCAGGATACAATTGGCTTTCTGCAGGGACACATTTGCTGCTTCATATCTACTTTTTCATCCACTTTCTAAGAGTCCTTCTTCACAGGACTGCTCTCAATTCATTCATAACTGAGGCTGTACTGCTGTTGAGACTTCCCTGACCCAGGTGCAGGATTTTGCACTGGGCCATGTTGAACTTCCCAATGTTTGCATGGGCCCACATCTTCCTCTGAAACATCATCTACACCACTCAGATTGGTGTCATCCATAGACCTGCAGAGAGTACACTCAATCCCACAGGTTATGTCGCCAAAGAAAATATTAAACTAAACAGTACTGGGTGTACTATGTATCCCTGAGTGACATCTCTGATCTCTCTACCTGAACAATGAACCATTGAACCCAAGTCATTGGATGTGACCATCCACTAATTCCTAATCCACCATATTCCTAATCGACTCCATATTTTGCCAATTTACAACCAAGGATGTTACGTGGGATCTTACCAAAGGTTTGCCCAAGTAAAGGTAGATGACAGTGATTGCTCTTACCATGTCTGCAAAT
This sequence comes from Phasianus colchicus, assembly GCF_987193195.1. Classification (NCBI taxonomy): domain Eukaryota; kingdom Metazoa; phylum Chordata; class Aves; order Galliformes; family Phasianidae; genus Phasianus; species Phasianus colchicus. Next base: position 128,790,263 of record NC_143436.1, read on the forward strand.
GCTGTTGCTAGTTAGTTAGGCATTATTTTCCTTTTGTGAAGCCAAAGAGTCTCTCCAATCACCTCCCTGTCTATACATGTGCCTAACCATGTTTTCCAGAAAGATTTTCCCTACAGTCTTAGGAGGCAGAGGTGAGATTTGTTGAACCACAGTACATTATGTCCTCTTTTTAAAAATGAATGTTATATTTCCCCTTTTCCAGTCACTGAAAGCTATTTTGCCTGACTGCCATGACTTTTCAAATACAATGGAAATTGGATGTATACATATATATATATTTACATTATATATATATATAATTACAATATATAAATATTATATGCATATATATTATATATAAATACAATTACAATTAAATCTGTATATATTTTTTTTAATTATTCTGTCACCTGGAAAAACTGGAACAATGGTTTTTAGCCTTTGTGGGAAAGAAAAAAAAAAAAGATAAATGTCTACATGGCAGAAACACCTCTTCTTTTTGATTTATACCGCAGAGTAAGCGTTCATTTAATTGATATCTTTGGTCAGGACCTAAATTAATTATATTTTAAAAGTCTTTGAATATAAAAAAAGTACTATCCAATAAAACAAGTTAAATAATTAACCAGAACGTAATAATTTGCCAGATTGCTAATGCATAATTCTAAATGAGAGCATCTGTTTCCACTTCAGTTAAAATTAACTGTTTATAATATATTCATCATGTTTACTGATGACACCAAACTGTGTGGTGCAGTTGACACATCCAAGGGACAAGATATGATCCAGAGAGACCTAGGCAGTCTCAAACATTGGGCCCAGATGAACCTTATGAGTTTCACTAAATCCAATTGCAAGGTCGTGCACCTGAGTTATGGTGCCCTGCTGGGTGGCAAGTTGGATGTGAGCCAGCAATGTGCATTCACAACCCAAAAAGCCAAATATATCTTGGGCTATATCAAAAAAATCTTGGCCAACAGGTTAAGGGAGGTGATCCTGCCCCTCTACTCTGCACTGAGACCCCACCTGGAGTACTGTGTCCATATGTGGAGTTCTCATCACAAGAGAGATGTGGACCTGTTGGAGCACATCCACAGGATTGCCACAAAAATGATTCAAGGGGTAGAACACCTTCCCTACAAGGACAGAGAGAGTTGGAGCTGTTCAGACTGGAGAAGAGAAGGCTTTGGACAAACCTGAACGTAGGCTTTCAATATGTAAAATGGGGCTATAAGATTGAAGGGGGCAGACTCTTTAACAAGGTGATAGGACAAGGAGAAATGGTTTCAAATGAAAAGAGAGACGGAGATTTAGACTGGATATAAGGAACAATTTTTTTATAATAAGGTGAGGCACTGGAAGAGGTTGCCCAGAGAGGTGGTGGGTGCTCTATCTCTGGAGACATTCAAGGTCAGGCTGCACGAGGCTCTGAGCAACCAGATCTAGCTATAAGTGTTCCTGTTCATAGCAGGGGAGTTAGACTAGGTGACCTTCAAAGGTCCCTACCAACTCAAATATTTCTATAATTCTATAAATTTGGGGTTGCTATGTTTTAAGAACCTCAAGCATTTGCTGTTGTGCTGAATGTGCCATTAATACAGTTTGTCTTGGAAGGAAAGTTAATTCTTTATAACTGAATAAATGTTTTTCTTGGACACATAATTCCTATGTAATTGTTGCAATGAGTAAAAATTTACTTCCATTAATATATGCCTTCCTGGAAACTTACTTTTCAGTCAACCCATTCAGTCTAACATCTACTGAATGCCATAGGTAATGTCATCAAAAATAACAGAACAAAGTGAAAATTTTATTACTGGAAATGGTTAACGTTTTTTTTCAGGTGTTCAAAGCCTCACTTTATCCCACAAAGACCAAATTTCTCTTTCCATAAGGGTACAAAAATATTACTGGTCCTCATTTTTTGACTTATATTGGCTTTGTCAAGTCTGATTTATTTCACTTGTTCTATAGCATTCCAGAGCCCCCACTTTTACACATAGCAATATTCCTTTGTGATAAACAGACAAACAAACAAACAAATACACTGATGTGGTTTACCTTCCAGTGATAATGTACAAGAGTATGTACAGCTTTAGTCCTTTACATAGAACTAAGTGAAATTAAGTCTTCAGTCTTTTACAGGATTTGACTTGCCTGATAGACAAATTAGTATCATAGTTTTAAACTCATGGATTTACTACTGAATTAGAGAATTTAGTCTTTGTCTTTCCACTGCCTTCTGTGTTTGTGGTTCTCTTAGAAAAAAATGGCTAAACATTTTGACCAAGGAAACAGAAATGTCTTGGAGTTATAGAAGGAACAAATTTCATTCATGTCTCCAGAAGTATAAAGAAAAGGAAATACGAAAAAATGTTAATGGGAAAGAAGAAAAAATAGATACAGTGTGAACAGACATTTTAAACTATATTTCCTTAATAAGCTCCTATTACATGGATGGTGCTGGAGTCAATTGTACACCAGATTCACACTCATGAAAGTGATGTCTGGAGTTATAGTGTGATAGTTTGGGAGCTGACAACATTTGGGTCTGAGCCTTACTATGGGATCCCTGCAACTGAAATCTTTTCTGTCTTGGGGGTTGTGATTTTTTGCCCTAGCCCCCCATTTGTACCATTGATGTGTACATGATCATAGTAAAATGCTGGATGATTGATGCAGACAGCTGCCCTAAGTTCTGTGAGTAGATAGCTGAGTTCTCCAGAATGGCCCATGATTCTTCCTGCTATCTTGAAATACAGGGTGACAAAAGAATGCAGTTGCCTAGCCCTACATGTTCCAAGTTTTAACGCACCTTGATGGAGAAGGAGGACATGGAGGACATTGTTGATGCAGATGAGATGTTGACACGTTAAAAGGAAGGGAAGCCATCCAGAGGGACCTCAACAAACTCAAAAGGTGGGTCCACGTGAACCTAGTGAGGTTCAGGATAGCAAAGTACAAGGTTTTGCACTTGCGTCAGAGTGATCCTAGATACATGTACAGACTAGGAGAAGAATTTCTTGAGAGTAGCTCTGTGGAGAAGGACCTGGTGGTCCTAGTGGGTTAAAAACTGAACATGAGCTCATGCAACTCAGAAGGTCAATGGTATCCTGGTCTCCAACAGAAGAGAGGTGGCCAGCAGGAACAGGAAAGTGATTGTCCCTCTCTACTCTGCCCTCATGAGGTCCCAGGTCTGGGGCCCCTAGTATAGGAAAGATGTGGACCTTTTGGAGACGATCCAGAGGAGGGCCACAAAGATGACCAGAGTGCTGGAGCACCTCTCCTATGAAAACAGAATGAGGGAGCTGGGCTTGTTCACCCTGGAGAAGAGAAGGCTATGAGGAGACCTCATTGCAGTGCTCCAGTATTTAAGAGGGGATTATCAAAAGGAGAGAAATCAACTTTTTACTCGGGTAGATAGTGATAAGACAAGGGGGAATGGTTTTAAGCTCAAAGAGGGAAGGTTTTGTTTGGATGTCCAGGGAAGTTCTTCACAGAGAGAATGGTGAGGTGCTGGGACAGGCTGCCCAGAGAGGCTGTGGATGCCCATCTCTGGAGGTGTTCAGGACCAAGTTGGATAGGGCCCTGGGCAACCTGGTCTGGTAAACCAGATCTGGAGGTTGGTGGCCCTGCCTTTGTTAGGAGGTTAGGAACTTGATGATCCTTGGCATCCCTTTCAATACAAGCCATTCTATGATTCTGTGATTCTGTGTTTCTTTGAATATCTCATCCCACACTGCAGCTTTTTCAACAGTCCCTCTACACCTCCAGCTCTTCTTGTAAGTTCACTGAGAGCTACTAGCAACAATTCAGCTACAACCTGCATTGACAGAAATGGACAGAGGAAACCTGTGAGGGAAAACAGCTTTGTTCAGAGGTACAGCTCACATTCAACAGGCAATTTCTTGGAAGAATAGCATAGATGATGGCTTTCTGTCTGCTCCAGAGTATGTAAATCAGCTGATGCCCACAGAACCATCTAATTCCATGGTCCACGATCCAATCTGCTACAGTGTTTCAGGTAGATTATTTATAGTCATGGACAAGGAATTTGGATCATTCATTGAGAGTTTTGCATTACATGCACTTGCGTTGGACAGGAAGTCGAGCTGTCTCCCTATTGCCCAGAAAACACAGACAAAGAGCCTGTGCACAAATGTTTGGTGACTGAGCTACCCAAAACATACTTTGCAAACACTGAGCAGCTGCTCCCTCTTCCAGTTGCCAGATTTGCAATGGACATCTGTGATAGTAGGTGCCACAGCTCAGTCCAAAACAATACAAGTATTACAGTACTGTACAGAGTATACTCTTGAACTTGTAGAAGATTAGCTATTCACCAGACTCTCTCTTTTCTTTTGGGATATTTAGGAGATAAAATGTTGTCCATATACCATACGTTACTAATTTTGTCATAGCACCCATTATAGTTACCATATTTAATCTGTTCTTTTTTACAACATCAGAAAAAAACTAAAATGCCACTTTCTCTACATAGGGAGCGAACCATCTTCCTGATAAAAATTGAGCGACATTTAGAAAATGTTCAGGCAAATCTGAAATTCTAATCCTCCTTCTGACTATCTGCTGTCTGTTCTGAAAGGCTTTTGAACTTAATGATGTCTCTTTTAATATTGCTTACTCTAGTTCACTGAAAATATGCAGATTTGTCTTAGACTACAGAGGGCTAAGGAGTTAACTGACATGCAAATGGGACCTAGAAAGAAAATAGCTATGTTTTCAGCTACATTTCCTCACATGGTATTTTCTCAATACATTCCCTGACTTGTATTTCTCATTAAAATTATAGATTCACAGAATGTCCCAAGTTGGACTGCACCCAGAAGGATCATCAAGTCCTTTTGATGTCACCAGAGATCAGAGATCAGTACTGCTCCTCCGCTCCCCTCATAAGGAAGTGTGGATTTTCATGGAGCCTCATCTTCACTGGGCTGAACTAGCCAAGGGACCTCAGTCATTCCTCATATATCTTATCCTATATATCATTCACCACCTTCATAATCCTCCTTTGCACTTTTCCTAATCCTTCTATGTCCTTCTTATACTGTGAAGTGATATCATGCTGATACCCCTGTCAGTTACACCTAAATCACAGAGAAAAGGAGGAGTAAATAGTGGAGATGTTATTAAGCAAGCCATGTATATAGTAGAACTCTAGTATAAAACAGTGCAGTAGCATTGGAAGGAATGCTTCATCCTTCGTAATATACATGTAGGCTATACTGAGGAGTAGAGTACTCTCCACTCCTCCTTTTGAAACTTGCTTTTCTTTTTCTTTCTTTCTTTGGTGAAATAAAAAGAGAAAGAAAAACAAGATTTAACATGAATGTTTATACTTGGAATTTTCTTACTTCTTTGAATCAGAAGAATTTAGCTTGTTTCTTCTTTTTGTACATTTTATAAAAGCTAGAACATTCAATAGAAGATCTTGGAGAAGGAAATAGAAACAAGATTCATTCTTTCAACACGAATGCTCTTACAAGTATAGTCTAATTCTTCTGATGTTTCTTTTTGTTTGTTTTGTTTTTGTTTTGTTTGTTTGTTTGTTTTCCAGAATATTGACCTTTCAATTTTCTATGTAAATATTGAGAATGTCAAAACTATTGACTACAAAGACTGCACTTCAGTGAATCAGCTAGAAAATTACTGTGTCCTATACAGGAAAAAAAAATGTATATATATATATGTGTGTGTGTGTGTGTGTGTGTATAAATATATATATAATAAACTAAGAAAATAATTGCTTTCATACATTTTAAAAAATATTTTTGTTTTCCTTCTGCTCTGCAAACTGTTTCCCTAGTTATCCAAATCCATAGCTTTATTACTTTTTTATTGTCCCATGCAATTTTTATTCAATTGGAAGACAGTCATTTCGTATTGTATCATTTTTTTTAAGTCTTAAGAAAACACAGACAATGGATTTTAGAACTAGTATTAAACTAAGGCAACTATTGTAGAACTGATATGGATTATAGTTTTTCACGTAATTTAATGAAAATAACTAAGCATACGTACAATTTCCTTCTCTCTTCTCCAAAAGTAAAACAAAACAAACAAACAAAACAAAACAAAACAAAACAAAAAAGAGCAGGGCAGAATGAATCAGACTAGTTTCCACTTCAAGGAAATGCTATATACTAGGAACCTAATTTGAATTAATTGACAAAATTTAATTATAAGAAGTACGTAGTTAATTTGGATTTTCTGATCTTTTTCATTAGTTCTGTATTTATAATATGGAATAAACTAGTGTCTCTGAAACCAGAGCGAAGATATAAAATATAACAGAATGCAAGTGCTAAAAAATTTCCAAGAAATACATGGTATATTACGTACTTGCCATTAAGGAGTTGATAGCAATATAGTTTATAGACACTCAAGTAGAAAATCTTAATAACCATCTGTATCCATCTGTATCTCTGTTCTGCCAGAAGAGACAGCAAAGAGAGCATCAGAGATATTTAATTTTAGAAACTCAGGTGTTCTTCTTACTATGACATCCAAAGATTTGAGAAATTATAGCTGTCTTTGAGTTCAGAGAACATAATACAAAGCTTAATTAGCCGACTTCAGTTTCACCATGACAATGTTACAAGTAATCATTTTATATACTGTCTAATTCACAGAGAGTGAACAAATAAGTTGAAGAAAAATTAAAGTTCACATCTGACATTGCAGTATAAATTTCAAATGGACTGTCTGATTAAAACACTGCAGTATAAAATTTGTAAATTAAGTCTTTTGAAGGTTCCTCAGAGAAGGAAGAAGGTAGGTTTGAACTCACTCTGGCAGAATATAATAACCTTTGTATAGTTGCTATTTTGTAACCAAACAAATAAAATGCACCTGAGAGAGGAAAAGCTGGAGAAGATCTGAAAATAAGCAGTAGTTGTGATACACAGAAATTGCATTGTACTGATTTTGATGGCAACAAAATATTTTTTCCAATATTTCAGGGCACAAAAATCCTAGCTAAAATTTATAAAAACTATAATTTGTGAATATTAAATGTCTTGTAAATAAATCACATTTTTTTCTGACAAAACTTGTGTCATATTCTGATATTTTCATTTATATAGTGCACTGTAAAATTTGAAAACAGTGAACAGTGAAGAACTAATAACAAAATATTTATTAGGAACCTCCACTTGTCTGCTTGTGTTAATTCTTTATTTTCGTAGGCTCTGAAGATGAAGACGCTGAAGTAAACCCTTATTTCTATAAAAGAGATAAACAGAACATTGCCTTGATTATTCTCATTATCATCATCAATATAATGGTGTTCATTTCCTTTCATTTTTATCTTCAAAATAAAATTATTAAATTATTAAAATGGACAAAATACAAAACACAATTTTGTCTACTAAAGTTCTTATCACAGATAAGAACAAAAGAGTATGTAACAAAAGAGAAAAATAAACTATATTTACTGTACTGTAATTTTGATATCTTCTTTAATCTTAGACAGCAAAACATTGTTTTGTGATTGCAAGTGAAATTTCAGCAATTAAAGATAAATGACAAAACAAACAAACAAAGAGAAGCAACTACAAGCCACAAAAATCAATCTACAGCCTGAAATAATTTGAGTGCAATTCTTCGTCTCATTCTTCCAGAAATCTTTACATATTTCTTTGCTTCAATTTCTCACAACACATATTTAACCCCTAGGTTGGTTTTCAATATAATCAGAATTAAAGTAACAAATTAGGCAGGAAGATGGGAAAAGTTTATATAATCTCAACTGTTAAACTAAATGATGCAATGGAAAAAAGCAGGATAGCTACTATCTAAGATAAAATGTAGTGGTTATGGAAAACAGTATTGCACATATTATACTAGGCAAACAAGAGGAGTGATTTAATTGATAGTCAGCTTATTTACATGATCCTTAAAGGTCTGAATGCAAAATAAAATAAATAAATACAAGTAATATTAGTATTGTGACAGTTCAATGTTGAATAATAGAATTAAATTGAGAATAGACTGCTTTTGTTTTGTTTTGTTTTCTAAACCAGTGCTGCTGTTACATAGCCCTAATTAAAAAAAAAACAATACGTGGAATACAAGCACATAAATGGTTGAGGCAGTTTCAGCTCTATTTACCAGCACAAGAAGGAAATACTATTTCAGTATTAAAGGATGATTGCTGGCCATTGCCCAAAACATTTTCAAAGGAATTTCAGGCATTGTTAATTTCTCTGGAAACTTAAAATTACTATAGTTTTCACTTCCATGGAAGAAGGATTATAACTGTTTTCCTTTCTGACCTGGCCAGATTATAGTATGAATGGTTAGAACCTGTCCATTTGGATGCTCCTCTTTATATATCATTTTTCCTTAATCTCTCCTTAGAAGTTAAATCACACAATCAGGATTTAGGGGAGAGGAGACAAAAATGTGCGGAAACTTTTTGAGTTTTTTTGTGGGGACTCAGTCTATGCTGAGTTAAAGGGGGTTATCAGATTTTACTTTAGTTTCACAAACATTACAGTGAGAATTGGCAAGCAAATTTGGAGCACAAGGGTGACAGTTTATATGATGATTTTGCAAGTCTGATAGGTATGCGCAAAATGAAATGTTTTAGGGTTAACAAGGCTAATGATGTAGATGAAAATGTAAAATTGACGGGTTGTAAATTCTATTGGAACACATAGACTTTTCAATATTGAGCAGCGTCTAATATTGAAGATAAGAGGATAAGCACAAGTGAGTAGAATTACTGTAACACTTTAAAAAGCAGACAAGAAAAATACATTAATTTCTTTCCCAGCATAAATTTCAAACTAATATGTAGTATAAAATTTACAATTCTTTCTTCAGTATTTGTAAAGTATAAGTTGGTATTTTGAGAAATGTTAATTTAGGTGATTCATAAAATTCTTTCTGTTTAGTGTATGGGTTTTTTTTCTTTCTTTTTTTTTTTTTTTTTTTTTTTTTGCAACAATAAAGTTTTAATTAACTTGGGATTGTGCTTTGAATATTTAATTTTTCTAATTTTATTTCACTGTGAATTATGATTTTTGAAATGACATTAATTTGGCATTATTTTGGAAATTCAGGCAAAATAATTTAGTCTTTTCAGTGTTTTAGCATGTTCTATGCCTTATATACATAGAATATACTACTATGCCTTATATACATATATATATATATATATATATATTTAGAGGAGCCTTTGAATTCTTTCAGTTTTTTTTGTTTTGCTTTGTGGTGTTTTTTGTTTTTTTCTTTTTTAATGAAATATTTCTTTAAATAGTTTATGACATTTTGATTTTGTAATGCTTTTAAGTAAAGAACACATAACTTGCTTAGCAATTGAACTAACAAGAGTTCTGACTATCTGCAAATCATGGACTGAGCATTTTACATACTAAAACTGTGATATAAACATGTATGTTGTGATTAACCTGACCTTATTTAAATGTTCACAAAAAGAGATTTACTGAACATCAGGACCTTTATGATTTACGTTATTTATTTATTTATTTATTTATTTATTTATTTATTTATTTATTTATTTATTTTCTGTAAAGTGTATACGTGATCATTTTTTAATATAATTTCTAGGGATACCATGGTATAAACAAAGAGATGCCTTTATCTTCAAGCAAATATTTTAATTTAATTCAATGATGAATCCAAAAGTTTTGCTCCTGCATTTACAAGCAAAACATCAAATATCAGATGTCTTATTCTTTCCACGTTCAGTAGAAAAGGTGTGATCTATATAGAATTTTCTTTTTCCCGTTTCACACTGCTCATAAAATGGTAGAACAGTGTCCTTAATTCTCTTGAAAATATTATTATTCCACAGTGGAAACTCATGTTAATGTAGGCATCCAAGAATGACTCAGCTGCTTCCCAGCTACCAATGGAATAATTGAGGCAGCCTATTTACAGTTCTAAATAAAATCACTTAAATTTGCCTTCCTTCTCTTGAGAACTCACATTTGCAGGAGAACTCTACGCTGATGTGATAGGAAACAAAACAAGACAAAAAATCAAATCAAAACAACACCAACAAAAATAGTATTAGCACTTTACTATTTGTAGTTTTTTTTTTTTCTTAAAAGATAAACAAGCAGTAATCAAAAAAAAAAAAAAATAGCAAAATATCATTCGTACTGCAACTTGTTATTGAATTTAAACATGAATGAAGTAAAATGCTATACAGTAAGAACATCTAGACTTTTTTTTTTTTCATACATTTTTTCAGCTGGGATGGAATTGTTTTCTTCAGAATGTCTGGTATGATACCATGGTTTCAGTTCTAAGAGAGAAACAATTCTGATTGCATGCTGATGTTTTTAGCTGCAGATAAGTCAAGCTACCATTTTCTCCGATTATCACCCCCGTCCCACTCCGAAGGGAGGTGAGTGAACAATGTTCAGCCTCCTTCAGGGTTCAACCACACCATGCATTCACTGAGAAATACATTTTTTCAAGACTATGTCTGACTGGGATGAATATTCTTTTTTTTTTTTTTTTGCAATTTTAGATAGTCAGATACAGTTTTACTTTGATCAGATGTGAAAAAAAAATAAATAGCTATTTATTTGGTATTTAATTTGAATTGTCTTAGCTCTTTGCAATCATAAAAATATGATTTAGATTATTTATTTGTAGCTTTCATGTTTTTTCTTTTATTATATAGCTACCCAGATATTTTATTTATTTATTTATTTATTTATAATTACTTTTCTCTATTAGATGTTTGATGCAGTATTTGTTTTTCTTCTTCAGAGTGTTTATCTTTTGGACAGAATATGGGAATACTGCAAAGTTAATGTTATTTAACTCATAACCCACCAATATCCCATTTTGTTGCCGTGTGAAAAATTGCAGTGGCAGACACAATGGTATCCTACATGGAAGTACTGATGAAGCAAAAATGTGTCATTCAGCTCCTCTGTGCTGTAAAAATGACACCCACTGACATTAACTGATACTTGCTGAATGTTTACAGAGACCAAACAGTGGATATGAGCACAGGAAGGTGATGGGTGGTATGTTTCAGCATTGCTCTTTGTATTAGCTGTTGTTTACATGGAATGCATTACTTTCAGAGAAACCTACAGTTGTGCAGTCCAAGACAATTCCTCTTTAATCAGTGCAGCCCAGGGAAGCCAAAATGTTGGACATTCATGATTTATGACATCATAATTTGATTATATACACCAGGAGGAGAAAAAAAGAAAAAAAAAGAAAAAAAAAAGTCAATCTGAGCAGAAATCTTTTCTCACAGTGTTGGCTAACAACTCCTCACTATTTCCCACCATCCCTCCCACTTCAACCTTCCAAACTAGTCTTTTAAGCACAAATTGTTACATCTCAGGGTAATATGTTGTTTCTTATTATTATTTTACATGTTACAATAAGTGTGATTTGTTGTTTACATAGGAATTAGGTTATCTCACAGACCTTAGCAATTAGCTTGCAAAAGCCTTGTGAACACCAGTGTAGGACAGTCTCTTGTCAACAGATTTTAGACAGAGTTCATGATGATAGATAGATAAATAAAAAGACAGGCAGACTCTTCACTGTTCTGAAAAGAGTGATTAAAGACATTATCATAATTAGAAAATATCTTACCTTTCTCTTTTTTCTTATCTATGCATGGTGTTTCTGTGCAGATATTTCTAGTTAACAAAGAAAAAAAACTGTATATTTTCCATGCATAAATGTTTTTTATTGTTTTGTACAGTGATCATTTTGCAGTCATTTCTACTTATATGTGTATCTATTTATCCACCTACTTCTGAACTGCAAATATTACTTACTGCATAACTATTTTCTTTTCTTTTCTTCTTTTTTTTTTTTTTTTTTTTTTCATTTTCTTTGAATGGATTTAAAGATTCTACCCTACAAACTCTTATTGTTAAGGAAACAGCAAATGTTCCTATGCAATGGATATTTAAAAACAGTTTAGTCTTCTTTAAGTACTGTGTGTTTTACTCATTCAAACAGAAAATAATAAGCACTCAACAATCCCTTAATTCTCAGAACTGAAACACTTTTCTCATTTCTGTCTGATTGTCTATCTATTGTCATGAAAGACAGTAGTGTGATAGTAAAAATATATATATATATTTATAACGTGAAGGATTTTCCACTTTTTTCCTCAAGCCTCATCTTTCCTAATAATTATTGTATCAATTATATTGTTTCTAAATCTCTCTTTTTCATTGCTATTTCTTGTGTTTAGTAACCTTCTGCTGTTTGATTAACTATTCTCCCTCCTACCTCCTTTCTTCATACTTTGTTAACTTTCATCCCTGTGTGAACATAAGGACAATATTTCATCAGTTTCTAAATCTGCACTTACAAGCTCTTCATGCATAGTCATGTGATACGCCGTATTAAGGTAACTGTTTAATGATAGGTTAATAAAAACACTCTCTAGTCTGAGTATTTATTATCCAAGCAAACACTTTCCTTCGAAGTCTGAGAAAGAAATACATTCTTCTTCTTTATGAATTCAGTTGCTGTTTATATTGTATGCTTTTCTGCATGCATTTGACAACTTATTCTAGAATTTGTTTATATGATTAATAGCCAGCCCTAGAGACAGAGCACTTACTGCCACCCTTTTATAGCCTGCTCACATAAGAACTCTTCAGTGGCTCTGTTCTTCAGAGTAATGTCATCGATATCTCTACAAATTATGAAATATAACAAACAACTTGAAGGAAGAAAGAAAAATCTAAATGAAAAACAATAGTTAGAGGAAAGTATTTGCTGTTGTATAAACATTCTTACTTTATAGAAACTTCAGACTACTAATGATAGTTAAGCATTGTAAGGATCTTATTTCCTTCAGAAAAGTAAAAAATTATAGATCACTAGGTTTCTCAGTACAGAACTGTCTGTTGTCATTTGCTATTCATGACAGCAATAGATCTGGGATGTGCCGTTTGTGGATCTATATATGTATAGCCGAGAATGGGGGAAAACCATCTATGATCCTGATGTTGTCAAATTTAATTTCTCCCTTTCTTTTCCATTGACAGCCCAGTGAAATGATCAGTGAAAATCACCCTTCACACAGGAATGGCAGTTCTCCTCAGGAATTCTCCCTTGGCTCTACCTGCTGCTAATTATTGCTTCTCAGGGAAGTATTGCAATACAGATAATGCTTCTACCAAAACCTTCATACCATGATGGCAAGACATGTGAATTGTTTGGGTTCAGAATACTCTTAAAATTCAGAATATGCTGTTTTATCATTATCCATGCTACTGTTTAATATTCATCCCTTTTGTCAGCCTTTTTTCTTTACTCAGAGGGTGGTGAGGTGCTGGCATAGCTGCCCAGAGAAGCTGTGGTACCCCATCCCTGGAGGTGCTCAAAACCAGTTTGGATGGGGCCCTGGGCAGCCTAAGCTGATGGGGGGCAGCCCTGCCCATGGTAGGGGGATTGGAACTGGAGGTCTTAAAAGGCCTATTCCAACCCAAACCATTCTATGATTCTCTGTGTGAATACATGTATATTCATTTAAGATGTCCTAAGAAGTATGAAAATGCTGTTGCTGTAGAATAGCTAATACAAAATAATTTGTTATTGATAACTTGTTCATAGCCATAACCTCACTTACCTGTTCCAGAAATATAATCACATCTATCTTCTTATTATTCTAATTATTCTATTGTATTTGAAGTTCTACAACCATTGGGACATACTTGAGTACTCTTGTATAATATTTCATTCTCTGAACAAAGCCAGTGGTTTTACTCTGAAGGCTCTCAAGGATTTCAATGAGCTGTGAAATTAAGCTTTACCCTGGTACTCTTTTCAATCCAAGTTTCATCATGGACATTTGTACAGCTGTTTTGTTGTATGAATGTTTGCACAAGAGCTTTTAATTCACCTGAATCCCTGATATTCATACGTGAATGATCATATTCATAACCCCACCACATAACATGAAATTTCATAACATGAAATTATTAGTGAAGCTTTACAAAGCCAAGTTGCATGAAGGAATGAAGGACAGACTACACTTATGACTAACCTAAATTTTGAGGTTCCCCTTAAGTTCTCATGTTTCACCAATTTTTATTTAGAAACTGTGAATTTCTGGTGGCCTAGTTGTGACTTTAATGTTTCCCGGTAACAGTGCTGTATTTGAAGGCCATGGACTGGCACTGCAGCACTTTGTGACATTTGCTTTCAGGGTCCTAAAAAGTCAAGCAGGGGAAAGCAATGTTAACCTCTTTCAAGACATACTGGAGTAAAACCCAGTAACAGCAACAATGAAAAAATCTGGGAGGGGGAAGAGGAAAGAGTAGTAGATTGTGATAATGACAAGGAAAAAAACAAACAAACAAGAAAGAAATCTCTGTAATATTAGAGTCACTCTTCTCTATATTCTCCAATATCTATTAGTTACAGCTGTTTTGCTCAAGGTCTGCCTGTACTTTATACTTAGGGAGGATGTTGAGTTACTGAATTACAATAACTAAACAGCCCTCTGTAAACAAATAGGAAGCAGTTTCACATTCACAAAACATGATCCTCTTGGGAAACTTCAACCACCCCAGTATCTGTTGATGGGACAATACAGCAGCGTGCCAGAAATCAAAGAGGTTCCTGGAATGTGTTGATGATAGCTTCCTCTTCCAAGTAGTACAGGAACCCATGAGGAAAGGTGCTGTTCTGGACCTTGTTCTCACCAACCAAAAGGTGTGCAATGTGAAGCTCAAGTGTAGCCTTGGCTGTAGTGACCATGAAATGGTGGAGTTTAAAATCCAGAGAGTATCAAAGGGATTGCACTGCAAGCTTGCTACTCTGGATTCAGGAGAGCAGACTTTGAACTCTTCACAGAACTGCTTGGCAGGTTGACATGGGAGTAAAGAGAGGTTCAAGGTAGCTGGTCAGTATACAAGGACCATCTCCTCCAAGTCCAGACACAGTGCATCCTGAGAAGAAGGAAGGTGGGCAAGAATGCCAGGAGGCCTCTGAGGATCAACAAGGTGCTCCTGGACTTACTTAAGCTCAGAAAGAATGTCTACAGGGAGTGGAAGCGGGAAGAGATTACCTGGGTGGACTACAAAGAAATTGTCCAAGCAGCCAGGGGTCAGGTTAGGAAAGCTGAAAGACAGATAGAATTAAAGCTAGACAGAGACATGAAGGGGAACAAGAAGAAATTCTATAGGTATATCAGTGATAAAAAGAAGGTTGGGGAGGATGCGAACCCCCTCTGGAAGGAAACTGGAGGAAGGAAACCCCTCTGGTCACAAGGGATACGGAGAAGGCTCAATCACTTCTTTGCCTCAGTGTTCACTGGTAAAGGCTCTAGCCACACTGCCCAAGTTGCAGATAGCAATGGTAAGAAATTGGAGAAGGTAGATCTACCTGCTGTAAGTGAAGATCATATTTGAGACCACCTAAAGAACCTGATGGTGCACAAGTCCATGGGAACTGATGACATCCATCTCCAGGTTCTGAGTTGTCTGGGTCAATCTCAAAGACAGATTAGGGTTGGGTGGAGAATGACTTGAAAACAGCCCTGAGGAAAAGGATATGGGAGTGCTGATTGATGAGGTATTCAACATGAGAAAACAATGTGTGCTTGCACTTGAGATGCCAACCATATCCTAGGTTGTATCTAGGGAAGTATGACCAGCAGGTTGAGGGAGGTGATTCTGCTGTTCTACTCTACATTCATGAGATGTAACCTGGATTACTGTGTCCAATTCTGGAGTCCCCAGCACAAGAAGGACATGAAGAATAGATTTGTTGGAGCAGGTCCAGAGGAGGGCCACAAAGATGATCACAGGGCTGGAGCACCTCCCCTACAAGATCAGGCTGAGAGAGCTGAGGCTGTTCAGCCTGGAGAAGAGAAGGCTCCTTATAGCAGTCCCTATGGGCACCTTATAGCGGTCTTCCAGTACCTGAAATGGGGGCCTACAGGAAAGCTGGGGAGGGACTTTTTATAAGGGCAGGTAGTGACAGGATGAGGGGAAATGGCTTTAAAATGGAAGAGGGCAGATTTAGACTAGATATCAGGAAGAAATTCTTCACTGTGAGTTTGGTGAGACAACTGGAACAGGTTGCCCAGAGAGGTTGTGGATGCCCTCTCACTGGAAGCATTAAAGCCAGGCTGGATGGGGCTGTGAGCAACCTGATCTAGTGGGAAGTGTCTTTGCCCATAGCAGGGGGTTTGTAACTAGATGATCTTAAAGGTACCTTCCAACCCAAACAATTCTATGATTCTATGATTCTTCAGCCAAAAGATAGACTTACCATGTGACTAAACTGCAGCATGCCTGAGAAGGCACAGTATGATAATAAATCTCTCTCAGTCCATGTTGTGTATATTAGAAACCCTGCAATCTAATGATAAAACATATGAAATCAGAACTGATCCAGAGGGAAAATGAACACGAAGATAATAAGGAGCACCTATAATAAATAGACACTTTGATCAACCAGCTCAGAGATGGTGCTCTTTGAATGACCTATCTTTTTTTAAAGCTGAGGTTCTTCATGACAGTGAGCTAAAGAAAATCTAAGATATAAGCACTTTCTCTTGCAAATTTGGGTAAAGACAGATTTCAGTAGACAGAGGTTTTGTCATAGATCTGGCTTACTCTTTATATTTTTTAGCATATTTGCCTGAACAATGATTAGGATAACATATGAAGGTTGATGAAAAACGTATATAGGTTTCTTCCAGATAACATTTGCCTCATTTGAGCCAGAATTACCTCCAACACAAACTGTAAAGCTCTTCAGAACCAGGTCAGCAGAGGTGATATTAATCCTGACAGAAGTGGATATTCTCATCACCATGGCTAAAAGAATATTTTTTATGAGAACTCAATGATCCTTTTCTAACATCTTTGCAGCCTATAACAAAGATTGAACCTGAATAGAACATGGTTTTACTGTATGTGCTCATTTTAATACCTTTTCTCTCTTTGTTTCAAATTCAGTGCTCTGTGTTGCAAATGTTATACCACCTGGTATGACACAGGATACAAGTACTGCTAACCTCAAAATTGTACTAGAACACTACCTGCCTAGTGACTTCAGATGTTTTATGTGTTTTTCTTTCTTTCTTTCTTTATTTTATTTTATTGTATGACATTGTATTCAAAAAATATTGCAGCAAATATATCTTCTTTAAATATTCATCTTTTTAATGTGACGATTTTCCCTGTTGCAGTTAAAATAAAATAATTTAAAAAAATATTGCCTGAAATATCAGTTTATTATAAACTAGAGAAGCTTGGCCTGAAATGATGAGAAAGTGACATATCTGTTGTGCATACACTGGTCCCCACAATCCGAAGAGCCAAATTGTCATTATGATCCATTGTTGTGTTTCACTCCTGAATACTTATTTGAAGATGTGATCCTTGAATATTTGTTCATCTGCCTATCTATACACAAACATTATAAGTTATTTGAGGGCATTTTTTACAACTGTTAAATTTAATTAAATGCACTCAGAACATGAGGAGATAACACATGCATGTCACTTGTCCTAAAATACTCTCTGGCTTTTCATAGCGGCATATGTGGCTACAGTAGGTATTAGCAACACTGCCAGCCTGACACCTGCACTAAGCAACAAACTCACCCTAATGTAATTTAATAAGATGTCTTTTGTTATTAAACCAAGAATTGTATGTTTTCAACTGAGGTGGAAAATAGGTCCCTGAGGTTATTCTCCCTTATTTCATCTGCAGTTATTTTTAGGAGGCTTTAATATTTAAAAGTCTATTGCTAATTTCAGCATTGCTCACAGAAACCTGCTTTATAGTTTTATTCCCAAATTATCCCTTGAAGGCAAGTGCTCTAAATAATTTCTCTGTTCTGTTCCTCAACACTTGCCAAGGTCATTATCTAGCTTTCCCACAATTCCTTTATTTTTACTTTGATTGTGAGTGGTAACTAAGAAACAGTTATGAGATGCAATCACAGGCTGTGGCAGTCTTATCAAAAGCTGAAGACAGTCCCAGAGCACTCTGATGAAGCTAGTGGCTCAGCTGCTCAGCTGCTCTTCCTTCCTTAATACTTCATTTATCTTTCGATTTGGTCAACCAACAGAGCAACAACAAGAGCAAACATAATGCAGGCGCTATGAAGCAGACATGACAGTCAAAGAGAAAGGAGGCTCCAGAAAGCCAGCTGGCTGCAGACAATTATAAAATTTCAGCATTTAAATTCTAACTGGCAATAATTAATTCCTGCTTTCCCACACTCTTCTTCGCTTGTTTCTCACATTGTCACAAGTATAGCATAATTTTTAAAAATTTAATTAATTATCAATGTTTGTTTTTTTTTTTTCTTGATATGAGGCAATAGTTTCAAGATCAAAGTAACTGTAATGCAAATTTGTCATTTTATGCAGCCCTATTATTGAAAAATGAAATTGTAGTATCACAAATTGCTTATTTGTGAAAGTCACAGATTTACGTGTTTTAAATATATGATAAAAAATAAATAAAGAAGAAAAAAAAGAAAAAAAGAAAAAGAAGGTGGATGTGTAAATACAGACAACTAGTTATACTGTGAAATGTAATCTTAAATTCCTACGTGCAATTTAGGTCCGTAAGTTTACAAACCAACTGAAGACTACAGTTATTTAAGTTCATATAGTAATTATATGACAACAGAATCTTTAGCAGAATGCAGCATGCACATCTTGACATTACTCAGCCCCTCTGACTTTGAAGTAATATTGTTTTTTCTAACACTAGGCATTTGGCCTCTGCAGATTGACAAGCTGAAAATTAAAATGCTTTACAAGCTCATGACATTTCTGGGTGAAACCTGGTCTCAGTAAAAAAAGAAAAAAAAAAAAAGGATTGTTTACTTACACTTTCCACTTCAAGCCACTTCAAGGAGAGTTAAAAAAAAAGAAAAAAAAAACAAAAAAACCACATAATAATAAAATAAGAAGGAGGACAAAAGGAAGAGAGAGGGGAAAAAAAAAAAAAAAAAAGAATGAAGGAATGGAGAAAAGAATGAAAGAAAAATGGAAAAAAATAAAACAGAAACATCAGGCTTCGAAAGCCTCGATGTTGACAAGAAATGCATTGATTTCTCCTATCTTTCTTGTGAATAAGTTATGTATGTACACTACTTTAAATTCAAAAGATACATCTCTGCTAGTGAATTAAATAGAGCCTGGCAATATTGCTAGGATGGAATATAAATGTGCATATTGTTAAATTTTTAAGGTAGTGCCTCAAATAGTTTTTATCTGAATTTATTAGCATGCTCCTGAGCACAGTCCAATGTTTACTGTGGTAAACATCTCCACCTTCCAGTAAGCATTTTGCATGAGATCACCTTTTTCTGGAGATGAGAGATTTTTGTAGTATGAAAGCAATTTTTATATGTTTGTTTACTCGAGTGCTAGGGAATAATCCTAGCTACTTTTAATTTGCTTAGATAAACACAAAAACACTACATTACTTTTTATGTAAAATGCAATTACATTACATAAAGAGTAAGCACTGTATACTGTAAGATTATATTCAGTCTTTATACCTTGGAAGATGTGTTCCTTTCCATATTGGAAACATAAACTCATCAACATAGTCGTGGTTTCTTTTTTTTTGTTTGTTTGTTGCATTTATTTTCAACTGATGATAAACATGAAATAACTTAGAACTAATCATATGGTTTACTAGCCTATAGTCATACATTAACCATGTAACAGGACATTTCATTTTGACACCTCATATTCAATATCTCTATCAATCTAGTTTCATTTTCTATGCTTTTTTGAGAATATGAGGACTTTAAAAAGTACTAAATCTGTATTTCAAGAAAGACATTTACATTTTCTTTGAGACACATTTAGAAATTAAAACTACTGATAAGAGAACAAAAAACAGAAAACTCTTTTATGAAGAACAGGGCTCATAAAATTATTTCGTAAAGCCTCAGCCTGTAGTAAGATCTTTCCCTTTCTGATCTTGTATCATTTCATTTTCTCACACATATATAGAATTGTTTGGGCCAGAATAGACCAGAATGAATATATAGTTCCAAACTGCTGCTTTGTTCAGGGACACCTTCCACTAGAACAGATTTCTCGAAGTGCCATGCAATCTGATGTTGAAGACATCGAGGGATTTGGCCTCACCACTCTCAGAATAAAAAATTTCTTAGAATCATAGAATTGTTTGGGTTGGAAGGTGCCTTTACGATCATCATCTAGTTACAACAGCTCCTTGTCCTTCTCCTGATCAGAACTGGACACAGTAATCTGGGTGAAGTCTCATGAATGTAGAGTAGAACAGCAGAATCACCTCCCTTGACCGGCTACTAACACTACTTCCTTAGATCTGGCTTTCATTTTTTTAGTTTTCTCAGTAAACCTTAAGTAATCTTGAAGTCTTTCTTAATGAAAATCTCACATAATTTTTTGATTCAAATACTTATATGATTGTTTCATATGCTCAGTTTCCTAAAGAATACCAGATGATAAGTTGAATATAGAAATCTTCAACAAAGGCATATATATAGGCTGGAGGAAGTGCAATAATTCACCATTCATTTCACTTTAACTCACAAAATGGTATCATACACCAAAGAAAATTTTTAGAAAAGTGCAGAAACAGAACTCCATATGCCAGAGGACTTCTATACATTTCAGCTGAATCATTCCATCTATTTCACAGATAAACATATTTGCATTTTCTCAGCTGTGGTATGTGAAAAAAGATTTTACAGCATTCCTCATAGTACTTTTTGAAACATTGCCCTCTTAGTGAAGGAATCTTCATCTACTTTTTATTGGGTACATGGAAATGATTTTGCCTCTTTTATGCTTATGAAGAACTGTGTATGTTATATCTCTGAATGCTATTAACATTTCTTTGTAGATTTTGGTTATACTATTTTTCCCCTAAAAATTATGATATTTCTGATGTCCACTTGACATGTTCAAATCAGATAAAAAAATTAGAAAACAGGTTGTGCTTTCTGCTTCAGAATGTACTTTCTGCTGCATGACCCAGACTCACTATCACTATTGCATAGGTTCAGTCTTTAACTCCATTACTAGTAATTCAGTAAATTTTCAAATGCCACAGTGGCTGTATCAGGAAGAGAAAAACAGTACTCCTTCAACTCTGATAATTCCATCATGTCATTGAAATACCATTCACCCAAGATGTGCTTGTGCTTATGCCATATCTGCAGCTGGAGCAAAATACTTAGCCTTTAATGCCTCAAAGGCATTAGTCTGCACTGAACAATATTAATGGACAGTTTTCACTAAGGATTTATTTCATGGGAAGTGTTGAGTTTTCTTTCTGATATACTGTATTCTGAAACAATAATGCCTCCCATTTCTGTGCTAGGGCAACCCATGTCCTATTCATGTACCCGTGTCCATCTCCCATCTGAATAGCTCTGGTGAGAGCCACTGAAAGAATAGCTTGCTTTTAATGTCCCATAATAGCATAAACTAGCACCTAACACAAAACCCCATTCTCTATTGATAGTATAACCAGAAAACTGTTTCAATACATGATTCAAATTTTTGCCTGAAGCAAGAAGGAATCATGATTTGGGATTTCGCAAAAGCAGTGAACAAGAATACAAGACCATAACTGAGGAATCTGTGGTAAACTGCAAAATCAGTTTGACTGAGAGTCACTTCATTTATAAAATCCTCAGTGAATATGTGGAAAAAGATGAAATTAAGAATATACACAATCCTGTTTTATGAAGAGCTGGACTGTTTACTCTGGGCAGCTCTGCCAGTGCCAATGCCTTTAAGAAACATGCCCTTATTCCCAGAACAAAATAGATCCAATACAAAACTATTTGAAAATTTTCACCTCTTCTTTAGCAATGAAAATTCATCTTGCATAAAATACAAGCCACATCATAAGATTTCTTTGTTGGCTTTCTCCACATGTAATAGAGCAAAGAGAATCACAGGAAAGAAACAAATAATAATTATGATGATACTTGCAATTTACATAGCATACAAAATTCTGAAGTGCTAATGAATTACAAGTATTGCAGCAGAAAGCCTGAGAAGTTTTACCAGAAAATACCTGACAAGTATGTTGTGAAATTAGCATGTACCATCTTCACAACATGGTTAGAGAGTTTTGGTTTTTTTTTTTCATTCATTTTTTGAGGAGTAATAAAATTGAGTTGTCTTTCCTTAGGATTTTCATGGAACTTTTATCTATATTCCTCCTAACACACTCTTTAGACATCTTTTCTAGACTTTTTCCAGTATATTACACAAAAATAGTTATCTTTTATAGCCAGAAAATTTTCAATACAAGGGCTGAGTAAATCACTTTCCTAAAATAGGATCTGCAGCAGAATTTAATTAGAATCCAGTCTGAAAGTAAATCTCTCTGCTGTCTTATTTCTTCAGTAAAAGAATAATATATGAAAGCATAGTAGGGAAATATGGAGATTCAAGTTGCAAAGTACGTTTTCCTAAGGAGTTTTCTTGTATTAAAGATAGGATCTATCATAAATAAAATCTGACTGATGTTAAAATTGTTACATGTATTAAAGTTTTAAAGGAAGATGTTATCAAATGTTATATATAAATGATAAGAACCTGGATTGTTCCCTGAAAGAACAAAACTTTCCCCCCTTTTTTTTTTTAATAGTAATTTTTGAGATAGTATAGTATAATACTGAAAATTACATTATATATTTCATAGATATTCAAGTGCAGAACACTGAAGCCCATTTGTTTATTATCACCAAGTAGCTGTGGAGTGGAGTAGGAATCAGATATTTAATCTCTTGATCTCTGTGGGTTGTTTTTTTTTCCACAATTTACAAGGCAGAAGTGAAATCTGCACCTTCATTTGCCATGCTAGAAGTCAACAAGCAAATAAAAACCACAAAATAAACAAATGAAACCCTTCAAATAGCTATTTACACATTTTCAATAGTATGCCTCTAAATTTTCTTTTCTAAATGAATACCAGACATCACCTTTTCTGAGATGGCCTAATCAATAAACAGACACCTAATATATATCTACCATTACCACAATGGCTTCTGACTTTTGCTGGACCCTTCCATTCTCTCATACCCTCTTCCCAGGCTTTCGAGAGTGTTCTGTTCTGAGGGCAAGGATGTAATCTCTTTGGACAACCAATTTCCAACATATTCATACCAATTACAGAAGGAGATAGCTCTTTTGCATTTTATCCATGTTATATTCTTCACTGAATATACACATTTGGTAAGAGTGTCCACTGTACATTGCCCAATTCATTTTAATATCTTGTCATTACTTTTGTTTTACTTTACTTCCTCTATTTCACTTCTCATCTTCCAAATCTTTCTAGTTGTATACATATGCAAGGAAATACATACATAGACACAAACTCAGGTAGATGCACATGTATATGCACGTGCACGTGCACATGCACATATACAGCTCCTTCTGTTCAGTTTGGTCTTTTTGAAAAGAATTATAATTATGAGATTATGACAATGCACTTATGTAGTGTTCTTCGCACTTGTCCATCCCATTCAGCTGCTCTGGCTTTAAAGTGCGAGGAAAAATACCATGTTTTGCCTTTCCACAAGTGCCACTTGGAGCACAAAAGAGCTGAGTGTACCCTATAGGTTCCTCCTCACAATTGTTGTGTGAATGTACTGCAGGGTAAAATCATGCTGTGAGCCATCTATTCATCTCTTGAAAAGCAGAAAATCAGAAGGAAGAACAGATCTAGTGGCTTATTTGAATATTTCTCCAATGGCTGGAAAACTAGTTCGGGAGATGTACATCTATCTGGAATGTGGTGGAATTAAGGAAACAGAGTGTAGAATATATGACAGTGCCAGAGAAATTATCACTCTTGTTAAAGGTAAAAAATAATTGTTAGAGAAGGTTCTCACTGTGTGCAGACCTTGTGATACAACTCTAAAAAACATTTCCAGAGAGGTTTTGAGGTAACCTAGATATTCAATTATCACAACTTTTGACAGAGTTATGTTTAGCAATTGTGGTATATTTTGTTATCTGAAAATAGATAGAAGTATCTATTTTCCAGTCACTCTCTAAACAAAATTTTACTAATAAAAAAATAAAATTTGATGTGTTCATATTGAACAGCAGCAATTTGTGTAGAGAATATCTGCATTCCTATTAAAAAAAAAAAAAAAAAAAAAAAAAAAGTATGTTTTCCTCTGACTTTTCAGAAGGAAGCCGGGAATTTTTTATATAGATATCTTCAAAATACTTTATTATTAATCTTTTTATGGAACATTGCTGCTTCTAGCGGTCAGAAGTACCTTTTCCCAAAGTACTTCATGTCAAATATTTCTTCTATGACACACACACACACAGCAAAAGGGCAAAATCTAGAATCAGCAAGCTGAAAAGAAACTAGTTGAGAGGATATAAAACAAACAAAATATTACATTTTCAATCAATATTCCTCAATAGTTATTTTTGTTGTTTTTTTGTTTTTTAGGAAGTGTGTCCTACTAAATCAAGACATCTGCTACCCTGAGTCCCAAATGAAATTGTTTAGTAAATCTGTGGGATCTGTGTGATATTTCAGAGAGGAAGAAAAAGAAAAAAAGGAAGAATAAAAGCAGCAAAACGTAATTTCTAAGACATCTTTCGTACTCTATAAGGCAAAATTTTTAATGATATTTGTAAGAGTGGATTTCAAAACATTGTACAAGGGCTGCTCTGAAATTCCAATGGAATCCTGGGGTACACTAAAAGAGTGTGGCCAGCGGGTTGAGGGAAGTGGTACACCCCCTCTACTCTGCCCTGTTGAGGCCTCACATTTGGAGTACTGTGCCCTGTTCTGGGATTCTTAGCTCAAGAAAGACATGGAACTTCCAGGGATTGCAGCACTGATTGATGCACGGACTCAGATGTGAATGATCCAAACTGTTTATTACAAGTTCTCACATCACTTATATACCTTCACAAGTTTTCTTTTTCTAGCTTTCCCATCCACCCCTAAAACTTTCCCATCCACCTTTACATGTCAACAGAGCATTCTACAAAACACTCTTCAACCGTTCATGCAGGCACTTATTCAATCAGAGCTGTGAGACATTCTTTCTTCTAGAGGTGCCCTTGGTTCTCATGCTGTTTATCTTGCTCCACAGCCGCTGCTCTGAACAGTTTTTCTTGTATTCTCACAAGGGATAGTCCAGAGAAGGGACTTAAAGGTGATGAGTGGCCTGGAGCACCTCATGAGGAAAGACAGAGATCTGGGGCTATTCAGCCTGGAGAAGACTCAGGGGGGATCTTATCAATACTTATAAATATCTAAATGATGAAGGTCAAGTGGATGGGACTAGGCTCTTTCTGGTGGTGCACAGTTACAGAACATGAAGCAACGGTCACAAATTGCAAAATGGGAAGTTGCACACAAATATGAGGAAAAACTTATTTACTTTGAGGATTAAAGAGCATTGGAACACTCTGCCCAGAGAGGATATAGAGTCTCCTTCTCTGGAGATATTAAAAACTCTCCTATATGTTTTCCTATGTAACCTATTTAACAGAAGCTATGTTAATGAGGAGGTTGGACTAGGTGACTACCAGAGACCCCTTCCATTCCCTTTGGCTCTCTGTGACCTGGATTCTGTATAACAGTAAGACAATTGAGTCTTAGAAGACTTGATTTTTTTTTGTAAAATGCATGTGGCAGAGAATGAAGGTAGATGGATTTGAAGTCTACAGAGAGCATGGAGAAACTTTAATAACTCTTGTATTAATACTTTATCCAAATTAACAGAAAACCTTGTTAAATCTCCCTCTAGATTTCTCATCTATCCAATGTTAGTCAGAACTTCATGCTTTTCAAATTTAATTTGACATAAATTATTACCAGAATATATATTGGTTTTTAAATATTAATATTTTTACCTTTCAGTATGTATTTGTAATTATATTATTATCATGTTTTTGTAATCAGAATGGAAATACATCAGAAACTTATTTTCACGTTCTGAAGTTAAATCAAAAATGCATAAATATTCTTTAAGGATAAGCATTAAAGCTGTTGATCCCCTCTTAACCAGTATACATAATTCTATATCGAATCTTTTTTTTTCCCAGGAGTTTAAGCATTATTTCTTGTCTTGCTTCAAAAGAAAACATTCAAGAACTTGTTTTCTTTTCTTCTGGCATACTTCAGTGTTTGAAGAGATTTTATTTTTATCCTCCAACTTCTGTTTTCAAAACTAAATCATACAAATTCTATATGTTTCTTGGCATATCTGTAATTCTGTGATTCTGTCTTCAATCTTTACTGCATTATTGCAAGAACAGATTTTTAAAGGAATGGTGTAGCTTCATATATTTCCAGCACACCATACCAAACATGAAATAATTTTTGTGTATGGCATACAATATAATTCATTCAACTGAAAAAAAAAAAAAAAATCAGCAATTATAAAACAATTTTAAAAATGAAAAAAAAAAAGGATTTAATATTGCAGACTACAGGTGTACAACAGTATGATTGCTATAATTTTAAATTATAATAAAATTAAGAATATGATAAATTCTGAGTCTATTACCATTCTCCATTCACTAGTTCACAGATGATGAATGATACTAATTTTAATTTATGTTTACTGTGATTGGCAGTTTTTAACAAGTGAAGAAGTATTCCTCTCTTACTTAACCTCCATTCCTCTGTAACCATTTCCAACCCTGGTACTGAAACAGCAAATTAGACATGTGAACTATGATTGGTGATCTAACTAGCAAACTCTGTAGTTCATATTAGGAAGACTAATATTAACTTTAATACAAATACAGCATGTTCCACTAACCAAGATAGTTTCTGTTTTATTTGAGAAAAAAAAAAAAAAAAAAAAAAAAAAAAAAAAAAAAAAAAAAAAAAAAGTCCTGTGTTATAATCTTCACAAAGAAATTTATTTTTCTGTATTACATGCTTAAGAGAGATATTTCACATCCTATATCTAAATGCCTCCTTAGAAAAAATTCTTTGATTTTTGATGTCAATTTCCTTTGTTTCCACAATTAGGTTTGAAGATTTTACTTTGTCAGCTTTTCCTGATGCAAGAACAAAATTTTCTCTGACTAAAGAAAGCAACAAACATACACTGTAGTCTTTGAAATAAACTTGAGTGCTGACCTTTTCTCATGTCCAAGTAGCACATTTTCTATTGACAGAGGGCAATAATCTGTTAACGTTTTCCTTCATGTAGAAACACTTGCTTCCTGGTGTTGTTCTGAAACATACTCGGGCAAATGCAGATTTATATCAGAAACTGCTGCCTTAAGTTCAGCTGGCTATAATGAAATCCTAGCCAAAATGTGTACAGTGCCACAGAGCATATTATAGCAAATATATCATTGCTAGTGGAAGTTTAAGTCATCTGGGACTATTATCATGGGCATATTCCCTTAGTTTGTGAACTATGAACTTCTGCCATCTGCTAGCCAAATAACAACCTTGACTATTTACTTCTTAACCTCATTTCATGTGCTATAGAAATGCTGAGATCTGCTCAGAAAAGATCAAAAGGAATACATATTTCCAAATTATACCTAGTAAATTCATTAAATGGCTCACATCCAGACTTTGCAGCCAGTAGTTACATACTGTTTATTTCTACTAATTTGCTGATCTAAATTCTTGGCAGTCTTGATCTAAAACAGGTAAAATAAGGAAACAATCCTCTTAAAGTCTTCTTCAAACATTTACTTAATTATGTGGATGCAGCACTAAGGGTCTTGGTTTAGTGATGGGACTTAATAGGTCAGATTGATATTTTGACTTGATCTTAAAGGTCTTTTCTATCTTATGTGAGTCTATAATCTTGTGATTCTATGACTCTTATTATTACCTGAGAGGAGAATTTACTGTGCAAACCTTAAACGGAAAAATGTATTTATTTACCACACCTTAGGAGTATGTCAGTTGTATGCACTATATACTATTCCACTTCAATCCTTCTAACAGCCTGGCAGTAGATTCTGGTGGCTTTATGCTACGAAATCTTTCCTTATTTGCTATAATCCTAATGATGTAAAGGTAAATTTAAATTAATAATAACAAACCGTTTTTACCACATACAAAAAAATTTCCATAGTCTGCTTTTATTTTTCTTTTATTTTTAATGAAACCCAAACTTATTATTTTTTTTCTTTCCTTTGGTTGGTTGATTGGTCGTGTACTATTTATTTTATTTATTATTATTCACTCATGCATAGCCTCTAAACTCACACAGAGGCATTTATGCAAGGAATTGGTGGGATGCAGAGAAGGAAATTATGAAGTCATTTACAGTGTACTGGATGCATATTTTTTTCATTTCAGTATACAATTACATAGTCTCATTTATCTAAAAAGTATAGAATTTTCTATGTATATATAGTGTTATTCTCTTAACCCCTCAGTAGTACCACGTGACTGCTGAGATAAAATGCCAAAGAATTTCATCAGTGCTTGGAAACCTGTGGTAGAACTGTTTGCACATTCTGTTTTTGAGACAGTGCAATATCATCCAAAAATGTTGTTGGCTGAGAAGATTCTAGAAGCCAAGGATTCATCTTCCAATATGTTTTTTTCTTTGTAATTTGATTAGTTTAACTCTAGTTGAATTAAGAAATTATTCATTTCTAATATGACTTCAAAAATTTATAATTCAAATGCAAAAATTAGAGAAGCAGAAGAAAACACTGATAATGCAACTTTGTTCTTTCAGAAGTAAAAATTTCCCACTAGGAAATATAAATGTGGTAATTGGCTCAAATTTTATGGCTAGTTATTATTATTATTATTATTATTATTATTATTATTATTACTATTACTATTACTATTACTATTACTATTACTATTATTATTATTTTAGGAACAGAAGGTTTTCATACATTTTTTAGACCATATATTTCTTTGTAGATTTTCACTGGTTAATGGGGAGTGTCTAGCTAAAGTGCTTAACTTCTCACAGATAGACAAAAAATATCCTCCACCATACAGAGAAATGATAAATTTTCCACAATAAGAAATGAAGGAAGTAGGGATTTTTAAAATTTCAGTCTACATCCTACATACATATACCAACTCCATGAAGCAATTTCAGTTCCCTTGAGTTAAGGTGAACCTACACTGGAAATTCAGACCTCCTTTCTTTTGAGAATAGTGTTCTAATAACTATTGTTTCTTCTGTCAAAATTTTTCATGTAATTTACGTAGATTCTGAGCATATTTACTGAATCTTGCAGTGCATCTTGCCCAGTGTCCCCAGCAGCTCTTCCCTGCAGCATTGCTCCGGGTGCACACTGTCATAGTTTTATGATTTTGGTTATCAGTATTCCACATCATAACATCATGTAATGCACTGGGGGTTTGACTGTGGATGCTCAAGTTCCGGGTGCCTGTCTGGAGGAGAACAACAACTACGTTCCCCAGGGGGCTTTGTGGTCAGCAAGGAGATGGAACTCCTGGCAAGGTCACTTGATGTTCTCTTCTTCGCCTGCTCTTCTTCGCCTGCGCTTCTCCATCTGCTCGTCTCCGTCTGCTTTTCTTCATCGGCTCAACTGGACTGCACTTCTCACCTCAGCGTTGTGGTGAGACCCATCCACCTTTCGCACACACTCTCTCTCTCTCATTATATTTTGCTGATACTATATTTAGTAAATTAGTTTGTTTCACCTCAGATCGTTGCCACTGTTTTCAATTATTTTGGGTCCTGTGTTTCCCTTTTCTGGAGGCGCAGATCTGCAGATCCCTCCACGCTGCTAGTCGTGGAACTGGGCTGAACCAGCCCGTAAACCATTGACACACACCTATCACCAAAACATCAGTGCGCTATTAATGCTGTGTGATCTGAAACCTGGGCATGGGGAAGGCAGTGCTGTGCAGTTGATTACTCCAGAGATGGCAATTAATTTATAGGCATTTTGACACATTGGCTGAACACAATGTTCTGAAGAATATGTAGCCGTGCTTTCTGGTTTGATAATTAAG
Source organism: Phasianus colchicus (assembly GCF_987193195.1). Classification (NCBI taxonomy): domain Eukaryota; kingdom Metazoa; phylum Chordata; class Aves; order Galliformes; family Phasianidae; genus Phasianus; species Phasianus colchicus. The sequence goes on from NC_143436.1 coordinate 128,820,214, forward strand.
TAGGGGAATAGGTTTCATGATTGCCAAAAAAATCATCAGTATACATTTGTCACACCATTTGCAGTTGATATAAGCACATGACCTGCAAATTTTTGAATAAAATGCATAAAGTTGCAATCAGGTATTCAACTCAAAAATCCAATCATGTCTTTTTACCAGATTTTCATAATCCCATAATTACCAGAGAAACAGATCCTTCACTTCACATCCACACCCTAATCATGTCATTGCTTTTTGGCATAACTACACCTGTGAAAATTTGTCAAGGATGAAGTACAGAAAGAGTAAAATTTCATCAAAAATCTCTGATGAAACCTTTCAGAGCTTACAAAGATCTGTAACCACTGCCATCAAACAAGGTTGATGCATTTGTTTCACAATAACAAGGTCACAAATCCAACTAGATTTGTGTATTTGTTTCTCTCCTTTTTATTTTTATATATATTTTAAGAAAAATAAATAAATAAAATGTTTTGTTACTTGTACAGTAATGATATTGTGTATTTCATCAGGGCTAGTCCAAACACAACGTCCCCTGTTTTATTTTGTTGGCCCTTAACATCAGAGTTGGATCTTGGTTATATGGCAGTAGAGGTTGAATGTTCCTGCTATTATTCCTTACATTTTGTTGCCATGTAACAGACGGCAGCAAAAGGGCACTCTGATAAAATTTTATCACACATAGAAAAAGTGTATGCATATTATAGTACTTTCAGTAAGAAAATGTAATGCAGCAGGAACCTGACAATTAGGCAACATAATATAACAGGAGGCATTACTTTTGGAGCAACCCTTGAATATGTGTTTATGTTAATATTAATTGTGAGAACTTTAGGAATATAAATGCTTCCATGTACCAACTACAGAAAAATAGTTTGGCCAAACAGACTTGTTAAATGGTCTATTTTCAAAAAATAGAAGGCTCACCACAAAATAGTGTAATTAGTCAAATAGTTGTGCCAAGTTTCATCTTCACAGCTGACTGTCCAGCTACCTACATGCTATTGCTGACACAAGTGATTGAGAATGACAGTCCAGTGATGCAGTTGAGCAGCAAACTCACCCTGTACTGTGCCACAAACTTATATCAGCAGAAGGTGACTGTGAACATAATCCTGAGCCTTGTTGTTAAGTAGATGTTGAAGTGGACAGTAAGAAATTCAGAACAAAAAACACTGCATTCCATTATAGTAGATATTAATAATAGATTATTTACTTGCTATTTATCTAGACACAATTTTTTCTGTCCTAAGATTTTATTCACTATCATCATTACTCAGACTACAGTGGCTTTCTCTTGAGCTAATGAATGAGACAGGGTAATGGAGGATTTCTTCAGTTCTGTAATAATTCATTTGCAGTTAAAGAAAAGGGAGGTTATGTCAAAAGAGAAAAATCTCTTAGAAGTTGATGTTCAATTTCACATCTTCCATGTAAAACAAAGTTCGTATTTATTTCAGCTTCATAAACTTTTTGAAAAAGATTGTAAATCTTATTTTAAAATTTAACTTAGATTTACTGTTTACAGTACAAATTTGTTAATAAAGATGATATCTGCAAAGAGATCACATGGACAACTCACTCTGTTTTGTGAACAAGATATTTACAGGAAAAAAAAAAAAAAGTATTCGTGAAATTAAGTTCTTTGTTATGAAATCTTTTTTCTAAAGCTGAAACAGTAATGAAGAGGATGAGGAATGGTGGTACCAGATATAAGGAAAATTTCTGTTGACCTTTCTGGCCATGAAATAAGCTGTGCATAAATAAGTAGGGATTTGGGATGTCAACAGAATTTGGAACTTTGAATGCATTAGCTGCTTTGTCCTGCAACTGTGAAATGGTAACAGGCTGAGTGTATACCAATGGAACATGCCAAGGAAGGTCTGCTATGGCTGCATCAAAATTAATATTCACTGAAAGAGACAGAAGCTGTGGGCAAAAATTTGATTGTGTATGCAAAGACTATCAAATTGTATTTGCACAGGCAGCCAGATCAAGAATTCTTAAATCTTCCTTAGTTCTCAAATCTTCATCCTTAATTCTCAGATCACTAACTTTTGAACTCTGACAAGTTTTTAGCATAATTTTTCAGTGTGGTGTACAGTACAGGTGGTTCCGACAGTAGCACATTCACACTTCATCTGCTTTGAGCTATTTATTTTCTTGAAAAACTAACCAAACCCAATAGCATTTCAGAATTTGCAACAGAAGCAAGTTGACTTCTAGGATTCTTTTTTTTTTTTTTTTTTCCCCCCTCATTATTTTTAGCTGACACTGCTAAATTGTCTATGCCAGATAATTTTACTTTGCCTTGCATTTATATACTAATTTTTTTTTTTTTTTTTTTTTTTACTGTCTGAATAGAAAGGGGAATCAAATACATAAAAATGTTCTATTGTTCTGTGTCTAATCTGGTCTCACAGATATGGTAAAAAGGGGATGCTTTCAAAGGAGCACTTCCTATTGCAAAGGTGATCTGCACTATCATGACAAAGCTACACTAGAAACAAACAAAAATAAAGGGTATACTCTAGGAGTATCAATCAGCATTGCCACTTAATCTGTATTCCATCAGATTCTAACATGCCATTTTATATCAGCAAGCAGATGGTATAACATTCAGTCTTCAGCTGTTGGGAACATTGATGGACTCATTGTCTTTGGCATGGTTTGTGTTGTATTTTTAAAAGAATAACACTTTACACTAATTGGCAGTAATTACACACTTCAAAAGAGCACACAGTGTTCATCACAAAGTGAAGTATTATAAAAATTTTGCATTTCACCGTTAAAAAAAAAAAAAAAAAAAAAGAGGAATGGAGGTATAAAACTATGACTCGTATCTTTATCTTATAAACTTTAGTTATAGCTTCAGTTTTCTGACTGAAGTCAGGGAGCTATCAGGTTACAATAAAGAGAAGCTATTAGTAAACCCAAAGATTTCATTTACCTGACCTTTACTTGTTTAACTAGATTGTCTGATTATTATTATTATTATTAATAATAATATTTAAGACATGAAGAGTGTTCAGGCAGTTCTGGGAATTTTTATTCTCTAAGGGAATTCTAGGGTTTTATATACATATCAGTAAAAACATATAGTAACTACAGAAAAACTGTATTATTGTATCTTTAATAAAAAACGATTTTAGAAACTGTGGGAGAGGTAAGCTACAAAATAAATCTATTTTTGTTTTCTGGTGATGCAGACATTGAGACATTTAGTCCATTTTTTTTTTTTTCCTTTCTCTGATACATTTGTCCAAAATGTCTCAGATTTGTACATTTTATTATAAAAAGAAAATTATTATATTGTTCATAGTACAGCATGAACACACTTCCAATGGAAAAACATTCTCAGTGTTAAATTAGATCCCACTTTCTTCAAAATATGTACTGCCTGAAGACAGAAATTTGGTATAGAAGGGATTTAAATTACTTGCCCAGAAATAGATATAGTTGTTGGGAATGTTGGGGGACTCATTGTCTTTGGCATGTGTTGTACTTTTAAAAGAATAACTCTTTACACTAATCAGCAGCAATTGCACATTTCAAAAATGAGCACAATGTTCAGCACAAAGCGATGAATTCAGAAAAATGATGTGGGACACAAACAACATTCAAATACTGGAAAATAAATTTTTGAAAGGAGTAATTATCAATTAATTGGAAGTGAAACTACAATAGTTCCTAGTCAATTAATTCAATCCATGATGTACATATCTGTTCAGCACTTAACAATTTAGGTGGATAAATAAATAAAAATTTATTTATTTATTTATTTATTTTTACATATATCTGCTTCACTCTATAATTGATGTGTATTCACCACATAGAAGAATAAAGTGCCATTACAAGAAATAATAGGCAGACTATTAACCCTTTAGCATATAACTTCTGGACTTGTATTTAGGATAGACCTGAGTGTAGCAATCGATGTGTGCTTTTGGAAAAAAATTCTAATCTGCAAATCTTTGAGATTTCTTCAGGAGGTGATCTAGAAATTATTAACTGAAAATACCTATTGATAAACATTGTGCTTACTAAGCATTGTGTTACTAGGTTCTCAGACACATGTACGATGTTTTTTTAAAATAAGTATCTGGAAAGTTAAAATTAATTAGTCTAGAAAAGAAGATTAGTGAACAGTAGCAGAAGAGAGGATATATTAATATATCTAGGAAGAAAGAGGAGAAAAAAAACATTTGAGAGGCATCATGACTCAAAACTGTTTGCACCAAATTTAGAAATGAGGAAAAAGTGTATATATTCTCTATCTAGATAGTCTGTTAGGGAGATCTTCAAGTTTGCTCTGAAAACCTTGTTTCTTAACAATGCAATTTCAACTCCTACCAATTTCAAGAAAAGTAGACATAGCTGCAAAAGACAAATTTGACTTTTACAAGTAGTTGTGGTTTATAGTTAGTAACTCAGAAATACACAATTCTATAAAAAAAAAAAAAAAAAAAAAAAGAGTTGTGTGATATAGTTTTTTATTGTTGTTGTTGTTTGGTTGTTTTTAATGACTTAAATACTAAAACTCCTTTCATCATATTTTTTTTTCCTGAAACCCTTTAATCATATCAATTTAAATGTTCTAAAATTCTTCACTTTCTCATTTTAAATACAGTTTTGAAAGAATTTCACTGAATATCTATAAAGAGTGCTTTGGAGTATGAGATAGTGAAAAAGTGCATTCCTATGTTAAGGATGTCAAATAAAATGCTATTGTGAGTTCAAATTAAAGCGGTAAAAGAAATTCAGTGTAAGTCTTTCAGTCTTCTAGTATGTTTTGTTTATTTTATCAATATTAATGTACCAATCAATGCTTACAGTAAATAGCAGGAAATTTAATAACATTTTAGATATTTTTTTTTCCATTGCTAAGAGTCTAGCAGGACTTTAAGCTGTGACTGAGCAAGGCGCTCAGTTTCACCACTGATATAAGTCAATATTATGATGATGTATTTTACACAGAACCATTTAAAATATGGAGTCCAGTTATTTAAAAAATAAAGGAAAAAAAATTGACTGATAATTTAACACAGAAATTCTGTATGAACTCCTTATACAATTGTTCTGTTCTATATGTATATTCTAACTATTTTGTAATTAACAAAACCTATAACTTAACATATCACAGTCTCATAAAGTTTTCTTGTATTTGTCTTAACTGTGATCATATATTAACAGTATCTCTTCAATATTTATTGCACATTAGACGGAGTCCACACAATTAACTAATTTATGAAATCAACATAGGAATCAACGCAGTTTGAACTGTAGCTGATGCAGCTGGAAAGTAGTGCCTCTCCCTACTCATATCTTCATTTTACTATTTTGTCTGAATAGTTTATTACTTCAATGTTCCTCCAAGGACTTCCCTGTTGAGAATAATCACATACCTTCAGGTTTTTTTATTTGTTTTTATTTTCATGATGAAGCAATATGGAGAACCATAGGATGTTACACGCACACACACACATATATGTACATATAAATTAGCTTCTTCTAATTTTGCAAAGAACTTTCTAATTAAGGTAGTTGGAACTTATCTTTCTTCACGTTAGAGCTAAAATATCTAGAAAGTTTAAGATTTAAGTGATTGAAGAAGTCCTGTGTAGATCCATACAGACCCCAAAGTATGTATTCTACGTGTTGAAAAATCAGATGATATTTAAATAACCATGTATAATTTGCATAATTTTTCTTACTACTTTACATATATTACTGTTATTGCATGTTTGATCAAAAACATGAAACCGAAGACCGAGGCATGACAGTTATTGTTGTTTTGAGAACAGGAGAACTAAAACCCCTTTTTTTTTGTTCCTGTAAAATCCTTGGTATTGTGAGTGATAAAATTATTGGGGAAGCATTATAAAGCAGTGGTATAAGTCCCAGATTATTATTATTATTTTTAATAATATACAGAATCTCTTTCCATATCCTATGTGCAAAGCAAATCTTAACTTTCTTATGAAACAGAGATGTTCATGCAAAACTGATTATCTATTTATATCATTTTGCATCAGAATAACATTTAACCAAAGCTGTTTACATAGGAAATAATTAAGTCTACTGGATCCACAAATCTCTTTCTCCATTCTCATACCACTTTGAGCATTTCATAAATTTCAAAAATTGATAGAAATTCTAGGATTCTGCTTTTGAAGTCCAAATGACAAAATCAAGACCAAAACAACAACAACAACAAAACAACAACAATAAAAACTAAAATATTTTCTCTTTTACAGCTTTTCACTAAACATTTTTGTGTAGAATTACTGCTTCAAAATGGCTACCACATTTCAAATTTGAAGGGGGGGCATATGATATTGGAATTCAAAGCAGTGAAGCAGACTCGCTGTTCACTGTGCTGTTGTGAAAAGCTATGAAATGAAAGGTTCTGTCTAAATGTAAAATAATATTCCAGTTGATATTTCAAGTGGATTTACATAATGAAGCTATTTAAATACAGTAACTAAAAACTGGAGGCGACAATTTGCTTTTTAATATCTATTGAAGAATATTGCAAAACATTTAGTAAGCATTACATTTTTAAATTAAATACTCTTTCCTGCAGTAACATTACAGAAAAGAATGCCTTAAAATATCTCAATACTTATCAAGTCACCGCATCTTTATCAAATATACTTCTCTATACTTAAATAAAAAAATAAGTACAGGTGAAATTCAGGATCCTGCAGAGAGAACAGACCTAAAAGCAGGAATACTGTCCTGGACTTCAGGCTTTGGTCTCTCCAGTAATCTGCTTGGAAGAAACCTGTCAGATATAACCCCGTTGAGAAAATGGCCCAAGAAATCTGGATTATATTCAAAGATCACCTCCTCTAACTCAAGAATAGTCCACACAAGTGCTAGACTGTAAAGATATCATAAATTAACAGAAAAACTCTGCCTCATTTTGCAAAAGGTGGAAGATATAGACTAATACACATTCATGAGATGTAAAAGAATGCAGATGTTCTTCTATCTATAGCTCAAGTTCAACCTTTACCAAAAATAACGTACTTAGAAATAACACTGCTCTTAGTATCATAGCTGATGCACAAATACCCTTGCAGACAGGGAGAGTATAACTTGAATACTTACTGAGCAAGAGTCTGCTCAGCTGAGAGAACAGTGGCTTACAGTTCAGAAAAAACTCCTGTGATCCAGACTGTGTTTGTTACCTCTTGTCTTGTCATGGGGGCACCACTGGCTCTGCTTTCTTTGTCAGTCCTTTCAGATGTTTATATATATTGACAATATCTCTCCCAAGCTTTGACTTCTCTGGAGAGGCTGTCAGACTCTGAAGGGGACCAGTGATCATCAGGTCAGGTTCATCCCCATCCTTCCCTTCAGCACATGCAACCTCTCAAGTCTCATGCAAGTGGCCTAAACTGACTCCTCCCAGCAACACGTTTCTCATTTTATGTCTTTCCTAGTTCCTTCTTGCTCCAGTTCTTTCCTTTGAAATAGCCCTCTGACAACCTACAACAATTAAATTGATCCACAGTAAGTCTTGTCTGAACCTAGAGCACTATGAGGTGTTAGTACCTTGCAGGCAGAAGAGGTTGTCCTCCAATCCCATGGCCACCACTAGCCCTATCTGACCTTACAAACCTCCACAAGGCTTCTTCACTCTACACACCACCTACATCCCAATTTCAGTCCAGCCTGTGATCTTTAGTTCCTAAAATGTTCAGTAGGGATAAAGCCTTGAATGGCATTGACTCTATCCTGACAAAGGTTTTATCATGCTCACATGACAACTTTGGCACCCTGAGTGTATCCATACAATCTGAGTAATGGAACAACTTAATTAATGAGCTGAACCAACCCAACTTCCTCCAGCATCTCAACAAGAGTCAAGTTCTCCAGCCTTGACTATCCTGAGGGAACAACACTGATTGTGTTCTGATATGCCAAAGTATTTATTTTTTTTATGGGGCCAAAAATGGACATAGCATTTAGATTGTATAATGCTCCTTTTAAAGGAGGTATTCACTTCAATGAATATTTCTCCAGAATAGCTCTCGAGATAACTTGCTTCATGGTTTTTCCCTAGATCTAGGTGAAATTGACTAGTCTGTAGTTCTCCAGGTGACATTTTCAGCCTTTGTGAAACATGGATGCAACTGTTTGACCAAAACTTGGGATCCTTCGCTAGTCTCCATGCTCTATGAAATAAAACATACAGTAGCTTGAGAATGACATCAGCCAGCTTTCAGCATCCCTATATTCATCCAGCTTAGTCCAACAGTCTTACAGTCATCAAGATTTCTCAGACTTCATCCTCTTCCATCACCTGTAGCACTTTGGCTTAATTGAACTCTGTTTCTAAGGGAGAAGTGCCTGGAAGACATTGTCAGTCGAGATGAAGGAAAGGTAGATGATTAGTATCTCTGCCTTAACTGTATCCACTGTCATTAAATCTTCCATCTCATTAAGCTATAGGTTCCATTATTCCTTATTTATTTGTTTACATGCAATACAAATGTGGAAGCTTATTTAGCCCGTAACATTGCTGGCGAGTTTCACATCTAATTGTACTTTGGTTTTTCTAATGCTACTAAATGATCTGGATTGTTATAACCTGCATTTGTAGCTGAAAGCCTTTTATCAGAATCGTAGAATCATCAGAATCATAGAATGGCTTGGGTTGAAAAGGACCACAATGATTATCGAGTTTCAAACCGACTGCTGTGTGCAGGGCTGCCAATCACTAGACCAGGCTGCCCAGTGCCACATCCAGCCTGGCCTTGAATGCCTCCGGGGATGGGGAATCCACAACCTCCTTGGGTAACCTGTTCCAGTGTCGCCACCTTCTGAGTGAAAAACTTTCTCCTAATATCTAACCTCAACATCCCATCTCAGTTTAAAACCATTCCACTTGTCCTATTACTATCCACCCTTGTAAACAGCCATTCCCCCTTCTGCTTATATGCTCCCTTTGTGTACTGGAAGGCCACAATGAGGTCCCACCAGAGTCTTCTCTTCTCCAAGCTAGACAAGCACAGTTCCCTTAACCTTTCCTCATAGGACAGGTTCTCCAGTCATCTGATCATCTTAGTGGCCCTCCTCTGGACCCGCTCCAAGAGCTCCACATCCTTCTTGTACTGAGGTCCTGAGGCCTGAACACAGTACTCCAGATGGGGCCTCACAAGAGCTGAGTAGAGGGGGACAATCACCTCCATCTCCCTGCTAGCCACTCATTTTTTAATGCAGCCCAGAACACAGTTGGCCTTCCAGGCTTTGAGCACACATTACCGGCTCATGTTCAGCTTCTCATCCACCAGGATCCCCAAGTCCTTTTCTGCAGGGCTGTTCTCAAGGAGATCTTCCCCTAGACCTTCCCCCTTCTAAAAGCCTAACCCTATAAATTTAACAAAATTTTTCCACTTTCTAACTCAAAACAAAGTGATTCTACTACCTTTACCAGCTTAAATGACTGATGAATTGTGGATACTTGTACACCCACGTTTTAAAACTGACAAAAAATATATGCATAATAGATTTCTCTTGAGAGTTTAATTCACATTTTTTGAGCTATTAAGATTAGAGCTGTAGGAAACACAATTAACTCATTGGTAATCAAGGTAATCTTTTTACAGAATATAACATTAAAGTAAGTTGAACTGACAAATGCATACCTCTAGAATGTTTAACATGAATGGAATAACAGAAAAAAAATGTGCAAAGAAACATAATACAAAGAAGCTATTATCAAGATAATACTAAGATGGTATAGAGTAGAAATACACAGACATGGATGTTCTTATAGCATTCTAAACCTGTTTGACATACTTACTAAATTCTCTTTTCACTTTTACAGTATTGCTTGTTAAGTTTTGAAGCTTCAAATACCTGAATATACATTGAAGAGCTGTTTACTTTGTTTGTTTCTTTGGATGTGGTTATTAGGAATATATTTTAGAATCACAATTTAAATTCTTGATTAATATTAGTTAACGAAGAACAAATAAAAATGAAGAGAGACTGGGTAGACTGTGAAAAGTTTCCTCTAAAAAACAGCCATGATCAGGTTGAGAATAAAATAATGGGTTTTAAAATTAGTAACCAGACAAATAAAGGGCATTTGGTGGCTTACTAAAGAGCATCTGATAAAGGGGGACCTGTTGACAAGCTTTCTTGCTCCAGTTACAAGAGGTATCATGCTCCCAGACTCTCAACTTGATAGGGGATTTCAGCTACCCAGATGTCTGCTGGGAAAGCAGCACAGAAAACTGCAAGAAATCCAGGAGACTTTTGACATCTGTCAAAGAAAATACTCCTAGTCAGGTATTGGACAAAATACTCAGAAGTGTTCAACAATGCAGAGATCATTAAGGATATTAAGACTGGAGGCAGTCTGGGCTGTTGTGACCATGTCCTGGTTGAGTTTGTGATCTCTAGGAATATGGGCCTAGCAATGAGCAGAGTCAAGACTCTGAACTTCAGAGCAAACTTCTGTCTGTTTAGGAAATTACTGAATAAGATCCCCTGGAAAACTGTACTTAGGTACACAAGAACAGAACAGAACTGGCAGGTATTTAAAGATGCCATTCTGAGAGCATAAGAGTTCTTCATCCTCCAGCTTAAGTAATCAAGCAGGGAGGGTGGGAAACCAATGACTGAGCAAAATCCTGATGGTCAAATAGAAGATAAAAAAGGAAAATTATAGGCAGTGGAAGCAGATTTGAGTGGCCTGGGAAGAATACACAGATGCTGTACACAGATATGGATCAGGAAAACCAAGGTGCAAATGGGACTAAACTTGGTGAGGAATGTGAAAAATAACAAAAAGGGATTGTAAAGATACATTGGTCAGAAAAGGCAATCCAGGAGAGTGTAGCCCCATCTGTTAAATGAAAAGAGAGAACTGGCTGCAAAGGACATGGAGAAAGCTGAGGTACTCATCAAGCTCTTTGTGTTGGTTTTCACTGGTAGTCAGGCTACCCACATGTCTCTTGTGCTTGAACATCTAGCAGGGGTCAGATGTAAAAGCAGAGCAAGTCTAACTCCACATCATAAAACTGAATGTATAAAGGTCTATGAACATTTTGGGGCTCTGGTGGACTAAAAGAAGTATATGCTTGCAGCCTGGAAGGCCAACTCTGTCCTGGATTGCAATAAAAGGAACAACCAGCAGGGAGAGGGAGGTAATTGTCCCCCTCTACTCCGCCTTTGTCAGGTCCCATCTGAAGTACTCCCTCCAGGCGTGGGAACCCCAGAACAAGAAAGATGTGGAGCTGTTGGAGTAGGTCCAGAAGAGGTCCATGAGGATGATCAGAGGGATGAATCACCTCTCCTGTGAAGATAGGCCGAGAGAGTTGGGTTTGATCATCTTGGACAAGAGAGAGCTCTGGCAAGACCTTATTGTTACTTTCCATTATTTAAAAGGAGCTTATCAGGAGGAGAGAGACAGACCTTTTATGCAGGTGATAGGACAAGGGGGAATGGCTTTCAAATAAAGGAGAGAAGATTTAGATTACAGATTAGGAGGCAATTCTTTACTCAGACAATATTGAAGCATTGAAATCTTTTTCCAGGATAAGCTATGTATGTCCCATGACTAAAGGTGCTCAAGGTTGGAGTCCTGGACAATGTTATGTAAGAGGGTTATAACTGGATGATATTTAAGTTCCCTTCTAATACAAACTTGGTGTCATCTGCAAACTTACTGAGAGTGCACTCAATCCTGCCATGGAAGTCATCAGTAAAGATACTGAACAGGGCAGGCCCCAGTGCTGATTCCTAGAGAGTACAAAATGTGAACCAGATGGATTTAATTCCATTCACCATCACTTTTAGGACTCGGCCATCCAGCCAGTTCCTTACCCAGCAAAGACTGTACCTGTCCAAGCTATGGGTTGCCAGATTCTCCAGGAGAATACTGTGGGAGACAGTGTCAAATGCTTTAGAGGCGGTGTCAAAGACTGAAGTACAGATTTATTTTAATACTTTTCTGCCAGGCATCTTACCGAGCTACACTATGGAGCTCATAGTGTAACTCAGTAGTCTCATAACTGACAGATTGTATGAAGAAAATCCCTTCTTTGTGACGTAAATGATGAGACAGGAATATAGCACAAACACAGTGGCATAAGATGTCCTTATTCTTGTCAGTATGTTCCTTTTTGTTTATCTGCTCTCATTCTAGATACAGAAATTTACTTTTCTCTCTCTCTCTTTTTTTTTCTTCCTCCTTCTTTTCTGGGTACTATCAGCTTCTTTTCAGAGCACAAAAATAATGAAAAAATCATGAGTCAGTACCGTGAAGAATGATATTCTAATGTTTTGCAAGGAGAATGGATTGCTCGTTATTTAGTAATTATCTTTTTTTTTTTATCAAAGTGTACCAATGTTGCTTATGGCAGTCATTACCAGAATGATCTTTGCTGCACTAGTCCCAAGCTGAGGCAGGCTCTGCACATAAAAATGCATGTTTTCTTTTCATATATATCTATCCACTAAGCTATTCAAATTCTTTGAAATGATAGCTGACACTTTTTATACAATGTGATGGTGACATTAGTTGCAAAATTTTAGATAATGAAAGAATGAATGAATGAATGAATGAATGAATGAAAGAAAATGTTTCTGTTTTTGTTCATTTGTATATTTTTGTACGCTTGTAGGGTATTGTTTATTTGTGACTTACAACAAAAATAAGGTCTTGCAGGCAGTTACAGCTGTTTTTTGTATGTATGTTTTTGAAGTAATTTTTTTTTTTCCAAAGTACGAAGTCTCTATTTCTAATTGTGAGAAGGTATTCACGTCTTTAACAGTTCAAGGGTTTGTCTTTTTACACTCTGGAACTAGCAAGATCTAGCCAATTCAACCTTGTGGATATAACAAGAGTTACAGCAGAACACTTTTCCTAGCACAAAGTAGGAGCGTATCTCCTTTAACAGTGCTTGGAGGTTGAAAGTGATTGTCTTTATGGATTTTTTTTTTTTTTTTTCAGCTTTATGAGCCATAAGTTAGCTCCTAAAGTGCATTACAGTTTTCACAGTTTCATATTCTTCTGGCTTGGCGTGTCAAGTGCTGACAGTATGGCATTTTGGATATTCATCTATCTTATTTAGTGATCTGCAATGTGTGAGAGCCATAAATCTCTGCTTTCCATATCTAAAAACTTTCTTCAAGCAGCATTATTCAGCCCATACCTATTTAATTATTGCTCAGAATTTCATCAGAAAAATGATATTCTGAAGCACATATAATCTATCAAACATGCCATATTTCTTCTGTACATTGGATTCAGTGCAGACTGAATACTGATGAGAACTAGGGGTACAATTGAACTTGTAAATATTATAATATCGTAATTACAATTAGGCTGTGCAAATTGAGTAATGTAGATATTCCAGTCTTATAAAAATATTTTGAGCTTGTATTTTTTCAAGAAAAATGAATGAATGAATGAATGAATGAATGAATGAATGAATAAATAAATAAATAAATAAATAAATGTTTTTTAAGTAGACTGGCAGAGGAACTGGGTGAGGGTTGAAAATTACAAGCTTTTTACAAAGGCTGATGAAAATTGTTGAAATGTTATTATATTTGTTTTGCATAAGATAAATGGCTTGATGGTCAGGAAAAAACAGTTATCTAAAAATATCAAAATTTTAAAAAGATGTTTCAGTACTATGTAAATGAATTATTTTCATGCATTAGGACAAAAATTATCTTCATGTATGCTTCTTTTATGTTTTCTGCCATAACTGTTTTTGAAATCTCAAATTTGTAGGATGTGAAGAAAAATAAACAAAATAGAAAAACACTTAATACACCATGATTTACATTCAGTTCCATTGTGGTTTCCCACAAAGTTATGATGAGGAAAGAGTCCTACTAATGCTGAGCCGGTATGCAATGCAAAACTGTTTCCATGATGGCTCTAATGCTGGTTCTCATAGGTACATCAGAAGGTTTTTGTCAGCAACTTTGCTGCGCAGTATTCAGCAATATGCATTTAGTTTCATTTTTTTTCACTGTTTTTAGCAAGAAAAGAAAGTTCTGCTTTTGTCTTGATTGTGCTGTTATGAGGTAAATAAGAGAAGTGGAGAATCCTCCTGGACTCAGGCACTGCAGCGATCATCCACATTGCTTTAGTGTTTGTTAGCTTTCTCACTGGCTTTTTTTTAGAACTACTTGTATTTAATAATACATAAACTAACTCTCAGTATGTTATGAAAGTTGCTAATAACCTTATTTAGTGTAAACATTAGCCAAGCTAATTCTATTGATCTTGGAAATATATAAATGAAGGACTTTTCTTTTACTTACTACTGTTTTATTTTAGGACTGCCACAATCCCTCAACTTTTATTTATATTATTCATTCATATCAATACTGCTAGAAGTATGGTTCTCTTGAAGCAATAGAAAAAGATTATTGTTAGTGGATAGCTATTTCCAGGTTATTCATTCAGTGATCTTTTCATGATTAAATTTGCTAATTATCTGTAAAGGACTCAGTTTGTTTAAACCATCCTGTTTATTTCAACAGTTTTTATATATATTCATTGTTATGAACATATATATATGCCCATGTGTGTCACTGGTTGCACAGAAGTTCAAATATTTGCTCTGAATTCCTTCTCCTTGAGAAAACCAATACTAAACTGTTATCTCCAGAAAATCATAATATTTTTATGCTAAAAAAAAAAAAAAACCCTAGTACAATCTGATTTCTGTTGCTCAGGTTGGTCAGACAGAATGAATATGACCTAATCTATTGTTGTATTAATAGAGTTCTTTTCTCTTGAGTAATCCTCTTGGATGTGTCAGTGTATTCTCTGCCTTATGGCCTTCCTCTCATATCAAAGACCAGTTGTTATATGAGGAGCGTGTTTTTTGTTTCTTATGGGAATGAACTGTTCAGTTCTGTTGGCACATCAAGGGAAAAAAAAAAAAAGGAAAAAAAGATCCAAGGTCAATCTCACAATTAATATGGAACAGGAGATGCTTTGGGGAAGGTATAATAACAATTTGTATGGAGAATGCTGATGCTTTACAATCTGACAGGAAAAAAAAAAAAAAGAGATGTATCCAAGAAAGAAAATGGAAACAGTCACTGTGTAAATGTGCTGCTTCAGCAGCAACAGACATCAAACCTGAAAGCAGCCCTTCAAGCCTCCAGTGCCAAAGAGCAAATTAGGGAGCTGGCTAAAACCCACACCACTCTGGAAATCTGCCTGACATCAGTGTTAATATGCTGTGCCAAGGGCTGTTGCATCACTAGCAAAACTGTCCCCTTTCTGCTAAACATCATGACTTCAGATGGAACTAATTATTTGCATAATAAATAATTATTTCCTGTCAGATAAGTGACACTAAATTAAAAAGGCAAATGTACTACAAATTTAATCTATAAAGGCTTATATATTGATTTTTAAACTAAAGCAAAGCTTTAGATTTGCATGTATATAGCACATATCCAATAACATTTTTTGTCTGTCCATTTTGTCCTTGGATTCCCCTTCTATTTATGAGATCTTTTATTTATAACGTGCTGAATTTCAAAGACAATTAAGCCCTTACCGTCTTAAATAAAGGACTAAGGATAGTCCATCTAATGAAGAAAATAAACAAATGAACACATAGGGAAAAAAGGAAAACATAATGAAGACTTAGTCTCACCCTTGTTATGAGGGAAATGTGACAGATATCAGGCAGAAAAGTAAATAAAATGTGTCTGGTGCGTAGATATTTGTTAGGGAACTTGTCACAGACAGTAGGAATTTAAGAAGTCTTATAATTGTGATCACACCATTATGCTGATCTTCTATTCTTCTATTTCCTATAGACAAAAATTGGCATGTTCAGTCAGTTTTGACCTTTCATAGCCAGTGAGAGATTTCTCTAAGCTCTGAATCTTAGGCTATGCTGAGCAGGTATAAAGATTTGCCATTATTATTATTATTATTATTGTTATTATTATTATTTAGTCACAAGAGATCTTTTAAAATCTAACAGTTATATTTTTGTGAAATCTTACAACATGGACACCATGAATATTTTCTGACATGAAAGTGGTCCACTAAGAAAAAAGAAAAAGGCTCAAAACTATTTAAGATTTATAGATAAAGACGTATTCAGAATTTCACAATATGATACAGCATTACTGAGCTAATAAAGTTACTCCCACTTGAGCTAATTAACCTGTTATGAATTTCTTGTAAACTATTTTTCTGAAACTGCAATGGTGAGAAATGGTTGATGTGTTTTTTTCACTCTATTTCTGCCAGAAATTAAAACAACATTTTTTTGCACTGAAAGACTCATTTCACATGATAGATTCTCGTTATCCTCTACATTTCTTGTTCTCAAGAAAATGTATTCATACAGAAGACTTCAAGAATAGAACATTTCAAGCGGGGGGGGGTGGGAGGGGGGGAAGACACTTTTTCAGACTAAGAATCCTGATTTTTGCTGTGGAGGAAATTCTTTTCAGTATTATTGTTTCATAAAATATACTGACTTCAGAGCTGCAATCAGTTCCAAGGCAAATACTTCAAAGGATCTTATTCTTCTTCTGTCATCCTCAGTGCCTCTGGCAGAGTGTGTTATATTTGTTTGTGATACACGCTCAGGGAAAGAAAGAAAAAGGAAACAGTAAAATCAGTGCAACTGCAATTCAGTCTGTAAAAAAGGAGAAAAAGTGATTGGGGAATGGAAAACCAGTAAAGATAAAATGATCTGTCAATAGAATTCAAGCAGACAAAAAAACTGAAATCAAAGATGTAACATTTGGTGAAAATGTATGGATCATACCTACTGGAAAAGGTATGTTTAAGGATGAAGTTATTCTACAGTAAAGCACTATTCTATTTTTATCAATATCAAAGTAAAAGCTTATTGGTATTTCCACCTGAGCTTTTTCATGGTCAGATTTTTGTTTTAAGACTGTCTTCTGTGTCCACAATACAAACACGTTTCTGTGCTTTTATGCTCAATAGGCACCAAGTGTGGATTAATCTGACCTATTTTAGACACTTCAGGGAAATATGAAGCTTTTGGACCGCTTCATTTTCATCATTATCCAGAAAGAAATCTAAAGGTATGTAACTCTGGTGTTTTCAGTCAAGTAAAATTTCTGACCCCAGGCAACAGGTAATGAGCTTTCCAGTGCTGCTCTTTACTCCAAAGTTATTGTGATAAGAAGTAAAATTATTTTAAAGGTAACACTAAGACTGAAGAATATAAAGATTCATGAATAACTAGTTTAAGATACTGCATTCTATTGTCCTAGCACTTTGAGAATAGATATTTTACGTTACTAGTAATGAGTTTTTTTCTTTCCCTGTTAAATCCATAGGATTTTGTAAATTACTCATCAGTAGCTTTAGTAATTCAAAGTTTTTCCAAGAAAACAAAAAATCATTCTGGTAATGATTGCCATAAGCAGCATGGGTACACTCTGATAGAAAATAAAGAGAAGTACTGAATAACAAACAATCCGTTCTGCTCACAAAACATTATAATGTCACTCTTCAAGGTACTGACTCATGATTTTTTCATTATTTTTGTGCTCTGAAAAGAAGCTGATAGTACCCAGAAAAGAAAGATGAAAATAAAAGAAAAAAAAAAAAAAAAGAGAGAGAGAGAAAGGTAAACTTCTGTATCTAGAATGAGAGCAAATAAAACAAAAAGGAACATACTGACAAGAATAAGGACATCTTAAAGTTGTGCTACTGTGTTTTGTGCTAATTTCTTGTTTCATCATTTACATCACAAAGAAGGGATTTTCTCCACACATTCTGTCAGTTATTAGACTAAAAATACTCCATAGTGTTTGGTTGATGCTTAGCTGAACATGAGCCAGCATTTGTGGCCAGGTAGCCAAGAAGAGCAATGGCAGCCTAGCATGTATCAGAAATAGTGCTGCAAGCAGGAGACAGAAACTGATTGTATCTTTGTATTCAGCACTGGTGAGGCTGCACCATGAGTGCTGTGTTCAGTTTTGGGTCCCTCACTGCAAGGAAGACATTGAGGCCCAAGAATGTGTCCAGAGAAGGGCAATGAAGCTGGTGAGGGGTCAGGAGCCTAAATCTTATGAGGAATGGCTGAGAGAACAGTGATTATTAGGCCTGGAGAAGAGGAGGCTCAGGGGAGACCTTATCACTCTCTACAACCACATGAAGTGAAGTTGTGGAGAGGTGGGTGTTGGTCTCTGCTCTGCCTTAACCAGTGATAGGATAAGAGGGAATGGCCTCAAGCTACACCAGGGGGGATTCAGGTTGAACAACAGGAAAAATTTATTCTCTGAAAAAGTGGTCAGATGCTGAAACAGGCTGCCCTGGAGGTGTTCAGGAAACATTTAGATGTACTGAGGGACATGATTTAGTGGGGAAATATCGGTGATATGTGAACAGTTGGACTGAATGATCTTGGAGATCTCTTCCAACCATGGTGATTCTATGGTATTTGTATGAACATATGAAATTAATATGATGTAATATAAAAAGTCTGTTGCCTATTTTCTTTCAAAGAAAAGTATTCTTGAATGTAATAATTTGCTTGTTTTAATTATTGGGTTCAATCACTCTTTAGTTCAGCAATAAGAATTTTAACAGTTAATCATCTGTGGAAATATTTAATGGATTGAGTTTATTCACCATATTCACAGACTCTTTTGCTTCATGTCATATAAATGCAATTTTGAAAATATGTTTTCTCCCCAGTAGATTATGATTTGAACATGAAAGAAGGCAAAACTTATAATGACAGGTATTTAGATTGTGTAATTCACTAAGAAACAATCCATTGTGAATCTCTCACATACACTTTTGCTCTAAATGAATACTTTGCACTTGTTTAATATTTTTCAGTGTATGGAATCTGTACTTAAAAAGTAAGCTGATTATGCTCTGTTGTGCCTTGCAAGAAAATTTAGAAGTTTGACAGAATGCTGGAGGAAAACAAAACGCATCAAACATTTATGTAAATTCATTTTTGTTCCAACAATAATTTAAAGGCATCTTTACAAAAGTAAGTGACATCTTTAAAACTCTTTTTTTTTTATTTTTTGTTCTAGAGATTGGCCATTGAAGTACTGGTAAAAATGTATTACAAATATATTGTTTGTTTAATATCTTATTAACTGACAATATATTGATTTTTTAATATATTAGCCTACACTTTCAGCAGGTAGTTGTTCAACAAAACTACTACAGAAGTCCATGTAACTACATTGATATAGACATATTTGAGATGGCAACGGTATCCTGGGCTCCATCAGAAGAAGGGTGGCTAAAAGAGAGAGGGTGGAGATTGTCCCTTTCTACTCTGCCCTTGTGAGGCCCTGTCTGGAGTACTGCATCCTGGTATGGGCTCCCAGTATGGGAAAGATGCCAAGCTTTTGGAGAGGTTGCAAAGGAAGGCCGTGAAGGTGATCATCAGGCTGGAGCACATCTGGTATAAAGACAGGCTAAAGGACCTGGGCTTGTTCAGTCTGGAGAAGAGAAGGCTGGGGGAAGACTTCATTACAGCCTTCAAATGTTTAAAGGGAGATAAGGGAGAAATATCATCTTCTTACATGGATAGATAGTGATAGGACAAGAGGGAATGGTTTTAAACTAAAGGAGATCAGATTTAGACAAAAAGTCAGGGGGAATTTTTTCACAGTGAGGGTGCTGAGGCACTGGCACCAGCTGCCCAGAGAGGTAGTGGATGCTCCATAATGGGAGTTATTCAAGACCAGGATGGATGGGGCCCTGAGAAACCTGATCTGGTATTTGATCTAACAGTTGGCAACACTACCTGTAGTAGGGGGTTCAGAACTAAATGATCTTTGAGGTCCCTTCCAACTCAAGCCATTATATAATTCTGCTATGATTCTATGACATAGTCATCATTACTATAATCTTTTGTTTTCCTTTTCTGTTTTATTGAATAGTTTTTATTGTAATCCAGAGTTCTACACTGGGTTTTTTTCGTTGCTGTTGTTGCTGTTTTTGTTTTTTAATTTATTCTTCTCCATCCCACTGGGATTTGGGGATGTAAACAAACAATTGTATGGTGCACTCTAGCACTGAAAACTAAGTGATATAAAGGAGGACATCTGCTACTGTATTTGAGCTTTCTAATTTGCATATATCTTTTGGGGACTGGGATCCATGCTCAAAGAAAATAAAACACAGTTATAATTTAGAAATAATTGCAGTTCTAACTACTATTCCATAAAATGAAAATAAATAAATCAATAGGGAAGTAAATAATTTTTAAAAGAGAAAGAAAAAAAAATACCCACCCATGCTGCTAAATGAACAAATTTATTGCAAACTTGATTTAGATGTTCTGTGGATAAATTCATTGGTACTAAAATCACATACTCTAAGAGATCCTTGTTTTCTACCACTCTATTACAGGAACAATGCCTTACTGTTTATCTCTTATCCTGGAAGCTGAATTGGCAACACAGATAGGCAGACAAACAAGGACATAAGGCTGCATCTCGATTAATGTGTCAAGTTTTGGATCCCTCAGTGAAGAGGAACATGAACATAGTAGAAAGAGTCCAGTGTAGATCCAACAAGATGAGACAAGGAGACTGGAGAACTACTCCTGTGGGGAGAAGCTGAGAGACCTGGGGCTGTTCAGCCTTGAGAAGAAAAGTTTCAGGGAAATTTCAGCGATGTCCATATATATCTGAAGGAAAGGCATAAAGAAGATAGAGTCAGTTCCTTATGAACATCAGAAAGAATTTTTTTACTGTACAGATAACTGATCCCTGGCATAGATTGTCCAGAGAACTTGTAGAGATTCTCTCTTAGGAGATCTTCAAAAACTACTCTGGTATGGACCTGGGCAACCTTCTCTGGGTAACCTTGTTCATGCAGAGTTTGGCCAGATGTGCTTCATGAACACCTTCCAACATCAAGCATTCTGAGATTCCCTGTGGATGCCATCAGGGCAATAGTGAGGAGATTCACCCTTCTGCTTCAGAGTAGCTCTTGTTAAAGTCTGGTATACCTTTACCAGTAATGAGTTCAGTAAGAAAATGCATAACTATATCTAAAATAGCGCCATAACAACATTCAGTTAAAATGAGGGTAAAAAAAAAAAGCAACAAACCAAACAGAAAACACACAATTCAAAAGAACAGAGAACTCAGGTCACAAAAGATAGTTCAGCCATGTAGTTGCTTTGGAGATACGGCTGCTGTTAAAATGTCTTAAAAAGAAGATCTTGAGAGTGTGTTACTCTTATCAGTGAGGTATGAAGAACTTGGCTAGAAGAGTAGCAATGACTTTGCTAAGTTATATGTAGCCTTATAACTCATTTTATAATTATTAACTTCATAATAACAGTGATCACAACCTAGCAACTTCTGCAGGTCTGACCTGGTTTTGCAAACTGCTGGATAGTAACTGTTGTCTGAATACAGTGTTTATCATTCGTAAACATATAGCAATAATATAGTTCAGAAGCTGCCTGTTCTTACTCTCATTATGTAGAAAGCTAAAACTGAAAGCTGTGATGGTGGACACAATCAGACCTTGGGGAAAGGATTTTTGCTGACCTTGTATAATATGGAAAAGATGGTTCTGTAGAGTATGATCTGTAGGATTTGTAATTTATTCCTCTATACTTACTGTAGTTGAGTGACTGCAGAAATCCATGCTGTTGATAATGTATAGCACCAAAATATTCTTTAAAGCTTATAAATATTCATATATGAGAAAATGAAATTACAAAGATGTCTAAGAGGTAAACCAACATATTAATATTTTTGAAGGAAAAAAAAAAAAATTAAGGACTAATTCTGGGAGCGTATTCCCACTCATATAAGAATTGGAAGTACAGATTTAACCTCTACTTCTAATGCCTGGATAAACAGGATGTGTCCATAATTAAAACAGAAATGATAACAAAAATGATGTACAGAAGATGTTGACAACTCTTAATGTTCTGATCACAGATTGTAATGAGAACTATCACAGGAAGGTTGTGCTTACTGTTATGTATTAATTTTAGAAAAACTTAATGAACTATATGCTTTGGTAACATAATCTAAGAGGAAAAGTGAATGCAGAATAAAATCATAGAAATATTATTAATAAAAACTGATTAATAAAAATGGAGAAGTGAAATCCTACACTAAACTTTCAGCAAAGACAGTCATGCAATATCATTCACGTATTCTCCCTAGTCTTCCAGTTTAGGAAAATGTCAGGGGTTTAAATTATGTAATTTATTTTCACTATCATTATGACCTTCCCTATTTATGACATTGGAGAAGTACAAGATAACAACTGGGTTACAGTTATACTTAAATTGTCAGGAGAATAGATTAGGCTTATAGTATTTTCTGTTCTCATTACAGCCATTGTCATAAGAATGTAGAATCAGAATTTTAATGCCTCATATATTTTAGCAAACATGATTGTAAAATGTACTTCTGTGACCTTCCCAATGTTTGTTTTTTGATTTATTAGCACCCTTTATAGTTTCCTACCTACAATTCTTGTAATATATAAGGCGAACATCAGAATGTTCAGTCAGTATAGTGTTATTTAAAAGTTTACATAGTATAAACAGTTTATAGCAGAGTGCATCTTCCAGGTGGGCTAACATACCACCAAGATGGGAATGAATCTCATCTGAGGTGTAATCTGAAAAGAGACATTAAATAAGCTTCTCTGATCTAAAAAAATGCTGTATAGTACAGGAATAGTATAAATTCTCAAAATTAAAAAAAGAGAGAGAGAGAATTAACATCAAAATGTTAATTTTACGCTTTTACATAATGAAGATAAAACATTTTGGAACACAAAATAATCTTATGTTAGTAACTTTATTTCTCCTTGAGAGATAATTCCAAATGCAGAAATACACATTAAAAAGGTTTTTTTTAATTTTTATAAAACATGACTTTTTATTTTGCAGTGTCAGCTTTCTTGACAAACAAAAATGTGAATACATATCAAATGGCCACGTATGTGTTCATTTTTAATGAAGATTAATATCCAGAAATTAACACCAAGATGCCAAACACTTTAATGATACTTTTTTTTTTTAATGATTGCTCTAAAAATAATTTTAAAATAATGAAAACATATTGAATTTTCATTTTACTCTCTAGTGCATATTATTTCTTTGCTTTTGAAATCTACAGATGACATTAATTGACAAGAAAATTGAAAAGGGATGTTTAAGTTTCTGTCAAAGTGTGAAGAAGATCAGAATGAAATTAAATAAGAGTACTGTAAGTGTTAAATTTTGTAATCACTTGGCATTTGCTGTCTCACCATAATGTCTTGGAGCTGAAGTGAGAAATGGATACCAAGAGCACCAACAGTAATCGTTTCACTGTAGTGTTTCACTGGATAGTAAAAACGTTTATACTGTCTTCCTGATGTGAAAATTACATCATCAGAACTTCTGCTTTGATAACTAATTTTGTTCTGCCTTTTCAAGAACAAAAAAAATGCCCTTCCCTTTTTGTGAGTGAATTAATGTTAGAGAAGTTGAAACAGTTGAAATGGGAATCATGCAAGGTCTGGTAATAAAATGAATGCCTCCAGATTAAGGGTGAGAAATAAATTATCTGATCTGTAATAGGAATTCATATATGAATGACAACACTGTGCAGGATATTTTGAAGAAGAGATTGTGTCTTGGGCATCAGTGCATCAAAGAGGACTATGTTTTTAACCAAGTCTTTGTCATTCGTGCTATTACATAACGGACTGTGTTCAGACACAAATTGCAGTACAAAGAAACACTCCAACCTTATCAAGCAGGCTAAAAAAAGAAACAGAAATATAACAACAAAATACTCCACACATATATACTGTAAAACTATATACTTTTTGTTCATTTATGATTTTGATGGCCTTGATCATGCTCATATCTAATAGTCAAGTTTTCTACCAATGTTTAAAGGTTTAGTGTGAAATAAAATTTTTATCCCTTTCCCACTTCAAGTAAAATTAAAGCTCTTTCAGTGAGCCCTTCTATGTCTTGTGAAAAAAAATCCTTTTCCCCTTTTGAGACAGGTGTTTCCTGTCTGTTGAAAGCAGATCCGGTGTTGTATAAAGTAATCCATGATAAAAAAAAAAATAATAATTCTGCCAGCAATACCAAAGTACAAGACTTGGGGCCAGGTATTGATTTGTTGGCACTTCCCGTCATTCTCATCACACCCTGCAGCTGGAGGGAAAGAGGAAAACACAGTTCATGTTCCTGATCCTTTAACCAGTTGTCCCAAGTCCCTGAAGTCCTTCCTGATTGCCCTTGGTCTGTTTGCTGAAACTTCACCTCTACCTACATCATGTGTGTCCAACCTTATAGGCTTTCCTGAGTTGCACTGAATAAAGATCTGCATAAGTTGCTCCAAAAGTAATGTCTCCTATTTACTTGCATGGAAACAACAAACAGTACAAAGAGCACAATAATACTATTTGATACAGTGAATTATCAGCTGAAATATTCTCTTTTTGAGCGTAGTCACAACCATTAGCTACACATTTTCACCAGCAATGAACAAGAGCCTGCATGCTATCTTCATAAAAATTCACCACCAGCAGAGGTGGCCCACCACTGCTGAAACACACCATACAAGCCTGACTGTACTCACTGTTGGGTCTCCATAAACATTCAGTAAGCAGTGATGAATGTTTATGGGTGTCATTTTTTTTCCGCATGGAGGAATTCAGTGACACACCTTTGCTTCATTCGCACTTCTGTGTCAGATCGCATTTTGTCAGACTGCCCCCTGCTGTAGTCTGACACATGACAACAAAATCTAACAGAATACTGGTGGGAAGGTTCAACATCTACTGCCATCCCACCAAGATCCTCTAGTGCTGTGGGCCAACATAATAAAATAGGAAGTAATACTTTCAGAGCATCTCATGTAAAATACACAGTACTGTTACCATATAAGTAATAAAACATTTTTTAAAATATATTTTTCTTAAAACTTTTTTTTTATTTTTAAAGAGAGCAACAAAAATATGAAACTAGTGGGATATTTCACCTTGTTTTTGTTAAGCGAACCCATTAGCGTTTTTCAATGGCAGTGGTTGCAGCTCTTAGTGAGTTCTCAAGAGTTTCATCAGAGATTTTTGATGAAATTTTACTCTTTCTGTACTTAATCCTTGACAATTGTTCACAAATGTACAAACTGCCCAAAAGCGATGAAATGATTAAGGTATGGTTATGAAGTGAAGGATATGTTTATCTGGAAAGACGGGGATTATGAAAGTCTGGTAAAGAGACATGATCAGATTTTCGAATTAAAGATCTGATTGTAACTCTTCACATTCCATTTGAAAATTTTCAGGTTACGTACTTATATCAGCTGAAAATAGTGCTGCAAATATAAATTGATAAATTTTAGCAATCTTGAAACCTATTCTCAAATTCCTTTATCAAACTGGAAAGCACAGCTGCACATTCTTCACTATTCGAGCCCTGTGTTCAGCCAACATACCAAAATGAATACAATTATTTGCCATCTCTGGAGTCAGCACTGCACAGCACTGCCCTGGTTTCTACACAGAGTTAATCGAGTGCTGATAGTTTGGGTGTTGCTGAGCGATGGTTGTCTGTCCAGGGCCACTCTGCTGTTATAGCTGTGGCAGCTGGATTGCAAGTTGTTCTGGGCTGGCATTAGAGCAGGGGACACTCTGCAATCTGATAGACTTGAGTAGCAGTGTGTTCCCACAGGAGCTGTCTGGGAAGCTGAATCAGATGTGGTGGATGCAATGCTCAGAGAGGCCATGGCCTTCTGCTGGTGGCTACCATCGTTCTCTGGCTATGCTGTTGAAGCTTCAGCACTCTCCATGCATTGTGCCTTCCTATGTGAACTGACATGGCATGACACACCGTAACCGAAACCCCACATTCTCTTTACCAACCTGGTGGCTAGTGCTCCCTAAGTTAGCCTTTTATAGGTGTGGAAAATGGTCATCATTGGTCCTGGCTATGCTAAAGTCATGTCAGTGCCCAGGAGCTGTGGGTTTCTGGTGGATCTTCATGCTTCCCTGGGGTCTCCCTGGCTCAGAAACTGCTTTGTACATACTCATCTCTTGCTCTGGTGCAGAATGCACCTCTATCAAAGCTGAGTGTCTTGGCAAATAACTATAAATCATGAATAATCTATATGCATTTAAGGCATATAATATATAAAACTCAAAAATACTGACTAACAGATGGTAAGATTTAGAAGGGGGCAAGATAACATTCTGAAAAGTCATTTTATTTATATTTTTAAAAGAATTGAACGTATGGCCAGGTACTGTATTTAAAATCTCCATGAAGATGAATCATGGGAATATGGGAGTATCTCTTTAGATGATTTATCTTTAAGTGTAAGACTTGCTATGAACCTGTGATTCAAACTTGATCCATGTAAGAATCACCTGAACATGTTTAAAATGACAAATGATGGTAACTATATCAGACAAGGACTGTTAGCACTAATTTTCTCCTATTTTCCCCTAAATTTTTTGTCACAAATGCAATCAAAATCAGAAAACTAAAAATACAAATAATAAGCTCAAAGGTTTATAATACATCATGCTGATATCCAATTTGAATACAGATCATTATGAAAATGTCAATAGTGTCTCAGTTTTCCATCCATATTTAGGCATGCTGTACTTAAACGTACTTCCTAATCCTTGAGACAGTAATGAGATTACAGATTTTAATAGTAAAACTTAAAGTTTTTAAACATTTTCTGCAGTCTCCTACTAAAATATACTGTCAGCCATTTACAAAAGCAATATAAAGGAAATGATTGGATGAGAATTATTAGTAACCAAGTGAGCTATTCTTATTTTTAAGCAAAGGTATCTGACTTACTGTCAGACACACTTTTTTAAGAAGTGTAAAAGAAGCCAGTTTTGAAACTCTATCATCCATATTTTCCACTAAAATGATCTGTGTAGATTACAGCTTTAAGATGAATGCAGGTTCTAAATTTTAGAGGCCTCCTACACAAACACAAGGAAGAACTTCTCCCTTGTGAGGGTGAAAGAGCACTGGAACAGGCTGTCCAGAGAGGTTGTGGAGTCTGTTTCTTTGGAGATAGTAAAAATTTGCCTTTTATTCTCAGAAATCTTCTGTGATGCTCATGCTGAAAAAGAGGTTGACAAAATAGCAGCCTAACAGGGTAAAATCACCATCACACTGAAATCATTAGAACACTTGCTAGTTTTCCAACATCACTGCTTAACTTTCCTATGTGATGGTTTAATTCTAGTGAGCAATTAGAAATACTTAAAATATGCATCTAAACACAGAGTGTGGATATATATATTTTTTTTGTTTAATAATGTATTACTAGGTTTAAATTGCAAAATGAAAGAAAATGTGACAGACAGTTACAAAAAGCAACATTTCTGCTGTCTATTCTGTAACAACCCTTTAACCTTGACAAAGAACCACTGAGATTAACCTCTAGAAATGCTGGTATCATATGCAGCATCTTTAGCCCCAGGTTAATAGGATAAATAATTGAGGCAAGTATGCTGGGTAATGAGGTGAACTTTAATATCATAATCAGATCTAACTAATTGTCAAGTCTCTCTACAGGCTTTGTGTGTCCTGGGAGTTGGTATTTTTAGAAAAAAAAAATTGTAGTGAAGGGTACAAATTACTGAAGTAAGGCCAAGGGATAGGGCAGAAATAGAACAAGGAATGCATTTCATGTAGCTACAGAAAATGAATGCATCTCTCTGAAATCTGAAATTACTGTTGTTAGACCCGAATCTACCAAAGTGGGTTGCATAAAAAGCATCTGTTCCAGGCTACTGGTTACCAATTGCTAATTAACTCACCTGTAAAATTCACATTGTCTATTCTGTTTGCTACCTGCTACCATGAAATTTCAGATATTGTTAAATGGAAAAAGACATATTGTAGCTATTTTCCTGGCCACTTCTGCTTACATTTTCTTGCAATGGTATGGAGTGTGCTTAAATTTTGTAGTGTGTGAAAATGATTTTCATTCTGCAGGGAGTTTCTAAAGTTTCTTCTGTGAAGTCTAAAGAACAATGTTTCAGTCTACATACTATTAGTCATTTTTGTTTTCTATTTTTTTTGTGTGTGTTTTAACTAAGATACAGCAGGCTTTTACTTTTCACAGGTTATTTTAGTCATTGTAGAACTAGAGGAAACAAAAAGCTCTATTTAAATTATTTTATGTTTTCCTTGTCATTAGGAATCTCATGTCAAGTTGTATGGCTAAAAATTAAAGCAGCTTGCACACTGCTCTGCATAAGCTTTACAAGAATTATGAACCTACTTTGCTTCTTCGACATCACACTGAGCATTTGGAAGGCCCCAGTACTGCAAACTACAGCAAAGAACTCCAGGCATCAGCTACAACTCTACTCTCTGCATAGAACATGAAATGAATATTTGCAAAGTGGACTAACAGTTGAAAATTCCTGATTTCTCCTGAAATTTCCATGTCTCTCTTTTCACAGAATCTCATAATCATAGGGATTGAAAGGGACCTCTGAAAATCGTCTAGTCTAATACACGTGCCAAAGCAGGTTACCTACAGCACAGCATGTTGCATAAGAGAGCATTCAGGTACTGTTTAAATATCTCCACTGGAAGACATTCCACAGTCTCTCTGAGCAGCCTGTTCCAGTGCTCTGTCACCCCCACAGTAGAGAAGTTCTTTTGTTTATATGGATTTTTTTTGTGTGTTTCAGCTTGTGTCTATTGATCCTTGTCCTCTCACTCGGCACAACAGAAAAAAATCTGATCCTATTCTCTTGACGCTTACCCTTTAGATATGTATAAGCATTTATAAGATTTCCCTTATCTTCTCCACACTGAATAATCCCAGGTCTCTCAGCCTTTTGTTTTACAGGAGATACCCCAGGCCCCTAATAATCTTTGTGGCCGTTCTCTGGATTCTGTCTAGAAGTTCTCTCTTGAACTGAGGAGCCCAGAACTGGACACAACACTCCAGATGTGGCCTCATCAGGGCAAAGTAGGGGGGATGATCAGCTCCCAGAAGCAATTCGTTTCATCTTCTCTGATTAATCATGTTTTCTAAGTCAACCATTCTTTTTCTGTTTAGCTCTCCAATGAGTACTTATGTATATGAATATGAATATTTATGATTTGTATTTTATTTTATGCATGAATCTGCATAAAGTATGAAATGACAAGTTGAATAGAATATTTCTCCCTCTATTTTTGTAGCAAATGCTTTTTTTCATGACTATCTTCTTAATTCCCTATATGTTACTTTATTTCTTTTTTGTATTTCTGATGTTTTTTTTTTTTTTTTTCTGCAGCTCTTCTCACATTGCCATTATACAGTAATTCATTTGCATTGTATACTTAGGTTCTACTCCACTATAATAACTTTCACTTTCTATGGTTAAATAACATCATGCACATTTTAAGATTTTTATTTTATTTACAAAAAAATAGTGATATTTCAAGAAATATAGTTTTGGGGTTATAAATTTAAACAACTGCACAGCTGTTTTAAATTTGATGAATATTACTTTTTTACTGTATGTTTTATTTAAATATATTTTAACATCAATTTTTATACATGGAGAATATTAAATAAAGCTTTTGTTTGAACTGTATTTTGTACATGTAATTCTATTTCTTCTTGATAAATTTATCCTTTAAAGTATGTTGTGAATCTGTTTTTAAATCTTGTATCTTATTTTATATTTGAAGGGAAAAATATTATTAAAAATAATCAAATATTATGATGAAAGATAGACACTCAGCAGCATCTTGAATTGTCCTAGAGGTCTGCATATGGGCACGTGAGTCAAACTCATACTTTAAAAATAACTGATCACTTCTACAATGACTGACTAGAGGTGAATAACTTAAAGTATATTTTTAAGTGGTTTACACTTGGGGCAAGCAACTTCAGCATGTGAAAAATTTGGCATGATAAATAATTATTCAGTAGCAGTGTGATGGGACAGCTTGTAGTATAAATATTTTATTAACATCTGGAATAATACCTGGAACCATTTGCATGAGAATTTAATTTTACCTCTGTGTCCTTAATTTAAAAGTAGATAGATAGATAAATAAATAAATAAAGCTTTATTCTTCTCTAAGAAAGCAAACATATAGCTTTCATAAACTATTTGCTAAGTGGATGTATGTATGAAGAAGTAGCAATTTTACTGTCTAAGCTAGGAAATAAAACCTGTGTCTTTCAGAAATTATATTTTTCCTGTTCTTACATGTTATCACCTAAAACATATTTTTAGTGTGTATATGCACAGGTTTTATGTAAATGCGAACAAACTTTCTGGTTCCAATTTGTAATCAGTTTTTAGATTATTTGTTTGTTTGTTTGTTTGTTTGTTTTTAGAGGCAGGTAGATTAGCATTTCCGATTTTATTTCATGCTTTAGTTCTCTTCTACAGACTCCAACTGAAAATCATCAGTTCTACTTAATTTCCTATTGAATTGCTGTAGTATGCAATGGAGAGTAAAAAAATGAATTGATTCAGATATACTTTTAAAGACACTCTTGTGTACTGAATTCAAGCTTGAAAATACTTGGAAGACTTGCAATACAACCTCTTATCTCCCCTTTCTCCTTTTCCCCTGTCACAAGCTGAAACAAAAGCCATAATGCAAAAGGTTAAAAAAGAAATCAAATAACACATGAAGTCATAAATGTGGCAGAACGAGCCAAGACTATATTTTACAGCTTTCCTCAAAAGCCTTTGGGGAAAATAGCTGAAGGCCTTCAGGAGAAAAAAAAGTAAAAATGATGCTAGGGTACCCCCTCAAGGAAGCTAAATGAAGTGGTTGTTTTGTTTTGTTTTGTTTTTTAATTATTTTAATTGAAAAGGAAGGTTAGCTCAGTCTTCCTTTCAGATCAGATAAAATTAAAAGTGTAACATTTTAGTATTACTGGTCAAAGAGAAGAAACTTACAATGAAGAATTTAGAATTTCCTGCTGTTTTTTTTTTTTTTTTTTTCAATAGGAGGATAATAGAGACAAACAACTGAATCCCTCAAAATTTGAAGAACACATGATATGATTCAGTTATTGAAGATCTGAGTATATATATTAACACCCAGAATTCCTTCAATATCACTGTGCTTATTTTATTATTTTATTTTAACTTAAAAACCTAAAAATTTAAATCACTGAAATAGTTTTGGAAATGATAGTTGATTTGGATGAAAGACTAATGAACTGTAAAGATGCAAGCTAAGTTGTTATCTTCCACATTCAACTCCTGAGATGAGAAATATAATTTTATTTCACTGAGAATAATACAAAAGGCAGAGGGGAAAGGAACTAATGAAGAAACTGATATGATGCTTTATATACAATACCACTCCATGCTGACTGATCCCCACGACATGTCCACGCTTGATTTGTCCAGTTGTAGTTGCTTCAAGGTGATCTTTATCTATATTTTTAAGCCTGAACTGTTTATGAGGTGAAGTATACCTTCTCCTAATGGAGCTGAAGTACATGAGGTGAAAACCAATTGGCCACAGAGAAAATAAGTTTGTGAGTAAGGGTTGTAATAAACAACAAGAAATATTGATGCTGTATTTTTTAATTGACTTCTGTGGAAAAGAGTCTGTAGCAAGTAATTATTCCACCTTTAATTCGATATCCTGGATGTTATCTTGAGAGCTTTTCTTTTTATTTTTCTACAAACAATATTTTTCTATCTATCTAGCCATGTATTGCATCAGATTGTGACAGGTACTGAAGAGAGAGGGAAAACCAGACAAAAAAAAAATTGTTACCAAAATTAACACATACAATATATTCCATAAAAGAGCAAATTTTATTTTCAGTTCTACTTGTAGAAAACAAGCAAAGGATATTATCTAAAATCACTCTCTGGAATGAAAATATATGTACACAGCTTTTGTCCTTACTGAGTTCAGCAGGCCTGAGAAAATACAATGTCTTTCATACCAGAGCAGATTTAATTGAAGTTGTGTACAGACCTTTTTTGAGCTTTCTACATTCCTCAGGAAAAAATTGAGGGAGTAGTAGAATAAAAATTGCCTTCTCCATCACTAGACACAAAAGGTCAACAGAACTACTGCATAGTAGGCAGTAAAAACAACAGAATCTAAATTAAACTTCCAATAAAATTCAGAGATGGCAACACAACAAACACAATTTCCATTGTTCTGCCTCTCTAAAACAACAAAACAAAAAATTGAAAAATTCCTTTCTGGCTCAAGATGTTCCTACATGGGGATCTTTCAATTCCTGGTTATTCCTCCAACAAAGTACAAGTAATATCCAAAACTTTCAACAAGGCTGTGCAATATCTTATGATCCAAAATTAGTCGGAAGAGTTTTGGAGTGTGTATTGAAGATCAATATATTTTTGCTGTTGCCATGTTTCACAAAGCATACAAATTCTCTGTTAGAACACAAAAGCTGAATTCAGAACCTGCTGCTGGCCCAAAAAGTAGGAAGGATTGTCCCATTAAATGAACTAAGGGAAAAAAAAAAAAAAAAAAAAAAAAAAGATACCACATTTCTGAGATTTTCTTAGGAACAGTTAGAAGTCTAATTTTGATTTCTCTTTTACCAGAGTCATGTGATATATAACAGTTGAGATCTGCTGACATTTTAAATTCCAGAGCAGATGTTTTTCTCCTATGGAATCCTAAAGATGGTATTAGCCTTACTAAGCGGCACATTTCAACGTTAAGCCATTATTGCTTCCTTGGTAGGAGCAGTGATCTTAACTGAGGAGTGAGCATGGTTAAAAAAGATTCTTACAGCAACATAATTCTACTTACTTGAACAATCTACACTTCTAAATTCTTATTATTTAACATCTCACAATAATTTTTGGATATTACTATTCAGTTTTTGTCTGAATCTTCATTGATATATAACAGCGATTCCAGGGTTTCCATTGTTATTGGTTATTTACTCAAGCAGCAGACCATAATGTAGAAAGTGTTATCACTGTTGTGGTTTAACACAAACAACTAAGTATCACACATCTGATCTCTCACGCCCTCTGATTACCATGTTAAGAGGGTGGGGCCTAGAGTGCGAATAAGAAAGAGAAAAAAGAGTAAAAATTTGCAAGTTGCAGGTAGAAGTTTAATGAGAAGGAAAAAAAAAAATAAAAAAATAGGTGGGAGGAGGAGGCAGAGAGGGAGCAGGGAAGACAAGGTCTTGTGGAAGCAAAGGAGAACAGATTAAATATCAAAGCAGTTCCAGCCACAAGTGCAGAGCACATCAGGTTTGGTCTGCTGTGGGTAAAAACTCTTTCTCAACCAGATCTGGAATGGTAACACAAGCAAACAACTGCACCTACACAATTTAAAGGATAATTTATTTTAAAGTATATTGCCTTTAAAACTTCATACTCATCTTCTGTTAAAAAAAAAAAAAAAAAAAAAAAAAAAAAAAAAA
Source organism: Phasianus colchicus (assembly GCF_987193195.1). NCBI lineage: Eukaryota > Metazoa > Chordata > Aves > Galliformes > Phasianidae > Phasianus > Phasianus colchicus. The sequence goes on from NC_143436.1 coordinate 128,853,622, forward strand.
AGTTCCTTCAGAATATTTTCATATAAAAATCATGCCTATCTCAGTAAATATATCGAAAAAAATTTTCAGCACTACCCTTAAACACCGATCAATCCAACGTCAGACAAGCAGACAGGCAGGTGGACAGAAACTGCTGATCCCCAAATCTGGATCTGTCAAATGTGGCCTTGGTAATCAAAAACAAATCCTTGGTCTATTCCTGGGCAAACTGCCTGGAACTGACTGATATTTGTCCACAGCAGGTTATTTTACCTATACACAGCAGTAGTGCCAGGTTACAGTGATGGGTCATCTCAATGTTAATATTAGCACAGATCTTTTGCCTCTGTCTGAAGATTATAAATGTCTTTTTGGAGGGAAAAAAAAAAAAAAAAAAAAAAAAAAAGAAAAGAGAGAGAACTCTGCTACTGATGTATCATGATGACATGATGCCATAATTGTTCTTTATAAGCTGAAGAGAGGGAGGCAGTTTATCTGCTATGGAGCACCTGTTATTAGCGAAGCAGGGAAGCACTGCCCGTCAGTCTCCTTCTCAGGCAGCTGGTGCCAACCATCAGGCTGTAAAGGTGTAGAACAGCAGGAGGAAAAATGATATATTGCACTTCCTCAGTCTTTTCACCAGAAATGTTCACAGGAGTTACAAAAAAAGAGAGCAAGTTTGCAGAAAGTGGGTAAAGCAGGAATGTTCATGTTGCTTAATTATGTCTTAGACAGATTTGACTGCATCCCTTGTTTCTATCAAAATTTGCAAACATTTTTTTTCTTGTTTTCTTTAATAGAAAAAAAAAAAAAAAGAAATCTTGGTTTAAAAAATGGCATAATATCAGTGGTAATGGTAAGTGACCCTTCTTTCTCAGTTAAATTTCCCATTTAACAGTATTGAAAGTTAAAGATTGTCCATGGATATCTCTGCTTTAAAGAAATTAAAGTCCAAAGACACAACTCCAAAGGGTACTTAATGACATGTCTCAATTCACTGTTTAACATATTAAAAAAAAATTACAATTTGATAATTATAAAATTTTGCAATTAATTATGTTATTTAGAGTTATAAAATCACTATTTATTGTCCAAAATCTCCATTCTGGTTGTTACTCTTCATTCTAAGTTGTTTCTGTGTTGTTTCCTTTCCTCTCCTGAGACACCAGTAAAGAGAAAATCAGTTTCACAAAAAAATCTAAAAAAAGATCTAAATGATCATGTAAGTATACTCCAGCTTCTTCAAGGGCATCTTTCAGAGAGATAAAAATGGGTCATGCAAGTACACCTTTTACTCGTAGGATCAAAGCACATTTCTTTATATTACTTTTTCTTCTTTTTTTCTTAATGGAGTACTTCAGACCTGTACATGGCCTATGTTATACAAAATGGAGCCATTGCATGATTGACACAGAAAGAAACTAGCATTATCAGAAACCCTTGGCTAGAGCTCTGAATTAGAAAAAGATAACTCAGATAAAAATAAGATTGAAATCTTTATGAATAATCTTAATATTGATTCTTTTTTACAAAACAAGAAAATTTTAAGAAAAATAGCACTTTATTTTCACTCAGTAACAATGACAAAACTGTTATCACACATTACAACATTATATATACACATGTAGTGTGTAAAATCACACATTACAACATTAGTTATTTGAAACACAATATTTAAAATTTTAAGGGGACTTTGTTGTTTAACCAAAGAGTATTTGGCCAGATGGATGCTTCATATTTTGTACAGTTCCTTAATCATCTTCTTTTCCATATGCATGTGTATTTCTATGACAATTAAAACATTATTATTTTGTTTTTTCTTTTTAGTGAGTCACATCTAGAAGAAGAAAAAGCAAACAAACAAAAAAAATTATCTCATTACTAGTAGGAAACTTGTGGTTAGTGTACTGAATATATTTTAACAGAAAATTCCTGGAGGCTCAATCACTTTTATCCTAATAAATTCGTTTTACCAATTTGCAATAACAATTTATTTGTTCATATTTTTTTTAATCCTTTCATTCTTTGCATATGAAATATAGTTGAGATATAGGTGAGAAAATGTTGCAAATTTTTGGACATGAAAAAAAAAACAAAAAAAAAAACAACAAACTGAAACAAATTTAATTTAAATGGAGAAAAACGTGTCTAAAGAGCAGTACCTTGTGTGGTTGTATTTTGTATTTCTACACTTAGAAGTCTTGTAACATAAATTAAAAATATTAGTTAGAATTTTAATTAGTGTTGGAAATGAGCTACTATATGCAGTGAGTCTGGATGTACTCCACTTTGTTCAATCTCATTAGGTTTTCATAGACCCACTTTTTTGGATGGCATTCTTTCTACTGTATCAAAAGCACAACTCAGCTTAGTTTCATTTGCAAAGTTCGTATGTGTGCACTCAAGCCCAATTTCAAGGCATTGATAAAGATATTAAAGATCACTAGTCCTCAGATGGACCATACTAGGACACCATTTATCACTGTCCTCCACCTATATATCAATTTGTTGACCATAACCCTTAAAATGTGTCTATCCCACAAAGTGTCCACTGAATAGTCAACTCTTCAAACCTGTATCTCTCCAACTTAGGCACAAAATATTCAGTTGAAAAAATGAATGGGATGAAAATAAAGTTTCTGAACTGGTAATGAGAACTATCCTAAAAGAATGTAAATTTCGTAGTTATGAACTGTGAAATTTTCATTTCTTTTCCACTTAGCTACTGCTTTGCTAACTACAACTATACACCATGATGAATAACTAATTAGAAGAATGTCTGACTTCTGTAAGAAATACGATTGTTATATATTAAATATAATGTAAAGAAGTACTTTTAAGAGGAAATTATACCAAGATTTTCTTCTACAGAAGTCAATACTGAATCCAAAACCAAAGGTTAAACTAAACAAACAAGATCAGCTACTTAATTTATAACAACACAGTAAAAACACACTGAATGGTAACATGCTGACCTAAAATGGAGCCGCAGTCCTCAGGGGACTGGAAAAACAATGAAAACCTTGTTAAATAGACTTCTAATCAAATTTGATGTTGCTTGATTATGCTAATTTTGTTGTCTTGTTTTGGAGCATTCATGGTGAGATTTAGTGCTATTTAGATACTGTAAATTCTCCTCTATTACATGATATTGGAGATATTCAACTTGCTTAGACTGTGCTCTGTCTGTTCTCAGGCTAGTCTATGTTAGCAATCACATTGCATCATTAAAGTGGTATCTTTGCTTTATTCCATTCTGGTTAAAAATATTTCACTGATTCTCTTCATTAATGTTTTTCTCATGACTATCTAATAGATTTTGTTTTGTTTTTTAAAGGTTTTATTCTTTTGGTGATTGCTTTGGTATCTGGAAATTTCACGTGTTGATTAGTAATGTTGACCTGGTGTTAACCAGGTTAGTGAAGTGGTCTGCTCCACATAATCACACAACTGTTTTTCTCAAGCTTCATTGTATTCCTTTACACCAGGAACAAAAACAAAAGTACAAATTAAAATACTCCACATGCCACTTTATTTTTTAATTCATTTTCATATACTCATATGTGTCATATAAGGACACATGTTTAAATATTAGAAGTTGCCAAATTTTTAACAAATAAATAATTTTCTGTGAAGAAAATTCAGATTTTTCCTGTTCTATGATATTATACACTCAGCCCAACAGAACCAACTCATTTAAAAGTATCAGGCTGTTTTACTACATAGTTCAGTCCAACATACAAGAGTCCTGAAAGAAAAAACTTTATTCCTTGAGCCCTTCTCATCTCCTATGTATTTCTTTCCTCTTAAAGATGTGACAGCATATTCAGTGTAGCAGGAAATATTCATAGTGTCTGTTTTGAAACAGAAAAATATGTATAAAAATAGAAATCTGATAATGATATTTGGTTTAAGAAATGAATGAAATCTGAATCTTGTATTATATTTCTTATTACTGAAGCCAAATGTGAATAACATTGTCATATTTGAGTTTAGCCCCTCTCCCATTAGATTATTTTGATCCTATAGTTCAGATTGTCTATGACTTCTTAGGCATCCAACAGATTTTGTTTTTGTAGCTGCACAGATAACTAGATTCTAAGTTCTTTTAAACATGAATATGAAATCTTATAAAATGGGAGGGTAACTTTACAGTCTAAATTTAAGTGCCAGCCTTCATTACTGCATTCGTTCTCTGGACATAATCTTTTTTTTTCCTGTTGATCAAATGAGAAAAAATAGCTTTTAACTTTAGCAGTTCAAAATGATCTTTTTGTTTTGTGCTAAAAGCAGATAGTAAATGAATAACTCATGCAATAAATTTTTGTGTCAAGATGTGTCTAATATACATTTGTCTTTCTAGTCAGACAGTTTGACTTATACATTCTAAATACAGCATGTTAGCAATGATTCACAAGAAATTCACAAGTTTCTAAAAGCATACGAAATTGATCCAGTGATGCCTTTTGGAAAACACTGAATTGCATTTGAAAGACTAATTCTTCTATTCTTTTAATGACCTCTGTTGTGATTTTTATAATACACATTATATAATATACACAATATTATATTATTTGTAAGTTTATTTAACTTGGATCAGGAAAATATTATGCAAATACTAAAGTCATTGAACTGCAAGATTCTCGGACTGTTTTAGATTCTCCCGATCTAACCTGATTGAGTGGGTATCTATGCGTTTGCATTTCTCTTCAATTATTTTTGTCCCTATTTGACCAATGATCATTGTGGGTTATTGGAAAATGTAGGAAAAATATTTAAAAAATCATTTATATAGGATGTTTTTAATTATGTTTCTTGGATTTGTCTGTAAATGATGCTTCAATGTTAAGCAAATGAGCACTGTTTTTGTTCACTCAAGAGAATTTCTGTCACAATAGGAAGCTATGAGGTGCAGATGACAAGCCGAATGGACATCATGCCATCCAGAAAGACCTAGACAGGTTCCAGAATGGTTCCAGGAAAACCTCATGAGGTTCAACAAATCCAAGTGCAAGGTATTGCACCTGGGTTGAGGCGACACCCACTATCAATTTTGGTTGAGGGATTAAAGAGTTGCCCACAGCCTTGCAGAAAAAGACTTGGGGGTACTGGTGGATAGAAAGCTGGACATGAGCCAGCAATGTGTTCTCCCAGGCCAGAAAGCCAACCATATCCTGTGCTACATCAAAATAAGCGTGACCAGGAGGTCGAGGGAGGAGATCCTACCCCTCTGTTCTGCTCTGGTGAGGCTTCACCAGAAGTACTGCATCCAGATGTGGAGTCCTCAGTACAGGAGAGATGGGACTTGGAGTGTGTCCAGAGGGGGGCCACAAAAGTAATCCACAGAATGGAACACTTCTATGAAGACAGGCTGAGAGAGCTTGGGATGTTCAGCCTGGAGAAGAGAATGCTCCAAAGAGACCTGATAGTGACCTTTCAATATCTAAATGGGAACTTCAGGAAAGAAGGGAACAGACTTCTTAGCAGGGTCTGACATGGTAGGGCAAGGGGAAATGGTTTCAAACTTAAAGAGGGTAGGCTTAGGTTGGAAATGAGGAAAAAAGTCTTTTACAGTGAGGGTACTGAGACACTGGAACAGGTTGCCCAGAGATGTGGTGGATGCCCTATCCTTGGAGACATTCAGGTCCAGGCTGGACCATGCCCAGGGCAACCTGATCTACCTGTGGATGTCCCTGCTCACTACAGGAGAGTTGGACTAGGTAATCTTTAAATGTCCCTTTCAACTTTAAGGATTCTTTGTTTCTATACAAGTAAGTTAATAGGAAGGCCATACTTAAATGTTACCAGATTGTGTTTCTTACACTATATGTTTACTTCCCTATTTTAGTAGTTTAAGAACAACAGTAGTGAATAGATGCATTTTCAAATTAAACCAACATTTTAAATACATAACACAACTCAGCACAATAAATGTAGTTGAAAATTGTAATTGAAGGGTCCTAAGCCTGAAATAAGAGGAATACAAGTAGTTGTCAGCCTTAGAGTGAAGAGCTCTGTCATTTGCCAATAAGAACAGACATCTTAGTCAATAATAAATCTTGTGAATTGACCCTACTTCTTAAATGAGAAAGTACCTTGAATGTGAGAAGTGAGTTGAATAAGGTTGATGACAGTTCTTGTTATGTAGTAGAAGAATATTTAACCCTGTGTACTTGAGAATTTATTTTCTTCTGATCATTATTTATCAGCTTTACTTGATTTCAGTAATGTGTCATTCATGTTTTATTGTGCTACTGATGAAAATAATGATACTGAAATACATTATTTATTGTCAATGTCACATCAGAAAATTATTCTTCTGTGTTATGAAGATCAATGAGGAAAACCAAAATACATCAGAAAATAAAGGTTTACTTGAAATAGAAATCCAGCAATGTAGCATATCTAAAATGCTTTTTCACAACCAAATGACTTCACAGTTGTATAGAAGACCAACTAAAGGACGGCTGAAATGTAGGAGGCCTTGAAAAAAAAAAAAAAAAGGATGCAAATTTTATTATTATAATTAAATTGGTACAAAAAAAAAAAAAAAAAAAAAAAGGGCATTTTAACTTGAAAATCTTTTAGTTTATGTTTGAAAATCCATGAGCCCTGACTGCTTCCAGATATTCTGCTGGCAAAGCAAACCTTTCAACTATTACTCACATATTGACTTCTAATTATTAACTGGAAATAGGTTTTTTATATCACAATCACAATGATTTATGGTTCTATAAGGGTAAATTTTGTAGTTAAGATTTTTTGCTCAAGTTAAAGCAGTTTTAAGGCATCATAGTTGTTTGTTTGTTTTTTTTTGTTGTTTTTTGTTTTTTTTTTTTTGATTGTTTTTGTTTTTTGCATAAAACAATTATATTTGAAATGAACAAGGTCTATAGATCTCAATATTTTTTCTCTGCTATCTGCCAAAGACAGATATCAACCTCTATGAAATCCTTTGCAGAAGTGAAATTTATACAGTAGTTAGCTTATAGACTTCAGATAAATGCTTCTGTTTTTTATTGGTGGAGGAAAGAAAAGAGAAAACAAAATTAAAAAAAAAGAAAAAGAAAAGGAAAAATGCAAGTGAAGAAAAACATTTAGCAAATTATGTGAAAATCTATCTTTTTAATATATGAACTGTAACATTTGAATACTAAAATCTTGGAATGCAAAAGGATTGTACTAAATAAATAAGATCCAAGTGAAGTTTACTTTTTTTCCATGTATGCATTTGATATTGTTTTCGTGGTATGGGTTTGGATAACTTTGTTGGATAATAATGGTATGTCACTAGGAGTTTATGTTAAATTTATCATTTCTATCAGGTTTCCCAACATAATTATATAGACTGTATTTTTACCAGAACATCAAATAGCAAAAAAAGAAAAACAACCCCCCCATAAAAAAACATTTAAATGTTTTCCATAAGAAAGAGCTCTCGTTTAAACTAGTTCATGGAGTACATTATCATACTGCTAAAAGACAGTGTTTTTCAATTATGAGACAGAACAGTAGTTCTAACATTTGGTCTTCATATTTTCTTCTTTCATGACCAAATGTAACTTTTTGCATGCGAATGCATGTTTGTGTGCAAATGGGTATTATTATTTCCAAATGTTGTACAATGTCTTTTTTCCCTAATGACATCAATTCCACTTCTCTGGTCAAAGGTGTTGAAGAAAGGCTCACATTAAAAGTACTGCTTTTTGGTTAATATACATAAATGACTGCATGTCTCTTTGAAATTGAATAGTTGATCTTAGAGAAATAATAGAACATTTTGAGGAGGAGGAAGTTGTTTATATTCACCAGTCACATGATATTTTGCTAAATATTACTGGATTTCTAAAAAAAAGCTGTAAGCATCTACCAGAAAATTGTCTCCAAAAATCTCATGAAAACTTCATGCATACTTAAAGAAACAACATAAACATTTCCAATGAAGAGAATATGAGCTTTATGAACATTAAAATTAAGGAGAAACTACAATGATTTATAAGTATATATATACCACCATATCTGTGGTAAATACATCTTCAATACTATTATAATGTATATAATAATGCTGTCCCTGTTCTGTGCAATCACTGGTCATGAGGGCCCTAACTAAGAAAGTAATTGTGCTTGTTTACTGGCTCTGAGACTATAAATTTTCATGCTTTTAAATGCTCTAATCTCCTTGCATTTTTATCTAAAGTAGCCTGTCTACCTCCAAATTGTGTATCACAAATATATATGTCGAATTCTGAACAATGACCGTAAAGTCTTGTGGGTTTCGTGTGGATTTCCGAAGTCCATTTATTGGATTGACTTCAGGACATGAACTGTTGTACCTGTGCTAGCAAGCACAGTGCATTTGTAGGGCAAAACAGCTAACAGCTGGTGCTGAGGGCTTGACATCCAAACGTTTTCGGGGGAACTTTGTTACAAATTAGCTCCATGAATTGCCCTTCTTGCACCACAGAGTGAAGACTTATTTACAGTTCTATGTCCCTCTGGGCTGCGTCTTCCAATTTAGCTTCATCTGAAAATATTTTTAGCTCAGGATTCTGCTACATTCTCCATGCAAATCACAGCTTAAAAACCTACTCTTAACTAAGTTTGATTAGATCCACTGATTAAAACAGCATGAGAAATTTTCCCATCCTGTCCTTTACTATCTCTCTGCATGTGTGTGTACTGGGAATTAAAAGCATGATCTTACAATTCTGAGATACCCTTTTATAGATATACTTACATACACTTATTAATTTGCAAATATTTTGGCAAAGAAGCAAGTATAATAGCATAATAGATGTAGTTAATATGCTGTTTCTACTTTTTTCCATTTCTTTTCCACTTTGCCAATACAATATTATTATTCTTAATAGTAGCTCAATATTTGCTCTGTATTCATATAAAAGAATGGAGAGATGTAAGTATAATATTAAGATTCTGATTTTTCTTCCTTTATTAGTTGACAGTTACCATTATTTTAATTATATCAGCACATCCACCCAAGAAGCAATAAATAATTCTTGCAGTGAATAGTGTTTTAATAGTTAGCATTACTTATTTCTCTACTTGTTCATTAGCAAAGTCAGAAACATACCCATTCTGGAAGGATCCACAAAGGTAATGAAGTTCTATTTGAAATTTCTATTTTAAAATGTATTATCGCTTTCAATCCTAGTTAGGCAGTTCATTCCAACAGCTTCGTGTGAGTTTGATTAGTTATTTCTCCCAAGCACAGAGCAATAAACACACTGTGAATTGCTGCTACACTCAGAATTATTCTAGGTGATTTGCTTCACTGTTCCTTTAACTCCTTATAGATTTCTATGGGTCTGCCCAGGCATTTCTCCTTGAAACAGCAGGGAAATACTGAAAAGAATTATCAGCTTCAGACAAATCAGGGAAGGCATTTGTTAACTTTTAAACCATTTAAAATATCCCAGAACAGAAAAGAAAAATTTTAATGGGTTTGATTTTTTACTAAAACTATTGAAATTATGGACTTCAATCAGGTAAGTATAGTACAACTTTTTTGCTTAAATTTCTTTGTAGTGAAAGTAATTGGAGACAAAATATATTTGAATTTCTATAGAAGTGCATGCATAACATGTAATTATGTAGTTAGAGAGCAAGAAATCTGGCACAAAATATCACATCAAAGCACAAATGAACACAAATTACTCAATAGATTATTTCTATACAAAATTACAGTTACTTTCAGTGCTTTTCAATGGGTTTCTTTCATTGTTTATGTTACAGATCTACTCAATTAGAACAATTAGACTTTAATGGATGTGAGCCTGACACTGTACCTAGACTTAAATTAATTAGGGTAGTTATGAACACAGAGACAATTGTGATACATTCATTATGTTTTCATGAGTATTATATAATACTTGTGAACACTAGATTATTATTCATATACTTCTTAATGAAGAGAAAATGTGGGATCAGAAAGGACATTTTAGTCTGTGAGGAAAAAAATCTGAATATTAGAGAGAATTCCACAGGAGTAATTAAACGTTGCTGTCAGATATATGGACTGAGAAAGAGCTGCCACTAAAACTTCTTAATGCTTTTTGTTGAAGGAGATGTCTTCCAGGAAAGCAGAAGTTATTGTTCTCTCCTGAATCTAGACTTCATGTTCAAAAATACAGAAGTAAACTGTGTATACAAATAAGAAACTGATCATCAAAGTGTTGCTATCACAGCATCCTGAGTCCCCCTAACAGTGATCAGTGATCAGCAGAAAACATAATTGTGGAATTTTGGTGTGTTCTGAGCTGCAAACTACCCACATTAAGGCCTGTTCTTTTCCAGTATGTGTAATAGAAGGAACTTGCCATCGTCCTTCCTGATGGTAATGAACTGATTTCTGATTACAGCAGTTGTGATCTTCAAGAGAAAACAGTAGTTAAAATATGCAATGAAAGAATGCGCTCAATAAGTTAAGAAGTAACAAAAGGGGGTGATTTTATATGTTTTAATTGGAATCTTGGATTCTGATGTTTTATCCAAAAGTAAAACAAGGAGATGATACGTTTTTAACTTTTTAAATATAAGTTTTTAAATTTCACACCTGAAGCCCGTATCCTCCAGTAATCCTATGGAAGAAAATGAGTTGTTTTTTTAAAAAATTCTTCTATTCTTATGGCGAATTACACACTTACAAACTTAAATGCCACTTTGATAATTTCAGCACATTTGGCAACGTAAAGACCTCTGTTTTGGATGCAGAGTAACAACTGCATGTCATATGCCTCCTTTCTTCATATTAAAGAAAACTGAAAGATCTCCAGTTTTTCTTCTGTCATGCCAATTAGGAAAAACAAAACAAAACAAACACAGCATTCATTCTCTTCCCTTGTGACTTAAGACCATTTAAAGATCGTGCATGCTTATAGTACTTGGCTTGCTGAAGGGTTAGTTGTTGCTACCTTTAGTAAAGAGTCAACAGATGGATCTAAAATAGTGAATTACTTGAATTAGCCATATGTCTATTATGGAAATGATTCAGATATACTAGCTAAAGAGATACTAATTTTTTAGCTTCCTTTTTATCCTAATAAAACATGCTTCTTTGTTATTTTTGTTGCTTTTGTTGATATACGTATATAGTCTATAGAGCTACTGCGTTTTATAAATTATGTCTGTTGTTAAGCAAAGTTTCTGCTTTTAAATAAAGCTGGATGGGAACATAATTTTTATTTCTACTAGGATTTCTTTTTACTAGAACTATCTTTTATGAATCTGAGATATGGCCATGGCATAATTTTTATTTGATTTATTCTAGAACATGATTTACCGTTTTATTTTTTAGCTCTCTCTCAGAATCATTGGCACACCCCTGCTTTGTTGTCTTAAGAAGATCATGTGCTCACAATGTGAAGACACTCCAGGAGGTAAAATGACTTATTTCTTTACAACTTAGCTCTACTGAGTGTATGTCCAATGAGTTTTTCTGCATTTGTGCCAGATAAGTTTTTTAAGTATGTGAATGATAACTCTTGGCCATACACAGGAACACGTTTGGAACTTGCATAGAAACTGTATTTTTGAATCAATACAGAGCTGAAGTGCAGGCTCCTCAAATCTATCTTTAGGTTCTTTCTGCCACTTGTGTTAGAAGTGATTGCTATCCAGTGTTAATCACCACATGCAGTAACATATTTTTGTTTCATTAAAATGTCAGGTACAAATTTTAAATATCAAGTTTGCCTTACAGAACAGAATCTCATCTCTCTCCTTTCTTTGTTTTTCTTTTTTATTTTCTTTTTTTTTTTTTCTTTTTAAATTTAAATTAGAAATGCTAACAATGTGGCTTGTTATCTCAGTAGCTGATATCAACTGAACATTCACATTCACACAGATAGCTGTAGCTTAATATTTTCGTAAAATTAAAACAGGTGAGAACTGAATACCAATTTTTAAGTTGGAAATGAAGAATTCTTATCGCTTTCATCTGATCTATTTCTCAGAAATTTAGTTGCCCTTGTTAATGAAAAAAAAAAAAAAAAAAAAAAAAAAACCAGAAGAATACCAAGTCCTGTTTCTTTCCAATAAGTGTTTTATACAATGTTCATTGAATAAATCTCTAAAAAATGTAAAAATTGTTATTAAAAATATTTCTAAAAACTAGGAATTGAAATCCATTGTTTTAGATCAAAACTCTACCAAAAAAACAAAACAAAACAAAACAAAACAAAACAAAACAAAACAAAACAAAACAAAACAAAACAAAACAAAAAACCCTACTACTACTACAAAAAAAAGGTAACTGATACTTACAGATATTAGATCTTTCCATGTTTATATTGTTGCTGATTATTTTAGGATGAGGGTTAGTAGTTCAGGAAACTTTGAATTTAGATAATTTAAATACATTTCATTTTGTAGTTTTTCCATATTTTGTCCACAAGCATATCTGCAACTTTTTAAAATTCTACTTTTACTTACCCTCTGTTTTAAACTTCAGACAGTGAAGATGTCCAGCTAAAGGAGAAAACAGTGCAAATAAACATTTTATGCCTTTTACATTTTGTTGGGTTTTATTTTTTTTATATACATGTATACATATATTTAGTAAAATGAATAGTGCACATGCTTTCTATTTATGTTTCTCTGTATCAAGGTTTCAGCTGAGTATTCTAATATAAAGTAAGCTATTTGTAATACTTCTGTTCTGAACAATACAAGAAAACCTATTAAATGACACAGTTCTATACACTTCCAAATCTAACACAGAATTCTTCATTTTATACCAGTGTGTCTCTCTCTAAAAAAGCTGATACTCTGTGCTGAATCCTAAAAGTGTAAAATGTTATAGTCTTTTATTTTATTTATTTTTTCATTGATTTTGGTCAGACTAAAGAAAAAAAAAAAAAAAAAAAAAAGGTGACTATTTTTCAGATGTTCTTTATACTAACAGTACCAGCTTGGTACACTCACATTAACTTGACATTTCAAACATCTTTTTAGGATAAACTGATAATAACTTAATTTTTCATCTACTAAGGCCAGTTATATTTCACATTTAATTCAAAATTTAAAGCCTGAAGTGTTGTCATTAGAAGACAGTCAGGGTAAAATAATGTTATGGATTAAATTTCTACCATAAATTTGGTTACACCTCATAAAATAAAATGTATTCACAAGATAATGCTGGCTACTTGGTATTTATTTTTACATAGATGGTCTGACACAAAATGAAGTGAAATTAGTAAAAAAGCTACTTACTGAACTTGCTGGGCTTTAAACCAATACACAGAGACATTTCACTTGCAGAGTTTCAAATGCCTTCTAATGCTAATTTTAAATTTTATGCTTTGGTGACAGATGAAAATACCGATGCCACAGATAGTGATGAAATTGCAATTTTCATCAGAGATACTGATAACAAAAATAATGTTACTGAAAAAATTGCTTCTTTGATGCCAGTGAAAGACACAACTAAATCTTCTAAATTGTATGAAGCAGTAAAAATTATATTAAAACAAGTTTCTTTAACCTTTTTCAACATATCTAATATAGCTACTGATGGTGCCCTGGTGATTGCTGGTAAGAGAAAGTGACTTATTAGACGTGGAAGAATTTTATGTAAATGTGCATTTTCCTGTTTACAGCTCAGTCCACGAATGAGATCTCATTCATCTCAGGATTTCTTTAAATTTGTTACTAATAAGGTTCTGGGGTTATCTTTGAGAAAACAGCTACAGAAACTATGAATGCTCTTTGTTCCATGTCACATAATGTATATTTAGATTAAAATATTATTTTATGATCTTTAATTTCTTTTTTTATTCTACGTGAATGAGGATTTTATGACTCGAGAAAAAAAAAAAAGTCTAAATAGCTTTCATATTATTTTTGAATTAACTTTATTACTTAATATCAGTGTCACAAATCTTTCTTCGATATGTAAATATTGCTATTCAATTCAGCTTTTTAAACTAGTATTTAATTTGTTTTTGTTCTTTCTGCCAGGTGTCTGCTAATGTTATGACCTTTTTAATATGAAATTTCAAACAATGTTTTCACAACACTGCAAGTGATATTTCTGCCAGCTTCTTCATGTGAAATGAAATTTTCCCTTCTGCTCAGTGTTAAGAATATGTTTATAAGAATCTGTGCAGCTGTCTTTGAATAGATAGATAAAAAGTGCAGTAAATAATTAGGCCAAACAAAGTTTTTTCAACAGAACTCATGGAGATGAAGTTCAGTAGAAGCCATCATGAACGGCAATTTTACATGGCAGCCATGTGATATGTACAATAAATGTTCACCTACTTCTAACTGAATTAGTGGAAAATATCAGCCACAATTTTAACTTAAGGTGGAGGAAAAATAAAAAGCCCTAAGTAATAGGTAAACACTTGATAGCAACTGAATTCCTTTCCTACTGACTTATCATTCACTTCATTTTAATGAGCATTTTTTGCTGTTCCACTACAGAAAAGGTGGAAGTGTCTTACTTAATTTGGTGGCTCCAAACTTTCCTGCTGCTCATCCTAATGGTTCCTTAGCTCACAGTCCCATATTACTGGACAAATATTCTGAATTATAACATGAAAATCACAATTTTTCTACTTCAGAGTTTAATCTTTTCTATTGGCAATGAATTCTATAGAGGTTTCAAGAGGTTCTGAAGGTCCTGTGATGGGAATTCATGCCCTTTTTTGATCTTGTGAGCTCTCTGTAGAGGCATACCATGTGAAAAAAAAAAAAAAAAAGAAAAGAAAGAAAGAAAGAAGAAAGAAACAAAACCCTAGATAAAATATTATTCCAGACTTTTCTATCAGAAGTTTTACAACAGCTACAAAAAATGAGTTGCATCTGTTTCCAATATTGTGACCCTCCTCTGAAAGACATGTTCTAAATGAGACTATCATTCTGAGACTATCTGAGTGACAGGAAACAAAACTCATTTTTAATTAATTTGCTTTTTAGCCTCTAATTTCATTATGTTTTCGATATATGGTATAGTGTTTTGATTTGTTTTGTAAAGTATGTTATTATTATAAAAGTTTTGACTGATATGTTTGCAATTATAATTGTATCTTATTCCTTACAAAACTCAAAGTTATTAAGCCTTGTGGCATACTGAGGAAGTGCACATGGAATGACAGGAAACAGGATAATCAATTTTTGGGGAAATTCTTTAGGTTTATTCTTTTATATTTTTGCTTTCCACTTTGAAACAGAAGAAAATCAAATAAACAACAAAATTAAAAAATAAGTAAAAAAATAGTAAAATCTACTATAGGAAAAAAAAAAAGAAAAAAAAAGAAAGAAAGAAAAGAAAGAAGAACAAAACAAACAATTGGAATAAATATTTTTTGGTCTGCCTAAAAGACACTTCAAGAAAAATCCATCTTTTACACTTCAATTTGGCTTTCTAAAAATAAGCAACTAACAACTGTGTTACTAAAAGATCATCTCATAAAATATTTTTAGACATAATCAAAATAAATATTTATTTTATTTAAAGGACACTGAGGTGCTGGAACAAGTCCAAAGGAGGGCAACGAGGCTTGTGAGGGGCTTGGAAAATATGTTCTATGAGGACAAACTGAAGAAAACGGGGCTGTTTAACCTGGGGAAGAGGAAGCCTGAAAGGTGATTGCAGTGAGAGTGGAGTTTCTTTCTTCTCTCTGGTTACAGGTGATACAACGATGGGAAATGGCCTCAAGTTGTGCCAGTGTAAGTTTAGGTTGGATATCAGGAAAAACTTCTTTACTAAAAGGGTTACTAAGCACTGAAATAGGTTTGTCAGGGAGGTGGTTGAGTCACCATCACTGGATGTGTTTAAAAACGGTTTGGATGTGGTGCTCAGGGACATGATTTAGCAGAAGGTTGTTAGAGTTAGGGTAGTATGTTTAGACTGTGATTGGACTTGATGATTTTCAAGGTCTTTTCCAACCTGAGCAATTCTATGTTTCTAGGATTTTATTTCAACAAAAAATGACAACTACTTCAAAATAATTTGCTCAGAGGAATATTTAAAAGTTCACAGAATTTGTATTTATAAAAAAAAAAAATATATAATCTGAAACATTTTTATAATGTTGAAGAAATTATCTTTTAAAATTTTGGGGTTAGGGTTGGGGCAGATGTATATTTTTAGAATGGAATAGTCTGATTTAGAGTTTCATAATGGCTTTTCATTTAAAAATATATTTCAGTGTTTGTAAAAATGCATTTTATGCTATCATAATTGTTCCTGCTTTAGTAACAATGTTTCATTTCAATTCTGATACAAAGGACACCAAAACACATATTTAAGATGCCAAAAAAAAAAACCTGTTTGATATATTTTTTAATCTGTCATAGCTTTTTAAATCTGTTTGATTTTAATCATTATTTTAAGCATTTCCCAAAGCATCAGTGATATAAGTCTGGCAAACGCACAAATCTAACTAAATCCCATTCAGTTCTAGAGATATCACTTTGAAGGAGGTCTTTTGATCTATTTTAAATAAAACAAGGAAACTATACTTAAATTAAGACAGTGAGTACCTGTGAGTATTATGAGTATCCAAATCTCTCATTTACTAGGTTTAAACAAGACAATCTCAGATAAAAGTGAACTAAAATTCAAACTCATCTAAAAACTTATCTTCCTACAGTAAGGGATACATATTATAGGTACCTCAAATATCAAAACAATAAAAAGAAAAATGCATCTATCAGAACTACTCTCAATAAACAAAATTATAACTAAAAATCAAAATCACACACACTTTTCATTATAGGAAAATGTCAGTTATAATAATCTTTTAGTTCACTGATTGTATTAAAGTTCTTATAAGTAATTAAAATCATTGTGAAAATAGTAGAGAAGATCCTTTCTAAAATGAATACATGCTTTCATAAAATATATGAGATAATTAAAAAAAAAAATCAAAACTTTCAGACTGTAATACATATTTTGCTTAATAATTTACTTACAATGTTTATAATGCTGCATACCACAGCATAGTATGAGGAAATGATTTCATGCAAAAATCTTCCACATAACAAATGACTAATGTCATCAGATATAAAAAATATAAATAAGTTTTATTCATGACTTTGTCTTAGAAAAAGTACTTGTTTACCAAACTCATGCTTAATTGAGCAACAAAGAAAACACAGAGTAATAAGTAGTATTTTACTGGACAGTGCATCTCTTTTCAGTACTTTCCCATGTCAAAGAAAAGCTAGTTAACTCAGAAGGGTTAGATTTACTCTGAGGATATAAGCCAGGTCTGCATTATACAGCTGTTCAGCATGCTCTTCCAACAGCCATTAGATTGATTAACTTTATTTAGATAGTTTGTGATATAAGCTACAGTTTTTCAACAGTATTCCTCTCTCTCATCTCAAAATTTCATTTTAACTTTCAGTTTTTCTAAGACAGTTTCTACTACTTTATTTTCTGCTCTTCCTATTGACTTTTCTAACCTTTTGACAGCATTTACTTGGCTTTTCTTTCTGCATAATGCTTTTAAGTTACATTCAGACTATAACACAAATTCTGATCTCCACTCTTCAAAATACATTGTAAATCTACTGAAGTTAACAGAAGTGTATTATATTTGGACTGTGTAATTCTGATAAAAATGAGACCTCTTGGCATTTTAGTATTTCAACTTTTATATCAGGATCATGAATGGGTCAAGTTCATTATTAGTGGAACTACAAAAATGCTACTGAGTTCTAGCAAAATAAATTAGATATAGTCTTCAAAATCTTTAATAAACAAAATAGAATTTTTGTTTTTTTTTCTTCCCTGTGAAATGAAGACTGTGGCCACTTCCTCCAGCCACTTCAAGACAGGATGTCACGGGGTTATCCTTAGATATAAGTCCGTGACAGAAGGGCACAGGCCCTGGGAAGAAGAGAAAAAAGGAAGGGTATGAAAGGTTTACCACCACCTTGCCGGTCCCTGGCCGTGTGCACTCTGGGAGAGGGGGAAGTGATTGCTGCACTACACATACATATAGGGAATGGAGTGTGAATACATCAAGAGTTAAGAAAAGACTTAATGAGAAACTATATGAGAAGAAAGGATGGACTGCAGTAACCAAATGCAGGGCTCAGACAGATAAGTATACTGTATTTTATACATGATGAGCCATTCTATTAATTACCTTTTCTTGCAGCACAGCCATTAATCCTAGGCAAAGGTTTTCCCAGCATCTTCCACAATACAGCCTCAGAATCAAAGGAAGTATTGAAAACAGTCTTTAAACCAAGAATATGGCTTACATGAAGAAAATGACTATAGGAATCCATAGAAAGAAGTAAACATCCTCTCCTTAGGCAAAGAAAACAACAATGTAATCTTAAAGGCTTAAAAGATAAGAAAAATATTCAGTATATTCAGTATTCAGTAATATTCAGTACTCAGTATATATATTTTACAAATAGTATAGATCAATGTGATAAAACTTCTGTGTGCAGTACTTGCTGTATCCTGCTTCCTTTTAGCAATAAAAATCAGTGTTTTAAAAATAAAGAATCATCAATTACAATGATATTGTTGGTATATATATGTAGGTTATGTTTCAAAACTATCACTCACATTGGGCAAATACACAAAAAAAGAACAAGTTAATTAAAACTTTATATAATATTTTTATATCTAGTATAATTACTGATTTGTGCAAATATAATTCTTCATCTTAAAACCACTTATTAGTTATTACCTTCTAAAATCCCACTTTCAGCATGAATGCAGTTCTCTGGGTTTAATAACTCCGAAGTTACTTAAACTGTTGGATTAAGTTTTAGGCCACATAAGTATGAAAGAACTAATGAACAAATTTTTTAATTCAACATTCAATAACATCTGAATAAACATTAAAAAATCTATTGCAAGTCAAGACTTATTTGTTCATTATTTTTTATCCTTTGTACTTTATCCTTGGTACTCATACCAAGGGTTTTTCTTCAGCTTTCTTTAGAAAAGATATCTTCCTCAGCATATCAGTGGTATTCCTTGTGAACTTTTACAACAAATACATACATAAACAATACAACATACATACATAAAAACAGCCTTTTCCTATCGATTAAGGAGAATAAACCACATTAAAAAATATTTTCTCAAAACATACTTTCTGAGATAGTTTGAGCTTCTGTTGGAAGAACTGTATAATAATATTTTATACTTTTATTACAGTATTAAAAAATCCTTTCCATTCCTTTCCTTTCTTTTCCTTTCCTTTCCTTGCCATGCCTTGCCTTTCTTTTTTGCCTTTCATTTTTTCCCTCCAGATGTTCTTTCATGTTACACAGGATGTTTTTCTCAGACCTCTTGTAGTTGAGTGAGGAATGCATAGAAGACTTATTGAAGTATCTGATCAAATGCTTGACTGATATTTGAATTAGAGGTTTGGGGTTTATGAGATGCAGCATTCCATCATTTCAGCAAAAGGAATATAAAATTGTAAGTCTCCACACTAAGCCTTTAATGCTTTCTCAGTTATAAACCCAACCAGTTTTTTAGAATGCAGAATGTATACTCCACCACAATTTCTGGAAACTTATTAATAAAACTTAAACTTTGGGTACTGAAAATTTGGTGACTCTCCACGTGGGAGTCGTAGGTCTGTCTATGGCCACATAACACCTTTTGGAAACTATTATGAGAAGCAGACCATTTTTATTCTTCAATTGTTGCTTTATTATCAAATTTCAGACTGCTTCAGAAAGCTTTTGAAAGTTTCTGGTCTGATTGCCTTGGAAAATTGAGTTCATAGAATCCTGTGATAACTGTGGGAATACAAGAAAAATGGTTCAGAGCAGCAGCTGTGGAGTAAGATAAAAAGCATGAGAACCAAGGACACCTCTAGAAGAAGAAAGAATGTCCCACAGCTCTGATTGGATAAGCACCTGCATGAACAGTGGAAGAGTGTTTTGTAGAATGCTCTGTTGACATGTAAAGGTGGATGGGAAAGTTTTAGGGGTGGATGGGAAGGCTAGAAAAAGAAAACTTGTGAAGGTATATAAATGATGTGAGAACTTGTAATAAATGATTTGGATCATTCACATCTGAGTCCGTGCATCAAATGCTGCAGGTAACAAGGACACAGGGGCCTTGTTTGCTAAGATTCAATTATTACAAATTGATACAAATTACCAATAGCAAAGGTACTATTATTAATAAGACAAATATGTGTATATATACATAAGTAGAAGCTTAGAACAATTTAGCTTGGAAAATACCGGTAGGATCATCAAGTCAAACCATCAAGCTGACAGTACCCATCACTAAACCATGTCCCTTAGAGTCATGTCCATGTCTCTTAAATACTGTTAGTGGTGCTTACTGTAAGAGATTATTATTTTGCATCATCATTGTCTCAAAGCTTGCTGAGGACACAGACGAACAAGTTCAAGCAAGTCCTGGTCAGGGGTTGAGAGACCTGTCTGGAGAAGTTTGATGGACAAGTCTTGGGCCAGGATTGCGAAATCTTTTGTCCGAGGGTGACAGATGGACTGGGCCGGGGGCAACGAGAGAGAGATAAGCTGCAGCTTAATAGCTGCGAAGTGGTCTTTTGTGTGGGCTTATCTCGAGGAAGATGGCCATCTCGGGAAGTACTCGCAGGACCCCTGCAAAAACGCCCAGGGATGTCACGTAGGCAGGAGAAGAAGTAGGATAAAAGGAGGAATCGAAAACCATGAGGATGGTGAAGGTTTTCTGCCATCAGATTCCTCGCCACGGAACTCCTGCATGCTGACGGACTCTCCTGGGCCTGCTACCTGAATCCTGCTGCTGCTTCCTCCTGGACTGGCTCTGCGGCTTCTTCCTGCTACCTGTTGCTGCCCCAGGCCTTCCACGTTGCTGCTCTCCCCCCCTGCTGCTTCTGCCTTGGACCTTCGGAACGTCGTGCAACGGGACCGCCGCTGGATCCTGGTGGTGACTATCCCCGCTTCACGGCATTCTTGCTTTTTCCTAGCTTTTCTATCGCACTCCTTCCCTTCCCCGTCTCCCTAATTAGACTTATAATAAACTGGTTGGACTAACATATGAACCGTTGTTTCTTAATCTCACACCGGGTATACAGATATTAAAAGAACCACAGCTCCCTCCTATAAATTGGAGCGTGACACTTACTCAACCATTACCCTGGAAAGACTGTTCCAATGCTTAACCACATTTCTATGAAGAATGTCTTCTTGATATCCAATCTAAACAACTTGAAGCCTTTTCCTTGTGTGTTATAACTTGTTACCCAATAAAAGAGACCAACGCCCTCCTCACTACAACCTCTTTTCAGGTAGCTATAGAGGCCAATGAGATCTTCCCTTAGCCTCATTTTCTCCAGACTACACAGTCCCATTTCCCTCAGCTTTTTAATTCCTTCACCGGTTTTGTTGTGCTTCTCTGCACATGTTACAGCAATTCAATATTCTCCTTGTAGTATGGGACTCAAAACTGAACACAGCATTCAAGGTATATTCTCACTAGTGCTACTGGTGAGACAATCACTTCCCCAAGCATGTATGGATATAAAAATCTACTACATTTGATTTTTCTAGGTGTACGGATATAAAGCTATTACAGATGTTACCAGGACACAATTTTATATGTAACATATATTAACGATATAGCACCAGTTAATATCAGCTGTGATTAATGGCACTAGAAAGGCAATGTTAGGACAGAAAATCAGTAATATAGCAGCAGATATGTTTTGGGGATAACTATAGGTTCAAAAAACTTATCATTAACACTACGATAGCATCTGCGCATAGATATCAAATAGCGAAGAATAGTGTAACAGCAAATATATTTGTTACAGATCATCACTCTTACTAAATCTACATTTATGTCAGGATTTACCAAAACAATGAATAGACTTACCATAACGACACATATTAAGACTATATGTAAATATGTGTGCATATATGTGTGTGTGAGTGTAAAACAGTTACTGATCCCAGAAGGGGTGTCTATGTTATATCAATCTCAAAGAAGTTTAATTAAGATCTTAGAGAGGAGACTGATCTAAAAGGATCTAAAACCAATCTCAGAACAGACCAGACACTCCCAGGAACAGGCCCAGAAGCAGGACCTAAGTTTAAAGGACATAATCTCACTTTGAATTTGATCTGCAACATGGGGTGTGAGTTGATGTTTTAGTGTCACAGAGTTAACCTGACATTTCAGAAAAGCTTGAATCTGTTAGATAAGAAAGAGAAAAACAATAATAACAAAAAGAAATATGTACCCAATCTCTGACTTGGGTAAAAATCAAACCTATTTGATATCATAGGTAATAAGAAGCCACCTGTGGGTGGAATCAATGGGTGCTGTTCATTCCAGACTTCTCCCTGAAACAGATAGGGAATGATGTTTCTTGCTTTTCTTTATTTTTTAAATCAGATTTTTATTTCTCACATCAATTCCCACTTTCTCTGGTGATAAATTTTTCCTAGGTTTCTTGTTTTTTTTTTTTTTTAATGGTGCTCTTCAGAGTCCCCCTGCTATGGGATATTCAGCTGCATTTCAAGGATGTTCCTGGTTTCCAGACCAAATTCTTAGGCTGGAATTCAAATTCCCAGACCTGGTTAATGAGTTTTCAAGCTGGCAGACATTTTCTCCTATTTGTATTCAGTAGTCATATCAGAACTTTTCTTGTTACAGCCAGGTTACTTCTATAACTGCTCTCATCAAATTTGTAAAGCATTTTAGATTAACACTGCAGTTTCTACAGATATGTTTCCTTGTAAATCTTTCTATGTAAATTCAACCTATGCAGACTTTGTACATTCTGTGGTAATTCATTACTTATCCATGATAAACAAATGACTCTGGCAAATTACCTGCAGTTCTAATCGCAGTTATATTGCTGATGGGTTTAATATAGATGGATTCATTGCTAGAGTACAGACTTTGTTATTTTTTCTGATAGGCAAACTTTTAGTATTTTTTTTAGGACTCTTCTGATAGCTGTGTATTATGGAATGCTGATCATCTGTTATGTTCAGTATTTGTACTTTGTCTTTCCAAAATGTAATTTAGTTTCCAAACCTAAAACTTCTCACTGAATTGAAACAGCAAAACCATTGCTTTAGGCAAAATTAGATTTGTTAACTCTTCTCAATAGAAAAGGAATACAGATGATGTACGAGAAATACATACAGAGTCCAGCAGATGCTGTAACATCATTTAAAAGTGCTGCCAAATTCATTATCATTCTTTTATACTTTATATTTATTTTTATATAAACATATATTTGAATACTTAAGGTAAATTACTGCATGGGTTCTTTTTGCTAAATATATGGAAACATTCATATTTGAAAAATTGTTCAATTTTGTAACATTTCTATTGATTTTTCCAGCTTTTGGCCAGCATTATTTCTTTTCAAATGTTCACTGTGTCATTTCAACATCTGTATGATAACTGGTTTTATAGTCATACAGCCAGCTTCCTAAGTGCCTTGAATTCATGCATTCTACAATTTAGGAGCGTGCTTTGGAGGAAAAATATCTTAAGTAGTCAGCAGGGGACTGGATCAGACAATGGAGTGTGAGCAGCCAATA
Organism: Phasianus colchicus; assembly: GCF_987193195.1. Taxonomy (NCBI): domain Eukaryota; kingdom Metazoa; phylum Chordata; class Aves; order Galliformes; family Phasianidae; genus Phasianus; species Phasianus colchicus. The sequence goes on from NC_143436.1 coordinate 128,877,133, forward strand.
GGTTTGATATTAGCTGTTGCTGGTTAGCTGGGCTTATTTTATGCTAAAGTGCCTTTTCTTTCATTCTGTCTGACATTTTGACCTGTGTTAATAAATCCAATTTGGGAGCAGCTTTTCTGGAATATTCCTTGCAGCAAAGTCCTGTGGGCTGAATTGCCAGGCTGAAATAACAGTTCTGTATCTGGCAAGCTTTCCTCTGATATCTTATCGACTGTCTACACTAATAAATCTACAAGTACGCTTGTGTACCTCAACTACAGCAGTATCATCTTGACAACTTGTTCTATTCCCATTTATCATAATCAAGTGTCATGCTTTGCAATTGCCCAAGGCAAGTTCACATAGTTGAATTCAAAACATGATTATTCAGCAGACGGGCTTTGTGTGACTCATGCTGAGATCTTAGATTTTAATGAATCCCAGAAATTAAAGAAAGTCCATTCCCATCTGGATAACACTCACTCCAGTGCACAAGCATCTATGAGAACAAAAAGAAAGGGAAAGGGGACATTTAGCAGTGATCCAGCACAACAACACAGAACAGAGGTTGAGCTGAGTTATATTAAGGCAAGGAAAAATAAAATTTACTACTTTCTCTCTGAAGGGCTAAATAGCATTTTAGACAGAGCTGTGGTTACTAAATCATATCCTGTAGAAATCATAAAATTCTTTTAGATTATTTCATATGTATAGAAAAATTACAGCACCAATCAAGAGTAGTCATACCTTAAAGATTAATCTAAGATATTTGTATTAGAGCAAATGTGCAAATTAAAAAATAAACAAATTAAAACATTTTTAATGGTGTATTGCTTGTATGAAAGAAATATCATTTGACAGAAACCAAGCTGTTGTAGATGGATTATAAATAATTTTTAATTAAATATAAGCAAATATGCTGTACACATACACATATATGGTGGATGAACAGCACATATATGTGTTCATATATATCTGTTTGTTTTTGAAAAGAGATCAAGGTAAAGATAATTTAGAAGATTGCTAAGGAAGATATTTTGTCTTTCTTTCAGATTAATTGACCTTAAAAACATCAATTTCTCAGATGTACTCTCAGATGTTTCTAGATTTTTGAAGCAAGAAAATCAGGTTTCCCTCCAAGATTCAATTCTGTATGTCAAATGCAAAAACTAAAGAAAAGGAAAATGAAAAGGAATTTGAAATTCTAATTCCAGGGATAAAAGGTGTTTTTTATTTTCTGATTTTGATCATAAGGGAAAAAAAATACTAGATGTTTATCAACTACATACAGGTACTAAAATTTATTTGGTCATTTAATCAAATGAAAATATTTTACAAAATTTTGCAATAAAAGATTCAGTAGAAATCATGGAGTTTTTCCAAGTTTACCCTCACACAGAATTGTAGAATTGTACAATCACTAAAAGACCTCTAGATCATCTAGTCCAACCATCCACATACCACCAGTGTTGCTCACTAAATCACGTTCTTTAATAATGCATCTACACGTTTCTTGAATACCTTCAGGGAAGTCTGTTTCTGTGCCTGACCACTTTTTCAGAGAATAAGTTTTTCTTATTACCCAACCTGAACCTCCCCTGGAACAATTTGAGGTTATTCCCTCTCGTCCTATCATTAGTTAGCCAAGACAAGAGGCCAAACCCTACCTCACCACATCCCCATTTCAAGTGGTTGTAGAACGCAATAAAGTCTCCCTTGATCCTCTTCTTCTCTAGCCTAAACAACCTCACTTTCCTCTGCCATTCCTGATCCCTCATCAGCTTCATTGCCCTTCTCTGGATGCACTTCAGGGCCTTCTTGGCTACCTGGGCACACTGCTGGCTCATATTCAGCCAAATGTTGATCAACATCCCCAGGATGTTTTCCTCCGCTCCTCAGTCTTCCAGCCACTCTGCCCCAAGTCTGTAGTGTTGCCTGGAGTTGTTATCAAAGTTCAGGACCTAGCACTTGGTCATATTGAACTTCATTCCATTGGCCTAAGCCTAGCTATCCAGCCTTTCCACATCCTTCTTTATGGCTTTCCTACCATCAGGAAGATTGACAATTCCTCCTAACTTGATGTCATATGCAAATTTACTGAGGATGCACTAAATCCTCTTGTCCAGATAAACAAGACAGTCCCCCATATCAACACTTGGAGAACACCACTCATGACCGGTCACAAGCTGGATTTAATCGCATTCACCATCAGTCTCTAGGCCTGGCTCTCCAACCAATTCTTTACCCAGCAGAGTTTGTACCTGTCCAAACACTGGGCTGCCAGTTTCTCCATGTGAATACTGCGGCAAGCAGTGTCAAAGACATTGCTAAATTCTAGATAGACTACATCGATAGCTTTTCCTTCAATCAACAGGCTGGTCACCTAGTTGCCCATCCTTTCTTCCATAGGAGACAGACCCTCTAAGACTTCCTTGAGGAGCATCCAGCCTTCCTCAATCCCTTTACTCTTTAGGGCTGAATCACAAGGGACTCTCAGAATCACAGAATGGCCCAGGTTGGAAGGAATCTAAAGGATCATGAATCTCCAATCCTCCTGCCATAGGCAGAACCACCAACCTTCCCATTTAATACTAGACCCTCCTTACCAGTGTCTGAATAGGTCAAAGTGCACCCTCTGGAAGTCCAAGGCAGTTTTGCTGAAGCCCCTTCTGGCTTCATCAAGAATCACAAACTTTACCATTTTGTGGTTGCTCTGCCCAAGACAGCTCCCTGCCTACACATCTACCAGTCCTTTTCTATGAACAGCAGGTCTAGCTGAGCGCTTCTCTTACCACCTGTGTCAGGAAGTTATCTTCCACACACTCTAGAAACCTCCTAGACTGCTTCCTCTGAACTGTATTACATTACCAGTATACATCAGGGAAGTTGAAATCTCCCATGAGAACAAGAGCTGGTGATTACACAACTTCTGCTATAGAATGCTCATAGAACGTCTATTCAGTTTCTTTATCCTGGTTAGGCAGTCTATAACAGACTACCAACAGCATATCAGCCTTTTTGGCCCTCCTCCTGATTCATACACATCGTGATTCAACTTTATCATTTCCAGCCCTGATTTCAACATCAAAATACTCTCTAACATTGAGAGCCATGTCACCACATCTCCTTCCTTATCTATCCCTTCTGAAGAGCTTAGAGCCATTCATCGTGGCACTCCAATTGTGTGAATGATCCCATAATTTTTCTGTAATGACAACTAAGTCGTAGTTTGCTTGCTGCATGATGGTTTCCAGCTCCTCCTGTTTGTTGCCCATGCTGCATGCAGTGGCGTAGATGCACTGTAGTTGAGCCATAGGTCTCACTCTCATCTATTGGCATTGTTTACCTGTGCCATTTCTAGTGAGCCTCATTTCATCTCTTTCCCCTTCTTATCCAGTTTAAGTCCTCTCAATGAGCCCTGCCAGTTCATCGGCTAGGATCTTTTACCCCTTTGAGACAGGTGAGACCCATCTACAGCCATCAGGCCAGGTGCAGAGTAACCGCCACATGGTAAAAAGAAATCAAAATTCCTGTGATGGCACCAGCCTCTTAGCCATGTATTTATCAGATAGGTTTTCCTGGTCCCTTCAGTATCTCTCATTGCTACTGAAGGGATAGAGGAAAATACCATTTGTACTCCCACTCCAATAAACAACCACCCCAATGCCCTGAAGTCCCTTTTGATAGCCCTCAGGCTTCTCTCAGCATCTTATCACTGCCAACCTGAACTATCAGTAAGAGATAATAATCAGAGGGGCAAACAAGATCAGGAAGTTTTTTAATAATGTCCTGACCCAGGCTCAGTGAGGCAGCACACTTCCATGTAAGTAGGGCCTTCCATTCTTCTCAGAAGGGAGCTGCCTACAATAATTACCTTTCTTTTCTTCTTGGCAGAGGCAATCTTGAGGTGTCAAGTTGACTGCCTCACTCTAAACAGTGTCCTGCAAGTACCTTCCACCGTACCATCTCTTACCTTTCCCTCAAGATCCTGAGCCTGAAACCCATTATGTAGGGGAACCTGGGCAACTGAAGTAGCTGGGGAGAGGGTTTGCCTGCGACACCAAGATGATATCTGTTTCCATTCCTCCCCATCTCTTAGGTCCCTTCCCTTTGCCCAGTGGTGACAGGGAAAGGGGTCCACCACTGCTTGTGGAGCACCACCCCAATGCCATTCTCACAGGTATGGTAGGGAGTTGCCATCACTCCCTGATCTTCCATAACTTTTCTATCTCCTCCTTGAGTTCTGCCACCATGCTGAGCAGGTTATTCACCTGTTCACACCTGTCAATGGCTTACGGGCTGGGTTGGCCCAGTTTCATGACTAGCAGGGTGGGGAACCCACAGACCCATGCCCAGAAAGGGAAAAGGGAAAAAAAGGAAACAGCAGCAATGATCTGAGGAGAAACAAACTAATATACTAAATAAGATATCGGAATTCAAGATAGCACACTACAATCACTATAATACAACATAATACAATATAATTAGAATTGAAGCTAATAAATAAAATATAATGAGAGTGTCCAAAAGCCAAAGGCCTTACTCTAATGCTGAGGTGAGATGGTCTACGGAGCTCACATGCTGCCGAGATCAAAAGGAAAGGGGAGGTCGAGAAACCAGAATGACTTTTATCTTCTCCCTCTGAGCAAAAATGATAACAGAAAAGCAATACTGGGGGATCCAGAATCCTCTGGGGGATGTAGTTCTTCTTCTGTTCTTGGACAGGTACCTGGAACCGGAGCATTATCTCTTTAACTGACAGTGCACTACATGATGTGGAATTCTGATGATCAAAAATCATAAAACCATGACAACACATCACATGGGTGTTATCTCATCCACTCTCCACTGGCAGCAATAGTCAGGCACTCCCTGCAGCAGGAGACTGAAACAGCCACATTCTTGGGCAGGCACTCTGTCTGGATCACCACATTCTTTTTGACCAGAGCTTTCTACCTAGTGGAGACCATAGCTAGATTTGTTGTCTGGCAGACAGACAATAGGTGAGCTGGTTTTTGCTGAAATTGACCTATCAGTCCATCTCCTGGGAGTTTTGATCCTTTCAGTCTGTTTCAGGATTCCTGAGCTTTTTGGAAGTTCTTGTAGCAAAGAAGAGTGCTTGAAAGTCTTGGGCACCAGGATTCCACTGATCTATGAAGCCATGTAAGAGATAACTGCCACACTTGCAAGGACCTCAGAAATTCTGATTTTAAAAGTTTTTAGGAATTCTTTTCTCTATGTGAAAAACTAGAAATCTCTTCCCAAAGGAAATGTTTTTTGTACTGGTGGGTTTTTTTTGTTTGTTTGTTTGTTTTCCCCCCTCCTTTTTTTATTGAAATGTTGACATTTTGAATTGGTCATGTGTTTGGAAAGCATCTGTATCTAGATCGTTGTTAATATGTATTCCAGATATGTTTTTTTTTGGAGTCTTAAAAAAAGCACAACAAACCAAACAAAACTCCGACTTCGTTAACTCAGGAATTCATTAGCGACATCTTTTGTGGCTTACGAAATAAAATATATACCTGCTATAAAAAAAAAAAAAAAAAAAAAAAGGCAAATGTTCTATCTGTAAAACATAATGCAAGATTAAAGATTAATGGATGGCTGATGAATAAGGATAATTAGTCCGCACTATAACATTTCTTCAAATTATAGAGGTAGTTTTCCCGGCACCTGCGCCACTAACGGGGTAAGCAGAACAGGCCTTTCCAGGGAACCATCCCTGTTGATTACGATAATCTCAATCTTCTGGGCGGACCTCCGGGTGGGCGTTGTTCCTCCCACTCCCGCTATCATCTGTGCCGCCCCTGTAGGCCATGTAGAGGGCCAATCGGATTCCGCAATAACCCGATGCGATAGAGAAAGCGCCCGTGTTTGTAGGGTTAACTATAAACGCAGCTGGATTCGCTAGGCCCTTTTCTTTCGCTTTCTCTTTAACTTTAGCCCAGTCAGTAACCAGGCCCCCCCCCGGCCGCGGGCTCCCCCGCCCCGCTCCGCCCACCGCCCTATCGCGTTCTTCAAGGGGCGGTTCTGGCTGAGACGTTTTGTCCAAAGAAGGGCATAAAGACGGGGCAGGGTAAAGCGGGGGCGGAGCTGTCGGCTCACATGACTGACTCGGCGACTCCTTCTTCTGCGTCTCTCTGCCTCCGCTCTCTGCCGTCGCCGCCATCTTGGCCTCGTCGGATCTATGAGAAAGCAAAGACCCGCTCCCGGCAGCCCCCGTCACGCTCCGATCCTCCCCGAACCCTCCTTCTGCCTTTGCCGCTTTGAGAGCCTCAAGTATCAAGCCCCACGTTTTAAGCTCTGAGGCTTTTTGGTCGGACATGGCGCGCTGGCACAGCGCCGAAGTAAGTGAGTCCCACTTATTTGAATCGAGCACCTGTTGAGGGGAGTCCAGCTCACCCTCCTTTTCTAGCCGCGATAACACGGCCGCGATCTCCTTCTTAGAAGGAACGGTCTTACCGCAATAACTTTTACAGAAATGTAAAAATACCTTAATTTTAGTTACACACGCGACCTGCCGCCACCTCACAGGTTCCACCGCAGTGTGTCTTCCGTAGGCGACCTGCCGCCACCTCACAGGTTCCACCGCCTTACGGGCACGCCGGGCAGCTACTACTCACAGGGTGAATCACGTCGGGGTCACCATTTGTTGCCGTTCTCTCTGCAACACTCGTTTTCCACCCCATAAGGTGCTGCTTTGCCAGCGAAACCGACCCCATACCAGGTCGGGGCCAAATGCTCACACAGACCCCAAGTATAGGTGAAGCAAAATGGCGTTTATTAAAATGTAGCAGGCACTTAAATATTCTCGTCCCGCTTTGTCTACACCCCTTGCACACACGCTGTCCTATTATGGGACAGCACCTGGCAAGCCCTGAGCATAGGGAACCTGACCCCGTCACACACCGTCTCCTCGCCACGCCTACTACAGGCATCTGTAACAAAAATGTCTCTTTCATCAATTAAAAAAAAACAAATTCTTGGTCACTATACAAGAAGATTTACATTTTCTTACATTTCCATTATTTGCAATTCATTAGTGGTGTCTAATGCCCGCAGATTCAATCTGGTATTTAATTATTTAATTAAGTTCATATGCCTTTATTATGCCCATGCTGAGTAGGTGAAACTCTCTTTTAATTCAAAAGGTGACAATGGAAATTTTCACTCTCTTAAACACTAAAGTCTTGATTAAATAGTTTGAAGTGAAAATCCTTTTGTGTATTACTGAAATTTATCTAAAAAAGAAGTCAGACTAAAGACAGAAAAGGAATATCAGAAAAATTTTAGATTTCATATTGAATTATATATGTATAGCTCTAAGGAAAATAGTTCTAAGCAGTGGAACAAGCTGTTAGAAACGTTACAGTCACTCAAGATATACTAGGAATGTCTGGTAAGGAGATTAAACTCTGTTCTGATGTAATTTATTCTATTTCTCAGATAAAAAATACAGAATTTGAAAGGCAGTTGACAAGTTCATCCACTAATTATGAATACAACAAAAAATTATTTCTTCATGTTAGAGAAGGGATGGAAGGATTAAGAATGTATCTGCTGGATCTGTAGCTAATAGCAGACATTGAACCTAACAGCCTTGGTTACTTTTGCTCCACCCTCACCCCTTTTTCACTCACACAAATATCAAAAAATGCCTCAAACAAGCGACTAAACAAAACCCCAACAACTCAAAGAAAAAAAAGATGTAAGGGCAAAAAAAAGACAATCTCTAGTGTCCAACATCTTTTGTTCATGCTGACTGGAACATGGTTTTAAATTGGTGCAGATTTTGAATAATGTAACTGCTTATTAGTGTACAAATTTTATGCAAACAATTCTTTCTAGCTATTTAATTTCCCTGTCTGTGTAAATTATTAGTGATTACTAATATTATATAATAAGCCTTATATAATTTCAGGGCTGTGAAAATAAATGAACATTTTGGATCTGGAGATCAATGTGCCATAGCAGAGTGAAAGGGTTTATGTTTACAAAACAAAAATAAAAGACATGTAGCAGTTTTTACAGTGAAAACCTGCAGAACTGCAAATGGAAAATCCTTTGTTTTGCAAAATTTAACTCAGTGTGCAACATGAACTTCATTATGGAGACATTTTACATATTCAGCTATAAACATCTGCAAAGTGCTTTCACCTCCTCAGCAATCTCACCATAAAGAATTGGAACTGTATGTAGAGAAAACTAATGTTGCTTGAGATGCATTACAATAAAATTTAAAGTTCTACCTTAAAATAAAAATCTTATAAATTATTGACTATTTCCATTAAAAGCTGAAATTTGTAGGCTTAGGAGAATCCACATTGTCTCTATAGCTAGGAAGTATTCTTTTATTATTATTATTATTTTCCCAGAAAATGGTATTTCGTATTCTTATTTGTTTTATATTTTATAATTCCTTACTCTTCACACCTTGTATGAATCTATATCATTTTTTCGCCTTGTGTTTCTGACTTTTTTTCATTCATTACAGAGACTGGGAGAGACTTTTGGAAACCAAAGCAATGACAGCTTTAAAGCTAGTTCCAGCTTTAGAGACAGACAAGACTGTTTACTACCTTGTTCTGCTTAGTGCTGAGTATCTTCATGGTGGAGATTCCACATCCATTGGAACTAGAAGTTCCAGTCTGCCTCAGATGTATCAGTGAAGCCACTATGATAATGTATTTAATTTACATGGTTTTCACTGTTCCCAACATTACAAATAGACTAAAGAATAGTCTCTTAGGGTTCCTGTCTACAAAGTTCTTCCTTTCATTCTTTTTCTCAGTATAATGTACTAAGTTCACATGCTTGTCTAATTTTGTGGAAATGAAATTCAGAAGCAGAGGGCAAAATGCTTACAAGAACCATAACAAAACTCTTGTGATACTAGGAAATGTCATTTAAAAGATGAAAAGACTTGGAAAATGTTGTGATATAGATCTCTTGATTTATTTTTTTTCCTGCTACAAAAATATATCACAGTGAATTCTTTTTAAAATTCTCTATCTACTTCCTAGATTTTTCTTTAAATCCACTTTAAATATCATTATTAAAACTATTAAAGATTACTTTTATAGTCTTTGTAAAAGCCTGGTTACTAGTATGCTGAATTAAATGTTAACACCACATTCTTCAAGTGACTCTTCTGCTTCAAAATGCAGTGGATCTCCAGCAAAGGGAAAGATAGAATGTTATAAGAAACTGTGCATCTTAATCAGCAGTAGTAAAGCCTGCATAAAGGAATGATATTAAATCCAAAATACATTAAATCCAAAACACTTCTGGTGAAGCTTAGATGAAAATCGCCTCAAAGTTGTATCTAGACTGTGGAACTGAACTCTACTGAGAGTAATATATCATTTTCCTCAGTACAATTTCATATTATGATGGATTAGCTTTGGCTATTACCCAGACACCCATCCATCTTCTCACCCATGTCTCTTCCTCAACAGGATGGAATAAAACAGGAAAATCAGAAATAAAAAATCTCAGGAGTTATAGAATTACAGAATCATAGAATGGCCTGGATTGAAAAGGACTACAATGATTATCGGGTTTCAACCCCTCTGCTATGTCCACAGTCACCAACTACTAGACCAGGCTGCTCAGAGCCGCATCCAGCCTGGCCTTAAATGCCTCCAGGGATGGGGCATCCACAACCTCCTTGGGCAACCTGTTCCAGTGTCACCACCCTCTGAGTGAAAAACTCTCCTGCAGAAGCTGGCAGTCCGTGGCTTGGACAGGTACACTCTTGGCTGGGTAAGGAACTGGCTGGAGCGCCAGGCCCAGAGAGTGGTGGTCAATGGAGCTAAATCCAGCTGGCGACCGGTCACGAGTGGTGTTCCCCAGGGGTCGGAGCTGGGGCCTGTCCTTTTCAATATCTTTATTGATGACCTGGATGAGGGCATTGAGTGCATCCTCAGTAAGTTTGCAGATGACACCAAGTTGGCTGGAAGTGTCGATCTGCCTGGGGGTAGCGAGGCCCTACAGAGGGATCTGGACAGGCTGGATAGCTGGGCTGAAGCCAATGGGATGAGTTTTAATAAGACCAAATGCCGGGTCCTTCACTTTGGCAACAGCAACCCCAAGCAACGCTACAGGCTTGGGGCGGAGTGGCTAGAAGACTGTGTAGAGGAAATGGATCTGGGGGTGTTGGTTGACGCTCGGCTAAACATGAGCCAGCAGTGTGCCTGGGTGGCCAAGAAGGCCAATGGCATCCTGGCTTGCATCAGAAGTAGTGTGACCAGCAGGAGTGGGAAAGTAATTGTTCCCCTGTACTCAGCCCTGGTGAGGCCGCACCTTGAATACTGTGACCATTTCTGGGCCCCTCACTGCAAGAAAGACATTGAGGCCCTGGAGTGTGTTCAAAAAAGGGCAACAAAGCTGGTGAGGGGTCTGGAGCACAGGCCTTATGAGGAGCGGCTGAGGGAGCTGGGATTGTTCAGTCTGGAGAAGAGGAGGCTTAGGGGAGACCTTATTGCTCTCTATAACTACCTGAAGGGAGGTTGTAGTGAGCTGGGGGTCAGCCTCTTCTCCCATATAACCGGTGATAGGACTAGAGGGAATGGTTTCAAGCTGCGCCAGGGAAGATTCAGGCTGGATATTAGGAAATACTACTTCTCTGAAAGGGTGGTCAGGCACTGGAATGGGCTGCCCAGGGAGGTGGTGGAGTCCCCTTCCCTGGAGGTGTTCAAGGAACGTTTGGATGTTGTGTTGAGGGATATGATTTAGCGAGAACCATTGGTGATAGGTGGATGGTTGGACTGGATGATCTTATAGGTCTTTTCCAACCTTAGTGATTCTGTGATTCTGTGATTCTGTGATTCTGTGATATCTAACCTCAACATCCCGTCTCAGTTTAAAACCATTCCACTTGACCTATTACAATCCACCCTTGTAAACAGCCATTCCCCCTCCTGCTTATATGCTCATTCATGTACTGGAAGGCCACAATGAGGTCCCACCAGAACTCCAGTCGTCTGATCATCTTAGTGGCCCTCCTCTGGACCCGCTCCAAGAGCTCCACATCCTTCCTGTACTGGGGGGCTGCAGGCCTGGGCACAGTACTTCACAGGGCCTCACAAGAGCTGAGTAGAGGGGGACAATCACCTCCCTCTCCCTGCTAGCCACTCATTTTTTAATGCAACCCAGAACACAGTTGGCCTTCCGGGCTTTGAGCACACATTACCGGCTCATGTTCAGCTTTTCATCCACCAGGATCCCCAAGTCCTTTTCTGCAGGGCTGCTGTCAAGGAGATCTTCCCCCAGTTTGTATAAATACCTTGATATGAAAGTTAGGAAAGTGTTCAACAGTTGCTGCTATCATAAGCAAAGAACACTTGAGAGTGAGAAATTTTTGATTGTTTGTTTTTGTTTGTTTTTAATTGCATATAACCACCTAAGTGACTATAAAGGTGGCTGAAGAAAGCTGGGCATATATAGAAGGCTGACAAGGTTTAAAATACGAGCTTTATCATCAGTCTACACAAGCAAATTATTCATCTGAAGAAGGTAAGGCAATACACTAGGCTGTATTCTATCTACTCACTGAAATCACAGAAGACATACACGTAATGCGAATGTTGTACATTGACTTCAGGGAGGTATTTTTTGAAGAATTCAGGGGTTCATTTTTCATAATAATAATAAAGTACTCACAGAACACAGAACAGTATTGAGTCACATCAAGGATTTTTACACATACTGTTTCCATCACTTCCGGTCTTGAACTCCTGCTTTTCTAGCCCTCTTATGCATACTAACCATTGATCTTGTCATCACAATAATTAACCTCTGGTTAAACAGGAAAGTGAGGCAACAAAGAGGAAATGATATGAGCTTGGAAATTTGAGTTCTTTCTTCTGGGGAAGATGCATATTTTAAATACATTTATATTACTAGATTAAATATTTCTACAAAAGAAGGCAATATCCATGAGATTGTCTGAGCAGACTTGATGCTCAGAAAGTTATTAGAAGTCAACATGGATACATCAAAGGGAAATCCTGCTTGACCAATTTGGCAGTCTTCTATAGTGTCATGACTGACTGGTAGATGATGGGAGAACTGTGGATATTGTGTACCTTGACTTCAGCAAGGCATTTGACATTGTCTCCTGTAACATCCTCATATATTAGCTTTGGAAATGTGGGATAGATGAGTGAACAGTGCAGTGGATTGAAAACTGGATGACTGGGAGAGCTAAGAGTGCTGTGATCAATGGCACAGAGTTTAGTTGGAGGCCTACAGCTAGTGGTGTTCCCAAGGGATGGTGCTGGGTCTGTTCTTGTTCAACATCTTCATCAATGACGTGGATGAAGGGATAGAATGCACCCTCAGCAATTTTGCTAACAATACAAAACTGGGAGGAGTGGCTAACAGATCAGATGATTGTACTGCCATTCAGCAAGACCTGGACAGCCTTGAGAGTTGGGCAGAAAAAAAGGTTTAACAAGGTTTAACAAGGGTTTGAGTTTTAACAAGGGTAAGTGCAGAGTCCTACATTTGGGGAGGAATAACAGTATGCTTCAATATAGAGACAGATCTGATGAAGAAGAGCTCTGCAGAAAAGGAACTGGATGTCCTGGTGGACAACAAGTTGGCCATGAGCCAGCAGTGTGCATTTGTGGCCAACAAGGACAATGATACTGGGGTGCACTAAAAAGAGCCATCAAGTCAAAGGAGGTGATCTTCTCCATCTACTCTGCCTTGTGAGGCCACACCTGGAATGCTGTCTCCAGTTCTGGGATCTCCATTCAAAAAGGATGTGGAACTTTTAGAGAAAGTCCAGGAGGGGGCCAACAGAGACAATTAGGGTCCTGGAATGCCACCCTTATCAGGAAAGGCTGTGAAACCTGGAACTATTGAACTATTCAGCTTATCAATGGTTAATCCATTAGATATTTATCTAATATCTGGAAGTCAAGGGGCGAGGCTCTTTTCCGTGGTGCCCAGTGACAGAACAAGGGGCAATGAACACAAATTGGAACATAGGAAATTCCATTTGAACATGAGGAAAAACTTTAAAATTAGGAGAGAACCTAGCAGAGGACTGTGTGCATGAAGACAGCCTGAAATGATTTTGTTTAATGTGGAGAGGACTTGTATGAGACATTACTGCTGTATACAACTACTTGATAAGCGAATACAGTAAAAATGCATAGCAGAAGAGATACAGTGGGCACTATTTAAAATACAAGAAAATCTAATTAGATATCAGGGAAAATTTAATAATTCTAATATAGTTTACCAGGAACCATCATTGGATCTGCACTCTTGGAGATGTTCATTATTCAGTTACATGGGTTTGAGAAATCTTATTTAATTAGATCTGCTTTGAGCATGTCCTTTTGGACTAGGTCACTGTATTGGGGTAGGAGGTAGAAGGGAATGTTCTCTATGAAAAGAGAACAGAGTCTGCCCCCATGTCATACAGTCAGTTCCAACCAGCTTGAAAAGGACTTGCTGCTGGCCGAAACAGCAGTGATGCGCTGGCACTTCTGTAATTAACATATTCAAGAAAGATTTAAAAAATTCTTTACAGCATCTGGGAAGAGTGAGAAAATGTACTAGTGAAAGTGGGTTAGAGAGACTCACACTGGAGCAATCTGCTCCTGTACTGCACATTGTGAAACATGGCCAAGCTGGAGCTGTTCTCAAAGAACTGCAGATCCTTAGATGTAGTTAACTCCGTGACAGCTCCACTGGGTCTATTTGTGTTGCAGAGTTATTTAGCTATATAGCCTAATAAATTAAGGTATTTGATTATCACTGAGAGCAAGCTATTTTGGACTTTAGTAAACAAGTATTTCATCTGGGAATGCTGTCATGAAATGTCTTGTTATCGCTTTCAAGAACGTTCATGATAAAGGAACTGGTGAAATCTAAGAATATCATAATTTGAGTTAACCATTAACCATTCCAGAGATTGGAAAACAAAACAAAACAAAAAACCAAACCAAACCAAAACAAAAAAATCATCCCACAACATTTTTACTTACCTCCATATGGCAATTTCAAATTTTGGTGCTTATCTTCAGATGATTTAACCATAGTCCTATGGGAAATGACATGGTAATATGTTGGTAGAATGTACTATGGCAATGGTGATTCTCCTGAGAACTGACTATTGTGGTTTAATCGGGCAGGCAGCTCAGCACCATACAGCCATTCACTCAATACTCCATTTCCCTTGATACAAAGAAGAGAACTGGGGAAAAAAAAATTGAACTCATAGATTGAGGGAAAAAATATGTATTTGCCTAGACAGAAAGGGAGAGAAAATTAATAGAGATAATAATAATGTATGCATTTACAAAGCAAGTGATACACAATACAGTTGCTCACCATGCACTGACAAATGCCCACCCAGTTCCTGAGCTTCTCCGCTGGACAACTCCACAGAGTTTTCTAATTTTTACATAATGTCATAAGATATGGAATATCCCCTTGGCCAGTTGTCCTTGTTCTGTCACCTCTCAGCTTCTTTTGCATTCCCAGCCCCATCTCTAGCCGGGCAACAAAAGATGCAGAAATATCCTTGGCTCTGTACAGCACTGCTCAACAACTAAAACATTGCTGTGTTATCAACACTGTTATTCTCCTAAAGCCAAAACAAAGTCAAAATCACACACTATGAAGAAAATCAACACTACCTGAGCTGAAAACAGGACAATGACTTAACATGGTCCTGCCAGATTAGAAAAGAAATGAACTTTCCTGTATTATCATAGATATTATCTCTAGAGCCATGATTTTTCAATTTCAGAAATATATCTATCACACAAAAAAAAATTGCTCAAGTAACACAGAAAACAAAAATCTTCCAGAAAAATAAAAACAATAAAAAGGTGAGTAATGCAAAAGAAAAGGGAAATAAATCCAGAAAAACAAAACAAAACAAAACAAAACTATCATAATAATTAGAAATAAATAAATAAATAAACATCTTTACTTATAACTTCAGCGAAGGCTAATGCAAAATCCCTTGTTTTTCTAATTATTTAATTCCTACTGCTTTTTTACCATTGTTCCTCATTCTCTTGGAGTATGAAGTAAACAACTGTATAAGTAAATGTATATATTTAAATCTGACATTTCCATTTACATAACTCAGTAAATAATGGGGAGGCATGAGAACAAAGAAGGCAGTAAATATCTAATTCCAAGGAGTAGAAATGTTAATAGATCAAACGCACAATCTCTGCTTTGTAGATGTAAGAGGAAGATATACTCATTCAGTGAGTTCTGAACACTGAATATTTTTTAAACAAAAGCGGAACAAAATGCAAACGTTTGACTGATAAATAGTAAGTTTTTTAATTCCAAGAATAAATCTTCTTATAGAATGGAACCACAGAATCCTTAAAGTTGGAAGAGATCTTTAAAGGATATTGGTGAGAAGGTTCAACCTCTGCTGCCATACCACCATATCTGCCTCTGACATCCTGGGCCAACATTATAAAATAGGAGACATTACATTTTGAGCAGACCTCATGTATTTAAATTCAACAGCAACTCAGCAACTTGCATATCACTCCCTTTATTTCATCAAAGCATTTTTTTTTTTTCTAGGAATAGCTGTTGCATGCCAAACACCCACAGTATCTACATATAAATGCAAAGGATTTAAGCATGTTGACGAATCATCTACAGTGGTGACTTTGTCTACTTATATTTGTGTGGCACCTGCAATAGTTCTGAAAATAGCATGTTTATTATCAAATCTTAGTGACATAAATATTTTCAAAGAAACCTGCAAAAGATCTATTAAATTCAACTTTTATAGGTTTACTGCAATAACTTGTTTTATCTTCTCATTTATGCATTACACATATATGATAATTTCATTGTTATATTTTTTGTATTTACCTGCTAATGCTTTTTACATTCTTTAAGTTTTGCATATCAGAGGCAAATTTCAGCTTCAATTTTATCTTGTGAATGACACAGTAAGCCCTTGAAACCCAGGTGTTGTACAATTGTACTACAAATATAAATAACAGATAAAAAGACTAATATGATTAACAGCAATGTTGACTAATTTTCCGAGACTACTCTTCAACAGGCAGCACAGAGACAGCAGTTCAGGCTACATGGTGTTTTCCCAAATCTAAAAAGACCATTTAACTGATTTATCAGCACTAACAATGCCTTTAGTTTATAGCTGTATTTTCATCAGTTTTGTGCTTTGCTAGGGTACTGTCGTGGTTTCATTTTGATAGACAGCTAAGTTCTACTGTACTGCTCTTTCACAGATCTCCTAATGGAACCAGTGAAGAAAGAAGTTTAATAGGTTTAGACAAGGACAGGGAAATTGCTCACCAGTTACCATCACATGCAAAATTGACTCAGCCTAGGCAAACTAATGAATTTGCCTATTGCTGACTACTAGTAAGAGACTAGAGTAGTCAGAAAACTTAAAGCAAATTAAAAACATCTTTCCACAATTCACACTCTTCTACATCTTCCCTGCAGCAGTGAGGGGAATGAGGAATGGGGGCTGCAGCCAGCCCATAATGCTCCTTCTCTGCCACCCCTCCACGATCACTCTGCCCTTATTGCATGTGGATTTCTTGCAAAATACCATCCTTCCTGAACTGACCCCCGTGGGCTTCCCATGGGCTGCAGCTCTCCCAGCACCGTCCCAGCACAGCTCTGTACCACAAGGCCCACCCTTCAGGTGCTGTCTCACATAGTCCCCATGGGCAGCAGCTCCCACAGCCCTCCTGCTTCACTGCTGCCCCTCTCCATGGGCTGCAGCTCCAGTCTGGGCTGCTCCTGCGGAGGTACTTATGGGCTGTGCATCCTCCAGTCCTCAGCCACCGCTGTCCCGTGAGTTCCTTTGCGGCTCACTGTGCTATACCACAGTGCTGTTTCCCTTAGATGCACTTTCCCAGAGCACACACACACCGCTCATGGTGCAGCTCTGGCAGCAGTGGGTCCCTTTGGAATGGCTGCACCTGCTCTGCTCTGACATGGGGCACTGATGGCCTCTGCTCACAGAAGCCACCCCCAGAAACCTCTGCTACCGAATCGTTGCCACATAAGCCCAATACAGTTATATGATTTTCTGTCTCTTATTCATTATCATCTTATCCATCAACAAGAAGAAACATTGTCTCTATACGTGCAGTGAATAACAGCAATTCATTTACTTCTGACAGAACTGAAATTTCTAAGAAGGAAAAAATTGCTGTGATGGGATTGTATCAAAGGACTGGAATATTTAATAGGAAGAACAGTGTACTATAGCATTGCTTACTTGCAGCTTCTAGCAATTCATCTCCACATGGAACAAACACATTCAGGAGTAAATTCTGAGTAGATAAAATCCTTTTGCATATACAGAAGTTTTTTTCTGACAGTGGTAGGATTAGATCTTGCCCTCAAAGGCAACTGGTGTCTGATACCATTTACAAATTGTTGCAGAAAACTAACATATCTCCACTATTTTTATGAGAATATCCAAGTATAGTAAAACAAACTGTGTGGATTGTACCTGCATTTGCCAAGAAGCAGCTGACAATACAGCTATGTCTTTTTCTGATATATTTTATGAAAATATATGTTAGCAGGTTGTAAAGTCTGTTTTGAAAAGATAAACAGAAGATCATCTTGCAGGCTGATTTTACACCATTCTGTAGAATATTCAATCAATTTTCTACCTTTTTTAAAATATGTGGAGATATTTTTAGCGATAGATTTTCCCAATAAGTAAAACCATGGTATATTTTGTTTTCCAGGAGACAGAAATATATAGAGTACTCAAAAAAAAAAAAACCCACTTACTATTCCTGATCAACTGTTGATACTGTTTTTTCTAGTAAGAAAGATATCACTGTTTTCTTTTATTTATCTTCTCATAATTCAGAGACTGCAGGCTGAATTTTCCTCCCAGAACTATGAAAGAAATAAGTATTCAGGCTCAAGAAACAGTTGTTTTGACTAAGATAAAGACACCACTTAATCCAAATCTCTCCTAACAGGAGCTACTTAAGATTTTTTGTTTGTTTGTTTAAATAATGTCATAGAATGATAGAATTGTTTGAGTAGGAAGGGACCCTTAAGGGTCACCCAGTCCAACTTCCCTTGGATGAACAGAGACATCCTAAACTAGATCAGATAGCTCACAGTACTGACCAGCCTGGACTTAAATGTCTCCAATAAGGGGCATCCATCACCTCTCTGGGCAGCCTGCTCCAGTGCCTCACCATCTTTATTGCAAGATTTGTTTTTTCTTAAATCAAAATCTTCCTTCTATTAACTTGAAGCCATTTCCTCTTGTCCTATTACAACAGACCCTGCTAAAGAATCAGTCCCATTCATTTTTACAGACTCCCTTTCGATACTAAAGGGCAGCTCTCAGGTCTCGTCAAAGCCGTCTTTTCTCCAGGCTGAAAAACCTTGGTTCTCTCAGTCTGTCCTCACAGGATGGGTCTTCCATCCCTTGGATCACATTTGTGGTCCTTTTCTGGACATGCTCCAGTGGGTCTATGTCTCTCCTTATCACAGAGTTAACTAGATCAATCTATGCCTGTGACAGGGGGGCAGTAGGCTCCTGCCCCCTCCTGCCCCAGTCCCACAAAATGGGAAGGAAGGAAGGAAAAAAAATACAGCAGCAACAATCTATGGAGAAAAACTTATTTTACTAACTATGATATTGGAATGCAAGATAACACAATATAATACAATCTAATTGAAATTGAGACTAATAAATCAAATAAGATAGGAGAGAGAGAATTCCTGAGACTGAGTCAAAGCTGAAAAGCTTGGAATGTCTAGGAAAGCACCCTCAAGCACCCACTGCAAGGCCGTAAGAGACCGCCCCACCCGGAAGGGCCAGATCCCATGACTTCTGTAATGTATAGGGGAACAGGTACCCAGAATTGGAGCATTAACACTTTTAACTCCCAGTGTACTACATGATGTTATGATGCAGAATACTGAAAACCAAAAAAAAATAAAACCATGACAGGAACTAATGTGCATAGGTCTAAATTTGAACAATTGGGACTGAACTGAACTCTTCACATAACTTCTGTCTTAAATCTGTGTTTGTATGCCACAGTATGACTTTGAAACCAATTAGTGAAAGGAGTTTCTCTTTTTATATTAGTACTGCAACTTACAACTTTAAAGTAGACTGAACAATTTGGAACAAATTGCATATTTTTACTGGAAACTACAGTGTGCAACAGATGCTTGTTCAAATGTAACTTGACTGTTCTTTTCAGAGCACAATTTCAACATTAATTCTATTCATTTGCTTCATCGACTCAGAAATGACTCATCATCCCATTGTCTAGTTTGTATTACTTTAAATTCTTCACTATATTAAAAAGGAACAATTTGGTTGCTAGAATCCTTAGATGAGAATAATATCTGCATCTTATTCAACAAAGAAGAAAAATTGAGAAAAGTAATTGCTGCATCCTGGGAGATACTGGTTCTATAATAGCACTATTCTAACTTCACTAGAGATCAAGAGAATGTCAAAAACTTCACTTTATTGTCAAATTCAGTTTTCTCATCACCTCCTTATATCCTAGGAAAATGTCAAGTAAATCCAATACAATCAGAGGTATCCTTGACTGAAAGGCCATGCTATTCTTCCTCAGGAAGCTATTAAAAGAATATTTTAGAGACCATTTACTCAAAAAGCTGTACTTCACATATTTTTAAACTGAAAAAGGAAGGAAGGAAGGAAGGAAGGAAGGAAGGAAGGAAGGAAGGAAGGAAGGAAGGAAGGAAGGAAGGAAGGAAGGAAGGAAGGAAGGAAGGAAGGAAGGAAGGAAGGAAGGAAGGAAGGAAGGAAGGAAGGAAGGAAGGAAGGAAGGAAGGAAGGAAGGAAGGAAAAGGCTTATTTATTTGAATCAAAGCCTGGAGGTTAATGCCATCAGTGTATAACATGGTATGAATTCAGTAGACAATCAGGTTATTTTCACCTCAAACCCATATCTTTGTAAATTATATGTCATAATAAACATTAGCTATGTTCTTATTTGGTTTTTATGGTAAATTTTAAGACTAAAGATAATCTACAACATGTTTTGCCATTAAAGAAAGGTTAAGTTATTCTTTCAAAAATACTATGAACATATTTTATAGCTCAAAAGTAGCTTGACAATGTATGGGTTGCATTTACTTCTTTGTCAGGGAACTGCTAAAAATATATATTTTACCCAGCAATAAGATATTTACAAAAGGTCTCTAATAAAATATTGCTTCAATTCTATATAAAGATAGATTTTTTGTTATTCTTGTGAATATTCCCACCTAACTGAAGTGGACTACACACAGATCTTAAGCAAAATGAGAAAGCTTCTCTGATCAGTGTTTGATTAATATTTAGAGCTAAATTCCAAGTTGTATATTAACAAAGCTATTAATGTATGTTATGAATATCCCTACATAAAATAAATTACATACAAGTAATAAATAATACATTATTAACTTGACTACAGAGCATAGATTGAAATATTAGTATATAATATAAAAATACTCTGGATAAAAATTTAAGTATGGTGTAAAGCACCATACATTTTATACATCATCTGCTGTGACTACTGATCACAGAGTAGAGATAGCTCTACAGTAGCAATGTTTCACCTGCCTGTTGTGGAGGATGTCATATCAACAGAGAACCATCCTGAAATTTTAGATTCTTTTCCAAAAAAAAGCTAGCAAGTTTGCTGATTTGTCTCACTGTAAATACTTTGAACCAAATTTTAAGGGAATATGTAGGCTCTGAGTCACACCGTAATGGAAATTCATGAGCTAACCCTTTTGTTAGCAGTTCCATTAGGAACTGTCCCAAGGACCTACCTAAGTCAGGCATGACTTCCGTAGTGCCTATGAAGTTATCTAATTATTTTCCTTAATTACATTCATAATTTAGATGTTTATTTTGGCTCTTATTGGAAGTAATTATAGATGTCTTTCGCAGCATCTCATATTTAAGCTCAAGCCTGGTAGTGGATAATTTATATCCATTTGTGAAAATAGAGGTCTGGTAATAATTTAAAAGTTAAAATCAAACTGGCAACACTTTATTACTGTAATAATTTTGCTACCATTTATATGCATATTAAAGGTTCAAATGTAATTCAGCATGCATATTTTCTTTAATGATCACAGCAAGGAAAGGTAATCCTTCATTCATAAAATATTTAGCTGACTTGAGCATTTCTCTAATGTCATCATCTATACAATGGTAGGCTGAGTTTAACATTCAAATGATATGAAATTAAAAGGCTCTTGAGATCTCGTAACCTAATCTAACTGTATCAGAACTCAGCATTATTTGTGCAATTTTATCAAAGTAGTATAGTAGGCAGAAGAAAATATTCCCATTTCTGTGGTTCTGTTTTAGGGGAAACCTCAAAACATTCAATACTCTTTTAAAGAGAATGATTCACACTTGGGGAAAAAAAAAAAAAAAAAAAAAAAAAAAAGCCACAGCACTGTGAGGCTTTCTTTAAATTTTGATTTAGTTTTTCAATTTGTTTGTTTGTTTGTTTGTTTGTTTGTTTGTTTTTAATAAAGCTATTCAATCTAATGATGGTAAAATATTTGAGTGTCAAAGACTTTTTCATTGACTTCTGACCAGATAGGATATGATATGATATGGTCAGCTTTCTGGGCTGGGAGAGCACATTGCTGGTTCATGTCCAGCTTTCTATCCACCAGTACCCCCAGGTCTTTTTCTGCAAGGCTGTAGTCAATCCTTTCATCTCCCAGCTTGTATCAATTGCCGGGGTTGCCTCAACCCAGGTGTGAGACCTTGCACTTGGTCTTGTTCAGCCTCATGATGCTCACCTGGACCCACTGCTCAAGCCTGCCTAGGTATATCAACTGCAACTCACAGCCTGGTGTCATCAGCAGAACTGCTGAGAGTAGACTTGACTCTACTATCAATGTCATTGATGAAGATATTAAGGAGTATCCTCCCAGCGCTGACCCCTGTAGGACACTACTCATCACTGATCTGCATCCAGATGCTGAGCCGTTGACCACCATTCTCAGGACTCACTCCTGCAGCCTTTTCTTTGTCCAGTGAACAGTCCACCCATCAAATCTCTATCTTTCCAATGTGGAGAGAAGGATGCTGTGAGGTACAATGTCAATGGCCTTACCGAAGTCCAGATAGATGACATCAGTGGCTTTTCCCTTATCCACAAATGCAGTTACACCATCATAGAAGGCCACTAGGCTGGTGAAGCAGGATCTGCTGTTGGCAAAGCCACGTTGATTCTTCCTTATTACCTCCATGTCTTCCATGTGCCTTAGCATAGTTTTGAGGAGGATCTACTCCATGATCTTTTCTGGCACAGAGGTGAGAATGTCAGGTCACTAGTTCCTGGGGTCATCCCAGGTGATGTTGCTTTTTTTCCAGTCACCGGGGACTTCACTTGATTGCCATGACTTTTCAAATATCAGAGAGTGACTTCTATTTAGTTAGAATGAAAATCAATGAGCTCATGCAGCACTATAGATCAATCTCTTCTTTTTAGATACTAGATTATTAGCACTTTTATGTGCTTGATTGTGTGTAAAAAGACTTTTCATTCCTCAGAATGTCATTTTAACTAGAAATATGAAGTATACATTTCTGTGTTCATATGTATATATATAGTAATTTATAAATTTGCTATTTTTAAAAAATATAGACAAGCCCAAGAGGTAGAATGTTTCCTTCTGAGGTTTCAGAAGTTTAAAATGTTGGCTGAATACAAATCAGGATTAAATATTTAAAAACTTAAGGAAGCAAAAGAGTTACTTCCAAATGAAATACTTCAAACTTGTCTACTTTCCTATTATGGAATATTTTTTTTATGCAGCACTTCAACAAGCTATTTTGAAGTGTCAATTTAGAAAATGTAATAACTGTCTTCCCATGAAACACTTCATAAATATAGAATCAGTATTATGCCATAGAAGATACAAAAAAAAAAAAAAAAAAAAAAAAAAATTATATTGGCTTTGCTTACTAGCTAACAGATATGAATAAATATATTCACAGCAACCACCTCTGGCACAGCATGACTATGCCTGGGGGAGGATGGGACCACCCAGTGCTTCTCACTGAACTGGGGCTAGCAGAGCTGGCAGGTGTGTGCCAGCAAGAGCTGAGACTGCCAGTGTGCAGAAGCTGTAGGAAGAGGAGAGAAGATGGCACAGCATAAAGGGAGTTGAGAACGAGCCCGCAAGGAGGACAGGTAGAACCTTCAATTCCATTAGAGATGAGGGCAAAAAGTATTCCCACAGAGTGGTAAATAAAGGCTCCTGTACTGGTAAGGGCTGGGACGTTGTGAATTCTTCTCCACCCAAAGATCTGCAACTACAGAATAAGCTCAATGTCCTGGTAGCAGCAAAGCAAAAAGCAGTGTTTGGAGATGCACCTGGGGTGATTGCGCTTCAGTCCCATGATAGTACCAAGAAGTGGAAAGTGGTAACAGTGGGTGACTCCCTGCTGTGGTGCTCAGAGGCCCCCATCCACTGACCTGACCTCCTGTCAGCAAGTTTGATTCTTTCTGAGGCCTTCACTATGTTATGCTACTTGTCCAGACCTCAGACTATTGCTTCTTGTGCTTTTTCACCTATGCAATAGAGATTCAACATCAGAAGGTCTCGAAAATTTCAAGTATGAATGTAAGTGAGGTGCAAAGGCATGGAGTGCAGAAGAGAAGGGGGAAAATGTGGTGTCTCTTCAATCCTATCTATGAAAGGCTTGAGTACCTGTTTGCATAACTGATATTGTTGACAGCAATTTGTTTTTATTTGATAACAGGACCTTCTTTAAGATACAAGACCCACCAGAATGGCAAGCAACTGACCAGCCTAGTGATAATCATCATTAGCCTTGACTGTGGTCAGCTTCAAATGGTGGATTTCCTTAGGAGAGTGTGGAAGAATAGCAGAGGGTAAATAGTATACTTTAGGAGATCGGATTTCAGCTTATCTGGGGAGCTGAATCTGTCAAGATTTGTTATTTTAAATTTAAATCAGTTTAGTACAGTGTGAAAAAAATAGTTTGTTAATTGAATATCTCATAAGACACAAGCAGTTTCAGAGAAGAACTGAAACAGTTTGTAGGAATTCATAGCAAATGGTCTTTAAAGGGGAATTCATTGGAATAAAAAAAAAAAAAAAGAAAAAAAAACACAAGAAGTCTGTGATAATAGATATGAAGGAGACAGTTTGTAAGGTCCTTTGCATTCTTTCTCTCTTCCAATATAAGCAAATAGCTAAAACATTACATGAATAATTCTGCTGTTATTTGTTATGATGTTACTCTTAAATGTCTGTTTTGCAAATTTACTCCCTGTTTCACACATGAAAATTTATAGACAAGTATATGCTTTCACTGACACTACAGAAGAGTTCTTTCAAGATTTCCATCAACTAAAAAGCACTACAGCCACAATGGGAGGGAGCTAATAGTCATAGGGAGCAGCAGAGTAGCTTTGCATTAAGAGAACTGGGAAACTGCTCACTCAGCAGCACCCTGTTATGGAACAGGCTGGGAAGTGGCTGAACGAAAATTTGAAACCTGCTGGACTTAGCTGCAGATTTCAGCAAGAGAATATGTCAGTCTTCCAATTTCAAACAGAAAGAAATAGATGATACCTTTCCATTAAAGGGTACATCAATGACTTTGTACATGTAATCACTGTACTGAGATCACACAGAGTAAAATATTGTATGCTATTAAAGTTGGGTTTTTTTTATGCTGTGGAATTATCTTAATCATTCATAAATAGTTAATTTTTCCTTAAAGAGGCAATTTGTACAGTTCTTTGAACATATACTCTTTAAAGGTATAAATAACAAGGGGCTTTGCGGTCTTAGGATGGAGGGGAATGTAGCACATATAGCCTACATTTATTTGTAATATCATTTGTATTTCATTTGAATTCTCAGAAATAACTAATTAGCAGTTAATAGCATGATCAATTAATAGAATTACTTGAACTACATTCTAATAGAATTAGAATAGTACTTGAATTTGCCACTTGTAGTGTTGATTCAGCTTTCAGAGAATACTGTTTTTCCTTAGTGTATCAACACCTTATTATACAATGCAACACGCTGGCATACTATTAAATACTAATTCCATCCATCTGTAAAAACTCTGAGAATCTTTCTTACAGTCTTGCAGTTTGAATTGCTGTTGATCTGCACATAATTGGCACTGAATCCTGACACACAGATCATGGTAAGAGGTAATCACATGGTACGTTATACACATACTAGCTTTTATGCAAAGAGTAGTAGTATTTTGGAAAATAAGACAAACAGACTTTCAATTGCCTCTAAATAATTCTGCAGCTATGTACATACATCTGAAGAAGTGTACTAGGATGTGTTCTTTTTGAGAGGTCTACTAAAAATGCAGTGGATTAATTGATAGTAATTTCCTTTTATACTCAAAGAGAAAATTATTTTAGACAATCTTAAATACCACCTGTGCCAGATTTTGAAAATGCAATCACACAGTGATTTTTATGAAAACATTCTAATCACTGTCTTAAGAAAAGTTCTGATACAACGGCTTCTCAGTTTCTTTATCTGGTCTACTTGCTTTCTGACAAGAGTGGTTAAGGATAAAATTTGAATCTTCTTAGCAGATGTTCTACTCACCTAGATGATACACGAAGTCCAATTTAAGGCAAAAGCAAAAGCTAAAATACTAAGTTATGCCTTCATCACCAAATCTAAGATAGAATAAATTTTCAGGTTTGTATTTATTAGTTTATGTTCATGGACAGGTCACAATCCAGAAATACTGAAGATTATTTTTCTATTCTCCACCTTCTGAGCAAGGTAAGTAAAATTCTGGAAGGAGACGACTTAACATTTTATGAACCAATGATCAGTTATCATTTTACAGGATAGATTACAGAAAACTGAGACAGGCATCTATAAATATGCTGTGCATAAAGGTAAATCCAGCTTTTAGGGAATGCGTCTGAGAGTTCTGAATTATACTAATACTAATATACTAAAGCGATTAGAAGATTCAGTCACTCTCAGAAATATGTTATGTAAATGTAAGGGAAAAGCAGGTAGTCAGTGAAGCATGATAAATGTTCAGTAGATTAACTTTGCTAGTACTCTCACACGGACAATGTAATGTGAACTGATATGAATTTAAATGGGACATCAGACTTGTGTATTTAGCACCTGAATATCAGCATGCTACTTCACAAATATGTTTCAACGGCATATTGTGTCAAATTTGATCTATAATAGTATCTGCTTCATCTCAAGTGTTTAAAATGAGTATTTTCTTGTTAAATATCTGGTACCATAAGTTTGCAACTGAGGACAGTAATTGAAAGCTCATCAGAGATGTGATTGAAATATTTGAGTTAACCTCATCTCCTTGCATTCACAGACACTATAAAAAAGGTCTTTAGTCCAGAGCACCTCAGACTATGATCCACAATATCTACTAAAGTTTTACAGGCTATGCTGGAGCTATAGCTTCTGCAAAGAAGAGAGCAAGATGTCAAAAGCACTAGTAATAATTCTCCGATTGCACCAAGACAAATGCTTCCACATAGCATAAATATATGCTTAATAGAAGAGAAATATACCATCTCAAACCACATTTTTTTTATGTATCTCCCTGATATTGTCACTCTTTTACATAGAAATAGGAAGAAATCTTGTTGCTCATTTTAACCCTCCAGAAGGGTAAATAAATAAATTTGCCTTGTCTTGCAAAAAACTGTTGTTCCCCTTCCCCCCATCCTGCTCTCTCTATTTTTTCCCCAGAAAAATATGTGCAACACGCTATGATTATTGCAGAACACAAGGATGTTCCACTGATTATCAAAGGAACCTAAGTTTAAAACCGAATTTTATCCAAATATATGATAAATATTTTCTCAAAAACACCGTTCCCTCTGAGGGAATATTTATTTAACAAACTAGTTGATCAAATCAAATGCTAGGTATTTTTCTCTTGCTATTGAATTTCCTGATTTCAGAATCCTCTGAGTTTTACTATGAGTGTTAAAATTTTTATGTAAAATGTAGGCAGCAATATAATATACATCATAATTATCTTGTCATAATATACATCAAGAATATCTTGTTTAAATGACAAGTTCAAACATTCAGAAGTTAAGAAACTGAAGGCTTAAAGGGTATCTATGCCAAGGAAAAAAATAGAATAAATAATCTACTGGATACTGTCCATTAAAATATGTAAAAAATATTTTTCCTCTATGATTAGACCACACAACTGCTAAAATTAAACATTAAAGAGAGCTTTTGGAGGAATACATATATGGATGATAAAAGAATAGTTTAAATAGCAACTAGAGAAACCACTTACTAAGTTGAGACAAACACAAGTGTATGTTACAACACAAAAATGCTTTAGAGCTTAAGACTGTGAAGGGCTAAGAAAATGAATTTGTCATTGAAGCTATGCAGCAAGTGAAAATACTCAAGTTGAAAATGGGTGGAAATTCAGTTTAGCATTTTCATCTGTCTGCAGAGTTTCTATGTGATTTTCTGATCCCTGCAGATCTGCCTTAAATAGAAGTTTAGCAACTTGATTATCATGTCTGCACCATTGCAACTATTTAACAAAGGCATAATTCAAACCGTGTTAATACTATTTGCATCAAGATATACTGCATTATATTAATTAGGCCTATACTGAATATAAATATCAATCCAATGCAGAGAAGAATTTAGCTATGGACAGTAAAATTGTTACTTCATAGTGAATTAGACATTAAAGAATTTCCCAATTCACAAAGCAATCTTCCATGGGCGTTAGCTGTGGGCATCATTCAACATTCTACTGTGCAAGAAAAGCTTAATTGCAAATATTCCAGTAGCATAATGAAAACATGAAAAGTGTGTGAAATAATGTTGACTATTTTAGAGTTATAGAGCTTAGGTTGTCTGCTCGTTTCTGGAACACGCACTGTGCATCTAGGCTATTCTTTCATAAATTCCTTTGTGAAATACTTGCAAGAAAAAATGGAAATTGACAGATACATAGCAAATACAAATCTCTGCCTGCTTGGTTGACAGCTAACTACATGCTGTAATGTATTTCTTTACCTGGAAAAAAAAGATTTTGTGAAGTATCTTTATATTCTTGAATAATATGTGACAACAGTTTTCATTATCTCTAAGTCGCTCCAAAAATAATGCCTCCTATTTCTTTCTATGGAAACTACAACTGATACAAAGAGCACAATGGCACTATTTGATAGAACAAATTATGAGTGACAAAACATTATTTTTCAATGTAGTCAGCACCATTAGCCATTCATTTTTACCAACAGTGAGCAAAACTGTTCCTGGTGCATTCATAAATATCTGCACCAGTGGAGGTGATTCATTGCCATTTTTTTTCTGCCCAAACACTGTGCTCACATGCACTACTTGTTCTCCATCATTGTTCAGCAAGTCTCTATGAATACAAATAGGTGAGATTTTTTTCTGCATAAAGAAATTTAATGACATACCTTTGCTTCCTACTCTCTTCTATGTCAGATGCCATTTTGTTAGACTGCCGCTCTGCTGCCATCTTTCTCACTGAAACAAAATGTAACGGAATATTGATGGGAAGGTTCATACTCCTGCCAAATCAACATCCAACCTATGATGCTGTGGGCAAGCATAATGAAATAGAAAGCATTATTTTTGGGCAGCCCTTATGTATGGAATCAGTACAACTTCACATATGTGAGGTATCCAAGAAAGAAATTAATCCAGTAGAGCCTTTCTCTGGTTGGTGTGAGATCAGTTCTTGCTGCAGTCTCAGTACAGAGCTAGGTTGATATAATTCAGTAGGTTTTACCTATCGTATTCATATACAAGCATATGTTTATTTCTTTATTTGTTTTTGGAAGGATACTTCAATTAAAACATAGTCCTTAACAACCTATGGTATGATTCTACCCAAGGTTAACCAGCAATTTTCATTAGTTCATTCCCCTGTGATCATGGTAATGTTCATGTCAAAAAGAGAATGAGAATTTTTACTTAGTAGACTAAGCACAATGAATCTGATAAAAGTGAAACACAATGACTGTTATAAAATTTTTTAAATGTAATGAGTTATATATAAGAAAACAGAAGCAAAATTATCAGTGCCTAGATATGGCACTGATATTGAAAACAGCTTCCTATCACTTATATTGAAACAGTTTCCTAAATCTTGTGAGTATTAGCAAGTTCAGAGATTACTTTGAAGCTGTTGTTTTAAATTTATCCAGAAGACAAATGGGTTGCCTCACTATTGTCCTTGCCAATATATTTTTAATTATTCATCTTCCATTTTATTTAATTATAGTGAATATTATTAATCAAACCTTTTATATTTATTCTGCCATTCTGGAATTCAGCTGCCAGAATCTTTTTCAGGAGCCTAAGTTATCATACACCTATTCATATGCAAAAACTATGCTGAGCTTGATGTTTCTTGATTGCACTTTATCAACCTGCTCAATCAGGAAATGCAATTGCTTAGAATAGCATCTTGCACAGAGAGTAGAGAAATCGGTATCAGGTTTCCAACTGAAAAACAAAATTGTGACTCAGTGATGAGAGAACTTGTGGAAGAATGGCATCTATTTAGCCTAAATAAAAGAAGTCAGAAGCTTGAGGAAGAGAAGATGAAGATATGGTAACACTTTTCAAATATATAGTGATTGCTATAGCTAAGGAAGATTACAATCTGTTCTGCAAGTCTATAACAAATTGTCTCGGAATAATGGACTAATGCTAAAGAGTGTTCACATTCGGAAACACTTTCTAACAATAATAATGGTGTACACTGGAGTAAAATGCCTTGAATGACTGTGCAGTCTCTGTTATCATACTTAAAAGCAAATTTAAAGTTTCTATCATGATATTTTAAGCGTAGATGATTCTGCTCTGGACAAGGAGAACTGATTAGATGGCTGCCTTTCAGACTTACAGTTTCATGGCTTGAAAAGACAAGGTATAGATGTAATCAGAATATTAAAATTTGGTCTTTTATGACATTGAAAAAAGCATTATAGTCTGAAAAAAAGTATTTTTATAAGCATATTTTTAATAAGTTCTTTTAGGAGTTTGCTATGAGTACCCTATAAATTTATACGACAACTTTGACAACATATTTTTTAAGTGACAGAATTTCAATGCTACTTCTAAAATTGTGTTACTTTGTTTTATTCAATTTGCTTTAAAATGATTAGTGTGTTTTAGGCTGGTATATATACATGTTATTCCCACCTTACTGGCATTTACTGGTATAAAGATTTTTCTTTGTGCTGACTTTGTAAATTTTTCTCATTTGGGAAAGCTTTGTACAGGAAAAATAAATACTGTCACCGACTTCTGTTGTTTTATTTCTACTCTGGAAAGACATGAATATAGCCTCTATTTCTCCAATATTTGATCAATATTTTATTCTACAAAAGAAGACCAAGGTACATATCTCTCTAGAGATTCGTTTATTGGAGTCGATAAATCTTTTATTACTAAAATGTTAAAAGTGTTTCAATGGAAGTTGTATGAATACATTATTGACAAGAACAACGCTGTTTCAAGGAAAAATAACTGTTTACTTGTTATTCTGGGGTAAATATCTAATCCTTTAATAGAAAATATGTCAAGTTAAGACAAAAAGAAATGAAAACTCCTCTTAACAGCTAATAGCATATGCAGCCTCTATTTTCCTATTCTCAAGCTTTATCAACTGTTATACACTCAGTTTATAAGCTCCCCCCACAAATTAAATAATTATCTATATGCACTATCTAGTGTTTAATAACAGGGGACTTGTATTTCTCCTGAGTCAGCAAAATCAGGTCGCTAATAACATTTTAAGAGAATGATAGATGTGATTTTAAAAAGTATTTCACTTTTTGTTCCCACCACATCTAGAAGACTCTACAACTCTATCATTTTAACATTTTCTAAAATGTCACCCATTTTTTTTAACAATTTCTTTATACCTACTCATATGTTTTTTCTTCTAACATTGTCGTATCAAATAGAACAGCTTTCTCTTACTTGTCTTGATTTAAGAACTCTATTATCTTCCTCAAGAACGCTACTATCTCTCTCTTTCTCATCCCTTAATGAATTTAAAGAGCAATTGCATTCAGTGTTAGCTTTTTTTCTATCATGATATTATATACTCTGTTTCCTTCCAGATACTTTTTGTCATTACAGTTAGCTGTTGTCATTCCTGTTACCAAGTGATATTAAAGACTCAGTCTGAGTCTTTATTGACAGGCCCTCCACAGCTTACCGCCTAGAAAAAATGAAAGAACTTCCCCCTCTCCCGGAATTGGAAGCTCACATCTCCTAGGGCTGAAACTCATGTAAAATAGCTGACTGCTAGAAAGTACAGCACCCAGGAAGTGCACCCAACACTGTGTTAAGCCTGACACATGATGCCATGATATGGTATTCTAATAAAACCAGGACATACTCTAAGGATGTAAGCTCTTTAGAATAGAGCTTTGTTCTATGTGCTTTTGTACTATGTTCTTTAATTTTAGTGAAATATAAGCAGTATATTTCATTCACACTGAATGACGTATATTTTTTTTAAATGCAAAACTAATATTCAATTCATATTACATTCTTATGTTATTATGTAGGAAGTTCTCAGTATTTTCTTATAAAAAGAAGAGTAGCAGATTCACAGACACATTTTAGAAGTACATGGATTTTCATTTAATGATTATATGAAAAACATTGGTTTAAGTTGATTTGCAATAGTAAGGGATGTCCCAGTATTATTTCAACTACCTCTTGGTGGAAGATCCACAGAAATATGTCAAACATTGAGAATAAATGCCTGCTAGAATTATTCTGAGTTAATTAACTCATAATTAGCTCTGAAAATGTCAAAAGATAAAAATGCCAAGTCATTTTCAACCATCTTGTCCTAATGTATATGGAAAATGAATAGTGACAGCTTAAGATTTCAACAAATAAAATTATCTACCACGTACTACCTTTCTTACCTTTGTTTGGCACAGTGCACCATCTTTCTTTCCCTTACTTTTCCCTCTCTAATAACTCAAGTTAATCCAAGGTAATCGCAAAAACTTTAAGTCTGAATAAAATGTTCATCCTATTATTTATTTGTTTTTTAATAAAATGCATTCAATTAAAAGAAAACTAGAATTCAAACTCAGGGAAAACAAGGTAACTAAAATATTCTGGTATTAAGGCTACTTCTTGCTATACATGAATCCATTTGACCTTATGTTAAATTTTCATTTTTTCATTTCAGTAAAATTACACAAATAGATGTATTTTCTCAGTAGAGCAGCATGAAATTAAAAAAAAAAAAAAAAAAGCAATTGGTTTGAAAGGTGTATATTCATAATTACTTCCTTGATATGTGCCAAACCTAAGAGAATAATGTTTTTTCTTGTCAGCTATAATTGAAGATACATTGCAAGTAAGAGCTTTTTTTTTTTTTTTTTTTTTTCCCCCCCAAGTGTGAATCATTCTCCACAGGAACATCTGATAGCAAACTAGTCACAATTTTCAGCAAGAACAAGTGATCACTTCTTGACCATAATCTTCTTTGGGAAATATATATATGTTACTTTAAATTAACATGATCAAACATATGTACTGAGCCATGATAGACTCTATTACGTATGTGAAATTGAAAAGCTGGCAGCCTGAACTGACAGTTCACCAGAAAATAAATCTAATTATTGTTTAAAACAATTCAGTTTCTATAAAATCAATGCCCAAATAATATACTGAATAATATTACCAGTCACAAATATTTACTCCCACAAAATGGCATAATTTAAAACTATTTCTGAAATTAATGGAATTTATAATATTAATGTCTTACTCTGATAGTAATATTGTAGTATGAATTAAATTTTGCATACTTCATTTCCCTCCAACATATCTCATAAGTTTAATATTATAGTGTGGGAAATAAGCAAAAGCTTCAGTCATATGGTTTATTCATTAGGATTTGCTAATAACATTTCTGCCATACTTCTGTAACATGCAAAAGTTAATGAGAAAACCTTTAGAGGTGCACACCCATATAAAGAACGGCAGTGAGCCAGCACTCAGACCCTGATTATCTCAGAGGTCAGTATGAATGAACAGCCATCGTTGTATGGGTAAATATTTTTTTTTCTGCAGCAGGTCAAGATTCATGACAACTTTGTTTATTCTTTTTCTGTTGTCATTTCATAGTGTGTGTAGCCACAGTTTCACTATGTGTATCTGTCTGCATAACGCTACGTCTTGCACTTAATTTTATCAACACAGACTGCTAAATAATCTCAGTCTTTTTGTTTGTTTGTTTGTTTGTTTGTTTGTTTGTTTGTTTGTTTTGTCTACCTAAGCTCATGAGCTCATGGACTTCTCCTAGAACTATTGTACGAAACTTTAATGCCTGCACCGACTGCAAAGAAAAAGATATTTTTCTCTTCTTTTGAGAAGACTTGAATTGCATTGTTTATGCCTTTTGAAAAGCAATGGCCTTGAAACATATCAGGAACGTGTTCTGTCCCAATTGCTGTCATGCAATTACTTCTGGAGTGTTGTAGACCCTTGACAAACAATGACAAGAAAATGTTTTTCTGTCTACACCAGCCCACTTAAAGTATTAGAAAACTTCAAGGTATTAGATCGAAACATAATTACAGGAATTTAACAGTAAGAATAATCATGCTTTTCCAATTATAAACTTTGAACATGCATCTTTGTTGCTTTTTTCTTTCTTTCTTCCCAGCTCTATTTTCCTTTTCATTCTTAATAAAGCATGGAAACCTTTGTACTTTCATATAAACTCATTTACATCTTATAAGCTTAATCTTTAAAGGTATGTATTTCTCCAGCATCCTTCCAGTTTGTTTACATCACTGCATTGTATTTTGCTCACTGTTCTCCACAGTTAATTCTGGTTTAATTTTATGAAACTGAATATGCTAGTATTGTTATATTATATTCATCATGATGATGTGTGCAGGTCAATGTTTCTAGGCTACTTTTTAAATTTCAGTCCTTTTTCTGTTGTTGTTGCAAGCAAATGGCCTTCTGTTTACTTCTAGTTATATTTTTTCAGCTGCTCTCATGTAGAGTTTGTTTTCTTTCATCCAAGAGAACAAGAATTCCTTCTTTTAAACAGAATGGAAATGTTTCCAGATTTTTTTCTAGAAGTCTTGGATCCACAATATCTGCCTGCTGGTTTTTCGTTTGTTTGTTTGTTTGTTTGTTTTAATGATTGTTTGTTTATTTGTATATGTCAGTTTTGAGAATCTAACAACTTCTTTTATATTGTTTTCTTTCCCTGAAGTTTCTTGTATGATATGAAATAAATTTTCATAATGACTTTTTTTTTGCTTTTTTAAACTGACTATTGCAATTCCAAAGTCAATGTAGAAGTGATTAAAACAATGGAATTGAAAACAATATTTTAATTTGATGTCTCTGACGAGGAGAATATTGCAAAATACTACTCTAGAATGTAGTTTCATTTAGCATTATTTCATGGTTTTGCTGATAAGAGATAAAACAGAATGTGTTGTCACTACAGTTCACATGTTGCTGTCAGAACTATTTGCATATTTACTTTGTGAGAAAAGTATAAACCTTTCCTTCAAACATGCTTGCTTTCAGGGTACTAATATATCTGGAAAGAAAGGCAAAAAAGAAAAAAGAAAAAAACAAAAAGGTGAAATTACAAAATCTCAGATGTTTGTATGGAATAGATTTCGAAGTCTCAGTTGATAATTAATTCACAAATAACTTTTTTGTCAAAACCTGCCCTACATCAGTCAACTGTGATTTTGATTAAGACTAGTAATTAGAATCCTGTAGCAGTGAAGTTTCTATGGATCCATTTTTAGTACAAACGGCAGTTGGGAGATACTGTTGTAGTTTGGATAAAGGAGACAGAGAAAATAGATGGTTTGTGATATCTTAAATAATTCAACAATTCAGCTGTCATTTCACTTTTGACCTGAAGAGATATATATTCTCTCTCTGCAGAGATGTTCAACCAAAATCTATAGCTTCCCTGATGATGAAGAAAAGTAATAAAAACATTTCACATAGTCTGACAGTGCTTAGCATTGCCTGCTTTCATCTTACAAGTTTTCCATAAGGGTAAAAAATACAAGTAGGTTATTTGGGTCCAGTCTGCTATAGGTATGTACTGCCGACTGTCAGAGTCCCAAAATCTACAAGGGTCAGGGCTAGACTGGTCAGGGAAGGAATCTTGAGGAAATGAGGTCAGCCAAATATCCCAATGCCATTAAGTATTTCGTCTTTTGATGAACTGAGAACATTGCTGTTCTATGATGCATATTACTATACAATCCTTTGCATTAGCTCTGGCGTGCAGCTGAACTCTTGCCAGCCCAAAGAAAAATAACTAGCAAAAGAAAGTAAGAGATGGGAAAAGAAGTCTGGAAAGAAAGAATTGAGGAAGGGAAAAGGCTGACAAAAGAAAAGGAAAAAGGACAAAGGAAAAGAAGGAAGGAAAATAGGTAAACAAGGGGTAGGGAGCTTCTCACAGGTGCACAGAAATGTGAAAATCTGTGTTTATTTATACATACTTTTCAAAAGGAGATTTTAAATGTACACATTCTTTTTTTATTATTATTATTATTATTATTATTATTATTATTATTATTATTATTGTTGAGAAGTGGAGTAATACAGTCATTTTCACCAACTTCCTGATGAACTTAAGACTGATGACTGTTTCTGTGGTTTGAAGGTGAAGAGACTTGAAAGAGAAAAGCACAGTAGGAGCACTGTAAATGTAACACAAAGTACGAGAAAAACACAAATAAAACTATTGAAAGAGTAAATTTTCAGAAGCTTATTTACACTTGCTTATTTATTTTTATTATTTACAATCAGTTTTCATAAACTTAGCAATATTTTCCTCAGTAATTAATTTTCTATTGAATCATTAACATATTCTCATTTGAAAAAAAAAATAAAAAAATTTAAACCCCATTAGCTCTCATTCTACTTGGATAATGCAATTGCTCTAAAGAAGCAGAAGGAATTTAAGCAGGAAATACTTTTCGAAGATGACCTCCTCTTTCTCCTACCGTTGACCACAGAATGGGTAACACTTGTTGCCAAGACAAGCAGCAATTTTCACATAAAAGACAGACACAAAGCATCAGACTCACACTGTTTTAGGAAATGGGATAACTAGATAAAATGACTACCTTTGGACTTGTTTATAGTATCTGAGTTGGGGAGGTTATTAAAGTAACTGTCCATTATACTCTGAACAGCTATAATCTCATAGAGTGCTATTCACCAAATGGTTCTGTGCTCCTGTAATAGCACTGGCCAGGGTCCTATGGTTCAGCTCAATTAAAACTGCTCTGACATGGCAAAACCATTTTGGCAGACACCACTCTTGCTCTTTCACATAAAAGAGCCCTGGGAACATAATAAGCAATCACTGCACCATAATGGATGAAACAGAGATAATGTTCAGTGATGCAGTACAGATTTACTAAGCTAATGACAGTTGACTGTGTTTTGACATACTATATACAGCTTTCTAGAAATGGGCTCATTCTATCTATATGTCAGTTTTGTTTCTTCAAACCTGCAGAACTTACGAAACAGGAATGAGAATAATGAAACTATATGTTTGATAGAGATTTACATGCAAAGATTGTTTTAAAATGATCTAATTCCAACAAAGGAATGTATTAATTTTTACCTTGTTATTGCAAATGAGTCATATTCCTCTTCCTTTTTCTCTTTTATTTCTTCTTCAAATTGTATTCTGGATTTGATTTTCTATATGTATCTTTTCAGAAGAGTAAAAGCATTACAATTCATGAGATTTATTTGTCAAAATATTAATTGATCATTTGCTAATTTGAAGGACTATATATATCACCCATTGTTTCCTAACATGATTTAAGTGATACCCTAGCCTGTTCCCATTAGAATCTGTGACTGGAAACAAACAAACACAAACAAACAAACAAACAAACAAACAATAGCAACAAACGTGATGCAGTAATTTCTTATTAACTGAAAATTAGAAAATCAACTATATGCAAGTATTAAAAGGTGTTAGACCCTCCTTTTTAGTATTTTGGCTAAAAATTTCTCAAGTACATCCAAGAGAGTTTCACATTTATTTCCAGGGCGTAGGACTCAAAATTCATTCTACATTCATTTCTAAGTTGAATTGAAGAAATTTTGTCCTCATTTGTAAGCACTGAGGTGTAACTGTCATTTAGTGTGACTGTTATAAATGCCCAAAGTGAAAATCCCTGCCTCTCAAACCAAATCAACTAACCCCCCAAAAAGTAAAAATAATAGAAATGAACAAACCCCTAAACAAACCAACAACAACAACAAAAAACATGACAGAAAATTTATTGTAAACTAAAATATGTCAAGAAAGAAGAACTTTTGTTTCTCTTTGAAGGAATTAATTTTAATGTTAACTGCTGGGGACAATTTTTAATGCTTTTGCTTTTGAGCCAATGTAAAAGTCTCATCCACCTTCCACCCAGCTTCTGCTATATCAGAATTGCTTCCAAGAGATCCTTAGTCATATCTGCTCTGTATTTACAAATGTCATGGTTGTACCTGAAAAAAAATGGGTGTCCAAATTATATGGTATGTACTGCTTCCTGGAAATCTGGAAATTACAAATTATAGCCAATCAGTGGCATCTAAATATAGATGTCTAAGCAAAGTCTTGCAATGGCATTCTGGGGAGTGTGGACTATCAGACCTATTGCTGTTGCCCTCTAATGGTTCTGTATCTCTAGTCTCATGTCTCATATCTGTTAGACTTCTGCA
Organism: Phasianus colchicus; assembly: GCF_987193195.1. NCBI lineage: Eukaryota > Metazoa > Chordata > Aves > Galliformes > Phasianidae > Phasianus > Phasianus colchicus. The sequence continues at coordinate 128,914,951 of NC_143436.1, forward strand.
GATGTCTAGAATATCCTCAGATCTTTCAAATGACACGAGTCGTCTTTTTTTTTTTTTTTCATACTTAATCCTAACATCATTTTCATTATTCCACAATTTCTTAAGCATTAATGTAAAGTAAGATAAATGTTCTTTTATTACGCACAGAATAATTTTCTCCATGGAGGAAATACTTAAAGAAGGTCTTCAAAAAAGAAAGATCAGTACTGCATATCGATATTACAGATCTCTTCATTTGATCCTGTCACTAGTGTTTTGGAAGGCATTTCCTTTTACCTTTAGGATATTCTTCAAAGCGTCTGTGCTAGAGTTTCATATTCTCAGGGGCTCAAATTAGATTTTCCTCTTTCTGTTATTTGGTGTCAGAATACACGTATTATTCTGGATCTGTAGGGGAATGACAGCACCTGTTAGCTCTCCAAGTGCTCCAGCAAACCTCACTCAACCACTGTAATACTCACAAATTGAAACAATTGTTCACTGTTCCTCGCTGTGATTCTATGCATTATACAAGTCGTTTTTTAACACAGTTGTAACAATCCACTAAAATGATCATGGTTTAAAATGAGAAAAAAAGAAATCTGTTTATTTGGATACTTCTTGCACTAATATCTGATAATACCTACGGTGACCCTTGGATGACTCTAAAATGCAAATTAAAATTATTATTATATTCCAACACATCTTTAAATCTTATGAAAGGGAGCTCTTAGCTTTAAGTTAGGCATGAAACAAATGAAGTAGCAAGTGCAATTTATTCCCAGTATTAGTTAATAAGAATTTCATTATAATTTAATTTTTCTGTTTTGGAAGTAAACCCAGATTGTTTATGATTTCTAAAATCAAAGCAAAACAAACAAAAAAATAACCCACTGTATTAGAAATCAGAATATTAATAGAAATCAGAAAATAGAAAATTAATAGAAATCAGAAATTTAATATTGTCTTCAAAACAAAACTATTCTAGAATGGACTTGTGTCTTACATATTATTGTTTTCTTTGTTGAGAGGTGAGATTCTTTCTTTCTGTTCCAGTTATTTTTTTTTTTCATTATCCACATGAATCTAAGAGAACTAATCTGTTTTCTATGCCTTTAAAGACAGAGCAAGGACTAGACTTCAACATGCATTGTAAGCAGTAGAACTCTTAGCCCATCTCTGCTCTACTGGTTCATGCTTCTGGCTGCGTCCCCCAGTGCAGAAGAACTGCGGATGAACCAAAAAACTTTCACCATGTATTAGGAAAATAAAAGCACATGTATGTCTTTATCAGCATCAAACAAGGATACATTTGTGTCTGCAGCCAAGATTTTAATGCCCTGAAGAGAGCATTGCTCCTAAAAATAAATGTAAGTTTATATCAACACAATTCAAGTAACTCAACTTGAATGTTTAGCCCAGGGCTTGCAAAGGACAAAATTCTCATGCAAACACATTATGCTGTGCTTTGAAAAGAATGTTGAAGAATTCTTTTAGGTGTGTGCATTTTTAGCCTTTTCTCAAAACTCAGACTGTTAAACTCCCACTTCCAAAATATAATGGCAGAATCAAAGAATCACAGAATCAGAGAATCACAGAACTGTAGGCACTGTAAGGGACCTCCAGAGATAATTGAGTCCAACTCCCCTGCCAAAGCAGGGACACACGTGGTGTGCCTCCACCATGGGAAGCACATAACATTTGTCACTGAGAGATCGTGGCAAGGTGACATAATCAACCTGCCATGACTGCCATATTTATATTTTTGCCATCACCCGCCCTTCCACCCAGAGAGATTTCATCCTCTCGGCTTGTTTGATTATGGCACATGTTTCACAGTCATGAATAACCTGTGCAACAGCATCCATAGTTAAGACCACCCCTCGGTCTCTAGCCCATTTGTATGTTGCATCTCTTCCTTGGTGGCCTGAGGTCTCATGGGCCCACTGAGCTAGAAACACTTCACCCTTATTCTGCCAATCCAGGTCTATTTGAGCCACCTCAATTTTGGCAGCTCGATCTACCTGATGGTTATTTTGCTGTTCTTCAGAAGCCCAACTCTTGGGCACATGAGCATCTACATGGCGCACCTTTACAACAATGTTCTTTATTCGGGCAGCAATATCTTTCCACAGTTCAGCAGCCCAAATAGGTTTACCCCTTCTTTGCCAGTTATTTTGCTCCCACTGCTGTAACCACCCCCATAGAGCATTTGCCACCATCCATGAGTCAGTGTAAATAAAGCATTGGCCATCTCTCCTGTTCAGCAACATCTAAGGCCAGTTGGACAGCCTTTACCTCTGCAAATTGGCTTGATTCTCCTTTCCCTTCAGTGGCCTCTGCAACAGGTCATGTGGGGTTCCACACAGCAGTTTTCCATCTCTAATACTTTCCTACAGTACGACGTGATCCATCAGTGAACAGGGCATATTTCTTTTCATTTTCTGGTAGTTCATTGTATGGTGGGGCTTCTTTAGCTCGTGATACTTCCTCTCCTGGTGATGTTCCAAACTTTTTACCTTCAGGTCAGTCCATGATGACCTCTAGGATTCCTGGACGGCTGAGATTCCCCATCCGTGCTCATTGTGTAATCAGTGCAATCCACTTACTCCAAGTGGCATCAGTTGCATGATTGGTGGAGGCAACCACTGGGTGGCTTGAAACATATGCAGTACCCCATGCTACTGCCCGAAACACCATATTAGGTCTCGAGAAACAAGTCCTGTGGCAACATGTCAGCAGGGTGCACAGGTAGGTGTCCAGATGGGACAGACAAACAGGAAGTTCCATGAACAGAACAGTTTTTAAGTGCAGTGAAAGATCAGAAAAAGTGAAAAAAGGTGTAAGCAACCATGACGCAAATGGAGGATGTCATGGTATTTGTAGGAAGATCAGCCCTCTAAGCCAGTTTTGATGTGAATATCAAAACTTGCTCCATAACATTGTGAAATCAACTTGAACAAAATGAGATTTTTCACAAGATTTCTAAAGCTTCTAATTAATCAGACACAGAATTTTTTCAAATAAATTTATACTACATTCTTAACATTATGTACAAAATGTATTATAAAGGAAAAAAAAAACATATACACATTCTAATTCTATTTTTTTATATATTTTATGTTCATAGACGTCAATGCGATCATATGCAGAATATCATCATATGCAGATGATTTAGCTGACATTGTGCAGAATTGATTTATTAACACAAATTTCAGGGGAAAATGTTTTGTTTCCTTTTTTTTTTTTTTTTTTCTTTTGCTTATAGGAAAAAGCATTTTTTACATGGATTACTATTAATTCAAAAGTTTGGGTTCTCCGGTGATATGGGGCTTTTATCTATATATATTGTCTTTATATGAATGTAAAGATAGAAATGAATAACATTCATTTCTTGTCTCAAAGCCATTTATTCCACAGCATGAAATAAAACTGCCTTACTGCACTGCAGGGGGGGAAATATTATATCTAGATTAAGTACCAGTATCCAAACAGAATGAGAAATAAATAAATACCTAAATGTCCAGTCTGACAGTTGATTTCTTAACTGTTGCATAGCCACATTTATTCCACTTCTAGAAAATCTTTGTGCTACTCTTAAAGAGAAAAAGCTACTTTATGCAAAGGGAAAAGGACATCTAGTATTTCAAGACAAGAGGAAAAACAAATGAAAAAAGAACAATTATAGGAAAGAGAACTATTTTCAACGTTTACAGCTTATTTCAAGGCATGCAGAAGTAAGGTTCCAGCTGACAAGTGGAGTACGTAAGAAATAAAACTACCTACAATGCCACTTGCAATTTTTATTTATTTATTTTTTTTCATGCTTGACTGTTAAATTATCAGCACAAAATAACTGATTTGGGGAAATGCCAAAGGTAAGTATACCACAAGTACAAGTAACAGAGACATTAATAAAATTTAAAAACACATGAAAATATGTATTGTGTAAGAAATGTACTTAGGTTTCTGAGGATCTAATGCTTAGTGACACATCATATCGACTTCTTGTTTGTTATCCATGGTAAGATAAGACTGCTTCATTTTCTTTCAATCATTCATCTTTTTTGATAGGTATGATTGCAAACAGTTACATCAGTCAAGGAGGGCAGAATATGTGTCTCATCACTTCACCAGTCTTTTAAATAATACCATGTTTCCATGTAAGAGAGTAGTCAGTATCATTATTTGGATACATGTAATGTGACCAGAACCAAGGTGTGAGGTGCAGACAGCTAGGAAGAGAATGAAGATTCACATGTGCATTCATAAACATAAGTCTTTGAAGTCCTGCAGTCTGGGTAACTGAATCAAACCATTTGATTATATAAACTGATAAACTGTCGGACTGTATGTATATAAGGATGCTTTTCCAGTACGTCAAGAAATAGAAAAAAAAACGTAAAAAGCCCTATTATTTTAAATATATATTCTTCATGTGTTCTATTTTAAATATATGTTCTTCACTAGGTAAACACTATCAAAAAATCAAATAAAAGTTATAGATTAGATGGTCTTGCTATAGTGTGCTATAGTTGTTAATATATACTTGTATGCACACATAATTAAAAGAATGAACATTTCTGTAACTATGTCTTTACATTATTTTTAGAAACAGAGGAAGATATTACAGTGGTTCAAGCAATATCTAGTAAAATAATAATAATAATAATAATGAAGAAATAGCTGCTATAAAATATAATTTACATACCATGTTAAAAAATCATGAAAGACTGAAACTTTCTTCATATATGATAGTCCCTTTATTTTTTTTTTATTTTTTTTTTTAATGTACTTTTGCAAAATACATGTAATTTGAAACTATCTATCCCAGACTGTGAATGAAAAATAATATGTGAACTGGCAAAAGTCAAACCGATTTTCACCAAAGGCTGTAAGGGAGATTTCTCTAATCAGCCATACATTTTCCGCAACTGGAGTCACGGGAAAGCCTGTTGAAGGGTCAAATTCCAGTGCCACCAACATGAGATAAACTGATCTAAAAATACTTTATCTCCATCAAAAGTATGTGGGACTAGATCCAAGTGTAATATTGCATTCAAATTACTGCACAGACTTAAGGCCAGGTCATTAGATACAGTGGAAGCAATACAGGCAAATTTTCTTTTAATACCAATCAGGTAGTACTTATGTATGTACCAATGCAGTAAGGATGTCTGAGTCATTTTCTAAGGTAACACGTATTCATTAATGCTCCCTCAAAGTGTACTTTTATTCAAATCCTTATTAACATTCCTTTGAGATGTGATATCATTTATTTAATTTATCTGATGCTTTGAAAACTTGTTCCAAGATAGCCAAGATAGTCTTGGTTACGTGTATTATTACTAGACAGTTCTCAGATTTCTTGGAGTCTTTGGAAATTCAGTCTATAAAGTTGATATTAAAAAGATCATACCTTCTTAAGTACTTGTTATTTGTATCAACATAAAAATGGTGAGGCTATTGACACGGTCTTTTTTTCCATTCAATATGTTTTTAACCTATAGCTGACTGTCATCATCTGCAGTTAAATGAGATGTATGTCACCTGGAGAAAGTGCAAAATTGTAGGAATGAGAAGAACATGCACTGCACATAAAATATTAATGTAAGATGCTAACTAACAGAACTAAAGTAGAGAAAAAAATGTGATCTACAAAAATTGCTGCTAAAATTGCATAATCAGTTTGGAAGACTTTATTTAGCGTATTGTCTGTGTTGTTGGTTTTATTCTACTTTCCAGCTTTATAGAAATAAACAAATACATAATTTTGCAAACACACCCTTTAAAAGTTTTGTTTGTTTGTTTGTTTGTTTTATTTCTCTTCTTTCTCAAGAAATATTCAGACATCTATTCAAAAATGCAATGCAAAATTTTCTTTATTATCAATATAAAAAAAAATCAGATATTTTCTCATTACATAATAAAATCTGAGTGCTTAGCAACACTGTACTAATACTAGTACTTAGTTGTTTCTTGTCCTGTATGTAGCATTTCATTTTCCATGTATCTACATCAGGCATTTAATTTTTTTTCTCAAAACTTTTTCCATTGCTGTTGTAAATAGACAGCATTTTCCAGGCTTTCATAGGAAGACTGAATACTGCTGTTAATAGGAAACAATTTCTGTGAGTTAAGGAGAAAAATTATGACAACCATTGAACTTCAAAGAATATTATAATATTCTTATATAATATTATATATTGATATAAAGGATTAAAATGCTGGAAAAGTAAGTCAAACAATGCTTTAAAGTTTTACCTGTTCATAATCTTGAAAGCTATGTATTGAAGATCAACCAGTATTTCCATACAAAGCCCGCACGTGTGCTTTCTTTACAGAAACAACGTATATTTTACTTAAACAGCTTTTTCCCCCTAACAAAATACTAGAATTCTGGGACTTATGTGTCTATGCTTTTTATGTCATCTTCTTGAATGATAAGAAGAGTACTCTCTAAACTTTTATTTTCTTTTATTACATTAATAACTATACACACGCATATAAAAATTCTTGTAATGAATTGATGTGTATAGTGTTAAATCAATACATATATATATGCATATCTTATGTATATGAATGTGTGTGTGTATACATATGATCATACGTATATATACATATATATAGAAGTTATATCAGCATAAGCCCATTATCAACATCCTATCTCTCCTCCCATATCATTTTGGTCCATCTAAACTAATACTGCTAAGAATTTATTGCTGTCTTGTCTTAGTCTTTTTTTTTCTTCCTCAATTTGCTTTCAAACTAGTCAGTTTGTAAATATGATCTACATAATGTACTGGAGAAACATACAGTGATTTCAGGTTGTCTGAGCCACTTTCTTTACACAGTGTAATCTTTGAAGAACTGAATCAAGAAGTACTTACAGATGATAACTGAAAACAGCTAAGTAGGTTTTTGAAACAAAATCTTAATCAAAAAGTCAATGGACCAGATAAACTCCATAATTAAATATATCTGTTAATCTTATAGCATTGATTCATGGAGAGATAGAAGAATATGTCCCAGCAACATTAGGTAAACTTTTTTTTTTTTTTTTTCCTTGTGGAAAACGATTAAGCATAATATTTGGTGAATAAAATAATGCTCAATAGATGTTTTGTGTTAATCAGATCATTTGATCATTCGAAAATATTTGCAGTTTTAATTACTTTGCTTTAAACTTTAACTTTAAACTTAATTTGTTTCAAAAATGGTGTAGAAACTACCTGTAGCTTTCCTGCAGATTTACAAACAATTCTTTCTTGGGATTTTAAAAATATAAATCAAAAGTAGCCGATCATATTAAAAAAAGGAAAAATATCTTATCTTGTTCTCTCTCATTATGATGTAAATTAGCAGCAATTCACTATTCAAGTGCAATGCTCTTTCAAGGAGAAACTATACAAATTCTCAAGTACTAAGAAATTATTTCAGCAATATGAAATCCAAATTATAGGGATTTGTTTCTTAAAAAATGTTAATGAATAAAAAGTAGTAATCCATTACACACACATACACACACAAAGTACAATAGGGCTGCAATCAAGATCAGAAATGAATGCATTAGTCAAGTTTATTTTAAAAGTGCTGAACTTCCACAGTTCAGTGTTTGTTGACAGTTCTTCCTGTGGCAAAGCATGATGAAAAGAAAACTAGATTTGCTATATTTGATGCATTCCATCCACTCTGTTTGCCACTTAGAAACAAATGCAAACTCATTGTAACTCGATAACTAACTCTCATGCTATATAGTGAGTAAATCCAAGAACTCATGAATGAAGAGTGCTGAAAAAGGTTCAGACATTTTCAGCATCTAGATTATATGTAAAATGTTATTAGTAAATAAGTTGCACAAAATATACAAGTATATGAAGCTTTTAAAATACTCATAAATATCAGGTTTGTTTCTGGGTGTCTCTATTAAAGTCAGTTCACACTTCCTTGGCCTGAGTGTGAATAACTAGCCAGTTTGTTATGAAATATTATCTAATTTCACTCTATACTTCACAAAACTGTAAATATATTCAACTATGAGAAAACAAATCTGTACTGAGAACTGCTATACACTTCTCTACTGTTCTAATTGGTTATATACTCTCTTGCATCATTTTTAAGAATATTCCCATTTGCACCAAATGGAATGTAGCTTTGCTGTAGCCCTACATCCTTATTAAGATTAAAATTGAAATTCTTTGTGTTTTCACATCTATGTTTCCAGTACTGTAATTATCTGCTTAAGGCCAACATTAAATATTAATTTTAAATTACAGTTTAAGAGAAATTGTATAAAAATTCAATGATGAGATGAAAGTTTAATACAGAGGTAAGGATCATTAGATTCTTCAAAAGTACTATTAAGTGAAAAGTGCCTCTGTTTAACTAATAATATTCCCAAATTTGACCTAAATTATACCTTCCCTCTACTTGTTTTCTAGTGCTTCTTAGTATTTCTGTTGTATTCAACTCAATTTTCTTATTTTATCTGAATGTTGTCTGTTGCTAGTCCCTGGACTGCATTTAGTATTCAAAACATTCTCAAACAAGACACAACATACCCCAGATGGATAGCTCCCTGCAAGAGAAATAGAAGCTGAAACAACAAAGGTAGCACTGAAATAGGAGACATGATCAAGAATACTGGGAAAAATACCAAAAGATTGCAGATCTCTCCCAGTACAGTTCTCAAAGCAAACTGATGATATATTCTGATTGTAAAATAATGAAAGAAATACTATAATGTCAATTATTCAATCAATATGTTAGTCAATATTTCAGTATAAATTACATTAAACTATGTTGCTCTGATTTAAAACAAACAAACAAACAAACATGAAAAAGTGAGGGTTTTGTTTTGTTTTGTTTTTCATTCTTAGTATCTTGGCATTTAAAAGTCCCAGCAGAAAAATGTTCAACATCATGTTATCCTGATATTTCTTGTGAGTGTATTTCAGTGAGGAACTGAAGACAAAACACAGGAGAACAGAAACATATGGAAAGAGAGCTGATGAGATGTGTAAAGAAATAAAGACATGTCTACAATGCTTAATAAAAGAGAGAACTTATTGGGCCAAGAGAACAATAAGTTCACATGTACTGTAATGCGAACATGAGGAATCTACTCTAAGAAATGCTGGAAAACTTTGAGTTATGTTGTAACACATGATCAGGATCCCATTAATTACTCCTGGAATAGATGTATAATCACTGATGTAGGTAAAACATAAGGTATTTTTAACAGTGTAATCATGATTTTTTTCTAAATGTAGGCTTAAAAGTGGTTTATTTTCTCTGTTAGCTACATAATGGTTAACATTAAATACATAAGTTACCATTATTTAGCATTATATAAGTACATAATATGAATATGAATAATGACTAATAAAAAGGCTGTTCCATGACACGTTCAAGCAGCCACTTAACATGAGATTGATGTTATCACATTTTAAGCTAATCAGCATCAAATATATATTCTGACTCTTTAGCAGTCACTTAGAAATATTTAATTTTGCATCAAGCTGTTATGCTTAATGCAGATATGCATGCTCTATAATTAAGTCCTCCAAACATTGAACAGAATTATTTTCTGTAGGAAGAAAAATAAATTGTATGTTCATACATAGTAGCAGTTTTGTTTGCTGTTAAAATCTTTTATACTCTGAAACTATAGTCATTTGTGCAAAAAATTTACAAATGTCCACAAACCCATAACATCTTTAATGAAAACAGATGTGTACGTACTTTTAACTTAGAAAAGTGTTTAATTTAACTTAGAAAAGTCTTTTATGGTTCACAATAGAATTTATTGTATCAAAATTTATTCAGGTCATGTATCTTTTAGCCTCTAGATCAAGAGTGAAAGTAAATAAATCTGGCAACTTAATAAGGGCATTATTCACAAAACAAACAGGGTTCAATGTATGCATGCAAAAACTGGCATTAGAACAAATACTCAAAAATGGGGGAGTTCATTACTGACAGGTAACCACAGCAGAAGTTACTTTGTGCAGATTTTTACAGCATTGCTTGCTCGACACTAATAAAAATGTAAATCTATTGATGGCGGCCATGCTGAAAAAAAGTGCTTTTATAGCTGAGACTGGGAGTTATTGTGCTCTTTGTAACAGTTGCAGTTTCCATGGAAATAAATAGGAGGCATTACTTTTAGAGTGATATATGTAATATCCTGATCTTGCATACTGTAGATGCGCATGTATTATATGGAAAATACCTATGTTTAATAACAAACAAACAAAAACAAAACAAGTGTTCATGAATACAACAACAAGACACAAGACAGGATATGTCAATAGCTGAGATCGCCTAGGTATTTAGCTTAAGTATGTAATCAATCAGAAAAATATTTTTGTACTAGAAGTCCAATTTAGTCACTCCTACACCATGGATAATGTTCGCTGTTCGAGCTTTTTACTTTGATACTATTCGATATCATGAGTTTGTTTTTGTTTTGTTTTGTTTTTTCATTTTTCAAACTTACCCACAGTTCAACAATTAATTCCAGAGTTGAAAAATTACCTATTTATTCCTCGGAAATTTTGAGATTCATAAACAATTAGCAGCTGTGCTCAAAATCTTGCTTATGAAGTAAAAGGAAATACAGCATATATATAAAGTCAGTAACACTGTTACTATTATTGTTACTTTCACAGTTTAATCCCAGAATCATTTTTACCTGAGTTGTCATTACTACAGATATTGGGGAAAAAATAAAATCTAATGAAGTTTCAGCAATGATAACATAATTAAATTTGTTAAGCATATTTTTATTTAGTGTCTAAGTCATTACTTGGTGTCATGGCCTCATTTCCTCTGCTTCTTTGAGACCTAAAGTCAGTGGCTTCATCTAACTAGCAGTGATGGGGGAGTTTCATTGCAAGTTGTTTTTTCTTAAGTTTTGTTATTGTGCCAATCCTGTACTTCATCATTATGTTAGGATTTTAAAACCTGTACGACAGTATCATGCAGAATTAAACAGTTTCTAGCTATAAAAATTAGGGAAAAAAATAATTGCTGTTACAGATAATCCTGAAACCTTGCAAACTCATTACAAAATATATGGCCTGCAGTTGGGAAAAAAACAAACAAAAAAAACCAACCTTATTACAGGGCAGTATGGTTACAGTAGTTCTAACAACACAGAACACTAAATGATCTGACAGTTGATTACTGTCAAATAAACAGATTTCTTTGTATTAATATAGTATTATGTTGAATTTAGTAAAACATTAGGTTTCTGCAAAACTAGAGTTGAATTTTTTTAACTTGCTAATGTATGCATCTGGTACTACTCACTTGACAGTGAGCTGTTAATTTTGTTATCCAAGAAGATTCTTCAGTGTTAAATGCTATCTTAAAACAAATGCTCTCTGTATCTACACATCTGTAATAAAATTACTTAAGACAGTTGCTGTTTACGAAGAGATCTACCTTTACAACACTAATCTTGTGTACATAATGAAATTCAAGGGATTTCTTCCTCTCAACTTCAGTCAAAGAAGGAAATATTATTTGTTTACATTGTGGATAGATAATACCTAATTTGTTTTCTATTTATGTTTTCTGATATTACCTGAATTGTTATTTTAATTAGTAACAATGGAAAAGTTAGACAAATTATTTGATGACATTTTGCTACCAGTATCAGTCACCATAAAGACTTAAGTGAGATATATGGCTGTGTGCTACAGTTGATATACCTATGTATTTCCATTTACAATGAAAATGAATTAATGACTACCCATTCATCCAAAATCAGTATTTTCTTTCCCATGTTCCTCCAGTGCCTGGTTTAGAATGAGATGTCAAAGTGATCAAAATAGCTAAGGTAGTCTCCTGCAAACTGAAAGTTCAGCCACAGTACAGACTGAATGCAACTAAGTTCAGAAAAATGTGATGAGTGTTCTTAGCAGATCAAGCTATCTAGATATTGAAGTGCAGTGTAGATGCTACTGCAGTCATGTAAGAATTGCAACAAATTACTATGGAGAGTCATCCAGATAAGTTTTACTTATTTAAGTGTAGATGTATTAACAAATCCAGTCACCCTTGATTTCCAGTGGAGAGCAGACAGACACTTCAAGGATTTGCTTCATCTAGCCTATTTTAAGTGCTAATTTTAGAATCAGATGAATCACATTTGAAGCACACTTGTTTCTTTTCCCTGACTTTATACCAAGCACCAAGGCAGAAGTGAGCAGATATAGATTTCAACATTTCAGCTAAATTTCTCACTAAATCTCCAAGTCATTCCACCTTTAATCTCCTTTAGGAATCTCCCTTCTCCAGGGAACTAGTGATATTATACCGAGATAGTGATGAAATTCAGCTCCTTTCTGACACTGGATTACACATGACAGGACATAGTTGTTATTGGTTTCTGAGATTTAAAACACAATGGATTAATAAACTAAGTTTAAGAGAGTAGGATGTACTTAGAACTATCTGTGGAAGCTATAATGAATATAAAAATGCTGATCTTATCAAAGTATATATTTTTTCATTTCTTTCTAATATTATTTATGTAAAAAAAATGTATTATCACTGAAAATCTTGAACTCTATTTTTTGGAGGGAAGGGAGAAGTATTTTTCAATCAATTAAAAAAATAGCTAATTAAAGTTTCTGTTAGATCAAGTAGATGTTGAACAGAGTAACATATTTGTCTTTCAACAAAATCATGTAAGCACAGAATGATATTTATTTTCAATTCCCACCATACTCTTTCTAATTTGTGAGCTACTTCTTGGTACATAAATGTGCATGTGTGAGTCCTAAATACTTCTATTATCTATGAAGAACTGTTGATACAGTACATACACACAATCATGCTGTCCAAAGTTTTCACATCACAGCATTTTCATATACTCCTTTCAAAAAGAACAAAACTAGAAATGTAAATTAGACTAGTACCTTTGAATGTCATAATTTATACCAAAGATAAATATAACTACTGCAAGAAAATCAAAATATTTTAGAAATGAAAGCTTCTGAGACGTAGGCATAAGAAATTCATGTTTTTAATGATTTTATCAGTAAACTAGAAAGAAAAAATTGCATATTTAATCTTGTGTGTATGACCATGATGTCAAAGTAACCAAACTGCTAATTAATTTTAGAAAATTATTAAAGGTCTCAGAAATTGGGTCAATTCTTGAGAGTAATGTTTGTCTTCCTGTTTACAACTTAATAAGACAGTTTTGCCTGCATATTTAAAGAGAGAAAAAAATCGATTATCCACAGTTCCCCATAAGTTCAACTACAGTAATATACTGTTTTTTTCACTTACCTGAATTCCAAAGGCAGGGAAAGGTCTTTGTTAAATCTTTTCTGCCACGAACTGTGGAGATCAAATGCACAGTGACATAAACTATAGTACTCAATAAATGTAACATTCTTCTTGCATTTTGAGTTTTGGAAAAGTGATTTGTGATAATTTAATTGACAGTATTATCAACAGCCATAAATATTCATTTCTAGGTAATATATACAGTGCATTTTATTCAAATATTAAATCTTTACTGTTAAACACAAAGATATTGATGCAGACACATATCTTATGGAAAAATATGCATATGGTTGTAGAAGACTGGCACGTTCATCATAACCCACTAAAGGAATGGATGTTCTAAAATTAAAATAATTTGTTATGAAAAAATGTTCTAAATTTTCACAAGAAAACTCCATATTTGTTCACTGAAACTGGCTCTTGTAGAATAACAGTGAAGCATGAGGAAATAATCAGTGAAAGATTATATACCATACCGTACAGAGTAATAATGATGGTTAGTTTCACATGACAACTAAAAGCAAAATGCAGATTTCTTCCTGATTTAGATGGAAAGAAATATTTTCTTGAAATGGACCCACTTATTTGTGAACCACCTTTCTCTATAAGAACTGGCTCAGCCTTGTTTCTTAAAAGGAATTCCATTTATAATTCTAAAAGAAAGAAAAAGCAAAGCCAGGCATTCTGCTTGCATGATTATGCTAAAATGCATTTTTAATGTCAGCTAAAGTCCTTTCACAATGCTGATCAGATAATCTAATTCCTCAGAAAAAAATTCTATAATATTTCCCAATATTGAAAATATATCCTGAAGTTTAATAGTTTTCCTAAATGGTAAATCCTATTCATTTAAGTATGGATGCATGTTTTGCATTTAAATCATTACAACATAGACAAAGAATATTTAAATAATTGCAATATAAACATTGAATACAACAATTAGTCACTATGTATATAGCACTGAATGTTTCTCTCTTGATATAGAAGGCTTTACATACATGCTCCTCATGCACCTGTTTTGGTCTTACTTTTAATGAAGGGGTTAGACTCCTGATTCAAATCTAAATTGTGCTATATTTCAATCATTTTATTTATATTTAGAGAGAAATATATATAACACAGTCTTAATTGGAAGGAATGGGCATGAGCCTGTGTGTCTGCATGTGTATTTATATATTTGCAAACTTGATGAAAATGTGTTCAGATGCCAAATGTATTATTAAATTGTAATATTCTGTTCTTTTTGCTGCTTTTTGAGGTCAGTGTACTTGTTGAATCATAAAATTACACAAAAAATTAAGTCAAAATGGATATCTGAGTACCACTGAGTCTAATTTTTTGCTCAAAACAGGGCTAACATCAAAGTTAGATACAGTTGCCCAAGACCTTATCTAAGCATTTAAATTATTTAAAGCTGGAGATTTCATAACCTTTTTGCACAATTGTTTTCACATTTGTTCAACAATTCTTACTGGGAAGATGTTTTTTTAAGGATGATCTACATAATTATTGTTGTAAACTTACTGTGACTTCTGGATGATGCAGTTTTGTCACACACCTCAGAGAAAAGTTTAGATGTTGATAAAGTACTTTTATTTAATGGAGCACAGCAATTAGATCCGATTTTAATCTTCTGTTCTTGAGGCTAAACAAACTTCAGAAGTACATCAATATCCCCCCATATTATACATTGCAGCTCTTAAATGGCACTGTGAACCTTCACATAAATCTCATCAGTTTTTTAACATGACTCATAAAAAGGGAAGTTGGGTGGGGCAAGGAAAGGGTGGAATAAGAGGAATTGGACACAGTAGTGCAGTTGTGGCCTCATGTGTGCTGAGTAAAGGGGAAAATATACTTTCCTTGATTTATTGCCTTTGGTCTTGTTCATACAATATGCACTCCTCCTCTCCAAGGGCATGCTGCTGACTGCCATTAAACTGAGACTACAGGTACGTATATCACAAGTGATTAATTTGACACTTCTAAACTCTTCTACAGAAGGAAAAGAAGTCCTGAATAGTGGGTTGCATTAAAGACAATAGAGTCTTGACAGTTCAGACAAAGTTTAAAGAACTTGTTAAGGTACAATTTACCCAAAAAAACAGCAATCCAAAACCAGTTATTTACTGGTTGGTTTTAGCAGCTAGATTAATACATGGTCAGAAACGGCCCATTGGTGGAAATGTATGATGAACTTACATAAGAGCAGTGGGCTGACCCTGGCCAGTAGCCAGTTGCCAACCCTATTACCCTCTCACTTCTGCTCCTCAACAGGCTAGGGGGAGAAAATAAGCTGAAGAAGCTCATGAATTGAAACAAAGCCCAAGAAAACACTCACCAATTACTCTCACAGACAAAATAGACTCAGTCTGGAGAAAACTAATTTAATTTACTGTCAATTAAAACAGGTTTTGGTAGAGAAAAACAAAAACAAAAAGATTAAAACATTTCTCCTCAAACCCTTTCTCAAGATCAAATTCACATCTTCATTTTCCACTCCTCTTCCTCTCACCTTCTGCACCACCATAGTGATGCAAGGAGGATGGAAAATGGGGCTCATAGTCAGTCCACAGCAATTCCTTTCTGTCTCGCTTTCCTCCTCAAGAAGTGATTTGGAAATAGTGTGGCCAGCAGGAGCAGGGAGGTAATCACCCCCCTGTACTCAGCACTGGTGAGGCCGCACCTTGAGTATTGTGTTCAGTTTTGGGCCCCTCACTACAAGAAAGACATTGAGGCCCTGGGGCGTGTCCAGAGAAGGACAATGAAACTGGTGAGGGGTCTGGAGCACAATTCTTATGAGGAGCAGCTGAGGGAGCTGGGATTGTTTAGACTGCATAAAAGGAGGCTCAGGGAAGACCTCATTGCACTCTACAACTTCCTTTAGGGAGATTGTGTTGAAGAGGGGTTTGGCCTCTTCTCCAAGGCAACGAACAGGACCTGGGGAAATGGCCGCAAGTTTTACCGGAAGAAGTTTAGGTTAGACATGAGGAAAAACTTTTTCTCTCAGAGAGCGGTCAGGCACTGGAATGGCCTGCCCAGGGAGGTGGTGGAGTCACTGTCCCTGGCAGTGTTCAAGAGGCATCTGGACGAGGAGCTGTGAGATATGGTTTAGTAGCTTGTGGTAGCAGTGGTACTATGAAGACGGTTGGACCATGATCTTATAGGTCATTTCCAACCTTGTGATTCTATGATTCTATACTTCGTATGCTCCAAAATGGGATTTCCATATACACAGTTTCCTCAGGAAATACCCACCTGCTCCCCTGTGGGGCTCTTTATGGATATCTGCTCTGGATATCTGCATGGATATCTGCTCTGGCATGATCCTCCACACAGCATAGAGGGAAATATCCATTCCACTGTGGTCCCCTCCATGGGCTTTAGGAGAATCAGAATCCTTGCTTTAACACCAAAAGCATCTCCCCCTCCTCCTTCTTCACTGACCTTTATGTCTGTAGCATTTGCTCTCACACTGTTTTCTTCACTTTCTGCCATGCAGTGCTTGTCCTTTCTAAAATAAGGGATGTCCCAGGATAGCTGTTGGGCGCAGCTGAGCCCTGCAGTGGGGCTGTTGAAACCAGCCCCAGCCAGTTGTGTCTGACACAGGGCAGCCCCAATCTTTCCTCACACAGGAGACCTGCAGCTCCCCTTTGTTAGCATTTGGGCACCTGCACCACACAGGGCAAGAAAAAAAAACTGTAAAGAAGCCAGCAGGATAATATACTTTCTCTGTAGGAAACCACAAACTAATCATGGCATTTAATGGTGCCTACTTGCATGTAGCCCTTGAGGTTAGTCTTTTAGCCTCTATCTGAGCTGCAAGAGAAACTGCAGCAAAATATGGAAGAGCTTTTGAATATCCCCCACCCCATTCCATTCATCTGTTTTATCTCACTCTGACCTTCTGAGAAACTGCCTCATGGAGACTGAATCAAAGACAAGATGAATCTAAGGACCACTGGGCACACACAAAAGATCTGCCAGTTCACAGGAAAATATAAGTGAGTTAGTGTAATGTTAAAAGTCAGATTCATAATTTCATAGATGACAACATGAAAGCTACACAAATACCGTGACATTCCTACTGCTTCTTTGCCTAGAAAACAACATATAAAGTAATATTTGTAACCTCCTAAAATTGGAAAGAAGATTTCAAAATGGAGTTTAGAACAAAGCCTGACATTTCTACAGTTTCACTGGAGGAGTAACTGAAATTATTAAAGAAAGAGATCAAATGTTGACAACTCAGATGTTTCTGAAACTATACCTATGAGAATTTCATGTTGCCTACAGTGCATATTAAAATTTAAATAGTTTAGAATTCTAAGAAGCATTTTATATTGAGTCTTTATTAATGCATTGACCACATATACATTTTGTTCAGGTCAGAAGTTGGAGTTTGTCTGAGTCCTACTTTTCCTGGAACAACATTTCAAAACACAGTCTTACAAATAAGCACACGAGATACAATTTCTGTCCAGCTCTGTGCAATTCCTGCAGACTAGCAGGATATTACTCTTCTTCACACAACCTTTTTGTCAATTCTTTCTCTAGTACTTCTCTAACTAATCTGAAGCAACACAGTTCTCAGCCACTCTGCAACTCACTAACCTCATAAGCTCTGAGGTCACTGCTAAAGCACTAAAAATCACCCCTGAAGAGTTTTTAAATGATGTGTTATTGGAAAGTTGAAAGTTAGTGACAATTCAATTATCTATGTATATGCAAAGCACTGATAATTACCATATTCTCTGAAAATCTATCCAACAACTTTTACAGTTCTTTTGCCTGAAGAGTTCATTGCAGAGCAGCAGCTGGGATACTGGAAGTGCAGACCATGCAAACACAATTTTATTTGAAATAATATCCCAAGTGTATTTGTTTTCAATATACAGGACAGCTTCGCCAAGTCTGTAATTTCTTAGTTTTCAGACAGAAATCTGAGCTACAAACGTACACAGAAAGTCTGTTTCAGCTCAACTAGCTACCTAAATATTAAATGACTTCTCAGACCTAGCAACATATACATTATACACTGTCCATATATACAGTTACTCGAGAGAAATAGGCAACTCCCAGAAGGTAATTCATCCCCTAGTGGTTGTGTGTCTGAGATAGTAGAGATGAATTGCCTGTGGCAGTATCTATTTCTCTCCATTGACTAAAAGAGGGGGGAAGAGGCCTGGATAGATAGCTTTGACTAGACGCTCATTTTTCAGGCAACTAAAGCTAGGAGAGATAAATTTCACTCAAAGTGCCCATCTTTCCTGTGCCAGTAGGTCAGTGTTCCACTTTCAATTGCATAAATAGAAAAAAATATATATTCCTGTGGTCATGTAGAAATACAAAGCATCCAGCTTCATCTGACCCTAATTACTGCACTGGCAATTTGTCAGAATGTAACTCTCAACTTCAAACACACTTAAATATATCTCCTGTGATGAATATTCAGTCATGTACACTTGGCTTTCTATGCTTCATAAAAAAAATCACAAAAATGACTGTCATATACTCTCCTATATATTCAGCTCTTGCCTGAACATCATTGATTAAAAAAAAAAAAAAAAAAAAAGAATATCTACCAGACTAAGCAATCTAAGCACAGATTTCTAATTTTGAGATTGAAAAAGTGAATAAGAAGTAAAACAGAAAACATGAATATTTTGGGAAAGCAAATGTGTGCTTATCACTGTGAAATTCAGTATTACTTGGCTTTTAGGTAACGTGCTGTTGGACTATACCAACAGGTAAAGAGAGCATAAATGCAGCCGAGAAAAAAAATTGAGGGGTTGTGCCAAAGTTTATTTCAAACTTCTTAGTAACCCATTGGTGTCTGCAACTTAACATATTTTCCTTCAAATAAAATCATATTTCTCTTTTAATTAATCACTGTTTCTGCCCCTTCTATCTTACTTTCCAAAGAAATAACAAGAAGTACTTCTCAGTTGGTCTGCACAAGGACTTATTTCAATAAAACAAGCTAGGCCCTAGCTTAGAAAGAGTGTCTGCACAAATGTGAAAGCAAGCCAAGAACTAGGAACCTTCCAGGTGGTATGTGTTTCTCAAAAAATAAACTAATGATGTAATATGATAATAAAACTTTGCAAGGCTCTTAAAGGTCAACGAGGTTGTCTTAGAGGCAAAGTATGAATGTTACATATTAAAAAAACATCAAGAAATACTTACACACATCACTAGGATAGCTGTGAAATATGTTGTTATGCAGAAATGTTCAGTTTTACCACAATGCAGAAAAGAAACTTGAAAACATTAAGTTATTTGAACAATATAGAAAGACATGAAATAGTGTTTATCTAATTGATGTCCATCAAAAACTTCTGACCACAGAAAGTCACTACACTAGGCCAAATTATGTCAGACTTACATCTAACACATGTGACACGGCGCTACAAATTAGGTCGGGTACAATCATTTTTTCCTGATGCTATCCTCATTCCTACAGGATGCTAAAAAGAAAACAGCTGTAAATGAAATTTTCACTTAAAATGCTATATATAATAATGACAACAATTTTAAAAGTAAAATGCCTATATTCCCTAAAGACAGAACGTAGTGTTTATGAAAAGACAGTGTCCTTTTATAAGGATTGAGAGACCTCTGTTGGACATTCTACAGTGGAAGCTAGAGTAGCCCTTAGTACTACTGGGCACTCTAGTTAGGAAAGCCTGCTTAGTAACACGTAGCAGAGGAACGCAGCTGGAGGAAGTCCAGTTGTGCTTTTTGTTGTACAGATACATAACTATACGCATGTGCTGGGACTTAAGATTGTCATGGGAATGAGACACAGACTACATACAGAGTGATTTCCTCCAGTCAAATGGCAGACAACATAGGAAAGGCCTTTTAGCCACGTGTATGTATACACACTGGCCCAAATGCAGGTTTAAATGACACAGCTGCTTCTTTCCCTTATATGCTACTAGCTCTGTCATAGTTACAACCTAAATGAACCAATACAGTAACTCATAATGTGTTTAGTTCATTATCTGAAAACTTGAAAGTAAAGAAGAAAGAATTGCCTTGATGTCCTCCCTAGGTTCAAGGAAGATTTTCTCTCAGGACATACTTTTACAACAGGTGTTTAGTGGGCAAGGAAAGTGTAATCTTAGTTTCCTATAGAAAACTTTTCCATGCTATCCTGTAATTGGAGGTTAATCTCTATGTAGGGTAAATCCAGTAAATTGCAGGTTAATATCTGGTAGGGGTAAATCTTGTCATACAAATGGTCTCCTCAGAAAATAAGAATAGTAGAGCATAAGCAGTAAACTCCAGATTCCAGAGCAGATGGAAACAAACCAACTCTCCAAAATCACCAGCATTCTTACTTTATTACTTTTATGTGACCAGAAGGGACACACCATTACATTTTGTACAAGCTGTTTTTATTCTCTTTGGTGACATGACATAAAGAATTTGTGTACTTGCCAGTATTTTGCAGGACCTTGTCCATCTGCTTGCTAGAAGCAGAGCCAACTCTGGGGTCAGATCAAGACAGGCCTCAATTGGATTGAGTTTGATCATCTTGATCTGACCAAGATGATCAAACTCAGTCCAATTGAGGCCTGTAACCCTCCACTGACAGAGATGGCACAAACTCATGCGGCAACCTACCTTACTGTCCTCAACAAAATAGAAAATAATGAGTTCTTGTTTTTTTGTTTGGTTATTATACAAAGTGACCTATATTATATGATTAATAATTTGAGAAGATATTAAAAAGTATCTTTTAAGTACTTTTAAGTAGTTACATTATTATTGTTTTAGATAAACATACTGGTGATAGGACTGGAACAAGAATACAAGTGATGTTAGGATCTCAGTTGTTTGAGTTGCAGTTACAAAGCAGGTAAAAGTAACATGAAATGAAAAAACGTCATATACAGATATTGTCTGTTGATACAAACAGCTGACTATCTTTTTTGACATTCTCATATGAAACAAAGGCAAAGAAGAAATTAATATTTTCTACTTCTGCTGGAATTCGATGTCTGCTACGTGCCCTAGTCCTCTCAGTGCCTTAAAGTCTCTCTGCAAATAATTAGTAAAGTAAAATGAATGGAAAAAATGCTACCACCATGAGTAGGAAATTAAAAGTACAGCTTTAATTTTGAAAACCAGTATAGTTGTTTACACTTCTCAGAATAATATTTTAGGATTATTAGCGAACTAAAATTAACGTTAGTCTTAAATACCTCTATTTACAAATATATATAAGACACATTCATATGGAGATTTGATACATCCTTTCTGTATATCTCTAAACACTGAAATGAGATACTAATTTATCATTACTAATATTATTCCCATTAACTATCAGTAAACAACAAAAACACTAACAGTTCTATTTTTCATGGTTGTGTTATGCTTGCACTATTATAGTAAAAATATATATTAATAATCAGCTTCTGTTTTCAGATCATTAGATTTCATTATATTATTTGATCTAAATTATTTACTTGAATTCAGGATTTTGCTTCATTTTGTTTTAGTTTTGAAGTCTTGTCTGACTTAACACTGATGCATTATTACAGAAAATTAAAATATGAATATGGGAATACCTTTTTTTTTGAGAGTTTTTTTCATCCAATGCTTGCATGTAATTAAAAGTTACTCTAAACTTAGTATTGCTTGTATAAAAAAGTGAAATGGAAAGTGATGTAATAAAATTGTTTTTTTTTTGTTTTGGTTTTTTTTTGTTTTTTGTTTTTTTTTAATAAGAAGAGATGTAGAATCATAGAAACTCATTTAGATTGGATAAGACCTTCAAAATTCTCAAGTCCAACCATCAAACTGAATTTCATCACTAAACTCTATCACTTAGTGCTATGTCCACATGTCCCTTAAACGCCTCCGAAGCTAGAGACCACTTTACTTGGGCATATTTTTCCAATGCTTGACTACTCTGTCCATGAGGAAATTCTTCCTAGCGTCCAATATCCTCCACCCCTCTGGATATTTCACACTGTTTCATAGCGTTCTTTTTACCTGAGAAAAGAGACTGACACCCTAGTTGCTGCAACCTCCTTTCAGGTATTTGTACAGAGCACCCAAGTTTAGCACCAGGCATTTACACTTTCTGAATGTAATGCATTGAAAATATGACCCATGAATCCAGCCCATCTAGATCCCTCAACAGATCTTTCCCAGCCTCAAGAAGAACAACACTCCTCTCGAACTTTGTGTCATCTGCAAACTTACTGAAGTTGTTGTCAGTGCTTTTATGAATATTGATAAAGATGTTACGCAAAAAGTGTTTTAAAAAACTTTATGTGCCTTGTGAAATGTTGAAGGGATTGGGAGCACAGGTACATTTTTCTGTTTAACATTTGAGATAATCCATATTTCAGCTTCTATACACATGCTATCATTTCTTGATAGTTAAATTTTTATCATATATTACTTCATTACTGTATCTACTTTGCCTTTCCTGTAAAATATACACCACAGCATATGTGTATTTAAGGGATATATCATGAATTGTTTTCCTGTGCACTGAGTTCCTTCCACTGGATTTTTGAAATCTCCATTGATTCTGAATGTTTATTAGAAACAAGTTATTTGGCTAGAGTATGAGAATTGTTGAGTCATGGCTTGAACCACTGACTGTTCACCTGAGGCAAGGACTGAGTCAGCTGTGGGAACACAGGTGAAGGCAATTCCACCACTCCTAGACCCCATTTAATAGCTGACTGCCCCTGGGAAAGGATCTCTTTTTGGAGTTTTCCACCATGAGCCTAGGTCCTTGGATATATAAGTATTTCTTCCTTGATTGTTTCCTTTTCACTATGGTTATCATTCTGACTATAGCAGCTGTGAAGTACCATGCTACTATTAAAACTGTACAGCTAGTATTGTATTTCAGCTAGTTATCATACCTCTAGAGAAAATATAATTTTTCCTTTGTCTGTTTTTAACATGGTTGAAGCAGGAATTGAACTGTTGAGTGTTCTCTTTCTGTCCAGTTTTTTTTTTTTTTTTTTTTAGAAGTCACTTTTTATGTTGTTTTTGAAAACTTTGTATGTCTTTGTCTTTACTATATTATTCCTTTGAACTTGGTTGCCTTTCTCTATTTTTCTGCTTCCCTAGTGTTTTGCAAAGTACTTAACCATAAACATTCTGAGGTCTACAGTATTAAGAAGGGCTTCCAACTACCTAAGCAGAAGTGAGATATTTCTATCAAGCTTCTGCTAGCCTTCTGAAGACATTGTGAATGTGATTCAGCTTTTTTTTTCCTCTGTTCAGAGTTCTGGTTTGGATGCATATAAGTATTTCTCTGAAGGAGAGGCAATGTGCATTAAAATGGGAAGTGGTATTAATAAATGCACAAACCTAACACCTGCTTTACTCTCTGATCGACCCTGAGTGTATAGAAACATTGCTATTCTTTGTGTGTGTACTTTAATTCTTTAGAAACTGTTGAAATTATAACGAGAAAATGTTCAATGATCTGATTTAGAGAGAGGATTTTAAAGAGCGTGAGATAACTCTGGTATAAAGGCAGCTAGTGGCCATCAAAGGCTTTTTTCTCCTTTGTTCCAGTTACATTTGACTTAGTGTAAGGTTAGAAAATACCTTTTAATATAAATTAATAGATACAATCTAACTATTAAGAGTATAGTTATTCTCAGGACACCTCAGTTAGATGAATGTGTTAAACCTCAGTATTATGTGAATCTTAAAGGACTATAGCAAATGAATAATGAAAGTTTTTGTGTCTACAGTACTTAGCAGGAATATCTCCATATATACTGCATGTTTATCGAATATTTCTTTATGGTGCTTGCAAATGCTAAAGTATCTGAGTCTATTGTAAGCTATTACATGTAATTGCCGATGCTCATAATTTCAATTGTGAATGTTATCGTGCTACCTGTTTAATTAAAGAACAGGTTCTGGAGAGCACTAGTCCTCTGAAACTGTTGAACAAAAGTATGTATATGTGCATATGTATTTATACATTTAAGTCTTCATTACTCAAATGGCAAGAAAATGCTTGAAAATGTAACCTAGTTTAACGTTTTAGTCTCAAAATCCAAAAGATAAATAAACATCTTCATTTAAGCTGTCACTTGTTTTTAAGGGCATCATCATCCTGACAGCAGCTACTGTACAACTTAGAGAAACATAGTTTGCTGCCTTGCTTCAGAAAACAGTGACTAGGGGAGCAGTGGCAACAGCATTACCTGGGCTGCACTATGTGCATGGTGCTGTTCATGTTTGTGTTTGTCCCTGGTCCACTCCTCCTGGTATTGACCTCAGCAGCCCAGTTCTTCAAGTCTTTGGCAGAGGAACAAGTGAGAAAGTTATGGTTTCAACCTTCAGGTTCCTGGCAAACAACAGCTTTTTGTTTACCATTACCATCTAAAGGCAGCCTCAGTGAGATAAACTTCTGAGTTACTATGTAAGATAAATAGTATGCCTACATAGAAAAGCAAAGCTTAGGCAACTGAGAACAGTTTAATTCTGCATTGATATTAACACCAACACTAGACAGCATCATCTGTTTTTTCAAAGTTTGGGATCCTTTGTGTGCTTCTGCATGACAATTATCTGTCTTAACTGTGCAATAGCTGCACAAGTACAGCTTTTATTCTGATTATTGCGGATGTATCACAAAAAGCAAAATGTATAACATACCAATTAACAAGTTGAATAAATGAAACATGCAATATGATTACTCTAATAAGAGCACAAGTTTTATTTATGCCTTCTACAATTACAGTATTTTCTTTTTTATACACTGCCTTTACTGTTTCTTTTTACACATTTTAAAAACATTTTGGATACATAGTTGATTTCCTTGTTTTTCAGTAGTGAAGCTGCTTTTGTACACAACAAAGATATAAACACTGACTCTTCATTAAGAAGGCTCAACCTAACAATTAAACTTAATAATTTGACAGCAGTAACAACTATTTTCTTCTATTGTAGTAGTTCTTAAGGAACCATCTGTCAGTGATATCACATACATAGATCTAGCTTGTGCTTAGAAATGGGAAATCCATTTGACCTAAAAAATATAGAACTTGCAAAATTAGAAGCAGTTATTTCCATTTCATTTTCCATGTAGTCTTCATTTTACTTCTATTTAAAAAAAATTTAATATTTAATAAAATCCTTTTCTCCCAGCATTTTTAGCTTAATTATAAAAGAAAATATTTTCTTTTGTGAATGTCACTTTTTTGAAAATCTTTTGCTTTATGAAAAGAAAATGAAAACACAAGATACACTCTTTTTTTTTTTTTTTTTTTTTTTTTTTTCAGTATAGTCTTTTGATCTTAAGAGCTCTCTATTTTATTTTTCAAAGTTATTCTAAGATATTTGTCAACTAAAATGTCCATGAAATTGCGTGGAAGTTCTCCATCATAACTGAAGAGTCATGGGTGTCAGGTGAGGTCCAGGAAGGTGGACCAGGAGGTGGAGGAAGGGTCATCTCACTCCCATTTACAAGAAAGGAAGCAAGGAGGACCCATGGAACTATAGGCTGGTGAGTCTCACCTCTGCACCTGGGAAGGTCATGGAACAGATTATCCTGGATGACATGCTTGATCACGTGAGGAATGAGCATGTGATCTGAGACAGCCAGTATGGCTTCACCAGGAGAAAGTCATGCTTAAACAATCTGGTGGCCTTCTATGATGGAGTGATGGCATTGGTGGACAAGGGAAAGGTGACCGATGTCATTTACCTGGACTTGAGCAAAGCCTTTGACATGGTCCTCCACCACATCCTTATCTCCAAACTGGAGGGATGTGGATTTGATGGGTGGACCACTCGATGGATAAGAAACTGGTTGAAAGGCCGCAGACAGAGGGTAGTCATCAATGGCTCTATGTCCAGGTGGAGGCCAATAATGAGCACTGTCCCCCAGGGGTCTGTCTTGGGACCGGTGCTCTTTAACATCTTTATCAATGACATCAACAATGGAATCAAGTGTACCCTCAGCAGGTTTGCTGATGATACCAAGCTGAGTGGTGCAGTTGACAAAGTTGAAGGAGGGAATGCCATTCAGAGGGACCTCAGCAGGCTTGAAAACTGGGCCTGGGTAAACCTAATGAGGTTCTACACAGCAAAGTGCAGGGTTTTGCACTTGAGCTAGAGGAATCCCAGGCATCTATACAGACTGGAAGGAGTGGTTCTTGAGAGCAGCCCTGCAGAGAAGGACCTGGGGGTCCTGATGGATGGAAACCTTAACATGAGCCAGCAGTGTGTTTTTGTATCTCAAAAAGCAAATGGTATCCTGGGCTCCATCAAAAGAGGGGTGGCCAACAGGGACAGGGAGGTGATTATCCCCCTCTGCTCTTGTGAGGCCCCATCTGGAGTACTGTGTTCAGGTCTGGAGCCCCCAGTAAAAAAAAAAAAAAAAAAAGGGAGCTGTTGAAGATGATCCGGAGGAGGGCTATGAAGATGATCGGGGGGCTGGAGCACCTCCCCTATGAAGACAGGCTGAGAGAGCTGGGCTTGTTCAGCCTGGAGAAAA
This sequence comes from Phasianus colchicus, assembly GCF_987193195.1. Taxonomy (NCBI): domain Eukaryota; kingdom Metazoa; phylum Chordata; class Aves; order Galliformes; family Phasianidae; genus Phasianus; species Phasianus colchicus. Next base: position 128,941,742 of record NC_143436.1, read on the forward strand.
GAAGGCTGCAGGGTGACCTCATTGCAGCCTTTCAGTACCTAAAGGGAGCCTACAAACAGGATGGGAATCAACTCTAGGGTAGATAACGGCAGGACAAGGGAAAATCCCAAGTTGAGGGAGGTAAGATTTAGGTTGGATGTCAGGGGTAATTTCTTTATGGAGAGAGTGGTGAGGTGCTGGAACAGGCTGCCCAGAGAGGTTGTGGATGCCCCGTCCCTGGAGTTGTTTAAGGCCAGATTGGATGGGGCCTTCGGCAGCCTGGTCTAGCATTAAATGAGGAGGTTGTTGGCCCTGTATGTGGCGGGGGTTGGAGATTTAAGATCCTTGAGGTTCCTTCCAACCCTGGCCGTTCTGTGATTCTGTGAAGTTTGGCAGCCTGGGATATATAGTATCTGTAAGATAAAAATCAAAGTTAAAATCAACATATTTGAGGTAACTTAATTTTTTAATTTTAAAAGTAGTACCTGACACCTTAATGGCAAATGACACTTCTTGCTGGGAAATATTGCTGTTACTCATGAGAAAAAAATACTGATTATCTGTTAATAACCACTTTCCTGGAAAACATTACAGGTCTGACCAGTAGACAATGTAGTTCATCTTATTCAGTTTAGAAATTCAGTTAGAACAGGAAAAGTCATCAAGGTACTGAAATATCATAGAAAAATGAAAGCTATATGGTCTTGCTAAGTAGCATCTTGAATCATCATTTTTTTAGCATCAGCATTAATTTTAATAGGCTTAACAGTTTCATAGTGGTTATAGAAAAGAGTAATTATAGTAAGAGGGAAGTAGATATTTCTATACTATTGTTTTTAAAATATAATAATGTTCTTCTGTTGCCTGTACTAAAAGCTCAGGAGGGAAACATATTAATGTCACAGGCTTGTTTTCTTTCTTTTCCATGAGCTTCCTTTTACCTTCCTTTCTTCTCTCAGGAGTATGTTGGATTTCAATACGTGAAAAAGCAAATAGCTCTCAAAAGGTCAGGTAATAATGTTGAAATAGTGATTTCTGCATGGTGTAAGTGAAGTATACGCAACCAAAACAGGAGAGCTTTGGGAGGAGAAAAAAAATCAAGAAGTTGTCATAATAGATGTGTTGAAACAAAGTTGGAAAAGACCTCTAAGATCATCTAGTCCAACCACACTGCCATGAACAATGCTGCCCTCTAAACCATATTCTTTAGTACCACATCTGCATGGTTTTTGAACAGGGATGGTGATTCCAGCACCTCCCAGAAGCCCCTTCCAGTGCCTGACTACTCCCTTGGAGAATTTTTTTTTTTTTTCCCTGATATCCAACCTGGATTTCCCCAGTGCAACTTGAGGCCATTTCCTCTTGTCCTATTTCTAGTCAATAGTAAGACTGTAGTCTTCATCACAGCAAAGTAATTCTTGATTCCTTATGAATGTTAGGAAATCATTCAAGGGTAAAGCAAATATTTTCATTTGTGGAACTCAGTTTTTATGATTTTGAGCATGATTTAAGCCATTTTTCTGGTCTTCAGCTCAAACAATGTGCCCAATGTGTGGGGCGGGAGCATGTAATGCAGCAGGTTGAACCCATGGTGGAGTGTGTATGTGTAAGGGCTGGGACTCCAGGTGGAGCCTGCCACATTACGTAGCTGAAGGGAGCACCCAGCTCTCCAGGTTGGTCCTGGTTGGGGAAGGGGCTGTTGCCAGAGTACATGTGTGTGTACATGCACGTACATGTTAAAGTAGCATTCTTTGAATACTATGCAGTCAAAACATCCATCCTGCTACATAAGTGAATTTCAGGTTATGTATCACTGGAAATATGCTGCTTGTCTTGTTGCTGCCTCACTTGAGCTCCTCCTTAGCAAGTACTGCTGCATTACAGTTCGCTGACCTACTCACATGCAATCTTTTAAATTATGTTTTATAATACATCTAACAACATACACAGTACTCTTATGAATAACGACTATACTATTTTGTTATATGGTATAATTTAGATGCTTGAAAAAAGTAACACTGCTACAGCATTATACAGGGACTACAGAATCTGATCAAAATAGTAATTGGAACGTGCTGATTTAATTATTAGTCTGGTGGTTGTAGATACAGATACATTGATTAAAAATGCACTTTCCTGCTCACAACAATTCTCCCTTGAACTGCAGACTACTATTAATGTCTTATAATGCAACCAGCTTAGCACATCTGTGCAATTAGATTTCTAAAGAAATAAGAAGGAGGTAAACATTTCATAGACCACGTGATAAGCACATCAGTGAGTCTTTCTGAATATCAGCTGGAGTGGAATGACAAACGTAGGGTTAAAAGCTGACCGGCCTTAACATAGCAAGTGAAGAATGGATGTTATTCACAAAAGTGGAAATAAATGGGAAATGCTTTTGTTCAGCAACTGCTGGTATCAGAGGATTTCACAAGCTCCAGTCAAAGGAGAAGTAGAACACAGTCATAAGATCATTTGCAAATGTTTTTATTTGTGGATACATCAGGATATTTGAAAAACATAAAAGCCAGAGCATGACTATGCTGCTTATGAAGCAAAACTGAATTAATTAGAGATGGGTGGAAGACCACATCTTAACATGTTTGAGGAAAGTCTGTGTTCCAAAATATTATTTCCAAACACTTTGCATTGAATACTTTATTCTTTTTCATTCCATTGAGAAGAGATGAAAAAAAGCTTCTGAAAGATATTAATATACTAGAAATGAAGTCCGAAGGAACTGAATGCTGATAACATGACCGCAGAAGTATAGAATATATTTGCAGATCAGAATACTTTTTAAAGGTTTCTTTTCCAAACCTTCTGAAATATCTACAGGTGAATTATGAGTTTCTATACCTCTTTTTCTAAAAGCCAACTTTGTTTGATAATAATAATAAAAAAGTACTATAATAGCAATATTTGTGAGGGGAGTACAGTTATCTTCTGGTCATGTGTCTGATATTCAAGGTAAGATTTAGATGGTACTGTATTTGTTTAGAAGAGGGAGAGCAAAATAAACATTCCTGCAATGAGTTAAAGTGAGCTATGTCTATATATACTTTTTTAAAATTCTTGGGGACTGCTCAGCGAAAGGCAGCATGGTGCAATAGAATACACAAATCATTTTTAGTTACTTTCTGGCTTTTGAATAGTTCAGTCCTTTTTAGTACTGATAAACATAATGGTGAGTAGGAGTGTAAGCCTTTCTGTAAGTATGTAACTATGTAAGCCTTTCCTGATCAGTAGTTCAAAGAACACAGAACACTTGATCAATGATTAAATTCCATTTTCACGTCTACGTAGCAGTAAATAGATATAGTTAGGTAGATAGAGAAAGCAAAAAAAAACCAAACAAACAAAAAAACACAAAACCTTGGAAATTATTTCCTAGTTAAGCCAAATCCCAATAACCATAGCCTGCAGTTCTGTATCTTAAATAGTTCCAGTAACAAAATATGGAGCTTTATTTACATACTAAATTAAGTGCATCAAAGATGTGTTACAAAGGCTGAGGTTTAAAAAAAAAAAAAAAAAAAAAAAAAAAGGAGGAAGAAAAGGGTGTTTAAAGTGATGGTGTTTGTCTTCCTAGGAAACTATTACACATGATGATCCCAGCTCATCCAGAAGTAGCTGAACAGCTGCTTGCCAATCGAAAGTAGTAAAAGAACTTATTGTTTTGCTTTGCTTGTATATGCAACTTTTGTTCTACTAGTAAACTGTCTTTAACAAAACCCATGAGTTGCCACGTTTTTAATTCTCTGTCCTATCCCTCCTAAGCCACCTGGCTGTATGGTGCTGAGCTGCCTCCTTTATATCACAAAGAGGTAACATCTTCACAGCTACACTGAAGTGTTTGCATAATAATACTAGATATTGCTGCGGACTTCACCAGGGAATGGTGTCCAGCACACAGGGAAGCATGACAGATTCAATATGAGTGATCAAAGCTTCATTTATTGTGCTAGGAATCAGGGCTTTTATAAATCAAGGAGTACACACGGCATCTCTTGATTGGCTACATAGCTTGTTAACTTGCTCCTAACTGGTCTGTACATAGCATTGCTACATCACCTCGCAACATCTGGACGCATGGGTGTGTGCGCATTCCTATCTGCTAGCTCCTGTCTTTTCTGCACTTACTGGTTCCTCCTATCTGCTTACTTCCAGCATCAAGGTCACCCTAGCCTTCACTGACATTCTTATTTGTATTTTTCCATCATGATGTGCTCTGTACTGCCGCAAGGATCTTGCTCATACAATGAATCATGGCCTCCTTGCTCTTTCAACCATTCCTCAACAATTCCCCCTTTTTCTTTTTGCACTGTGTCAGTGCAGCAAGAAGATGTGATGATCCATACAGAATGGTCAGGTCAGTGAGCAGGGAGGGGTCGTGCCTCTCAACGGCGTGCTCGGAGATAAGCTGTGTGAGGCGATCAATAACAGAATACTGTTCTGGAGAAACTGAAACATGAGTGGCAGGATCTGTTCCTTTAAGCAAAGAGCGCAAGGGTTCCAAATCGTCATTGGAAAAACCCACTACAGGTCGCAACCATTGTAAGTCACCTAGGAGTTTTTGTGCGTCATTCAGGGTCTGGATGTCAGTATGAAGTGTAAGTTTCTGTGGATGAATGCAAGATTGGGTAATGCTCCATTTCCATGGTGGTTCCCTTTGTATCTTCTCAGGGGCGATAATGAGGCCTTTGGACTGAAGGGTATCCTGGAGGTATTGTTCCTGGGTGGCTGAGAATGGTGTAGATTGAGCAATGAGTATATTATCCATATAACGATAAATAATAGCCTGAGGCCATGACATTCAAACCAGCTGTAGAGCAGTGTCCGCAAATAACTGACAAAGAGTTGGGCTGTTCTTCATGCCTTGGGAAAGTACTGTCCATTCATAACATGTTGTTGGGGCGCTCTTATTAATCGATGGCAGGGTGAATGAAAAGCGCAGTGTATCCCTTGGGTGGATTTTTATTGTGAAAAAACAGTCCTTCAAGTCGACTATCAAAAGGTACCAGCTCTCCGGAATCATTGAGGGACTGGGGAGTAGTGCGCTGTAGTGCACCCATTGCTTGCATTTGGGCATTAACTTCATGTAGGTCATGTAGCAAGCAGTATTTGCCAGATTTTTTCTTAATGACGAAGATAGGCATATTCCAAGGGCTGGTAGAAGGCTGGATATGGCCCTTCTTCAATTGTTCGTTAACTAACAAGATAGCATTCTCAAGGCTCTCCTTCTTTAACGGCCACTGCTTGATCCAAACAGGTTTGTCTGTGAGCCATGTTAGAGGGATCAGGAAAGTCCAGGCAGCAGCCGTTAGTGAAAATTTGAGTCTGCTGTCGTTAATATCATGCCCAACTGATCCAGAACATCACATCCAATAAGAACGTTAACACCCACTGGGAGTGGCATTACAGTCATGCGACAATGGGCAGAGCGACCATCTACAGTGACTTATATTTGCCATAAGCTCCGTGCTACCTGCATGGCCCCACCCACTCCCTCTACCCCCTTGTCCGCCTTCTCCAATGGCCACTGTGATGGCCACAGTGCTGTGCAACAATGATGATGTCGGCTCCCATATCTAAAAGTGCCCTGACATGGCACTGGTGACTGTCTGAATAGAGGGTAAAGTTCATTACCGGCTGCTGTTTCATAGGTACGGTAAATAGAGTAAAGCCCCCAGTAGAGCCAAAGGCTCATTGTCCACGGTGTTACGTGCAGGTGGACTGCAAATCTCCCATAAGTTTTGGAAGAGGAACTATCTGTGCAATGTGTGACCCTGCCGGAATATGCACAGGTGGGAACTGCGTTTGCACCACAATCTGTATTATTCCCTCAAAGTCCGCATCGATAAGTCCAGGCAAGACATTCAGGCCGTGCAGGCCCGTAGAGGAGCGGCCAAACAATAGTCCCCCAGTTGGTGATCCCGATATCAACAAGGGCCCCTTAGTGGTGGATGGGACTCTCACAGGCTTGCAGTCAATAATAGTCGTGTCTACTGCGGTTGCCAAGTCCAGGCCGAGGCTTCCCCTTGTTGTTGGTCACAATTCGGGTGTTGAGGAGACTGCTGGAGTTGAAGTTGATCCTGACCGGGTGGTGTCATGGGGGTCGAGGTTGATGAAGTCATCTGAGTGGGGGCTGCTACTGTTGTCATTGCATGGTGGCTCTTCGTGCTCAGATTCGCGTTTCCCGAAGCTTGGCATGTGTCAGTGTCATGAGTCAAGGAGTTACAACTTTGGCACCACACCTGAGCTTGGCAGTCCCTCCTCAAATGCCCTGCCCTAACACATCGAAAGCATTTATAGAGTCTCTTACTTGCCTGACCTTTAGCTTGGTTGTGCTTGTTTGACAGGAGGGGTGCTAATGCTGCGAATGCCTGTGATTGCGCCTCTACCATTTTCCCCCCTAGATCCCACATTGCCTCAATCAGCAACGCATGGGGCCCTACCGGCACTCTGCTCATGCGTTCCAGCATAGCCTCCACTGTTGCATCCCTAGGGAGGGTGACTAAAATTGCCTTTGTGGCCGGGTTACAGTTTTCCATAGCGCATTGGCAAAGCAAAGTGGGCTTCATCCAATCAGGGACATCAGCCTTGCTAATTGCATCGGTCACCTTATCTATGAAACTTGCAAAAGTTTCATCTCTTCCTTGCTTAATGACATATAAGAAGGGGTGGGTTTCGAAGTCTTGACCATCCCCATGGCTTGTTTAGCCAGGTTCATATTCTCCAGACACACCTCTGGGCCTAACTGCACCTGCAGGTCTGGCCATGCGAATAGTCCTGTCCCCATCAGCTGTTGTGTAGTAATACCAAACAGTGGATGCCCCTCAGGACGTGGCGTGTTTGAACTAATTTCACATAATCTTTGTCCATCCGCGCGATTCCAGGTACACCGATGAGTTCCTGTTCGGGCGCCACTTGCTGCGGACTTCACCAGGGAATGGTGTCCAGCACACAGGGAAGCATGACAGATTCAATATGAGTGATCAAAGCTTCATTTATTGTGCTAGGAATCAGGGCTTTTATAAATCAAGGAGTACACACGGCATCTCTTGATTGGCTACATAGCTTGTTAACTTGCTCCTAACTGGTCTGTACATAGCATTGCTACATCACCTCGCAACATCTGGACGCATGGGTGTGTGCGCATTCCTATCTGCTAGCTCCTGTCTTTTCTGCACTTACTGGTTCCTCCTTATCTGCTTACTTCCAGCATCAAGGTCACCCTGGCCTTCACTGACATTCTTTCTTGTATTTTTCCATCATGATGTGCTCTGTACTGCCGCAAGGATCTTGCTCATACAATGAATCATGGCCTCCTTGCTCTTTCAACCATTCCTCAACAGGATATTGTGTCTACCAGCTATTAAAATAAGAGCTAATCTCTCTACATGTTCTATCCTACGATAAGTATATAGATTGCTCCAAAAATAATGCCACCCATTTCTAATGGAACTAATCTTTGTACAATAGATACAAAGAGCACAATAACACTGATAAAGCAAATCCTACATTTCAAAATACTATTTTTAACAGCCACCGCCATTAGCTATGCATTTTTGCCAGCAATTAACAAGTGCCTACATGCCGCACTCATAAAAATCTTCACTAGTAGAGGAAATCCACGGTCACCACTACTGAAACACACCACCCACTGCCTCACTGTTCTCACACTGACTGTTTGATCTCCATAAGTGTTCAACAAGCATAAATAAATGCCAGTGATTGAAATTCTTTCTGTATGGAGGAATTCAGTGGCACACCTTTGCTTTACATGCACTTCTATGCCAGAGTTGTCAGAGTTGTCAGAGTGCCCCTCTGCTGCCATCTGTTAGATGGCAACAAAATATAACAGAATATTGGCAAAAAGGCTCAACCTCTACTGCCATACAGCCAACACTTGCCATTGATGTTCTGGGCCAACGTAATGAAATAGGTATTACTTTTGGAACAGCCTTCATATATAACATCACTACTGTCCCACTGCTTGTGGAAGTAATAGACTTGTATATTTCTGTGTGCAGATTTTTGCCATACTTTTAACACAAGGGACCAATAACACTTTGTACATAGTCATACCTTGCCAGAAGTCGTCATATCTGACTTGTCCCGTTGTGGAAAGAAATTCACATATTTTTATCTATTGTTGCAAGATCATCCAAAATTGTCTGAAAAATCAATCAGCTTTAATGAAAGGACACCGCTGACTAAAATGGTAGAATTCCTAATGTTTAGCAACTTAGAGACTCATGAGCAAATGGAATAACCTAGCCTATATAATTGCATGTGTTCTTAGGGAAGGGAAGGCATTGACAAACAAAGCAAAGCACAGAATATTTGCACTGTTTCGTAAACAACTTAGAAATTTTCATAGGGCAGAGGTGAAATGAAGTTTGAGCCAGTTGTATAGGTAAACTCACTATGATAAATGAAATGCTTAAGAAGTTAACAACATCTCTGGGAGATGTCACACAGAGACAAATTTAACAACAACTCTGAGGAAGATCTGCAGCTGAATCACAGAGCTGAAAGCAGTCCCTTTTCAGCTCTGCTGTTTCTAATGTTCCTAAGTCCAAGCTCTCATCATTGTTAAACATATGAAGGCATTAACTGTTATGCTCTCAGGTGTCTCTGAGTGTGACATTGAGCATAAACACAGCTGTCGTTGCAAGTCGACACAATATTGCACATCCATAACTTCAGAAATATACCAAGTTAAAATGACATCTATTCCTCAGCCAATAGATCTGAAGTAAATTGAAATACATCTTCATATATATTCAATCTATTCTTATAAACTAATATTACATTATGGAATTTTAAATGCTAATTTGAAAACCCTCCAGTATTGAAATTCCTTGTGTTATTATATTTTTTATTTCTGTAGTGTTCTAACTCTAACACATAAAGCTGAAATGATGCTATCACTTACTAGTTTTACACAGAAGGAATCGATCTTTTATTTGATGGTCTAAACTGACAGTTCTAACAAAAACAAACAAACAAAAAAAAACAACATTGAAAGAGGAATTATGTGCATTTGGCTTTAAGACAGTCAGAACTAGAGAAAAATTATATACTTTACAAACTTTTCTAAGTGGCAGCACCATGGCCAAGTGACATACTGCGCGCTTGTGTTCTTTCTATTCACTGGAATCTCTTCTGTTAATTTCACATGGTAACACATCAGTCCCAGAAAGACTATAGATAGCCTTTTGTTATAGAATCATAGAATCACAAGGTTGGAAAGGACTTACAAGATCAACTTACCATTAGTGCCACCAGCCACTAAAACATATCTTGTAGCTCCTTATCCAGATGCCTCTTCAACACTGCCAGGGATGGTGACTCCACTATCTCCCTGGGCAGGCCATTCCAGTGCCTGACCACTCTCTGAGAGAAAAAGTTTTTCCTTATATCTAACCTAAACAACTTCTGGTACAACTTGCAGCCATTTTCTCAGGTTCTGTTTGTTACCTGGGAGAAGAGGCCAACCCCCTCCTCATCACAACCTCCCTTCAGGAAGTTGTAGAGTTCAATGAGGTCTCCTCTGAGCCTCCTCTTCTTCAGACTAAACAATCCCAGCTCCCTCAGCTGCTCCTCATAAGACCTGTGCTCCCTCACCAGTTTCATTTGCCCTTCTTTGGACACGGAGGGAGAGAGGGAGGAAGGAAGGAAGGAAAGAAAGGAGGGAGGGAGGAGGAGGGAGGGAGAGACTTGTTCAGATTGAGATAATCGTGAAATCAGAATCAGAGAATCGTAGAATGGTTTGGGTAGGAAGGGACCTTTAAGATCATCTAGTTCCAACCCCCCTGGCAAGTAAGGGACATCTCCTGCTAGACCAGGTTGCTCAAAGACCCATCCAACATGGCCTCCACAGAGGAGGCATTCATAATCTCTCTGGGCAATCTGTTTCACTATCTGACCACTCTCACAGTAAAGAATTTCTTTTTAATAACTAGTCTAAATTTGCCCTCTTCCACCTTAAAGTCATTTCCTTTTGTCCTGTCACTAAATGCCCTTATAAAAAGTTCCCCCTTAAGGTATGAAAAGGCTGCTATAAGATCCCACTGAGCCTTAGCCAGGCTGAAGAGCCCCAGCTCTCTCAGGCTATCCCAATAGGGTTGCTGCTTCAGCCCTCTGATCATCTTCATGGCCTCCTCTGTATCCTCTCCAACAATTCAATGTCCTTCTGGGATTGAGGACCTCAGAACTGGACATTCTACTCCAGGTGGAGTCTCATGAGAGCAGAGTAGAGGGGTTGAATCGCCTCCCTCATTATGCTGGCCACGCTTCTCTTGACGCTACCCAGGATATGGTTGATTTCTGGGCTGCAAGTGCACACTGCCAGCTCATTTTGAGTCTTTCATCAACCAACACCCCCAAGTCCTTCTCCTTGGGGCTGCTCTCAAGCCATTTTCTGCCCAGCCTGTCTTTGTACGTGGGATTGCCCCAGTCCATGTGCAGGACCTTGCACTTGACCTTGTTGAACTTCATTGGTGTGAACCCACCTCTCAAACCTATCCAGGTCCATTGGGACAGCATCTCTAGCATGTCAGCTGCACCTCTTGGCTTGGTGTCATCTGCAAACCTGCTGAAAGTGCACTCAATCCCACTGTCCATGTCTCCTACAACGATGTTAAATAGCATCGTTTAGCCAATTCCTTGTCCAGTGAGCAGTCCATCCATCAAATCCATTTATCTCCGATTTTGCAACCAGAATGTTGTGCAGGACAGTGTCAAACACTTTGCATGTGTCCAGGTAGATGAAGTAAATTGCTCTTTCTTTAGCCAATGACTGTCATTTCATCATAAAAGACCACCAAGTTTTTCAGGAATGACTTGCACTTGGTGAAGCCATATTGGTTAGCACTAATCATCTCAGCTATTTTTCCATGTGCCTTATTATAGCCTTCAGGAGTCCCTGCTACATGATCTTGCCAGGTACAGAGGTGAGGCTGATGAGACTGCAATTCCCTGGATCTTCTTTTCTTCCCTTCTTGAAAATGGGGTTATGTTTCCCCTTTTCCATCAGTGGAAGCTTCACCGGACTGCCGTGTTCTTTCAATTATAATGGGCAGCACCTTGGCAATTTCATCCTCCAGTTCCCTCTGAAAACGTGGATGCATCTTGTTGCATTCCATGGACTTCTGCACCTTTAGGTTCTTCAGATCTTCACCTTCGTGAGAAGATCCTCCTCCTCCCAGTTCTTACCTTTGCTTTCTGTTGGTAAAGACTGAAGCAAAGAAGTCATTGGGTAACTCGCCTTTCTCAGTATCCCTCATGACCAGGTCTCCCGTTTCATTTTGGAGAGAACCCATATCTTCCCTGGACTTCTTTTTATCACTGATACGCTTATCTATTTTCTTTTTCCCGTTATGTGTCTAGCTAGATTTTATTCTGCCTGGGTTTCCTAACCTGATCCCTGGCTGCTCAGAGAACTTCTTCATAGTCCTCTCAGGTAACCTGTTCCTGCTTCCACTCCCTATAGATTTTCTTTTTGTGCCAAAATAAATCCAGAAGAAACTTGTTGATCCACAAAGGCCTCCTTGCTCATTTCCCTCTTTCTCAGAATGCACTGTTTCTGGCTTAGAGGAGATGGTTCTTGAATACTGACTAGCTTTCTTGGGCCATTCTTCCCTCCTGGGCTTTTTCCCTTGTCATCCTGCCAAGCTGCTCCCTGAAGTAGTTGAAATCTGCTCTCATGAAGCCGAGAGCAGCAAGCTTGCTGCACACTCTCTTTGATGCCTTAAGGAGTTAAAGTCTGTTTAATAAGTGATGTCAGGGTAAAGAGGGAAGGAGGAGAGAGAAAAAAAGTGATAGCATTTTGATGATATCCAGCCAGCCCCTGAGCAATGGCTACTTTGGAAAAACTTTCCCTCTGCTAGTTTTATTGTTGAGCATGTTGAACATGATGCTCTATGGCGTGGAATACCTCTTTGGTTAATTTGGGTCTGCTCTCTCAGCTATGTACCCTTCCAGGCTTTTTCCCACTTCTGGACTATGTGCTGGGGAACAGCATGAGAAACAGAGAATGGCTTGATGATATGCAACACTACTCAGTAATAGTTAAGACATTTTATTTTTTGTAAAAAAAAAAAAAAAAAAAAAAAAAAAAAAAAAAAAAAAGTAATGTGAAAGAGAAAGCTTATTTTTCTTTTTTCTTTTTCTTTTTTTTTTTCTTTTTTTTTCCCCTAAAGTTAAAATGCTATCTTTCTCTAAAGTTAAACTCATTTCATTTATTGGGAAAAGTATACAAATATATATATACATATATATATATATTAGTAGAAAAAAAATTGGTTGAATAAAACCAATAGATTTCTTTCTTTCATTGACTAAACATGTTGGCTTAATCATGTGCACAGACATTTCTGGTTATTTTTTTATACTGAATTTACTACTCAGAATCTCTCATGAGCATCAAATAGGTTCTCTTTATTCTTCTAAGATGAAAGATGATTTGAAATATGGAACCTATTATATTCTATCCTCAAGGTTAGAAAGGAAAGGGACTAGAAAAAGATCAGTCAACATGGAGCAGCTATTATATGATATCCTGTTACTATTTCCCCATTTTACATGTAATTGCTGTCACACAAACACTAGCTTCCTCCTAACATTCAATGTCTTTCGCTGGATTTTAAACTCCAGCAGAGATTATTTTGTACTCAGAAAAGTTTATTGCTACAAAAATATTAAAGCGAGAATTTATATATAAAATGTTGTCTTATTGAATGTATATAGTTTCAGAGTATATCAAAAAAGGTCTTCTGGCAGGTAGGTGAAAGTAAGTAGATTCAAAAATCAAATTTAATACAAAGTCCTGTATGTTCTCAGTTGCAGAATATACTAGTAGCGTATAAACTATCATTAAGGAGTGCGTGTGAGTAGCATGTGAAATGTATATAATATTTAAGACACTATTTTTCAACTACAGAACATTTCATAGCTTTACTGAAAGACTTCTCTTACCCTTTGCACCACTGCCACCTCTTAAATAGTAAAAAGCACGAAAATTGCCTCCTTGATGCACTAGATAGGAATATGTATATTTTATGGTGTTTACTGGAAAGTTTTTGAATTCATCCTGTTTTCTTGCTTCACAAAATTCCATATAGACTAACTTAAGTGGTGTTATTTAATATGCTTTGAAGCTATTCTGCCACATCAAAAAAATCTCAAATATTTGAGGAAGGAGTAATAATAAAGCATTTGAAACTAAAAGAAAATTCTGGGACACTTATAAATGCTTAACTAACACGAAAAGGCTCCTAATAAGTGTTGTGTCATTACATTACAAATTTTAAATAACATGGAGGATATACGCAGAATTATACAGTAGGAATATATGACACAACAGAAAGTTTTTATTGCTGGTCTGTGAAAACTCTTATTATGTGACTTACAATAAATAGCATTTTCACAATTTTTAAATATTAAGTTTTTTTTTTTTTTTAATTTTAAATATTCCCCATAGAGAATCTACAGAAAAACACTGTAAAATAATTCATTAGTGTTTATTCTCTCTTTAAGAATCCAATGAGGAAAAAAATGAGTTTATAAATTCTGATTTACCTTAAGCATATATGTATTTCTTCATGAGCAAATTGACCTGTCTGAATGTTTAATAGGATTCTGAAGCACAGCTGAGTAATAACAATTCAGAAATTTGTTATTCTAAAAATAAAAGTGTCTGAAAAAAAAATAGGAATCACTTAATGGGAGATATAATAGCATCTTTTTGTATTTTGAAAACTCATTTCATAAAAACAAAAAATAATTATGAAAGTGTCTCATGGGTAAATAGAAGTTCATTTTTAAAAACACAAGCCCTTTACAATTTGTTAAGTAGAAAATTTCTGCTTCAGGCTAAACAAATATGTGGAAGCAATAAACAAAATATATGGATTAACTGTTTTATCATTAAGCAATGCACATGTTCACTACCAGAATTTGTAAAACTTATTTGGGTAAAAGTCCAAGGAATAGAAAACAGAAAAAATACCTCAGAGAGTGCTTATATGAATAAATGTTTTCTCTGGGCATACATATAAATGAGAGAATAATTTTTCAGAAAAGTATACTTAATTAACAAATACTGGTTCTGTTAGATAAGTATTTCAAGGAGTGAACAGTTTACATCTTATGATGATGTATTTGGTTTTTTTGCAATCTACCAAATCTATATGCAATATCACTGATACGTGGGAATATGAGCAAAGTTTTTTCATTGTAAAAAACAGTTCAACCTCAACTCTGGAAAACCTGGAGTTTATAACATCTCTACAGTAGTAGGTAATCCTTTTTCTTTTTTTCCCCCTAGTTTTTTAAAAAATTTTGCCTTATTTCACCATTGGGTAATCTGTCACTTACTTCCAAAACGACATGTGAATAGAAATTAAAATGGTCAGTAGGGCAGTTCTCCATTTGCTTTCTAAGGCTACAGTATAAATTCTGTTCTTTACTTATAGCAGATAGATTTGTCTATGGTTAGTCTTGTAGATTAGTCTTATAGATTAGTCTTGTAAATAAAAAGATTTTATTTTTTTTTCTAAAAATAGTGCTATTTAGGTTTTGTTATTTGCATCTGTTGGGGCATTTTGCTTTATTGAGGGGGAATTATGGAAGGAAGGAAGTTGTTTTCTTTGTTTTATTTCAGAATGGTTTATGGAATTATTTATCTTATTTTCTATCCTGAGGATTCTTGCACTTAATGTAGGCTCTTTATTTCTGTCATACTAACTTCATATGGTTTTCAGGGTTCAAAAGATGTGTGATATCACTGATAGCATGACTACAATGAAAGACTGCTATTAAGATCCATAGCAGAGTTGTTCCACATGTTATACATAAATAAATCTAAAACAAATCTGAATGGTCATTTGGAAGTTATACATTGTTTTGAGTCTCTGAGAGTCCTTATGTTTAGCCTTACTATTTTATTTAAACATTAAAAAATAATAACTACACAGGGTTTCTTCCTATAGCAAATAAATTGGACAGCTATTCAACAAGGAATTGTAAGCACTGAGATGTTCTGAAATTGTTCTACTTTTTTTTTTTTTTTTTTTTCATTGATATTCTAATCCCTTGCATAGAAATTACAAAACTGTAAAATATTATATATTTATTATAAAATATATAATATATAATATATAATATTATAAAATATATTATATTATTTATATTATAATATATATTATATATATTATAATATATAAATATTATATATATTATTATGTAAAATAATTTATATTAAAAAAAATATTGTTTATCCTTTCCCTACTGATTGTCCTAAGAAAACATGGTTTCATAGCACTTGGAATAATAGAACTTGTTAAAATAAAAGTTAAACAAAAGATTTTCTATGAAGCTCTGCTTTCTACATGAATTTAGGTATTCCAGATTTTCCTGGTTGTTTCTTGGTTTTGCCAAACAGCAGGTCTTTGTTACAGTGTAATGGAACAGGTGCAAATATATAATACATTAAAGGAGAAATATACTTTGAGATCCTTTTCTTCACTTGTCTTCTGAGATAATATAAGAAAGGCTCTAAATGTCAGTTTCAGTTTGCTACAGCATGCATTTGAATTTCAGTGGTTTAAGCCTTCATAAGAGGCAGTTCTGAACAGATTTTTTTTTTCTAATGTTCCAGCATCCTCTGTGAGCTCTTCAACTACTGCTGAAGTCAAATTTGTTTAAGGATGCACTGGAACAGACTAGAATTATTCATACTTTCATTTGTAAAACCTATAGATGGTAGGCTGTAATTAATAGATGAAGGCAAGTAAAAAATGACTTCTTAACATCTCCCTGCTGGACAGGTTCACCTCTGCTAAGGGAAAATGTGAGCAAAGGTGGAAAGTTCTGGTACAAGATAGAACATGGATAAATGTTTCTCAGGCCAACAGAAACAAATTATTAATATAGATGAGTCGCAGACATGACTCTAAGGACGGCAGGATAACTTCACTGCCCAGCACGAGACTGGGGTGATGAAAAATGTTGAAGATGACAGTGATATAAACGAAGTACTGCTGAAAACCTGGTCCACAACAAAGAGCTTAGGTGAAAAATTAATGCAATCAAATTTAGATTTTAGTAGTAACCATATCTAAAGGCAGATAAACACTTTGAGAAATTTCATTCTAAAATTTGACTGCAAGTTAATTGAACTTGAGAACCTTATTGAAGGCTGACTGAAAATAATGATATTATGGTTGAGATGAAGGTTTGGTGACACAGGGTAAGATTCCTGGTGGGAGTTACTAAATATATATATAAATACACATATATATAGTATTATGTAAATATATATATATGTATATAATGTATTGTATATACAAATATATAAACTATCATTTTTATGTGTATGTAGGCTTTGAGTTACAAAACAGAAAAGAGAGAACATGAAAACATGTATCCAGAATATTTATTCAATGCCCTCATTGATCATTGGACTATCTGGTTTTCACAGTTATTGGAAAATATCTGCTAGAATAGTTTAGTCCTAGTAATACCTAAGGATTTCTGAACACAGTTGGTTGTTCTAAGCTATGAGCCCCAAATATTTATTTTTCATTTGCCAAGTGAGGTGCACTTATGAGACTGATATCTTCATGGAAATTCAGTACTTGTTTTTGCTTTCATTTATTGTTTTTTTGTACGTTTTGTGTTTTTTTCTTAGTTGTTTTTTACATAATCACGAAACAAACATCACTGTATAATTTAAACATGTAGTAGAGAGTTCTAAATGAATTTGGTACATTTTCCATAAATCACTTGAGACACATGAGAAGTTAATTTGGTCTTGCAGTTTAATGCATGAAAAAGGAGAGACAAATCTAAGTAAGATATATGTCTCAAAGGAAGCAATTAGATAAAGCAGACATAGTGTTCTTGAAATCCAATAAGAGACAATATGAGGCTCTATCTGGGTCCATGCTGACTGCCAATGACTTTAACACACAGTTCTCTTTGGCCAAAAAATATTTTTGTGATTTCTTGATATCTTGAGCCAGAAACAAATTTTTTGAACATATTTTAAAACTCAGTGTGGGAAAATAAATCAATTCATAAAGCATAGAAATTTCATTGATGTAAGCACATATAGCGAAAAATACTTACAAATTAAATGAGGAAGATGTATTTTTCTAGTATTTGTAACTTTGGAATTTATTCTGATACAGTCTCAACACTGAAAGGTTTCTAAGCTCTCCTATATAATGGAAAAAATGTAAAAAACCAGACCTATTAGAAACAAATCACTAAACATTGCTCCTTGATAACTACCTAAGGAATGACGTACAAATGGCAAGAAAATAAAAGCACAAAAATCTCCATTTTATACTCCTATTTTTACTCACATCCAGAAGAGTTAACAAAGCAATCATATGAGTAAAAAAACTCATTAATGACCATAACTCGTCAGCATCTTTGCTCTAAATTTCAAAGCATCTATTGCCAGTCTTAGAACAGATTCCATATAGTTACAGTGACTAACTGTAGTCAGAAGAAAGTATGAATGATTTAATTAGTATCTATATATATAAATTAATGTACACATATAATACGTGCAAAATATAAATATTGTTGTCATTGTTCTTTATTAATTTCATTGAAACAGTTATGTAAGGAAAACTAAGATAAGATGAATATCTTTGTGAATAACATTCAGGTTTGGTTCATAGTTTCAGTTTCTATTTGTATTTTAAGCTGGAGATCAGGAGAGCCTAAGAATCACTTTTCTTGTCCATTTTCTCTCTTTCATCCTGTACATTTGTTTGCATAATATAGTAGAGCAGCAGGGCAGAGTAATTACAGCAATCAGTCTCTGAACACATTAATCTGCTCTAAACTGCAGGGAGTAAATGGAGCAGAAAGAAATCCAGTAGAGAAATCTTTCTTTTGTTTGTGGCAAATCTCTTACCAAGTTTAAATCATGCAAGGGCAACTTGCAATTTATTTCATGGTTGCCTAGCTATTAGCAATTAAAATACCTGGTAAAAATGTTTGATTTGAAGAGGCTTATAAAGCATTTGGTTTATGTTAGCTAATGAACATGCTATTGTAAACAATAACAAAATCTCCTCTTTGTTTACTCTTATGGAGAATAATTCTTGTTAATCACCATACTCTTCCAATAGACTGTAACTAATGGTTTCCAATAGAAAACAAGATAAATCAGTTGACATTTTTTCTGTTTTCCTTGCATTCCTTTCACTCCAGTTGTTATTTTGATTCTTTCTCTATTTTCTTTTAGGTATCTTCCATAAAAACAAACAAACAAACAAATACATAAATCAGAAGTCACTAAGAGCAAAGCAAATTTTGGAAAACAAATAGAAAAACAAACAAAAAATCCTATGTAGAGATGAAACTGTGCAACTTTTCGATCAAGCTGATGGAATTTTTCTGAAATAGCAGTGAGAAATAGTATTTTCATTTTAATTTGCCTTTTGTTAACCATCTTTTTTTCATTTGAGATAATTTTCATTAAAACTACAAAGGAGAGATCATTGAAGGAAGAAGAATGCTCTATATCTGAATTACAGGTATAGAAGTATACCATTAAATTTTCATTTCATTTCAAACCAAATTTCTTTTCAGCCTCTCTAATTTACTTTTTCAGTGAGTGGTATTTTATGCAGTGTTAAGTTATCTGTGTTAATATCTTTCTTGCATTTAGATTTGCATGGAAAACATCATCCCCTTACTGTGTTTAATATGGAAAAAAAAATGTTTATTTTTTTCTAAGGGGGAAAAAAAAGCCACAAAACTAATGTCTATTGTATTTAGGCATTTAAGTCATAACCCAAAAAACCACTAGGTACAGAATTTTGGTTACTCAGTGCTGGTATTATGAGCATGAATGCAAAACAGAAGGACACAATCTGTTTATATCATCAAATCTAAATTGTCATGTTTCTAGTGAAGGAGTTTCTGCACGAAACAATAGATATAGTAAGATAGATAGTATTTGTGTTAAATTTGCTTTATTGGCTTTTGAATGTGCCCTGTGTTCTTCTAGCTGTTTCAGAAATGTGGTAATGCTCACACACTCTTAGATATAAATACAGCTCATGTACAGACTTGTGAAGATTCTAATAAATGGTTTATAATCAGCAGCTTAAACAGTGTTGAGTCCTCTCCTAACAAATGGCAGAATTTTCATGCTTACTTTATGTTAACACAAGGTTTATTACATTTTTGTATAGAATAGAGTCTCTTATTTCTAACTCTACAGGTCAGCTTGCTGAGCCAAAAAATATCTGTTTAATCTTGTTATAACTTAGTTATTATAAAAAACATTGTTCAAAGAAGCTGTGGAACAGAGAATCCTGCAGGTCTTCATGTATAAACTCATACAGACCACTTACTATGTCACCAGCCCTTGCTATTGCAGCATGTGTCACATGGGCTGCTCATTCGATCAGCTGGCTGGATGTCTCTTTCTCAGCCCTATGAACAGCTCAAGCAAAAGACCACTCACCGGATGTTATCACTTTCTTGCTAAAATGGTGAGATGAGAGGAAGTGCTTCAGACACGTGCGTCAAGTTTATGACCAAGCTCATGCTTGGTCCAGAAAGATTTTTGGATCTATCGTGACCTACATTCAGGGAGAGTATGATTAAATGGTTGGATAATCAAATTGTTGTTAATGAAAACATCATTAAGGCATTAAGAATACCATCAACTGTAACTGTTTAGCATGCAGTCAAAAAAAAAAAAAAAAAAAAAAAAAAAGACAAAGCCTGAGAGGGACACAATGAGCAGTAAAAGGGAAAGTCTTAAATAAATTTTAATATTAAGCAATCAGTATAAAAATGCTTATATATTAGTCTGAAACAGTTATGGCCTTAAGACAAAGAATGCTAGATCATGTTACACTGAAAGTTGCAATAGGATTATAACTGAATGAAATAATAAGATCTCAGGTACAAATATTTCAAGAATATATCAAACCATGTGTTTGCCATCTGCAAAGAAGGAAGTCTTAAATAAAAAGTCTGTTTCCCAAATTGAGCACCTGGTAGAAAGAAACTAGATCTATTTGACTGTTTTCCATACTCAAGTGGAAGTTTTGGGAAAAGGCATCAGAGTTGTAAAACATACTTATTGAAATATTGATAGATGTATATGCTGTGGATATGCTTTCACTTCTTACCAGAGGTGCACCCTAATGTTCTCAGCAGTAGTATGCTGGAATAGGATGTTATACATATATATAGCTGTCCCATAGAATTAGAATAGTAATAAGAAATAGTGATTGTTGACTCATATTTTATTATATAATATATAGCTCTACTTTTTCCCTTCTAAGTATTTTTAAGTGGTAATTTTAAGAAAGAATGTCATTCAACAATACTGAGTGGATCAATGGATACCACCATCTGCACTTTTTCCAGATCAGTAGGAAGTGCTGAGAATCAGTCTGCTGATTTTGAGTATGAGGAAGTGTATGAAATTTAAAATTAGGATATATAGTAATAGAATGAAACCAAAGTCTTTCTTCTGCAGGCTGAATATAGTTCCTGGCAAAGGCTTGCTATTCTCGTCATTTTTAGATACTTTGAAAATGGAGAGCACATGTGATAAATTTGTTTTTCCTTGGTTGGGGGGGAAGTAAGATTGACTTGTGTACAGCTGCAGAAGAAATTGCAACTGGAAAAGAAACATCAGAATCAATTGGTAATTGAAGAAAGGAGCTGATTTTGAGGGGGAGATAGAAAAGGATTTCATACTAGACATGAGTGTTCATTGTGATCTTTGAGAAAATCAGGGAAGTGGAAGTTGAGTACTGAAGATTTATAATGTGGATTTTCTGGCTATCTAGTTTACTTTTAACTGCACTTTACAAGTGCAAGCTTTCAGCTACAGCAGTTGCAGTTGTACTTTTTATAACTTTCATTACTTCCTATTCATGTTTTGAAGAATGGGAGTATAGCCTGTCACAAGCAAGTGAAACTTAGATTTCAATACAGATGTACACTGGAAAGCTTCTGGACTGGCTAGGGCAGAATTAAAATGTCCATTCTATTTCCCAAAAGAACAGACAGGAAAACAAATTTTAGCTACAGAAGCAAAGAATAAGGATTTCTATTGCTTTGTGCTTTCAGCCATAAGAAATTGTCCACAAAACATATGCTTCAAGCTGGAATGTGCTGTTATTTTTTTGTTGTTTTTTTCAGTGTTTTTTTGGTTTTTGGTTTGTTTTTTTTTACTTCTCATAAGTAAAAACACGAAATGCATTTAAGCACCTAATTCCTTTTTATTTCCAAATACCTTTTGGATAAATTAAACATATTTAAATTTACAGTAATCATGACAGAACATGCTAAACTTTAAAAAGTAGAATAAAAACTCCAAATAAACTAATGTGAAAAACAGAGACATTTTCTACTCAAATTCATAATTTATTTGAACAGCTGGGTGAAAACAAGTAGTAATTTAATCCACTCTTGTCAATAGAAAGTCTAACTGTGCCAGAAATAAGCTATTTATCTATGTAACTGGAATCAGTTTTAGAGAAAAATTGCGTTGCAATCTGTTTCATGGAAATGAGAACCATTGCTAAATACACTTTTAGACTAAGTTTCTGCAGAGTACTTTTCCCCCCCTTTTTAAATGTTTAGGAGTTAGGAAATTAAAGGTAGAAACATTTTAGGTATATTTCTATTTTATATCTACTGCATGTAGTTTATTTCTTTCTTAAATAACTACCACAGTAACACAAGTTTTAAACCAGTTTTAGGTGTCTGTCAATGGATATGAGCACATTTTATCTTCCACTTTGTCTGAGCTAGAAGGGGGCACAATTTCAAAATAAGGAAATAGGAAAGATGAGTATAAAGATGGCTTGCCTTCATCTAAAGGAATCTCCCCTTTAAAGTGATTATTATACATCTATCATGTTTGCCTCAGCTGTATATACAAATAATACTCTTATGATAAGACAGTTGAGGAAATTATCTATTACCATTAATTTGTTTCTTTTTATGGGACTATGTCAAACATCAGTAATGCTTATGGTTCTACTTCATGCCTTGTAGTAAACTCAATTCAGAGTGCAGAATTGCATCCTTGGAGGATACTGACTGAAGCTGAGATCAGTGAGAGAGGAAAGACCAGAGAGATGTTAAGATAGAGCCTATATTTAAAGACAGGAATAGATAAAACAACACTACAGGTGGGTGGTGTGTTTCAGCATTGGCAACAGCAATGGCAAGTCACTTCTGCTGGTGCAGATTTTGATGAGTGTGCCATGAAACTCTTGTTCATAACTGGTGAAAATGCACAGCTACTGACGAGGACTATACTGAAAACTAGTGTTTTGTAGCTGAGCATTTGCTCTATCAATGTTGCTACTGAAGTCTTTGTTGTAGTTTCCTTGGAAATAAAAAAGCATTACTTTCAACAAGAACTAAGTTATACTGAGAGTGATGGTGAAGTAGTGTAATAATTAATTTACAGATATAGCATGACTATATCTGTGATGGACACACATTATCTTCACACAGTTATTTTTTAACCATCCTGGTTTTTTATACCTTGTAACATTGACTAATTTTTTTCTGTTAACTAATTATTTCCTGTCTACTTATTCTTTCTTGAGGGCACTCTGTGGATATGAAAATTTGATCTTAGCACTGGAATACAATGATTTTATTTCTAATTTTAATTACAGTAACGATCACGGTAATCAATCAAATCAAACTGATTTTTATTCTACACATACACTTGGCGGATAGATGAGCATAGAAGGGGCTTTCTATTAGTTAGAGGAAGTAAACAAACAAACAAAAAAGTATACATTGTCTAAAAGCTCTAAAATTTTAATTTTCTTTCTGCCTTTCCTAAGTCAGTTGTCTATAGTGCAATCTGTTTCTTTACTAAACAGGCAAAATGACTGCACATTGAAATTCACCCACTACAGGCCCAAATATAATCTCTGTCATTAAAAAATGTAAACATTAATGTCAACTTGTGAATACTGGAATTCCTGCTGAGTTGTTTGATCCTTAGTTAGAGACAAAATTTAACACAAGAACAACTTACTAATTAGGAGCAACTATTTGCATCTACTGATCTGTAGCACTGTGCTCATGTTTGCATTTCAGTTTAGTAAACACCTTAATATTCCAAAGAATCTTGCTTCTAAATCTGTGGCTTTATTTTAGGAATGAGGGCACTTGTAAAACTGTTTTCAGGACAGGGGAGGTCTCAAGCTAAGTAACATCTGTGATCATTTGGAGACCAAAACTATTAGATAGCTACTTCTGCTACATTCTTCTATTTTAGCTCCAAAATTCACTTGCAGTTCATCATTTACCTATGACAAAACACTATAGGGTATCATAAAATATCTCAAAATATTCAGACTCTTCATTTCTATGTACATCTGTTTTTGCCAATCAGACTTATGTATCTTTTTTTTTTTTTTTTTTTTTTTTTAATACATATACCTAGGGAAGGATTTTTAAAAAATCAATAGTACAGTTGAAGGGTTAGGGAATGTCAGTCTTCTCTTCAAATTACCTTCAATTCTGGACAAAAGCAGATGTCAACCTGGGCACCAGGCTGCACTGACCATCAGAGCTGATATAACATTTCCTGCTATGCAGTAAGACTACTGGCAGTGAATTCATAGTAATAGTAAAAACAGTAAGTCTTGTTTTCCAGGACTCCTCTTCTAGCTGTTTCTGTCCTCAGACATCCCCTCTTCCTTTCTCTTCCACTCACTTCAAAGTGTTATTTATAGCATTGGGAAATATGAATCAGCTCTGAAAATTTTGAGTCCTATCTGCCAAACCAAAGAAAAAATAATGATGGTCCGAGGAAGGCAATGGCTGGAATACTGAATTGTTTCTGCTACAGGATTCATCACATATTTCTGAATGCCACATGCATTATTTTCATTTACATGCTGCATAACTGTTGTTAAATTAGGTATGTTTTACTTCCTTATAGGCATCACAACAACCAGATGTGTCTCATGTAAATTCACGAAAGGATTGAGAATAATGCAAAAGTCAGTGTTCTAATCTGCAACACAACTCACTGAATTGCTGAATCTTAAGCAGAAAATTTATTAGATTTAGATAACAGATCCCATTTTTGGCCAGAAAACACAAAGGCTCAGTGCCAGTTAATTATTTCTATCATTCAATCATAAAAACTAGTAGATGTTATTAATATGCTATTCACAGAAACTGAATGCCAGAAATATTTGTAGTGTTAAATCAGACTTCTTACATTATTCATGTCCTCTATAATATTTTTGTGACTCAGAAAAAAAAAACAAAACAAAAAAAACATGCAGCATTACTGTTTTGGGAAATAAGTCACATGCAATAGTATTTGTCTTTTAGGCTCATTTGATGAGGTTTCTAAACTTTATTATAAATCAAGGCAAAGATTTATATTCCAACAATGTTGAGGCTAAACTTTATGAACGAAAATTTAATTAAAATGACAAAAAAAAAAAAAATCGCAAAATCTCATCTTTAAGATTTTCTCTTTAAGACACTTCATCCTTAAAACAGCATAAAACAATCTACACCATGAGGCAAATATCTTTTTCAGGTTATACTGCACAGATTTTAAAGAACCGAGATGCCATCTGACTAGGTGTGATGAGTCACTTGACTAGCGTAAATAAAAATATGCAGTCAACAACATTGGAGCAATGTGACTAGAATGAAAGTTAATCTTTCAATCTTCTGTCCAAATGATCTCATGTCACTCAGCTGACCATCAGTAATTTCTACTTAAGGCTGCACTGGTATTCATACATTCCTCTTGCCACTAGAATTCAAATTTATCTATCATTAAGTCCCGTAACATGAGTTTTATCTTATACAAGAAGACATGTCTAATATGCTAAGAGTGAAATCTCTTTAGCTTTCACATTAGGACCCATAGAAAGTATTTTTAAGCAGGAAAAGTTGGATTATTTGATTTACCTTACGGCTGAAATCAAAATCAAACCATATTTTGTGTATGCATCAGTATTTGCATAAGCATAGGGTTAGGGTTAGGTTTTAGAGTCTAATTATTTTTAAATGCAAGCATCAAGGAAATTTCATTATGATATGTCTTTTTTATTTGTTTCTCTTTTCCTTTAGAAAGTCTCTATTCATTGGTGCAGGAAAAAAAAAAAAAAAAAAAAAAAAAAGTTAATAACCAAAAGGCATTGGTGCAGAAAAGGGAAAAAAGTTCTTCTGGAAAGTAGCTTTCATGCTCTGAACAAGGTCTCTGTTTCAGTTTCTTTTATTCTTCTCCTCCCTCCCATTTTTAAATCATTCGAAGGATAAGGTTATTTGTGATGTTATCAAATTGTTCCTGCCATACTGACTGTGATGCATTTCCTAACCTTTACACTGGCTTTGACTGGGTGATCCCAGACTCTGCATCGCGGGAATGGCTCTACTGTGCTAAAATTAAATTTTGTCATACCCAGATGTTTGGTTCTACATTGTGATAAACTAATCAAAAATAATATGCATTTTTAATAGAAGTCGGAAAACAGTGAAATTTAATTAATCAAAATAAATAAATAAATAAATAAAAGAATGATTATTTGCCAAAATGTTGTTTGTTCCATCATAGCTCTTGACCCATTCTGTCACATTACTAACATAATCTTTGCAGACAGCACAAAGAATAAAGCCAGGTCCTGGCACAGCTGCATAATTTTGACAAAGACTGGTTGCTGTGGCCTAAGCACCTGGACTCTGGGCAGGGTAGGGTATGTCTCAGGGGCTAAAACAGGACCCTGAGAGAGACAGAACAGGAACAGTCATGCCTATTGGTACCCTCAAGGTCCTGACAATGATAAAATGATAGTACCTGTCTCGCTAAAGTCTTATATACTGGCTTAAAGGTTATTTGCCCTTGTAATGTAGAGAGGTAAATTTATCAATAATAATCTTTTTTTTTTTATTTTTTAATCAACTGAATAGTGTAACAATGAATGCTCACAATAAGATTTACAGCACAGTCAACGAATATGTACATGCATCATTAAGTTTTTATGCTCAACAGATGTCATTTAAACAACATCTGAATAAAGAGAAAATATATGTTATAGCATCCACCACCACAATATAAGATGACTTCACTCTGCTATGAAAAGACTCTAATGGCACTCATTCCACATTAAATACTATCCACTTGCAGACTAATAAAGACATTTTCAGTATTAATGAAAGTAATCTAACACTACATATTTCTCCCTGCTCATTAAGATAATTTATTCATAAAATATTCTGTTGTCCATGTGAGACCCTCGCACAGAGTTGTATCCAGCAGCCAGCTCTATAATCATGCCTAAATTAGTATCCAGTTTCTGTCTGTCTTTTTCTGTTGTACTCCTTCCTAAGATTCTTCAAGAAGCCAAGATCTGTAAACATGATCCTGTTGTAACATTTTCTGAAGTAAGTCCATGATCTGTAGGGCCTCAAACCACCACTTCTTCACGTTCGTGTATTTTCATTTCAGCATTTCTTTGGCTGCAAGTCTTGTTCCCGTCTGGTGAAAATGCATAGCTAATGGTGGTGACTATGTTGAAAAACAGTCTTTTCTAGCAGGGAATTTGTTTAATTAGATAATGTTATTGTGCTCTTTGCTGTAATTTCACAGAAATAAATAGGAAGCCATCTATGTAAAACCTTCCTATAAATACCTAGGAATATCCAGAGAAGAGAATTTGAGCAGCTATCATTCAAATAATTACATTAAAAATTGCTGATGATCTAATCCAAAGTTTATATATGATAAACATAACTGAAATCAAAACAGACAAGTTGACATTTTAACAGCTTATATCAAATAACTTAAATATTTTAAGCCAGCTGCTTCCATCACTCCTCTACCCCTGCCTAATTTTATCATAGGGCAAACGCTTCCATCTTCACAGTGCTTCACTAGAAAAATCACTTTTCATTGTTGTTCAGCAGCATACCTCTAACAGGAATAACAGTCATTATCCTTACCCCAGATTTTCCAGGAGACTGCTTTTGGCACCCTGCTGTTTAGGAATCATGATGCTGAGAGCATATTTCCCTGAGTATAATACTTTTGCTTAAGAATGTAAATAGATACTTTTGTGTCCATTAACTGCACTCTCAGATCCAAAGGCTTAACCATTTAGAATGACAATGCTAAGTGTCACTACACTTTAAGGTCCTTTTTGATTCCTGTCGGGAGCATGAAATCATCTTCTACTGTAAGTGTCATAATTGTTTGAAGCAGTGTTTATTCTTATTTCTATCTTCTACGTTATCTTCTTAATAACTCTTTTTTTACACAGAATCAAAGAATATCAGGGATTGGAAGAGACCCAAAAACCTAGTCCAATCCCCCACCTTAGCAGGAATGTCTAGATCAGGTCACAGAGGAATGCGTCCAGGCAGGTTTTGAATATCTCCAGAGAGGTAGACCCCACACCCTCCCTGGGCATCCTGTTCCAGGCTTTCTACTCCTTATACAATATCTTTAATTGCATTTCCAATTCTTTTTCTTAAAGTTACATTAGAATTGTCGTTATGGAATGAAGATTAGACAAACAAAAAAACTTCCACAATTAAGGAATTATTCAGTGATCTATTAGTTTGTATTAACACATATCACTATTTAGTCAGTGTATAAGATTTTCAGATAAGCCCAAATGGTTTGAGACTATGCTATGTAATTTTTTTTTTTTTTTTTTTTTCAAATGACATATCCGGATTTTCATTATTCAATACTCTCTCACTCTTTACTAGTACACCCATCATGTCACAACAATGTTCAGGTTCCCTCATCTGACCTTGAGAATTTTCTGTGTCCAAGGTAATATGTTTCCTCCTATGAATTTAAGAGGAATTTCTGCTGTACAGATTTAAAGTAGAGATTAGAAATAGCCAATTTTTTTCTGTTTAATGTCTCTGAAAGTTTAATGTTAATGCATTTTATCTTATTCTACCTACAGTTTATATTTGTCTACTTAATACAAAATTAATCTTGGTGTCTAAGAGTCTCACATGAAGGATTCTACATTTGGAGTTTCAGTTGAATGTCTAAATTATGTGGAATAGACTAACGTCCAACTGCTTGCTTTCACTGATGGTGGTCATACTTCTGACACACTTTAATCAGTAGAATTTGGGAACATCTATTTTTGTCCTGAGGTTTCTCATAACAAGGTGAGCAGGTGGTAAAACTGTGCTACCTATTGAGTTGTTGCTGTTGTTGTTTATTAATAGTAAGAACTTTTTTAAGTGTAAGAGTCCAGTCTTGTCATATTGCTCAACAGTATGTTTAAAAATAGATTGGGAGTAAGCAGATGAAAGTAGGGTAAAAATCTGATAGATTAGAACACAAAGTTAGTAATTAAGTAAAAAAAACCTACTTCCCAGAAATTGTCCATGAAGGGGTCTTTTATAAACAAATGGAAAAAATGATGGGTGAAAAAATACTGTGCCTTATATCCAGAAAAGAAAAAAAGGAAAAAAAAAGGAAAAACAAAAACAAACAAATAAAAAACAAACAAACAAAAAAATCCTGAATGGGATTTATGAGGAAATGGCTGTTTAAATTCAAAACGCATTCTAAAAATGTCCCGTGAAGGTATAGAAATGAATGATTAAACTAAATGAGGGATATTTTTGGCTTTCAACATGAAATAACACAGTTTCAGAAATTCCAGGTTTTAATCTATCAGGAGCAGTGTCCAACAGGAAAAGATAATAAACTGCAAGTATTATATCTTATTTATGGATCCTCTGAGTAACTTTTAAGTACAGAACAACTTCCAGACTCTCTCCTGGATTTCTCTTCAGGATCTTTGTCTTTTATTTGTGTTTGGTAATTATTTATTTATTTGTTGGTTTATTCATTAATTCATGTATTTTTAGGTGAACACTTCTGCTTTTAAGTGTTTGGGAGTTTATAATTCTATTCAGCATTAGGGGACTGCTATGTCATAATTCGTTCCAAATTTTAGGCACCTGTTTTATTTCTGGTTTTGTGCAGATGATCTTTTACTTCACAGTCCAGTACATTTAAATAAATAAAAGACAATAAGATGCCATATATAAATGATGTATAATACCATAGAAATTAGAGTTATTATAAAATAAACTTATGTAGCATGTGGGAACATTTTATCCACCAAATAACAATGACATAATTCCAACAGACTTATCAGCATGTGTTGGCTGTTTTTTTCTCCTACCATCTGCAGCATATGCAAACCCATTGCAAGAAAAATACAAATCACCCGCTGAGGTCATTTTTTCTTTGTATCTTCTGCTTGCTTGGGGGTACATAACCTATCACCAGGTAGCATAATAGAGTGTCTCTAATTCTGTGCTTTGTTGCTTTTTATTTTAGGCAACTGGCACTACATCAAAGAGCTGGTTTAAGTATAATTATTAACCAGATCAATGAAGACTTCAGCACTATAGCTATGTTAACTGCCCAATAGCCACCAATGTACTCAGCATAATGGACAAAATTTAGCAACACTTTCTTCCTGAAGGGAGACTATATTTCATTTGATTTTTTTTTTTTTTTTACTTTGTTATTTGCCTGTTGAATATTGGTGCATTTTTACACTAAGTTGTACTTTCGTTCAACATAAGCAGCAAGTTCTACATCTGTAACAAATCCAATAAATGAATAAGATTTATCACTTGAGTGTACAAGTTAGTATTACTCCAGTTTGCAGAGCATGTCACTTAATGAGGAATCATTATGTTTGTCATATGAGCAGCCATCTACAAGAATAGTCTGTGGATTTTTGCAAGCTTACTACAGGAACATTAGGATGAACCAAGAAGATACTATGGTGTTTCTTGGTAGAGCGAAAAATTCACTACTTTGTTTAGATGCTGAGTGTATTTAATACTTAAATATTTCATACAGATGCATTTAGAATGTCTCTAGTGCTGAACACATTTAGATGCAGAAAGTCAGCTGTAGTGTTTGCTTCATTTGATCCCCAAATGCAGGAAGGATGTTGACATCTGAGAACTTTTGAGTAACTTCCTGATATGTGGAGGTTGCATACTTGCCATTTTGCCCCTAGAGTAACCAGGCATTTTCATCTCCTAGATATATTTTCCCTTCTTTAAGTACACTATTCTCTCAGAGACAGACCTTTTTCCCTATTTCCTTCTTGTGGAGTAGTAGTCCTAGAAGTAGCCAAATGTGGAGGAGTCCCTGAAATAAAGCTGATAAAAACAGTTGCTGTGCAAGTTCCTCATAGAAGTAATTGCTTTCTTGTAATCATTGTCAGTATATTTCTTTTTCTACTTGCAATTTAAATTAAGGAATGTCATAAATATAAAGCAGCTCTAACAGTAACAGCATACCTAGGAAGCTTCCAGGAACAGTTTGTAGCAAGGAAACACTGGGAATATCTTGACTTCGCAGCCATTGGCAGTGCTTAGTTGCATAAGCTGCACTGTCAAAACAGCTTTTTAAGCACTCCAGTGGGATTTTGCTATTTTATATCTTATTTTGAGGTAAAAGTTGCATATAAATTTGTTTCTACTAAGTTTCTTATCCAGGTGTTCTTATCCAGGAGCCACAGTGAACAACAATTTTCTGTCTAATTTTTAGTATTCTGTTCCTCTGTGCATGACATCTGACTTTATTTTATGGTAATATATAGAACCTTGTAATTATCTAACCATTTTACCTAAAGATCAATGAGCTGGCTTACTAAAGTGATGATGATTGTGTGTTCCATAAATTTAAATACATTCATTTATTACAAGTAAACAGAAGAAATCAGAATACTTTCATTCCAGTGATAAAGACTGGCAACGAACAGGACCCGGGGAAATGGCTGCAAGTTGTACCAGAAGAGGTTTAGGTTAGACTTAAGGAAGAACTTCTTCTCTCAGAGAGTGGTCAGGCACTGGAATGGCCTGCCAAGGGAGGTGGTGGAGTTGCCATCTCTGGCAGTGTTCAAGAGGCGTCTGGACGAGGAGCTGCAAGATATGGTTTAGTAGCTTGCGGTAGCAGTGGTAGTGTGAAGATGGTTGGACTAGGTGATCTTATAGGTCGTTTCCAACCCTGTGATTCCATGATTCTATGATTCTATGACTTAGACACATCATGTCTTCATGTACACTTGAGTTTTGTATGAACTACCTTGTGTGCATGTATAAGTATGTATAGACTTACACAAACACTTTCAACGCCTTTAACTCCCTTTGCCATTATCCACCATAACAAATACTACTGAAATGGAAAACAAATACATTACATTTCTCCATCAAGATATTTTCTCATTTATCCTTGAAGCAAAATAAAAAATAAAAAATTCAGACTCTATCTTTGAAAATACTTTCCCTTTCAAAAATAGTTGGAAAAGAGATGAGGTTTAGTAATTTACCCAAATGACAAAGAGCTTGATCCAAATCCAATTAGAGTCAAAGAGATTCTTTCCATTAAATAAAATAGGTTTTGGATGAGGACCATGGCACATATTTTAAGTTATTTGTACTAAAAATTGAAAGAAATAACAGCAACATATTAAAATGACATACTGTAAGTGTGCCTTCGTGCTATACTAAAAATAGCTACTGGATCATCTTTAAAGAGAGAGCTCATCAAGGTTGTTGAATAACCGGAGTAATAACTGTCCAGATGCCATAATGAGATTTATGTAAAATATTGTGTGGGCAGAAATTATAATTGCATTTTTGTTGTTGTTGTCACAGATGAAAAGTTTTAATTTTTCAATTTTCATCTTTGTGAAGTTCATTTAACAGACAGCAATTACAGTTTAACTCCAGATTATAGCTACGTTCATGGCACATGCATATATAAAAACAATGCACATCTGACAGCAAAAACTCCATGTCATAGACTATTTGATGCAAATATTTCTGTGATTTTCAGTGTGTAACTCATGAATTATATACACTAAATGTTTTTCTGTTTTAAACTTTATATTTCAGACAAGCAATACTATCTTTCAATATTCATTATTATAAAAAAAAAAATCACCTGAAAAATAACAAATTAAATAAAAGGAATATTGCCGAGGGCTGCTTGAAAGGAATTGCCTAACTGCTGAAATGATAGTGAGATTTCATAGTACGTATGGAAAAAAATGTAGCACAGGACAACTGTGTACCTCTTTACAGAAACTGGGGAATTCTTGCAGAAGATGAATGCATACAAATTATGAAGCACGTCTCCAATTTGTTTCTCTAGCATGCTCTCAAATTCCTTCTGTTTATCATGTTGATGTTTCAGCTTTACTTACTGCAGTCTCTATTACTATTTATATTTTGAAATTGAAGATTAATTTATATCATAGTTGATGTCTAAGCCTTGTCTGTCTGTCCTACAGCTTCTTTTAGAGGCATCCTTCCACAGCCATTGAGGCTTCTTACTTAGTTACTCACTGTAGTTGCAAGTCTGAAGAAGTAAACTGTGTCATATAAAAAATAAAAAAAAAAAAAAAAGTCAAAGCACTAGAGAAATTTACATATAAAACTATGCATTGTTTCAAAAGAGAGAGTTTAAAAGGTCTAAGTTGCTGATGAGAAAAATGTAGGAAAGTAATATTTCCTGAAGGTTCAGAATGCTGGAGCAGGGCCAGGTTGTAAACTTATAATTGCTTGTTACTAAAGCCTTTCACTTTAATAGTGCAGTAAGTGTGCATCACTGCTGTCTATATTGAGGTGTTTTCATAGGACCATAGAATGATTTGGATTGGAAGAGATGTTTAAAATCATCTGGTTCCAACAACCTTGCTATAGGCAGGGGCACTGCCACGATTCGTAGCCAGCGGAACAGCAAGGTAGCGGTGCTGCGCTGAGGACTGAATCATGGAACCGGTAATCAAGGTAATACTCCAACTGTGCAAGGATTACTGTGGCAAGAACGTTCCTTCTAAGAAAGAGGTCACTGCAGTTATTTCCAAGTTAGAGCGGGAAGGAGACATTAAGGCCCCCCAAGAGATTCTGGACCACTGGAGATGGGACGATCTCACCTCCGTGCTCGCGCAACATATTATGAGCGCTCAGAAGGGTGGGTCTGAGCTAAAAACTTGGGGTCTGATACTAGGGGCATTGAAAGTGGCCAGAGAGGAAGGAAAGATATCGGCGAAAGCTCGGCAGCTTTTGGGTTCAGGCGACGGGGGCGGGACTCCGGAACGGAGTCGGTCACGAGCCAAGGAGCTGTGGTGTGGCAGCTTCCAGCTAATAGATGGGAGACTGCTATCTTTTCTGATAAGACAGTCAGCGTACAAATTCTTGAGGTGGTGGCAGTTGCGAGGGCTATAACTATGTAGCCGGACATCCCGTGCAATGTGGTCACTGATTGCTAGCCCCCTGGCGGTGCGACCTTGGACACAATGGTTGTCAGAGGTAACAACAATACAATTGCAATAATTGCAACAGGAAGGAGCATCAGGGCACATGGATAGGGGAAAAGTGTGGTCAGGAGTGAAAATATTATTACTGATCATGTAAGTCTCTGCAGTACTTAGACTTCTAAGTTCAGTTTACTTGTACTGTTCAGTAATGTTTAAGACAGCAGAGCTGTAATCATCATTAAAAAATTCTGTTGCTGAAACCTTACTACATTAATATATCATTATTTATGGCTATAATGTTATATATGTTGTAAATACATTTAAAAACACATCAAAACTTAAAAAGAGCATGAAGCTTAATGGCAGTGTTGTTATTAACATTTTGCTATGTGTCTTTAAATAATTTTCACAGTCAGAATTATGTTGCATATTAAATAACAGTTCTTGCTTAAGTTTCTTTAATGGATGTTTTTCTCAAATCAAAATTTTGCCATATCAAAGCAATGAAGAACTTTGTCTTAAATCCAGATACTTTTGATAGGGTTGAAAAGAAATTAATATTTTTCTAAAAAATAAATAAAATTACAATATTGATCTCTCAAAAATATTTTTGTATACATTGAAATTCTTCAGAAGATCTACCCAAACTAACAGGGAGGAATATATCTTTTCTGAGGTCAAATATCTAAGTTCAGGGTAAAAGCAGGAAAGAAGATGCTAGCAAAAAAGCTTTCAATTCATGGAATATATGTAATAGACTATGAAGATATGCCTATTTATTTCTTCTCTTCATTTAATGAAGAAATAGATTTCAGGACACTCTGCTTGTAGTTCTCATAAATGTGCTTCAAAAATTAACCAGTAGGGAACTCTTAAATTGAATCCTATAAACAGCATTTTAAATTACATTTTCAGACATCTCAGCAACAAATTCTTTTTAATTGCTTATATTGACCTTGCTTTTCCAATAAGAAATTTTCTTACAATGTGTAATGTTTCCCTGAAAAGACTTAATTAGGCTTAATTTGCACAATCAGGGATCATAAACAGATTATAATTAGCATTGCAAAATTGTGAGGCATCATTAAGATTATATTTGGTATGGTAGTTATAAGGAATTGTATTGAATAAATATCTGCAGCCTAAGGTCAAATACCATAATGAAAATATAAATCCTTTTCTGTAAACATATTTATTTTTTTTTTCTACTTATTATTATCCATTGTAGAAAGGCTGCAAGGAAGTACCAAGTTCCAAGTATATCTGACAGATACTTTAATCTTTTATTACACACAATCATTTTGATGTAATTATTTTTTGAGGCACAATATGTATAATTATTGAACATCCCTTCAGTTATCCACTTTCAGTTGTAGCAAGCTCAGTAAAGAAAGAAAAATCCATTTACTGTAAGTAAAAGTTAATAAAACATCCATTCTTCTTTTCCCAGCTGTCACTATTCTTATTTTACATTATGTCACATAAAAATATTTAAGCATCATGAAACCATTTTTTATTAACATTATACTTGGAAAACTTCTTTCTATTTGTATTAAATATATTTAGAATAGGTCTCTTAACTATTTGTTAATTGGAAACATATTTTGCAGACATTATTTTTTTCTTTAATTGTGCTTCTTTGCTTATCAACTTTTTCATTCTGCAGTAGAGAGGAAAAGCAAAAAGATGTAGCACTGTCAAATATGCCTTCAAACATGAATGTTTGACACAACACCTTTGTCTAAAAAAAGACAAATATTTTTCTCTCTTACCTTTAGAATAATGGAGAGAAGAAAAAATAGAGAAAAAAAAAAACAGAACTATTGATTTATGAAGGTACCTTCATGTATCTTATGTCCTCATATTTATTTTGAAGGAGGTTTTTTGAGACCAACCATCAAAAAAAATTCGAGGTTCCATTTTATAAGGATTCCCACTTAGGATCTATGCTTATAAATAGAAACTGTAGCCAAAATATCTTCCTGTTATTTGCAAATAATGCACATAACAAGTAAGGAAGATAAAGAGATCGCAATAAAATTTCATGAAATTGGTGTCTTTAATCTTTTATCCTTCATATGTGAGTCGTATGAATTGGAGACTACTACAGGAAAGTAGTGTCAGGAAAGTAGAGAACTCATTTTTCAATCAGTAATGAAAGTGCTTTACTCTCACTTGAAAAATACCTGAGTGTGCATTCAGCTAGACATAAGTTTTGTCCAGCAAAACAGTGGCTTTTCAAAACATAGAGGAATTTGTATTCAGTAGAAGATGAAAAATAAATGACAAAATATTGGTTTCAGTTAGGACATACTGATTTAATGCAGTGTGATGGCTTCAGATACGGTATTTCCAATAACATGCACTGAATTCCACAGAAGTATGTTATATTTATTCATAGAAAAATAGCAGATGTTGCTGCATTTTGTTAACTTGGATAGATGTAAGTACTACAGAAATAGACACTGGATGAGAAAATACTTCTGACTGGAAAAGGCTGGACTTGAGAAACAAATATACTGATGTTAATTAAAAGTTATTGGCTTTGACGAAATGTTACTTGCTTCTGTAAGTACGTGTTTTGAATGATAATCTATATTTATATAAATATATAATTCTATAAGTTGAAAGGTACTCATTCATTTCAGAAGAAATTGGCAATGTATTAATTTCAACAAAATGGCACTGGTTTCTGTGCCTTGTATGTATCTCTTTGAAATTTTATCATGTTGATAAATGACACAGGTGCAAACTCAAATCCAGGTTTTCTAGTCTTAAAATCTTTGTGGTGACCCTTTACTTATGAACCATGTCAAACTTTAATAAAGCTTGAGATTTTCTTTTTTACAATTATTTTTCTTTTTTTACATTTCTGATCACTTTATTTTAGTAACTGATGAATTGCCACTCATTCATTGCTTTTTGTTGTTGTTTCTGTTGTCATTATGGTTATGTCTTTGCTTGAATACCTTCATAAGCCATGTTTTCAAGACTTATTCTTCAAAATAATTCTTAATTCTTTGGTCTGGAGAAGACTTGAAAAGTGTCTCCGTTCAACTCCCCCCAGCTTATTGTTGTTCATGGTGGGGTGGAAGGCGATTGTATCATTTTATATTTTTGTTGTTGTTCTTTGTTTACTTGCTTGTTTCTGAAGAGGAAAGAGTAGCTATAGTATTGATTGTTATTCTTGATGTTTCATTAAAATCTGAATAAACATAATCTTCCTTGGAAACCAAAATTCTCACAGAAATTTTGCTGTCTACTTTTTCAATCTTAGGATTTAACATTTTTTGAATATAATACCAGATTTTTATATGTCTTTTTCACAGTTAGAACTTTATCTCTTAATACAGTTAGCTGTTAGGAAAATATGAAAACTGTAAGAAATTATATCTTACTCTTTTCTAAGACAAAAAATAGTTGGGAATTCCATGGGGTTTTTCTGACTATTCTATGAATTTTAAATGAAAAAAAAAAAAAGCCCACATTGTTAGGGATTTTATTTTCCTAAAAATATTTACATGTATAAAATCTGAAAATATTTCAATTGCATATTTTAATCTTTTAAAACTAAATCACATTTTTCTAACCTCACTCCCCATTGCAAAATGAGTTTGCACAGTTTCTGATTTCCTGTCTTCCAGTTCCTGAAGCACATCATTTGAAACTTACGTCCTGCTTCCTATTTGGCCTCAGATGTCAACAACCTTCTTTTATGCTCTTCTCTTTTTCCATTTTTTTTTTTTTTTTTTTCTAAGCTTCCTTTTTAGCTACTTTCACTTAAAGCCTGAGAGGTAGCATTGAGACCCTGCTATTATAACGTAGAATTAATAGCATCTACTTAGATCTTAACACTAAGATCACCATCTCAGCTGCATTAGGAAAATTTGAAAAAAATAAGGTAGAATTTTTATTAACTTGCTGTTGCTGAGTTTAGTCTCCACAAGCATAAATGCCAAGAAAGAATTAGACTGATAGATATAGTTAAGAACTCATAAAAATAGAGTGATCAAAGCTCTTCATTCTCTACAATACTTTCTATATTTAAGACTGCAGAAAATAAAAGAGGTATTCTTCTGATAGCATGTTAAGATGCTCACTGAGAATTTTCTGTGGCATACTTTCATGAGTATAAAATTAAAGAAACTGCAAAGAAAGAAGAATACAGGAACTTAAAAGAAATTAAAAATATATTGCTTGAATTTGAAAAAAAAAATCAATTGCTAAATGCCTTCTGCACTTTCTAAAAGGTAAAAGTATAAATGGCATGGTGATCTTATTTTGAAAGCTCAATGACAAAATATTTTTATGAAGACATAGGAGAAAACAAAGTATTGAAGAGTGGAGACCATTTTCACTTATGTGTGTAGCTAACTAGAATTGAAATAGCAATGACAATTACATTAAAATAGTTACAGCAATGATGTAAAGATATTGTGAAAAATATCATTATGTACAAACAGGTACCCGTATCAACCAGCTGATAAAAAAATCATCTAACTGTAGATTATTCAGTTAACTATAAATATTTAAACAAGAAAAAGAAGATGCTACTGGCAACAGGTGAAGATGGATAACAATTTTCCTGTACTGTCAAACAAATACTTTGTTTGTACTGTTAATACAAATACTTTGCAGCACTTCTAGAACATCTGAAATAGTTGTGCTTCTGTTCTTCTGATTCCAATGAGACACTTTAATATGAGACTATTTCTGTCAGATTTGTGTCAGAAGATTTGACCTGTAGAGGCACCTTTTGTTCCCCTCCTCCCAAAGACTATTTATATGAAGTAGAGCAGTTCCAATGGGAACGATTGAAAATTCATAATGTCTTCTTCTAAAAAGAATTAGGACTCACTACCAGGAGGTATGTTCGGGTATGATTTCTAACTGAGATAGATATGTGATTAAATATTTCACCTGAATTTATTAATCACAACGTTACTGATTTTGTTGAAGAAATGATGGAATGTAAATCTTTTCACCAATTAAAATTATGGTCAAAATAATAAGTTCTCATAAAAAGAGGACTTTGGGGATACAGGTCTTTTTTTTCATCATTGTGAATATAATAGATTAATTTCCTGTAAGTTCTGTTGGACATAATAAAAATTCCTTAAAAAATGCACTCTGGTTTGCTACTGTACCGTCAGCTACTGGTGTTCAACTTACTAAGTCACATTTCTTGCCTTTATTAGTATTCTAATAATAAATAATAATAAATTCTAATAATAAATTAAAAAATATACAACAACAATATTGAAGCAGATTTAAATGCCTGTATAAAATAAAATGAGAGAAGAAATTGAAACAGTAAATAACAAAGGGCTACATTTTGAATAAGTGTAATATCTAGAATCAGTAAAAGCAGGGTGGGAGTTTACCTCTTGTTTTATATTATTTTATGATTCTATGATTTTAATAACCAGGGTTTATCCCATTATGTTTTGATTTCAGTAGTAGATTATTTGTATTTTGACTTCTTCAGTTCTTTTTAGCAACGTGCCTTCTTTCTTCCCTTAACCACTACCCACTACTGAAAACCCAAAGATGCAAATATATATATTTTTTGGAGCAACCCTACATATAAATGCCTCCTATTTTATTATGTTGACCCATAGCATCAAAGGTGAATGTTGTTTGCATGGCAGTAGAGATTGAACCTTTCTGCCAATACATGGTTACATGTTGTTGCTGTGCAACAGATCGCAGAAGGGCAGTCTGACAAAACAGCATCTGACATGGAAGAGCAGATAAAGCAAAGATGTGTCATTCAATTCGTCCATGAGGAAAAATGGCACCCAGTGTCATTCATCAGCTCTTACTGAGCATCTATGAAGACCAAACAGTGGATGTGAGCACAGTGAGGTGGTGACTGGTGTGTTTCAGCAGTGGTGACAGCAATAGTGGGTCACCTCCGCTACTACAGATCTTTACAAGTGAAGCATATAGGCTTTTGTTCATCGCTGGTGAAAATGCATTGTTAATGGTGGTGACTATCTTGAAAAATAGAGTTTTATATCTGTGAATTTGCTCTGTCAGTGCTACTGTGCTCTTTATATCTGTTGTTGTGATTTCCATGGAAATAAATAGGGAGTATTACTTTCAGAACAACCTATGTGTGTGTGTGTGTGCATATATATAAACCTACTGTTTTTTGTAAGTTAACGGTGAACAGACTGAATTGCTCATGATGCAGTTGCCCTGCAGTTTGTTCCTGCTGCATTCTTTGCCTGGAGGACACCTGTTCTGTAATTACATGGCTAGCAGTTCACTCACATTGTCTGCTGGATTGCAGGTGTTTAAGTCTATAGGGAGATGGTCATTATATTTCCATTTCTCTCCATCTGGCCCTAAAAAAAGCAAAGTGTACATGGACCACTGAGACTGCTCACTTCAGAGAATATCTTTCTGTCCATTTATCATCAAACAGTACATGTCACAGTTCCTGAATTTTTAAGATGCCAGCCCTTATGAATTTCTATTTATGAGGCTTATTAAAAATGCCACTATTCCAAATAAATCAATTTATTCCTGAAAGTAGATCCATACTATTAAAACTGCCTCCAAAATGCTGTATTACATTCCATTTTTTTTAACCGATATTACTATACCTTTGCAAACAATGTCCTCTTGAGAAAGAGGGTTTGTACCTGTTTGCATGTTGCCAGCTGAAGTCAGCCCAATGGTAGAAAGGCAGCAGATACATCTACATAGACAGCCATGAGGCCCATGATGTGGTTATTCCTAGGCAGGATCTTGTAAATATGCTTTGGGGATACTTGTGCATATATTATAAAGATGGATTGGCTTCTTTGATATACATATTGATAGGACGCTAAAAACAGAGATGAGTTTTACATTTGCCAAATCATAGAACCATAGAATCATAAAATATCCTAAGTGGGAAGGTATCTACGTGAACCGTCAAGTCCAGCTCCTGGCTTCATATATCACCACCAAAAATCGAAACCCTATAACCTGTGTTGTCCAAATGCTTCTTGAACTCTGGCAGCTTGGGGCCATGACCAGTGCTCTGGGGAGCCTGTTCCATGCCCAATGGTCTCTGGTGAATAACTTTTACCTAGCAAGCAATTTGACCCTCCCCTGATACAGCTCTATGCCATTCCCTCAGATTCTGTCACTGTCACCAAAGAGCAGAGCTCAGAGCTGCTCCTTCTCTCACCTTGTGAGGAAACTGATGGCCACCATGAGGTCTTCTCTCACTTTTCTTTTTTTCTAAGCTGAAAAAAAAAATAATAATAATCATCAGGTTTCCTCATACATCTTGCCCTCTAGAGCCTTCATCATTTTCTTAGCTTTCCTCTCGATATTCTTTAATAGTTTTGTGCCTTCTACTGTGGTCCCTAAACCAGCCTACAGTGCTCAAGATGAGGCTATGCAGCACAGAGCAGAACAGGTCAATCCCTCCCATCACCCAGCTGGCAGTGCTGCGCATAATGCATACCAAGGTAAAGTTTACCATTTTGACTGTCAGGGTACTGTGCTGACTCATATGTAACTTATTGTCAGCCAAAAACTGCCATATCCCTGTCCTTGGGGGTTGTTCTCCATCGTCTTGCTCCCTACTCTTTATGTGTATCCAGAGTTGTTCAGTCCCAGGTGCAGAATCCAGCAATTGCTCTTATTAAACTTCATGCAGCTGCTGATTGTCCAGACCTCTAATTTGCCTAGATCTCTCCATAAGGCCTCTGTACCCTAAAAGGTGTCAGCAGCTCCTTCCACTTTATGTGTACATGTGTAGCCTTGTTTATATAAATTTATTGAAAAGTAAGGAGGAAGGAGAACTACTTAAGTCACAGCTTTCTTATTGAAAATCTGCTGTCAGCTTCCCATTGGCCAATCCAGTAGAGAGTCTGAAAGTTTTCTATTATGCTTACAACCACTAAAGAATTTCCTACTGTTTCTGTGCAAACCTAGGTATGTAGTTAAGCAGACTGCTTATGAATAGGATGGAGAAAATTCCCCAGAGCAAGAAACAGAATGAAGTCACGGGCTTTAATGAGTTTTCTTGCCTGACAATCAGATATATATTTTTGACTCTTTAAACAAGATGTTGAAAACACTTGCAAAGATGCTTGAGGAATTATATTGAAATGACTGCCTATTGGACATATATGGACATATCAGGCAAGGACTTGAACAAAATGATCCAGACATATTTTTGTAGCCTTCTTGTCCTACGAAGTCAGTAAAACAAAGAAGAATGTTGGAACTCCTTTTCACAAAGGGAAAGGTCTGGTGTACAGATTTTGCTTTTGTGTTCTAGGTGATTTTGAACAATTTCAAAATGGTTGAGGTTGAAAGGGATGTCTTGAGGTCAACTCACCTGCTCAAGTAGAACCACCTAGAACAGGTGGCCCAGGCTTGTATCCAGATGGATTATGAAGACAATCCCTCTGGGCATTAAAGTTTCTTTACTTTCATACAGAATCTTCTCTGTGTTTTCCTCTGAATTCATTGCCTTCTGTACTGCTAGTAGTAATTGTTTTTCTTCATTTATAGCTGATTCTAAATGAATTATTTGCCTGATAGTAACTGACAATTATGATGTTAAATTAGTAAGAGCTTTATTAAATTTGATTAACTTTTCAGAAATTTAATTTTATAGAAAATAAAGAACGAGGATTTGACACTGCTAGGTTGTAACTATTTTGACAGGTGTACTGTTTAAATTTGTAGTGACTAGTTTTTGTGATCTTATAATTGCACAATCTGTAATGAAATAAAAATTGAATATGTGATCAGAGAAAAGTAAGTAAAAAAATCTACTCATGTTTTGAATGATTTTAAATTAGATTAGCTTTTATTTTTGTTTCTGTATCTTTATTTGAGTTGCTATTTTTTATTTATTGTATAATCTAAATGATGAAGTCTCAAAATAACTTACTTGCAAAGTTAAATTTATTTCCTCTAACATAAAACAGAAGACATATAAAATCAAGTTCCTGATTTAAACTCAGTTATTCGCCATTAGAACTGTTACTTTTAAGAGAACTGTAATCTTATTTTTAAAAGTTGAGACTGTGAATTAATATGGAATTGAGTTTTTTTGTAACAATTAAAATTTGTATAATTTCACTGTAGTTTTCTTACAAATACAGTGATTGCAGAACACTTCAGTAACTATATTTCAGAATATAAGAGAATTAAAAAAGAGGTTGCCAGATCGTAATGAAATGGAAAAAAATTGTTATATGGGAAGACCAGAAAACACACACACACACACGTAACTACAATGACATGAATTGATAGGTTTTGCTTTGGTTTTGAAAGTTTCATTCAGGATGTAAAAACAGACAAAGGGGTGTATTATCACAAACATGAACAGGAAAACAGAAAGTAGTAAAGGATCAGCTGTATAGCATAAAAAAATAACTACAACAGACAACCATTTTTGTTTTATGTTTGTCAAAAAAAACTACTGCTTTAGAAATATTTATTTAGTAGACTTTTTGTGAGAGAGAGGTCATTAATCAATTTCACCTAAGAAATGACTTCATCCAGAACTTTCAGATCTAGGCAAAGAAGAAAAAGGAAACATATATTTGCTTTCTGAATTAGATAATACTGTAATTTTTTTACTATATTGCATACTTTATGTGTACCTGACAATTTTCTAATGTTCAGAACATAGCCAAAATGCTACAGGACTGAAGAAAAAAATGTCACCTGTGTGTTATAGATTAATTTGCCCCTCACAATGTATACATTGAATGACAAGGTATGAAATTTGTATAGATTGGACTTCCATATGAGAGACACTTTGAATTTTAGCATATATTTAACAACTGGTAGGTCCTATCTATTCAGTTGGAATTCAGCCATGAGAAAGCTCAGAGCTGAATTTACACTTCACTTGTTACTCCAGCTTCATTTGCTTGCCTGAATGATCAGGGCAGGCAGAAAGCAGGGAAAGTGAGGGTGATGGAGGCAAACTAGGGAGAGCTGTTGAGACACAAACACAGCATGATCTGTCTTTGTATTTCAGAGACTGTTTGGTAAGACACATCTTCAGAGGGCTAAAAGCAATACCTTTTGCTTATCTTAAACTGACAAAAATTAGGGACTCAATGCTTATGTTAACAAATAATGTAAAAGCATGGTTGTACTAGAGCAGAGTAAAATGTTAATTGAGATACATTAATATATGTCATGAGTTCAGTTCTAAATGTAGGTCCTTTATTGTATATAAGTAACCCCAAATCCCTACTTCTTTCGTAACTTTAAATTCTACTTGATGAAGAGAATGATAAAAACAGTTGGTGTTTTGATACAGTAGTACGGCATTTATTATCTTGTCCACTTGTCTATCAATTAGATTCAGTATACACTGCTGAGTACTTCATTAAATTAAAAAATAAACAGAA
This sequence comes from Phasianus colchicus, assembly GCF_987193195.1. Taxonomy (NCBI): domain Eukaryota; kingdom Metazoa; phylum Chordata; class Aves; order Galliformes; family Phasianidae; genus Phasianus; species Phasianus colchicus. The sequence goes on from NC_143436.1 coordinate 128,985,456, forward strand.
CAACTTGTGATTGATTACTTTAATCTTACATTCTTATTTGCCCTGTTTGTTGCAGCTATTTACAAGTCATCAAATCTTTGCCTAATTTTTAGTTGATTTTTTTTTATCAGAAAGCAGTCTTGTACAAAAACACATTATGGCACTAGCAATCTTGTAAAATATCATATGGTGGCACTGCCACCTCCTTAATTAATTATGCATTTTCCCCTACCATGACAACTTTATCAAGACACTAGTGCTTTAGCAATAAGGGCTATTCTTTTTAAAAAAAGAGAAAATCCAACAATATGCACATGGAGATATATCTAAAAAGACTGTGGAGCCCAGAACTATACACAATATTCAAAATTGGGCCTAAACAGCACTAATGCAGTAGGAGAATCACCTCTCTTGACCAGCTGGCTGTGTTTAGTGTACCTCAAAATTCAGTTGGCCATCTTGGCTATCAGGGCACCATGCCTACTCATATAGAATCTTCTGTCAACAAGCACCCCCAAGTCCCTTTACTGTGCATTAAATTCCTAAAAAAAAAAAAAAAAAAAAAAAAAAAAGTTTTCTCTTGTAAATATATTTGTGCTTATTCTCACATTCTTACATATATCCTGATAATAGCTAAATATTTATCAAAGACTTATCATGCAGCATTTTCTAAAACTTCTCTTTTGACTTGTCAGGAAATTTTTCTTGTAAGAACTCCAACCCAAATTTGCTGAATAGAGATGTTTTGAAAAGGTCAAATAAAATGAATCATCAAATCTCCTGAGGGCACAACAACGATATGAATTAATGTTGCCTGCATATTTTATTGGTTGCATTAAAACAAAACCAGTTTAACTTATTGCCTAACGGTTAGGCATTCATTTGTGAGACAAAAACTGGAAGTGTGAATCTTGTCAAACTGGAGAGTAAGCTGAAGTCTCCTGTATCTTAAGTGACTACTCTAAACATGGGCTATTAAAGGAGGCAAGAAAAATAATGTTCCTTGTTTATTCTAGGAATGAATATTTTATAAAAACATGCAATCCATCTTAGTGTAAACACTTCCTACAACTGGAACACTTTAAGCCATGCCTTTCACTTAGTTACTTCATTACTTACATTACGTAATCTTTAAGAAATTACTTTTAATCATTTAATTACACTGAATGACATCTAGTCTTCCATGAACTGCATAGAAGGTATATTCAGAACAGTTCATATTTTGTACAGAATTTTTAACAATTGTTCCTCCAGTTAGTCAAAATAATAATTATTTTAGCTGTGGAATTTCATGAATTTCCAAACAAAAATATGATTACTTTTGTTTGTTTGTTTGTTTTATGCATTGTATCTGAAGTAAATGCAAAAAATAATATATTATTTATTTCTACTTTGAAAATCGAATAAATGATATTTGATAACATCAAAAGTTACTGGAAGAATAGTTAAACTTTGAATAACAGTTTCTGTATTTAATGTTGTGTCATAATCTTCTATGATCCAGCCATAACTGGATCATAGAAGACAAAACAAACCTCTTATAAATTTGATTGGATTGGCTCCCTAAATATTCTTTGTACAATTAGAGAAAAAGAAAATATTGAAACAGCATGTTGTCTACCTATGCATTTAGTATCATGTAAGCTCACCTGGGAGTGCTCTGCTTTCTATCCTTCCCAAACTATACAGAGCTGTGATCTCATATGCCTCTGGATGTATGAATCATCCAGTTACTTAGAGCCTCCAAAAAGCCAGTGTAGTCATTACACTGAGTAAACCAGAGAATGAGGCATATGAGGTTGCATCAATCAGTTTCTCATTCAGCTTTTTGATATTTTTACCAATGAAAAGAGGAAGAACTCAATGCAACCTGAGCAGAGTGATGAGGTCTGTGATGAAACAACAGGAGAACAGTAAGTACATATTGGTTTACTTTTCATTTTAGTAGAAAGACTACTTACTGTGACATTCAAAAATAGCAGCTGGCCTGGATATAAAGCACCAAAAATGTGCTATAGGGTGTTTTAAATGTACACTCATTAGAAGAGTGGTGAGAATATCCAAATAAAAGTTTAAATTAAACAGACTTACTCACTAGGTACTGTTCAAAAATACTTTAGCATAACATGACAACCATAACAACTAGAATGGAAATTATTAAAGCTCAGATGCTGGCTTATTAAAAAATTAAATATAAACCATTACATTTTTATATCATTTTTTATATGAAAGGGTGTACTAAATGTAAAAGGAATTGACTTGGGACTTTCTATGCACTTAAAAAGTAACATCAGTATATATCATCAGAATGTGTTTATATATATGCTTAGAGTATTTCATATCTAGCTTTTTTTATTATTATTCCAGAAACTTAAACACAACAATTTACATTAGTTAGTTAGCAAGCTGTCATAATCTTATATCATGTGAGAGTCATAGGCTAATAGAATCATAGAATCATGTAGGTTGAAAAAAGATCTTTAAGATAACAAAGTTCAGCCATCAACCTGACCTACTGAGTCCCATCACTAAACCATGCTGCTTAGTACCACATCCACCCATATCTTAAATACCTCCAGGGAGGCGAACTCGACTGCTTCTCTAGGCAGCCTGTTCCAATGCTTAACCACCCTGTCCATGAAAAAATTCTTCATAAGGTCCAATCTAAACCTTCTCTGGTGCAGCTTGAGACCATCTTACATGCTAACACAAGTCACCTGAGAAAAAAGACCAACACATTCTTTGCTGCAACCTCCTTTCAGGTAATTGCAGAGAGTGATGAGGTCTCTCTTCTTCAGATCAAACAATCTCAGTTCCCCTAGCCAGTCTTTATCTGTCTTGTTTTCTAGGCCCTTCATCAGCTTTGATTCTCTTCTTTGTAAGTATTCTAGGAAACACAGACTTTTGTAACTGATTATAGGAGCTCATAAATACAAGTAATGAGGCAATAAATGTAATCCAGGTACAGTGTCCCTGGACTTTCTTGATAAAGTGTGCTGTCAAATTTGCATTCCTCTTATCCTCTTATCCTGAAAAGTCATACGTATTAAAACAACAGCAACAACAACAAAAAACAAAACAAAACAAAAACAAACAAAAAAACAAAAACAGTATTTCAGAATAAAATAAATCTTCTAACTTTGCTCATTTTGTTCAAATGAATTTGTGCCTTCAATCAGATAGACAACGCAGATAAGCAATCACAGATAAATTACACTTGCAAACTTTGTTGCAAAAAGGATGGGCACTCATCTGAAAATGTACTGATAGTCTTATCGTGCTATTATAGCTTTCTCAATTCTTCATGGCAGTTTGTTACATGATATGTCATAGAATTGTACATATGACAACTTCAATATAAAGATTACCTAACATTTAACAATGTAGAGAAATATGAAATTGTTTCATTGTTCTTTTTCCCCTCAATGAGTATTGACATCAAGTATGGCATGACTTTAAATGTGAAATCCATTTCATGAAAATTAATTTAAATTTTTCTGAGTTATAAACTGTCAGAAACTATCATTTCCTGTTTGCTCCTGGTTTGTGTATTACAATTTTTATTTTATTTTTTATTTTTTGGTAGCCAGCACAGAAAATCTAGAGCTACTCACAGACTTTACCTATAGCATCTTACATCAGTATTTTTAGCCTTTTCATCAAAGAATGGGAGAAGTCATGTGAGCTATAGATAGAGCTCTGGCTCAAGTACCTTAAGCACTTTTGTGTATATTTTTCTGTAAAAACATTAGCTTAACCATTTTTTAATTTCAGAATCTATGATCCTCCAGCTTTATTGGAAAGACAGTGATGTCATTACCACGTCCTGCACTGTATGATCATCTTTCCATCAGTTTCTGGGAAGCTCTGTGTAGATTTCTGGGGTTTTTTTGTTTGCTCTTTTGTTTTTGTTTTTGTTTGTTTGTTTGTTTGTGGATATACAGAAAAGTGGCATCTATAAAGAATCAGGAAATGCTGAGTTTTTTCTACAGACTCAAATACCAGTAAGAAAATTAAATAGCACAGGAACTGAAAAAATGAACATCTATGAGGAAAGCCATCAGCTCAGCCACTGATCTCTCCGAAAGATCTGTGGTACCTACCATACTGCCAGTTAAGTTCCAGAGATGTTCCTCAGATTTCAGATAAGCATTGTGTAGTTTATAAGGACAAATTCACATAGGACAAACAATAAGGAACTGTTGTAGGGGTTCAAAAATTGAACCTATGAAATAAAATTTTTAACATAAATAATAACTATATAATCTGTTTATTTTGAATGAAGCCTATGAAGTTTTATATAAAACCAAGTAAATATTTATATGAAGTTGCTTCCCACATTACCAAACCATGACTGAAAGAATATTGCTAGCACTTCAATCATGCATGCATTTAGGCAGATAAAATTCCATGATCTTTTGCCTCATTCACATGCTCCTTGCTTCATTTAGTGCATAGGATGAACTTTATTAAAGGAGTAAATCAAGACTGTTTTATAAATGAAACTGTTATGTACAGAAGATGTGCACCATAGCACTAGAAGCTGCGAAGTGTGAAGGTAAAGTGAAAAGAGAAATGAGCAGAAGAAATAAAATGGATGGCTTAATCAACCAAATATTCCCATTTGACCTGTATTTATTCTGACCTTTGATAGCAAGTTCCCTTCAAGTATTAGCTAAGACTTTTAAGTCAAGACATTTGCAGAAACTAATAGCTGGATTTTGCTTTCAAAAATAATAATTTGAACAGGAAAAAATTGAATGTATTGGAAGATACATCAAGGTTTTGAAATTTTGTTTCATTCACTCAAATTAAGAATGAAACCTAAATATCAACTTACCCAAAGAAAAATAAAAAATTGATTTGAATTGAATTGAAGCAAAATATCTGGTTCTCTCACTCCATTTTATATATTCTTGTTGTTATTGTTGTATCTGAAAAGGATTAAATAAATATTGCATAGAATCATGGAACCATAGCATCCTTAAAGAACTTCCAGCTTTGCTACACTCCTTTGTCCCCGAGGAGAGCTTCTCAGGTGATCTCACCCAAAAAATCCATTACATAGCTGGAAGGAGGGAGAGGAGGGAAGAAAAGGTAAATCTGTATTAGTGATGGCTTGATTTTAACCATTAACTGAAGTAGGCATAAGAATAATCAATAAATAAATAGAAATGTGAGTTGTAAGGGTTGGGTAAAGGGGAAATGATGGTTTAAGAAGGAATTTATTTACTCATGTGAGGTCAGGGGAGATATTGTAAAGCAAATCAAACTGCTTTCTTTTCCAGTTTTCCAATCTCAAAAAATGAATTCTTGATCTGTTTTTTTGTTGTAAAAATAAAAATCTATTATCTATGGTGAATAAACAAGTTTTTGTTTTGCTTTGTTTTGCTTTGTTTTATGGATATCTTAATTTCTTTATGTATTGTAATGACTGGATAGCAAACTTTTTTATCATTACTTGAAATATCAAAGAATATATTATGTAGTGAGAATATAATTCAGTTTATACATACACATATATGATTGAGATTATCGAATACAATTCCAAATTTTATTTTCCTAATTTTTGTACATCTTGTAGTTCCCATTAGATTATCCTTTGTCCTAAGGAAATGTCTGCACAACTTTTAAGGGTGTAGCTACATTTACCAATTAGTTACTGGGCACTATACATATTTTTTATTCTCAAATTTTGCAAGTATGCTTATCATCTTTTAACAAAGTATTATAACATTTCATTGCACTATTCTGTTACACTATAATGGACACTTTATTAATATGTTTCATTTATTAAACATAAGTACAAATCATTACTGTTAATATTCAGTAATGAATAATATATAAATGAAATTGGAAATATGATTAAATAGGAGTCTGAGATCTTTGGCCTCTTTATCATAAAAAGTCAATGAGTTCAAATGGACTTCATTTTTGAAGACCATTTCTTGTTTTGATGACTTATCCTTCCTTCCTTCCTTCCTTCCTTCCCTCCTTCCCTCCTTCCCTCCTTCCCTCCTTCCTTCTTTTCTCTTCCTTCCTTCCTTCCTTCCTTCCTTCCTTCCTTCCTTCCTTCCTTCCTTCCTTCCTTCCTTCCTTCCTTCCTTCCTTCCTTCCTTCCTTCCTTCCTTCCTTCCTTCCTTCCTTCCTATCTTTCTTTCCCTTCCTTCCTTCCTTCCTTCCTTCCTTCCTTCCTTCCTTCCTTCCTTCCTTCCTTCCTTCCTTCCTTCCTTCCTTCCTTCCTTCCTTCCTTCCTTCCTTCCTTCCTTCCTTCCTTCCTTCCTTCCTTCCTTCCTTCCTTCCTTCCTTCCTTCCTTCCTTCCTTCTTTCCACTGTATCTTAACACAAACTGAAGGTATTCTACTAAATATTCCACAGCAATCTGGAAATGTCATACATTGAAATAATGAAATTAAACAGAGTTTCTCTGTTTCTTCACAACCGCTATTCTTGCTTTTATGGGACTCCACCTTTTCAGGTCACTGATATCCTTGGAGATATTAAAAGATCGGGACATGGTCATGGACAGCAAGCTCTACGTGTCCCTGCTTGAACAAGAGGCTTATACCAGATGGCCTCCAGGGGTCACGTAACCTCAGCCATGCTATGATCCTGTGATTCCATGAAACTAGAAAGGAATATTGAATCTCCAAAAGACATAAATCTAATTTGGTAAGCTACAGGTTCCTTACAAATATTAATTTATTATTTTAAGACAAGTTGCACACGAGAGTAAAAAAAAATATTTTTTCCTAAAGAGATAAGAAATGGTTTGAAATGTCAGAATTGCTTTTTAAACTGAAAAAAAAAAAGAAGAAAAATCTAGTGAACTGAAGGAAGACATACAGGAGCTTAGACAGAATTTTTAAGAAACATGCTTAATACAAGACTAATATATAGCTATTTAAAAATAATTAGTGTCAATAATTTAAAATGAATACTTTAAATATTAAATCTGTATTGGCTAGAAGTTTGCCTTATCTGTATGTTCTCAATAAAAAATCAAGTTCCAGCAAAACCGTGAATACTTCAGAGCAACTCATGCACTAGAGCATGTAGAATTTTCTGCCTCAGTCAACAGTAAAAATTTCTCAGAGAAAGGCTAATAAAGTAAAACAGCTGAATCTTTCCTATATGTGAATGAGTGAGTCCATTTCAGATTCTAGGTAATCAAATAATAATAAAAATAAAGAAAGAAATAAACTATTGAAAGCTGTTACAGGCATGAAACTAGTATTTCACAGATGGATTACACTCATATTTGGAGGCTGACTATTCAGAAGAGTAAGATAAAATCTCAACTGGGAATCTGTGTAAGGTTATTGAGGAAGAAATGAAAGATTAAAGATAAATTGCCACAAAAGCAATCTGAAGAATATATAGTGTGCTAGTCTTCAAAATTTTGTTTTTAGTCTCCTTTAGGATCCAACTTCTACTGGTAGAATTATTATTTTGGAAAGTAGGCAACAGATCTTGCAAAGTAGTAATTACAAAGAAATTGCTTCAAAAAATAGTATCAGTAACAATATAAATGGCAAAAAAAAAGTTCCAAATTTTAAACGCGTTTCTAACAGATTATGTCTAAATAGTGTGTGTACACAGTATATTTTCAGAAGATAGTCAGACTCTCTGTTCCACTTTATCAAGATGTATGACTTTTTAAATTTTTATTAATTTTTTTTTCTACTTCTCTTCAATGACTCTGGGAGTCTTTCTTTTTCTTGTACATGTCTACACATGTTACCAAATAATTAATATTATTTTTTTAAAATATAGTATCTTAAAATGTTGTCTCATAGCAAACAAAGAGAATATAACTATTTGCAAATGAGCAAAAAGCTAAAACAGCAATGGTACATATCAATGAAAATGTTTTCAGAAAGCTGTAGCTTATTAACTGAAAATTGTCATCAGAACTGGGAATAGGTGTCTCTAGGTTGATCTGAGATGATAGGTGGAAATGAACTGGACAGAAAAAAAACGTTTCTAAAGATATGTGTGTATAGATATTGTTATATATATTCTATTGTAAAGTAAAGCACTTTCTAAGAATATCAAAACCAAGGAAACATTATTTCCCCCTCACTGTTGTCTCCAGTACTTGCAAAAGAGAATGAAAAATTTTCAAGAAATTAATTAAAAATAAACATATGATTTGTTTATTCTGTACATTTTTCTATAATATTAAATACTTGAGAATTCACCTTATTTGCAAAATGTTTTTTGAGAGTAACCATCTTCATTCAAAATGCTATTGAGATTCCCATGAATAATTTCTTAAAAAAAGTTTAATCATAACGTAATTAAAAATTGTCTTGAAGAACATGTCACTTAACTAAAACATTTGTTAAAACAAGCAGTTAAAATGTCAATATCATGTCGCATTTCTACACAGAAGCAATGACTGCAAGACATGTGGAGGTCACAGACTCATAGACTATACTGAGTTGGAAATGACCCACAAGAATCATCAAGCCTATCTTCTGGCTCCACACAGAACTGCCCAAAATTCAAACTGTATTTCTGAGACCACTGTCTAACTGCTTCTTGAACTCCAGCAGGCTTGGTGTTATGACCACTTCCCTGGGAAGACTGTTCCAGTGCTCAACTAATAATTTTAAGTCTTCTTTGTACTGTGATGCCCACAACTCCACACAGTATTTCAGGTGAGGCCGCACCAGAGCAGAGCAGAGTGGGACAATCTTTACTCTTTGATGACTAGCAATATTGTGCCTGATGCACCTCACACAGCTGGCCCTTTCAGCTGTCTGCTGACTCATAGCCAACTTGCCATCATCCAGAAAGATACTGTGAAAAACAATATTGAAAGCTGTGTTGAAATCCAAAAAGGTTGCATCAATTGGCTTCACTTGGTCGGGGGGTTTGGATAACCTTCTCACACAAAAAAAGATTAAATTCATTAAACAGGGTTTTCCCCTCATTAATCCATAGTAGTTGTGGCCAACAACTGCATTGTCTTTGTAGAAATAATTTTTACAGAGTAATCTTTACATGATTCTGCCTAGTCTGTAATTCCCAGTCCTCTCTCTTGCCCCTCTTGAAAGTAGGAACAGCTTTTGTCTGCTTCCATTTGATTGGGAATTCTCTAGATTCCCAAGACCATTTATTGCACTTGACTTTTTATTCTTCTAGGAAGAGATACACAGGATTGGATGAAATACTTTGCATGATCCTGAGACCGAAGATGCATATGAACTGCATATCATTACAGTGGTTTCTGAATCTTCCCTAAGTAATATATAAAAAGACTAGTTTCAATTTTGATCTCACATAATCTATGAGAAGTTTTGAGTGACTGGTTTCTCTGATCTCTATAAAAATAATATAGATCAGAATAAGAAGTAGGGAAACTATGACACTAATGGAAGAAAAAAAACAGATTTTCAAAGATTTTATTCAGACTACTAAAGGTGGCTGCCACAGTGCAATAGACTGAGAAACTGTGTTAAATAGCCAGGATATATCTTCTCTTTTTTACCTATTTCACTGACTTTAAAATAGTGTTTGAATTATTGTCATGATTTAAACTAGTGAACTTTTCCATAACTACATATGGCTGAGATTATCTAAACATTAAAATAACATTTCTATTTTAAAATGTCCATTTTTCCACTTTGCCTTCTAAATCTGGCATGCTTTTATAATTAAGAATGTTTATTTTTAAAATTTACATGCACATACATTGGTGTTCCACAAGTGGTTCAAAAATTCTTTTATCATAAGCAGTCAAGGGGGTAGGAGGGAATCAGTGTCTTTCCTGATGCATGGAACAAAGTTTCTCATCTGTTCCTAACAAATTCTTACTAGTTCAAAAGGGCTATTGACTTCCCTTTGTGTCTGCTTCCTTATGGGAAAAAGTTCATAATCATAACATAGGTTTACCAGCTGTCCTTAGCAGAAAATGATTCAAATACAGTCTATGTCTAAAAATGCCTCAGAAACATCAGGTCCATTTTCTGTATGTGTGTCTGTTTATTAAGGTCTTGTGAACCTGAAACTTCACCAAGACTGAGTGACAGAAATGTATTCATTATCACATTGGCTGTAGAATACCAAGAATTCTTAGTAAAACAGGAAATATACGTATATATGTTTTTTAAATATGTTACAGTCCTTTTTTTTTTTTTTTTTTTTTTCCTCCTTAAAGTACGTAGAACAGCAAGAGAAAAATGTAAGAGCAGGGAAGGATACAGACCAGCTCCATTTCATGCCATGTGCCACTGTTATTCTCTCATCTGAAGATAATAAATGACAAAAGTGGGGGAAAATTTGTGCATTTTGATAGCTTGGTATACAAGTTAAATAGTCTCATTACAGAAAAAAAATTGTTTGAGGAAGTTCTCCAGTCCCCTGATCATCTTCATGGCACTCTTCTGGACCCTCTCCAACAGCCCTCTGTCTTTCTCATACTGGGGGCTCCAGACCTGGACACAGCACTCTAGATGGGGCCTCACAAGAGCAGAGTAGAGGGGGACAATCACCTCCCTGTTCCTGCTGGCCACCCCTCTTCTGATGGAGCCCAGGATACCATTTGCTTTTTGAGCTGCAAGAGCAACATTCACTGTGTGAATAAACACCTGATGGAGGAAGTAAAGAATAGACACAGCTCTGAGCAACTTTATTTAGCTGATTCTGCTTTGAGAAGGATGCTAGACCTGATGCTCTCCAGAAGTGCCAGAAGCTAACACATTTTTTAGCCTTATTAATGCCTCCTCAACCTGAAAAAGCAGTGGAATTTAATTAATATTCTGCATTTTAGTATTCTATAAATTTTTAAAGGGAAAGTAAGATGGAATTAGCTGGGTTAGAACACTGATGAACATAGAACAATCTTCTGTAGTATTTAAGATATGTTAGACTACAGAGCACCCGAGATGGTTTGCATTTAGTATAAGCTAGTCAGGAGAAACAGATTCTACATAAACCATGATAGTCATACAAGGTTATGAGCCAATTGATCATAAGAATTAATAGAATCATAGAATCATAGAAAGGTTTAGTTCACCTAGTTCACACTGTTCACATAGTTCACCTTTCACTAGATCACTCTATCCAGTGCCCAATGCATCCTGGCTTTGAACATCTCCAGGGATGGGGCTCTCTCATCTTCTCTGGGCAGCCTATTCTAGCAAGAATTCACCAAAGCAGCAATACGTGGAGTGTCATCAGGCCTAACCAAAGATGCCTTTCCATCTTTGTAAAAGATATTCTGATTATCAACCAGACAATGAGTGACCAAACTCTTTTAGAGACTAGATTTGCCACTGACTACTGTCAGTTCAAAAGCACTGATCTTACCTTGCAGTGAATGAGCAGCAGTCATATCTTCACAAACAGGGAATGATTCTAGCATAACCACAGCACTTAGCCTCCAACTTTGCTTCAAACATTGCTTTACTATTGTCAGCATTCTCCTTTCACCTTTACTGTAAACCTCACATGTACTATGTGCATGCCTGATTATAGCGAATCTAAGCTTCTCTGTCAAGATTTTGATTCCTTCAGTCATTCTTCCCGAATACACTTCTAAACTTACACTGCATTCTGATTGTATTGAATCTAAACTGCCTGATTAGATTAGCCTGAAATATGAAAACAAAGGCAAAAAGTGTTTTAGTCTATATAATGTACATTAGATACTTCCCTAAAAATTCCTTGTCCAAAAGCAGAAACTCACTGTTTAGTCAGATTTTATTGAATCTGGATGAAAATTAATTGGCAGTAACTACTGTTGGTGTTGTTTGTCCATAGTAGTCCCCATAAAGGGGCAGACATCTAAACTGCTTAGTCTGATCCAGACTGTAAATCTGTTGACTGATTGAGTTTTGGTTTTAGAACTGTCAATATCCCTGGGATCATGAACACAAGACAGTTGCCAAGAACTGATCATCTGAATAGAAAATGAGAACAGTGAATGTTCGGATGAGCAAAGAATGTAAATTACTGCCAGGATTACACCCCAAAACAGAGATGGGATATAAGCTTTCCTGAAATGGTGATTCAGATTAAAAGTACTTCAGGTTTCTATGTTGCCCCACTCTTTTTTATGTGAATTCAGGCAATCCATAGAGTGTGCCTGGTTACAGGAAAGGATTTTGAATTGTGGAGAAGCAAATAACTGTTTCACAAAAACATATTTTCAATAGCACATGGCCTCTTAGGTGAAACAAAGATAAATTAGAAAAGCTGATGCCTCCTTTTCCTCTTTCCATTATGTGTGAAAAGGAAATATTAACTGAGAAATATTTCAATAATTCTGACAGAAAATGAATTTAAAAGGGGAAAAAGCTCAAGTGTCTATTTTTATCTTTTCTTTCTATTGTATTTATTATGATTTTTGTTTTATTAATCAAACAAAAGATGTATGATAGATAACTAAACTAAATGATTTTTTACGTAGGCTGTTCTTAGCCAAGGAAGAAAAGGATGGCATTTTTTCATGCTATCCAATACAGAAAAGGATGAGAACACTTTAGAAAGCACAAAAACTAGCATCTTAGAAAAATGCACAAATGCATTACTGTATATTTCTTCTTACCAGGAGCTAGAATATTTGCTGAGACACAGGATGTTAGTATAAGTGGCATATTAAAAGTCCTTTAATATTTTAATTTCCCAACATTTCACTTTTGCTTTCCTTTTTCTTCTGTGAATTATGTGTTTTCAAGATGAGGAAAACTTAATATCCCCCTGAAATTTCATGTATCAATTTAATTGATGTTTAGGAACAACTATTACGCATACAGTGAGAGTTCATACTGAAAGCATATTAGGTCCCAGAGAAAGAAAATCTATCTTTGTCTTAAATTTTCCACAGATAAAACAATCGTTCTTATGTAAACAAATAAATCAAATTTGTAATTATGTACTGTATTTTTTTCCATACCTTTACAAAGGTAACTTTTGACAATATCTAAACAGATAATAATATCTACTCTTCTAGACTGGATAAAGAGAAAACAGGCCAAATTCTCTTTCCCTGTATGCTGTTGCCTTTTTTTTTTTTTTAATTTATTCTTTTTACTGAGTTTCATTACCAGTCAGCTTGAACTCAGAAATCATGCAGCCTTGGGAATGGATTGTGCATATAACTTAATGCATATTTCACTGTAATCAAGTTGTTTAATTATAATATGTCAGGTAACATTGTACACTCTGTTTATATATGTCCTTCCAAAAATATTTAATGCTATTAAAACACTGAACACTAAAGATGTTTTTATGAGTAGGGCTTCAGAATGTTTTCCCAGTGTCATGTGACAGAGACCATCTATATTCACTTTATATATATTTATACTAGATAATATCCATGTTCCCTGTGATATCTTGTGGTACTATTTTATTTTATTTTATTTTATTTTATTTTATTTTATTTTACTTTTTTTCCCCCTTACTTTTACCTTTCTGAACATGTCTGAAATAAGGTTAGAATTGTATTGTAGCCCATCAAAACTGCTGTGATTGGAAGAGCTGCGTGTTCAGATGCAATGTATAAGAGGCCTGTGGGATTTTGAGAACACAAAGCTGCCCAGAACATGGTAAGTAGGTAGGGCAGAGTCTGCCATGCACTTGGCAGACTTGTCCATGATGAATTCAATCTAAGCTGAAAAAAAATCAGGAATTATGCTAATAATAAATCTATGGAGGTTTCTCTCTATGGTGGATAGTCTGTCATAAACAGATGACCAGATTATGAATTGCCTGGTGACCCAGCTTTCTTCCTGAATCATAGAATTGTAGAATCATAGAATCGCAAGGTTGGAAACAACCTGCAAGATCATCTAGTCCAACTGTCCTCCCACTACCATTGCTACCACAAGCACTAAACCATATCTCGCAGCTCCTCATCCAGACACCTCTTGAACACTGCCAGGGAGACTGACTCCGCCACCTCCCTGGGCAGGCCATTCCAGAGCCTGACCACTCTCTGAGTGAAAAAGTTCTTCCTTATCTCTAACCTAAATGTCCTCTGGAAGTTGTAGAGTGCAACTGGACTTGTTCTTTTCCAGATGTACAAATATACTTTGAATGTTGTTCAAAGAAATATATCTAACATGCAATTAAAATACATTTATTTACAAATATATGTTTAAAATTGATATTTCAGAATTCTGAAGTATGAATGAAGTAAATATGTTAGAGATTTATCTGTTATTTGATTGTAATATGCAACCTTATTATTCTTTATTGCAGTATCTATATTACATTATACAGCATAAGAAGGTTTACGGGAAAAATGAATTGTTGAATGAAATTTTAGGTTACTTGTGTAGAATCTCAGGTTGAAATAATCTGAACGTTTAATAAATTCACTATTTCCTGTGTTATCAGTCTACTTGCAGTAATATTCTGTGGCTGTTTATTTACGTTTTTAGTTTAGTCATTCTTTTGTTGTGCTAGTGAAGCACTGGTACTATTATCTTTTTGGAATAATTTTTATATCTGTTATAGCAGGTTCCACGAGATCATATTTTCTGAATTTAAGAGATTAAGAGAATGTCATGTGAGACAGCATCAAAAAATCCACCAGATTCAAGATATGACAACTTTTTTGTCTTTAGCCACAAGGCCTGTTCCTGTGTCATGTGAGAAAATTAGATTGGTTTGACATGCTTTGTGTTGACAAATTCATGATGGCTGTAGGTGATATATACCCTTGCATAGGACGTTACCATAAAATATGAAAAACTAAGAAGTACAGAGGAAAAAAAAAAACAATGATTCAGGCTTATAGATTCTTTTTCTTCTTCCAAGTTTAGGAAGGACGCTGATTTTTATTCTTTTTAGTCACTCTTGAATCTTGTGATTGTCTAATTGAAATACATATTTTCAGTTTCAAAACAGCTAACACTCTATTTTTCCTTGGTCAGCTGTATATGTTGCCACAGCAGGCCTTAGTGAGACCAGTAGTTAAACATTGTATAAACACTGGCTGTCCTATGGAAAAATGAAATGCAAGACTATGGTGATTTTTCTGAATAGTGTTAAGAACAATGTACAGAGATGCAAGAGTTGATCTTAAAATAGTATTTTGACCTGTAGAACTTCTATATCCATGAATATTACAAAATCAGAATGGCTTTGATTGGAAGGAACCTCAAATATCATCTAGTTCTAACTCCCTGTCACTGACAGGGTTTTCAACTACTAAAACAAATACTAGATCAGGTTATCAAGGGCCACACTCAGCCTCCCCTTGAACAGCTCCAGGGAAGAGGCATCCATACACTTTCTGGGCAAAAATAAAATCCCAGAAATATTTCCAACACACAAATCATGTTTAATTTTATCTGCTTAAGGTGTCATAAAATTTCTTCAACGTGTTGTTCTTCATTTGCGTAAGCACTTATATATATATTATTATATTGTAATTATTTTATATAATATCATGTATGTTATTATTTCTCACTTCCATTTCTGTCTTAGTTAATAGTTTTTATTTCAGCCTACACATTTTACTTCTTTTCTTTTCTTTTGTGATTCTATCCTCCATCCCACTGGGAGACAGTGAAGTAAGGAAGAGGGTCTGCCATGTTTAGCTGCCTACCAGATTAAACAAAACAAAAGTGATATTCAACTTGTAATTTAATATTTATAGTAAAAACAGCAACAACAAGATACTTTGAGATGCTAAAAATATTCTGTTTTATGTACTCAGAATATTATTTCCAAAGTAGGATAGAATATGATAGCTCCATTGAAGTTTCAAAGGTCGAACTTACTGCCTAACCTCTTCAGAGCCAAAGGTTAAAACATATTAATGAGAGAATGATAAACTAATTTTGTCAGGAACAACTTAAAGGCTGTGTTTCAGTGAGAATTACTTTTATGGCTAATATAATTCTGCAGCTCTTGGCAGTTTTGATCAGAGGACTGTCTGAAGGAAAATGAATAGTATAAGGGGAAGTAAATATTATTTTCTCTCAACCTACTGCTTACTATAAATATCATTTTACTATAGCAATCTGCAATCTGTTATTTTGATTAAAAAAAAAAAAATGCAAATTTTATCCTAAGAAGTAAAAAATATATATAAAAATAATTTGGAAAAAACATGTAAAAATAAAGGAGTGGGGACCAATCCATCAGGCATCATGAGACTTAGACTTCTGTTTTTCTGAGACAAAATTTTATTTCTTACTTGTTAGGGTTGTTAGGGTCTCTTAAAGTTGTGCATCTACTGTGTATGCAAAATGAATTTAAAAAGTACCCTTATTGAAGTATATGTTCAAATCATTGATTGAAGTGGGAGGGGTAAATTGAAAATTTGAGATCACGTGGGAAAAGTTTATGCCCATGTAATCTGAGTGCTTGCCTCAAAAGATATGAAAATAAAAGTAAAATTTACTAAGTTCCAGATCCCAACCTGAGTCTGCTGATTTTAATAAATAAAGATACTGAATATTAAACTTATTACTGAAAACTATGTATTTTACTTCCCTGCATATGAGAATGGAGAATGTTCCTCTGAATCAAAAGGTATACATGTATTGCACTGAGCAGGGCAAGTATTCTTAAAATATGTAGAATGAAATGAGTTCTATATTACAAAAGATGAGAAAAGATGAATTCAGCCTCCCTATAAGAAGTCTATCTCAGGAGTAAGGCAAAATAAGAAGACTAAAAAATCAATAATGTTATGTTTCAATCCAACTAGTACATAGCAGTGCAGGTGTTTGTGCTTTCTATTTGTTTGTTTGTTTGGTTTCTTTATTTATGCCTTTTTCTTTAACAAAACAGAAATATTATGCAGTATTGATCATTTAAGTTATATTCTGTGGAGACTAAAATATTCTGCCACTGTGGAATGTGCTTCCAGCAGAGGTAGAAATAGACTTCATGCAATTGTACTATTCAATCTTTGTTATTTATATGTAAGCAGTATCAAAGCTAAAACAGTTTGATTTTCATGTTAACGTATTCTTTCATATGTCCATTAATAAAAGTTCCTCCAGGTGTATGTACTTTTTTCAAAAACAACAAAAATTTTGGACTTTATTCAAGATAAAATTAATTGTGCTTAAATTTCTTCCCCTATAATATAGTGTACATTTAAACAGAAGCAATTACTTATTAAAAAGTGAAACACAGTGGATATTTTTCTCTACATGAAGCTGACTGCTTTCTTTAAAGGAGTGGATAGCTACAATGAAAATAAAATTGTAGATAACAGCGTTAATTAAAATTTTAATTGTATTTGTTTTAATTACCAAGGGCAAAAGAAAAATCATATACAGAATGCTGCTTGATATTTCTCAGTGTTTTGGCATTCTTTTCTTTTCTTTTCTTTTCTTTTCTTTTCTTTTCTTTTCTTTTCTTTTCTTTTCTTTTCTTTTCTTTTCTTTTCTTTTCTTTTCTTTTCTTTTCTTTTCTTTTTTTCTTTTCTTTTCTTTTCTTTTTTTCCTTTTTTTTTTTTTTTTTTTTTTTTTTTTTTTTTTGTCTTTCTTTTATTTTTAACAGCTTATAGAAACATATTCAACCAAACTGGAGAGTACAAGAGCATCCCCTAGAGGAACATCTCAGCCTATACTGATTTTTCTCCTTTCCATAGTGTTTTTTTCTTTTCTTATTTTGTATTCATCTTGCATGGTGCACAGTAATTGTGTCTAGAGAATTAGAGAAGGATGGCTATTGCAGTGGTAATAGAATTACTATCAGTGTTCTAAGCTGGTAAAAGGATTGTGAGTTTCAGTCAGAAGATTTAAAAACATGCTGAAATGTATATCAGGATCTCTTTTCAGCAGTACTACTTTTAGATGTATTTTTCTTTGGGGTTGTAAATGGGAACACTTAAAGTAATTGTTGCTAAGAATGCTGACAGTAGAACCCTCTGAAAAAGTACCTTTATGTCTGAGATGATAACACCATACAAATGTAAACACATGCATATACATCTACTGAAGTGATGTAGGGATTTCAAGTTGTGCCCTTGAATTGAATTGAATTGAATACACTGACTACAACAGTAGCATCTGATTCCTTTTTTTAATAATATATACTTCCTGATGTATCTTGAAACTTTATTTAAGTAAAAAGAGAAAGATAAAAGGTATTGTCATTATAAGGTATCAAAATGTCTAACCAAGTTGTTGCTTCATTAAATAACACTATAAAAATGGAGTAAACACATACAACAATTTTCAAATCCTGACACAAATGCTATAGTAAACAAAAAAGTATATTGATTTTATAACAATCTGAGAATAGTATTTTAATTATCACAGACATATAATTAAAAGTTTTACTAGTGCATTTATAGTATTTAATTCAGCAATAAAAAACAAATTTATATTTTGTTCTATGGAGGTATTGCTATCAACTGTATATGTAAGAACTGTATGTAAAAAAAAAAACCTAAAGTAGATATGTAAAGACTATAAACTTAAGATGTGTTTTTTTTTTAACTAATTCTCCTTAGTTCTGGAAAAAGAATCATTCTTCCAATCTAACTGAAACTACTTTTGTGAAATTTGTGCTCATGAAAATATTAAAAAACAGATCAATTTTTGAAAACCATTTATTTATTATGTGTATCTTTCTTTGTTTGTTTAACAAGGAGAAGATAAGTGTGGAATTGGGTTTCACTGATTCCAGGGAATACCGGGTGTCCGCTTTTCTGCAACACAATGGAAATCTCAGGTCCCACCTACAGAAGAATTTTTTTTATTTAATATTCCTCAACATAGGAATGTCTAATTTTAGATATTATCTACAATTTAAAATGGAATCCAACTAACTCTACATTATTTTTATATTATTTTATTTTAGATAATAAATGTAATAAGGACCTCTATATCCTCTAGCTCTTTCTCTATTAATCTGTTTGAGGCTGTGTGTTTTTTTTTTAATCTGTTCTCCTATGATGAGCTATCATTATCTCATAAAGACTTCTTCCATCCATATAATTTCTCAAAGAAGCAAAACAGTGTCCACTCCAAATAAAATGGATGGAATAGTTGGTAATGGAGGGAATGTAGGTAATGTTGATAAACAGAAAAGGGGCAAGGAAGGACTTGCCCCTTTTCTGTTTATCAACATTACCTACAGAAAGGTTTGATACCCTAGAGAAAGAAGAGCTGTTTGAATTTCCTGAAAAAAAAATAGTTAATTTTCTTCATAGAGACTCATCTAACAAAGTGCTTTAAATTTGGGGAAAAAAAAAAAAAAAAATTGATAACACACTGGGATCTGGAAGGAGAAAAAGCCAAGACACCTGACAGACTGACCAAAGGTGTATTGTATAAAATATGATGTCAGGTATATCTGATCAAATATGATGTCATGTAAAGACAGAACTGCACACGAACTGTCCTTAAGAAGTTGCATCTTTCATTTAGTGCCTATGATTCCTTGATATGTCCTAATATTGTCAAATATTTTTAATGGTCATGTCATTTCTTTTCCATTTGTTAGTCTGTTCCATTGACAAAACTGCCAAGAATTATTGTTTAATCCATGTGCTACTGAAACAATTTAGAATAATTTAGTAGTAAAATGCTTAACTACTGAATCTATTAAAAATAATCTATTTATCAGTCTCAGGCTTTTCACTTCAAAAGTTAAAACGGAATTACCTATATAGGAGTGCATGGCTTTCATGTCACATTCAATATTTAAATCTTCTTTTTATATGTTTTTTCAGCATTTTTATAAACATAAATTCTAAATACTGATTTTGTTTTGTGGTGCATTAGTAGCAGAGGGCTTCAGAAGTCTAAATATAAGTGACTAGAGCTATTTCTATGACTTAGAGTATCCAAAATACATAATCTGTGTAAGACATTTTCTGTCTTGGCAGCTGGACATCAGTTGACATGCTTTACAATGTCCACAGCAGAAAAATAAGTTTTAATATTTATGAGAATAACAATATTAATATTTACTTTACTGTAACACATTATCTTGACTCCAGCAGTGATTGACAGGGATGATTGGTAAAGATAAGGGAGGTAGGATAATAGTTTCTTCCTCTGTCTACCTTCAGTACACTTCTGTGATTTGGAAATTAAGAGGTTCTAGGGGAAAAAGTAATGGTTTTTTTATTATGTATACACTGACACATTTTATTTCTATAGATTTGATCAGTTGTATGTAAACCATTAATATTCTCTAAGCAATTTAAAAACAAAACAAAACAAACAAACAAACAAACAAAAACACCAAAGCAAAAATCATAGATTATCCTGATCTGGAAGGGATCTACAAAGATCATCAAGTCTGACTTCTGGCTCCACTCAGAACAATGCAGAAATCAGAACATATGACTGGGAGCACTGTCCAGATGCTTCTTGAACTCTAGGAAGCTCAGTGACATGACTGTTACCCTGGAAAGCCTGTTCAAATGCCTGACAAGCTCTCAGTGAAGAATCTTTTCCTGACATCCAGCTTGAACCTCCTGTGTCACAGCTTCAAGCCATTTCCTCAGGTTCTGTCACTAGTCACCAGAGACAGGAGATCAGCTCTGCTCCTCCACTCAACCCTCTGAGTCTCCTCTTCTCCAGGATGAACAGCCATTCCTCATACTCCTTCCCCTCCAGAACCTTCACCACCTTTGTAGTCCTCCTTTGGACACTAATATTTTTAAGTCCTTTTTGTACTGATGTGCCCAAGTGCACACAGTACTCAACATAAGTCCATAACACTGCAGTTAGAGTGGGAAAATCACTTCCCTTGGCTGGCTATCAATGCCTTTCTGGCTGCCTGGGCACACTGAAGATTCATGTTCAACTTGTTGTCAAACAAGACCTATAGATCCCTTTTAGCAAGGCTTCTCTCCAGGAACTCATTCTTCAGTTCATACACATAGCCAGGGTTTCGCCTTCCCAAGTGCAGAATCTGGCACTAGCTTCTGTTAAACTTTAAGTGGTTGGTGATTGCCTAGCTCTTCCATTTGTCTAGACCCCTTTGCAAGCCCTCTCCAGTCCTCTACAGAGTCAACAGTAGACCTCTACAGAGACAACAGTCCTCCCAATTTATCACCAGCAAACTCACTCCAAACAGCTCCTAGTCCTACATTCAAGTAACATATGAGAACATTAAAGAGAATCAGCCCTAATATTAAACCCTGGGAAATTCCACTAATGACCTGCCACCAGCCAGATGTAAGTCCATTTACTCTAATCCTTTGGGCCTGACCCATTAGGCAATTACTCACCGATAGCATTATGATTGTGTAGCAATATGCTGAAAATTTTGTCCAGAAGAAAACAGTGTGAAGCAGTATCAAAAGCTTTACTGAAATCCAAAAAGAAAACATCAGCTGTCTTCCCTTGGTCAACTAAATGGGTGACTTTATCATAAAGAGTGATTAAGTTAGTTAAACAGGACCTTCCTCTCATGAACCTGTGTTGGCTGTGACCAACAATCACATTAGCCTTCAGGTGTTTTCTCAGTAACTTGCAGCACAATTTTCTCCATAATTTTAACAGGCACTGAAGTGAGAATAGTATGCTTGTAATTATCAGTCTTTTTTCTTGCTCTTCTTGAAAACTGCAACAACATTTGCCAGTTTCCAGTCAACAGACACCTCTCCAGATTGTTGAAAAATAATTGAGAGAAGTTTTGCGATGACATCAGCCAGATCTCTGAATAACCTCAGGTAAATCTCTTTGGGCCCTATAGTCTTGCATCCAGTGTGTAGCAGCAAATAGTGGACCTGTTAGTATCTGATGTCTGGTGTTCCCAGCTAAATGGCAAGTTGAAGTTTCCCATAAGAGCAAGATAAATTAATCTAAAACTAATCTCTTAGTTCCTTTCTTCCGTCTTTCTAAATTTTGTTAGTGACTGCTACAGTGGTCTTATGTAGCAGACACATTCAACAAGGAAATAATTTCTTAGAAAGGACATATCCAAATATGTTTTAAATCAGACAAGTAACTGTAGAGAATATGACAGTTGTGCAGTCTTTTTTTCTAAACTATGTTTGTCAAGAGTGCAGGTACCATTTTGTACAGCCTCAGAAAAAGGAAATAAAAAGGAAAAAAAATACTACTGTTCTTTGGAGGGATAGTTTCTGGTTTGAGAGACAGGTATTCCCAGTCATATGACAGATACAAGTTACTATTTCTGAAATTCTTAGGGATTACAGAGCCCTGTAGCACATTAGAAAGCCAGAGGTACAAAAGCATCTCTTTCTAGCAGTGAGTTGCTGAGATCAGATACATGTCACTGATCCAGACAATGTTGTCACTTCCAGGCCTCAAACAATCACCCTTGTTCTACTGAAGAAGAAAAGAAAAAATTGTTTCAGGCTGAAAAATTATCCAGCACTTTACTGGCAGAGGTTTGTTTTGCTTAAAACTATACAGAGGTTTATAATCTTCACAAAAGTTTCAGGGAGAAGGGATTACTTCAAACTGATGCAGGGTGCTGAAATACATTTTTAAGTCCTATTATTCGAGATTTTTAAAAAATATATATTTTAGATAAATGTCACCACAATACAAACATAAATGCCACCAAAGAAGCACAGTCTTTTGTTAGCTTCTTCTGAAACTAAATGAAAAATAGCAACAACAGCAACAAAATCAGCCATACTTACGGTAAATATGAAGATCAAACACAGTATTTTAATTTAAAATGCTTCAATTTTTCATTCCAAAAATAGTTGAATTTCAGAAATAATGTATCTGATTTCACTAGTTTAAAATGAACAATTTGTTGTCCTGAGCCTTCAGGAACAGTGACAGCTTTTAGAAGTCTGTATCAGTATAATTCAGGACAGTATACATCTACATTTTGTTTTTGATGACTAGCTAAGTGCAGAAACAAATAGTTTCTTAAACATGTATCAGATTATTGATTGAATGTAATGAGCAAGTTGTTCATAGCCTAAAATGCTGATGATGCCTCTAATACATCATTATAGCTGCCACATTAACTAAGAAGTCACTTAGATCCAGTGGCTTTCTCTTAAATATTGAACTTTTATAGAGGACAATCTCTCCTGTGATACTGTGATACAGTAGCAGACTGTACTAGCTTTGCATTTAATTGAAAGGCAGTATAAAAGATTTATTCCTGTCATTTTAGAAATCAAAAAGCTAGCATATTTTAATATAAATGATCCACTCTTTATTCTCTCAGTAAAATTGTACTAGTTACTGACTAGCCTTCTGACTCAGAGTGCATTAAAAATTACTAATTTAAAATACTGTCCATTAGAAGTCACCTTCCAAATTACAGGACACTAATGCTTTGAGAAAAGCAATAATAATAATAATAATAATAATAATAATAATAATAATAATAATAATAATAAATTATATATAATGTCTGGATCAAATAACACTTAATTTTTTATATACACCAGTCCATAAAAAATGTAAAAATGAAAATACAAATAAATAGGTACACAATGTATATAAATCTTTGAAAGAAGAATATTTGTCTTCCAGTTCCTCAACATCCTGTAATTAGTTACAGTGTGGACTGTGCACACATAGCCTATCAAGTCTCATGCATAATCTTCTAGTCTACTAGACAACATCTCTGGATTTTGATACTTTTGTACTGTTGGTCCTGTAGTGCTAGTGCTACGATACAACCCTCCTGTTGTTGAGACCAGAAGTGCAGCAAGTCGGGTGTTCTCCTGCTCTGATTGGATTGGACAGTAGCAGTGCTGCTACTGTGCTACAGCTACTAAGGGTAGCTCCAAGCAGGGTGACATATTTATAGAGCACACTGAAATACAGAAGAAAGACTTGCTGATATCCTTAGGGAAAAAGTACTCTTGCTATAGCATGCAACTGCACCACAGCTGTGTCAACTTGTCCAATTTCTACACAAGTAATACATCTGGTTTTGCATCTTTGCTTAACGCTTATTCACACTTCCTACTAAGTTTGTACCGCAGACTAGCATTAAGCTCATGTCTGTCTTTGGCTGGCATCAATAAGCAAGATAGTTCTTCATTCATCTCAACTAGAGCCACAAAACAGGTTCTGAATATGTTGAAATGAACATTGCCATGTTTGCTGTTGTTTAATTAAGACTGCTGATAGAATATACAGTCTGGCACACAAAGGAATTAAAACTGAAGAATTAGCAAAGTGTTGATAGTGTAATACTCTCTAGCTAGATTTAAAATGACTTTTTAAAAGTGTGCAATTTTAAAATCATAAAATAACTTTCAAAATGTACTAATACTAAATAAAATTTACCTCTATATTCATTTAAGGACAATTGCTGAAAAATTTAGTTGAAGGCAATACTTGTATTGGAAAATAAGTGGCACTAAAGTATCTCCAAATGGTAAAGTATTAAAAAATAAAATTATTTTATTAACATTCTTATTAGAAACTCAAGTAGAGAATGAAGGAAATATTGAAATACGATCAATATATTAGGGTTTTTTTTTTTTCTTATATTTACTTCTTAATGTTTTCAGAACAAGATCTATATAATAACAATAATTTATTTACATTTTTTTAATTTGTTGAATTTCAAGAACTATTTAATGTGAGCTTGAGTACTGTAATTTAGCTATAATTAATGTTAGCCTATGTATGTATCTGTCATACAAAGTTGTTGTGGTGGCATGTATGTTGTTCAGGGAAGGATACTGATATATCTTTATGAACCACTGACTAAAAGAGTGATATTTGTCCCCCTTAAAATATCAGTCATATCAGAAGTTTATTATGAACTAAACTACCTTTTCTTGATTAGTTTGTTCAAAACACATTAGTGATCTGGAAAAGTATGATAGAAAGTATCTAGAAAACACTGCCCTAGTAGGGATACTATTTTCCACATCCTATGTGTATTATAACTATTGCTTTTTAACAATTTGATTTTCATTTGTTATGTTGATACCTATTGTTGTTATCCATGATTGTGACATATAAGGAGAATCTTCAAAGATTAAACATTGTCCTGCTGCCTTTGAAAAGTATGTCAGGATTTTATTCAGGGAGTTGATTAGCTGCTTTCCTGTTTACTTTTCAGTGTCCACTGGAGTGAAATCAAATAAATATATAAATCATTACGTTTTCAAAGTTATATATATGTTACAGCATATCTCACTAAAAACAACATTCTTCAGAATTGTTCAGTAGTTGTTCAAGGCAAGAACAGTAAATACAGAAGACATATATTCTGCCTTGAGAAACTGATTTTTTGAAGAGAATAGCAGGTTGAAGAATAATTTCTGAACCTTGAAAAAGATTTTTTGAATAAACTGCCTGAATGAATCCTATAAAGAGATATATCTACATGAAGATATATTTCTATGCAGTGACTCAAGTCTTTTGATTATATGGAACTAATCTTCAACTTAAATATTAGTTGACACAATTCCTGCTAGAATTTGAAATACTAGCCAAAGAATAAAGTGAAAGAAATTTTTAAATGTTCTTTCAATAAATAATTTTCTGATATTGAAATTAAAAAAAAATATCATGTTAATGGAGAGAAACAGTCTGTGAAAATACGTAGTCTTTGAGACATTAGTTCTTTCTACATAACTTTTATCAACTAAATATAATAGTAATCTACATGGATCGTGCTTTCAAAAAAATATATATATGCATGTATATATATGCATATATACATGCATATATATATGCATATATACTTTTTCCTCCAGTGTAGCATCATTTAGATTTTTTTTAACCTAGTAGTAGTTCTGGTAGGGAGACATCAAATTAAGTTCAATAAAATATAATAGTATATAATATAAAATATAATACTTTTTCTCTATTGTGTGGTGTCAGGGCATGGGGATGGGGAGTGGGAGAGCAGAGCCAGAACAGTGCCTGAATTAAGCAAGGGGTTATTCCAAACCACAACACCATGCAGAAGGTTATAAATCGATGGGAAGTTGGCTGGGGGGAAATGATCAAACAGCGATATGGTGCTTAGCTGACTGCTGAGTTAAACCACAACATCAAGTTATTCCTTATTAGTCTGATTTAGAACCAGGCTTCAAGCATTTATAAGTGACATCCGACCTACCACAGCTACTGGAATTTAAAGGACAGGCTGGAGCTATTCCATCTTGTATAAATAACAGTTGGAGATACAGCTTGAATCTGACTCATATTTCCCAAGCAAGTGCCTTAATCACTGGTGTATAGAGGCAATCAGTCATTTGTTCTGGCCCAGTGAATATTTATTTATTTAAAATGGAACAGCTCCAGCAAGAAAGACAGAGACTGATGTAGCGTGCTTTAGTAGCAGGGTAGTTACATAAGAGAATTTATGTTAGTCAATAAATCCCTGCAACAGGGAATCGCAAGATAAAACTATTACAAAAAGTCTCAGTCATACATTTAGACACTTGGCAGTTCTGAGAAATGACATTCTAGCTGGAACATATTTCTTTTTAAAAACAGACTCTACCACAAATGAAGGAACAGCTTTATTCACACTAGAGTTTTAGATACAGAAGTACTGTCTTTTTCTAATCCATTAAGTGAAGACATGGGATAGAACTACTTGGAAAAACACTTGGTTGGTAGGCTTGATGCTAGCAGCAATGAGCTCTCTAATTCTGAAGACTCATTCAAAAACTCATTTACTCCCCTTTGCTCAAACTTTTGCTTATATATTAAATCATTAGATCTTGGAGACATTAGACTGTTGAGGTTTAAATGTTATGACACCAGAAATAATGTACTATGCTAAACTACATTAGTGAAAAAAGCAACGCACTATTATGAAGCATTATTATGAAGCATTTTTAAGAATCATACCTTGTCCACTTAAATACTCATTCTAATACTCTAAGGCTGTGAGAAAGAAAAAAATCTGTAGAGCAGCATTAATTTGCCATTTTTTTTCTAATATCAGTTGTTTTTTTTAATTGAAGTTACCAATTCAAAAGTTTTAGTATCCTTCTCATTACTGTTATTCTTTTTTAATCATGTTGCCTTTTCTACCAGCAAAAGACATTTTCTATAATCATATGTAGCTAATCTGCTACATATCATTTCCTTAATGTGGAAATTCATCAATTTTGAGAAATAATATATTCTCTTTATGGCAAAAACACTTTTTTCTTCAAAATCTTGTCACAGAATTTTCCACAGTGTTGTATAGTTCTTTAAACATTGAAAGCTATTTTAAAAAATGACATACGTTGAGATAAATCAGTGCAATCATATGTTGTCATCAGTTTTGTGAAAAAAAAACAAAAACAACATTTTGATTGCCTATGCTTGTGCCTGCAGCCTGTACTTTACAAAGTTTAAATTTTTTTTTGCGCAAATCTAAAAACTGAGTTGAACAACAGTTAAGACCCAAATATGTTTTTACCCCTTCTCCCAAATGCCTTAAATTTTCACAAAATCTAGCATAATCTTATATTAAAGTAAATCTGTTAGCAGTTTTTATTTCAAATTATTATGTATGGTAGACACTTACTCAAGTACAGTGTGGTTGTACAAGCATATATTTCTCTGTGTAGGATTGCTTTTGGTGCATCATAAATATGTAAAAAAAATCCATGAACTATATTTTTGTGTAACTGAGAAAACAAAGAAATTACTTGATCAAAACAGCAAGTTTTATCCAGCTCTAAGGGATTGGATGCATTTTACAGAAGCAGGGACCCCATTAAACAAAAATTTTTATGATATTTAGAGATCTTAACTCATGTAGAAAAACAAATAGACTTAACCATATTAAACATGTTCTAAAGACCTTCTGTCCAGACATTTTGGCACATTTCACTTGTACTACAAAATTCACTTAAGAAGATTAATAAATCATTTCCATTATCAGATCTTCTAAAAAGAGAGTAAATTCAGATACAATTTAAAGTATTTGATGTGCTGCTGAGAGCATAAAAAGGCCAGAAGAAAGATTAAGTACACTCACTTAAGATTTGGTTTTTCTCCTACTGTGCAGAGTACCTGATATGTATATCTATATAGATATAAGAAATAGAAATTCTCTGTTAAGGCTCTGAAAATATGTCTACATTTTATGATTTTCATTAATGTAACAGTTGATAATACTTAAATACTTTTAGGAAATTATAGACTGAAGTGAAATAGGCTGAAGTTACATTTTTATCATTTACATATCTAAGGAAGTTGAACAGAAAACTGTCTGTGCAAGCAAAGTTATGGTACATGCAGAGAACGGTGTAAAAATATAAGAGAAAAGTACAGTAGTTTCAGTGTAGAAATGCTGGTTCTTTTAAACTACTGCAGTATCTCATGTCTGAACATGAAAGTGATTTAAGATGAATGATAGATACCAGACAGAGTTGTATTTTAAAGAGTAAGGAAGATTAAATTCTTTACTTCCTGTATCATTATGTTTCACAGCAACTTATGTGTGATACTGAGAACTTAAATGGTACTTAATACATATAGAGTAATTTCAAGGTTCTCTCTACCAGCAAGCTTTTCAGGTGAAATAAAAACACATGGATTATGCAAAATATTCATGATCACAAGATAATCCGTCACTTTGTTCCAAAACAACTTAAGTTGATTGTTATGAAGGAAACGTTGAGACGTATGTCAGGTAATGATCTCAGCCGTGGACTGTAGTCCAGTTATCTGGTCAATAATATAAAATTGGAGTAGTATAATATAAAATTGGCAGTACAAAGCAATATTAGCACTTGAATTGCTGTGCAATTTTTTCATCTGTAGCTAAGTAGAATATGTATTTATGGCTTCATTAGTTTTAATGACATCAGCAGTGGTTTATTTCTCGTTTTCATTGCCAAAGATCCTATTTTCTTGCTATATATGCTGACAGTGACCCAACATCTATTTTTAACATTCCATCGAACTTTGGCAATTGAGGGCACTGACCTAGTTTGAGCACTCAGATACACTTTAAATTCCTATTAAAAAGCTTTAAAGGGACTTGATCATTTTAGACTACAAATCAGTCTGAGAGTAGGATGAAAGCTGTAGGAGACTGTGGAATGTTGCAGATATAAGTCATTTAACTGAGGTGATTTTTAAAGAACTTTGTTGTCATTCAGGTAACAGCATTTGAGGAGCTGCTTGTAGTCACAGGTCATCAATCCAATGCATGGCTTTCTCTACGAGAGCCTCTCTACACTGCTGTATGTAATTTTCTAGCAGCCACCTGTAACTTTGCCATCAACTATACGAAAATGTGGATTTCTCAGATTGAGGTTTTCACCCAGACAGTTACATTGGGAACCTTGTTAGGTGAGGTCAGATGTTTTATGTTCTTATAATGAGAGTAAGAATACCACTAAAATATAAATAAATACATAAAACAAATTGAAAAAGCAATCAACAACAAAATAAATAAAAAGCAGTCAAGAATCAAGACTAAAACTATTCTAAATTGAGTTACAGGTGAGGGAGTGGGGTTCCTTCATTCCTTGCTTTCAATTACTATTAACTGTTTTCTGTCTTCTAATTGATAGAAGTATCATAAAGGAAATTCCTTCCACTTTTCAGTCCAGAGGCCTAAAATCTGTTCTTACCACCCCTTGCTCAGATAGAATTTATATTTATATTTTGCACCTCTTGACATTAGTAAGCAACTAGCACTATGTTAACACCATGGAACAGATATTTTTGACTCAATGACTTGGAAAAATATACTACATGCTATATCTACCCCTTCATTTTACTGGGCTAATGATCTAAACCATTTATAACACATAGTGTTTTTTTTTTCTTAATTTAAACTTTTCCTGCATTAGACAGCCTCAAAAAATGCTTGAAATTCACATGTCCATGTTTTGTTTTCATCTTTTTTTTTTTTTTTAATTTCTTCTCTTTCTGTTTTGTTTTGTTTTGTTTTGTCAGGGAAAAGCATCATCTAGAAAATGAGTGTGAATGATATTTCTTATCAATTTAGTTTCATTTACATTATTATATGGACCACTTTGGAATACATTTAAAAACAAGAAATTACTGAGTATCTGAAAAGTCAAGGGAAGAATATTGACTGTAACACATTGACTTTGTTGAACATATTGTTGAAATTCGGAATTAAATCCTTAGGAGTCAAGAAATAGTAAAAACTGTTTGAAAAAAAAGTCTGAGTTTATTCGCTTCATGTTTAGCTTCTTTTTTCTTTCCTCTCAAATGAATAGTGCAATTTTCCAATATTCTTTTCATATTCTTACCCAGTTTCAAGAAGTTTTCTCATAGAGTAATTTATTCCTTTCCTATTTCGTTTTTACTCATCCTTTTCATTAATGTGTTGCTATGTATAAGATAGGCAAAAGCAGCATTTTCCCCAGTAATACAGATGTATTTTTCCAATTAGTTTGCATACTACTGGGCATCTCAAATTAACATTAGATAAATTATTTTAGCATTTTGAAATACAGAATTAAAATAATAGCAAAATATATTGAATGTGAATGTCCAAGAAAACCTCGAAGAAATATTTTAATAAGCTAACTCTGGTCATGCATGGCCAATTAAAATACAGCAAAATAAGCATCTTCACTCTTTCAAAGTGGGATGAGAACTTGGTCTTCAGTATTTTCACACATGGACTAAAAAGCCTAAGATCAGTGATCTGTAGAAATAGACATAAGCCTGAGGATTTCTATCCGCAGATTTTGGATAATAAATCTACAGTCATCAGAATTCAGGCTCTGATGAGTTGATACTAGAAAGCTAATCCAGTAAGAAAAAAATGAATCCTTACTTCACCCATCTTGGAAAAGATGTTCAAACTATTTTTTGTGGTAGAACTGAAGCTGTTTTTTGCACGAAAGAAATAATAATAAAGGAAAAAGAGACAAGTTATTCATGTATAGAAAGGATGAGAGAGAAAAGAGACACTTATTAAAGATTTAGATATATTCTTAGCTGTCTCTAGCTAACTTGATTTAATCTTTGCAGTTCACAGTGTTCATAATCAAAGTTTAGGGTTTTTTTTTTTTCCATTTTCTGTGCAGTTTAGATGAAAATGAGCAAAATAAAATGCCTGTTAATATTTGAAAGTGACTCTAGGCAAATACTCATTTGTAAGAGGCAATTCTAAAGAGCTATTCAACCCACCAGAATCTGAGTTATTTCCTTAAGACCATTTATCTCTTCCTGTTGACTACAAGTTGATTTTTAGTAAGCACACTTCAAACTTAGTCTTGTGTCTATTTCAAGTGGGATAAATCCAGGCCTCTATGATTTTTGTTTGTTTGTTTGTTTGTTTGTTTAAGGTTTTCGCTTTAAAATTATTTTAATGTCTTTCCTTCTACACAGACATAAATAATGGACTATAAAACTAATTAGGAATGTGTGCAAGAAAGGGAAAATGTCCCCTCCTGAATATATGCCTGCAGATACATTAACACAAAAGGGAGAAGAGAGAGGAAGGACTGACTTTTAACACAGCTCAAGCCATTAATTTGGCATCACTGCTAAATCATTGCTATTGTTGAGAGGATGTTTAGGAACTTCTAAGTGGACGAAAACCTCTTAAACCCACTTGCAGTTGCTGACATTACACTGAACAATAAGTTGGATTTTTATACTATTTGATCTTTCATTTTCATCTTTTGCTGATAATGTTCTTGAATGTTCAAAGAACTGTTAATGTGAAGGTATATCGGATATTCAAAACATCACTTTGTAATTCATTTTTTCATTAAGATTGTCCTCTGCATTTATTTTATTTTTACTGTTTCACTATTTTTAATAGAGAAATTTTTCTACAATCCTAAAAAGGCTGTAAGAGTTAAATGACCAACTATGTATACTGAAAAAAAGTAACTTTGAAAATAAATTCATTGTACTAGCTGCATCCAGAGTAGAATTAAATCATGTGATTGAATCATAGAATCATGAAATGGCTTGTATTGGAAGGGATAAAAAGTTGTTCTCCTGCGAATTGCATTAGAATTTAAATAAAGTTTTCTAACTGAAAGACTTCTGAATGATTTACAGTTAATGCTTAGGAAACAATTGCACAACACCATAATGAAAATTATTTAGCTTGCTTTGCAGATAGAATAAATTTTTATTTGGATGGAGTGTTAGGTATAAAAAGTAAGAAAATATTAATTATACCCTCATATTCAAAATGAATTTTCACTTTTGATGTAAAGCTTACCTATCAAGATGTATCTTTGGCAATATCCCAGATTTTATTTTACCTCCATGTCAATGATTAATTGTCTGACTGCCTAGTAGATCATTAAAAGGCTCATGCCCAGTATAATTACGATTTTTCCATCAGGTCTGTGTAACCATAGAACCTTCATTGTCAGAAAAGTTTCTTTCTGCAGCAAAAAAATATTATTCCACAATTTCAGCATACTGAGTAAAACTGTACATTTATGATTAGGAACAAAATTAGATTAATCTCTAAGCTTACTGAAAATATTCAGGGTTAAATTTGTAAAAATTAAGATGTAAATGATTCATTAATGGGGGCTAATTCTAAGTGTGTCAAATATACCTCTGAAAGAAAATGGAAAGATAAAAGAAGAAGGATACCTTTTTTTTGTTCTTTTAACTAGTTCTTGCCATGGTCATGACAGACAGAATAGAAATGCTTATTGCTGTGTCTGAATAGCTAAAATGTGTCAAATTAGTATCAAAACTAATTGGAGTTAACACAGATTCCCTAGTGGTAGAAGTATTCTTTTTTACAAAAATCAAATGCATGAGATTGAAACACTAGGAAATGGAAAGTGGTGGTTAAAAGGCTGCACAGGAATGGCCAAGAGAGGGAACTACACTTCATGAATCATTTCTTTCACTCCACTGAAAAGTTTTTGTCAGATGAAACATAAGTTGAACTACCAGAGTTCTGAGTTGTAAGCCTTATTCAGAGATTGTGCAAAGAAGATGATAATTATTTCTTCTCTTTAAGTTTTCAAACCATGGTGTGTTACTCACCTAAAAGAATGATATTCTTATTCTATAGCAATCAAAATTTTATGAAGGAAATATATATATGTGTGTGTATTACATTGAATATAATGCTTTTTTTTTAATGATAAATGCTACAGAATGAATACAGTCTGATGTTGTTTTCTTTCTGGATCACAGATGTTCCCACACAAAACCAAAGAATTCAGAAACAGTTGATGTTGGAAGACAGCTTTGGTGATCATCCAGTGCATCAATCAATAAGACATTGAGTACATTGATATTTTCTATTTTGATTTAAATGTCTGTAGTTTGAATGACAAATGGAAGCTACCGTGCAAACTAACACCCACAGAAAGTTTGCTTATATGTGCATCCTGTGCATGACATGAACGTTACAATGAGCCAAAGCAGGAGGGCTGGTTTTTCTTGAAGTTTTTTGGCGATGATTTCTGGCATAACTTTTCAGACTATGGATGTCTTTGCTTTTACACTATATGAGTTTGACAGTAATTATATTTTATACATGTTAAATTATTAAATATCAATGAGTTTTATTCAATTAATAAATTAATTGATATTCTGTGGTTAAACTGTATATTTGTCTCCTGATCTACAGTTCTCTTACAATAGATGGAATTAATGGGGCCAGATGTAAGGGGAGCATTTCTTGTTTACTGTCACAGTCAGAACAAAGTAAAAAAACAGACAATAGTAGATCTAAATACTGTGGCTTATTAATAAATAAATAAATAAAAATTAATGATTTTATTTTTCTTGATTCTCACACACTCAGTTGTGCTCCTCATACACACCCCTCCACACGCAGCATTATGTTTGTTAAGTCTTGAATTCTCTTTCCAGCAGGGAGACTGCTGCCAGTCCAGAGAGGCTGGGGAGAAAGATATCTGTGGTGTGCAGCTGCTCATAGGTACTTTTTATCATCTTATTTATATGTATATTCATATTCATATAGAATTGTGTAAGAGTCTTCATTTTCTTCTGTTGAACAACAAATAAAGTAGCAATTAGCTACAAGTAGGAAAGGTAAAATGTATATTGTATTGTAGATTTGGAATGCAAAGTACATTGCAATTCCAGAAAAATCTGGGCAGAAGAACAGTGCCAACACTGAGGTGAAAGAAACCTGCAGGGAAACAAGAAAGATCTCAAATTGGAATGAAAGAACATATTTGAAAAATATACAGAAATATTAACTTTAAAGTGTCAAAAAAATAAAACAAGAAAAAAAAGAATGTATTTAGTCTTACACAATTTCTGAAGTTTCTTCTATGGTAGTAAATGGTGGATCTTATCTTCTCTCCAAAATCTCATAGGCTATATGGAAGCACGGTCAGGTAAATTCAGTTACAACTGAAGTGAAAGAGTATAACGGAATTGAATTTGATTGTAATTGAAAACACATTTTTAAAAAGGATATGATATCAGAAAAACATCAAAGCGTTTTAGATCTTTGTCCATTATGTGGCACTTATTTCATTAGTAACTATAATATGTTTCACTTATTGTTGATTAATGATAATTCAGGGACTTTTTAGTGGCTAGTTCACTGAGGAATTGAATCAGCAAAACTCCCAAAAGGTAAATATATTATAGAAATGCAGAGTTTTGAAGTTTTACAGTCTGTTATGTGAACAGTTACAATCATACATATATAACTTAAGTGTGTGGATAAATATTTTTTGTGATTGGTATGAGAACCATTCTTGAGACTATATAACAGTTGTGAAAGACAAAACAAATGAATTCTGATTATTGTTATCAATAATTTAAATCCATTCTATGGAGGCATAAATCTAATTTCAGACATTTATTCCATTATTTGATTAAATACAACAAGCAGATTAAACCAGCAACTTTGTTTGAACGCACTTAAAAGATTTGTTCAGTCCATCCTTCTCACACTTTTCAGACATCTTGGAAAAGATACAAAGCTATGGATATTGTCTCAAAAGCCAGTCAGGTGTTTGGATAAGAGTTCTGTCTGCAGCAAAAGGCAAATCCTCTCAGTAAAATCTGTCTGTCATTAAGGAGAGACTGATAGACAGATGTGTCAGCAACCTAAACAGAAGAAAGTTATCAGATCTGCTCTTCCATTTTTAAATCTCCTGCTACCTTGGCTAGAAACAGCTATCAAAGATGAAATGCAAACAGGGAAAATGACATAAACATCAGCAAGAAGTTACTCAAGGTTCTACACTACAGAAAACTGGATTTGAACTCAAATTAACTCTTACAGTTAGGAGCTTATTTTATCTGTCAGGGATATCTTGGGGATATTTATCAAAATAGTTCTCACAAATGTATTTTAGTACTTACTCCATTGATTTAAACGTTAATGCAAAGATTACAAACAAGAATTTTATGAAGCATTTTTAAGATATGCTTGTGTTTTAAGATGAAGACTTACAAGAAACTATATCTTTGTAACTCTGATTTAGTATACTAGTCTTTGCTCATATATATGATGTTGAGTGAGTTTTCCCATTATTTGTCTTATCAACATCTGATACTATGTATTTTGTTTAGTGTATTAACAGATCATCTCACAATCTTTCCTCTTTTTGTGAACCATTGACAAAAATAATATATAGTGTATTTTTACATTGGAAACAGAATAAGAAAAGCATAAAACTAACTCCACAAAGATACTTCAATCCTGTAATACCCAGCATCATGGCATTCACTAAAAAGTATAGTACTCTTCTTTAAATTGGACTTCAGGCTTTATCTAAAAAAAAAACAAAAACAAAAACTGCCTGGTCATTGTCATCACCCACAAAATTTTGGTCATGTGTGTCACATGCCTAACTCAGTACAAGGAGAAACAAAATCAACCCACAGGAGATGTACTGTTTTATATTATTAATCACTACTTTATGACAGCTACTGCAATATTAGTCTTGCCAAAGAAATGAGAGTATCAGAAAGATAAAATTTAGGCATACAAGAGCCATCAAGGCATAAGACATAGCTATTTTATTTTATAACAACTGCCATAAGAGTAGTCAAACTTTGCTTTCTGAAGTATCACATACTATGCAATGACAAGTATCCACCTATGTCATTGTACTTTTTATTTAGATATATACAGAAGCAGTCTCTTTTAAAGTATTCATTATGGTACAAGAATTAAAGATTCAGTGTCAGTCTTACTCAGACAACACCTCCTTTGGGAGAACATCTGTTCTGAGATACAAGCACTTGTGGAAAATGTGCTGAAAATTTAAATATTATAACGAAACAACATCAATACAAAATACATGTATTTATTTATTTTCCTCAAAAGCACCTCATGCTTTGTTCTAAAATCACTTAATGTAAAGTTGTATGAAATATTCTGAGAGTTTCTATATAGTATTGTCTTTAAATATATGAACTTATTCAATCAGCATACTTCCGTTTATTTACAGTATTGCTTTGTAAACTAGTGAATTATACTGGACAATTTCATTTATGATACTTATTTACAGAGACAAAGATTATATCCATAAGTAATAAAATTATTGTTCATTACTATATTAACATATAAAACTGAAATCCTTTTCAATAAAATGGAAAAAACAATTATGACATAAAATGTTAAGTTTAGTCCAGTCTCTATAAGGAGACTAATTCATCCAAAATGTCCTAAGATAGAACGAAGTCTTTTCTAGAAGTGCCTTAGTGTGTACACTGACAACAGTGAAAAATGTGGGAATAGGACCACAGAGGAAACCATCTTCAATTAAATATTTAAAATACTTACAATCTTTTGATTGATAATGAATCTGTCTTCAATTAAGTATTTGCAATCTTTTGATTGATAAATGTAGAGTAGATCAATTCTACATTTAGTGTCTGAGTTTTCACAATGGAAATAACTAATTAAGCTGGCATAATTTTGGTTTTTCATTAGTGTCCATATGGATATTCACTTCTGAGTAATATTGAAGATGAGTTTTAATCGTGACTGTTATTTCTGAGAAGATATGTGGCACAGCTGGCACAAGTTGTCTTGGGTTTGTTGTATCAGGAGAATTTTTTATGTCATTCTACAATCTGATCAGAAGCAAAACCTTAAAACATGCACTATGCAGAGGCAAACTATGATTTCCCAAGTTCACTACAATTAGGTGGAGCAATGACAAAATATTTCTACTGGTTTAAAATATTTGTCTTTTTTTGGATAAAACTCAATAACTTTTGAGAAAGTATGATAGCTGGCAACTAATGCTTTTTGCTGCTGAAGAAACTTTAAGGAGGAAGTGGAGAGTAATGAAGATAGTGATGTAGTGAAAGAAGTCTGTTCTAGTCTGTCAGCAGCATAATATTACACCTTATTTATTTATTTATTTATTTGACAGCCCTGGGGCCAGAAATTAATTTCACTGAGAGAAGCGTTTTTTCTCTTTTCTCCTCCTTATCATTCACAGCCATCACTATACACACAGCCATCTCCCTGAGGACAACTACCCAGATCATCTCCAGAGTGTATCAAGGTTATTTAATACTCCAGAAAGCACAGGGAAGCTGAATATTGGACAATATAAAACACGACACTTGAAAACATCAAGTTGTCAGAAAAATCATTTATATGGAGCTTTACTGAATCAGTATCAAGCAGTATAACTTAAAAATATGCCCACATATCTACATACGAGCATTATTAAGTATTCCTATAATGCATAATTTAATATTACTTATTTTGTACCAATATCTCAAATCATGTAAATTACAGAGTGAAAATAAAAATGAAATATTAGTAGATCAGGAAGGAGAAACAAAAATATGCTTACAA
This sequence comes from Phasianus colchicus, assembly GCF_987193195.1. Lineage (NCBI taxonomy): Eukaryota > Metazoa > Chordata > Aves > Galliformes > Phasianidae > Phasianus > Phasianus colchicus. The sequence continues at coordinate 129,023,040 of NC_143436.1, forward strand.
GGTTGAGAGAGAAGACAGAGACAAATGAAAGCTCCTGCCCTGAAGGGGCAAAGAGTGGATAAAGATAGAACAGGAAAGGGGACTTCAGTAAAGCCTTTGACCTGATACCACACAACATCTTTCTCTCCAAATTGCAAAGATATCAACTGGTTGACTGTTCAGTGGATGAAGAACTGGCTGCAGGATTGAGTCCAGAGAGTGGAGGTCAATGGGTCAAAGTCCAGATGGAGATCAGTGATGGTTTATGCCCTCCAGGGGTCAGCACTGGGACCATTGCTCTTTAGTATATTCATCAGTGAGATTGACACTGGGGACAATGTTTGCTGATGACACCAATCTGTGGGATGAGGACAACATACTTGAGGAATGGGATATCATTCAGAGAGACCTAGACAAGATTGAGAACTGGACCCGAGTGAATCTCATGAGATTCAACAAATCCAAGTGCAAGGTCTTGGACCTAGGTTAAGGCAACATCCACAAATAATTTATAAGCTGGGGAATGAAAGGATTGATTGCAACACTGTTGAAAAAGACCTAGGGGTAGTGGTGGATAGTAAACTGGACATGAGTCAGCAATGTATGTTTGCAATCTAGAAAGCCAGCCGTATCTTGGGCTGCATCAAAGAGTGGTGATCTGCCCCTCTGCTCTGCACTGGTGAGGCCTCACATGGAGTAGTGCATCCAGATGTAAAATAAATTAAAAAAAAAAAAAAAAAAAAAAAAAAAGAATAACATTAATTTATTTTAAAAAATGTAAGTCAAACCTAAACTGAGGTAAAACTTAATGTACATCCTAACATAAAATGAAGGAATGTTTGGAAGGAGAAAAAAAAGGAGCCGATGAACTGAAACTAATGAAGGCAAAAAAAGTTAATAGCATCTAAGAGGGAACAGAGAAATAAGCTAATAAAATTACATGAGCAAAGCCATGTATTCCGTTCTATGGAAGATTTTTATTTACTTATCAGGAAATGAAAATCCAAAATGTCTTTGTGAGCAAATGCTTTAACAGCAAATAAGTAGTAAATCACTGCTATGATAGATTCAGTGATTTCTAAAAGATAAAAAGTGTTGTCAGGAAAAGTTTTAAACTGTCAAGAGGTTTTATTTATAACTGCTCCCTAGTTACACAGGTCTCACAACCAATTCCCTTAATGAAGATGTTTCTGCTGTTTTACTCCTCCTTCTGACAATTCAGTCAAGAATACGCACACAGCAGTATCAAGCATAGGCTCAGAAGATAACTGTAATTCAGTTTCAAGGCACTACATCTCCAGTGTCTCAGAAGTAGATGATTGTTGAAGTTGAGAGAGACCTCTGCTCAAGCACAGACACCTCAAGAAGGTTGCTCTAGTGTCCTCCTCTTTGAGCAAACCGTGGCAGTGCTTGGTCACATTCTCAGTACATACATTTTTGCAGTATGTCTGTGTCACTCTTGTAAGAGGGAGCCCAGAACTGGATCCAGTACTCTACATGTGGCCTCACCAGAAACAAGAAGGTATAGATTAGATCCCTCAGCCTCCAAGTGACAATCCTTCTGATGCAAAGCAATTTGCCAGCCACATTTTTTATAGCAAGAAAACATTGCTTGCTCACATTCAACTTAGTGTCCATCAGAACCTGTAGATCCTTTTCTGCAAAGCTGTTTTCCATATGGGTGGTACTTGACATGTATTGATGCCTGGTAATATTCCTCCCAAGGTGTAGGACTTTGCATTTCTTATTGTGGACCTTTCTGAGGCACATCTCAGTCCATTTTTCCAGCGTGTTCTTGTTCCTCTGGATGGCATAACCCCCTGGCATATCTACCATTCTTCCCTGTTTTGCATTGTAATTTCGCAAAGTCCTTGCTGCTCACAAGAAGCTTTGTTGTTGTCTGTCACCATTAGTTTATTAATGTAGGACTGGCAGCTGTTGGAAGATGACTTGGTTGCTGTTGTTTTCATGTAAATGAAACTAAGCAATTTATGGTTCATCATATCTGGATAAACTATAAAGTTGAAACTGTGGAGGAGACTTTTTCAAAATGCTAAGTAGATAGTAAGAAAATTGTGTTCCTCTTATTATTTAAATTCACGAAACTAAAGATCACAAATTTTAAAACATATTATCTTTCCTGAATATTATGTTAATCATTCATGTTTTTTATTTATTTAGGTTGCACTCCTTCCTTTTGTTCCAAAATATATTTTCTCTCCGGATTCAAGCGAACAGTATGTTTTCCCTCTCTTTTTCCTAACACAGATGTGTTACTTTAAGGCTTTTCATGGCTAATGCCTAAATATTGATTTTCTGAAGATTCCTCCTGTTCTGTAACTGTTATCAGCAGACTTTTATTGCCTTCTCTCAGAAAACAAATCAAAACTACAACCTCCGCAAATCAGTTCTGAATGACGATGCACACTCCCTGTGCCTGCAGTTTGTATCTGTAACTCATACATAGTTTGACAAACATCAGAAAACTTATTTTATTAATACATACAGTATAATGTTAAGCCCTAATACAAACTACTAATCAGCAAACCAGGAATATATTTGATCACAGATGCTCTGTTTAAGAATGGAGTAAACTAATATTTAACCTTGGCCAGTGGAGTTTTTTTTTTTCCCCCCAGAAAAAGCATTAATATTAGAATATGTTTCCTTTACAAATTAAATATATCATACCTATTTATTTATAACATAGGTAGTAAAACAGATTAATGAAGGACCAGTCCTTCAGAAAGGTACATGTAACAACATGGCCAGATCTCTTGGAGATCTTGTGATTTAAATGTTAGTATTTCATATTACTTGTAACATTCATAAGAAATTGTTTTCCATATTTTTCAAGTGACTAATCTCAGATAAAAAATGGTGATGTTTTAAAAAACCAAGTGATCTGTTTTTATTTTTTATTGAAATATGGACGAGAAATGATGGCTTGCATACAAGTAATATTAGGCATTCAATCTGTTTAAAAATGTCCTTCATGATGAAAGATCAAAGTATTTAAATAGGAGAATGATAAGTATGTTCAAAAATACAAAAGTTGAACACTGAATATATTTTGTAAAGAAAACATTACATTTTTTGTAGTTGTTCCCTGGAACTTTGACTTCAAAGTATTTACTTTTCCTTTTTTCCAAAAGTTGTTTGTCACATTTAGAGTTACGCATCTCACACAGTGCATTTTCTTCTGCTGAAGCATGGATTTATCCAGAAACACTCATTCCAACACTCCACAATGTGCGCAACACTTGCAGTTCAGAGCTATGAAGTGGCAGCTGCATCAACTGTAGAGAGGATGCCCACAGTTGTGAGAAGTGCCTCTCTGTAGAAGCAGATAGCATCCTTATCCTGTGCAACTGCCTTCTAGATCAAGAAGAAAATGAAATGAAGAGCCTATGACAGGGGGTTGGAGATTCACAATCCTTGAGGTCCCTTCCAAACCAGGCCATTCTTTAATTCTGTGAAAAGAGAAACACAGAAATATGTATCTGATAGTCCAATAGTCTAATACAAATTAGACTATGACCCCTAACTACATCAGAATTTTGTGCTGATTACATTTTTTCCTCAATACATTGTTCAAGAAAAAGTGGGGAAAGAAATGTTAGCACAGAGCCAATGGCTTGAAAAAGAGAGGACAAGATGACTGGAGACAGTGTTCCTGACAGTATTTGTCTGTGTAATGTCCATTAAAAGGAAGCAAAAACTCACTGATGGAACTCAGAACTTCAGATCCAAATCTTATCTCTGACACTGGCTGCCTAGGTACAGCCTATTAGAGAGTTTGCATCAGTTTTTGGTGGTGGTGTCTGTTTGTTGTGGGTTTTTCCTTTTTTTTTTTTTTCTCATTTCTGTTTCTTAGCTTGTTTGTTTGTCTGATGGGTTAGTAATTTTAGAAAATACAAAATGAAAGCTTCATGGACACAAACTTGTTTGAGTAAGCTCCTAATGAGATAATTCAGGATTCTGGCAGCAATTGATGTCCTTTTTCAAGCTCACTAAATAACCTGTCGGTTTCAAAGTTAGTGTTTGCAGGACAGCACAAGGACAAACCAACAACTGAAAGTCCACAGCTGTAGGAATGGAGCATGTAAGAGCTGCTGCAAGGAAGGATCAGAGAAATCCCAGGCACATAAGCTCTGCAGTGACTCACTAGGACTGGTGAATGGAAGCTTCCACTATGTAGCAGAGGTACACAATACCTCAGCATCCCATTCTGAAAGTGTTAGAGCTCTTTTCCGGGGAGGGCACATGTCTAGACTCAATGGACTCAGCCCATACATTCTTAAAATTGCTTACTCCTGACTTTCTTCCAAATTACTCTTATTTCAGAGTGAAAAAACATATATCGTACATACATTTATATGTGTATATATATAATGTCATGGTTTTTATGATTTTTGGTTATCGGTATTCCACATCATAATATCATATGTAGTGCACTGTGAGTTAAAGTACCAATGCTCCAGTTCCAGGCACCTGACTGGAAGAGAACTACAAATCCCAGAACACTCTGCATACAGAAAGAAGATATAACCCCTGACAAGATCACCTGATGTCCTTTTTTTTCCAGTTCTCCTCCCTGCTGCTGGTCCCAACATTACACATCACCTCAGCACTAGTGTAAGGCCTACAGTTTTTCAGATACTCTCTCATCATCATTTGATCTATTGGTTTGAATTCTAATTCTATTGTATTATAGTGTATTACCTTGCATTCCAATACCATATTTAGTAAATTGGTTTGTTTCTCCTCAGATAATTGCTGTTGTTTTCAATTATTTGGAGTCCCCTGTTTCCCCTTTCAGGAGGGGATCTGCAGATCCCTCCAACCTGCTAGTCATAGAACCAGGCCAAACCAGCCCATGAACCATTGACACACATGCACACATATATGTACATAAAACTATAACCAGTTAAAAATTGAAATGCAGTTCTTGTACTTTTATGATTCCCTAAAAAAACTAAAACTAATTCTCTCATTATCTATAGGACTTCATCAAGTCAGCATTTCATTTATGAGAAAGTTCTTTCTTATTTTAATGATTTCTGTAATTCTTTATATGTATATTCTGATTATAAAAATACTTGCTACAAATACAAATGCTTCCTTCAAGTATTGTTTCTAGCTTCTAAACAGTTATTTCCTCTTAGAAAATTTAAAATGTTATCTTTTTATATGAGGAACACTGGTATATTATATAATCAAAGAATACTAAGATGTTATAATTATGAAATAAACAAGAGAGTTAGGCAAAGCAGATTATAATAACACAAAGAGAATAAATAGGGTGCTTACCCATATCCTGGGCTCACTTAGGAAACTCCAACAGAGTGGATCTCCAGAAGAGATTCTTCCCTACTGGTAGTCAGCTCTTAAATGGGTCTAGGAGAGGTGGAGCCAGGCTCCACCCCTTCCGGCAGCACAGGTTAATTGCCTTCACCTGTGCTCCTATTGCTTGCCTCGAGTGATCAATCAGAAGTTCAGGCCATGACTCAGCAGTTCCCATACATGTATCCAACAAGAAATTCTGCCAAAACAAAGAATTTTTTTCTTAAGGACAAAGATTTTAATAGGCATTCATATATTCATTACTTTCTATGGAAATGTCATTTACGTAATTCACTGAAGTACTAAGCAAATGTAGCACATTTAGAAAAAATATTTTCCCATTTTAAAAAGTAGAATTCAGGCAGAAAAGAGTTAATGTTTTGATTTAGGAAATAACACAATCTGTTTCAGGTCATATAGTCTCTGGTGAGATTTTAATAAGCACATACAAACTCTCTTATTCAGAAAACTACCAAATGTAACAAGTAGTGAATCTAGTATTGGGTTGAAATAAATTTTCATTAGGAAAGATGATGGTAACCAGCAGCTGAGCTGCAAAATGAAATGATTTACCTTGAATATCCTTCAAAAGCATTCCTAAAGAACTCAAGATTTAATAAGAAGTTATTAGATTGAGCTTTCTTCTCTGAAAACAGCTACAGAATTACATGGGACTATGATTGTAATCATCTGTTAAAAAGACATGTCAAGGGAATCAGCTTTCTCCAAGAAACGTTAAGACCAGAGGCATACTTGCTTTATAAATGAGAGGCAGATTATACTGCTGCAGAGATGAAATATTTTTGTGTGTGTGAAGAAAGAAAATCTGTCATTTTCTATTTTTGTGAAACTGATTACATTACCTTCAGTTTGTGACCCATAGATTTTCTTCATGTAAGTCTTTACTTTATAGAGGGATTTTCTACTGTGTGTATTTACTATTTTCAATGAAGTTTATTATGACTATTGAAAATAAGGGAAACATATATATGACTGATATAATCTTATCTCTTATCTTACAGATGACAGTATATCTTCTGAAAAAAAAAAAACTTGCACAATGAAATAATTAGTTTTAAAGAAATGTATATAAACAGCAGTTTATAGGCTTTAGAGAAGGAAAAAAAAAGGGAAGCAAAGGGAAGGGAAGCGAAGGGAAGGGCTTCTCCATATCTTGTGAAGAAATTTATCAACAGAAGACTGGACACAACATGAAACATTTTGCAATAGCTATTTTCATCACTGTTAATATCTCAGATTATGAATAGTACTTAGGGAAAGGAGTTCCTGAGTAAAAAAAAAAAAAAATGGACAAAGGTAATATTCAGCATTTCTGAATTGTTACTGAAAAAATGAATAGGTCATTATATATGCCATACCTACAAAGAAGGAAAAATGACTTTATAATAAAATGAAAAAAATAAGGCACCAACGATTTTGTTTCAGAAATGAACTCCTCAGAGGAATCCTATGAAAAGTGAATATTTGAAAGGAGAATCTAAAGTTAACAAAGAAGAGACAAAATCTTCCTACTATCAGATTTGTTTAGGTACTGAAATTGATTTCCTAGGGTTTCTATTTACACACATTTCAAATTAAGAAAAAAATAGCTACAAATGTAACATCACCTTGCACAAGCACAGTCCATCATCTCTGTTTCCTACAATTCTGACATCAAAATTTTAAATGCAGTTCAGCATTAAATATGTCTAAAATTATGTATAATTAATACTGAGATAAAAGAAAACACAGTTTTGTAAAATCTCAGTGATTAATACATTATTTTTTCTATCACTTTGTAGTTTTCTTTATTAAAATAAAATTTGTGTGAGCTTGTTCAGCTGGGCTGGCACCTTGGCAATTCATACAGGAAAACTGGGATCAAAATATCTACTTTCTTGATCCACATCTAAACTTTATCCTTGTGGAAACTAGGATGTGCTGGGTAAAAAGTGGAGAAAATCCAGCTCTCCCAAAATGATAGCATGCACAAGGAACACGCCTATGTATATTACTGGGGTTCAGGAAGAGGATGTAGACAGAAGACTTCTCATACCAAAGGTTGTTTAGAGGAAAGCATAGAAAGTATGGGAATATTAAATCTTTAGTAAATAATTGTGAAAGAAGAATATGGCAGACAATATCTTTTGCACCAGACATTTGAACAAACAAGTGTTTATCCAAAGAACTTGCTAGGCTTTGACAGCTAATAACTTAATTGAAAATAAGTGGGGAAAAAATCTATTGAAGAAAACATGAGATATATACTATCTATATAACCTGTCCTATTTATTTCAAGTCTCACTCATAATATAAAATATTGTGAATCAGTCACAAAAGAATGCCCAATATTAAACACAGTCATCACTAAATATTTTCTCTTGAACACATCAGAGCTCATGGATTTAAATAACAGCAAATAGCAGTTTACATTAATAATCTTTTGCAAGAACAGACTACTTCATTCATCAGTAAGAACATATATTTACTCTGTGGCTAATCTGAAAAAATATTAACATAACCTAAATATACATAGCCTTAGAATGCAATTAAGTTTACCCCTGATTGGAACCTGTGTAAAGAAGGTTTAATTTTACATTTGTATTGCTTGTATTCATTGCCATATAGATATCAGAAAAAATATTTTTTGAAGAGTAACAAACTGCTGTGTAGAATAGTTGTGCATGATTAGAAATGATCAGAAGCTCGTTAGTGACCTCTTCCCTCAATGGTTACCACTGTGTTTTATTTCACATATGTTAGAGATATTGGGGCTTACTAAAAAAGCATGACAGTTTAGCAAGATATTCACAGTGTTAGTCCAGGCTCTTATGTTGCACTGCACCACATTCTGGGCTGATGAGATGTAGTTACAGATGCTTAAAATCCTGCTCTACTTGAAAAGAGATGTGTTTCTCTGGGGCTGTCCCAAGAGCATCAGATAATTCTGACAAGATGACAGGCTTCAGACAAAAATAATGTTTTACAGAAGCATCCCCAAAATAATAGTAATAAAAAAAAATAATAATAATAATAGCAAAAACTTGTACCTATCTTCAAATATGTTTTTGTAGACATACTTATGTTTCGAATACTAATTTCCATAAAATGTCTGACTTAAGCATTTTTGAACCTTACTTGTCTCTATGTGGAATTAATGTCAAAGGTACTAAGTTCCTCGTAAGTCATGGTTAATGTAACAGGAGATGGAACTGATTTCCTAACCTGAAACTGCCTTTGTATTTAGACATGTAGTGAGAAGTTAAATATGAGTGTAACAGAAAACACAGAAGTTTCTGGGAAGAAAATGAAATGAGATGAGAATCCAGAGGGTTTAATTGGCTCCTTTACCATCTAAATGTTGAAATTGGAATATATAAAAACAAATCACAGAGAGCCTGTTACAGGGTCAGTTTAAAATCCTGCTGCTTACTTAAATTGATATATATTTTATGTTCCATTAGGTATTGTGGTCATGGAATTTGTATTAGAAGTTTTCTACAGTTGCCATACTAAAGAGAAATGTAGACAGTTACAAGAAATGAATGCTTCTGAAGAAACGTCTACCATCACAAAGTGAGAAATAAACAATAGAGAAGGAAATGGTTCCAGTGGTTTGAAAAGGATATTAGGAGGCTGTTTTAAGTCATCTAAGAGAACAAAAGAGATTTACTTGTCTGCTTCCTCATAAATAAAGAATTTCTTAATATTGAGTAAAAAAAAAAAAAAAAAAAAAAAGTTGAACAGTGAACCTTTCTTCACATTACCACTTCGGGAGAGAAAATATATCACTGTCTTCATTCTCAGCCTTCAAGTAAAAGGAAAAGGAAGTACAAAGTACTCTTAATCCCTCAGTGATCAACATGTACTAAATTGAAACTGCCTCAAGGATGCTTCAATTTTTGCTAGTTTGGAGGTGGGCGGTGGTTTCATTTCAGCATGAATTACAGAAAACAACCAATTTTCATTCTCTCATCCAGCTTACTTTCCTCTGATGCCATGTTTTCTAATCACATCGTCCTTCTTTTAACTCTGGACACTGTATGTGTCTTTGACATAGGTCAAAGCTCTTTAGCTCCTCAATTCTCTGCTTTCTGATTCTTCAATGACCAGTCTTTTCTGTCCAGCCACATACCTAAATCTCATCCTGGCTCTTGTCAACATGTCAGTTACTGAATCATCTTTTCCTCTCTGGCTGTGACAGGTGTAGCTTCACACAGCTTTTGCCCATTTAAAATGAGTCTACTGGGATTTTCTCTACCTTGTCACGTCGACAGTGTCACACTTGATACTTCTGTCTGCTGGCTTCCACATCTCCACTGGATCAAGAGTCTCCTCACTTTGAAACAGATCATGTATTATTCCCAAACTAGCTAATGATTCTTTCTTGAACATTCACCATTTGGAGTTATCCTCTCATGCTGCCCCTTCTATCATTTTGTTTCACTCACCTTTGGCACTCTCATCTGCACAAGAGATCTTGAAATGTAAATACTAAGAAGATACAAAAGTTAACATCATGAAAACTACTGATAAGCAAGCAAACAAACAAATATGCAAAGAAATAAATGGTGTTTTTCCAGCTCTTGGAAAAGAAACAATGTGTTATTCAAAAGTCTTACATTGAAACTGTGGATGTAAAGAGAAGCAATATAATTGAAATCAAGAAATGCACCTATAAAGAATAGAAGGAACTGACACTCAATTCTCAAAAAAAAAAAAAAAAAAAAAAAAAAAAAAAAAAAAAAAAAAACCAAACAGGAAATCTTATCCACCATCTTTCTATCCCACCTGTTTATGAATATTTGCAATTGAAATACTGAAGCTGAATTTGAAAAACACAATTTTTGTAGAGATCTTGATAGCTTAAAAAGTAGAAAATGAATTAACCTTGTCAATGACTAATGACATAGATGAGGTAACATGGAGCTGTGATAATGTCTTTTTGCAAAGTCTATTTTACTTTTGTCTTATGACTCATATATATATGTGTGTGAAGTTTCCTTTGTACCTCCACTAAAATAATGCATAGCATTCTCAGCTTCTACAAGGACATTAGGAATATTGAAGTTTCACTGTTCATTCAATAAGGTCAAAGATCGCCTTTAAGGAAAGTAATGTAGACTTGTAATCAATCTGTAAAACTTTTTTTTTTTTGTTGTTTTTTTTTTTCCAGAGAAATGGGTACAGTATTCAGAATTGAGACCACTGATATAAAACTTTCATTAAATTGCAAAGTATGAAACAATCATCTCCTATTATAACAGGAAATAGTTTTTCACTCCATTGCACAGAATAGGCTTGTAAAAACAAGCAGCTCAAACAAAAATTACTTGGCAGCAAATGGGTTTTTTTTCCTCAAATTTTCTGCAGATGGTGAACAGAGAACAGCATGGATTGTCAACCAACATGAACATTCTTAGCCTTGAGGATTTGATGGAATATATAAATAACTACAGCAAGACCTAGCACCCATTCACCTTAAAAAGATGTTAACAAATTCAAAAGCATCTAGGAGCTACTGAGTGTCCATAGGAACAATGATAAACTTTCACCGTTATATATCAAGGCACACACTGCAAAATGGGAAATAAATTCTACTGATCCATCTTTTGTTAATATTGGCTTCATGATTCAGTGTAATCGTGAATCAAATTAAAAAAAAAAAAAAAAAAAAAAAGATTCCCCTTGCAAGTAGTAATTTAATTGTTTCTACTACTCAGTAGGGAATAAAAAAGTACTTTTACTGTGATATAACTGTGTTGTTTGCCAGATCACATTCAAAATACAGGTGAGTTTTATTTTTAGAGAAAGAAAAAAGTATAATAAACACATATCTAATTTTATAACTATTTTGAATATAAATTAAATGAATTCTTACTGTAAAAATAGAGGTGATTTATTTCTATATAAACATATTCATTCTATTTTCAAGCCTAAAAATTTTTTTTTTGTACTTTAAACATGTACATTTTCATTAAAGAACTGGTAGTGACTAGAATACTATTGGCTACACAGACTTCTTGTCAGAAGGCATTATTTTTGCTATATAACACAAACTTGGAATGAGTAGGAATAGGATAGATAATTTTAAAGGAAAAAAATATAACAAATTTTGACTGTTTATATGTGTGTAACATATCTCAGTGAGAAATTGGGAAGCTTTAATTATGAAAAATGAGTTCTTGTCAACTACATAAATATCCTACTAAATAGGTAATATAGTCTGATTTGCTATCATTTGTTTTTATTATTATCATTTATTAGTAGTATACAGGTTACTACCAAAGTGATACCTCCTATTTATTTCCATGGAAACAACAGCAGATACAAAAAGCACAATAATCATAGAATCATAGAATGGCCTGGGTTGGAAGAGACCACAATGATCGTCTAACACTATAATCCACCAATTAGAGGAGGTGAGCTAATTGAGATGCTCTTCATTTTGTGGTGTGACAGCTGGGCATGGCTGTCTGGAACACAATTTGTCCTCACCAGTGTTATCACTTCTGAATCACACCACCCACCTCCTTACTGTGTGCACATCTACTGTGTTATCTCCAACAACGTTCATCACACAGCAGTGAATGACAATTGCTGCCATTTTTTCCACATGGAGGAACTCAGTGACACACCTTTGCTTCATACACACTTCCATGTCAGACACTACTTTGTCAGGCTGGCCCTCTGCCACTATCTGTCACACAGCAACAAAATGTAACATAAAATATAAAAGTAATATAAAAGTGTAAGTCATGTGAAGGTTCAAAATCTACTGCCATGCAACCAACGTTCACCTCTGACTTTGTGGGCCAACATGATAAAGTAGGAGGAACTACTTTCAGAGCAGCCCTTTTAGTAGTAGTATTTTAAACAAATGTTCTTTGTTCTTATATAAAACATTTCACTGTTCTGTAAAGAATACATGTTTTTGAAAATATTTAGGAAAGAATAAAGGCATTATCTGTAATATGCAGTTTTTTAATGCCTTCATTCACTGAAGCACATTTTCAAAACTCATTTTTGTCCATCAATAACACTCACCAAAATGTATATGCATTTTGACGTGGTCTATTTCTCATATTTTTCACTCTTCATCTAAGCTACAATGTGTTGCTCTTATTCCATTTCTTTGAACCAAAAATAAAACAAGCATTGCTTCAGTACCATGTTGGTTTTGTTTGTTTGTTTGTTTGATTGATTGATTGATTTTCAGCAAAATACGTTTTTTAAATATTTATGGATGAATTTGTCATAGGTTATTTCTCATTGATAAATAGTGTTACAGAGTGAGTTTCTCATAATTGTATATGTTTCAACAATATAAAATAGCCTGAAAAACATTAGTCCTGTAATATAAGGGAACTCCTATTACAAGAATGTCCACTCCAAGTAAAATGTGGGCTCATCAGAAATTATGAGCACTGTGTATTACCTATGCCATTTAAGCAAGATTTGCTTTATTGCTAAAAGATGAGCGCTTTATTACTACTCTGGCAAATTTTGTCTCAGAGAAACAAACTGAGAGTTCATTAGCTAGCATGTCTCATATGGAAAGGATCAGTGAAGTGCAGGGCATTACTAGCATCTTTCTTTCATGTTGCTTTCCATTTATGTGAAATGCAGTTTGAATAATACATTATTTCAAAGAAATTATGTCTCCCCAGAAACCTTTCTATTCAGTATTAGCAGTACAAATACAGAATAAACCTGTATGGCATTGCGAAATCTGTTTAATATGTGTAAAATAGAAAAGAGGTTTACACAACGAATTCAAAAGCTTAATGTGTAAAGCAGCATGAACAGAAAACAAATAATGATATGAAGAGAAAACTAAGTTCCCTAACCAGATGTGTTAATATTCTTCAGCTAATTTTTGTGGACAATCACTTCATGGACCAATGTTATGACCTACATGTTACCATTTCAAAATTCTCAGTGACTGTGTAAAAAAAGAAATAGTAAAAACAAAAACAAAAACAAAAAACATAAATAAAGACCAACAAAACAAACAAACAAACAAACAAAAACCCCACATTATTAAATGCTGTCTACTCTTGAAAACACTGAATCCCAAATGAAGAGGCAGTCGGATTTGGTTGGATGTTGTGTCTGCAGTGACAGACATTCAGCACAAACCAAAATGAGACACTGCATAATGTTCTGAGCAAAGGAAATGGCCAGTAAAAATCAATCTCTATCTCCCATTCTCAACTCTGAACCTGAAAATGGCAGCTATTATCCAGATTTACATTTTATCCCAACTAGAATAAAGCCAATATATCACAAGGCTTTTGACTGCTCAAATAATTACAATGTGATTGGATGGTGTAAGTTGCAACAAGGCAAGATACTTTCAGAGGGTTAGGGCACAGAGTAGAAAGAATGACAGTGAAAAACAGTTTTTATTTCCATGTTGAGATGAGAGCTTATGACATGCAAATTATTGAATGGTGGCTTACATGAAGAACCAACATCCCCGCTTATCAAATACTCAGGTGAAGTAACTGTATAGCAGAATGTCTTTCCAGAGCAAATAGTGAACAGCCATTTGGTTCAAAGGTGGCAGGGGTCAGGGATGGAGGTTTAACAGTATAATAAAAATACCCTCACCTGTCTTTGCCAGAAATGATTTCATCATTGTCTTGATTTTCAACATGGCTTACCAGTTTGCTCCTGGGAAAACAGAAACACTGACATGTGCTTCATTCTCAGATACGATTAGTTCAATTATAATACACTTCTGACCAAAAGTGTACAAAATATAACACAGCAGCAAGAAATTCAGCTATACAGACTTGTGGAATATATTTGAATAAACATTTCATCCAGGATTTTTTTTTTTTTTTCCTACTGAATTGCTGGCATCATTTATTTGTATTATTCAAAACAAAACAGTTTGTAGAATGTGTGTTTCATGTATTCTTCCCATAACTGTACTGGCTCCATCAGAGCTATATCTTCCCTCCTGAATGAGATTGCTTTGGGATCTTCACAAAGATGCAAAGATGGAAGAACAAGAACATATCTCCTGTATGATACTACATTTTTAAAATGCTAGGTTTTATGATTATCCTAAATAAATATATGTACATTTCCAAGATTATAATTTTTGAATGATTCTGCTAATATCCTTTGATGAACTGCCTAAAAGTGAATGCAAGCAAATCTAAAAACTGTTATATTTTTATCACTGATAATTTTCAAAAAATATTTGATATTTTCATGGTTTCAGATGGCATGTTATTTGTGTTAGTATGGGTTGCAGGCTACCAAAAATAATGTGCAAGAGGTAAAAAGACTGAGTACTAACAAGTAACTTTCAAGAAGCAAAAAGAAACCCAAGGTTCAACTATAAAAGTCATGAAGTTTTCTAATTGTTTAACATTTAAGAGGACTGAAAGTTATACATGCTTATTCTTCATCTCAGTGTAGAATTTTTATCTGTTATTATGCAGTTCATACTAACACAGATAATATGCAAGAAATAAAAAGAAACACATACATCAAAGAGAACCTGCTGTGTGACAGGACATTGGACATGAACCAAAGGGAAGCATGGCAAGTAGGAGAGGAAATGACTTCTCTGCAGTGCATGTTACCTAGAAGGATGTACTGTAACAGACACCTTGAAGGTATCAGTGTGTTAACACTGTTATTTTGTCTGGCTACTCATGACTGAAAAAAGCTACTTGTATCAAGATCCAGATCCACATATTCAAAGGGAAAAGATCTTTGTGTCACACAGATTGCATAGGTGATTGAGGTTGTTTTGTGGCCCCTAGTAAGACAACCCCACTGCAAATGTTCTTTCAGCTTTATACTGGATTTTTAAATTTATCTCCCTTCTGTTCGGATATTAAAATGTGTGTATAAAGGTGGGATGGAAAGGCATCAAACATGAAGGTTCTGCAAATTGACAGTGATTATACACACTAAATCTCCTTAGTAGTTAGAAATGAATGAGATCATACTAACCATAAAAGAAGATAATAAATGTAGCTAGTAAGAAACTAAGCCAAAAGCCACTATAAGAATATGAAATCATAATATTACAGAACAAAATTAAAATCAAAGAATGATAAAATTAAGAAAAGAAATGGCCCTTAGATGGGGTGAAGAGGGGTACAGGTTGAGATATAACAGAAAATGTGAGGAAGATAAAGCCAGCTGGAAAGAAAAAGAGAATAAGTTGCACTGACACGGAAAGTAATGATAGACTAAATACCTTGCTAAAGGGCACCTTGAAGACAGAGCAGAGTAGGTAAATGAAAAGACTGTCTTTGATAGTTCTGAGGTCTTGTTTGGGTATAGCTATGATATATTCAGTGCTGAACTGGACAAAGGATTAGGAGTACTGGAGAAAAATGTTGGAAAGTCTACTCCGTTCTGTCTCTCATTGAATTTTGAGCAGAAGAATAGAGTAGATGAAAAACTGAAAAAAACACCAGTAGGCATTTGTTCTTGCTACTGCGGGGATGAATATTCTTAGCTATTTTTCTGAAGTGTAAATATAAGAAAAACTAATAAAAAACAATTTTCCTTTTCAAGAACTTATAATATAGAATAATGTTATAATCTAGTCTGGAGAGGACTTCAAATGCCATGTGGCACAACTGTTCTCTCAAAACAGGGCCATTCTAGACCAGGTTAATCAGAGTCTTATGCAGTTATGTTTTCAGTATGATTACACATGCAGATTCTACAGCATCCCTGGGAAGCATTTTCCAGTATTTTGTTATCATCACTTTTTTTCTTGGAATGTTCTGTGTTCCAACATATGTCCATTGCCTCTTGCCATTTCACCTGTGTATCCAAATGGAATTTGCCTCCATCTCCGCTACACATTCTAGACAAAAGTAAGCTCCTGCCTTCTCTATCTGTTTTTGTGGCTCACAGCTATTTAGGATGAGATGAGGTATTTGTCTCATCTCACAAGCATTCTCAGTAAGACCAGTTTTCAGTAGCATGAATTATACATCAATCTTGTACATTTTCTCATATCTAATGTTCTCTTAACCAATGTAAGTTTTTTTTTATTGTATTACATTATAATTAAGGTCTAAGCAGAGCTAAAAGCAACAGTTGGACCTTCCTTCAAAAATTGCTACTAAATGATAAAATTTGGCAGAAAATTGCAAACAGTTCATGGACACTGTACTAAGGGGGGGGAAAAGGAAAAAAAAAAAAAAAAAAGAAAGAAAAAAAAGGCTTGAGAAACATCACTTTTATTAAAGATGTAGCAGATGGATAGACTGAAGGTGCTACAAGAAAAAAACATATTAATCTTATCCTGGTCCACAGGCAGTGTTCAATAAAGACTGAAAATTTTAGTGCTTACTTTATTTTTTACTTCCTCAAATTCCATTCTACTTGTTTTAAAAGTCTTTATTACCAAAATTCACTCTTAAGTTTTCATAATAATTTTATAATCTTTTATTGTGTTGGCTATTTTCATTTAATTTTGTTTTGGGAAAGGGGGGTGAGTTTGTATAAATCAAGCTGAAAGTGTTCCTTTCTTTTCATCAGCTTCTTCCATTAGAATAAGCAAGTTTCTCTGGTCAGTAACTGCTGGTTTCTTGCTGATAAAATTCCAAGACAAGTCCAAAGACACAGAAGTCCCAAACCACACAAGTCAGTTCTTCCTTCATATCTTACCTGAGCACAAAGATGTCTTAATGAAGGGGGACAAAAAGATAATGATGTACCTTTGGACTCTAAATCTGCAAACAAGTCATTTACATAGTATTTGGAATAATTCTAACTATCTCATTCAGCATTTCCATGTACACAAAATGCACAGAATTTCACGACAGTTTTTGACACATTACCTGTGCAGTAACTCTCAAATTTAAAGACAATTGCACTCTGTTTTCTGATATGGAACTCAAAAACAAAAACCACAAATGAGATAAACATAAATTTACAATATTTACAACATTTTTTTTTCGATTTCTCTATTAAATTCCCCTTAAAATAACTGAAAAAAATATATATATTTCTATATAAAACTTTCCAAAGTTATCGTTTCCTTTGACAGCATACCCTTATTTTAAATTAAGTTGGATTTCTTCACATCTTTGAGGACTACGTATGTGCTAGCATCAGAAAAGCTTTGTTGTTGCTACTTGTCAGGTTTCTCCATTATTTCATTGAGAGCATGCAATACCAGAATTTCCTGCTGCACCTAATAAAGAAATTTTGAACAGGAGTATTCTAGGATACTCCTAGGATTCCTCACATCGAATAAGCAAGAAAAAATTAATGGAGTTATAATCAATTATTTTGACTACCAATTTCCTTGAGATCAGTTCAGTTGAGTGTGTATTTTGCAGTGTATTATTCACTAGATTAATTTGCCTCCTTCTTTGTTTATGGAACATCCATAAGCCATTCCCAATTTATTTGGATTTGCTTCCATGTAGAATAAAATCCCTCTGAAGAATATGAAATTATTTTTCACTGAAGACAACAAATTTTCAGTGATTGTACCTAAGAAATACATCACCAAGATCTTCAAATCTATATGAAATGATCACACACAACCAAATTAAACTCAATTGTTATAAGACCATGAGTAATTTTATCTAATGAAAATGTAAAATTGAACTGAAACACTGATATGCAAAGTTTGAGTGTGTACATAAGATGTGCAGAATGGACACTCACAGTCTGGGTGCAATAAAGAATTATTCCCCTCTGCTCCTTTGCAAACCAGTTTTCTTCAGAGAAACCATCTTTAATTACTTAAACTACCTTGGTATGCATCATTAGATAGATGCTTTTCTAATAAAAAGTATCCAGGTGTACTGGTAAAATACTGTGATTGAGTACCTTTAATGTCCCAACTTCATTAGGCAATGACAGGCTGTCACACTCTTCTCTTACTTATTCTGCTTGAGTTGCCAGCCTTTTCCTACAGTTATTAATGATGACAGATCATTTATTACTCTATGAGAATACAAATACATTTCCATCAATGTCTTATATATTTTTGTAGCCCTGCAGATTGTTAAATTCAAGGCCTACATAGAATTACAGAATTATAAAATCATAGAATCCTCAGATTTCGAAGGGACCTTTAAAGGTTATCTAGTCTAACTTCCCTGCAATGAAGAGGGACATCCATAGCTCAGTCAGGTTGCTCAGAACCCACTCCAGCCTGGCCCTGGATGTCTCCGGGGACAGGGCTTTCACTACATCTCTGGACAGCCTGTTTCAGTGCTTCTCCACCCTCACAGTAAAATAGTTCTTCATTAAATCTAATCTAAATCTACCCTCTGTAAGTTTGAAACCATTTCCCTTTGACCTGTCACCACACACCCTGCTAATGAATCTGTCTCCTTCTTATACCCCATCTTTAGATATAGAAAGGCTGATATCAGGTCACCTTGGAGCCTTCTTTTCTCCAGGCTGAACAGCCCCAGCTCTTTCTATCCTGTAGAAGAAGTGCTCTATGTACACAGAAATGTGTGATTTTTTTTTTTTTTTTAATTTTTTTAAAGGCAGTATTTTTAGAAGTTTATATATAAGTATTGAAATTCTGTCAAGAAATTCAGAATATAGATCAACCTTTGGAATTTTCTAGTAAAATGTGTATAATTAATATCTCAGAAACAAAGTCTTTAATTTGAATCATTAATTATAACAATGAAAAATTATGGCAAGACATTACAGTCTTGGCACTTTAATTTCAGGGACATTTTGTTCACGAGTATGGAATTCTTGCTGTTGGATACAGATAACATTCTGCAGAGAATATGGTTGATCTTCTCTAACTGAATTTATCTTCTAAAGAAAAGTATAAAAGATTAAGGGAAAGAAGGGACGAACTATGTTTCAAGCTCATTTGACATTTGAATACTATGAAAAAGCTATTTTGCCTCAAACTAATGTTGGTAAGCAAAGAGATCTATTTCCTGTAATGTTACTTCAAATTTAAATCATAATTGAATTTATTGTCATGGCTCAGGCCATTTAGCAGAAGGAAAAACAGGAAGAAGACAGCATGCTTTGTCAATATGACTATGTGGAATATCCAGTAAAAATTGCTTTCCAGATTATTTAAAGTGCAAATTAAATATTTATGTGCTTTTTCAGTGCTTTCAAACTTAGAATAATATATTTTTTTGCTTATCTCTAATTTCTTGTTAATCAATATTAAGCTCCCAATCAAATATTGAAATAGCAAATACATTAATCGATATTTTAATTCTAAACATAGGCTTTTCTTCAGAGAAAAGTGGATTTAAAATAATAATAATAAAAAAAAAACAGTTAAAAATAAATTAATACTCTATTCTGCTTGCTATAAGGCCATTTCTAGAAGATGTTCAACTGGATGGAATCATCTCTGGCACAATGTCTGAAAGAATACAATATAAATATTAAACAATTAAAGATTAGATGTGCAAAAAAAAAAAAAAAAAAAGAATATTTCAAAATTTCTCTTAACTCCTCAGTTTCTTCTGTAATATTTATCGTGTCTAAATTCATTTTCAATGTCTGATTTTGTGACTGTTTTCCTGTTTCCTTTATTAGATAGAATCTTCCAATATTACTTTTCCATGTCGTCACAGCAAAAGCTTACAATACAAGGAATATAATGACAATGCACAAATCAGTGTAAGGCAAAATTTGAGACCCTGTTTAGTCCCACTTACCAATTACTTATATGATCATCAGAAGTTGAGACTTGGATAGACTGAAATGTTTTTTTAGAAGTTTGAATGTTATCATACAAGATGCAGATTTTCCTCAGTCTGAAACAGAGAAGTATTTCACAGAATCACATAATCATTTGAATTGCAAGGGGCCTTTAGATGTCATCTAATCTAACTTCCCTGCAATGAACAGGAACACTTACAGCTGGATCATATTGCTCAGATTCCCATTCTGCCTGACCTTGACTGTCTTCAGGGACCAGGAATCCATCACCTTTCTGGCAACCTGTTTCAGTGCTTCACCATCCTTATCATAAAAGATTTTTTTCCTTATATCCAATCTAAATCTCTACTGTTTTAGTCTGAAATCATTTCCC
The DNA here is from genome assembly GCF_987193195.1 of Phasianus colchicus. NCBI lineage: Eukaryota > Metazoa > Chordata > Aves > Galliformes > Phasianidae > Phasianus > Phasianus colchicus. The sequence continues at coordinate 129,043,408 of NC_143436.1, forward strand.
CTTGTTCTGACACAGTCTGTCTCCTTCTTATACTCCTCTTTAGATACTGAAGGGCTGCTATCAGATATCCCCAAAGCCTTTCTTTTCCAGGCTGAGCAGCCCAACTCTCAACCTTTCCTTGTAGGGCAAGTGTCCCATCCTTTAAATCATTTTTGTGGCCTTCCTCTGGATGCACTTCAGCATGTCCATGTCTCTTCTGCACTGAGGACTCCACATTTGGATTCAATACTCCAGGTGAGGTCTCATCAGTGCAAGATAGAGGAGAAGGATCACTTCCCTTTACCTGCTGTCTATACTCTTGAAGCAGCCCAGGACATGGCACATTGCTCACTTATGTCTAGCTTGTCATCCATCACTATGCCAAAGTCCCTTTTCACCACTGTTGTGCTCAATCATGTTATCCCTCAGCTTGTATTCATAGTGAGTGTTGCTGTGCCCCAGGTACAAGAACGTGTATTTGTTGAATCTCATGTCATTCACTTGGGGCCCAGTTTTCAAGCCTGTCTAGATCTCTCTGGATGACATCCAATCCCTCAGGTGTGTGGACCACACCATGCAGCTTGGTGTCATCTGCAAACTTGCTGAGGGTGCACCTAATCCCACTGACTATGTCATTGATGAATATGTTAAGAAGCATCAGTCCCAATATGGAACCCTGGTGGACTGCACTCGTCACTAATCTCCATCTGAACATTGAGTCATTGACCATTACACTCTGTAGCAGTGCAGATCTCGCAACCAGTTCCTCATCCATTGAGCAGTCCACCCATCAAATCCATATCTTTCCAATTTAAAGAAAAGATGTTGCAGGGGACCACATTAAAGACCTTACTTAAGTCCAAATAGATGACATCAGTGTCTCTTCCCTTTTCTATTGATGCAGTTAAACACACTTAACATGCTGCAATTTAGACATAGGAGGAAAATACCTGAAGAGCATAAACTCTTATGTATGATGAAATACATTTCTCATCTCTTATGGAAGAAGTTAGAACATATAGTGCACAATTTCCAGGAGAATATTCTAAGTGCAAGTCAGTGAGGGACAATTTCTCTCTGTGCTCATTGTCATAATCCTAACTATGCAAGAAAAAAGAAGAATCTAGTTGCTAGTCAAGAGACATGAAGGGAAAGGATGATATCAAAACAAAGTTGAAGGATGATGGCAGTAGTTTTCCAGTTTCCAATGAGTCCTAACCAGAACTTTTGTTCAAAACCTCTCATAATGTGGATCTGGACACAGAATGCAAGAGAAAGGAAATTACAAGTTTAAGATTCACTAGTAAGACAGAAATGATCAGTGAATCTCTGCTTAATGGAAACCCACCCCCAAGACCATCAGATGGTGAACATTAATACCACTGAAATTTAGAAGTAAGCTTGTAAAGTAAGATCTACAGAGTAGTATTTGGAAAAACATCTGAATTTTCCACTTTTTTTTTTTTTTTCCTGATTTTTAGCCCCCTAAGCACTCAGTGCTTAAGAAAAAAAAAAAAAAAAAAAAAAAAAAAGGATTTTGTTGAAAAGAAAAAAAGTTTGTGAGTTTGTGCCTTGTAATTCTGTATTACATAATTTCTCTCTTTCCTGTCACTCATTCTGCTTTCTTGCTATTCTCTTTCTCCTTCTTACCTTTTTTTTCTCATTCTCTGTGATTAGTGACATTTTAACATCCTTTTAAAGTCCATATAACTATATAAAATAACCCTGTTGAAGGTAGAAATCAGAATAGCCATAGTTCCAATACTGTTAAAATATAGTTTGCTCTTATGGAGTCTCTGTTAATAAATGCTATTGAGGTAACATGAAACAGCGTTTTAAAAATATCAGAGAACTTTTGTTTTGCTAGAGACCTTAACATTTGTAAAGATATAAAGTACACATTGCTGAGTTTCTTTTTTGACAGCCAGAGTAGATTCTTCTTACAGGAGAGAAGGAAAAAATTGCAGTATTATAACAAAATGTAAGAATTTCTTTTTCTGATAAAAAAGCATGGAATCTCTCAGAACTCCTGCATCCCAGTGCAATAAAAATCTGCCTGGTGCACAGCATGTCAATTGCTTTCAGGATATGATTGTAGACCGAAGATATATTAACAGCTATGTAGCTAGGTTCATTTACTTGTCTCATGTAGTCATTCATAGAAATACTTTTAATTACAATTATGTTGACTGGCTTTAATCACTGAAAATAAGTAACAGTTTTTCAGTGAGGGAATTCAACCTCTTCTAATTATGCATTCCATTTACACTATTTTAAATCAGTTCCGCACATTGCTTCCCAGCAAGTTGTTGCCCTGCCAGGAAGTGAATGAAAAACTTACATCCAATACAATGTATTCTGAAAAAATACAAAAACTTCCAACCAAGCTGAAATGATTATTGAAATAAACTATGAAGTCCATGTCATGATTTTGAACAACTGTGACTTACTTCCTTGGAATCTTTTTTCTTTTCTTATCTTTGGAATGGCAACACTATGTGTGAACTCACTTTAAAGTTGCTGAATAGCTGCTGTCAAACTGAGAGCACACATTGAGTAGTTTAATGAGGATGGAAATCTATAACGGCATTTAGAAGACTTCAGTGGTCTACACTATAAACCATATCTTTCCTGAAACAACCAGGTTTCAGAGCAGATAATGAATGGGTTTTTTGAAAACCTCGGACTACTTGTCCAATTACATGCAAGGGAAGGAACTATTAATTACAGTAGCTTTTAACCTCAACTTTTTACTTAAAAAACTGATTTTACAAAAAACTGACAAAATTAGAACAGACTTTAAATATATGAGGAGGCTTAAAATTGTATCCCTCCTTAAATTATTATTTTACATAATTTTTTCCTTATATAAAGCTCCAGCTATTCCCAACCAAAAATCATCTTTCACTTTTGGCTTTTATACCAATTATAAAAAAAGCTTGCTTTAAAAGCTAAAATAAATTTATCTTGCATTATAATCAAAGTTGTCAGCCTTAGTACAAGTTTCCGGATATAGATACCTCCTGTCTTTCACTCAACCTTTCTTCTTTGCTAGGTTCTACTTTCTCCTCAACCTTTATATTACCAAGATTTTCCTAGGGTCTGCTAGTAACCTCCCTGCCAAGATCCATAAAGAATAGCTTTCTCTGTAGTCCTTTTGTTTTACTCTGCATCATATTCTGCATACCCAGATAGTAATCTCTAAATTATTTTTTGACCCTACAGAATCCAAGAGCTCTTTCAGCTTGCATTTGTTTCCTATTTTCAGGAACCTTTACAATTAGTATCTTTTTATTATTATTTTTTTATTACTTCCCCTCTACTGGAGTAGAAAAGAGAAAAAAGGATGTTATTTGATTCTTAGAAGAAAGTCAATTAGTCATTGCATACTTTTAGAGGATGGAACATTTTCCTCTTTGTTTGCCTAAATCTATCTCTAGCTAGAAATATGTTAGTCCTATGACATCATTTTTTTTCTTTCCTATTTCAGTTGTTTTTGACAAAGATAAATAAACTGTTAGTAGTTCATCCCTTTTTTCCCCCCCAAATAGTGAAAATATTCCCAAAATCCACAGTGAAAAGAAAAATGATGTTCACTGTTAGCCTCCACAAATTTAGAGATTTACATTAGGCAAAGAGCTGTGTGGGTTTTTTTTTGTTTGTTTGTTTGTTTGTTTTTTTAATTTCTATTTTTGTTATTTTATTGAAATGATCAATAAAACAAAAATAAGAACAACATAGCTGTGCACATTTCACACAACCACTGTTTCAGGTTACCTTTCAGCAGGTCGAGGGAATCCAGTTCTACAGTAATTCCTCCATCTTTTCAAATCTCAAGAACGTGTTGTAAATATTTAAGTGATGGATTGAAAGGAATAGGAAAAGTAAAGGTTAAGTCTTAAAGAGATTTTAAAGTCAAAATGAGATTGCATGGCAACAAATAGAAATAAATGATTTATTTTTTTTTCAAACTGTGAAGTCAAATCGTATTCTGTGGAAAGGAAAGCAGTGATGGTAAGAGACCAGATTTAAATAACAAACAAGTATATTCCTTGAGTGATATAAGCTTCCAAGGAAATTACGCTGGCAAACAATGTTTTTTGCAATACTTCAATTACTCTATCAAGTGAATATGCAATTCTTGTGTTTTCTCATAGTTAGAGGGAAACTGCATAAATGAGCATGGATTTCACTTGACTGTGACCTTTCATTGACAACATAGGACATCAACCTGCCAACCAGTTCTTAAATCCCTGTATCGCATCTGAAACATACAGGTATAATCCCATAAATATTTCATTACAACTTACGAAGAAGAAATGTCAGTTTTGAATTAAAATGCATCCAGATAACACCAGTAAATATTATGATATGGCAGAAGAAAAGCTAGTTGTAACAAAAGAAAAAACGTACAAATAGCCTTGCTCTTTCCTGAAAACACTGTCAGCAAAGCCAATTTTTTTAAATTGAATGCATACATTTTTTTTCCACCCATAACCTTTTTCTGAACTCTCTGCTCATGACAGTAACAGATACATTAGACTCCCAAAATGATAATGCATAGTCCTAGTTATTTTCATTTTATTTCTCCCAGTGTTTCTGTAGACCGCATAGAGTGTTACGGTTTATTCTACTGTGTAGTAACAGTGAGTGGATGGATGAATCAAAATATTCTTGCTCCATAAAGAGTGCAAGAAAAAATATTTACTGCAAATAATGTCAAAATGTCTTCCTCCTTCCCTTCCTGCTACTGTCAAATGAGCAGTACTCTTCTGTCACTTTTTCCTGTTTGCTCTTTCTGGTTTTCATTCCCCAGGCTCTATTTTGTGATTTGTGAGTTGAGAGGAGGTTGCGTACATGAATTTCTTCTTTTGATGGCAAAAACTTCTAAAGCACATCTACAAAAATAGATTTTGACAATTGCATGCTAGCTTCAAGAGCACTGACACAGTGAGTGTAACACAGTCACAGTCTGAGTTTCAGAAACAGAATCAAAATAAATACAGGTGTACTTTTCTCACTGAAGCCAGTGAATAGTCTTTCAGCACTGAATGTATGCAGATCTAGAAAGTGATCATAGAAGTATGTTGTTCCTTTTTCAACTTACCAGTGCATTTTTTCACGTTCTGAATTCATTTTCCTTGATTATAGACAGTCTAAATGGAAAAAAAAAAAAAAACAGTGCCTTTTATAGAATCATAAAATTACTCAGAATTTGCTACCCTAAACTTCAGCTAGTACTTTTCAATGTCTTTCAGAAACCCTTTACATTGAGATCACAACTAGTATATTTATTTGTAGCTACAGTATATCGATATCTATGGGGTTTTTGTGTGTTTGCGTGTGTGTGTGTGTGTGCATGCGTTTTGTGACAGAATTGTCCAATTGCTTGTTGCTGTTGTTTTTCCTCTTCCTCTATCTTTTTCAGCAGATCAATTCACATATGATAGCAAAAAATTATGTTAGATGTACTACCTTATACTTTTAATGGATACATTTATTACCAGTTCAAGAGTCCAAATTCTGTGTCTCCCTGTTCTTTCTGGTTTTCCAGAGTTGATAATCATGTTATCATCAGTATATTTTCTTAATATACATAATTTTTGAGTTATGGTGAGTTTCAAAATACAATTATATGAAATTTCATAGCCTATCCTTTCATTGTTACTTGTTACTCATTCCTGAGCTAGTTTAATGTTTTCTACTTAATTCCTTTTTTAGAATCCTAAGAAAGCATTGTGCTTTAGCCTTGGCTGTCTGCCAGGTGCCAACTGCTCTCACTCCCACACCTCAGAAGGACACCTGAAAAAATGGAATAAAAAAATAAATTTGTAGAGATAAGGACAATGAGAGCTCATTCGCCAATTACAACTAAATGCATCAAATCCAGCGTAAGAGAGATTCGTGTACTTTTTTGCCTATCTGTAACAGAATAGGATAGTGAGAAAAAAATAAAAAGCAATTTCCTTCCCACCTTCTACCCAGTTCAACTTCAGTTTCAACTCTTAAACATTATTCCCATCAAGAGTCAGAGCAGGATGGGGGATGGGGGCTATGATCAGTACATATCTGTCATTTCCACCTCACTCTCTTCTACATTGTGGAGTACATCCAAACTTGCAGCTTTTCACAACTTGCCTTAATAAAGATCCTTCCCTTGGGCTGCAGTTCTTCAGTATCTGCTGCAATATGGATTTGTACCATGGGTAGCTCTCCTTCAAGAACAGAGTGCTCCGGAACGGATCCCTTGCTGCATGGGCTCCTCTTCAGATTAATGCATGAAGAGCTGCTCTGTGCAGTGCCTACAGGTGCAGGGGGGTGACCTGCTGGAGAGGAGCTCTGCGGAGAGGGACCTGGGTGTCCTGGTGGACGACAGGTTGGCCATGAGCCAGCAGTGTGCCCTTGTGGCCAAAAAGGCCAATGGCATTCTGGGGTGCATTAAAAGGAGCGTGGCCAGCAGGTCGAGGGAGGTGATCCTCCCCCTCTACTCTGCCCTGGTAAGGCCTCATCTGGAGTACTGTGTCCAGTTCTGAGCTCCCCAGTACAAAAAAGACAGGGATCTCTTGGAAAGAGTCTAGCGGAGAGCCACAAAGATGGTGAAGGGCCTGGAGCATCTCCCCTGTGAAGAAAGGCTAAGTGATCTGGGTCTGTTTAGCCTTGAGAAGAGAAGACTGAGAGGGGACCTGATCCAGGTCTATAAATATCTAAGGTGTGGGGGGCAAAGTGGCGAGGCCAGACTCTTTTCAGCAGTGTGCGGAGACAGGACAAGGGGAAATGGCCAGAAGCTGGAGCATAGGAAGTTCCGCACCAATGTGCGCAAGAACTTCTTTACGGTGAGGTGACGAAGCACTGGAACAGGCTGCCCAGGGAGGTTGTGGAGTCTCCTTCTCTGGAGATATTCAAGACCCGCCTGGACGCCTACCTGTGTGACCTGGTGTAGGGATCCTGCTTTGGCAGGGGGGTTGGACTCGATGATCTCTGGAGGTCCCTTCCAACCCCTACGATTCTGTGATTCTTCATGGGCCTCTCCTGGGCTGCAGGGAGTTTCTGTTCCCTGCCTGAAACAACTCCTGCCCTCCTGCTGCACTGACCTCATTGCATGCAGGGCCATTCCTCTCACATCTCCTCAATCCTGTCTCTCTCACAACTGTTACATTTTTATCCTTTCTTAGATCTGTTAACAGAGAGGCACCACCAGTGTGGCTGATGGGCTCTGCTGTTTTCAGTGATGGGTCTCTTTTGGAATCTTCATGTAGTCCAATATGGGGACAGCTCCTGGCCTCTTCTCACTCTGTGCTACCAAAATCTTTCCACCTGAATGCAATACAGCAAGTTTCTCTAAAAGCACAATATCAAATATCTTAATAAAATATTTTAGTGAACTTCAGGCAGATGAAAAGTATAATATTGCCTTTTTCTAGAAGATCAGCAGCTTTATTAGCTGAATACATATTTTTTTTCAGCGTAATCTATATTAATTCATACTAGACTTAAACTCCTTTTCTGTTTACATAAATGCCTTTTGCTATTCTTTATTAGCATTCCAGCCTCCTAGTCCACATTTGCCTAGCCTTGACATCATACTACTGTGTTTTATCTCAGCTTTTCTCTTTCCCTCCTTCTCCATTCAAAAGAAATGCTGCATTCACCACTTCCAGTTGCAAACTATACCACCCCTACAATTGATAGATTCATTAAAGATAGCTGCTATCAGACCTGAGCTTTCATTTTCCAACCTTGGTGCAAAGCTTATCTGGGGTCATTGCTCTGATTGTACTAAGCAATATGAGCTTTGCTTCCACCTCTGTTGTTATTTCTTTTTCTTTCTCCCGATTATCATGAGACTTCCTGCCTTTCTCCCACATTCAGTATCATCATTTTTATCAGAAAATGTGGCAAAGCATGCAGTTTGGGAACAACCTCTCGTTTTATCTTTATCCTATTTTCACTTCTTTTTCTCTTTGTTATTTATACAGTTAAAGAAATCTTTTATTACTTATTGAAATATTCTTTGGACACTATGATGATAAAAGAGAGAGATATAGAAAAGATTGGGTGGATTAGAGAGAAAGATTTCTTGGTGTCAGGACTATACTTACATTCATTTCTTCCCCGTGGTGCTAGTAAAAAGATCATACTATCAGAGAGGAAAGAGAGGCCTTTTCTGGACCCTTAGTTTAGCACTGTGTGAACACAGAACGTGATTAAATAAATCTGTTCAAGATACAAAACTGTGCGCTCATGTGAATTGAACAATCAGCTCACCACAAACATAGCATGAGTTTGAGGATAATTACTTTTCTTCAGAGAAGCACCTGCTCATTTTGAAGCAGGTAGGGGTGATTATATGAATGATGTTAAGTATTAAAAGCCACTATCACTTGAATAACATCTCTCAACCTCATGCAGTCTCTCTTTTCTTTGTACTAACAGATATTTTTTTCCAGTAAAAGTTTTTCAACGTATTTTTCATTTAAATTAACCTTTATGCAGTGTCCATATTCTTCCCTTCTGATCTGTTTCTAGAAGCACTTGAAATGTTCTGAATGCCCTTAACTTATGCCCCTTAATCCCAAAGAGTTTTTGAACCAACTACTCTGTAAGTACACGTACCCCTTAGAAATAAAATAAAAAATAAAAATAAACATCTTGAATGTATTTGAGTTAATAATTTTAGAGAGGATTTTAAAATATTTTTACTAAAACTCATTCATTCGGGTAATAAGAATATGCTGACAGAGTCACGCTAATCATGAGCAGGGGATGCTCAGCATGAGATATCTATTCCCAGATGAGTGTTGTGCTGTTTAAGCTTAACACAACACACAAAATTAGTAAGGGATAATGTCAAATACCAAATTGAAAGAAGTCTTGAGATATGCAGTATTTTAACTCTCTGTGTAATATACACCAAAATTGATCAAACACTAAGATATTATAAACCCTTTCAAGCATCAGGCTTCCTACATGCATATATATTTCTGTTTAACTGTCACTTGAGGCTTCATTTCAAAAAATGAGGTCATTTCAGGAATTTTCTACTGTAGCAGATAGTGCAGACTTTGGGTAAACAATGTAGGGCAATACAAAATACCAACTCAGAATTAAGGTAGGTGCATTTCATTTTCCTTCAAATAGTAAATTTTCAGTATCAAGGACAGTAGAACAAAGAAAGGCTTCCTAAGTCACATATTTAAAATTCTATTGGTTTTATTCTTCCTTAAAAGAAAAATCATGAAAATGTATTTTTCAGTTCTATCTCTAAGCTAAGTAATCTTGTGTGTACATGGTTTTCTCCGTATTTGTTAATAATAATATAAGGAAGAGGGACATGGGAGGATAAGGAAGGCAAACAGAATTTCCTGCTCATCAGATGGGCTAGATTAGAGAAGCTAATTGGTCGTTTATATGTAATTCCTGATTGGTCTCATAGAATTATCTCATTCTTGGTACCATCTCATGGTTATTCCCAAACTGGATATTTCTTGTGTCTCAAGAAAGAATTCCAACATTGCCATCATTGTTTCTAATCCAGTGAATCCAATATTCTGCTCCTTACACAGTTTCACAGTTGTAATCCACCAGTTCACACACAAGAGATGATTGAAATAATCTTCATTCTGTGGAACAGAAGCTGTGCATGGTCATCCAGAACATGGCCTGTTTTTCACTTCGATGTCACCACTACTGAAACAAACCACACACTTCCTCACTGACATTTAGATAAAAATAAATTAATTAATAAATTAAAAATGGTACTGACATTCATTGCCACTTGTTGAATGTTTCTGAAGACCAAACAGTGGATGGCGAGTACAGTAATGCAGCAGGTGGTGTGTTTCAGCAGTGGTGACAATGAGTCACCTCCACTGGTGTAGATTTTTATAAATACAGAATGCAGGCTCTTGTTCATCACTTGTGAAAATGCACTGTTAAAGGCGGTGACTGTGCTGAAAAATAGTGTTTTGTATCTGAGAATTTGCTATACCAAAGTGTTATTGTGCTCTTTGTATCTGTTGTAGTTTCAATGGAAATAGGTAAGACACATTACTTTCTGAGCAACCTACATAATAATGGATTGGAATCTAAAATAGCAACTATGTCTGTTTTGGGTTTTTTTTCTTGCCCTAAGTCAGATGGATCCTGAGGATAACAGGATCCTGAGGATAAACAGGATCTTGTTTTCAGAGCCTGTAGACTTCATGTATGAAGTCGTGCACACAAAAAACATTAAGTGAGGCTCTGATTGAGTGAACAAGCTGATAGCTGAGACAAGGAAATCCAGAAGTCTTCAGATGTTCTGGATGAATGAGACTGAGCTCACAGGAGGGGAAAATAGTAGCTCTCCTTTACAAGGTTCAGGAGCAGCCTCACAGCCTGAGAAGCTTTCGGATTGGCATATCTGAAGGAGCTCTCATCTGTTTTCTTTGTATCTCAACTGTTCCCTGAGAAGGACACAAAACTACTGTAGAAACAGATTTTTTGCATACTACTCTTGCAGGTGTGAGGACCTTCATGTGACATGTACAAACATGTGATTTGCAACTCCTGTCTGGTCTGTAGTCTATTGAGATGCCCTGCAAGAAAAAAGCTTTCAACATCCTTATATCTCTGGTTATTGTTTATTGCTTGTTCTTCAGTGGCTACAAAAAAAAAAAAAAAAAAAAAAAAAAAAAAAACCACCACAAAGCTTATATGTCAGATCTGAGCAGGAACCAGCTCCAGGCAGCTGAAGCCAGTATGCCTAGTATGACAGAAGTCATAGAATCCTAGAATGGCTAAGTTTGCAAGGGACCTTAGAAAATACCTAGTTCCAACCCCCATAACCCCTATGTTGTGGACAGAGCTGCCACTCCTAGATCAGTGTGCTAGAAAGGGTCTTGGTATCAGCAAGAAAATCATGTTTCTATAACAACTTACTTTTGTTATTTTCTCCACCTTCTATCCTGTTTTCAGCCCCGTGACAGAACATTTCAACTCTTTTCGTGACTTCAAAAAATAGCACTGTACTCAAAATTGGAAAATGCAACACTGGAAGAGGCAAAAATGTGATTACGAAATAGAACTGAAAGTTCACCACAGAAAAGGAATATCACATATTCTGGAAGCTATTCCAAGTTCAGCTTCTCTTTGAAGACTACTACTGAGAGAAAGGGAAAAGCTCAACAAGTCTATCAAGAGAGGAAAACAGACACACAAAAAATATGCATCATTAATTAAGAGTTAAAGAAGCCATACATCTTGAGAATGATATGGAGCAGTCAGTCTTACAGAAGAATTAATTAATGGGTCTCAAACCTTTTGGCTTGCCTGGACTACACTGAGTGAAGAGGAATTGTCTTGGGCCACATATAAAATATATAGTATAATTAATATAGATTAGCAACAAAATTCATTTTATTTCTTTTTATATTGTTTATTAAAACATAAAAAAGGAGAGCAGAAGAGAGGAGAGATACTAGAGGGGTATCTGATCTTGTTTTTGTGAAACAAATGCAACAGTGTCTGGTTTGATGGAAGTGGTTGCAATTCTCAATGAGTTCTCACACTGTTCATTAGAGAATTTGAGGAAATTTTACTGTTCCTGTGCTTCGATCTTAAAAACTATTGTTCAGAAATGTAAGTACTGCCAAAATGTGATGATAGAGATAAGGTATGATTGTGAAGAGAGAGATATTTTTCTCTGATAAGATAGGTCTGATAGAAGTCTAGTAAAGAGACACAATCAGATTTTTGAGTTGAATGTCTAATTGTAACTCTATACATTCTGTTTGAAAATTTGCAGGTAATGTATATCAATTGGAAATGCCGTCACAAACACACACACACACACAAACACACACACACACAAGGTTCTTTTTTTCTATTTTTTCTATTCTCAAATTCCTTTATTAAAATGGAAAGTTGCCTATTTTTTGCTGTACACAGGGCAGTGTTTAGCTAATGTAACAAAACACATACCATTATTTACCAATACTCAAGTTAGAACTATTCTTTGCCCTCCCCATGTCCTGGTTACAGACCTGACAGTGCTGATTGCACACTGATGTGTGATTGTTGCATACCTGGGCTACTCAGTGGGGGCAGAACCTCTACTATGATGGTGTGGGGCAGTAGGTAGCCACAGAACAGGCTGGGCCAGACTGCATGCAGCCTCTGGGCTGCGGATTGAACATATCTGAATTAATTTATCTGATCTCCAGTGTGAGACAGTATGTTCAGTAAATGATCACATAATGAAAAAGTCTTCTCTTACTTATTGTGCCTAGAGGAGCACTTAAACACATAAGAAGATGTCCAAGACTTGTGAGCATGAATGTCTTAACAGAACAGTATTAAGCCATTCCCCAATATAGAATGGATGACAATGAGTCTCCAACTGGCAAAAGCAGTGGGGGTTTCTGTTATGGGGTTTTCATACTCAAGGGAGAGCAACTTCTAAATTGAAGTCTGAAAATGGCACCTTACACTGAGCTGTCAGCAATAGTGAGAGATCTGGACCTGCTGGAAACAATTTTTGAATCATTCTACAAGATTCAGCAGCACACTGTCTAGTTTAAGTGTTCTAAAATGCCCCATGTCTCTGGGAACACATATCTCATGCCTCTCTGCATTCTAGTAAAATTGCCTTCTCCCTCTGTCTGTACCCATACCAGTAGACCAGGCTGATATAACTCAGAACAGGATAATTGCCTATAAATAATAATAATAAAAAAAAGTCACATGTAGCATTCAAGAAAAGTCTACTAGGTAGAGAGAAGAGATCTCCTAAGAGGCTAGAATTAGAAATGCTTATCCACATAGACACGAAACCAGTTCCATGTTACTGTGTGCAGCCAATTTGTGAAAGACTAAAAGGATTTTTTATAAATTATTAATACTAGACAATGCACTCAGTCTTTTGTATTGCATTAAAGATTTACACAGCTAGTACATTGTACAAGCAAAATCTTATCTCCCTTTACAACAAAGAGGCCATTATCTACATGCTTGTTTGATAGCTTCGTATTATAAGATGCACAAATCACAATCTAGTCTGATATTTTGTAGAGTAGGAACTTTGATATGGGCACTTTGATACATCAGGTCTTTCATACAGAGAGTGATAGATAGTGATAAATACATCATAATAGATACAAATATAATTAATAATGCATAAATATAGGAATAAACAAGACAATCCATTATACTACCACAAACCTAGCCATAAAACATACTTGACAAGTCTGTAATTTAGGACTTTTTTTGTTGTTGTTGTTCAAAGATTTGTAAATCATTAACCTACATGGGGACTCATTTATTAACTTTAACAAACCTGGAATGGCTGGAATTCATTTTCAGCAAACATTACCATGAACAGTATTCCTCCTTTGCAACAAGGTTTTTTATCAAGAATAAATATAATTCAGCCATAAAAGATAAAATTCAGCCATATAGTATAGCAGATTAATAATTAATTTTAATTTCTACTTTGCTTTCTATCTTTTTATCTATCAATAGATTTTAATATTGATTTGGTTTGATTATACATTTTTTACTTACTTGTAACTAAATTGATTTACTGTTTACAGAGAGAGATTGATTTACATTTTCATTGTTGTTGAATCATATAGCAATAAGGAACTGATAAAAAAATTAGGTGTGCAATTATTTTTCTCCAAACCAGTAACCAACATAAGAAATTTAACTATTATTTAGCAGTGGATTGGCTTTTACTTGTGGCAGTGAGATTTTGTAAAAAAATGCTATTAATTGGAAAAAAAAGTCAAAAGACACTATCAACAGAGATGACCTTTGAAATTTAAGATTTTTCATGTTCTGCAGGACATTTCTGTGAAAATTTTACTAGTGTGGAACAATTTATAGACTCTCCTGTTCTGCATTTACTGTGTTCAGAAGCCAAGCAGTGCCAGTTAATTGCTGAAATGTATGCATACCCTCTGCTTAAAGAAAACTAATTTAGTATGCCAGGAGAGAACAGTTTTACCAAAAAAAAAAAAAAAAAAAAAAAGAAAAAGAAAAAGAAAAGAAAAGCTTTCCATTAATGAGCTAATGGCAGTTGAAACCATCTCTTCCCAAAGGATCCTTAAAGGTCTAGCAGAGCTAGACTTCCCATCGTACAACCAAATTCAGTAGATAATCTCCTAGCTAACTGAGCAGTAAGAGGTTTTCTTCTTTAAGAGCCGGCTAAGTCTCTGAAATTTAAATTTATTGAGTCTTGATAGTAAACTAATACTCATGGACTACACCACCTGACTACATATGTGTTCTCTCTCCATTTTTTTCCACCCTGCCAAACAGTTTAACTATGTTGGCCAAGGACAAATTAAATAATTAGTTTGTTGTACATAATAGGTTGTGAAAACAAATTTTCTACAGCCATAGTGAAAATCTCAGATTACACATAACACTGAATGACAGCTTTGCTCATAGTGAATGTGTAGTGAGTTCTTCTAGAGCTCATGGCTATTGATTCAGAACATTTTTAGTTTGATAAAACCGAGAGCTTTACAAAAAGGATTGAATTTATTTCTATGCGGGATAAACTTTTCTCTATGAAATGAAGTAATCTAATTACTGGGAGCCAATTTCTTTATACCTTTAAGCTACTTCCAATCTACTAACACAGAAAAAAATTATACTCATTTACAAGAATACCTATAAGAATAGATAATAATTCAAAAGGTAGCCACACTGCGAGTAGAATGATGAAAAGGGAGGAACAGAAGATTAATAATACTCTTTGTGCATGAGTATGCCCATGTTTCCAGATGAGAAATGTTAACACTAATGGGTGTTTATCTTGAATACTTTAAAAATATATTGAATTCCATGTCATGCATGTGCTGTGTTGGGGGCCTCAGACCTGGATGCAGTACTCCAACTGGGGCCTCATGAGGGCAGAATAGAGAAGGAAGGGCAGAGTAGAGAGCGACATCTATTGCCTAAATCATATGCAAATTAGATTACTATATGTGGTAGGAAAAGTATATTTCAGTACTCCATTTCATGACATATGCTCTTGATGACTTTTATTACAGAAATATTCAAAAAGAGGGAGACTATTTCAAAACACCAAATGTTCTAAAAAGTATTATCTTTATTAGGGAAAACTATTACTTTTGAATGTTATGATTTAGCTAGTCATTCTGCTTAAACATGAGCAGTTTCTTGATTGACATATGCTGGAAATTCTCTTGAATTTTGCCTTTGCTTACCTAAGAAGCCTGATGAATTACCCACACAAGTCTCATCAAGGTAATTGGCTTACAGAACTGACTGATCATACACATGAATGCAAACTAATTAAATCCATGCAAGTATCAAGAGTTCTTACTCTGAATAAGGCTTGTATTGTTACAAGCACCAATTTTTCATTGACTGAAAACACTTAGTCTTTTAGCTCATCTCTTTGATATGCTCTTTCTTACATAAGAAGTTTAATAACCAATTATTATTTTTATAAATCACATAGTTTTAAGCCAATTAGGGCTAGTGGTAGCAAAAATTTAAACTAATCAAGTTAAAATAATCAAGTGAGAGTTCATTGTTCAATAAAATTTTACATAAATTTGATATGTTGTTCTATTGCAATACAAAGTCATTTTTTTTATCTGGAATTATAAGTTGCTTCAGAAACTTCTACATTACATGGCACTCAAAAGTTTTTTTAGATATTGAATTTGGATAATACTTTGAGATCTTCCTCTTCCTCTATCTCTTTCTCTTCCTCGTCCTCTGTGAAAATCCTTCTTTGTTTTTTGGCTCAAAACTTGCTTCCTGAGGTATTTCTTGTGATAAGACTCTGAATGATTTGTTGAGGAGGCAAGTGATGGGTGCTATCGGGTGACAACTGACATCACTTTGGGAACATCTGAAAGCCCCTTCCTCCAGAGTTGCTTACCTCCGGAAGAGAGTGCTCAGGAGTGTTTAATGGCGGAAGATCTAGCCTGTGACTAAATAGCTCCAGCTTGGTATGGGAAAACTGGGGAATGATACCATCGTGTCCTTTGAAAAACAGGATGCAGATAGGCATCCCTGCTCCCTCTTATCTGCTGGCAAGGCCCGGATGATGGGAACAAAGGAGTTTCTGCTGAGATCCCAGAGCCAGAAGCTGCCACTCCAAGGAGAGCTGACTCAACCACTTTGGATTTGAGCTGTCACTCCAAAGGCAGCTGACTTGGACACTTTGAAACCATTGAAAAGGAGCCATCATCATCATGGTTGTCATCGTCGTCAACAGAACAACACTGCCCGATGACCCACCACTACTGAAGATCAATGACTGAACTATGAACCACACTGGATCCATGGTGGTGACTATCTCTCTCCTGCTTCCTATAAAGACTCCTTGCTTCTTCTTTCCTATCTTTTCTATCGCCCTCCTTCCCTCCCATTACCCTAATTCATAATGGTGTCCGTCCTCCCCTTCCCATCTCCCTAATTAAGATCTGTAATAAACTGATTGGACCAACATTTGAACCATTGTTTCTAAATCTCACGCCAGGGTTACAGATATTAAAAGAACCTCCTCTCTCTCCTATAAATTGGAGCGAGACATCCTAGTCCTCTTTCTTGTCCTTGTCCTTGTCCTCTTTCTCCTTCTCCTTCTCCTTCTCCTTCTCCTTCTCCTTCTCCTTCTCCTTCTCCTTCTCCTTCTCCTTCTCCTTCTCCTTCTCCTTCTCCTTCTCCTTCTCCTTCTCCTTCTCCTTCTCCTTCTCCTTCTCCTTCTCCTTCTCCTTCTCCTTCTCCTTCTCCTTCTCCTTCTCTTTCCTTCTTTCTCCTTCACCTCTTACTTCTTCTAAAATGTTATTCTCTAATAGATATATCATAAAACTCTGTCTAGCTTGCAACTATTTATTTGGTTATCTTCTGAAATTTCATATTACCTCTAATACCATCAAAATGTGAATTGTATTTGGATGGATATGTGATACCAGTATGTATGACCCTTGAGAAAATGTCAGATACATAGACATCACAGTGAAGAATATATGACAACAGATGGAAAAGCTGAACATCATTAGAAAAATTTTGACGTTCCATTATGTCTACTGCAAATGTTCTACTTTTCTGTGATTAATTGCTGTTTAGGTCAAGCTCTCTACAGTTAATCTTGTTCATTTTTTCTGAACAACATTTCAATGGACAGTAGCTTTTCTAAGACCAAGGAAACTGCCTCTAACTGCCCCATAATTGCATGCAATTCAGTATCTTTATGAGAAATTTTTCAGATAGTACAATATATAGATGGCTAATATAAAGGTGATACTTGACTGAATTTATTTCATCACCTAAAAAAGATGCACAATGAATCATGGAATCATAGAATCATAAAATCCTTAGAGTTGGAAGAGTTGGAAGTTTTAAAGGTCAGCTAGTCCAACTTCCCTGCAATGAAGAGGGGCATCCACAGCTGGATAATGTTGCCCAGGGCCTGATCCATCCTCACCTTGAAAGTCTCAAGGGACAGGGCATTCACCACATCTCTGGGCAATCTATTCCAGTGCCTCATCATTCTCACTGTAAAAGACTTTTTCCTAATATCTTACCTAAATCTCCCCTCTTTAAGCTTGAAAGCATTTACCCTTATTCTATTACCACAGACCCTACTGAAGAATCTCTCTCCTTCTTTCCTGTAGCTTCCTTTAGGAACAAACGCTAACAGGTAATCTCGGGGCCTTCTCTTTTCTAGGCTGAACAGCCTCAGCTCTTTCAACTTGTCCTCGTAGGAGAGGTGTTCCATCCATTCCCTCCTGTAACTTCTAAGATGTTGTTAAGTAGTTAAATGTTGGAGTAAGCTCAAATACTGAAAGAAATAGCCCTGCATCCTTTACTAGATATTCATCAGCATGCTTTCAATTAAAATGTTTCAGAGGTCTTTTTCTATTCTACTTCTGATTATCTTAATTATTCATAATCAAAGAATCATAGAATCACAGAATCATAGAATGGCTGGGATTGAAAAGGACCTCAAAGATCATCTAGTTTCAACCCCCCCTGCTATATGCAGGGTTGCCAACCACCAGACCAGGCTGCTCAGAGACACATCCGGCCTGGCCTTGAATGCCTCCAGGGATGGGGCATCCACAACCTCTCTGGGCAACCTGTTCCAGTGCGTCACCACCCCCTGTGTGAAAAACTGCATCCTAATATCCAACTTAAATCTTTCCTGTCTTAGTTTAAAACCATTTCCCCTTGTCCTATCAGTATCCACCATCGTAAACAGCCATTCCCCCTCCTGTTCCCTTCAAGTACTGGAAGGCCACAATGAGGTCTCCCTGAAGCCTTCTCTTTTCCAAGCTAAACAAGCCCAGTTCCATCAACCTTTCCTCATAGGAGGTGTGCTTCAGTGCTCTGATCATCTTAGTGGCCCTACTAAGATGATGGACCTGTTCTAAGAGTTTCACATCTTCCTATGAGGAAGAGCTGAGGGAGTTGGGCTTGTTCCGCCTGGAGGAGGCTCAGGGGAGACCTCATTGTGGCATATCAGGAGGTAATTTTTAACTCAGAAGGCAGCGAGGTACTGCCACAGGCTTCTCAAAGAAGCATAAATCAATATAGCTTTCTTCAGTTTAACTTGATGAAATTTTTCATTAAAAAAACAAACAAACAACAAAAAAACAACCTAAAATATACTCCAAAATACTTAGCTTACAAAGAATAATCATCATTTTCCAAATAGTTGCTGATTTGATTTATTCAAATAAGTGCTTCAGGTTCAGGTCAGTTCCACAAGATGAGTCTTCTGTCAGGGGTAGGCTCTTGCAAAATAGAGTGAGCAACAAAAGACAAAAATATAGGAAGATCTTGCAAGTTCATATGAAAGATTTAAATAATATGTACGTTTTCTAAATATTTTGTTCTTGGAAGAGTACTCCTCCTCTGAAAATTAATTTTCTTTATTATGTCCACCAAAACAATTAAAATATTTTGTCGCATATACTCCTGAAATACATGTCAGTGGAAAGATGATTCACAGGGATTTTTAGAAGTTTGTATTTAATAATCAGAGTATCTATACTATTACCTGAGACCATACAAAGATATTTCTTCGTTTTCTGCCCCAAAGCATATTCTATCACTTATAAAATTCCTTCAATTATAAAGGAAATTGCAAACTGTATATTAATGGCTATATAGTAAGCGATGAATAATACCATATTTCCTGTTTCCCCTGAATTTTTACTTTAATTGCTTGATGTTATGCTATTGGGATAACAGTAAACAAAAAGTAATGGGATCTTCTAGTCAAAACTGTAAAAAGATCTTATACCTCAGTACTAGTTTTGGAATACAATATGACATCTTTGTTTACTTTATGGTCTCTGAATATTATAGAAGCCTTTTATTTTGAAGATGTAGTTTTTTAGTGAATATATATATATATATGTTACAGGTAACATTTCTTTAAAAATGATCTCTTTTTGGGAAAAGGAAGAAAAACATATTAGAAAGAATAAAAATGAGTTGGGAAGGACAAAGAGTGAAGGTAAATTATTACTTATTCAGAACTGAATGAAATATCGAACTAATTTCTTATATAGTTTTCCCGGTTATTTGTAATCTACATTCTCCAATACCAACAATGCCTTATATAAAATTTAATATACAGGACTTCATAAGACTGCATTCTACATTTGGGGGAAGGAACAGCAGGACTGTCACTCTGAGAGTATAAAACACACATGTACACACAAAAAAAAGTTATCATTGAAATGGTCTGTCTAGCCCCACTCTGTTTCCAACAGCAGCCAGCATGACCAGCTCCTCCTCAAGCTCTCCAAAAGCCAAAACCACTACAGACTACACCCTTATCTGTTTTTTTTTTTTTATATAATATATATAAATCCCTCAAATTTTTGTTTGTGACTTTGTCTAATCCCTTTTTACACTGCCTAATCTGAACTACCTTTATCCATAGCACCTCAAGAAAGCACCGTCCAGTCCCTGTGTGAAGAGACTCTTTCTATTACCTGTTCCAAACCTATCTTGTTTTAGTTTCAAGAGGTATCCCTGCTTTTAGAATTGAAGAATATAATGAATGACAATTCTGTTTTCATTTTCTTTCTATCTTCACAATTTTGTAGACCTCAATCATGCACTTTTCCATACCACGCTGTTTAAGTGCAGAATGGTCACAATGCTCTTCATCTTTCTACAGCCTCAGTGGGAACTACTAATTAACATGAAGGAGTACACAAGACTCCAGAAGCTTCATTCTTGATGGGTGCTCTCAAAGAGTAGCTGACTCATACTGTTCCACAGAATGTACCAATAACTGATTATTTAATTTAGCCAAGAGGATGCAATTTTAAATTATAATTTAATTGAAGTGGTCATCAGAGTACACGCTGAGGATGTGGTTTTTAAGTTTGAATCCTCGGGGATACAAGCCATTGTCAGAAAAGTGCAAATTTGTATTTACAGTACTTCAGTAGTTCCACTGATTAAGCCTATTTCCATTTAATACTGAAAGCGATATGCAGGTGTCTAAAAGGAGGAATTATGTGTTTATAGCCAGTATACTCAAACCACAAAGCCAATGGTAGGAGGCTTGAATACCAAGCTCTGCTCCGTAGACTATTTATGCACCGAAGTAATCAAAACCAAAATGCA
Source organism: Phasianus colchicus (assembly GCF_987193195.1). Classification (NCBI taxonomy): domain Eukaryota; kingdom Metazoa; phylum Chordata; class Aves; order Galliformes; family Phasianidae; genus Phasianus; species Phasianus colchicus. The sequence goes on from NC_143436.1 coordinate 129,064,006, forward strand.
TTCTAGATGAGGAATAGCAAACTGGATGCAGTCTTATTCTTTTCTGCTCATTCTCCTTCTGGGTCTGTATGTATCATCTTTTTATCAGTGCCCTCAGCTCAGTCCAAAGGACACAGACTGACTGTCTCACTTCCACTACACCTTCCCCCATACTATTCTTTAGAGAGTTGCCTTGGAAAGCCTCTCAGAAGTCAGGAATGAGGTGTTTTGATCTTCTCAGGGTGAAGACATGTCTTTCAGTATTTGAATCTGGGAAGGGAAGTAGGGAAATTGGCCTTCCAAGTTAGTGCCATATCTTTCTGCAGGAGATTTCAGAGTGGAGGAAAATTCTTCCCTAGCAACCCTTGCTCTCACTATTCTGGTTTTTCTTTGAGATAGTCTTTCAGAGTGGTATCCTTGCGCTGATTTTGTTTTCAGATTCAGCCAATTAGGCACAGTGTGCACACACTCTAGGACACCTCAGTATTTACCCATGTCCAAGATTCTGGTGGGAGTCAAGTTTAGAAGTTCAAATCTGGGAACAGTGGACAGATTTGTTTCCCCCAGTTTTTGACATTTTACCTCAACATCCTCATAGGTTATGGTAAGAAAGGACTTCTGGAGTAGATTGCCTTATTGTCATGTAAGACATCACAATAGTTTTGATAAGGTATTATTTAAGAATGCTCTTTTCTTACTATAGAAAGCAAAAGGAGCATAATGACTGGCTGAGACCTAGACATCTAACATCAGTATGGAAAAATCCCCAAGGTGATAAAATTTGTGTGTTGCTGTATCCGGCTTTTAAGATATCCAAAAACTTTACTAGAGTTAGACCATACGTTTTAAGCCTTTTGTGAATTAATGGCTTTCTATTGCAGTTCCAGAGCATTTGTGAGTATTATTAAAGCTTGTCAGAATTTGTTGAATGCTCTTTTCCTTTTTTTAAATCTTTTTAATAAATATATAACTCATATCAAAACAGGATTTTTGTAGGAACAACTAATTCCTGAGGGCTATATATTTCACACAAACTTTTCTGTTCCAAACTATACAATTCCTCATCAGTGTTAATTAGATTGTAACAACACTCAAGAGCATACTAGAAGTTCAAAGGAGCTATTAGTCTTTCTAACAGTACAGAGAGATTAAAGCTGCTGGTGGTCTAAAGCCAGAAGCTTCATTTAAACTTCATTTATGCTTTTTTTACTCTGCCCATTTGTGATATTTCTATGCTTTTTTCCCTCATTACCAATGTATCAGACTGCTTTCGAATCCTCCATGCACTTGTCTATTCAGCATGTCTGTGAGGTAGGAAACTTAGAGGAGCAATTAAAGGAGGCTTAGAGTGCAGTACTAAAGGTTTGTAGGCAGCTAAAGATGAAGGTATGTTCCTAGAGGGATTTTGAAAACCACTTATGGTTAGAATTACAGAGGGAATTTATGTCTGAAAGACTAGATATCTAGCTGTTATTTTAGGTACTGCTGTCCAAAAGCAATTTGAAAGTTCTCTGTTTTTTCAGGTTTTTAAAATGGATACTACTTTTGTATTTACTTTCTTTGCTCTGCTTTCCTCCTGTTTTCCTTGCTTGGCCATTCCTTCTCTTGCAACCCCTTTAAGATGCAGTCTTTTTGCTCCTCTCTCCGCTTCTCATTCATGACACTGCTTCCAAGGGGCTGTTCTAGCCCCTTGCCCCTTGGTAAAAGAAGTTTAATAAATTGACTTTCTAAGGCTAATCCATATTCAAAATAGGCTTGAGTGCCATAGCGGTGGTGCTGTTTCTGTTAGTCTATTCCTTAGGAAAGTCACTTACCCCATAAACCCCATGTAGCTCTGACAATGCATAGCTCAGAACAATGTTTATTCCTTAATCTCCTGAGGTTTCACAGGATAAGTATTTGGTGTCAGGCAAGGGTAATGTTCCTAAACTGATCTGAACTTTGGATAGTTTATTCAAATCATTACTTAGGTTTTCCTTTTATAGTTTATATTTGCTTCAGGTAAAGTCTGCTGCTGTATATAAAGTCAAAGGTATAAAGAAAGAGTAAAAACATTGCAAGTGCTTTATTTCTGGTGGTACAAATAGTAATATTTCTGGTGACCAAAAATAAGTCTCAAGAGAATTGCATAAAGCTGAATCAAAGGAGATTCAGGTTAGATATTAGGAAAAGGTTCTTCACCAGGGGTAACTGGAACAGACTCCACAGAACAATGGTCACAGCCCCAAGCTGCAGGGCTTCAAGATGCATTTGAACAGTGCTCTTAGAAATAGGGCTTGTATTTTGCATGACCCTGTGTGGAGTCAGGAGTTAGACTCAATGATTTACGTGGGTCTATTCCAACCCAGGGTATTCAATAATTCTCTGATAAATATTCATGCAGGATTTCACAATGTTTTCTATGGGTTATTTAGGTAGTTTTGATGTAATACTTTTGTAACCTGTTTGTTGTTGTTGTTATTGTTCTATCAACTTTTCTTTTTTTCTCTGCTTAGTTGAAATTAAAACAACTTATTTTTATTCTTATCTGACTTAATTTATGTTAATTTGAGAATTTTTTTTGAATGAATATCAAAAAAGTGATCATAGTTATGAAATTATTTTTAAGAAAATTAAAGACAAGTTCCAAATGTTCAATTTCAATTTAAAATCCTCTTGATTACGTGCTGATTAATCTCTATATATGACTGACAATTCACCCAAAAAAAAGTACACAAATCTAATATCTGTGCTGTATTATGAAAGTTAAATATTATTTCTATAATGAAAAGTAAAGGAAAATAGAAGCATTTATTTCTTTATGTGGAAATTTATAATATTTATTCTATATACAACCCATGAAAGGATAATCCCTGAAAAAGAGTGTGGGCACTAATTATGGAATATAGATATGAAAATGGTCTTATGCAAACTTTAAGAGTGATGCTACACTAGAAGCTCAACCATTAGGAAAAGCTTTAATCAAGTTATCTAAATGCTACTTTTTTTCTTTTTTCTTTTTCCCTTTTCCTTTATATATATATAAAATGGTAAGAACTTTTAGAATTCTAGCAATATTTCTGCTATAAAATATGGAGACTTTGTGATTAGATGCTGGGGTTTTTGCTTGGTCCTTACATCAAAAAAAATTTATTGCAATTCGCTAGGTCAATAAAGCCAAATTAAAAAAAAAAAAAAAAAGAAAAAAAAAGTTCAGTTCAAGATTCAGGATTCTTTTTAGGGAGAAAAATTCCATCAATAAGTATAATCTATACAAGAGATGTTAACACATTTTTTTCTTCCTGTGTTCAAATTGCATTTATTTTGGCAATAATTAATAATCTGTAATTTAAAAGAAAGTCGGTTTGAACAGTATTTTCCCTCACTAATCAAACAAATAAACAAGAAACAACAACAAAAAAAAAAAGATGTGAAAAGTAGTCAAAGGGTAAAAACAGTTCTCTCTACCTGTGAATGATTTATTTTCTTACCACTAATCTCAAAATCAGTATGATCTTGAGAAAGGAAAGTTTAGTTATACCAAAATGTATTCAGTTAAGGAAAATCTTGCTATGAGAAATTTTGCATTATTTACATCACTGTAATGTTGCATTTGCATTTGTAATGGTTAAGAGAAAAGTCTCATCCTATTGCTGACTTTCAAATCATATTAAAGAATTCCAGCTAATCCAACACTGTGCAAAACTAATAAGATGTGATAGAAAGTTAACAATATGGTAAGACTTTCATATTGCATAAACCCAAGAACACTGACACATATTCTATTCATACTCTACACTACCATACAGAATTTGTTTTCACCATACACTACCAGACAGAATTTGTTTTCACTATACACAAAAGCCTTGCAATTTTTACAATTGAATTATTATCATTATTGGGTTTTTTAATTATTTTTTTCAATAGAATTGTTATTGTATTATTATTATTATTATTTAGTAGTTTATTCTGGACTAATATTCATTCTATGAGCAGCCTCCTGAGATTTCAATATCAAATCTTATTCATCAAGCATTTTCTGCCTATTTGTGTGTGGATCAGTTTTGGGATAGCGTATCACAATTTGGCTATGCTAAGTGGATGATGATAGACTAAATGAGCAGACTAAATAATAGACTAAATAATAGACTAAATAATAGACTAAATGTGTTGTCATAGGCGTTTACGAGGAGGCAGACTGTGAAGTGACAGGACCTCCCCTGCTCTGTGATAAGAGATGTGACGCACACTTGGGGGCGTAGATGCACTAGACGCGCCTAGACGCACATGAACGTAGGAACATAAATAAGCATGTAAACTATAGGTCACTGTTCGCTTGCAATAAACACCATTTTGCCTAACATCACACTGGTGTGCTCGTGGTGAGATGGTCGGGTCACAGCGGGAACAGTGTAAACCCGGACCAGGCCATAGGAACGTGAGGAACAAGGGGTTTCCTACGTGGAAACATAAATGAAATTTCATTTGACTATATCTGTTGACACTTCTTTGCTATTTACCTGTTTTGTGTAGAAAGAAAAAGAAGAAGAAATAGCTAACAATAAATAGTCAGAATTTCAAATAATTTATATTTGTTGCTACTTCTGAAGTGTTCACTTTAGCACAGATTACTGATGAATTGCTTCAGTTTTTGCCTAAATTAAATATATTAATAATTACTTAACATATTTCAAAAAACACTTGTCCAGTGCATACAAAGAAGACTTGGGGTATATTCTTTAAGATAAAGAGGTTATTTTATGAAGCTTTAATTATAAAAGCCTGTACCATACTGTTTTAAATTGTATCTATACTCTGACAATTGCTGATAAGTTTCTCAAAATAGCTGTGTCTGCATGTGAGCAATCAGGCATATCTTCTCTACTCTGAAAAGTGCTTACTGAATTATGTTTTATTACTTATTAATGCTCAGACAAACATTAGAGTCCCTCTGGTCAGATAAATCCAATGACTTCTTCTACCAAGCATTACATCTGCAAAATTAAATGTAAAAAATTGTCTATCATTCTACTGTGTTACACTGAAGCTATTAGATATTTATAGGACTCACCCAAATGCACAGATCTCTTATTTGAAAACATCTAGTTGGAACTAGTCCATTAGCTTTTATGGACATTGTCTTCCTTAATAAGTAAAGAGAGGAAAACCTACAATGAAGATAACCAGATCTTAAGCACACACTCAGTTGGAGACAATGTCTGGAGGTCACCTAGTCCACTGTTCTTGTTCAAAACAAGGGCTAACTCCAAAGATAGATCAGTTCGTTCAACTTAGTTCTGAACAGCTCTGTGTGTTAAACATCTTTCTTGGATAACCTATTCCAGTGTTTAACCACTCTCACTGGGAGAAGCATTGTCTGTCTATCCTATCTGAATATCTCTTTTTTGCAAATTCGATTTCTTGCACTTTCTGTAAGGAAGAGTATTTCTGAGTGCTATCTTCTATGAGGAACCCTTGGAATCTGGTTGAAAAATGGCATTTAAACTCCTCTGGGGCTTTCTCTTTTCCAGTGTAAATAAATCCCTCTTTCTCAGCCTGTGTATGTCAGAAGATTTAGTTCTCCAATAACTTTACCAACACTTTGCCAGACTATTTCCAATCCGCCCTTGTCACTGCTGATTCATTTCTAACATGAGAGCTCCTCTGGGAATACCAACTACCATTCTATAAAGTTCCTTTCTTATTCCAGCACTCTCTAGTTTATGCTGAACCTTGGTTTATGCTATATTAGGTGCAAAACTTTGAATTTGTCTTTGCTGAACTTCATGAAGATTTAGACCCATTTCTGAAGCCTGTCAAACTATCTCTAAATGGCAATTCTGTCCACCACACCAGCATATTCCCATATGCTTTCTCCCTGGTTTGCAGAGAGTGCATTCTGGTGTGCTGCTATCATCTCTAATGAAGTGACTGAATAATATTAGTGCTCGTATACATCACTGATGAAACTCTTCTTATGCAAGTAGGTGGTTGGACTTTGAATTGTTGATCCTCACTTTTCTTTTTCAGCCTGATGATCTAGCCATTTTTTCACTCACCAGTTCACACCTCCATAACTTTAAAATGATTATATGTCGATTGTGTCAAAACCCTGGCTAAAGTAAAAGTAAACATTGTGTTCTCCTCTCACTCACACAGCCAGTTATTTCAGCTGTCAGTGAACAACCAGAGAGAGGCAGTCCTTGAGGAATGCTGAAATGGGAGCTATGGGTACCTGTAGTGGCAGGAAGCCTTCCATGGCACCTAGTGGTGACAAGGTGGAGACAGGGACAGGATCCTGCCACCACAAAGTAGCCTTTATAGCCAGGCATAGCGAAGTGTTAGATTTGAGGCTGAGCTGAGGAATACATCAGATCAGCAGGTACTATGCTGAGCAGGTCCAGCAGAGATAAACGGTCCAGTTCTGAGCTGAAACTGGGCTCCCTGGATCCACTAGCACAAGCGTGTAGAAGTCCCAGTGAAGGCTGGACTAGGCTTCCAATGGCCCTGACTCCAGTGGTAGTAAATCCAAAACAGATTCTGGAAATTTCTTCATGGGTATTTATTCCCATAACATTCCAGAGACTAAAGCAATGCTGGATAGACTTAACTCTCAAAATCCTCCTTCTCCTTGAAGATGATCTCAGTACTTGCTCTTTCTTGTAAAAAAAAAAAAAAATTATAATTAAAAAAAAAACTTCCCTGCCTGCCACGCTTTTCAAAGAAGATAGAAAGTGATCTCAAAAAGAATTTCCATTCTGATTTGTCCTGTCCATCCCCACAGATTTCCTTTTCAATTTAGCCGAGTAGTCCCTAATTTAATCTCTAGTTTAGGGACTATTTTTCCTAAAAATTTGTGAATCAAAGAAAGCTCAAAGCACCACTGTTTTTGTTGTTGTTTGTTTGTTTGTTTTTGTGTACTTTATTAGTCTCCAACTATGATATTCATTTTTCTACTAATGAAATTATGGAAAACTTCTTGCTCGCCTTCACATCCAAAACAGTCCCAACTCTTTCTGCCCCAGTTCTTTCTGAGCTGTGTGATCCCATGGCAAACATGTAGGCTCTCACTGAGTGTCATGGTTTTGGGTTTTTTTTATTTGATTTTCAATATTCCACATCAAAACATCATGTACTGGAATTAAAGTTTTAATGCTCTAATTCTACGTACCTATCCCTGTACATTACGGAAGTCACGGGATCTGACCCTTCCGGGTGGGGCGGTCTCTTACTGCCTGGCAGTGGGTGCTGGAGGGTGCTTTCCTAGCCGTTCCAAGCTTTTCAGGTTTGACTCGGTCTCGGGAACTCTCTCTCCTATTTTATTTGATTTATTAGTCTCAATTTCAATTAGATTGTATTATATTGTATTATTTTGCATTCCGATATCATAGTTAGTAAAATAAGTTTACCTCCATAGATTGTTGCCGCTTTTTTTTTTCCTTTTCCCCCTTCCTTCCCATTTTGTGGGGCCAGGCGGGGGGTGGGGAGGGCAGGGGCCTACTGCCCCCTGTCACGGGCATAAACTGATCTAGTTAATTCCGTGACTCTGAGTAACCCTGAACATGAGTAGACAGACCCTAAGGTGGATAGGTAAGTTGACTGCAAAGCTTATTTGAAAATTCAGGAGTTTGAGGAACTGAGTCTTACTTTTCTTCAACAAGCTTGGCTCTTCTGAAAGCTGAGGGGTTTGGTCCACTAATTGCTTTCCTCACTTTTCATATCTTAATATCCTCTTGATTACCTATTTAAAACCCAGCTGCAGCTGCCACTGACTGTCACTTTCTCAACCAGTTCTTCTTGGGTGCCCAAGTCAGGAGGAGCTCATCCTTTAAACTGTTCATCCAAAATCCAAAAACCAAACATAATTTCAGAAATCTGGACCGCTTGTACCATCCCAGCAGAGATGCTATGGTTAGTAAAATATTCTGTGAGGTCAAAGGACAACAATTGTGCGGGTATTTTTCAGTTGCTTAAAAAAGATTTCATTCAACTTCTTTTCTTGATTGTTCTGTCTCTAGCAGATGCCCACCATGTATGATAATCCCTTTTGTTTCTTAGCAGATCCTGACGCTAGTACTCTTACTAGTTCTTAAAGTGGTGAGAAATATGTGAGTGATAGTTGTAAATAAGAGGAAAATAGCTAGCATTGTGAAAAAAATGAGGTGGAAGTGCACTTAGACATCTACTTAAAAAGAACCTTTGATGAGTAAGGTGGCAATGAAGCTAAACGTTGAGCGAAAGTATATTACTCCCATGGCATATTCCTGAGGACAGAAATTAATGTCAGCTGCTGATATTCTAGACTAAATATGCTGTCAGGCATGTTTCTTTAAGAGACTTGTCTGGAAAACCATAAATGGACAAAAGGTTATTTTCTCTCCTTGTCCGCTGAGTGGACGACTCTAGGGTACAATAGGACATTTCAGTGATAAAAAAGCCAGTGAAGCTGTAGCTATTTCTGTGAATACATTATGAGGAGATGAGTACCTAGGCTTGATGTGACAAGGTCTTTTAGTTCTGGAGTAGTTTTCCAAACATATAATATTGGCCTGAGATCAGAGTGAGTAAAAGCTGAAGATTAGATAAGAAATTATCCATTCTTGCTTTATACTGTGATACTGTCCTTGAGAATTAATAACTGAAATCTGAGACGAACTTTATTTCACAATGTGTATACCACAATCCCTTCTGGACAAGTCAATATTTAAAGATTGACCTCTTTTTTAGAGAATATATATGTATGTATTTTTCTTTATTTTTTGCCTTCCATTATTCAGCAATAAAACATTATATTTGAGCTTTAATAAAAGTCTATTTCCAAATATAGTAGATATTGGAGATCTAAATAACTTTTTTTTTTTTTTAACCACTCTCAGTAATTAAATAAGAAACTGGTAGTCATGTCAAGACTGCAGTGTCTGAGGGTAAGTTCTGTTGAAGTTTTGCTAACTATGTAGTGTAAAATCTCAGTTTTTATCTAAAAAAAAAAAAAAAAAAAAAAGGAAAAGAATTAAAACTTCCTTCTCCCCCTCCCAAATAGTAATGATACAAAAGGAAAAAAAACAACAACAAACAAACAAACAAACATACATTTTCCAAGCAACATTTATAAGCCAGCTCACACTTTTGAAGAGAAAAAAAAAAAAAAAAAAAAAAAACTCGAAAAGGAAAACCTTAGTGTTTACAAATTTTGAGGTATCTTTGTATGCATGCATCTGTATGACCAAAATCAATAATCTGCAGGAAACACAACTGAAGATTAACAATAAGAATTTAATTCTAGGAAATGACTTTGGAGTCGTCCTGTAGTTCCTGTTGTTCCAGTTATCTCAATCTGCTTCTTTTCTTCTGGTGTGACTATTTTAGGGTAAAGCAAAAAGAATGTTCTAAAAAATAATAGTTTGAGCAGCACTGTGTGAGAGAAAATAAAAGCATGGGTTTCATTTGTGGACTTTTTCATTAAGTAAGCCTGACAGAAAGGAAAAAAAAAAAGAAGAAAAAAAAGAAAGGTAAAGTAAGGCATAAGTAAGATCATTAACAAACATTGGTGCTGTCATCTTGTACTTAATATAAGATTGTTCAGTGGAGTTTTGCTTCATCTTTCTGAATTTGTATTATGCAAAATAAGAGAACTGTTACTGAAGACCCTCTTGATGATGGAAAGCTAGCATGGTAGCGTATTTATAAAGAACTAAGTGTAAAATGTTCTGCTGACTTAGCATGGCTGACTGCTGAGAGTTGACCTCCAAAATGCACATCCTCATGTGTTTTCTTGCAATATTGATAGAGGATTGTGATGTAAAATTGAGGAAATGCAATATCAAATGACCTAATTTGTCAATTATTTATTGCTGTGAGATATCTTTGACAGCAGGTCTGGGAATATATGGGATTAATACAGGGAGCAGATGAACCCCATACAATGAGTTATTTTCCATGATACGTTTTATTGGAATTCACATCAGAACCATCACAATGGTAATCCATAACCCACAATGTGCTGCTGGTGAAGCCCATACCCAGAGGCTACATCAATAGCTTGTTACATGAGTCTTCAGTGCTCACTCACCCTGCTAGTGTGAAAATGAGAACTGTGGGGTGAATCTTAATAGCTTCTGTCAGGCCTCTTAGGACAAGTGTTTGTATGACTGTACTGGCTTCTCATTTATCCTTGCTATCACCACCTATTCATCTCCCTCCTGGCTTTGAAGGTGAAATCCTTGACTCTCCTTCATCAGAGCTGACAGCAGCACCAAAGCTTTCTCACTTATGCTACAAAACTCCCTGTTCCACAGCACTGAAACATTATTTCCTCAGGAAAAAGAGAAAACAAAACAGAGAAAACAGAGCAGACTTTTTTTTTTTTTTTCCTTTTTTTTTTTTTTTTTTGTCTAGGAGTACCGTTAATATATTGTGGTTTTCAAGGTGATAATCCCTCTTCTTTTCTGTTGTTCTGACACAGACGTGGGTGTTCACAGTATTCTTTAGTTTACACGGAGTATTTACAAGAGAAAAGGCTCTTGATTTGTGGATTCCAATTTATCAAAAGCTATACCAAGTTTTCAACATTGGGTGATATCTTCTTATAAAGGTTGAACTTCAAACATTTTTAAGAATTTCTCTATTTCAAGAAAGAACTAATGTGTTTCTATTAGCCTGTGCTATACAGACGAATGAATTGGATGATAGCTGTGGTTGCCTTTCGGTCTTGAATGTACTCTGGGAGAAGCTGCTTATATTTCTGAAACACACAGAGTTTTCTGCTTGACACATTTGTAAAAAGCAATATTTGTGCCACACAATGCAAACCCTTTCCAAACTTATTCCCCATGTCATTCATCCTGGCTGAAACTTGCTTGCTGAATTTCTATATTTAGTAGAAGCAACAAATAACTTGGTCTACCCTTAATGCTGAATCCCAGAATAAAAAGTATTCAATTTGGAGGCAGTTCTACACACCAGCAAGCATTATCTCAGTCTCTTTATTTTATTTTTTTCTTTTCTGAATTAAACATTTCAGAATTTTATCCTTTATTTCTTTTTCATACGCATTGATATTAATAACTGCTTATCTGTCTTGGATGTCAGATAATAACTATGTTCCTCTTTTATCTTTACTTCTACAGTCAATTTATATTTAGGATGAGCTTTTTTGAGGTGCTTTTGAAACTTAGATGTCCATACCCACTGATCCTCAAAAGATTAATTGGATTTGCTCAGCTAGCATCTAACTTTCATTCTATACCTTCAAGACAGTTCTTCCAACGTTTTTAAGCTATATAAAAATTTCTTGCTGAACTAATTACCTTTCAGCAACATGTAATGTGTAATTCCAGCAATTATTTCTTGTTCAAGAAATTTTGATTTCTGGCAATATTGTGTGCATTGTGTACTGTTCTGATCATCTTCTGGCATCGTTTCATTGATCTTGTTCTGTCTGTGACTCTTATATAGATATCTCATTTGTCCCAGACATCTCAAATGGCACTTAGCAACTGTGTCATAGCTTTCATTAACTTTGCTCCCATGACCCAACAGTTTTAAGCAGTTAAGCCCTATTAATAAATATAAAGAACAAATTTCCCAAGGTTGTTACAGGAAAAAATTGAACAGCTAAATTCAGAATATATGTATTCTATTTACAATGAACCACAGCCAAGATTCACAAAGAGTTTTGTTTTCGGATGCACATCTGGAAGAAGATGTATTTTAATTCTAGTCTCTGTATCACTGATTATATAATATGAAATAAATGAAGAATAATGTCAAATCAATTCTCTGTATTCATAGATAAATTGTCTAAGCAGTAAGCTATAAATTTATAGCCACAGAAATGAAAAATGTTATCCTATGTCTTTTTCTTTTTTTAATTTAGATTCCATTAACTATTTTTCAGTCTAACATCCTGGCCATGAAAAAGCAGTTTTGCTCTGAATGATTCTGTATTGAATACTTACGTAAAATGACATGGCAGCATCTTTCTGTGGAGCTTGCAACACATTTGCAGCAGTATTCAAATTCATCTAAGATATTTTCCCACTTTGACTTCATCATTCTTGGTCCATGATTCTGTACACTGCACATTTGGTGTTTCCTAAACATTACTATGTATGTACTGATGTACTGTAATTTTAATAAATTCAACAACACGTTGTGGATTGTTCGGTCCCGTTTTCTACAGACTTGCCTTTTTCCTGGCATATGAAGATATCAGCTTCCAAAGTAGTTAAGATCCTGAGATTCAAAGTTCTTGAGCTACAGAAAATGATCTGCAATCAAATATTCACTTGGAAGTTTCCAGGGGTAATATGTCAATTAAGTGTCTTGTAGAAAATATTAAATACAACTGAAAAAACTTCTCTTTCTTTACCTCCAAAAAAGAATTTCTTTTTAACAAAACATTAAACACTTTATTAAATACTTGGAAAATAAGCATAATTAATAACTTGGAATTTTCTTAATGTTTACGAGAAATTTAGTTGTGCATTAACTGAATTTATTTTGTTATTGAGTCCCCCATCCTTCTATTTCAATGACTACTTCCTTGCACTTCACAAAAAACAAAACAAAACTAATAAACAAACAAAAATTTTTTTTTTCTTTTTTATCTTCTTTCTTGTTCTTTGAATATATGTTTTCTAGAAGTTTCTTTTCCAAATCTTTTTTCAGTGTATATGAAAATGTCAGTTCTGAATTACTCTTTTATAAATCCCGATAACCTTTTGTCAGTCTTGTATCTCTGCTGTACACAGGCTTTCTAAATGATTCTTTAAACTACCTGGCAGGAATGCAAAGACTTCATTTCTCAAAGTAGTATATTCTACAATTTAAGAACTATTGATCCTGTTATTTTGAACCACAATATTTTTAGTGGTATATCAATGTACAACGTAAGCTGTTCCTTGAATTTCAAGGTATATCCCTGACAAAATATTCCATACAGCCCCTCAAGTCAGGTGAATAAAATGTGGATTCTCTGTCTTCTGGCTGACACATGCTTTTAGCACCAGGCTCTGTAGCTTTCTGTTATCTTATACTATCTGTGGACACTGGCCTTTTTCAATGCTTTACTTTATGACAAGGATACACAATGTTACACAGATACTTAAAGAGAACCCTTCTGGAAAAGAATGTACTATTGTCAAGGGTTTCATCTCTATGTAGAGCAGGAACAGATGATCTGGACATTATTTATTTTATTTCTCTACTTCCAAGCCAGACAGTTTTTTAGGCCTGCCAATAAAAATCCAACTGTACTTGTATGTTCACAATTAATGGGAAAGGTCACCATCTGTCAGAACAGAGAAAACCTCTTCGGTGACTTTACAGACTTTGATAAAGATGACAAGAAACATAAGCAGCTTGTTTTGTTTTTCATTTGACATGGCAATCATCAGTTAACAGTGGCTGCAAGGTATTTAATGAAATGCAAGTCCCAACCACCATACATTGTCATCCAATAATCAGAGTAAGCTAAGGAAGATCCTGTCCGTTAACATTACAACTTTCCAGGAAAAGAAGAGGAAAAACAAAAAACAAACAAACAAAAAAATCAACCTATCAGTGAGGAAGTTACAAAGCAAATATATTCTCTGGTCAAGAGTAGATGTCTTTTTATTAGAATCATAGAATGGTTGAAAAGGACCACAATGATCACCTAGTTTCAACTCCCAGCTATGTGCAGTGTTGCCAACCACTAGACCAGGCTGCCTGGAACCACATCCAGCCTGGCCTTGAATGCCTCCAGGGATGGGGCATCCACAACCTCACTGGGCAACCTGTTCAAGTGTGTCACCACCCTCTGTATAAAAATTTCCTCCTAATATCTAACTTAAATCTCCAATCTTAGTTTAAAACCATTCCCCCTTGCCTTGTTGCTATCGACCCATGTAAATAGTCATTTTTCCTCCTTTTTATACAGTCCCTTTAAGTACTGGAAGGCCATAATGAGGTCTCCCCGAAGCCTTCCCTTTTCCAAGCTAAACAAGCCCAGTTCCCTCAACCTTTCATAGGAGGGGTGCTCCAGCCCTCTGATCATCTTAGTGGCTCTCCTCTGGACCTGCTCCAAGAGCTCCACATTCCTTTGCTGGGGGCCCCAGACCTGGATGCAGTACTCCAGATGGGGCCTCACAAGAGCCAAGTAGAGGGGGACAATCACCTCCCTCTCCCTGCTGGCCACTCCTCTTTTAATGCAGCCCAGAACACAGTTGGTCTTCTGGGCTGCAAGCACACACTGCTGGCTCACATCCAGCTTGCCGTCTACCAGGACCCCCAAGTCTTTCTCCGCAAGGCTGCTCTCAAGGAGCTCTTCCCCCAGTCCATATAAATACCCCAACCCAAGCACAGAACTCTGCACTTGGCCTTATTGAATCTCATTAGGTTTTCATGGGCTCACTTCTCCAGTCTGCCCAGGTCCCTCCAGATGGCTTCCCTCCCCTCCAGCGTATTGACTGCACCACTCAGCTTGGTGTCATATGCAAACTTGCTGAGGGTACACTCAATGCCATTATCTATGTCACTGATGAAGATGTTAAAGAGCTCTGGTCCCAAGATCAACTCCTGAGGGACACTGCTCGTGACCAGACTCCAGACTGATGCAGAACCATTAATCACAACCCTTTGCCTGCAACCAGCCAACCAATTATTAATCCACCGAACAGTCCATCTTTCAAATCCACACCTCTCCAGTTTAGAAAGATGTGGTGAGGGACCATGTCAAAGGCTTTGCAGAAGTCCAAGTCCATGACATCTGTCACTCTTCCCCCATCCACCAAAGCCATCTCTCCATCATAAAAGACCATCAGATTGGTCAGGCACGATCTGCCCTTGGTGAAGCTGTGCTGGCTGTCTTGAATATCCTCTTTATCTCTTATGTGCCTTAACATAGCTCTAGGAGGATCTGCTCCATGATTTTCCCAGGCACAGGATGAGGCTCACCAGCCTGTAGTTCCCTGGGTCTACCTTTCTCTCTTTCTTATAAATTGGAGTAATGGTTCCCTTTTTCCAGTCACCGAGGACTTCACCGGACAGCCATGATTTTTCAAATATGATGGAGAGCAGCTCGGTAACCACATCAACCATCCCTTTCAGAACCCTAGGATGGATATCATCCAGCCCCATGGACGTATATACATTCAATTGTGTGAGGAGGTCTCAGACATGTTCCACTGTTACAGTGGGACAGAATCTGCTCCCCACACACTTCTCTAGAGATTCAGGGTCCTGGAAGGCATGGGAAGCCTGACCACCAGTGAAGACTGAGGCAAAGCACTCATTGAGTACCTCAACTTGACAGACATGAATCCAGTTCTCATCAATGAACATAATATAGCATACGATTTTGTATAATATACAGTTTCCAAATACCCAGGAATCTTTTTTCTGTTTGAAAATTCCTAAGCAGTTGGAAATCTTTCAAAATCTTTCCTAAGACAACAATTGCATAAATATCAGTCACTAGGACAAGAATCAGTACTTAGGGAAATTTACCTTAAAATGACTAACAAATACAAAATTCTTAAAGCATATGCTAGATGTCTTATTGAGATCTTGAACTCATTCAGAGTACAGCACATCTGATCATTACTGTGAAACAAACATTGGTTTGTACATATCTGTGAAGAATAGCAAATAGAAAATGCTTGCAGGGAATCAGAGTGTAATGAACATTTAGTTAATGCAGTCCTGTACTGCCAATGTTTTACTAAATGTATTCCTTAATCACTATTTGAATTTAACTGAAAAATTGACAGCAAGAACGCTGAGAGTATCTGACAGGTGGAAGTTTTTTGGTGTCGAAACTGCAAACTGCCTGTGATATTTGCTTTCACAGAGGCAATTAGTGAATCTTTAATGTGGATTAAGTCAACTATGAAACTGAAAAGTCAAATATCTTAGCAGGGAACCATGAAGATCCAGCTCAAGGCTTTTGAGCAGCACAGTTGTCTTCTTATAATAAAGGCTGACAACTGTACACAAAACAAAGCAGAGTCTAAGCACTTTGGCTGGAACAGGCATGATAGAATAACGGAGACCCATTTGAACTGCAAAGGAAAAGCAGAGGCATCAATGAAGAATGAAGTTTCTGGGAAGGCCATTTTACTCAGCACCACCTGCAGCAGTAACGAGAGAGGGCTTTACAGAGATGAAGAAATCAGCAGTGTCATGATGCAGAGCACTGGCTCTGGATAAGTACTTTGCTTGTACTTACATTCATGATCAGCTTGTGTAGCCTTATTGAAGACCCTCTGGGGTCAGCATCCATCTGTGACACACACATATAGCCTCCAGCACAAAAAGTGTACAATTCCATAAGGCTGAACCTTCAAAGAAGAATGTAAAAAGGCAGATTAAAAATCACTGTTTCAACATTTCATATGAAGCATACACATCTGTTAAAGATGATGTGTGACACATACAATTAAAGTACATTTCAGAAATCAAGACAGTCTGCCCAGTCCAATTTCCACTAATTTAAATAAACTGCTGGTAATGCGGACTTTTCTAAACGTAATTACTCTAGTACTAATTGTTGAAGAAAGACACAAATTAAAGGATTTCTAAGGCATGGTAAATGAACACTTTTGTAAACTTTTTTCTCCCTCGCTTCTCAGTTTTTCTCGTGGAAAGTTAACTGTAAGGTTATTTTGTGAACATGTCAAATAAATCCTCACGTTCACATAATGTCCATGGTTCTTGATGTGTTTGACCTTTATTAAATAGTTCTCTCACATCACAACACTAAGGTGATGAGGAATAAGGTAATGAGCTAGGCTGTCATTCTGCCAAAGAGAAAAGAAAGTAAAAAATTACATGAAAAGCTGCTCAAGCATTTTAGGTTCCAAAGCTTTTATTGTAATTCTTTTCACTCATAACAAACAATTTAATGTAGTTTGACATGACCTGTAAATTTGTTCTTTGCTAAGTCCAAACATATTAACAGTTTGTTTGTAAGACTGGGAGGCCTGTGAATAAATATTTCTTACACTGAAATAGTAATTATTTATTTTATTTATTAACAGTCATTATTTGATGGTAATGCATTGCTATTTATTCGCATTAATTTTGATTTCTTTCTTGCTATTGTTTGTTTATGCTATGTTTTCTCATGCATGTATAAAAATAATGCACACCAGAAAATCTGAATATATGATACATGACAAAATGCAATTTCCATCTTTTTAACTGAAAAGATCTAAGGGCCCAGTAATGCTTTTAAATACCCAAACAAAGGCTTTCAGGTTTTTGTTCCGTTTTTGATTTGTCTTCCAAAACCATTAGTATCCTCAGACATTGCTTAGATACATCACTTTCTAGCATGCACCCTTTCCCACTCAAATGTGTTAATCAAGAAGAGATCCAGAGATATGAATTCAAATTTTCTACTGAACATATGGTCTGAAATTGTGCAGGACAGGTTTAGACTGGGCATTAGGAAGAAATTCTTCATAGAGAGGTTGGTAAAGCTCTGGAACATGATGCTCAGAGAAGTTATGGAGACCCCATCCCTGGAGGTACTTGAGACATGTGATGTATTATTAAAAGAGTCTAGTAATGGGAGTCAGTAGATCAAGTTGATAGTTGGACTTGATGACCCTGAAGATCTTTTCCAATCTAGATGATTCTATGACTCGATCTGTTATAGGATACTGGGAGTCCCTTCTAGGGAGCCAAAACTCTCTGAAGGGCAGTGAGCAAGTTATCTAAGAGTCCATCTCCAGGAAAGGGTAATTGGTCTTAATAAAAATAATGATTTAATACCATTGTTTATAAGGAATAATATCTGGTTCTACTAACATTAGAATAATTATTCTTAGTTCTTTCATTTGAAACAATATATTAGTCTCACCTTTGTAATCATTAGGAGAGAAGAGGTTGGCAGAGGGCCTGCCCAAGCATTCTCACTTTTTGTCTTAACTGCCTCAAATTGTACTTGTGTTACAGGCTTGTGGCCCTGACAGAGTCACAGAATTAAAACAAAAACAAAAACAAAAACAAAAAACCCTACATAAATCATTTATTCTTCTCTTCTAGATCCTCTCCCATTTTAGGAGTTTAAAAAAAAAAAAAAAAGTAATGCTCAAAAAGTGGTCCAACTTTTAGGTATTCAGTACCATATGTTTACAGAGTTTCAAATTTTAGACTATGAATTCACTTGCAGAAGCGAGATGAATGTTGTGAAGAATGAGATGGTGACTTATTTAAAATTTATATTTAAACTTTGCTCATGGATTTTTATTTGTTTGTTTGTTTGTTTGTGGAAACAAACACAAATAAATAAATAAATAAATAATCCAAATCCAAGTGTACATGAATTTCAAACTGAAACCTTAAACTTCACAGTTTCAGATGCATTTGGTGCTTGCTTTACGTATTTAGTTTTTGCGTAGTCCAAGATAAATGTTGTGGAGTATAAACAGAAAGAAAAAAAAAATTAAAAGATCTTCACTCTTACTATAAGATATAAATTTAACTGAAACATTTCATAACATTTTGGAGATATTAAAACAAGTTGCTTTTTTTTTAAAAAAAGGCAAATTTATATTTGTTTTAATTACAACTGTCCAATTTAAGAACTGGAGTTTTAAAACTACCATTTCTTCACATTTCTCTGACATTGATCTTCAATAATGTTGAGCATTTAAAAATATAATGAACTGAAGCTGTGGCTTTGCACAATCTGTAGTACAGTGATTCCAGATATTTGTAGAACTAGATAAATAAATAACAGTTCAATGTTCTACAAGCCCATATTCTATTTCCATAGCTTATATGATGTTTGCTTTCTACTCACCTATGACACATCTTCTTCAGATTAACCAGAAAATGAAAAGGTAATAATGAAAAATTACCAAATTTGAAAGCAATTACACATATAATCTCAGGTTTAAAATACATACCAATTTTTGTAAACATACCAAATTAGTACTGGCAAATTACCTATGTCATTCTCTTAAATGCGCTTAACTTTCTCTGTTATTCAATAAGGTTGGCCTAAATCCAAGCATAATCTCTGGTTTGAAAATATTTCTTCTTGAGAGAGGATCAGATTTCCCTCCCATCCTGTCAACCTTTATTTCAATCCCCATATGACCTGTCATGAAAGTGCACTATAGTTTGGAAAATAACCACAGAAGAAAAGCCATTCACCAAAAACCATGTCTTCTGAATGTCTGAAAAGAGGATCTCATAGCATCTACAATATTACATTTGCAATTTGTCATCCTTTGTTCAATCATTAATGATGTTACAGCTAACCTTTACATGGCTCCAAGGAAGCTGAGGAGGAATGTTTAATTACATCTTAAAACAGGAACTGAGATGTAAAATAGAGAGAATGCATAGCTAAAAGCAAATGTTAATAGTCAGAAACTCAACCACTATACAGGAAGTCTGCAAATTGTGGAGTGCTACCGATTCCAGCTGATGCAATTGAGATTTGAAGGTGATAAGACTGCTACAGTTGTCCTACTGGTAGTCTTACATTAACCATTCCAGTTGCGGTGGCTGACCCGATTTTCCAGGTATTCCTTTAAGACACAGCAACTCAAAGTTACCATGATGGTACTCCACCGGAGGCAACAACAACACAAAGGACTCATCAATTTAAATATCTTAATACTCTAGAAATAACTGAACAGTAATGTTATAATTAATGAAATAGATATGATTAAACTATAGTTTTGGAGACAATATTTGAAATGCAGGCACGTATTTTTTTCCCATAAGTGTTAATATTGAAGGCATCTGTGTTATCTCAGTTACAGTCAATACTTTCAAGAACATTGCAATGTAATGGCCCAGGCTTACAAACAAAAATAGTTATTAACCCTGAGATACACCTCTGCTTCAAATAACGTGTGTGACAGATTAATGTCTGGTATTAACACAATCAGTGATTTTTATTAGTGCTAGTGCTCTGTCAGTCAGATCTTATCCATAAAGATAGATTTATATGTCTCAAAGAAAATAATCCTTCAGTTTCTTTATTGAAAGAAAATGGAAGTCAGATAAAAGACATTACAGCTATTGAATCTCAGGAGTCTGGCAGAAATTACACAGCTTCTTCTGAATACTAACATCACAGTACAAATAACACTTCAAGGTAATTATATTTGGAGGTCCAGAAGTGTCAGGTACTGAATACAGTAATTATTCTAGCTAATGAGGATGATTAAATGAAGGTTTCTATGGTGTAGATTGCAAAAATCTCTTAAAGCTCTGCAACAGTCACAAAGATATTGAATATAAATATACTCATACACACACATGTATATACACCTATAAAATTTATACTCATATCCTGTATTCAGATTTACTTTATTACTTTCCCTAAGACATGTGTGAAATGCTTTTTTTGTTTGTTTGTTTTGTTTGTGAATGGCAATCACTACCATTCACATAGTATATGTGGTCACATTAGCAGCAATTGAGATAGACTTCTGGAAACTTCCATATTTGTGGCATAAGTAACATTCACTTCCATTTACATAACATTTGGAAAAGATGTCATAAGCATCAGTACAGGCATAAGTCTACAGGACTCTTTTATTTCTTTTTTTTTTTTTTTTTTTTTTTTTTTAGGATCTCACGTAGATTCTCATTTTGTACCTACATTTTTTTTTTCTACTTCCTATTTAAATCAGTAGAAATCATTGGCTTTGCCAATCCAAAGCACTGGATTTTGTTTATATATATATATTTAACACACAAAGGATCATATTTAAATTTGTGCTTCCAAAGAAATATTTCTTCACTGGGCAACACTGGGCAACTCTGAAAATTTTGCAAAAGTTTGATGATAGTGCAAGTGTAAAATACAATGTCATCAGGGTTGTTGTTTTTTTTGTTTTGTTTTGTTTTTCTTCTGGTTCAGTAAGCTCACGCTGAGTGCTCATAATGGAGGGGTCAGCTATTTAATCAGGCATGGAGCTAAAGACAGGCAACCTACCTGACATAGGAAAAGGAATCTCCCACATTCTCAAGTTTGCATGACAAGGTAGTCCTAGAAGATGTTAATCAAAGCCACAGCTGCTTCTGCATATTTTCATTCTGCAGAGATAGTAGACTTCTGCACTCTAATTCATGTCGTGCAAACCATCTGTGCATGACCATGTATTACTAAAATGGGGGGAAGAAAATGCAAAAGTGGCAGTACTGAGAAGGAAGAGCAAATGTTAAAGTAAAATTCACTGCAGAACATCATTACAGAAATCTGTCAGCTGCACAGTAATGCTATGGTATAGCTGATGACAGCATAATTCTGAAAAACAGTCAGGGACTTCATTAAGCTAAAAAGATGCACTAAAGAATTCTGTTTGGAGTGCAAAAATAATGGCACAGAAGTCCTTCACATACAGTAGAAAGAAGGGACATGACTGTGCAGCTGAATTTGAGTGACTTTCCAGTAACTAAACATTTAATGCAGACATGTCTGAGGGCAGGGTGAGGAGAGCCTATGGGGGTAGGTCTGGGCAGGAATAGTCAGGGCTGGTGGTGCCCTTGGGTCCTAGCAGTGCAGAAATGTCATGATTGCTATGATAAGTACCATATTATGAACTAATTTAGCGGTCATATTAATTACATGGATACTAAAATGCATAAAAATGTTTTTAAGTAGAGAAACATGCATTTCTTTCCTATTAGTTCTTTTATGATGAATATTGCAGCAGAAATGTTCTAATTATAGAGTCCCCTTAATTTGGATAGAATTCATACATTTTTCCATCTTATTAACCTCAGTGCTTACCTCCTTTGCTGATATGGGAACATAATTTACATTCATTCTCTTGTTTAATAGTGCCACTTACACAACAGGCGCACACTATGGTAGTTCATAACTGTTCAGATCAGTGCTGTGGCACTGTTAAACATTGTCTGTATTTAAATTCTTAATCATACATACTCCCTTCCTACATTAAAATTTCTACTGGTAGGAAGATCAAAAAGGTTGATAGGATTTGGTCATGCAACATTTCCCTTCTCCCAGGTGACAGACACTCTTTAATTATACCTTGAATAGCGAATAAGTGAATTTCAAAATGTCCAGTCTGGAAAGACTCGCTCCTTCATATCCTTGCACTTTCTTTTCCACCAGGAGAAAGCAGAGATATGCCAGCTAGAAAGGAACATTATCTTTGATGACCAGAAAATCTGGAAAAGCACTACTTTCAGACTTTGCTCAGGGTCACCTCAGCCTTTGACCCTAGCCTTCCCCTTTGTGAACTCTTTTGATGTGTTCCACACTAGGTAGTCATAAGGATTTTTTCATTATACTAATTTATGAACTTAGATGACTAATTGTAACAGAGTATTATGGTTTAACCCAGCAGCAGTTAAGCACCACACAGTCTTTCACCCACTATTCCCCAGGTGGGATGATGGGGAGATCTGGAAACAAAATAGCAGTCACGTTTTGAGATTAAAACTATTTCCTAAGACAGAAAAGGAAAATGAAAACAAAAATGTGTTTACACTGACATATACATAAATATATTTATATGTATGCATCCACAATGCAACCACTAGCTACTTGCTGACTAAAGCCCCACTAACAGTACAACTGATTGCTGACTGACAAGCAACGGAACATTTCACCACCAACACCCAGCCAGCTCCTGACCAGTGGCTTCCCCCTTAGCCAGTACCTCGCAGCTTTGTAACCATACACATAATGCCACATGGTATGGAATAACTCCCAGCCTAACTCAGGCCAGCTGTCTGGACTCTGCCCCACCCCCTGCCATCATGGCAGTGTCTCTTTGCTGCCAAGTGATCCGGACCCAGCTATGCTCCCATTACTCCTCAACATCAAGAACACCAGTGTGCCATTAACATCTTTTCAGATGAAACCAGGATGCAGAGAAGTCTACATGCAGCTTGTGCTTGTCACCTGGCCATTATGCCATTTGCATGAATCTTGAAGTTAAGAAGCATGTAAAAAAATTCCTCTGTTTCACAGTAGAAATTATGAATTGAGCCGTTAAATAATAAGAAAATCCTATGAACGCTCTAAGTATTACAGCGCTGGCAAAACAGGCTCACCACACAGGATCTATGCAACACACTATACCCTGACAGCAGTGCTGTCCAAAGCTGTAAAATTCAGGGTTCCCACCCTGAAGGGGTGTAAGGGATGTAAGATTGAATTATCTATTCTATCCCCCTTTTCCTTCTCCCATTTAGTCCAATCAATGTTATTTTAATCAATATCTGACAGAATCTAAGTGTCTTTCTTACTGGAATCTGTAGCACTAACAACAGCTCATTACAATAAGCATTTGCTGAATGTGCAAATCCAAGTACCAGAATCTGTTTCACAGACTCAGAAGTCTGAGGGTAAAAGGTGATAGAAATGAGAAGCAATTTCTGTGGTGTATGTTCACTGCAGAAATTGACATGTATATATATTATCTTCAGCTATTGTTTCCATAGAAGCAGACAAGAATTACCAAAAGTTGTAAGCACTAATTTTGTCTTTCCATGTGGAAATTAATTCATAAAATGAAGATCTACTATAGAGAAGTTTATTTTCCTTTCTACTTTTTCTTCTTCTTTTTTTTTTCCCAAATATATTTTATGTTACTGCAATTTTTCTCATCTAGGAAGAAACAAACTGAAGAGTACATATACTATTCTAAGGAAATAAAATGCCAGTAGGCAATGAGGCCATATGGCTTAAAATGGTTCACATGTTGTTTTTTTTTCCTCAAGAAAACTGTGGCTGCATACCAACCATTTAAGGAGCCTCTGATCCTCATTCATTCCTCACTTATATTCAGAAATATTTGGGATTCTGCAGCTTTATCGTAGAAACACAGAATGACTGAGGTTGGAAAGGACCACTGGTGATCATCTGGTCCAACTTCACTGTTCAGCAGGGCTACACAGAACACTTTGCCTAGTACTAGGAACAATTGCTGAAGATTTCCAAGGGGGAAGACACCACAACCTCTCTAGGCCTGTGATCCATCACCTGCACAGTAAAAATAAGGTTTTTTTTAATGTTTGGAGAGAACCTCCTGTGTTTCCATTTGTGCCCACTGCTTTTCATCCTGTCACTAAGCACCACTGAAAAGAGTCTGACTCTGTCCTCTTTGTACTCTCCCTTCTGGCATTTGCATATATTGACAAGCGTCAGTGATCCCCAACCCTCTATTACCACAAGCCTTTCCTCTGGGCAGGACAGTCCTATCTCTTCACTCTTTCTACACAGGAGAGATGTTCCAGTCTCTTCATTATCTTTGTTGCTCAGGTGTGAACTTCACCTTGGTGAATCCTTGCTGATAATTCCTGATGATTTTATCACCCGTCATGTCTCTATTATTTGTCTATTACATCATACATTTATTTATATATGCTTATTAATTATTTATTAGAGCTGAAGTGCAGCTTTTTTTCTTTTAATTAACAAATGAGAGGACAATTTTCAGTGCCCTGGCAGTGCTTTTATTCTTCTTTTTTTTTTCATTATCAAGGTTACATAATTTTTCTTATTAGGAAAGGAGGCTGGGAGGACCTCCTATGATATACCATATCCTGCTAAATAGAGAGTATTGAAGTGCACAAGGAGAAATGGCAGCTGACCAAGTAATCTATGGAAAACGGATGGAAGCTTTCTCCAAACAATCCTCCACATGATAAAATGAAGAGTATCCTCACATTATTTTTGAGTTATTGTGTTTGCCACTAAAACTAAGCAAATTTCTTTACCCTTTCTAAATTTGTAAATAAAGAGTTTTTACTAGACCTAATGATGATCTCTAAAAGATGAAGAAAACAGAAAATTTCTCATTATTATTACTCATATAAATATGAATATTTACTCTATTAACAAACTGTTAGATGAATCTAAAATTTCCTTGGTACCATCAAAGGGAAACTTAAAAATTTAGTGTGCCTTATGGGAAAAATACTGTAATTTTTAATTTAACACTTAATTTATTTTTTTTCAAAGTAATGGTCACCAAAAGATATAATAAAGATTAAATCAAAGGTTACTTTCAGGCATATCTGGTACTGGAAATTGGGTGGTTTTCTCATTTCACCAAAGAATCACAGAATCACAGGTGTTCAAAGGGACCTCTCGATATCATCAAGTCCAGCCTCTTGCTAACAAAGGTTCCCTACAGCAGGTTACACAGGAAAACATCTGGTAGGTTTTGAATATCTCCAGAGGAAGAGATTCCACAATCTCCCTGGGCAGCCTGTGCCAGTGCTCTGTAACATTCTTTTTCCTCATGTTTGTTCTTCTTGTTCCATACAAACATAAGCAAGATGTGCAGTTTTTTTGCCCACTGCCCCTTGTCCTGTCACCACATCACTGAAAAGATCCAGGCACTATCCATTCATTTAATTCCTGCTCTTTAGACATTTATAAATAACGATGAGATCCCCTCTCACCCTTTTCTTCTCCAGGCTGAACAGTCCCAGGTCTCTCAGCCTTTCCTCATGGACTCCAGGACCTTCATCATCTTTGTGGCTGTCCACTGGACTCTTGCCACTAGTTCCCTTTCTCTCTTGATCTGAGGAGTCTAGAACTGGAAACAGTACTCCAAATGTGGTCTCACCAGGGCAGTGTAGAGAAGGAGAAACACCTCCCTCAACCTGCTGGCCACATTCTGTGTTATGCACCCCAGGTGCATTGGCCGTCTTGTCCACAAGATGACAGACACCTCTGGCTCATGGCCAACATATTGTCCACCAGGACGTTCACGTCCTTCTCTTCAGTGCTCCTTCCCAGCACTTTTCCTAATCTGCAGTGATGCATGTAATTAGTCATCCCTGGGTTCTGATCCCTTTCACCCCACTCTCCAACCTGTCCTGGTCTTGTTGAATGGCAGCATAGTCTTCTGTTGTGTCAACAACTTCTTCCATCTTAATATAATCCACAAACTTATTGAAGATGGATTTCAAAATCAACTGCCTAATATTTTAGTAGACAAAGGTCAGATTTTTTTTCTGTCTTTTCCTTGTTTGTGAAGTTTCTTCTTTATTTGAAAAATACCATTCAGAAATACACTGTCAAGGTAGCATCTAATATTACCAAAGAAAAGGCTGAAGAGCTGGAATGCAGAGATAAAAAGAATTTAAGAAGGAAGAACTCAGCAAAGATTATTAACCCTCTCCACAAATAAGCTTTCTATAGTTGAATCTGTATATAAATGGGATTTTACCATATGCTTTTATCATTTTAAGCACAACGTGCAAAATAGACTGGGTAACTGACAAGCACAGATTTACTAGTAAGATCCACAACTGATTGTATAGAACACCAATAATAAAAGTTACACTTTGGAAAAAATAAATAAAATAAAATAAAATAAAATAAAATAAAATAAAATAAAATAAAATAAAATAAATAAAATAAAATAAAATAAAATGGAGAAGAGAAAGGAGAAGGAAGGAGCAAAAGAAAAGGGGAATAAAATAGTCAAGGACAAGACAATGTATAGACATTCCATGGTGGTTGGCATGAAAAAGCTATGACAGTGTTCCAAGGCAAACATTCTCTTCTGAGTGTGGCTCTCTCCAAAGCAGCAAGACATGAGGGGGAGAGCGCCAACCATGGTGATGATGTTTTCTTTGTGTTTTATTTGGTTCCAAGCAATGGGAATCATGACTGTTTCAAACTCCCTTTTAATTGTTCTTAACTGAGACACTGTTAGCACTAGTTGGCACAGCTAAGAGCATCGCATATTGTTGTTCTGTTTAGTTCCTTTGCACATATATTATTGAATGATGTTGATCAAAATTTGAAGCCCTTTTGCCAATTTTGTTGAGTGTTGTTTGGTTTTCTCCATATTCAAGAAAACTCAAATGAACCCCATGTCTAAAATCTTCAAAACGAGAGAAGAAAAGAGCAGTGAGGAGCAATTGTCATGTCAGTAGTGGTTGCTTCCCATGAGAACTCACTATACCAGTGCTATTGGGCAGGTGAAAGCCCATGGGAATAGAATGAAAGCAATGGCATTGGAAGCAAAAGTGTAAATAAAACCACAAAGTCACTGGGAAAGCACTTCTAAAGCAGCTTTCTCAAAAGGTTAAATAGCAAATAGGACATCTGTAGTATTCCTAAGGCTAGATCATTAAGACACCTCAGGCACTGTGTGACTGCACCTGCTCTTCTATAATCCTGGTTATGATTGTTTTGTAACAGAGAGATTTGTTGTGTCTGCATTTACTGTGTCCTGATAGATTTTGTTCTTTGAGGCAAAAATATACTTGATTTTCTCTGTTAAAACCATTGTTTTATGAATTCTTCATAATAGCAATGCAGAAGTATACCAAAATGGCAATTGTTCATTCTAGCCAGTGAATTAATTAAAATCCAACACTACAGCTGTGAAATCTATGGAATGCACATCATCTGTATGTGTCCAGAATATTCTATTTTACTTAAGGGTTAGCATTTGTAATTCTGAATCTAGCTTTCCCTTTAAACTGGCTGTGGATTAAATCAGTATATTAATCTAATATACTGAAATAAATAATATAAAAATGACAGCTGCTGCATTACATCGAATATTACTGCCAGAATAATCACAGCAACCAAACATTTCACTCAAAAGCTTTGAAAAATGAATGCAAGACTATTAAAAAGGGCTAATTTGTTAAGTTAGAAGAATACTTTAAAACGCAATGTTTGTGCAGGAAACTGTTCACTTTAAGAGATTGATTGGGATGTTTGCTTCGAGTGTGTAATGAGAAAACATCGACATTTGCAGTTCAGTTGTTTGAGAAGTTAAAACAGCAAACGACAGAAAGCTAGAGTCCTGAAACTCCTGTTTTCTTTGCTTCGTTTACCAGATCCAATTATCAAGAACTACTCTGCAGTTTTTCATTTTCTCTCTGTTGATGTTTAATATGATAAGAAATAAACTTAATTTCAGTGATCAGTGCCAGATTTTAATTTAAGTACGAATGCCAATACTTATTTTACACTGATATGATCATTCTTTGTGAATGAATCTAGGTAAGATAAGCTGTTAACTTAGCAGAACCATAATATTTGTTGAATTTTCATTCCTTTTTATTCAGATTCTCTTTGCATTTTAAGCCTTTTTTTTTTTTTTTTTTTTTAACATAGAATAAGAACTTTTTATGTTTGTTTGTTGCCTATCTTTCATGTGTGCTTGTGTTATTCAGATATTCACATTTATTGTTAATGGAAAAAATATAAAGATCATGAACCAGACACATTTCGCTGTGGAGATTTGTAATTGAACTCTATGGAAACAGCACTCATAGTACTGGGCTGTGTCAGATATCTGTCTACTATGCTGAAGGTCTACTGAGGTCTGGGACAAGACTTAATCAGTATATACTACTCTCCCCTTATGTTTGGATAACAAAATTAGGTTTACATGAAGGGTAGATAGATTATCTCAAAAGGACTGTTTAAAGGCTTTTTTTTTTCTTTTTTTTTCTTTTTTTTTTCCTTTTTCTTCTTTTTTTTTTTTTTTTTTAACCATCACTTTCCTATTCTGACAGTAAGTACTAGGAATAAGAAACTTTACAAAAGAGGATCACCATTATCAATTCAGTAACAAATGTTAAAATCCATCCTTGTACAAAAGATATGTTCTAGCAAAAGAGATTTTCTGAGCTTAAGTTTGATTAAAGCATAAGCCTATAGCCTTGGCCATCATGTCTAAGAATACATGAAGAATTCACCAGATCATATTTATGCGCAGAGAAAAAAAGATCATTGTCTTTCAAAACATGAATAAAAACTTAAAGACACTATGAAGCAAAACTGACACAGGTCAAAACTGTAGTTCTCAGACAACTGACTGCTCCATTCTTTGTATCATCTTGCTAACATCAAAGATCTTTTCCCACCATCACTGTCTCTAGAACCTCTCTGTTCAGGTTGCAGTATTTACTGTGACAACTTCAGACAGAAGTCTCAACTCTCTCACACAGTATTTTCTTTTTCTGAATATTTTATGAACACTTCTAACCTCATCATTTTCTCATAGGGTCAGTACTAAAGAATGGAATGGTGGAATAAAGGGATGCTCTTCTTCCAATTGTAGAAATACTACGCTAAATAAACAGCTTTGAACATCTTCTCTTCTTAATTTCAGATTTACACATGATGCTGAATCTCAGATTTATCAGTGGAAGATCAGTGGAACAACTTAATACAGAGACGTACAAGAATGGCAGCATCAGTCTAAGAATAATCATGTCAGTGTGTGGGGGTAGATTCAAATAATTAAATACCCTTACACTTGGAAACCAGAAATTATTCATTCTCACACTTATACTGCAATCAGGGGAAAATCTGTGAACCAAAATGATCTTTTTTTTTTTTTTTCCTTTTCCTTTTCTTTTCCCTTATTCATTTCCTTCCTTTTCTTTCATTTTTCTTTTCCTCTTTCTTTTCCTTTTTCCTTTTCTTTTTTCCTGCATAAGAGTAAACTCATCATATATATTCTCATAAGAATCGTATGCTCACGATGCATCCTTATGTGAATCCATAGTCTCCAGTTTGGTGCTTAAAAACTACAGCTTACGAAAAAAAAAAAAAAATGTTTTTTTTTCCTTTCTACAGGCTTCTAAGTACATGTACTGAATTTACCTTTGCAAATCCATTATATAATCTTCATCTTCTTCAAAGCTGATTTTAAGGACTTGGTGTTAGAGTATATTGTCTTTGTTCTGACTGACTGCTGGGCGAAAAGCCTTCCTAAAATGCTGTGAGATTTTTTTTAGAAAGGATGCTTTATAATGAGGAATCAGATGTCACAGTGTTCTATGTATTTAAAAGCATTTGAATAAGAGTTTGATTAACATTCAACATCACCATAGGTTCTTGATGGAATGCTGTTGCCTGTGCTTTTTGCAGATGCATTCATTATTTTGCATGGTACTCTTTAATATTTATTATGTTTGTAGCTAGTGTTGGTATGATATATGAAGTAAACTTTTAACATTTTTACAGTATAAATGAATAATATTTGTTTTGCTTTAATATTTTATAGTATAAGCAAGGACTCAAATTCTGAAAATTCATACTTTCCTTAGCTAGCGTTACTTTCAAGATCACTCTGAGTATTATCTCAAAAGCAATCAATAAATATGCAAGACTAGAAAAATACAGTCAGATCATGTTCTTTATTTGCAATGTTTTATAGAAGGAACATAGAAGCAAGTATTTTATCTTGTTCTGCATAAAGTAACTGAATGCTAAAGATGATAGTAGTGCAATAATTTTTCCCTTTCTCATATGTTCCTATTCAGTTTTTGTTAACTTAGATGTGGAAAATTAATAACGGGAGAGAAAAATGAGGGTTTAATCATTATCAATTGGTGTCTTAAAAGAGTCCACGTGCATTCAGTAGAGAAGTTCGGTTATTCTTCAACTTCCTAGGCACAGAAACTCTGTCTCTTTACACTATTTTGAAAACAATACTTAATATATATACATAAATAATACTTTTTTCCCTATGTTTTGTCAGTGAGTAGGTCATTCTATTGGGATGGGATTTAAATTAAACTTGGTTTCAACTAAACTTCATATAAAAATCATAACTTTGTTCTCCATGGTTGAAAATTATCAGTTAATGTTCTTTTCTGAACTTTGATTAGTGCTGGTCTTCTGACAGGAAGAATGAAAGAAGGAGACAATAATGAAAAAAATAGGGAGGGGGCCTTTGTTTATCGAAGTTTGTGGATAGAAGCCATTCCTTTAAGACATCAAAATAATAGTAAGTAATGAAATTTATAAAACAGAATTAAAAGGGCCTGAATATTGCTAAAAACAAAACTCACAAAGACTACAAGCAATCTCAGTGATAAACATATGTTGACTGAGGAATGTTCCATGTAAAATGTGCTATGTAGTCAGTTCATGAGCAGTACATATATAACACATCTTTACTGGTCTGTTTTTTTTAAAAGTTCCCTTATCATCATTTCACTATACACAGTCTTGGATAAGAGCTTGTGAAGAAATGTCATGTATAAACTCAGCACGAGTTTCTGCTTCGTTTCATTTGGAGGACTCTTTTATTTTTGTTTTTCTGTGTATTGATGGTTATTCCCCTATATACATACTAAACTTTGAAAATTAATTATCTATGGGTAGTGTCAAACTGCAGTATACGTTTATAAAGGAGGATTGATAAGAGACAACTAATGAATTTGTGCCAAAACATGGAAAGCTAACCATCATCATCATTCTGAATCCTACATAGTTGAGGGTAGAGGTACATGACAATGTCACAGGAAAACCTGGTTAGGTGTAGTCTTACACTAGAGTTAGCATAAAGTTGGTTAATATAAAACAGCTTCTCTCTCAAGTCAGAGAAATCAACTACCTTTTTTCTGTGTACTAATTCACCATATAGGTACTGACTAACTATTCATATCCTCTATCACATATCTAACTCGTCATGCTAGGGTTTATCTTGCATTGTGAAAGAAAATGTGTCCTTGGCAAGTTGCAAACCCCCATACCTGGGTATAACTTCAGTCAAAATAGGGCGCAAAAATGTTTCCATTGGAATTTATCTAAGGGATAGTTATGATTGCATTACAGTTTCCAGCTCTGCAGGCCTTTAAGAACTGTCAGAAGAATGTCAGACTTATTCAACAGGTCTGTACAAAGGGACGAGTTCAGCTAATGGGAATGTAAATTCTGTAGGTAAAAACTATGTTCAAGCATAGATGTGTATTAGTCATATTTACTGATTAAAGCACTTTTAACATTTCAGCTGTGGAAGTTTCCTCTCACAGGATATCATAGGTATTTCAGAAACTACAAATAATTGTTGGATCAATCCTTTTACTCCATCCAAATTCAGTTTGCAGTTGTTGATTTTTGTCTAGAATTGTGTCATTTTAAAAGAAAATTTCTACAGCAAACAAAGTTAAAGCTTAATTACGTAAAGTATTGACCTGCAACACGGATAAAAAATGCAGAAACAACAGACCAATGTCAGTGGATTAGCCTGTGCAGAGGTAGCCAATGATGTCTGGAAGGACTTCTGAGAAACTTGTAAATGAGGCAAACAGAAATAAAAGGTACATATTAAATAAATAATTTAATCTATTAACTTAAATAATTAAATATTAAATTGATGACAAAGATGCATGATTGATCAACTCTTAGTCTGCCAAAGCTATGCTCAGCTATTGAAAGTAAAGACTGACATTATAGCAAGAACCATATTATATTTTATTGGTACTCTAGTCCTTCAGAACTCAACGTAACAACTTAAGAACCTCTTTTTTCTTTTCCATTCCAATTCCAATGGAATTCTAGATTATTTTGCTGAGTTTCCTTAATTTGAGTGAATATGATTTTTTTTTGTTGTTAATTTTTGTAGAAATTACTAATATAGAAAAATTGTTGTTCTTCCACTATTTTATAATCCCTATCCATCAGTATGAGAACATTTAAAACTTCAATTATTTTTACCCAAAATGCTGTAAATGTAAGACAAACAAATTATACATGACATCTCATCTTTCAAGCTAGTAAATCAAATCCTTTTCTTCACAATTTCATTTAGAGGGAAAATGCAATCTGTGGTCCAATGAAATATGAATTAGTTTGTTCCAAATTCAATTTGAACACAAGAAAAAAAGATTGAGTAGGGGAAGGGAACAACAACAACAAATGCTGCAAGCAATCACTTTATTAATCAGATTAATCTCAATTATTCCAATAAATAAATGGCTGTACTGAACAAACTTCTGCTGAAGCAATCAACACACAAATGCTAAGTTTGAAAATAACATTCTTAATTTGATATGATGTTTTGATTCCTGCTTAATGCAAAAGAGATATATAATTCCTTTATTTCCTTTTCTCTTTTCCCTTTCCTTTCCTTTCCTTTCCTTTCCTTTCCTTTCCTTTCCTTTCCTTTCCTTTCCTTTCCTTTCCTTTCCTTTCCTTTCCTTTCCTTTCCTTTCCTTTCCTTTCCTTTCCTTTCCTTTCCTTTCCTTTCCTTTCCTTTCCTTTCCTTTCCTTTCCTTTCCTTTCCTTTCCTTTCCTTTCCTTTCCTTTCCTTTCCTTTCCTTTCCTTTCCTTTCCTTTCCTTTCCTTTTTCTTCTCTTTTCTTTGTGTGTGTGTGTGTAAAAAAACAACACAGAGACACGCTTATAAATCTTCACTGTTAAAACTCACAGTCCACCTTCAATTAGAGAGATTATTTTCTTTAAATATATATGGTTGCTTGATGCCAGAAACAGAAAATGAAATGGAAGGGAATACAAGAATATAAATAAATATGCATTCCTTTTTTTTTTTTTTTTTTTTTCAGAAATAAACCCAGATTTGGATGATCTCAAGATATATTCAAAGTCTAACACTGGAAATGCAACTTATATCTGATTCACTTCAGTTTAATACAATTTTTCCTTTATTCATAAGTTGAAATCCCAAAAGTAGTGTTTTTTAATCAATCAACACACATAGACTCACTTTCTTTCTCAAGACTGAGTAGTGTAGTGGTGTCTAACAAAACCTAATTAAGAAAGATTTTTAAGATTCACTTTTCTTTGATCTTTTTCTTTTACTCCAGAACAAGAGTTCTGTTAACTACATAATCTGCTGCTCAGTCATTAAATAGAAAAAAATCATTACCCTATTTTTTTTTTTAAATTTTCCTCCACTGTTTCTCCATTTATTCCCCATGATTTTTTTCCTCTACAGTTTCCTCTGAACTTTACTCCTGAAATAAAGGAATCCAATGTTTGTAAAAATACAGTAAAAAAAACTGCTACATGACAAGCTGTATGTAGTGCTTGTTGTAGTGCATTGAGAGAATGAAGGGAGAAAAGCATAAGAGGGACAGGGAGACAGCCCTGCAGGCACTGAGGTCAGTGCAGCAGGAGGATAGGAGGAGCTCCGGGATGGAACAGCAGCTCTCTGCAGCTCAGGAGAGGCCCAAGGAGGAGCGGGCTTTCCCCTGCAGCTCATGGGCACTGCACAGAGCAGACCTCCATGGACAGCTCATAGAAGATCACATGCCAAAGCAGACTGATCTGAGCTGAAAGAGGCTACTGAGCATGAGAAGAGATGCCCACATTGGATCAGGAGAAGAGAGTGAAGATGAACTATAGAATCATAGAATTTCTCAGGTTGGAAAAGACCTTAAAGATCATCGAGTACAGGAGCAACCTAACCATACTACCCTAATTTCATCAACCCTCCTCCAAATCATGTCCCTGAGCAAACAGTTTTTAAACACATTCAGGGATGGTGACTCAACCACCACCTCCCTGGGGAGCCTAAAGTTTTATGTTCTTGTCCACATTCCACATTCCTCTGGTCTGCTCAGGGGGAGCAGGTAAAAGAGCTGGGATTGAAACTGAAATGAGATCTTACTATGTTGCCACAAAAAGTGTACACAGTATGCCTTTACTTTAATTTATTTAAAAAAAGTATGGAGTTGAGATTGTTCTAATGGCAGTGGAGAAGGTAAGATATATAGTAGTTATTTCCAAAAATGTTATTTCAGTAATTAAGGCAGAAAATGTTCCATGCATGATGGGAATTAAAATTCTGGGTAACAACAACAAGCTTTTTATAAATGGTCTATATTTTCATTTCACACAGAGCAATTCCTTATGTAAAATAGAATCAAAGAATCATAGAATGGCCTGGGTTGAAAAGGACCACAATGGCCGTCTAGTTTCAACCCCCCCGCTATGTGCAGGGTTGCCAACCACCAGACCAGGCTGCCCAGAGCCACATCCAGCCTGGCCTTGAATGCCTCCAGAGATGGAGCATCCACAACCTCACTGGGCAACCTGTTCCAGTGTGTCACCACTCTCTGAGTGAAAAACTTCCTCCTAATATCTAACCTACACCTTCCTTGTGTCAGTTTAAAACCATTCCCCTTGTCCTATCACTATCAACACATGTAAACAGTCATTCCCCCTCCTGCTTATATATGTATCTTATATATATTTTATATTTTATATATATATATATATATATCTGTTGTTTATAGACTTCTCCAAAACCTTTGATTATCGAGGACAGCTCTATATAAAGCTGTACATTTTCTATGAGAATTTCTTACAGGAAAACAATTTTTTTTAATCATATTTTTCTTTTTTCCTAAAATAGAAGGTGAGAACAAAAGCTTGGAGAAGAATAATAATTGAAGCCTTTCTTGTAAAAGAAAGAAAAAGAAAAAAAGTCAAAACTAAGAAAGTAAAAAGAAAGAAATAGGTACGCCTTTTCTTTGAAGGAACTATAGAGATACTAAAGAAGAAGTCAATATAAAATGACAAACAAGGTTATTTCTGTTTTTAAAACTATAACAAAATAGGAATTTTAATGTCAGTACTCTCATCTTTCTGTTTTTCATATATTGCTGGTATATATCTTGCATTTCATACTGAGAAGAAATTAATTAAATAGAAAATGAAATTAAATGCATTATAAAATGAGCAGCAATAATATTTCAAATTAATCCATGTAGCACACTAAGGAAACATGTGAAAATCTGTCTTAATATTTGTTTCCACTTAATGAGTATTGGCTACAACAGATATTCAAAACCAAAGAATTCAGCATGATGAGAAAAATCACACGCAGAGATCAAGGATTTTTGGTTTTAGAAACACGGACTTCACATCCTCCTGACCTTAATTTGGGCAAGGGTTAAGTTAAAAACATGAAGTCTTGCCTCAAACTACTGTGTTTCAATATTTCTCTCACATATATGACACATTGCATCAGTGTCCAAAACACTATGATGATACCATAAAATGATGTATACTTCTACATATACTCCTAAAAGCCAGAAAAGTTTTGCTACTGTTGTTTTTACAGAGATATCTTTGGCATTATATTATTTTTATTATTCAATGATATTAACTTTCAAATGCATTTTCTTTATGATAATGATATGGTACCATTTTCTTTATGATAGCAAAAAATCCTTGTGTTATGCATATCTTTTGAGGTCAATAATCTTTATATTATTTCCATTTTAAAATAGCTAATGTATTTCAAATTGTCTAATGTGAAAATCTCCCATTGAATTGAGAAAATCCAAATTATGTCAGTTTTTACTAGACTAGTAGTAGATATTTTTTTAAGAGGACATCCATATCTTTCCACTGTTTTTCATTATTATTATTATTATTAGCTGACCCCCATGGTTTAGAAGAGTTCCATGTTTCATGACTTAATCACTTAATGTGCACTATATTCGCTCTTTCAGCTAATTCTCTGCTGTACAGTCATTTTAATCTTCAGAGAAAATAATCCATTTCACTGAAACACATTTTTGCAAACAGGTCCTACAACTTTCAAAAAAAGCACCCCATCCCCCAAGAAGAATGAGGGTAAAAGTCAAAGATAATTAAAATCATAAGTCGTATTTCCAGTTTTTCACACATTAAAGGGTAGAGATTCACAGACCTTTTCAAAAGGAAAATCTGACAAGTCAACTAAGACAAATTTTCTCCAGCCAAAGAGGATAATATGAGTCTCCTCGTGCCCCTCACTTTTTGCTATATGATTGAAGAAGTTTAACATGAGAAATGCTTTTTCTTTCTTTGATCTCATCTTAAAAAGCAGTAATTAAATATTTACTTTCTCAAGCCTTTTCTCTAAACATATAGTACCCTTTCAAGATATTTTACCACTGTCTCAGTAGTTTTTAAGTCTCCCTCTTCATGTGTGCAGCACATAAAGTAAATATTCCAAACTTGAAAAATATCTCAAAATCAGAAATAAAGGCAGGAAACAGATCTCATCAAATTCTTTTCAAAGAGTAAATAAACATTTTAACCATCACATAGAGTCAGAAAGATCTCACATGGATTAGATTCAGCTGCCAGTGACACATTGCTGTATATCTTCATGACATAGAGACTAAATAACTATAGTGACTATGATTTACTGAATTTCAGAACCAGATCAATTTTCCATTTATAACAAATTCAACTGAAATGATCTCTATTTTCACATCCATCTGACTCAGCCAGATGCTAAGAACAGAAGAAAACACTTGTTCATTTTCTTCTTCCTTAACTCACTGTTGATACTGGAGCTGTTGAAATCCTTGAAAATGCAGTTAAGAAAGGGCACAAATTTCTCCAGACCAAAGACTATGTTTCATGTTACTAATACAAATTTGTTCCACAGAATTAATGATATCAGTTCTGTACAACGTTCCATACATGACAGAAGAAGTTTGCTAAGATGAAGAAATTGTCCATTTAGTATCTAGAACATTAAGTTGGCCAACACAAGATCATTCTGACTACATCCTAAGCAAACAGATGCTTCTCTGAAAGAGTGGTCAGGCACTGGAATGGGCTACCAAGGGAGTTGGTTGAGTCACCGACTCTGGAGATGTTCAAGAAACATTTGGATGGTTGAGGGATATGGTTTAGTGAGAACTATTGGTGATGGATGGTTGGACTGGATGATCTTGTCTTTTCCAGCCTTGGTGTTTCTGTGATTTCTGTGAAATGCAGCTGCAATCTGCCTTCAAATTTGACTTGAACCTTAGGACTCTAATGAATAATACCACATCTGAGCTAGTGGTGATGAACCTATTCCAAGGCAGTGCTTTGAAATTGCATTACAGTTATTTATCAAAAGAGCTTGGTTCTGCTCACAAATCTATGTATACATAGAATTTCTCACCTTATTTTCCTATCTTAAACTAAGCAGAAGAGTGACTTTTCTAAATCCAATATAAAACAAGGAACAAAAATATACAGCTAGATCTTAAGTAAAATGTGAAACAAACAAACAAACAACAACAACAAAAAGCATCCCAGAACCAAAAACATTACTTTTCCTAATGCAGGAAAAATATTATCATCATAGAATCACAGAATGGCCCGGCCTGAAAAGGACCATCTAGTTTCAACCGCCCTGCCATGTGCAGGATTGCCAAACACTAGACCAGGTTGTCCAGAACCACATCCAGCCAGGCCTTGGTTGTGCTCCTTGATTTGTCTCTCCATTTTTTTTAAGTCTGAAAAATTAATAAAGAAGTGATAAAAAGGAAGCAGGATAAGAACCAAAGGAATTACAAATCTAGATTTGCAGATGTTTCACTGATGAGGAACAAACCATAGTAGCATTTTCAAAACAGATAATACATTTTGAAATGCAATAGTATTATGTAATGTACCTATGAAATTGGCCACAGGTATAGGAAGTAGGTCTGATACCTGTGGTCCAACTCATAATAGTTGGACCCTCATATGGGGGAAAAGCATAAATTACTCAATTGGAAAATTCAATGAATTGTTATCTACAATTCAACCAAACTGGACAATAGTGGTACGTACACAATGATCAGACAAAAAAAAAAAAATAGTAAAGGAAGGATCAAAAGGAAAATAATGATGAGTTCTCAGTATCAGACAAATAAAAATAATCATGTAACAATAACAGTAACAATTGCAGAATGCATTTAAGGGCTGATTTGCAGAAATAGTGTGTACTAATTAGCACAGAGTAGAATATGATTTCTCATGTCTAGACTTCAGTGCCGTTTTAGAGTAAGGTAGTAAATTATGAAAAAAGCTAAAGCATAGGAAAAGTTTTAAAATCCTCAAATAACAGGAAGAGAAAAACGCTGTATTAAAACATTTTTGAACACTGCAAGGATTAATGTGTATATGGAGGTTGATCCTCTATAATGAAACATGGGGTTATGTTTTAGTAATAAAAATAATATCAGTAGTCAGTAGTATAAAAAGAAATAATTATATATCTGCATACATGGCAGAAAGAGGAATTTAAAATTTAAATACTCTTTAATAAACAATACTCTTTAAATACTCATAATTACACATAATATTCTTTAAATACTCTTACACACATTTGTTTAAAGGAGTTGACCTTCTTTTGAAGAAACAAAAAGAAATAGCAGTAATGTCTGCTTTTGTTCTACTTTATGTGGAAAGAAGCCAGTTTTGGCAAATTTTTATCCTGAATGTTGATCATTTGATCCAAAACACCACTCCTGACCTTTTGCCCAGAGTTTTTATGTAAAATTGGAGAAATGCATATGGCTGAAGTATCAGTATTTCAAGGATGTTTCCCAAATCTTGTATGACTTGATGTTTCTATATAATGAGTTTATATTGCTTGCAGACTGAGGATTGCTCAGTTTATTGTATCTAAAACTGTCCCATGCTGCAAAAAAAGATGCCTAGGAAGTAATAGAGAGCTATAAAAATTTGAATAATGTTGTTCTATCTGCATGAGCCAGTGTTTTTATGAAGATTTTCTGCTATACAGACTCCTGTGTCAGACTTGCTAGATGTTGTACTTCACCTGTGAAGGTTGGCTGCTACAGTATGTTTCCTTCTGAAGTGTGAAGGACTGATGAGGTATGAACATCTTATTTTTCCATCAAGCGAAAGCTGTGCCATAACCCTTCATGGATGAAGCAATCATTGAGGCAATTTCTTTCAGATAAAATGAAAGCCTTTAATTTTAAGTGTATGCTTTTAAAAAGGGAAAATTATTTTTGCATTGGCAAGGATTATTAAGCTCATTTTGAGAATCCCATTTTCTTACGTAAGTGATGCATGTGCTCCATTTGTTTTCAGTGCATCTCTATTTTGGTACTAATCAAAGAGGAGAGTTTGGGTGCATCTTGGGTTAGAGGCTTACGAATGAAATTGTAACAGGCTATAATAGTACAATACCTTTTTATTTGATGTATTAAGACATTATCAACACTGCTGCTGAAGTGTAGACCAAATATTGGTAGTCCTAAGTGGTAATTATCACAGTGCTGACCATGCTCTCATGGCTCAGTCTTATCAGTTTTTTCACTCTGCTGTCTATGCTTTCTTCC
Source organism: Phasianus colchicus (assembly GCF_987193195.1). Classification (NCBI taxonomy): domain Eukaryota; kingdom Metazoa; phylum Chordata; class Aves; order Galliformes; family Phasianidae; genus Phasianus; species Phasianus colchicus. The sequence goes on from NC_143436.1 coordinate 129,103,776, forward strand.
ATTTGTATCATCTCTTAAGCAAAGCAGTCACCTTCTGTTTAACTTGAATTTCACATTGCTCAAATAACTACAAACTTCCTAGTTTTATTTTATGCTTTGTACTCTCTTTTCTTTTCCTCTTCCTCCAAAACAATTCTAAGCACTTCTTTAAAATGAATCAATCTCAGATGCTAAACAGTGTAATTTAATCATTCATCCATTCACTGAAGTGGATATTATTTCATTACAATAATACCTGTAGATATTGATATTATATTTAGACCACTGACTTAAAAAAAAAAAAATTCCCCATATGCACTGTATTTCTTAAAACTGCAAACTTGCTTCTTGATTTATAATACACTATTGCGTTATAAATAGGCTTAGGTAGCTAAGAACTGATTACACTCAAGGAAGTACATATTACACTCTTCATTTTTGAGTTTTAGAGTCTTTTCTGTCCAGCTCCCTTATTTTATTAAAGGGAAAAGACAAATTCAAAACATTTCAGAGTCTCACATTATGTTAACTCTACAGTAAAGCTCAATACAATTCTATTCAAAGTTTACATTCACTGAAAGATTTTGCAGTATGTGACAATTCTAAAAAGACCAATATAGTGGAATGTTGGCAGGATTTACAAACAGTGATCATGTACATCTGAGGCCTTTGCCAACAGAACTGAAAATGTGAGCAAATTTTTTATCAAAACTGGCATCCACAACAAAACACTTAAAAGATCAGGGCAAGGGGTTCTGTTTGAGCAAATAACCCCTATTCGGATAAACATGATTATGCTGTGCTAATGGAGAGCTACTACTTGGAGTTCTTCAGTAATCCTGGTCAAAGACATTAAGGCTTTCTCCTCATCTTACTCCATTGATGCAGTGTAGAAATGTCAAGGACTGGCAGCAACCAGGTTAGCAAGATGCTGGGGAACATACTATTTTGTATGCAGTATCAGATGCTTTCTTTTTCTTCTGTTGTCTTAATATACACTCAAATAAATCAAAAGCCTACTTGTTACCCAAAATTAATTCTCCATCCAAGTTATATTCTCTTGATCCTCTGGGCTTTCTTTTACGGCAGCAGCAGCATATCAAAAAGATATAATAAATATATGTATATATATATATATAAAATAAATGTTTGTGTGTGTGCGTGTGGGAAGAGAAAGAGGGCAAGAGACAGCAACAGAGCGAGCCAGAGACATCGTGAGCTAGTAACGCAAAGAGAAGGATCTAGTATTTTTTCTGCTACATTTGGCAAGGAAACAGTGAATTAATGTTCAGTAACAAGTCTATTGAGTTAAAAAGTTGTCCTATTATCTTCAGATTACTTCTGCTGATATTCTATGACTGTCTATTCAACTCTGTATAGTTATTAAAAAAAAAAAGACCTGTCCCTCAAAATTTTAAAAATGTCAAAGCTTTAGAAAATTATTCGCAATTTCTGACCACCTAAGAGGAAAAAAATCAAAGGGGAAAAAGGTGAACACACTTAGACTTGCAAAATCTAAACCAATAATAGAATGTGAATACGTCTTTCCAAGGTACTCCTTTGTAATTACATCAAAGCATATCCAATGCTTAATAATGCACATTGGTACACAATGCATTGAATAACTGCTGACTTATTTGCTTCTCCACCTGCTACTTGTTTACAAGTCTATTTATTGACCTAAGTGATCATATTTTTTCTTCTTAACACATGTCAATATATTTACAAATCTATTGTTTATACTAGTGAGTTGAGCAAAAACAATGTGTCTGTGTACTACTAAGATACATCTTTTTGAGGATTCTTCTTTCTGCTTGAGAAATAAATCTTTCCTCTGTGCCATAATAGATATTCCTATAAAATAAGTTAATAGAGCAATATAAAAGATTTTATAGGTCTGCAATGGGTACCTGCTGTGGTGAAATACACTGGAAGATATTAGTAGTTGTGTTTTTATCTTATTTTATCTTTAAGGTAAAGAAAGATGATAGTGAGAAAGAAAGAGAATAGTGGTTTCTGCAGGTAGAGAGTTGAAAATCCTTCCCAAAAATAAAGAAATTAGAAGATTTGTAGATTCAGAGGAAAAGAATTGTGGGGAAAGTTTTTTGATTTTGTGGGTGAAAATATAATTCTTCTCCAGTATTCCGTTACATTGCTTTTGATTTAACCTGACACATAGCAACTTATCTTAATTCCAACAAAATTTAACAATACAGGCTGTCGCTTTCTATGTTGTGATATTTAATGCCATCCAAGCAGCAAAGAGGAAAACACAAGCTATAATTTGAATTCATCCAATAACAAAAGGCAACAATCTAATTTAGCATATTTTGTATTTGCATTCAGATTCAGCTTTATACACTTAGTGACAGGGCATTTTTACTGAGATTATGCCTCTTTTAGTGCAAAGAGTAGATGCTACAAAAACAAAACAGAACTGTGCAGCAAATGAGGATCGGCCTACACAGAAGCTGGATTGTGTGTAGTAAATTAGTTAGGACATTGAAAAGGGAAAGGTGCCAAGATGATGCAGATGAATAGCACGGCAGTGAATTAAGTTCAGGTTTGCCTCTGTGAGGTCAGCCAACAAATGAAAATTAGCATTTTCACAGGTATACATTAACTGTATATTTCTCAGATTCTGAATGCTGCTGAGAAATGAAATGAAATTAGCAGACACACTAAATGCTTAATGTCCACAGCTGTCATTTGGAAGAGTTGTATTTTGAGAAGGGAAAATGACATAAGAAGTTAGGAGTCAGAAATCGGATGGGGAAACCTAATGAAGTTTTTTGATGTTAATATTTTTGAGCCTTTGTTCCTCATTAATTCTATCTCCATATTCAATACGAAAACCACTTTAGTAAACACTTAGGAAGCTGTGAAATTCCATAGCGGCATCACAGAAGAGAAACCCACGAGTTAATTATTAATTTTATATTTAATATCAGAGCAGCATGAATTAAAATAGGACAAGGACTATACAATGAGTGGGGAAAAATTGCAAAGGGATTTTGAACAGCTTCTATGATATACATATATATTTATATATGTGTGTGTGTATATATATATATGGAAATAATGTGGTAGCTTTTATAAAGTAAAATCTGAAATTGAACTTACTTGAATACATTTTCAATAGTTTCATGTTTGACATAAAAAAAAAAAAAGTAAAAAAAAAAGTTCTTCTTTCCATAAGTATTTTATTCATTTTTGTTGATCAGCATAGCAACAATAGCATTTTCCATTGTTATCTCAGTGTTAAGGTGAATCTCTGGGGAGCAGAGAGAAGGAATTTTACACATTCCTGTTCTCTGTTCCACTGATGTCTATTCCACATCTCAAAAGCACTTTGGAAAAAAATGTAAAAATGGAAATGCATTTATTCCACTCTCCACGGAGGAAGAGTATAGTCTAAACTCTGTAACTTAGAGGAATTTCTCAGCATGTTGAACAGTGGTCAGCGGTCTCAGTGAATATTTCCAGTATTGGAATTAAAAAATTATTGAATTTGCAATTATCTTTTCAAGCATCAGTTTAACAATGCAACAGAGCATAAGCTTTGAATAACATCTTCTATTTGAAATATAGCCCAAGCTGTTACTTGCAGTTTTATGCCAGACATCAGTGAGTCAACATTTCCATTGACGCATGCTTCTTTTTACTCAGATATGTAAGTACAAGAAACAGTTATCTGTACCTTTGGTGCCTGTTTCTGTATTTTCTTCAAGATTACATAAAAGAAGGGATATTCTTTCCAGATGAAATTGGGTTATTGCAGAGTGTAGTGATAATACAGTGGTTCACCACATTCTCTAGTGTATGCACACTGAGCGTTCCCACTAGAAAGATTCTGATAAATTCAGAATGGTGTTGCTGAAATAACTTGATTAATATTGAATGACTTTTGCAATATAGGGAAAAAATTAACATAAATCAAGGTAAACTGATATCCTTTACCACAATTCCACATGTGCTTTTTGGTAGAATTTCAGATCTAAAATAAGAATCCAAGCTTGTCTTTTAAACTGACAACCCTAATTTGTTCATATGTGAATTAGGTGCCTAAGCTCATATTCTAGTCAATGGGGGTACACTGTTCAACTTGTTTGCTCCAGGTGTATTTTGTGTCATTTCTAATGCCCTACACTATCTACCAGCCTCCATCTGCTTCCTGGAAGAATATGGATCACTTGTAAGTAGTGTGCCATATCTCGTAATTTCAAGCCTTCTACACCTGCAGATGTAAAAAATGTTTGTACAAACCAGTATTCCTGGAAGGATAAGCCAAATATTTTCCATATTTGTCTAGAAGCTACATATATGCAGAGCTTAACATACAGATGCCAGATGCTTGCTGTACATGGCATACATTATAAGGAGGGCTTTGCTCTTCATTTCTCCTAAACAATTTCTTTTGATTTTTTTTTTTTTTCACATTTCTTTTTGAAACATTAGATCTGAACTGTTTATATTAAGCTGTTTGCCATGAAGAGGTCATGTACTAGCCAGACTTTGGTAAAAAGTAAATATAGTAACGTTTTTTTCTTTAACTTGCAATCTTTGTGATTTATATGATCAAGCAATGCTCACAGCATTTGTTTTTAAGACATCTTGCAACCCCAAACTTCTAGGCTGTGAACATAAAGAGGTTAGTAAATTCTGCATGAATAGTAAAGCTGTAAGTTACACAGTTCATGCCAAACATGAAGCAGTAGAATCGTTATACTGCAGAACTGTATGTTTTGTAGAGAAGATTCCACTCACTGTAATGTGAAGCCATTCTAGTGATGCTTCAGAGAGTTTTTAAAAGTGCTATTGGTGCTGTTCTCTGAATATAATAATTTGTAAAAATAAGTTGTCTTGAAAAATCTATAATCACAGATACAGGCTTCCAAGGAAGCAAAAATTGTTAATTATAACTTTTCCATACGAAATGGAGTTCAAATCTCTTGAACAGATACTTATGAATGCTGAGGGCATTTGCCATCACTGCTCTGTTTCCTTTTCAGGAACAGTCTCGATGTGTCTGAGGTGCTACACAGCTTCTTTTCCTCCCCCCTTCGTCCCTTTTCGAGCTGTATTGTGGTGAGGTGTGGTGAGCTTTATTGTCTGACATGGATTTCTGTTTTGAGGGCAAGAATACAAGAAAGTACTGGAGCCAGAAAGGCAGATACACTTGCCAACTACTGCACAGCACTACATCTCTATTTATTTCACAGATTTTGAAAGAAGTTATGATGCTGCACCATTGGCACAAATCATGTAATTGACTGTGTCAGGGCAGGAAACTAGGAAAGGAGGATTATGGAGTGGCTTGCCACTTCTTTTCACTCTGTATCCTTGGAATTGAGGGGGGGGTTGGGGGGGGGGGTTCATTCAGATGCAGAAGTTTAAAGATAGCACCAGCAGAAAAAAAGATGGAAAATTCCAAGGCTACAAGTTACTAAAGTCTTGAACCCTTCCACATGTAGGCCTATCTTTCCCCCAGAATACCGAGCATCCTGAGGAAGGCGTCTGTTTAGTTGAATGTCCACAGGCAGATCTTTAAGTCCAGGAGTGTTTCAGCAACTTTATTTATTTATTTATTTTAGAAATAGAAAACATAGTAACAGTACAGAAAGAAGATAAGATACAGTCAAATATGGAAATGATCCTAAAAAGGAAAAATATTTATTCATATTTTTCATCTGTTTTTGCCTTGAAGTTATGTTTGTGGAAGTAATCTAAGATATCAGACTGAATAACATTTGTTTGTAATAATTTGCTAAATGTAGGGTTAAAAACCTTACCACCATAAGCTTATTTTTAATTGAAATCTTAATGTGTTGTATGAAAAATTAAATATATATAATCAGAGAAGAACCAAACTTTATGCATTTAGTAATTCGTATGAAATAAAAAAGATGTAGTAAGTTTCATAACAGTATCACCAATATTCTCATGCTTACTGTCTCACTCCAACTGCAAACAAGAAAATACAGGGGTTTACATAGATTCCTCCTTATAAGAAAGATATCTGTCTTCCCATTGTGATCAATAAAAAACCAGTCAACATACATATGTCAACATACATAAAGAGGGATTCAGACAAGCAAATTTGTGGTTTTCATGAAGTTTCTTGAACAGACTCCTCTAGTGACTTACACTGTCCAACTTCTCATTGTTGGTCCAGATGGCTACAGATGTCTTGTGTTCTCTGTTGTATCTGCCACCATCATGAGCATTTTTGTTCTGTTGTATGACAGAATAGCACTGGTTGCTTGTATTACAGAACCAAATGAAGCATTATGCATCTATTTCAAGATAAACTAAGAAGCTCCCTATGCTTTGCAGGCTGCCTTGATTCAATTTACAGTCAGCAGAAAATTTTACAAGTTGTTGATACTTAGATAACAAAGATACGAGGATTTGGTGCTCTCAAACAAGCAAGGCCTTCTATGTAGATATGACAAAGAATACACAAGAAAGCTGTGGCAGCTACTGCAGCAACAGATGATACTACAAAGTATCTTAAATGGTTTCAGATGAATATGAGACCACTGAATCAATGCCCAGCATCTGAAGCCATTGTTACTAAAATAGTAATTAAATTTAATTAAATAATAATATTTTTTTAAAAAGCATAAAGACTGCAGTAACTTAGTTACCATGTAATGGAATTGCATGACTTACCTGTCTCATAGAGGAGGAAGGGTGGACAAGGAAAAAAGTTAGGCAAGTGGTCCTGGGGCTGCACTGTGTGTGCTCCCTTGATGGGCTGGAGCTTTGCCGTGTGCTGGAGCACTTGAACAACCTGGACTGTGCCATGTCTGATGAAGCGGAGGTTCTCCTCCTGCACAAGGCACCCTGCCATCACTCTGCTACTCAAAACCAGCCAGCTATTCCTAGTACAGCAGTTCAATGCAGAACCCAAAGTTGATTACTCTTTAAAGCATTTCTAGTTTATAGAAATGCTCTGAATGAATACATATGCATGATTACTTATTATAACTGAAAGAGTTTATCTTTTATAAAATTTATCTACATATAAAACTTATGTACGTATACTGTATTATTTCACACATAAAGCCAAAAAAAGTTTAATAGAAGTATCTCAGCATCTCAGAAAATGTAGGATCTTGACTTTAAGCAAAGACTGCAAGTTCAAGTTTAATTGCAGTTGCAAAGGGAAAATATGTCCATCTTAAGTTGCATAAATCAGACAGTATCTGAAAGTTAGAGAGGTGAAAATGATTTTTCCTCTCAAATATCATGTTTATACATAAGGAGAGAAGAAAACTTGACAAAAATCAACAGTAAAGGCTTTTTCTTTTGCTGATGACCTTTTACACCAAGTAATTGCTTCAGACAGCTATATAAAACAAGACAGCTGAAATTTATTACGCAAAATTGTGCATCTACAAAATTCTTCAGTCTTTGATATTTAGGACTGCTTTCATAAAGATGCTCCCCTACAAGAACAGGCTGAGAGAGCTGGGACATTTCAGCCTCGAGAAGAGAAGGCTCTGAGGAGACCTTCCAGTACCTGAAGGGGGCCTACAGGAGAGCTGGGAAGTGACTTTTTATAAGGGCAGGTAGCAACGGAATGTGGGGAAATGGCTTTGAATTTAGATTTAGATTCAATTAGACTAGATATTAGGAAGAAATTCTTTACTGTGTGGGAAGCGAGACACTGGAACAGATTGCCCTGTGAATGCTCCCTCCCTGGAGGCATTCAAGGCCAGGCTGGATGGGGTTTTGAGAAGCCTGGTCTGGAGGGAGGTGACCCTGCTTATAGCAGGGTGTTGGAACTAGATGATCTTAAAGGTCCCTTCCAGCCTAAACCATTCTATGATTCAATGATTCTATGATTCTATGGTCTTTCATCTGTAATTCATTGCTTGTGCTAGAAAGCAGCGCAGTACTAAAATAGCTTAGTTACAAGGAACAATTTAAAATACTTATAAAAGTAATACTTGAAATTATTAATTTATTGTCCGTCAAAGTAGACCTCTCAGGGATCTTTGATAGAGACACTAATATGTATAGTAATATATATTTGTATATTTTATCTTAATGAGTCACACTCTAGATGAATCATCAAATCCTACAGAATACAGAAATGTAACACAAGAAATACATGTATTTAAGTAAACACTAAGACATATAAAATCTTAGAAGAAAGATGAATCACTACTGAAAATCAGGTCAGATGCAAACAGTATTTATTATAAGAGTTGATCTGTAATGCTTCATCATTGTTTAGGAGGCCTTCAGTTGTCAAACTGGTCCTTGGAGTCAGAGACCTCTATATCTTCTCAAAGATCTGCTTGGGGGACAGATGATAAAAACAAAATAAAACAAAATCACTATTATTTCCATCTGGCATCAGAGATTGTATCTGATTTTTTAAATAAAAAAAAAAAAATATTTGCTCTGGAGATCTGAAGGATCCAAATGATTTCCAGATCTAATAAAATGGTTTACGTTAACAACACATAAATTATGAATCTAATTCCTAACCTTGTCAGTGAAATCCCACAGTCTATATGGTGCAGATGCTCAAGTTACTTGATCAAGTCTTCTTTTTGCTCCTGAGAATTTTTGAAAGCTAGGTATAATGAATGGTATGTCTGTGGTCTAGACACATGAACACTAAAATATACTGCACTGAAGGATGTAACTGCTGGCATTTATCTGCTTTTAGCTACCTTCAATCAGAACATGCTAGTCAATACTTTCTGAGAAGAAAGAATTTCTCTGCCTTTATTTTATATGTTGTTAAAATCCACACCAGTCAAGGAGATAAGAGAGAAGAGATTTTAGCAGCAGTCAAATCCTGCTTTTCCAGTCTCAAATTGGACAGATATACTTATAGCAGATATGTAATATGATTATTAATATTTATATTGATTGTCTCTGACTAGGCTAAAACTGCAAATAAATACATTATTTTCTCCTTCTTCATGTGGAAATCTGTCTCAGTTTCTATTAATCTCTTCCATTTTCACCCCACTTTCTCTCTACCTTTTATTAACATGTTTCATTCTCAAGTTAGGGTAGTATTAGTGTTTGCTCTCTCACTTTCTTTTATTTTTCTCCTTTGAGGAGTGAGTTTAAAGAATCCAATTTAAATTGCATTTTACCTTTCTCCTTATTCTGGGAACCAGTGCAATCTATCACAGTGACTTTCTCTTGATCTTTATTCAATACTCGGCCCCAGTCCAAATACAATTTAAGAAAGATTAGGTAAACCTATTCATCCTGGTATTTAGGCGAGTGGTAGGAATAACCAAAACATACCCAAAATGAAACATCTTTGCAGAAGAAAAAGAAAGGTGATAAAGAGGTTAGAAGACAATGATGTTCTTCAACTTCAGTCAGGGTCACATGTCCCACACATTTTCCTTTCAAAGGCAGAAAATATAAACTGCTTATGATACTCAGTGGTGCCACAGACTGTTATGGAAGCATCTTTTGAAGCATGGTGCTCATCTGTAGACCTTGATTGTGATGCACAAGGTTCATTTTTTTGTTTGTTTGTTTGCTGGTTTCTTTTCTCTTTTTCCTACTTCCTTTAATATACTCTATTAGTTGTTCCTACTCCTTAATCCTTCAGTGTTTCAAAAATACTTTTTTTTTTTTTTTGGTCTGTTTTTATGTTGACTGCTTTGCATTACTTCTATTCCAACAAAAGAGAAATGATTAACCCATCTGAAGGAAACAAGTGAAGAGTCATTGATAAGTCTCCTGCGATTTCTTTCCAAGTGTATTTGTTCCTTTTAGCATTTCTGGAGTGGGTTAGAGGAAGAATGGAAGCTTTTAACATATAAACTTTGGCTAAAACTATCCTGATCTACTGTTACAACTTCGAGTTTTCTTGGTAAATTATAGCTAGGGAATGTGTCTGTCTTAGTCACTGTTCAAATAGCTTAGTTGTGGTCAAAATAAATTCAACTGGGGCCCTTTTTGCCTCAGGGTGGATTTTCATAATGTACTGTATCTTGCAACACTATCACCAATGTTATTTACTTAGAAAAATTTCTTTCCCTACTCTCAAAAAGTATTTGAGAAAATTGAAGTCATATTGTGAAAACAAGTAAGAGCAAGGAGACATTCTCACTACACATTACCAATTTCATTATTTATTTAGGAATGGAAAGGTTTGTAGTCCAAATTGAAATGGAAGCCAAACAGTACTCAGTTGTCACGGAGTTAACTAGATCAATTTATGCCCATGACAGGGGGCAGTAGGCCCCTGCCCCCCCACCCCCCTGGCCCCACAAAATGGGAAGGAAGGAAGGAAGGGAGGAAAAAAACAGCGGCAACAAATCTATGGAGGTAAACTTATTTTACTAACTATGATATAGGAATGCAAGATAACACAATATAATACAATCTAATTGAAATTGAGACTAATAAATCAAATAAGATAGGATAGAGAGAGCTCCTGAGACCGAGTCAAACCTGAAAAGCTTGGAACAGCTGGGAAAGCACTCTCCAGCACCCACTGCCAGGCAGTAAGAGACCGCCCCACCTGGAAGGGTCAGATCCCATGACTTCTGTAATGTATAGGGATAGGTACCTGGAATTGGAGCATTAACACTTTAATTCCAGTACATGATGTTTTGATGTGGAATACTGAAAACCAAAAAAACATAAAACCATGACAAGTAAATAAAATGCAGCACAAAGAAGTACAGTGAAAATGGATTCAGAATTATTTTCACTTTGACTGTAATTTATTTGTGAAATGACTCAGCAGTCAAGTTTGGCAATTTCTGTTTATGTTTTGTTTGAGAGATGTTTGTTCCATTTGATTATCAACTCATTCAAGCAATGTACCAAAACAGGCCTAGGAAATGTTTTCTGTTAAACACTGCATCTTGACAAACTAAGATGTTCATCTCTTCTCTCTGAGAATATAACATAGAAAATCTGTAGGAAATGAAGAAGTAGTAACAATAAGAATGAAATTCTTAGAAAGAAGAATTCTATAACTTTTTGCTGCATTACTTTATTTTCTCACAGTTCTGATCTGTTCATGCTTTCTTTCTTTTATGTATTCATTTATTTTAACTGGTGGTCCCTTCTACTGTAACCCAAGAGGGGAACATCCAAGAAAAGGCTGGGATTTGGGCCATTATTATATGAAGAACAACAGCTAAAACACTTAACCTGAAGGATTGACTTCGGCCTCTTGCCCTGCTAGATGAGCACAAAATTCTATACTTAAACCTAAATCTTAAACAATCCTGAAGGGGAAATAGAGGGCTAGTTCAGCCAAAGTAATAAGTACAGGCATGACATCATGCAACAAGCTCTTGGGTGCACAGTGCACTTCAGAGCTGTCCTTCCCAGTTTTCTAGCAGTCTCATGTGAGCTCTAACACTCCAAGGAGAAAATACACTGAAATGTACTACTTTTCCCAAGAACCTCCACAAAATTTCCAATTCCAGGTGACAGGGAAGAGCTTTCTTTTTTTCTGGGAGCAGCAGAGAGGGCCTGCTGATGAAGACTCATAATGACTCTCTTTCTCCTCCAGTTTATTTTTGTTTTGTTTGATTTATTACTAATAATTATTTCTTTGCAATCTCACATTCATTTTAATAAATTTGTTTCTTCCATCTCAATTAGGCTTTTCCTTTTCCTTTTCCCGCTTTTCTCCTGAGGGGAGGAAGGGGTGTTGCATGATTAAATCTTCAAACATGACAAAGGGCTAAAGACTCCAATAGAAAAATAAAGCAGGAAAATCCTCTAATACAGCTAGCCAAGAAGAATATGAGATGACATGCTTGGGAAAATGTTCCTAAAGCTGAAGTTCAGGGAATACTGATATTCAGTATGTACAGTTTCTTCTCTGCCTGTACCCAAGAATCTACAACTTGTTAAGAAACGGCTTTGCTATGCAAAGAAATAGTACAATGGGGCAGTTCTAAATACTATTTGTCAGTCTTTTCAGAACTGATTCCAACTATTTTTTTCTGCCTTTTCAGGTTCACTGTCACACTTTCCTTTTCATTCCTGGGCAGAGCTCAAAGCCAATAACCTTATTCCCATTTCTATTCATAAATTTCAGACTTACATCAGGGTCAGGATCTTTGGCTTGGGAACTGCTACCATACAATTCAATTCAGTATTTTACAGTATTTTACAGGGCAGTATAACCAAAAATAAAGTGCTGTTTGTCTTCAGATATGTTTATGTCTAAGGATAGACAAATAACATTAATACAACTTTTGCTAGTAGGAACTTGAATCTCTTCCTGTATAAATGTTTAAAACAGCAAGATACCAAAATATCATTTATCATTAATAGGATATACATTTTTATGAAAATACTTTTCTGTGGAGGGGTGGCTTGAAGAGCGAGGCCACCTGGAGAATGTTAAGGACATGGTGACTTTGTGAGGATTCAAGATAAACAAGTGGTCACTGAGTTGTGTCCAATGAGGAGGTTGGCAGGAAAAAAGAGGCGGTTCCGGGGAATTCCACGTTGTCACGGTGACAGGTTTTGCCCGGTGATAGGATACACACAGTGATAGGTTACACGTGGACTCGTATAACCAATCATACGCGGCCAAGAATACTTGTTGGTGTATATATTGCTGCGTTAACCCATTAAAGTTGGACTTAACTGTTAACTCGTATTGAGTCGTCACTGACTTCCACAATACCGCTCCTGCATTTTTCATGCCACCAAAGCAGTTCCCTTGGGTAATTCAGCATATATATACACACATTTAATTATCAATTCAATGTTCTATGACTATAAGAAATCTTCATACAATAAAAGAAAAAAAATGAAAAACTGTTTTAGATCTTAATCAATCATTTCTGCAATAACAAGAAATTAATCTGTCTGTCTACCTACCTACTTACCTGTCAATCAGGTGGTCAAGTACAAGTAACAGTTTGAGCTATAGCTCTGCAAAAACAATACTTTTAGCTAAATTTATATATATACATATATTATATATATACACATAATATAATATATAATAATATATACATATTATACACATAATATAATATATAATAATATATACATATATTTTTTTTCTCCACATAAAAGCAAAATTTCTGCCAAATGAAACTTCAAACTGATTATTTTAATTTAGATCTCCCCATTGCTAGTTCATATTTTGTATACAACATTGATTAACTTGAGAAATACTAAAAATGAACAATTTTTAGTTTCTTTGTGGGTAACTTAAAATTTTGAGTGTACTTCAACGAAAATGCTAATTACTTTTTGTCCTTCTGGCCCGAAGGAGCTCAACATGCTTGATATTCAAGAAGTTTCTATACCACTTCATACAGATTTTCTAAATACATACTGCTATGTGTGTGCTTCAGACATGCATGCTTCCTGGGATGGAGGACAATTATTTCTCAATATGGATTTTCTTCTTTCTATTAGCTTTTTAATCATTCTTTATGGAATGTACAGCTTCACACTTGCTGTCTGGAACATTAAGTTACTTTACAAAAGGTTTGGTTTTTTTTCACTGTTTAGCATTTTGAAAGCTTATATTCAAGTGTGGTGAGAGGTCCTATCCAAATTAAAATTGAAACAAACCTCTTCATAGATTTTTATAGAATTCTGATTGTAATGACATGAGACTTTAAAATAAACAAATAAACAAACGGGCTCTATATTTCAATTACGAGGTTATTTTCAAACTGTTTTTTTTAATGCGTGGAACACATTAAAAAGCTCCTTAGCCCTCAGTAGTGCTTTATCTCCACAAACTCAACTCTGTATTAGAATTCTTATGTTTTAAATTTTCTCTAGAACATTATTTTAAGTTTACTGTCAGCTATTTCCAATCAGTCTCCAGGTATTGTTTGTGCATATTCCTTCCCGTGCATTTCATCAGTAGTGATTTAAATTTATTGCCAAGACATCAACGAAAATATTGGACAGAACCATGTCTGATACTGATTTCCTCAGAATACTGTATAAAAGAAAGTGCAGTAATAACTAACCTGTCCATTACCCAGCTCATAACCTACTTGTTGTATGATTCAATCCTTTCATTAGATTGTCATATGGTATTAAGTCAAATACTTTATGAGATTTCAGCTCTATTTACCAAATCCATAATCTTATCAAGGCTGACAGTGAAATCAGATTTGCTTGACAAGATTTATATTCCAGTAAATCATGTTGACTATCAATAATTATATTCTCACCATTTAATTCATTATGCTTTAAATCCTATATCAGTTTATCTCCAATATTGTCCAGGACTTATTCCAAGAAGTTTTAAGATAAATCCCAGGGATCTTGAATTGAATTGGTCTAGATCTGTTTGTTTGAATTTGTATGTAAGATGTGGCTTCACACTCAAAGTCTGATGAAAACACTGGGTAAAAGAAGAACATAACATGAACTTCTTTTTGGAAAAAGAAAGAAAGAAAGAAAGAAAGAAAGAAAGAAAGAAAGAAAGAAAGAAAGAAAGAAAGAAAGAAAGAAAGAAAGAAAGAAAGAAAGAAAGAAAGAAAGAAAGAAAGAAAGAAAGAAAGAAAGAAAGAAAGAAAGAAAGAAAGAAAGAAAGAAAGAAAGAAAGAAAGAAAGAAAGAAAGAAAGAAAGAAAGAAAAAAGTTGAGAGGAATGAGTTGCTGGCTGTTCCTTCCATTTTTTTTTCTCCTGGTTGCCCTCAGCTGCTCATAAACACAAGCTGCAATCGGATTTCAGGTTTACAGTAATTCAAAAGCCAGTCAGAGAATTTGAGTCACTCGGGGCATTTCAAGACAGTCATTTACTATTGTCCACAAATGGCTGCTGTTGTAAATTATCTTTTCCTCGAGGTCAAGCTGCAGGAAACACAGGTCACAATCAATATTTCTTAGAACATCTTACATTTATTAAGCTGTTATTATTGACAGAATCCAGATTTTATAGTGAATCACAATTACTAATATGAGAATATATTTTATTCAGAAGAAAAAAAAATCCACAGAAATACAGATGCAATTCCCCTCAATATCCAATTTACTTACCCTGACAGATCATGCTGTAACAGTCCCAAAGTTTTGTCACAGATCTACTTAGGTTGTGAGAAATCTCCCCACTTAAGGATATTGTTAATAAATACCAATACGACCTGCTCTAAGATCTCAGACTGAATTTTACTGCAGTAATTTCATATATAAGTTATGTTAAGTTGGATTTGCTGCTGATACGAAAATTTTGATTCAAAATCAGAGCAGGGTGATGGTGACCTGAAATTTAGGCTCTTCCCTGCTGTGCTTGAGTTGAAAAATTTGGACAATGCTCTCAGAAATACAGTTTGATTTTTGTGTGGTCCTCTATAAAGCCAGGCATTGCATACTGTGATCCTTGTGGATCCCTTCCAACTCAGGATATTCTATGATTCTATGATTCTATGCATCAGCCAGGTGGAAGTTAAAGAAAGTAGACAAGTAGATAGGATAGCAGCAATCCAAAAAGATACTTGAAGAGGAGAGTGACAGGACTGACAAAACCAAGCATTTAGTTTCTCCTCTCAGGGTAGGAAGGACAGCTCCTGCATTGCTACCTGTTCCTTTTAGGTTAGTCAGTGATTATATTGCTTATTACATGATATGTTAATCTGCTTCCATCTTGTAATATTTTGCTGTGTTTCTTTGTGATATGCATTCATTAGTAAAGATTCTAGTGTTGTTGTTTCTATTTTTGTAGATTGTGTGAAATAACCCTTATTACACTCTATAAACAGATTCTTCATACAAGTTACTGATTTTTGCTTTATGTTTAAAATTCGTTTCTCAAGTCCTTAATTGCTTTGCCCGGGTACTGGGTGTACACTGAAATATCTTTCATAATGCCTTACAGTCAGAACACACATCACTTATGTATCTCAGACACTATATTGAAAGTTTTACAATTTGAATATTCTCATCGCACATTGACTCATCTGGTTGCTGAGAGACCACAAATATCCCACTGTGATGCATGTAGGACCATCTATTTCAATTATCCCAGACCTTCAAAAAATGTTGTAAACAATTAATTGCATGTGTTCCTCATTCCTCTTTCAGAGAGTATCTTGCATTAACTTTCTAACACAATCAGATCACAGTCAAGGAAGTCAGACTTCCTGATTCCTATGTATGTAAAATTAATATGCCACTTTGAACATGAACTTTCACCTTTATAGTAGCATTTAGCTTAAATGCAGATGAAAAAAAATAGTGCACTTTTAAGTTTAGTGCTTAGATATCTACTGCTGCTATCATCTAAATCGCACTTCTGCACTTCAGATTATTTATAAACAGTGATGAGGTCCCCTCTCAACCTTCTTTTCTCCAGGCTGAACATCCACAAGTCTCTCAGCCTTTCCTTGTATGGGAGATACTTCAGGCCCCTAATCATCTTTGCAGCCCCTCACTGGACTTTCTCCAGAAGTTCCCTGTTTTTGAACTGTGGAGCCCATAACTGGACACAGCACTCCAGATGTGGCCTCACTAGGGCAGAGTAGAAAAGGGGAGGATGACCTCCTTTGACCTGCTGGCCACGTTCTTTTTAATGCACCCCCATATAGCACAAGGGAATACTGCTGGCTCGTAGCCAACCTATTGTCCTTCAAGACACCCGTATCCTTCTCCTCTTTTCAAGTAGCTCATCCTTTATTCTGTACTCCACATATGGAAACCTACACTTGCCATTGTTGAAACTCATCAAGTTCCTCCCCACTCAATTCTCCAACATGTCCATGTCTTGTTGAATGGCAGAATAATATTCTTGTGTGAAGATAGTTAGTTAGTTCTAAGCTAAAGGATGATTTTCAGTAAAGGTTCGAGAATTTAGAGTTTATACTTTTTACATATAAATTGCTCTCAGGAAATATCATACTCAAAAATTGTTTTATTATGTAGAACAAGAGCATTAAAATAATGTAAAAAGAATAACAAGTCTTGTTATTACTGTCTCAGTATTATCTCTAGGATATCATACCAACCTGAAAATTTGTTTTTAGTGCACACTACTGTCTCACTCCAATTTATGGGAGGGAGAGGGGGTTCTTTTAATATCTGTATACCTGGCGTGAGATTAAGAAACAATGGTTCAAATGTTGGTCCGACCAGTTTATTACAGATCTTAATTAGGGAGATAGGGAGGACGGACGCTATTATGAATTAGGATAATGGGGAAGGGAAGGAGGGCAATAGAAAAGATAGGAAAGCAGAAGCAAGGAGTCTTTATAGGAAGCAGGAGAGAGATAGTCACCACCATGGATCCAGCGTGATTCGTAGTTCAGTCATTGATCTTCGGTAGTGGTGGGTCATCGGGCAGTGTTGTTCTGTTGACGACAACCACGACGGCGATGGTGACCATGGCGATGATGGCCCTTTTTCAATGGTTTCAAAGTGGTTGAGTCAGCTGCCTTTGGAGTGACAGCTCAAATCCAAAGTGATTCTGACTTTGGGATCTCAGCAGAAACTCCTTTGTTCCCATCTTCCGGGCCTTGCCAGCAGATAAGAGGGAGCAGGGATGCCCATCTGCATCCTGTTTTTCACAGGACACGATGGTATCATTCCCCAGTTTTCCCATACCAAGCTGGAGCTATTTAGTCACAGGCCAGATCTTCTGCCAGTAAACACTCCTGAGCACTCTCTTCCAGAGGTAAGCAACTCTGGAACAACTTTCAAATGTTCCCAAAGTGATGTCGATTGTCACACGGTAGCATCACTTACTACCCATCACTTGCCTCCTCAACAAATCAATCAGAGTCTTATCACAAGAAATACCTCAGGAAGCAAGTTTTGAGCCAAAAGAACAAAGAAGGATTCTCACAACTACCTATCCCATCATGAAGATTAACTCTTAGTTGATTTGAAATTCAAAGATTAAAAAAAGATCAGATTAAATATACAATTTGAATTTCATTTTTTAAAAAAATGTTATTTATTTGTGTTACACTACTGCATTAGTATATTAGTATATTATTGGCAATTTTTTATGGACTTTTTTCTTTCACTGTAAAATTGGCTATAACTCTGTTAAAAAAGCAAAGCAAAACAAAACAAAACAAAAAAACACCACAAACAAAAGCAAAGAAAAGCAACAGGAATGCTACATTTGTGTAGGAGCTCTTTGATTATATGCATTATTTTGCTAACAGAAGGGGTACAAATGAACACAGTGGCAATAGCTAGGGCTTCTTAACACAGCTGTAATTTGAGGTCAGAAAGCAAATAGGAGCTGTGGCAACCAATCTTTTTAGATGAACTTTACTGATATTCTGCTGGCCAAAATGCAAGTATGTTTATACTCTTAAGAATTTTTATACTGTCCTACTCATAGAAGTTAATTCCAGGTAGCTGAACCATATCTATACAGTCTTGAATATAATAGTTAAATAGAAATGTAGCCACTTCATTTTGAAGTGCTCTCATGAGTGATATGACAATTATAAAAGAGCTCTGAGGTGAAAATGTGGAACTCAGAAATCATTTATCTTGATAAAATTGAAAGAGATTAATATTGATCACAATCCATGAAAATACCTATCCACAGCTTTTGCATTTATGATTTAATCATAGAAAAGCTTTATTTTCAAATAATGCTGCTAAAATGTAGGTGTCCAAAATTTTCATTTTCAGTTGAAATGATATATATAAAACAGAACAGTATTCTGTTCAAGCAAAAACTGAAGTTTTGCTTCTTTCTTCCAACTGAGCTGTGACCAAGATTCAACTTTCTGCTGTGACTTTAGCATGTGAAAAATGTCACAATCAAGACTGTGCCAGGCCATAGTTTTAATGAGAGTACAAGAGTCTTCTGCATTCTGAATGGTATTATTTATCTGCATCCCACACCAAGCTGTATTGCACAAAGTGTCAGGCACAAAAAATGTTTACCTTTTTAGCTTTATGCAGAATAATCTGAGTTAGTCTAGTAAAACTGCTCTCATAAAATTCTGGTATTCCACTAATTCTTTAATTATGCTGCAGAGAAATTATATTATGCAGAAAATTGTTTCTACAGTCAGGCTCCTGACCTACAGAAAAATAACTTGTCTTATGGCAGAGGAATTAATTTATGTTACTGAAAATCTATACATATCTGGCTAATACTCAGTCTTGAAAAAGTATATTTCCTATGCTTAACAAATGTTTACCTAATCTTATTCATATTTTTGATAGGGTTCATTTCAATTCTGTAAGTTTCACCTTTTGTTAAGTGCTGTTTTTTGTTCTCTGGTCTTAAGGACCTGGTATCCAGAGGCAGAAGAAAAACTAAAAGCAATATTTCTGCCATGTATTCACAGCAAGCATCCTTCTCTCACCAGCAAACAAGGACGGAGAAGCTACTGGTTTGAATAAAAAGATGACAAAGGTAGAAACCAAAGAATAAACCAATAAAAAGCACACATAGCAGTTTCATGGTGTGAAAATATAGAAGAGATTGCTGAAATGTTGAACAGCTAGAAAAGAGCATGTAGGTGAATAGAGACAGAGGAAAGAGCATAAGGACTGGCAAGAAATTAGGAGAGACTGCACTAAAATAGATGAAAGCAATAGGAAAGTGAAGGAGGTGAAAGTTACAGATGATGAAAAACGAAGAGCAACGATGGTAGGAGAACTGGCAATTACCGAGAGCAGGATTTAGTAGAAGAGCTGCAGAAACCTAAAGGAAGTTTGATTAAAAAGAAATCTAGAAATTAGTTTAAAACTCGAAGGTAGTGAGAAACTATATATTTGGAGGTTAGGTCAGATGGAACATCAGAATAAAATGGATTACTGTAGGAAGAGGACAGGGAAAAAGGGAATGACATCAAAGATGGTAACTGGATTAGGAATGACACGTCAGTTATGTGAAACTAGGACATGTGGGTTGAAGAGCAACTACTGAAACAAAACAGAATGCAAAACTGATGACAGGATAATAATGAGGCTGGAAAGTGTAATGGAGATGATGCTGAAGTCACACTCACACAGACTGGAAGAAACGAAAGATCTTCTAGAGAGCAAAAAGTTTAGGTGAATTTCCATGGTGAAATGATCTAACTTGATGAGAGCAACTGAATTACATTCATTGAGAAAGTGATATAATGTAAGATTCATATGAAATAATTATTTAACTATTATGTAAAATATTATAATTATTATAATTCTTTCTAGAAAGAAGACATTTGTGCCTATGTAAACACTGAATAGGTGTTAAGACTGAAGTTGTTATATTGACTAAATAATTGATATCACTTGTTTGAGCAAGTCTAGTTGTATCTGAGGTGTAGTAAAGTACAGAAAACATCCACAACAGACTGGTAGACAGGACAAGACCTGTGTGTGAGATCTGTTCCCATTGTGAAACAGTACCTGAAGTCCAGCCAGGATAGCCTAGAGCATCTTAAATTGAACATATCATCAATATTCGATTTGTTCTCTGCTTCAGCTTGCACATCCAAAAAAAAGACAAAAAATTAGTGTGCAAAGTTAATTAGAAATAATTCATATTTTGCCTACAAACTGCAAAAAAAAATTGCTCTGCCATTGTATATAATAAAATGCATTCTGTGAAGCAATTCATTTTATTAGTTGTGGGAACTATAGAAAAAAAAAATAACATTAAACAAAGGTCTAATTCTATATAGGCAACAGATTTTAATAGTCATCAGTAACTTAGTCCTGAGAATACACATGGAACCATTAGGAAGAAAGAGGAAAAAGAACAGATGCTTATTAGTGAGCACTGTTCTTTCTGGGCCTTGCATGAGGCAGACTGTTGTAAATGTGATTGTGCAGTGAAGGCAAGGATGCAATAAAGATAGCGAAACACATACTGCACAGACAAGTTATTCTCTCTTATTTGTTATTTCTGAGTTTCCTCTGGTTTGTTTGTTTATTTAATCTTATGAAAAGTAATGGCTTTTAATACCTTCCATGATTATTTTATATCATTCTGTGTATATAATGTTTCTACAATAAGAAAAGTAACAAAAATTGATCTTCAGCCAAGACAAAATGGAGAACACTGTTATGTGAAATTACAGAATCACAGAATGGCCTGAATTGGAAGGGACTTTAAGGATCATGAGTCTTCAACCCCCTGCCACAGGCACAGCCATCAACCTCCCCTTTTAATACTAGACCAGGAAAGGGACATCCACAGCCTCTGTCGGCAGCCTGTTCCAGCACCTCACCACTCTCTCTGTAAAGAACCCTGACATCCAACCTAAATCTTCCCTCCCTCAACTTAAAACCATTTCCCCTTGTCCTGCTGCTCTCAACCCTTTCAAAGAGTTGATTCCCCTCCTGTTTATAGGTTCTCTTTAGATACTGAAAGGCTGCAATGAGGTCACCCCACAGCCTTCTTTTCTCCAGGCTGAACAAGCCCAGCTCCCTCAGCCTGTCTTTACAGAGGAGGTGCTCCAGTCCCCTGATCATCTCTGTGGCCCTCCTCTGGACCCTCTCCAACAGCTCTTTGTCTTTCTTATACTAAGGGCTCCAGACCTGGACACAGTACACCAGATGGGGCCTCACAAGAGCAGAGTAGAGAGGGACAGTCACGTCCCTGACCCTGTTGGCCACCCTTCCTCTGGTGGAGCCCAGGATACCATTTGCTTTCCGACTTGCAAGAGCACACTGCTGGCTCGTGTTAAGTTTTTCATCCATCAGGACCCGCAGCTCCTTCTCCGCAGGGCTGCTCTCTAGCACTGTTCCTTCCAGTCTGTATAAATGCCTGGGATTCCTCTGGCCCAAGTGCAAAACCTTGCACTTTGCTGTGTAGAACCTCATTAGGTTCACTTTCAAGTCTGTTGAGGTCCCTCTGAATGGCACCCCTTCCTTCCACTGCGTCAACCACACCACTCAGCTTCATGTCATCAGCAAACTTGCTGAGGGTGCACTTGATTCCATCGTTGATGTCATTGATAGATGTTAAAGACCACCAATCCCAAAACACACCCCTGGGGGATGCTGCTCGTTACCAGCCTCCATCTGAAGAAGAACCATTAATCACCACACTCTGTCTGCAGCCTTTCAACCAGTTTCTTATCCATCGGGTGGTCCACGCATCAAATCCACATCCCTCTAATTTGGAGATAAGGATGTGGTGGGAGACCATATAAAAGGCCTTACTCAAGTCCAGGTAAATGACATTCACCTAATGAAACTGTTGGGTTTTTTTGTTTTGTTTTGTTTTTTGGTAACAAAGTAATACAGAGTACTCCAATGATACACAGGAGCAGATTTCACAAGAGACAGCCTGAGCTAGCTCTTTCTTAACACACACATCAGAAGAAAAAACTATTTATTCAGTTTCATTTTTAATTGATAAAACGTAGTTCTGACCTTTAAGAATTATAAACAAACAAACAAATAAAAGCAGAACACAGAGGCAGGTGTTTCCAGAAGAAGCTCACTTCCATAAAGAAGAAAGGATGAGGAAACAGTGAACACATACTTTATCTAAACAACATTTCAAGACCATCAGGCAGGAAAAGATGGGCATTAGCTGCAAATATGTATAAACTTAAGACAGAGAGAGCTACTGAGAGGACCAGGAAAACACATGGCTGATAAACACATGTCTAAGAGGCCGGTGCCTTTGCAGGAATTTTGGCTTTTTTGACCATGGCACCTGGCCTGATGGCTTCAGAGGTGTACAACAGGAAAAAGATCCTAGCTCAGGAGTGCTCAATGAAAGGGCTTTAAACTAAATATGAAGGGTGAAGGGTATGAAATGAGGCTCTCTAGAGATGCCAGGGGGTGGGAGTGAGGACAGTGGCTCAGCTGCAGTGCATCTATGCCAATGCACACAGCATGGGCAACAAACAGGAGGAGCTGGAAGCAATTGTGCAGCAGGCAAGATATGACTTAGTTGCCATTACAGAAAAGTAGTGGGATCATTTACACAACTGGAGTGCTGCAATGGATGGCTGCAAGATCTTCAGAAGGGGTAGGCAAGGAAGGAAGGGCAGTTATCCATAGGGATTTGAATCTCTATGGACAGGACAGACATCCCGGTGGGGGACTGTTATAGACTGCCTAACCAGAATGAAGAGACAGATGAGACATTCCACTAGCCTCTAGCAGAAGTTGCATGATTACCAGCTCTTGTTCTCATTGGGGATTTCATCTTCCCTGATATATATTGGAAACATAATGCAGATGAACCAGTCTAGGAGGTTTCTGTAGTGTGTGGAAGATAACTTCCTGACCCAGATGGTAAGAGAAGGAATCCCACTAGACCTGCTATTCACAAATAAAGTTGGACTGCTGGGACATATGTGGGTCAGGAGATGTCTGAGGCAGTACACTGGTATACTCTTGCTGAGCTCAGGAGAGGGGTCAGCAAAATTGCTACCTTAGTCTTCTGAAGGGCAGACTTTGAACTATTCAGACACTTGTAAGGAGGGTCCTGAAGGGTAAAGGTGTCCAGGAATGCTGGATAGTTCTCAGGGGGGGAGTCTTAAAGACATAGGAGCAGGCTGTCCCTGAATGCCATAAATGAACCAACAGGAAAAATGACCAGTATAAATAAACCAGGAACTTTTGCTGAGTCTGTGGAAGAATAATTGAGTCTACCTTTCATGGAAGCAGGGACAGACAACACAGGCAGAGTATGAAGATGTTGTTGGGATACGCAAAGAGAAAACTGGAAAGGCAAAATTCCAGCTTGAACTCAACCTGCTCACTGTAGTAAAGCAGAACTTGAAACTTTTTTACAAATATAATAACAGTAAGAAAAGGGCTAAGGAGAATCTCCATCCTGTACTGAATGTGACAGAGAATGTGACCACTGAGGATAAGGAAAAGGGTGAGGTTCTCAATACCATCTTTGTATCTGTCTTTAAAAGTCAAACCAGTTATCCTTGGAGTCCTCTATCCCTTGACCTGGAAGTCTGGGATGGGGAGCAGAATGATTCAGGTGGAAACAGTGAGAAATCTACTACTCCACCTGGACTGTCGCAAATCATAGAATCATAGAATCATAGAATTACTCAGGTTGGAAGGGACCTCAAGGATCATCAAGTCCCACCACAGCCTAACCATAGTACCCTAAATCTAACAATCATCTGCTAAATCATATCTCTGAGCACCACATCCAAATGGCTCTTAAACACATCCAGGGACAGTGACTCAACCACCTCCCTGGGGAGCCTATTCCAGTGTCTAACCACCCTTTCTGTAAAGAAGTGTTTCCTAACATCCAACCTAAACTTATCTTGGCGCAACTTGAGGCCATTTCCCCTCATCTTGTCACCTGTCAGCAGTGAGAAGAGACTTACCCCGCTCTCACTGTACGCACCTTTCAGGTACTGGAAGAGAGTAATAAGGTCTCCCCTCAGCCGCCTCTTCCCCTGACTAAACAGCCCCAGCTCCCTCAGCCTCTCCTCATACGGCTGATTTTCCAAGCCCTTCACTAGCCTCGTTGCCCTTCTCTGGACCTGCTCCAGTACCGCCACATCCTTTTTGTACTGAGGTGCCCAAAACTGAACACAGTACTCAAGGTGAGACCTCACCAATGCCAAGTACAGGGGCAGGATGACTTCCCTAGTCCTGCTCACCACACCATTCCTGATACAAGCCAGGATGCCATTGGCCTTCTTGGCCACCAGGGTCGACTGTCCATCAGAACACCAAGGTCCCTTTCCATCAGGCAGCTTTCCAGCCACACCTCCCCAAGCCTATAGGGTTGTGTGGGGTTGTTGTGACCAAAATGCAGGACCTGACACTTGGCCCTATTGAAACTCATTAACCGTTAACCTTGGTCCATTGATCCAGTCTGTCCAGGTCCCTCTGCAGTGCCCTTCTCCCCTCTGGCAGATCAACACTCCCTCCCAGCTTGGTGTCGTCTGCAAACTTAAGGAGGGTGCACTCAATCCCCTCATCAAGATCATCAATGAAGATGTTAAACAGAAGTGGCCCCGGTACTGAGCCTTGGGGAACACCGCTCATGACCAGTCTTCAGGTTTACAGAAAACACAGATAGAAAGTTGAAAGCTGTAAGGGATGTAAGACAGATCTCAACTTTTTAGGAATTACAAGATCTTTAGTAACCAGCAAACATTGTTTCCATTATACATTATTCTTCCTATCAAAGTATGGCTTAGTTTTGCAGAGTAAGTTACAGGGGATGATGATGGAGATTCTTCTGATGGATTTTCTCCTATCATTGTCTTCCTCCAGATCACAGGTAGGCATTACAATTTCAAATGCAAATTGTGCTGTAGCAGGAGACAATCACCTAGGGGGAAAAAAAAAAAAAAAAAAAAAAAAGATTTACAGGTCTAAGCATCTTTTTGGAGAGCATATTCTATCATAGGGACTACCACAGAAAATAGTTACTCCAGAAGATCATGATTAATGTCTCCCATTCCTGTTTATCTGTTCACTTTTTGGGATATTTGTTTTCTTCAGGGTAAATGTCCTAATGTCCTACCTACTAATGAGACAGACAATAATGATTGCATTATGAGGTCATATGCAAGAAGAAATTAATGTGAGATCTGACCACAGACTGACATCAAACTGGCTTAAGTAATCACAAAATCTTTAAGTTGGTTTAAAGGATAACCTTGGCCTGCCCAGAAAATACTGTAATACATTAAACACATCCATTTTCAGTATAGCTATTAATCCAGTTTTATGTTAGCAATTACACAGCAAAATATGAGATCTCCCCTGAGAAGGTTTTCTGGCACTGAACTATGGCTGAAGTTCTCAACAGCAGAGCAATGAGACTTTTCCATTCCTCCAACTCAGCAGCTGAATTGTGTGGACAGCTAGCCTAAAGAAGCCAGCACCCTACTAATATTTCTTAATACTTTGAAAAAGTAGAATTTCAGCTTTCAGACTTTTGTATTTCTACTATCTCTTTAAGGTTGCACTACTGAATTTCTTTCAGGCATTTACATCATTCTGAATCATACTTAGTATTCACTGAATAGTATCTTCTATTTTCACTGTTTTAAAGTCAGTATTCAAGAATACTTTGATTTTTTTGGAAAGTCTTAGTCTGCTTTTGTTCTCAGCTCATATCTTGGGGTCATTATGTTTTTTTACTTTAAAGCATCTGTATAATGAGACTTAAAAATTTAATGCTATAAATTTAATCAAAGAATCTACTTTGAAAAGGTGAGTATGATGAATTTAAATCATCTGTTTTTTTCTTACAGGGATCAATGCAGAAACTCTATAATTCAGTCTTCATTTTTGCAAAAACTACTACTGAAACAAAATCAGTTCTCTAAAAACCACTGAGAAGCAAGAGGCAAAAATTAACCTTTCTGCCCAGTTCCATCTTTGCATGAATGCACTGGAGATGGGTTTGCACAGTTCTGAAAAATTTCCTTGCCTGCACAATTTCAGCTGACTTGAATGGTAAAGTTTATCTATTGCTTTCTTCTCTCCAGTAACTTTAATTTGCAAAAGAGTTGACCTTGCCTGTAGCCTGGTTACAGCCCATTGCATTTGTGACACAGCTTGCATACAGGATTTGCATAGACTAATTGTATTCTCAGATCTCCACCTTCCTAGGTTTCCTCTCTGAAATTTGTCAAAAGAAGATTCTGCCTTAGTTTTGGATTTCTGTAATTTTGTAGTTACAAATGCTACAGATTCAGAAACTTACGTAATGGTCATGCAGTGTTTTATCCCTTGTATCTGAGAGCTCTATTATTCCACATGTTCTGGCATCTGTACATTTCATTCCACCATTACCTCAAAGGGAAATTATGGAAGTAGCTAGGGAGTTTTGAAGAATGGCAAAAACTAAAACCCAGTAATTCCTTTGTCATCTAGAAAATTAGTATTTTTTTTCACTTTTTCTACTATTCCTTTACAGGAAATACGTATTTGTTGTTGTTTAACATTTAATAGTTTTTTTATATTCTCAGAACAGCTGTCAGATGTGATATTAGCTGGGAGTACTGAGATAGGAAAAGCTTATTCCATCATAACTGCAGCAGTCCACTGGAAAATAAATAAATAAATAAATAATGCAAAGTTTCCATCATTCTTCAGATCTCTAAGAACCTGAAGGAGTGTTTTCTTTAAATTCAGTGGTTTGCTCATGAACTAGCCAGGCATGCTTTTGCACATATTCTTCTCAAGTCAGAAACCCAAGACAGAAAGTTTTGACAAGATTTTGTTATCCTAGATACCCTCCAATGAAGGTGTCATCAGAATAATGCTACATTTCCTTTCTAAACTGAGTTGATACTGTCTATACAGGAATCTCATGCCCTTCACACATCAGTAACTCAAGAACTGGTTGAACTTCACCCCAAGAAACTCTTTACCTGTTTTTTTTTTTTTTTGTTTGTTTGTTTGTTTGTTTCATTTCCTTGATTATAATCTTAAAACACAGAAAGAAATGTGTCTTTTTCCCTGTCTTCCAATACTTCATTTTCATCTCATTCCTTCATGAGAACTTTGAGCAATACAGGCTTTTCTTCCTCTACTATGCTTTCTGTTTTTGTTTTTGTTTTTGCTTTCAAATTTTGTTTTAAATTTTCCCAGTCCTTTGTTTTACCAGCTGATACATCAGCTATTTTAAGGTAGCTAAAGTACACTGACCTTATAACTTCTCACTGTGGGACATTACCATAATTTAGTAAAGTTACACTGAAACCAAGCAAAATGTATAGAGGTGACTCATGAAATGTTCTCATGAGCCCCCTGTATTGACAAGAATTGCCTGAGTGAACTTCATCTCCAATCATAGTCTGAAAACAAAGTAACGTTCAACTGAAAGGAACGCATTCAAGTGCAGGTGATAGAAAGCAATTCAGTAGTGAGCTGAGTGAGAGACGGCTGAGTAACATATTCTTCAAGTGCTTCCAGATGTGTGGGTGAAATTGTGTAGCTGACAAATCCAATATATCTTTTCTTGATTGCCATAACTGGAACCATCATATAACATTAGCTTGCAGGCACATCTGTGTGCAAGAGCAGTGATTTGAAGTATTGGTTCACTAAAACTCTTGCTCTCTCATCTAGCATGCAAGAGCACTGCAGAATTTGTGAAGTGCTGTGCATACTACAGCAAAAGTTTCTTACTACAGCTAATGATCTATGTGCTAAAGAGAAGTTTGTGTGTTTATCTTTCCTTTGGAGCAAAGCCTGCATGACTGCATGGATATTATGCTATACTAGTTTTGCTTGGACAGCTCAGAAACACAGAATTTTTGAAGCCCATTTTTAAGTGAGAATAGAGAATACTTAATTTCTACTCTGATCAACAAACATCAAGTAACTTGAATCCTAAACTTGCATGTCAGTCTTGCATGGCACATGATGCTGAAGTCATTCAGAGAACTTGTTTGGATCCCATTCCCTAATCTTCTTTCTCTCTAATCAGTTCAACTAAGGCAGAGCCATTGCATTACTCCTATTAGAATCCAAAAAAGAATATGCTGGTTGTTGAATAAGAGTTGTTTCACCATTACATCTTTTGCAGGATTGGTGTTCTGGACATCTTTACAAGGCAGCACACTTAAAAATACCTCTCCATTATCAGTCACACTTTTTCTGTATTATATTTGAGTCCTGCAGCTCCATGCCGTGGGTCCTAACAGAAGGAACACTGTGTAAATACATGTATGCATATGAACATCTCCAGCCTTGCAGGACAACACTGGTAGACATGCTTAGCATCCATGGCTACATCATGTGTGCACGCACACACACACACACACACACACAGGACTTCCCAGTAGCTGGGCCTAACCTCTCTGTGCTCCTGACACCTGTCCTCAAGATGCCTATGTCTCTACTGGCAGCTCTGGCCTGCATGTGGCACACACACATGCTGCATATACCCCATCCTTCTGGCCTTCACCCCAGCCTCAGCCTTGCCAGGCACAAGCACAGGGGACAGAAAGCCTTGTCCCAGGAAAACCACCAGAAACAGAACATAATGAGGAGACTGGTATGCTGGTGCAGGTGTGGCTGGGCATGTCAACTGACCTGCCTCTGATCACACCACCACATACTTCAGTCTCCTTTTCCCTATGTTTTTCAACACTTGTTCCTCTTCAGACAACCTTGATCTCTCCTTTTCTTGCATCTAGCCCTTACCCTAAGCACCCCATAATGTACTCAGCCCCAGGATACTCCCCTTCACAAGCACTGCTATTCCTGCAAGTAGGACCATGACTCTTCATGCTTTCTGCATGACCTGATACATTTAACCCTGGTGCCTCCTCTCATTGGTGGCTTGCTGCCTGTGGGTATCCTGCATGCAGACTGAAAATACACTCAGTAACTGTGTTTCTTCTATGTCAGAGTATTCTACTGTGTGGTTTTGGAGTTGTAGTTGCATTTCAAGAGGAACAGGCATGAATTCAAAAAGAAAAGCCAAAACTGCTTTCGTGGAGATGGATTGATATTGTTTTCCAGGAGACCTCTGGTTCTTAATGAAAATTGCAAAGCTTTCTTTGTTGGCAGCTTCACTGAGCACAAGTATTCACTAGAAGAGCATACTTACTATCTGCTGTAATACTTGTGTCTGCTTCAGATTATTTGAGCAACTGTTAGGATTAAAGATTTAGGAGAGTAATAAACTTCCTTTCAGATGTTGATAGTACTTCTGCAACAAGGACTCTCAATTTCTGATCCATAAGAGAAAAGAATAATAAATTTTATTACACCACTGCCTATTCAATGTAGAAAAAGTAAGTCAAGTACTTAATCAAGACATTCAGTAACAGTTCTTCCTTTTCCTTTTTGTTAAGAGAGTTGTTAACAAATAAGTTAATAATCCAGCATTTCCAGAAGCACCAGGCATATCATTACTTGAAAATCCACATGTCTTGCCATGACCAGTGGCTCATAGCTTGGCATTACATTTTTTTTCCATGTTTTTAAAGGGGGCTTTTAAAGCCCCTCATGTAAATCAGCAGAGTAAATAAATACTGATGAACTGTCAAATGAGGCAATTTAATCAAACCAACAAATCAAAGGCAACATGAAAACTGGGATGGGTTTTAACAAGTACCACTTGTACAGTTTTCGGCTCATTTTTCTTCATAGACTGCACTTTAGTTTGAATATCAAAAATCCAGTCATAATTGCAACATGAGGCCTAGCAACTTTTTTAAAGAGGAGTGAAGCTGATGAGTATGACTCATTCTCTGAGTATTGTAATCAGAAAAATTATCCTCTGATGAGGAAAAGTCTTTAAGATTAAAAGAATAGAAAGGATGCTAAGACTACAGATGTGATAAATCAACTGGGAAGTGCTAATGTCATCTGTCAACAATGCCTAGACTGCTAATATCACCTCAACGAGCTATGTGAGTGATGCAGGCATGACGTAAGGATCATGCTATAGCAGGTACTGTTACTGAATCATAAAATAACTGGAGATGTGTTGACTGTCTAAAAAAAGTACTGTTTGCAGCATAATGCACTGTCTCTCACCTTTGAGTGTTCCAGTTAACAATATTTGTTGAGTAACTGCAGGGGAGAAACATGCTGAGGATTGGCTAAGCATAACTACTGCCTCAGATTCATTGTTCTGTACTGGAAACTAAATTAAGTGACTCCTCTGTGGATGAGCTTTTGGCATCAAGTTTTGGTGCAAAATAAAGATGTTTCAGAGAGACAGAAAGCTTCAGGCATCATGATGCAATCCAAAGAGTGGCATAACATTTTGTATGTTTCATATACAGCAGGTAAATCATGTTATAACAAACAAATTTTATTAACTGATTAATTTGGTGAAAATGTAACTATTTGGGAGGCAAGCTTGAAATATATACTTCTTCTTATGGTGTTGGCTGGGATAGAATTAATTTCTTTGAAGAGATCTGCATGATATTGTGCTCTGGATTTTTCATCAAAACAGCAGTAATAACAAACCAATGTTTTAGTTGTTGCTAAGCAGTGCTTGCAAAGTGTCAAAAACTTTTCTACTTCACACACTGTCCTTCTAGCAAGCAAGCTGAGAGTGCATAAGAAGTTGAATGGAGGCACTACCTGGACAGCTTACTCAATATGAATAAAGGCATATCCCATAAGATATAGCAACATGCTCTGGGATGGATGTTCAGAATGATGTTTGTCTTCCCAATAAACTGTTACATTTGATGAGCCCTTCTTTCCTAGGAGAGGCTGAACATCTGCATACAATGGGAAGTAGTGAATGAATTCCTTGTTTTGCTTCACTTCCATGAACAGCTTTCGCTTTACCTTTTAAACTGTTATTATCTCAGCTCATGAATTCTCACACTTTTACCTTTATGATTCTTTCTTCATTCCACCCAGAAAGAGCAGATGAGCAGCTGTGTATGCTGAGCTGCCTGCTGGGGTTAAAACACAACGGTTCTTTTCTCATAGTTTAGTTTTCATTTCCGATGACTATGACAGTGCAAGAATTGGTAATGCTGTTTGTGATTCAAAGTAATGTAGCCAATTAACAAGAGTTGTTTTGCAAAGCTTGTACTTTCAAAAGGCTATGTTCTCTAATACAGTACTTCAAATATCAGGCAAGTGTATTTTCTTGTAACACAGTGGCTTAAAGACTTGGTTGTAATGGTTGCTGGTATTGATACGATAATCAACAAAGCACAAACAAATGCTTCCACTGTAGGGGTTTCACAAGTAGATAAGCAATAATAACTGAAGGATAGGTTTTGGGAACACACAGTAGAGAAAGTTACAGGGGAATATAAGGGAACGAGCTTAGTTGTACTGTGTGTATAGTGGAAGTCTGTTCCACTATATACATACAAGTCCATCTCAGAAATTATGTGAATGTAAAAACTCACTTCATCAGGCAGCATAAGGAAAAAGTAAACAAACAAAACACCTCTCAAATCTCTGTTAGTAATATAACGAGAAAAAAACAAGTCACAAACAGTTCACCTTCAGTCTAAGAAGAAACTGTTTAAACCTTTTAAGTGAAAAGCAAACACAGCTGGTCATGTCATGTGAATGTTAAGTAAACAATGAAAACTCACAAATATAATCTGTGTGTTTTAAAACCGCTACCCATGATTCTCAATTTTCAAATTCACTTATAGGAACCAATAATCAAGAATTAAAAAATGTCTAGGAAAGACAGTGCTGCATGGAATTTGTCTCAGATCAAAATACACATATGACAACCACACTAGTTTGTATTTTTTCAATTAAATTCACATTTTAATTTTGATTTTATTATCAAAGGTCTTATAACAGACACATTTTTGTATAAAATATAGTTCACTATTAAAAGTATTAAAGATTAGTTCCCTGAAGGACAGGTCCCAGAGTCGAAGTAGATACAAGTCAAAACTGAGATGAAAGCTGGCAAGAAGCAAAGTCACCTTGGGAAGCAATTCAAAAAAGTTATTCCTTAGCACCCATTTACCTCACTGTAGACAGTTTATATACTCATAAATTATAACTACATGGGATGAATATATCTGACTGACATATCAGGGAGTAGATCCACTGGAAGGGGTCCAGGGATACCAGTGGACAGCATGTTGAATATGAGCCAGTATCATGCTCTGGCAGAAAAAGGCCTGTCACATATGTCTTGGGGTATACTAATAAGTGTTTAGTGCTCCACATATTGCCTAAGGTTTTGGGCCCCTGATACAGGAAAGTCATGACAAACTAGAAGGAGTTCAGTGGAGCCCCAGAAGTGGTAAAGGCTGGAGTACCTGCTCTGTGATGAGTAGCGGTGGAAGATGACCTGGGTCAGATTTGGAGGAACCCAGCTCCTCCCTACAAGCAGTTATCAAGTATAAAGAGCCAAGCTCCTCACAGCCATATACAGAACTGTATATATGAAAAATGTGAGGTTATTTTCCATAAATAAAGAAGTCCCTGAACCAAACTCAAGGTCTGCAATGTCCTAAATTACTTATCCTATTCTTCAGTTAAAGGATAGTTTTTTTTTTTTCTGTAACAGTAAGCCTTCTTTCTTTTAGGCAACACATTTTCTCTATTGTCTTACTGTTTATATTGTAATTGATGTCAGTCAGAAACACTTTTATGTACAGGCAACATGACTCCAGACAGAGTCAGGTGGGACCTTAATCTAAAAGTATCTATACAGAAAGCAAAATTTAGACAATGGAGTATACTTGTAGTAACTCCTCAAAAAGTCTTTATGTCCTTATCCACATCCCTAAAACACTGTAGCATCTGTATGTCTGTGACACATTGTGTTTTAAGCAGAAAATAAACTGTACTTTTGCAGTCACTTGTCCCGGATAGTGAAAAGTTCTTTTCTGTATTCCCTTCTTCTGCCTTATTCAGAAATTTGATGAGACTTTTGCATTAGTTGGACTCAAGAAACCTTGTGAATCTCTTCCAACTCAAGATATTCTGTCATTCTATTATCTATTTGCAGTCAAGGGATAAATTCCTATGAAGATAATGAAGTGGTTTATTTTATTGCCCTGTGTTATCTAATATATTTTGGATTTCAATTATATGCTAACAAAGTAGAGACTCTCACTGGAGGACACCTAACCCTTGTCAGACACTCTTCCCAGAACATTCTTTGCCTCCGAGTCCCATCCTGCTGCTCCCATTCCCAATACCTCCTGATTCTGAAAAGACATTATACCACTGCTTTAAACATTTAATGGAATACATTTTAATGCCTCATTCTGTAATCCAGTATGACTTGCCATTTTTGAAGTCAGATTCAACAAAGCCTGCTTTCATATTTATTCTTTAAAGTAGTCAGGACAAGAGAAATAGACCTAGGAGTTTAATAAACTGGTGATTTTTTGTTAACATATTCATTTATGTTAATCAGTGATTCCTATCCCTCTGCTGCTAGTTGCTCTTTTTCTTTATTCCTCCCCCTACTCTCTTCAAAAAATAGCAAATAACACTAAAATAGAAATGAGTTTTCAGTTTGCTTGGAGTTAGATTGCTCTTTCTTTTAATTATATTCAACAAATCCTCTCAGAGAAAAGGGCATATATTGTAATTAAAAGAAAAATAAACACATTTTATTGTTCCTATAAAGATGGTCTTACTAATTCTAAGTTGGGAAAGTTTTCAGTACCAAGCAACAGTCAGTACATTTTAAATATCAAAGTGCTGCAAACACAGTGGGATTCCATAATCATAAAGATAAGGTGAGAAGAATGCAGTACAAACAATAAAAGAAGTAATTGCACAACATCCTAACACTGATCATCCAAAAATTCTAAAGAAAGAGAATATTTGCAGATGTGAAAATGAGTCTATAAAATAAAGATGCAGAACGAACAAATAAAAATTCAGCTGAAGAATTAGAAAAGAAGGCAAGTTCTGATAATAAAAGAAATGTAATAGCATTGTTACTGTTGAAGATCTAATGTTAAGAAAACCTGTTTTGTTAGTGCCAGAAATAAGATGAGATTGTTTGGATTCCAGTCCTGCTATGAGTAAGTGCCAGTAGTGACACACATAAAATACTGTTCTTGGTATTATTAAAAATTAAAGGAGCAATAGGAAAGAGTTGTTAAGTCAAGAAAATGTAAGTTATCACTATGTTTAGGTGCACCTTTCTTGTTCGCATGAGTCATTCTATGTCCATTTGCGATGAACGTTAAGAATTGCCAGTGGTATTTTAATTAAATCTATATGTTAAACAAAAAGTATTTTCCTGTGCAGAATAGAAAGTTTATTTTTAATGAAAAAAGCAGGTTTTTTTTTTTTTTTTTTTTTTGTAAAGTACTGTTATCCTCTCTCATTGTTTGCACCATTATCCGAGAGTAATTAAATGCTGAAGTGTGAAAAATGATTCTGCTGCCTATGCACAGTAAATTCATTTAGCAATGTGTTCACAGTGCCCTGAAATGCTTATATAAGGGCTTGCAAGTTTGAATAAATTTCCTTTTTTAAAAGGAAAAAAAAAGTTTCTTTTAAGTAAACAAACAAAATTGTTTCTTTCAAGTACACCCCTGAAGTTCTTTAATACACCCTGCATACAACTACATGAAATTTTTTAATCCGGTTCATTCAAACTGACATATCAGATAGAATAATCTTAGATAATCTAAGATAAACAGCATTAAGAAGACATGATTACTGCCAAGCTGAATACTAAAACCATCACTCTATTCATATAAGTGCTTGTATCTCTGACAAAAATCAGAAAATTGGGCTTAATAGGGTAGTTGAGAACTGTAGCTAGAGGTACAGGTAGGTGTATTTTAATTATAAAAGCATAGAATTCCATGAATATTATTATCTGTAGTCTTATAAAGAATACGGTTTATTGTTCTAATTTGCTAGCTTTTGAAGGTATATCTGTTTGAATGTAATTATAGTAATCTGTAAAAAAAAAAAAAAAAAGATTCACTACTACAGAATGACATTCTGTGAAATTGCTTTACAGAGGAAAGATATGAATTCTTTTAACAAGATTACTTTGGACAATTTTGGACAATTGCATTTGTTTAATAAAGTTATGTAGTTACCTGACTCCAGAGATTCTGCAGTACATTTTCTTCATAATACACAAAGAAAAATTGAGTTTGTCTTAACAATAATTCTAATTTAGGATATTTCATTAAGCACAAATTTAGGGAAAAAAACACTTTATATAAATTAATCAAATGTAATTGTTAAGTAATTGAGGGATGCAACAATTTAGAAACAACTTTCTAGATTAACATCTGTAGCCATCAACTGATGGAATTTAATACTTCTGTTTTCAAAACTAATCAGAATGTTATGACTTTGTTGGTCTAACATCCTTTCAGTATCCAAATTAAATGCATTTCAGATAACCTGTTTCATTTCTCGGTATGTCAAAAATACTTGTTTATTTAAATAGCTATTTTTTAATTATTATTGTTGAATATATAAACAGATCAAGCAAACATTCCCCTTTTCAGGGTTTTGGGGTTTTTTTAGGCTAAACAAAGGTCTTTCAAAATGTATCTTTCTTACAGTACAGAATCAAATATCTCATTATAGCTGTATCAGCTACTGATTTGCCTAGACTAGAATGCTCTGATCCAAGGTGTCATTTCTGTACAGTGCTCTTCTGTCATTTTTATATTATCGTCTTTCCAGTTTAACTACAAAATTGCTACAAGGTCACTTTTTTATTTGATGGCAAAATACTCAGGTCTTCTGTGACTGTCCCCTCTACTCAGCTCTTGTGATTCCCCATCTGCAGTTCTATGTCCAGGCCGGGGTCCCCCAGCACAAGAAGAATGCAAAGCTCTTGGAGTGGGTCCAGAGGAGGGTCACTAAGATGATCAGAAGGCTAGAGCACCTCTCCTATGAGGAAAGGTTGAGGGAAATGGGATTGTTTAGCTTAGAGAAGAGAAGGCTCCGGAGAGACCTCACTGTGGCTTTCCAGTATTTGATGGGAGCATATAAAAAGGAGGGGGAGCAACAGTTTACAAGGGTGGATAGTGATAGGACAAGGGGGAATGGTTTTAAACTGAGACAGGGGAGGTTTAGGTTAGATATTAGGAGGAAGTTTTTCACACAGAGGGTGGTGACACTGGAACAGGTTGCCCAAGGAGGTTGTGGATGCCCCATCCCTGGAGGCATTCAAGGCCAGGCTGGATGTGGCTCCGGGCAGCCTGGTCTAGTGGTTGATGATAGAGGGGTTGAAACTAGATGATCATTATGGTCTTTTTCAACCCAGGTCACCCTATGATTCTATTCTGCATTCCAAAACAAAATCTTCTGTCTTACTGAAGACACATTTGACTTTTACTTTTGTTAAAATCACAGTTTGTTTCAGTCCATACTCTGTCTACCTTTACATCTTTGATATAAATGTAATGTGTGGGTTACATTCCCCTATTATACTCATCAGGGATCAGAGATGGGGAGTAGTTTCATAAATTGGAGTGTTTAGTGCTATTTTAATTGTAGAAGCATCTAAAACATCTAATCATCTGAAACATATAAACATCTGAAATACTTAAAAGAGGCAAGCAAATAATGCCCAAGTATTAAAAGAAAGTCTTTGGAAATATAAAATTGAATGCAAGCAAAGTATTCCAAAAACTTTCAAATGCATCAAGTACTTATGATAAAGTAATTGGATTTTGCCTTTGTCAGATGGTAATTTTTCTGTCTAAATATTCCATTCTACTTAGGATAAACTAAATGACACTGAATGTAAAATTGAAACGCATCCTCAAAATCCTATTCTCTGAATTTAATAAGATGTCTGTCAATTTTTTTCTTAACTCGTATACATCATATTTTGGCCACATTATTTAATTTCTACTTGATATTTTAAAATGAGCAAAGGAAATTGTATTGTAGTGTGACTGATTTTTGTTTGTTTGTCTGTTTATTTTGTAGACAATGGAGAAATGAGGGAAGACTTGCCTGTGAAACAAGATCTTGGCTGGAGTAATCTAAATTTAGTTCTTTTCAGATTTAAGTATAAAATTAGGTATTTAATAAAGGTTTGCTATTCCATAAATATCAGCTTTAGGAGACAACTGAAACTAGACCAATTTCAAGGCCTACATGTAAGATTTATTACTTTCTTATCCAGAGGTGACAAATATGAATTTATACTGAAATTTAAGATCTAACAAATAAGGGCTTCACAGATAGAACAATGAACAATCATTTCAGGTGGTCACTAGGAGGAAGCACAAAGGAAGAGTTAAAAGGGTATGTAAGCAAATAAAAATTTGATAGTAAGACATTACATAGTATTTATATGTGTTTGTTTGGATTCCCGGTTCTTAAACAACAGAGAACACGAAAAGTGATTTGTTAGGCAGTTAGACTGTGCAACAAATGGGAATCTATCAATGACTGCAAACTAAATTAGCATTTGCCTTAAATCACAAAAGAAAAGTGTAGAACAATGAAGTGAAATATTAGAGAAACACTGAAACACACTAAAGATTAACACTCTGACAGTCAAATAAACAGAAAATAAATGGTGGGGGTAATGCAGATTCATCGTGTTAGTATTTCTAATGAATATCTATATTCATTAGATTATATATAATTATATATTAGGAAATATATATATTTCCTAAATATAATTGTATTGATATTTACTCAATTTTTATTTGTATTATGATGAAGCTTTACAAATTCTCTCAGTTTGTGTACATTTACCACCACTTTAAACATAAATATCATAACATAAGAGCAATGATGGCTTATAGCAGATGTCTAGGGAAGAATATAAGAGCAGACTAATTGTGTTGACACTTTAATCTCTTGATTTTCAAGAGTTTTATGGCCATTCTTCCAGCCTCTCTGGGTCCCTCTGGATGACAGCTCTGCTTTCCAACATAATGACTGCTTCCCCAGTTTGGTGCCACCTCCAAATTAAAGTAACATTCAAATAATTGCTTCCTTCAGGCCAATAACAATAATACTAATACTATAATAAAAACTGTACAGCCATTACTTTGAACCAAGGTAAATTTAAAAGAAGTTAATCTCCATTTCAAGCAAATCAGAAGTACTTAATGGTTAAGTCTATTGTATCAACTGTGTTTAGAAATTCAAGAAAGCTAAAACTATGCCATATGAAGACAGAATCATCAGGTTACTCTTACACCAATTATAGTTCAAAATGCAGAGAAGCTCTTTAAAATGGTCGCCCTATTTTTATTCTATGTTTACTCAGATTTCTTGATGAAGGAGTTATAGAGTACAGCCTTCAAAAGCTACTTTAGTAGAAACAAGAAATATTCAAATTGTGGAAAAAGATTTCTTGAGAAAATAATGTAACTAACTGAACAGAGTTCACAAGCTTAATAATTTAGTCCTATATAGCCACATCATAAATTACTTATCCAATAAAATGTATGAGAATGAACACTTAGTTTGAATAAATTGTAAACAAACTTCCCTTTATCTATCTATCTATTTATCTATTTATCTACCTACCTATCTATTTATGTATCCATTTATTTTGCTTATATAGACAAGTGGGATACAACATATAAAATATATTATTTATATTATTTATGTGAAATTTATTCTCTCCTATATGTTTTGGGTGTTGTCAAACTTTACCTTAGCTAGATATCACTTCCACCATGGCTCATTTTCTAATCACTTGGTGAACTTTCTGACAAGCATAAAACAATTTTCATTTATATTATTTCTCTATCATTTTTGGTAGAATATTGTTATGAATTGCATTATTCTAGGAATAGATTATTTTTATTTGATAAGCACAAAACCAAAATTTGCAAATCAGTTACACTTTCAAGACACTATATGTGAATTAAGCATTCTCCAAGGTTAAAAAAATAAGAGACATAACATTATATTTAATGTATCACAAGTCCTTTTCTAAGGCTGTGAATGTCACACACTGAGTGGAATATTTACAAGTAGGAAGTTGAAGTCAATCAAGTTGAAGTTTATGATCCAGCAACATGTCCTTGCTGCTAAGAAGGCTCATGGTAAAGTGAGCTGCTTTAGATAAGATATGGCCAGAAGCGGGAGGGAAATGATCCTTCCCCTCTGCTCAGCACCAGTGAGGATCAGTTCTGGACTACCCAGTACAAGAAAGATAAGGACATACTGAACATGATCTAGCAAAAATGAGGAAGAGACTGGAGTACGTCTCCTTTGTGGAATGGCTGATAAAACAGAAGTTTCAGGGAGAATCACGTCAAGGTATTTAAAAACTAGAATGGTGTGTCTGCTCAGCGGTGCCAGTGACAGGACAAGGGGCAGTAGGTGCTGATTGGAACACAGGAGGTTTTATCTGAAAGTCAGGAGCACTTTACTGTGCAGGTGAAGGAACACTGGCAGAAGTTTCCCAGACAGCTGTGGAGTCTTCCTTCTTGAGGATCTTCAGAAGCTGCCTAGGTATGGGTATGGATACCTCAGCTCTGGGGTCCCTGCTTGAGCAGGAGTTGGACTAGATGATCTTCAGAGGTCCCTTCCAGCCTCAGCCAATTTGCATTTCTGTAGTTCAAACACCATAAAAAGAATAAAGCAGCTTTTCTCTTAAGATCATTAGTAGATACAATGCCAATAATCACTGATTGAGTAACCCAAGATTTGGGCAGTATGAGAAAGACACTTCCATGCATATTTAAAAACAAACAAACAAAAAAATGCTCATTCAAATACATCTCTCACAAAGAGATACTTGACTGTGTTGTAGCAAAAGTTTTTTCATAAGGTCACTGTATTTTCTCCATATGTAAAGATGAGTTTGAAAATTTTAAAATCAAAAACACACAATAACTTTCTAAACAGCTTGCATAAATAATTTATTCCCTCTACACTTGTTGTTAACATTATGATAAACAACAACAAACTTAACATTTAACTTAATAAAAATGCTGAAGCTAACAGGACATTTACAGCTCCACGAGCAATTATAATTAGGTGTTTTGTCTTTTTCTACATATTCAGGTCACTTTTATGTCTAAAGTTACCAAACAAAATTTGTGTAACTGAATATGCTTGATATCAGATGTATGGATCCCTTGCCTAAGTTGTTCTTTTTCATGACTTTACCAAAGGCAAGTCATGCCTGATCTATCTATTGGCCTTCTATAATGAAGTGATGGCAACAGTGGACAATTGAAGGTCATCTGATGTTGTCTATTGGACTTGTGCAAGGCCTTTGACGTGGTCCCGCACCACATCCTTATCAATAAATTGGAGAGATGTGAATTTGAAATGTGAACTATTCAATGTCTAAAGAATTGTTTGGATGGTCACAGCCAGAGTGTTGTGGCTGAAAGATCTATGTCCAGGTAGAGGTACATCATGAGTGGTTCTCTTACTCCAGTTTATAGGAGGGAGAGGAGGTTCTTTTAATATTTGCATACCCAACAGCAAGATTAAGACAGAATGTGTCAAATGTTAGCCCAATCTATTTATTACAA
This sequence comes from Phasianus colchicus, assembly GCF_987193195.1. Lineage (NCBI taxonomy): Eukaryota > Metazoa > Chordata > Aves > Galliformes > Phasianidae > Phasianus > Phasianus colchicus. The sequence goes on from NC_143436.1 coordinate 129,144,511, forward strand.
ATCCTAGGCATTTAGGGAGATAGGGAAGAGAAGACGGGTGATAGAAAAGGTAAGAAATAAGAGCAAGGAGTCTTTGCTGGAAGCAAGAGAGAGATAGTCACCGCCACAGATTCCAGCTGTTGCTCAGAGTTCAGACACTGATCTTCAGTAGTGATGGGTCACTGGGAGTTGTTGTTTGTTTGACAGTGACGACAACTGCAGCAATACAAACTTATTTATAAGTCCAAAGTAGTCGAGTCAGCTCTGTTTGGAGTGACAGCTTCTGGCTTTTGGATTTCAGTAGGAAATCCTTTTGTTCCTATCTTCCAGGCCTTGCTAGAAGCTGAGTGGTGTGGTTTATACCATAAAAGGAAGGGATGCCATCCAGAGGGACCTAGACAGGCTTAAAAAGTGGGCCAATGAGAATCTAATTAGGTTAAATAAGGCCAAGTGGAAGGTGTTGCACTTAGGGTGGGCAATCACAGTAGGCAATCGCAGATATATTTACAGAGTGCAAGAAGAGCTCATTGCGAGCAGCCCTGAAGAGAAGGACTTGTTGGTCCAGGTTTATGTAAAGCTGGACATGAACCCGCAGTGTGCACTTGCAGCCTGGAAGATCAGCAACATCCTGGGCTGCATCAAAAGGGGGGTGGTCAGCAGGGAGAGTGAGGTGATTGTCCCCCTCTATTCCCCCTCCCCAGAAGGGGCCTTATAATTGCAGAATAGTACTGCATCCAGGCCTAAGGTCCCCAGCACAAGAAAGATGTGAAGCTTTTGGAGTGGGTACAGTGGAGAGCTGTAGGGTACAGTGGAGAGAGAGATGATCAGAGGGCTGGAGCACCTCTTCTATGAAGACAGGCTGAGGAAACTGGGCTTCTTCAGCTTGGAGAAGAGAAGGCTTCAGGGAAGCCTCAGTGCAGCCTTCCAGTACTTGAAGGAAGCTTATAAGCACAAGGGCAGTCTGAATTTCTAAACAGTCTAATAGTGATAGGACAAGAAGGGATGGTTTTTAACTAAAGAGAGGAAATTTGATTAGATGTTAGCAAGCAATTTTTTACTCAGAGAGTGGTGAGGCATTGTCACGTGCTGTCCAGAGAAATTTGTGGATGTCCCATCCCTGGAGGCTTGCAAGGCCAGGCTGGATGGGGTCTTGGTCAACTCTGCCCATGGAAGGGGGGTTGGAATTAGGTGATCTTTAAAGGTCCCTTCCAATCTAAGCCATTCCATTATTCTATACACCTGTGTTTTTTTCAGCACATATACAAGTCTAGTCTCCACTGATAGCATATCACCCTTCATGCAGTCATAAGGTCATATAGGACATTTTCTTCACACGTTCCTTTTTTTCAAAATTCTGTGAAGATTAGCTAGATCCAGGAATTTACACTATTTTTTTTAGCTCTTTTCATTACTCTTTTCATTCCTTAAAGGAAAAAGGTAGTAACTTCATTCTCAGTCTCCTTCCTTTCTTTACTTCTGTATAGAACAATAACAAATTACCAAACAAATAGGGAGTAAGAATCCAAACTACAATTTATCAGGTTAAAAGATGTGGTAAATACATGGGTCAGGAATACTGAGAAAGAAAGTAATGAATTGTTCAACACAGCAGGAAAGAAAAGGAGAACATGTTAACTGGTATGTAAAACACATATACACTGTCTTTGTAGTCCAAAATGGAAAATGCAGTAGAGCTCTAGATAATGCTGAAAGTATAATGGAGCATACACTACAGGTCTTCTGGGTTCAATTTTAAACATTCTCAGCAAGTAGGATGTGGATCATTTAAAACAGCACACCATTGAGAATTGCAAAAAGAATCTTGATTGGATGAACTTTAATAAAAGAAGGAAGATGTCTGGATTTTTTTCTTATTCAGACTATTTGACATATGATGCAATATTTGGATTTACACTGAAATTAAAATTTCATGTAAATTTGCCTGTCTTGTTTCTGCCAGGAAAGACTTTGTTAAGGCTGAAATTTAACAAGACCTATTAAGAACTATGAAACACTATATCAGATATAAATCATTGCTTTTATTGTTAAGTATGATTTACAGACATTAGACAACCAATCCAAATACAACTGTGCTGAAATAATGAACCCAGCAACATATGGTTCTCCGATAGAAATTAAACATGTGTGTGCCTGAATCAAAGAGGCACACACTGATGTTTTTTATACGGCTTGAAAATTCTGTATTTTTTTCTTCTGCTTTATCACAAGATAAATTCTTAGTTACCAGCTGTGATCTGTACTCTGTTTAGATTATGCTTACTCTGCTTCCTGCTACAAACCACTATATCACTAAAAATATTAGTATAATAAACTTTTTATTTCCCAGAAGGATTTTTTAAGTTACAGAGATTGGAGAGGCAGCAAGAGGATAGGCAGAATCTAATATGACTTCAACAAGACAGTCCCTATTAAAATTTCCCTATTAAAATACATCGCAGATGGACATTTGGGTTTCCATAAATAGATACCAATCATGTAGGCATAGACTTTTTGATCAGTTCAACAGATGAGAAATTTGTTTTGTTTTGAATTGCAGACCTCATGTGCACTGCTAGTTAAACATAAATGCCCTTAAACAAAGACAAAACTAAAACCAAAGCAAAACAGCAGAAACAAAATAGAGTAAGTTGAGTTTAAAAATTAAATATTGCTTACGTAAAAACTTATATATAAGGAGTCACATAAATATTGCCATTGGGTTTAAAGATATGTGGATTCATAATTTCTGGATGAAAGATGCGTCCTATAGAAATGAGAGGCAAAAACATCACTTACTTCAGTAAACATAGTATTATAAACCTTCTTGTACCATTTAATTATTTAACAACTATTTTGTTTGGACTTCATTTTGTAATGCGAAGGAAGATTAAAATATCAATATATCTCTTAAACACTAAATATAGATCTTTGTCAATGAGATTGCATTACCTTATAACTGTCATTCAAGTATTTAACTAGTATATGAAAATTAAAGCAATTACACTATGATCTTTATATTATACGGTACTTTATAATACACTTTTTATGTTTTGAATTCAAATAATTTTATTTTTATTTCAAAGAATTTAAGAACTCTTTGTACTCAAAGTCCAAAAGTGCTGATTGGGAGGTTTGTTTTCCTTACAGGTGATGCAGAAGAAACAGAGGCTGTCCAATTAGGGTGTCTGGGAAAAAGGAGAATTGATATTTTTCCCTTATGTTGTTTGTCATTTCCAGGAATAAATATTTCCTGATGAATATAACTAAGGTGAATCTGATTGTGTTCAGATCTGACTCTCTTTGCATGGAAATGTCAAGGATAAAGAGCTCCCAGCATCATATTTCATTTCATTTACCATTGGTGTCATCCCACTCTGTGGGTTGTGAGGAAGGCGAATCCTTGGAAATCTCCAAATAGGGCAGGGGTCACAGAAGCAACTGAGTTCAGATAGTGACTCAGAGGAACAATACAAGGCAATTTATTAAGATTTTTAAAAATTAGTCAACCACCTCGAGGCATATTTAGGCAACTTTCTAACACTAATCATTATGGATAAAGGGTACTAACACACAGGTTTTACTTCCTAGTCAACTACTCTGAGAAAAATGTATGCAAAGCATAGTAAAGAAAAACAAAAAGAGATTGAGAGGGGAAAGAGAGAGAGAGAGGGAAAGGGAAAGGGAAATGGAGAGGGGAAGGGGAAGGGGAAAGGGGAAGGGAAAAGGGAAGGGCAAGGGCAAGGGGAAGGGGAAGGGCAAGGGCAAAGGGAATGGGAAGGGGAAGAACAACGGGAAGAACAACGTGAAGGGGAAGGGGAAGGGGAAAGGCAACGTGAAGGGGAAGGGGAAGGGAAAGGGGAAGGGAAAGGGAGAAGGGAGAAGGGGAAGAGGAAGGGGAAGGGAGAAGGGGAAGGGTGTCATGGTTTTGTGATTTTTGGTTTTCAGTATTCCACATCATAACATCATGTGGGGCACTGGGTTTAACTGTTAATGCTCAAGTTCTGGGTACCTGCCCGGAAGAGAAGAAGAACTACATTTTCCAGGGGACTCTGCGGTCACAGAGAGGAGATATAACTCCTGGCAAGGTCACCTGATGCGCTCTTCTTCACCTGCTTTCCTCCCGTCTCCGTGCTACTCAACCGGACTGCGCATCTCACCTCAGCTTTGTGGTGATGCCTATCCACCTTTTGGACATTCTCTCTCTCATTATATTTGATTTATTAGCTTCAATTCTAATTATATTGTATTATAGTGTGCTATCTTGCATATATAATATATTTAGTAAATTAGTTTGTTTCTCCTCAGATCGTTGCCACTGTTTTTAATTATTTTGAGGTCCCCTGTTCCCTTTTTCCAGAGGTGCGGATTTTGCAAAATCCCTCCGCCCCGCTAGTCATGGAACCGGGCAGAACCAGCCCTTAAACTGTTGACAAAGGGGAAGGGGAAGGGGAAGAGAAAAGGAAAGGGAAACGGAAAGGGAAACAGAAACAGAAACGGAAACGGAAAGGGATTTTTACCACTCCTGAGATCCAGCATTGCCTTGAGCCAGTGTCTTAATAGGACAGGAAAATTAGTATAATGTGTTTATTTATATTGTTCCAGTAGTTAATTATTTTTTCCATTATAGATACTAAAGGAGTAGCATTGTAAGTTTTTAAACTTTTTTTTAAAGAACATGCACAAGAGAGGTGGAGTTGAATCTCTCTAACTGCAAATAATGAAAAATAATATATTATACACATATTTACATATTTTATATATGTCTATCTATGTATATATAGACATATATATTTATATAATTTTATAAGTATATACAGATATATGAATATATACATATGTATAGGTTATTGTCATAACTTATTATCAAATTCAACCAGACCCTTGTGAACTTTAAATTAAATGGTTCTATTCTTGTGTCTCCAGGAAATATTGTCTGGACATAATCCTACTGCTTTCCTCAGTTTAAGTATAAAGTAGTCTACAAGGAACAAATTGTCACTTCCCTCCATGATCCCATCTCAGTATCTATCTTAAATCTGGCACATGTGGGTGGTATCACAAATAGGAGGAAAGGGAATCTGGCATTAAAATCTTGCAGGGAAAGCCAAATTTGTGTCAACCTACTGTAGTTTCTGCTTACTCCAGGCAAAAACTATGTATACATCAGGATGGATATGCACATTTGCCTCACCATTCTTAAAGACTGACAGCAAGTGACACCCCAGCTGCACTGTTCTTCCTTCCTCCCACTAGTGAAGGTTGAAAACATGAAAACTGGAGTAGAAAAAGAGGTGTTGTGTGAACTTTTTTCAAGAGTATGACAAAAAAAAAAAAAAAAAAAAAAAAGTTTTTTAGTTTTGTATGATTTGAATGAGAAAGAAATTCAGATTGATTTCCTGGGAGGAAAGGGATGATTTATTCCTCTTTTTGTAGGTTGAAATAAAGCAGAGTGAGACAGCACAGGAGAACTGGTTAGCAGCATAAGATGAAAGGTGAAGCAAAACCGCTGGGAGGGTGGGGCACGACCAAGGTAAAGGAGAGAAATGAGAAGATGGCAGCAACCTAGAACAAGATGTCAGTTTAGCCAGCATTGGGCTTTTCTACTCAGTAAAATGTTAAAAATTCCAATCATAAATGCAGGTCTCTGCAGGATGGGGAAAACAGCTGGCCATCCTCATCACTGCATTCCCAGTGGGGAAGATTGTACATTGTTATAGAATGAGTTATATTTTGAGAATCAGATATTTTCAAACTATCTTATAACTTTCTAAAGTTTTCTTCATCAGCTTTATTGAAAATATTATTCAGTAACAAGTTTATAGCTGTAAGACATAAACATTTTGTCCATTTAGTATAATAATAAATTTATTTAAATTTTCTTAGATTTATGAGTGGGAGATCTCAAGCAAAGTTTTTTTTACAGTGACTCAGTTAAATTTTATTCTACATCTTTGCCACTTGATTACTGGCAGGAAGCTACACTGACACTTATTTTATTTCCATATTTTAATATGTTCTTGAATTCTTTATCAGAATTCCTATTATTTTAGCTAGAGATGCAATGCAGGGCTGCTAGCATATCATTACCCAGTTCACCTACAGAATCACCAGAACACAGAATGGTTGAGGCAGCAAGGCACCTTTGCAGAAATTATCTTGTCACACCACCTGCTCAGAGCAGAGTCAGTTACAGTACGCTGTTCAGGGCCATGTCCAGACATGTTTTGAGTATCTCTCTGGGCGGAAGCTCAACCTCTCTGGGCAACCTGGTCCAGTGCATGACTATCCTAAAAAACACTCACAAGTTTCTGATGTCTATTGCAAGTTCTGTGACACTGAATTCCCTGAAACACAAAAGATAATAGAGCTAACAGCATGGCACATATAGAAAGCACTGCCATTGAAGGTCTGATGTAAACAGGTGAGGGAGAAGTAGTTGTTCAACAAAGTAAACAATTTTTGTCTTCATTTTTAAGTGCTTACTAGAGAATTCACTGACTTAAAGACTCAAATCACAGGGGAGCATAGGCAATAAAAACTCAACAAACAGAAATAACCAAAGACCTCTGAACAGAAATGATTCAAAATAGAAAGATACATGGTGAGATTCTGAAATGCTTTGTTTTTATTTGAATGTCCATTTCACAATACAGACCATATAGAGCTAGAGCAATGTGCACAATTTATATCATACTTTAATATTAAAAATTGATTCCTAATGTTTATTTCCTGCCTGGCTCACTCTGATGTTAGCAAAAGATCTTGGCAAATAAATTAAGAGAATTGTTTGTAACTTTTGTATGCAAGTATGTACAATATAATAGAGGAAAGCAAGGCACTTCACTGGTTTTCATACAAGCTTTATCTAGATTTAAGAAGCTTTAGCAGTACACTGTAGTACTGTAGATTTCTCACAGTTGGAGTTTATAATGCAAAGTAGTTGCTTAGTCTACGCAATTTTAATTAATTCTCTGAATGTAAATTTCCAAAAATACTGTTAGAGTAACTTCATTATCTTTTCTCCTCTTAATCTCAATGTAAAATACTGTCTCAGTTTTTATTCAGGTTCAGTCTGCATTTGTCATACTGGTACCGAGTAGATGTGACTATTGGCTGACTTCTAAACTGCACTGGAGAAAATTAATTACTCCTTTCCATCTTTGCACCCCAATACATGCATAAATGAATTCTGAAAAAGGAATAACATATTCCTGTTCTTCCAGTTAAGTAGAGTGCTGTTGCTCTTTCACTTCCTTTTCTTCTACTAGATTTGGCATACTGGAAAAAAAAAAAATAGCATCCTAAATAAATTATTCCAATTTTTCATCAGTTTGGATAAAATTAGTATAATTTAATATCCTGTTTGTCCTCCTTCAGATTACTCTTGATCAGAATAGAATTTTCCAAAGCTTGCAAGGAAGGTTAAGATTTGGAGCAAGATGGATTAGACATGGTGTCCAAAAAGCAGTAGACTCTCCTAATTATAATGTTTGTGAAGTTCCATTCAACCAGTATTTGCAGTGAATAATGGAACAGTGATTAACATGTTTTGCTAAGTCATATAGTAATTATTTAAAACACTATAATTCATTTCAGTGAAGCTTTGTCAGTTTAAATGTGTCAGTTTAAAAATGGAATCTGAGAATCCAGTCTACTATACTCAAGATTAACAGACATTAAATTGTTAGGTTTTTTTATTTACTTAGTTTAATTCTTACATTTTAATTGAAGCTTTGTGCTCATAATAAAGTCCAAAAAGTACCCTGTATGTCTTGAGGAGAAGAAAGAGAAAAAAAGTTTTCCTCAAGGGAAACTTGGAGAGGAAAAGAAATGTAGTAGCATAAGGATTACTGAAAATTGTGGGAAAAGCTCTCAAGCTATCATAAAAATCAGATAAAAAATCCCTAACTTTTGTCAACTATGAGCAATTTGTGAAGTTGAAGTTAAGTATGCCAAAGTCAGCTGGGATCCGGTTTGCTCTTCTTTGGAGACTTGCTTAGACTTCCCTAATTTTTTAAGAGCTATTCCCAAAGCAATTTTAAAATCTCAGTGTTCGTAACAAGTAATTAGAAACAACACAGCACTGTCCAATTTCCAGATCTTCCATCCTTCTCTCAGTAGGGAATATGAGTATGCATAAAGCAGGATGATTAAAAATGAGTTTGTTTTATGGTTCAATGGGAGCTGAATTGATTAAGCTCTTTTATCATGCATTTAGTCCCATGTATGCTTTAAAACTACTTCTGTTAAGGATAACCAACACTAAAACAAAAGAGAATCAATCTCTTCTTCAAAGTGCAGCAAATGTTTACTTACCTACTATATACTTGTGTTCCCATTTGATAAATACTGTTGAAACCAAGAGAAATTGCAGGCTGCAGAAATCTTTCTGTGTGGCACACAGAAGAGAGAGGCTGCAAAGGCAGTTTTCAAGTCCTTATCTGCAAAAGGAAAGAAACGATTGCTTTAACCTTTGTTATCAGTATGAGACCTGCTTGAAGGCTCATAAGGCTCAAAAGGACTTATGAAGTGGTAAAAGGCTGAGCTAGATAGGCTGCATCTTACTGGCAAGCGGCTGGCTCTTCAGTAGAGGAACCTGAGCTGGGGCAGCACATGTTCCAGTGCAGTGAAACGCTGCCTCTCACAGGTGCAGTCTCATAAAAATCTTTTTCTTATTCCTTTTGGCAGTCTACATGCAAGAGACACAGCTAACACCAGCATGCAAAACTCAAAAGTGAAGTCAGCAACAGATAAAAAACTTGTCATGGATTTCTTAATTCCTACCCAAATACTGACATACTAAAAAGACTCTTTTCCTGGCTTCTGAATGCTGACTGTGATCACTGTCAGTGTACCTAAAAATGTTCTTCAGGAATTAACCAGGCATTACAGAACAGAACAGAATATATTGATTTTGCTTGAGGTTTTTTAATTTTTTAATTTTCACCATATAATAATATAGCACAGTAAAACATTAAACAGAACACTCATCAACTTTTCTGTTTCAATACTTTTCTGTCCTAAAATCTAAGAGAATTAGGTTGTACCTCAGATTTCTCTGTACCTTCTGAAAACCTGAAGTCATTATATACACCAGCAAACTGCCTAGTTATTTGGCAGATCTTCACTTTTATTCCTTCTTTACTACACCTGTGGTTTTAGGAACTTTTAAAGAGTTTCTGCAATATATTTAGGCTCCAAACTTGTAATACTGCACATATAGAAATATTAATGGGATTGGAGAACTACTGAGTGCTTGAATATTTCTGCATTAACTCTCCATTCTCAAAGAATGACTCCAAAGATCCTCGTAAGTACATCATTTCAAGGTCTGGGAATGCAGAAACAAGACGAAAATTGGGGTTTTTTTTAAAATGCAGTCTTCAATAAAATATAGTTTTTCATTTATTCTTAACTATTTCTTCCTGCCACAGATTTTCATTCCCTTTAAACTACAAATGGATGCAACTTTAAATGCAAGTATAAATGCCCCAGACATCATTTTTTAAGAATAAACATAATACTTTGGGAAGAAGAAGCAAGTGTCTTTGTATCTTCTGATACAATTTGTGAGTACCTGATTTTAAGAGGAAATCAGCAGTAGCATATGTTCCAAAATGCTAGCTAAAATATTTCCCCTTTTGCAAAGCTTTCTAAAACCCCAAAAAGATATTAAAAAGAACAGATCAAAGATAATTCTTACAATTTTTTAAGAAATACTGAGATAAAAGCCAGACTACAGAACTATGAAAAAATTGAGTTAAAAAATTAGAATCAAACATTAGAAACTGGTATGAAGAAAAGAGAAAAACATCTCACATTTGTGAATCTTTTTTTCTAGCCTATTTCACATAAAATGTGGACAATGCTCATACAGATCTGCATATCTTTTTACAGGTAAAATATGTAAAGTTGTTGTGTAGGCAACAATAATTTTATTTTCATTTCCTTCTTCTGATGTGGGAGACTGGATTTATGTGACAACTAGACACATCTGCACACACACTTAAAAGTGTTTTCACTCACTTGAATTCACTCAGAGTGAATTCAACACTCTCAGGGGAAAAAAGAAAAAAAAAAAAAAAGAAGGAAGGAAGGGAGGAAGGGAGGGAGGAAGGGAGGGAAAGAAGCAGAAAGGGAGGAAGGGAGGGAGGGAGGGAGGGAGGGAGGGAGGAAGGGAGAAAGGGAGGAAGGGAGGAAGGGAGGAAGGGAGGAAGGGAGGAAGGGAGGGAGAAAGGGAGAAAGGGAGGGAGGGAAGGAAGGGAGGGAGGGAGGGAGGGAGGGAGGCGAGGAAGGGAGGGAAGGAGGGAAGGAAGGAGGGAAGGAAGGAGGGAAGGAAGGAAGGAAGGAAGGAAGGAAGGAAGGAAGGAAGGAAGGAAGGAAGGAAGGAAGGAAGGAAGGAAGGAAGGAAGGAAGGAAGGAAGGAAGGAAGGAAGGAAGGAAGAGGTAATTGAACTGAGAGGTTATCAACTTGCAACTCTTCAGACTGCTTTGTTTGAAAAAAAATGCTCCATCTGCATTTCATCCTCCCAGTTTCCTACCTGGCCTTTCTAGTTTCCTGTTTATATACTGTGTCATTTCAACATATTTAAGGCTATATCTCTATATTATGGAAAGGCCCTGGGAGAAGGACGTCAAGAATATTTCTATAATACACGCATCTTTTGGCACCATTGGCTAGACATGAGCTGAACATATACTAACATCTCCAATCTGATTTACTCAACCAAGATTTACAGTGAACTGTGGCAAATATTAACAAGTCATTTTAGATGAAGCACTGAGAATAAAGAAATGCTTCTTAATTCTCAACTAAGAAGAAATAGTTCCTAATTTTCATGAAAAAACATAGAAGTGAAACTTATCTTGTGGCTCAAGCTGAGCAATGCATTGGTCATCTCTGTTTCTGTGCCAGATTGGCTCAAAGTTTAAATGGTATAATTTGTGCATAGTCTGGAAGTGAATTTTTTTGAAAGTTGCATTCATACTTTGTCTTTTTTTTTCTTCTTTTTTTTTTTCCTCCTTTCCAGTTTGTGTATGTCTTCATTTGTACTTATTTCATTTTGTACTCTTCCCAGTAGGAAAACAATAAATGGAAACTTCCTTGTGTGAATCTGAATTGTTTTTTCTTGTAAGGAAAAATTACAGTTTCTTTACACATTTTTTACTAAAGGCACTGCAAATCTGCAAACGAACAGCATACATGTTTGCAACTCCCTCTTCATACATTTTTCCCTGAGGCATCTATATCTGCTTCTCTCAGTACCTCAAAATAGAGCCTTATTCAGCATCCCTACAGACATAGTCATCACCAATTCTCTTGGTTCCCTTTTTAACAAGCTTAGGATGTTTCAAAAAGATATGTCATATATTTTTAGATTACATGCAGGGAGAAATAGGAAATTAAAAAGAAATGAAGATAATATAGGATTATGAATTATTTATCACAGTTATTATGAAGCTTTTATTTTCTTTACTAAAAACTATGTCTTAAAAATACATCTTACGTTTCTGGATAATAATGACAGTTCATCATTATTTCCTCTTAACATATGGGAACTTTTGCTTTCATCTAATTGCATTCAGAATACCTGACATTGTCACTACTTTATAAAGAACTGAACACTATGATTGTGAGACTAAGTAAAAAATTCATGTAAACTTCCATGTCTTGACTGAATTTTTGCTCACATACAAAATATTGAAGGCTGAAAATGCTTGCAAATGCTTGAAACAGCATATACTGATTCTCATTCTTCACAGTACCACTTTGTTTTTAGGAAGAAATTGGGCACTGATCTTCACAGAAGAAGAATACATCTTCCTTCATTTTTAAAAAAGTAAGGCCATCTAGGATGCCCACATTATTGATATTTTTCAAAACACCTTGACTATCATAGTTCCCAAGGACATTCATAAGACAATAATCATATCAGAAACATGTAAAAATTGGAATGTACATATTCAAAGAGAGAGAAATAAATATGGAGTTTAAAGTCATAGGAAATTCTAAGTAATATGAATAATTCAAATAGGAAAATACAAAGTGTGTTCAGACCATGACTGTGCATGGTGTTCTGTAGAATGTGTTGCTATCCACTGACTATTCTTCTATTAAGTAAATTTTGCCATATATATTTTATCTTAATTTTTCAAAAAGTTTCAGATGCCCATACATACCTCAGAAATAAAGATAATAATGGATGAACTGATAGCCAGATAACTTTGTCCCTGACTTGTGGAGAGCTCCATTCAGTCTGGATTTCTTTGAGATAAACTGTCCTTATGCATTATCTATTTATAAGCTACTTTGCCGTTTTCTTTTTTTTTTTTTTTTTTTTTAAATAAATAGAAGTTTGTGTCTATTCAGTGGTTGTTTTTCTTTTTCTTCTACATCAAATTGCCCTTTTAGTTTTCATCTGCAGAAGAAATATATGTTTCTTTATGAAAGGTCACCTCCTGAAATTTTCACCTTTAAACACACTAAGAAGGATTTGAATTATCTTTAGATATGTTGCTAAAATTTTTAAGTGCATCAATGTTTAAACACCACCAAGGGATCTTTTTGCAGAGTTAAGCAGAAGTAGAACATGATCTACTAAAGTAAACAATGCACTATTCTTCATGGATAAATAATAGCTATTTGTGATATGGATGCTAACAAGTGCTAATTCAGGTCTACATCTCTAATGTTGTCTGCTACAAGGAATAAGTCTGGATCTCAAGGCAAAGAGAGGAGAAGCGGATTATGTTTCATTCATACTCACTGTATCCTCAAGGCACAGCATTACCCTGCATGGCAATCCCTGTGACCTTATGACAGAAGTACTCCTTTACATGCATTTTTCTCATCTGTAACTTAAGTAATATGAAGACTCTAAAGGCTACTTTTTTCATATTGCATACTAGACAGAAATGAGAGCATACTTTGCATTTCTGGGATGTAAAATGAAGGTGCATCTGGTTAGTTGACTATTACAAGCCTGCTAAAAGATTGATAGGTGATTAGAGGATGAAGAAACATCTTCTCTGTTTCTTGTAGTGGGTAAGAACACTGAAAAAAATGAAAGGATCCAGTATATAAACAGTTGTCTTCCTGGCTGGTGCCACACCACAGTTTTGAGTTTCATGACAATGGGATGGCCTACACAACCCCAGGTTTGCAGACACCAGATGAGTTTCACCTCTCAGAAGAGGGGAAGAGAGCCCTTGGGGAAAAGCTAGCAGAACACAGTGGCAGGGCTTTAAATGAGGTTTGAAGGGGGAGGGAGGTCCCCCCTATTCCTAGAGATGAAACATTTCCTCTATGATAAGCTGAAAGAGTTGGGGCTGTTCAGCCTGGAGAAGGCTCCTGGCAGTCCTGATAGCAACCTTTCAGTATATAAAGGGGGACTATAAGAAGAAAGGAGAAGATTTAGATTGGATCTAAGAAAATTTTTTTTTTTTTTTTTTCAGTAAGTCACTGTAGTGCTTCACTGCAGTGCTTTAGCAGTGAAGCACTGAAACAGGTTGCTCAGAGATGTGGCGGATGCCCAGTCCCTTCGAGACATTCAGGATCAAACTGGATGCAGCTCTGAGCAACTTGTAGCTGTAGGTGTCCCTGTTCCTTGCAGGGGAGTTGGAATAGATGGCCTTTAAGGGTCCCTTTCAATACAAATGATACTATGATGAAAACTGCAGAGGAAACTGCTGGAAGTTTTGAGGCTGTTACTAAGAAATCCATGTGGCTTATTCTGACCAACTGAAGAACAATGAAAAGTTAAAACAGCAGCTCCTTCTGTAAGGACATTACACATAATGGTGAGCACTTTGAAGAAGCTAGAGACCCCCCTGTTTTTCTGCTGCCTGTGTCTGTCAGCATACTGATATTTATTTCTATGTTGTGTTGCCAAGAAAAGCTAATTTCAGACATTTCTCTCTGCTTTGCTTTGTACTATTCCTTAGGAAATTGTCCCTTCTCACAGAAACACAATTATATCTAAGATAAATTTCATCTGTTACTCAACAACTCACCTCTTTACTTCTTCAGTGCCATAACTCAAGACTATCTTTGAGAAATGTTCACTTTTGTTTGGCTTTGCATTCAGGCATTCATGAGGCAGAAATCTGTTCATGTTTATGTGAGAACTTCAGCTGATATATGTTGCATTTGGAGTCTTTGCTGATGCTGACTCGATTAACATGCAAATAGCTCTTGAAGTCTCTATACAAATTAGCATTCCTACCACCTTTATCTCTCAAGATAACCGTTTCTCCTGGCTAAACATCAAAGTAGGATGTCAATATTTCCCAAGATCTCAAATTTAAAAAGACAGAGTCCATATTTACCTATATTTTCTCCATTTCTAAACTGAATCCCTGGCAGATGAGGCTCCATCTGGCATGGTTGTTAACAATTTTTTCCCTATTCTGTAATCACACTGAGATTCCATAGTGGTCATCTGAAAAGGTTGCATTTCTCAATAGACAACACCTCTGTGGAAGAATGGGTGATGCCAGTAATGCTCCCAGTTTTCTATCCTTTTCCTTCTGCCCTGTTATTTCCCTTGTAGCACCTGATTTTGAAAAATATATATATATATTTCTACATCAAAATTTCCTTGAACAGACAAATTTAAAGTTTCATTTCATTTTTTCCCCGTTTTTCTTGCGCTCTGTAGAAAAGGGATGAATTTGAAAGCAGAATTCCTGTCAAACTCTTGATAGCCCATGCCTTTTGTAGACACTGCTGTCCATTGTTCCTGATTACCTGTGTCCAGACCAGTGGCCGCTTCCCTTTTTGGACAACAACTGATGCAATCTTCATTTTCCTTTCATTATGTACCAAACTGCCTTCTGATACTGTGGATCCTAATGCTGTCTGAATTCATGTTTCTCTCACAAAGCTACAAAATCTGACTGAAATAAAGGCAGCTGGTTCTTAGAATACAAGCCTGATGAATAGCTCCTTTAAAGACTGACCATTGCAGCCATCATTGTTGTTCTTATTATAAGAAATACAATGCATCAGTCTGTGATTGTTAACACTGTAGGAGAAAGACATGAAGCAATAGCTACAGTTGTGGTGTTTTTGATTTTTTTTTTTATGTTTGTTTTTTTTTATTTTAATGTTTTTTCAGTGTATTGGTAGGATTTGCAGTACATTTTTATATTCTGTGGTTCATGTTAGTCACTTTTTATTAACTAAATTACACATCTATTTTCTCTGATTTTATTTTCTGTTTCCACAAATACATTCTCCCAGAAGAAATATTGAAAAGCCCTTTAAGCTGAACACTTCTGATCCATAACTTCCCAGCAGAGATATATTTCACTTGAAGGCATTCATCCCCTTCTTCCCAAGGCTTTTAGCTTGTTTTCAGCAGATCAATAAGAATGGTTGTGATCATGGAATAGATAAAAGTGATGTGCCTACACCACCACATCTGCAGCACTGTGCTAAAGCATCTAAGCTAATGTTAAACTACCTGCCCTAGTTTCAGTGACTTTAAAGTGAAAATGCGTTGTTTGAGTGCTTAGCCAAGTTTTAGTAAAAAGCTTTCATTTATGTGTCTTAGTTATCCTTGCATCATAATCTGTTCACAACTGTAAGTTTAGCAATGGTCTAAATGGAAAATTATGAAGTTACATTTGCAATGCTGTCTGTTTACCCAGAAGTGCATGTATTAGCTGTAGCAAGATAAGGTAAAATTCTCTACAAAGCAAGTATGTTTTCTTAGATTTGAAGATTGTTTTCTCTCCCTATTTGCTTCTATTAAAAATGTAAGGACATAATAGTGTTTTACTGTGTAAATATGTTATTTGATGGCTTTTTTTTTTTTTTTTTTTTTTTTTTTTTTTTTTTTTTTAAGCTCCAAGAGGCTCTGTACTTCTTTATTTCTAAAATATAGTAAGAGAAGACTAACACAGGGCACACAGACACCTGTATTTACCTACATCTTGCGAGTGTTAACTCAAATTAGGTTATGTATAGCAATAAAGCCACAGCAATTGCTGCATGAGTCCTGAGTTTGTGCAGAGATTTGCTGGAAGCCTGGTGTGGTCTGCATTGAACGACCAGCTGCTCTGTTTTTGTTGTGAACGTTTCTTCACCATTGTGGCCGTTCCCTGAACCAATATTAGCATGATAAAAGCTACACAGGCTGCATCACTATGCTCAAACCTTCAGGCAGGAGTCTTACACAGTCACTCTATCAGTATACTAGGAATAAAATTTTATATTATGAAAGTTCCTTACTTTTCAGAAAGTTTATTTTTCTTCTGGTACATGCTAATTAATTATAATGAATGATTAAAGGGGTCAATATGATTTTAAATCTTTGCCCAACATATAAGTGAACAACATAAAATATATGGGAGTCCAATAACCTTTACCTTAGCACATTGAAACTAAGGCATAGGGGAGCAGTGACTAGTAATAGGAAAGAGGTTTATTTCCCTTCGAATTTCTGGTTACTAGCGTGATTTTCCTGAAAAGTACTTTAGGATTTCAACAAATGCTCTAAGAGGTATTCTTACAGATACGAAGCACTAGTGAAATCTGTTAATATGCTTCTAAATATGTTTTAAGTCCAAAAAGTTTGAAATTCCATACTAAATAGTAAAAGCAATTCACTGTAGAATTTCTTCAGCTACTGAATGGTACTGCGGGTTTCAATCCATGAGATGATTTGCCTTCCACATTTGTTCAAACCATCTTTCAAAACTCATTCTCATTAATGTGTTTACTCACTACAGAATCCCAGTGCAAAAAAAAAAAAAAAGATTTTACATGCTCACACACTCATGTATACACTGTATGTGGCGCGATTCACAAAGCCTTACTAGTGCTAAATCCGATTTTTAGTAACCTCGACTGTAAGTGGATATATTTCAAAATTGCCCTCCTTAGAGCAAAAGGAGAAAGTACTGTACATCCATCATATGGTATAAAATAAAACAAAATTCAAATTTTAAATTCCAAATTCAAACTTCAGACTATTCAAAAGCATTCAAAGATGCTTCTCAGTTCAACTGACTTCTTCTAGAAAATTTCTCTTTCCTATCTTTAAAGCATTCATTCCAATGTTCAAAGGGTTCTTTTTTTTTTTGCTGTTTGATATTTTTTTTTTCCATCAGTATCAGGGTGAATGCCAAAATCTTCTCTTTGTGGACTAGAAAACTCACTTAGTTTGTTAGCACTTGAAATGTGATCAAACCATTCTGAGCATCTCTGGGAAAAGCCATTCTCCCCAATGACCTTTATATTGAACTGAAGCATTAAATCACATATCCAAAATAATGATGAGAAAAGAAGATTTAAATGAAAAATAAAGCCTTTTTTTCCCTTCTTTTTATGGACCTTTCCACATACTCATGGTTCCTTGTTTTTCCGTTTTTTGTGTGTATGGTTTTGTGGGTTTTTTTTATTTCTGGTAAAAGTAATGTTTGTTTCCTGAGCAAAGCTGATGAATCATAGAAGGTTTTCCATCTGGAGAGGCTTTACTGTTCCAAATCTCCAGACTCACATTGCTATTATATTAAAGGCATAAAGTCATTTTAACAGACACCATAGGATTCTTTCAGTCAAGGGGGATTCTCTGATGATGGAGAGCTGTCATTGTAGTCTATTTGCCTCTCTATATCTTCTTGGCATAGAAGATGTACGTTCATAATAAGATGTAACTCTGGCTTGCCTATATTTCACTAGCATATGGATATTAAATTGTATTGTTGGAGTCTTCAGTGAAAGGCAAAAAGCAAAAATGTGCAAGAGCTGTTACTATAAGGGGTGCTCCGAAATTAATGCCTTCTATTTTATTATGTTGGTGGTATGGCAATAGAGGTTGAACCTTCCCACCAATATTCTGTTACATTTTGGTGCTGGTGCTGACAGATTACAGCAGAGGTGTAGTCTGACAAAATGGCATCTGACATACAAGTGAGTATGAAGCAAAATGAATTCCTACATGCAGAAAAAAATGACACCCACTGACATTCATTGATGCTTGCTGAACATTTCTGGAGAACAAGCAGTAGATGTGAGCACAGTGAGGTGGTGGGTGGTGTTTTCAGCAGTGGTGACAGCGACAGTGAGTCACCTCCACTGCTGCAGATCGTTACAAGCGTGGCATGCAGCTCTTGTTCATCTTTGGCAAAAATGTGTACCTAATGATGGTGACTATGCTGAAAAAATAGGATTTTGTAGATGTGAATTTGATCTATCTATTAATAATGCTATTTTGCTTTTTGTATCTGTTGTACTTTCTGTGGAAATAAATACAAGACATTATTTTCAGAGTGACCTACATATACGCACTAGTGGCTTTGTACCCTTGAAAGTCATTCAGAAAATCTAGTATCTTTTTTTTTTTTAATGTAAATTATTGCAAACTCTATAATAAAATATAATGCAGAAAGCAAGATGGAATAGAGATTAAAGATATTTCCACACTGCATTCTGAGACTTTTCAAATCAAGGACAAAACAAAGCAGAAAAGCAAATGAAAGATTTTGTTTTCCTGAGATCTGTCTTTTACTGAGACCTGATATAATGATTCCCTTCTCTACCACTGGAAGTGTTTCTGTCATATTTTTGATGAAACTGAAATGAAATCATTACATACATGGCAAACAATTTCTTTTTTCATCTCTTCTAAACATCTATTTCTTTTTCCTGTACAGGAACAGATAGGGAAGCTTTCTTATGTAAATGCCCATAAAATAATTATTTAGATAATGATTATCCATACTATATGTTATACTAGAAGCTTTTAAAAGACAGATTAAATCTGTTAGAGAGCTACTTATTGATCATTAAAACTCAAAATGAGCCTTCACTGTGCTGTCACTACCTGGTGTTTATTATCTCCATTCTTACATTTGTTTAAGTAATGGAGAAATGTCTCTGCGAGCTTGTAGCTAACTATCCCAGAAAATACTAATGATAGAGAAATGGAAAAATAGTTATCTTAGCAACTAGAGTGTTTTCCAAGTTATTCCAATCATTTTGGCATCTTACTTCCAGCTGTAACCTCTCTGCTGTATACTGCTGAAGCACAGCAGATAAGCTTCCTGGCTTACATCTGTTTCAAGCAGGTTAGTCTATATAGCTATAGGGTGAACGACAGACCAATAAAACCCCAGTCCTGCAATTACAACTCTGATAGCAAGTTCATGAGCCTGAGCTGAGACCATTATCTCTAAAATCCTAGAAAGCACAAGAAATTCCAGCAGAGTGCTACACAAAAGTGGAACCTGTTTACGTAGAACCAATTGCCGTATAAAAGATATAAGCATTTTCAAGGAAGCATACCTAACAGTTTGCTCACTGGGTTGCACAGTAAAACAACTAGCTGCTTATTGATTTTTCATTCTATTATATTTTTCCAGTATGGCAAAGTCTGTATTAAAGACAAGAATTTTGGTAGATTCCCCTCTAAAAACCAAAAGATTGCTTCATTTTGGCTTTACTTCTTTTCCAAGGGATAACGCCATGATAAGATATGGATTTAAGTTAATACCTTTCACTACAACACTTTCTAGCCATATAGAAAAAAATAGAGATCATTCATAACCTACCAGATTTAATTCAGTGAATCATAGAATCATAGAATGTTTTGGGTTGTAAGGGACCTTTAAGATCATCTAGTCCCAACTCCTCTGCTATAGGCAGGGACACCTCCCTCCAGACCAGGTTGCTCACAGCCCCATCCAGCCTCGCCTTGAATGCCTCAAGGGGGCATCCACAGCTTCTCTGGGCAACCTGTTCCAGTGTCTCACCATCCTGACAGTAAAGAATTTCTTCCTAATATCTAGTCTAAATCTACTGTCTTTGAGTTCAAACCATTTTCCCTTGTCCTGTTGCCTTGTGCCTTTATAAAAAGTCCCTCCCCAGCTTTCCTGATAGGCCTCCAGAGATTTGTCTTATCACATTTGACACCAGTCAGCACATAATATACAGTTCTACTGCTGAAAACAATCAAAAAATGAAAAAACGTCCTCATCTGAGCATTTCAGATAAATGCACACATTTAGCTGTACAGGTACTTACTGATTCAGGAAATTGCTGTTAATATAACATCTTTGTTCCTATTTTCGGAGTTTCTATTCCAGTTCAAATCCAATCCAAGTTAGTGGTCACTTTGCACATTGTGAATCAATATGGCTGAACCATGAATGGCCATATGTGATTCATTTCTTTATTGTAAATTAAGCTAGAAGGTCTCAGTCCTAAAAGAGTACTGACAGTGTGTTGCAGGGCATAAATCATTAAGAGAAGAACCTGAGAACAGTCCAATGACAACATCCCTGACATGACCAAAGGTAGAAATAAAGTATAGAAGTGAGAAAAAAATGGTGATATTTTTCCCATTTGATAAGGATCTGGGGGATGAACAGTTTCAAAATATAATGTTGCTAAAATTACTGGAACATACCTAATGACAATGTTGTTTCATTAAAGAAAGCTGTGATGTGTGTGTTTAAGCCTTTATTATAAAATTCCCAACAGCTCACTGAGACCAAGGAAATTAAGTGCAAAGAAAAAGAAAGTAACAGTAAATAAATACATAAGCACACAAATAAGTAAAAAAATACCTGGATGTTTTTTTGGTTTATTTGTTTTGTTTTCCAGATAAAGAAATTTATTTGAGTACAAATGCTTTTTACTTAGAAGTGTCATTCAAAGACAGTATAAGAAAAATAATGTCTATTTCTGAATTTGCTCTTGTGTTTTTGCTTATTTATTCCAGGTAATACCATCCAACTCTTTCTTATCATGATACTCCTCGAATATAAAAATACATATATTTGCCCTTTTACTCTTTTCTAGGACAAGTCTTTATGTAGTAGCCAGTGCTCTTCTCCCAGATTTATTTGTCTCTAGTTCATGGTATACTATGAATTAAAAAATATTTTTATATTAAAAAAAAAATGTATAGCATGCATCCTTTCAGTTCCTAAAGGGAGCCTATAAACAGGAGGGGAGTCCACTCTTTGAAAGGGTAGATAGCAAGACAGGGGGAAATGGTTTTAAGTTGAGGGACTGAAGATTTAGGTTGGATGTCAGGGGGAAGTTCTTTACAGAGAGAGTGGTGAGGTGCTGGAACAGGCTGCCCAGAGAGGTTGTGGATGCCCCATCCCTGGAGGTGTTCAAGGCCAGGTAGGATGGGGCCCTGGGCAGCCTGGTCCAGTATTAAATGGAGTGGTTTGTGGCCCTGCCTGTGGCGGTGGGGGGGGGGGGGGGGGGGGAGGATACTTTAGCCTCGATCTGTGCACAAGGCGTTTCTTCTATCTTGGTAAGTGTAGAGGTTGCTGTTAAAGCACTGTTTGCAAAGCAGTCTAGATAGACTAACCAAATCTTGTTTAAGGCCACAGTGATCACAGAAAGATTTGTTGAATGTCACTGGGGGAACTGAACTTGTCTCAGGAAGAAAAGTGTACAAAAGAACAGAGCATAGTTCCCAAAAAATGTCAGATCTTTGCCTTTTAATGCCAAATGGTTCAGGGGTGCTGTGACAGAGAAAAACAAAATGAATTCCTCACAGTTCCCATGAAAAAGAAGTATGTTGTTCTTCTTTTCTTGCTGACAGAGCTTCCTGGAATAGAATTCTGAAAGGTTTTACTGAAATTTTCTGCTCCAAAGGACACTATTAATAAAAATACATAACATTTATTTATGTATTTATTTACTACTCAAGAGGTTAGTATCTGAAAGTATGTGATTGGATTACCTTTGCCTGATAGCTAATCAACAGTTCTTGTATATTGCTGTATTCACCTCTTTTCTAGGCTATGACAAGGGCAGTGAGACACAGAGCTTGACCTTGTGATGATTACTTATTTGCCCTCCACGAATATGAATTGCTTGTTTTTAATGAAAATTCTGTTGGCTCAACTTACTATGACATTATTATTTTCTTAGAAAACCTTTGTTAGATTTTACCTTCTCAGCAATGCTACAGTAGTTGATACTATATCAAATAGACAGTGCTTAAAGGGAATTAAATATTTTGGGACTTAAGAGAAGTCTGTACCTGCCAACAAAATGATTAACAGCCCTCTCAACCTGATCTATCTCTATGGTGTTTCTTCGGAAGGTAATACTTTCATGCCAAGAGTAGTTCTCTGACAAGAAGGAGTTTAAATTCACTGTTATGAATGTCTGTCCTTCTCCTGTTCCCAACCTCCCACAGCAGCAGACTTTATACACAGCCCTCCTTGGTAGATACAAACAAACAAACAAATAAATAAATAAAAAGATGGAAATAGAGTAAGTAGTACTTATTTTGTCATTGGTCTGAGCTCAGTAAGATATGACTCAGTGAGCTATGAATGGTTTTTCCATTCCACCATTTTTATAGACACAATTACTGCAATGTGATAATAGAGCATGCACTCAATTGCAGCAAATATTTGATAAATCATATGTCCAAGCTAAGTTTAGAAAATAAAGAATAACACATCTCCTACTACTCCTCTTATTGCATATCCTCTATAAAAAGAAAAAAATCCAACTGCTTAATGGGGAAAAAAAAAAAAAAACAGTTGTTGCTATACAAATGTTCTGAAGCATTTTTTAGCAAACAGCATAGTTTGATCACTATGATTTTGAAAAAAGTCAAAAAACTATTCTTACTGGTTGTGAGTCTACCTGTTGCATGTACAAATTATTTTGGAATGGTTTGGTTTGTCTTGCTTTTGCCTATATGTGTTGTTAACGGCTTTGATTAGGTATCAGACAGAGAGAGAAGTAAGCAAAATTTTAAACACTGCAAATGAAATGTGTTTAAAGCTTTTCATTATGTCAATACATGAAATCACTAGTAATAATCAATTTTGCATGTCTGATTTAGCTTTAAACTGTGTTTAGCTGTTTCGAAGGGAGCGTATTAAACAAGCCCATTAGAATTAAAAAAAAAAAAAAAAAAAAGTGTTAATTACAATATTGAAAACTGTAGCCAGCAAGTAAGCGTGAATAGATTTCTATCTCAAATGAGCACTGTATACCTTTGCAATAACTGGGAAACACAGACTATTCAACAAAAAATTAATGGAAGAGGCAAAGATAAGAGTAAGGGTGAAAGCATTCATGTTACATTTACTAGTCCTGGCAGTGTTCCGTGATCATAATCATCTTTTCTGTAATTCCTTGTTCAATTTTATCCAAACTTTTCCAGTGTCAGAACTGAACATGGTGTTTCTTTTCCTTATGCAATTCCACTTATTCGTTTATGCTAATTGTACTTGTGTGCATTATAAGATCCTCTGGGCTTTTTTGTTCCTTTGTTTTGGTACTCAGTAATAGCATATAGATTTGCACTGTCTTTTTTAACTTAGTATTTTTCCAAGAAAATCTGTGCAAGTTCTCTCATTCCTGAAGCTGGGAGCCAAAATAACCCCTCAGTGCACTCCCTGAACAGCTATTTCTATCACATATAGTCTTTTATTTTGGAGCGGAAGGACAACAGAATGCACATTTAATGTTCTCAAATATTACTATCATTCAGAACTTAAAATGTAAAAAAATCAATATTAACATAAATTGTAATGCAATCTAGGAAGAACATAATGTAGGTCCCCAGCATTTTGTAAAGCAGAACAAAAGCTGAACAGTGTAGTTTAACACAGTTCATCTACTCTCTTACAAGTAAGATAATATGTTAATCTGTCTTTGGGAGGGCTAATGGGGAACTTGTCCTCCTTAACTTCTAAACCTAGGTTTGAAGATTGAATGTCAGTAAAGAATTAGGGCTTATTCAAATTCTTCAAAGGCTAAATGTAGAAAAGCCATAGAAAAAGACTGCTCTCAAAGATCACTCCTTGTCTCAGCTGTAATAAGGAAACATAAAACGTAAATAAATATTTGATATGTCTCAGCATGATCTCTAGAACTAAACTGAGAATGCTTTTGAGGCCTAAGAAAAATGAGTGGGCAGGGGATAGAGGAAAGATGGGGTATTTATGCCCTTTCTTATTTAGTTTTAATCATCTCGGGTTTCCAAAAAGGAGCAATAGCAAAAAAAAAAAAAAAAAGAAAAAAAAAAAGAGAGAAGGACAAAAAAAAAAAAAAAAGAAGACAGATATAGATACATAAAGGTATGTAACTACCTTTACTTTGGGAAAATTCACTTGGGTGACATATCTTTCTCAAAGAATCACTGTCAAGTACCCTGCATTGTCAAATATGTTGACAGCAAACCTCATCAAGATTGTAATTTGTGAGTCATTCTGCCAGCTCCTGTCTGGTAAAAGCAAACTGTCCTTGAACACGAAATAATTCTTTTTTTCCATCAAAATGGCCAGTGACTCCCCCTTCAGCATAACATCCCAGGGATGCAAAAAAATGAAGCTTGCTTTTCCTAAAACAAGATAAACTATTCTGTTGTCATCTTGGGTAATCTTCAGATCATTCAATATCCCAATCAGGTCTGATCTGGCTATTTTACAACCCAAATGTGACTGGTTTTCCTACAGTTGTACTGATTCAATGCAGCAGTTACTGCTATACTGTTGAAGAAAAATAGCATTAGCCTGAAGAAAAATGCAGGGAAGTCAAAGTAGATTTGTTGACTTAAAATTATGGTAGCATCCTGGGGAATTCGAAGTCTTGTTCACTGCACTTAGAGCTCTTAAATGCTACCTTCCACAGCTTGGTAGCACAGGGAAAAATCTTCAAATAAAAATGTGTTTAATTATTGTATCACATCTGTAGTTCCATTTTCATTACTGTGCATTCTGAGACTGCTACATTTGAAAGTAATATATGAATCAAAACTGAGTTCATTATATATGCCCATAAAGTTTTATGTTTAGGCAGAGCTCAACTTCTGGGCAAAAGATGTCAGTCAATCTGAAAATATAACGTTGATGAATCCTGTAGGGTTTCCCAATTCTGGCATATAATTGCAAGTAACAACAAGGCTGATCATAAGAAATATATACCATCCACCACTTTGATTTTGTAAAACACAGTCAAATGTATTCTAAATATAGATTTAATATTATGTATGCCTACTATTATTTTGAACCCCTCTCCATTAGTTACCGTGTAAAAGGATACTGTAGAACTAATGAGGTTATGTTTTTCTGGGTTTTCTTTTTGTTTTGTAATGATCTCATTTTAAAGGTGTGAGATTATTTTTGGAGTTTGAATTCTTTTATTTGCTTGCCTTTTTTATGACTAAAACTATTTTCACTAGAGTTACTATCTGATTTATACTGAAATGCCATTACATGTGGAACACATTTCAAAGCTTAATAGCTGTTTGTACATTCTTAATTTTAGAGATGCACTCAGTCTTCACCAATGTAACAGCTGCTTTTCAAGAATAACTGATAATATGTACTGAAACAGAAGGTTGCATTTCCTGTTATCATGCAACAACATCGAGGGAAAAAAATAAAGAAAATAAAAAAATAAAAAGGAAATCTGCTAATATTTACCATCTATCTGGAGATTCTTTTAGGATTTTTTTTTTTTTATCTTAGAGTAAATCTCTGAGATAACATAAGTCCTGTGATGGAAGACCAGAAGTAAAAGCTGTTTGTCTGTACGCCACTTCTCTATTCTTCCTTCCATCAAAGAAATTCAGAGGTGAGCTCTGGTGATATCTACTGGAAAGGAGGGCAAATAAACTGAAAGAGACCAAAGAGTAGGACTGAAGCATTTTACACTCTTTCGTTACATTTGGATGCATTTCTGTTAAAAGGGAAAGCATATTTTCAAATATAAAACAAAATTAACAAAATTGTCACAGCGTTTGAAAGTTTGAGCAAGTATTTATATCTGAGATCCTTCTAATATAAAGCAGTAACTTCAGGGGAAAAAAAAAGTCTGGGGAGTCAAATTAAAGTATAGAGAAAAAAAAAATAGATCAGAGACTTTTTTTAGAGGTCTTGATAAGCTCTGAAGTGTGACTGCCATTTAGTTTCCTTTAAGCTACAAGACAGTCGTGTCTTCTAAGACTTGTTTCCAAGAAGCACTGTTAGTCATAAATAATGCATTTATTGCAACCTATGAAAAAGTAAAAGGAAGATGGTTAAGAACATTGCAGGAGTTAGGTAGAGCTGCTAGTGCAGGAAGTGCCAAGCAGCTTGTCAAAGCAGATGAAGACCATGACCATGATCAGGTCATGGGAGGGTCTGGTGAGGCAAGCAGAATAGGAGCAGGTGAGGAAAGCAGCTTCCAGCTCAGCAGCACTGTCAGTTTGGATCAGGCTTTTTGGCCTCAAAAGATCTGTCACACCCTGGTTGAGGAGACTGCCAGTTTGCCAGGAGTTACTCCACGAGTGCAGAGAAAGAATTTTATATTATCTGATACGGATAATTGGTTATTTTCTTTTTGACTTTTAATGAAACATTATTAGATAAACTTACTGGCATTTGTGAGTGGGAAAAATAGATTACTAAACATAATTTAACATTTGTTTTGTCCAGGTTCCTTTTGAAGCAGCGTAATTTAATTTCAAATACAGACCTTGCAGAAAAATTGCAATCATATTATATAGAACATTTATATAGAGTTATTATATATATTCTATATTATATAATATACATATTATAAAGTAAGTATTGAGTGCAAAAACTCTGGATCATTGATAGAATTTAGACAGTTGCTAGGAACAATAGAAATGATAAGTAACTGGTCTATGAACTTTGTGATGTCATTTAGGTGGGTATTGACTGGCTTAGAAAGACTGACAGAAATCTTAAGGGAAGGATTTGTTTCATTAATGATCCCGATGTCCCTCTATAGTCAATGGAGAGAGATGAATTTTGATAGGGCATATATTCTCTTATGTTACTGAAGATGCTTAAAGTATTCCATAGGAAAAAAAAGGCCTAAGAAAATTTAATTGCCACTTTGACTATAAAGTAAGTTTAGACTTACTCATTTGGAAGTAGAAATCTGCATTGTAAGCATCAAGTATTGGGTGAAATTAATGCCATCTTAAATGATCAAATAATTGGGAATATATGTACAATATTTGGTTTAACTTCACATAAACAACAGAAAAATGTAGGTAGGTAGGTAGGTAGGTAGGTAGGTAGATAAGATACTTTGATAGATCAATAGATAGTAATCAAACGACAAAATACAAAGTAGGCAGCATTAATCAAAACTATACAAGGAATTTAAGAGGACTGGCATATTTATATCACTTGAAAACAACTCTATAAATTCCTGTCATTGAGGAATTTTCCAGACTAGTATTTCTAGGTAATATTTAATACAGGTTACCAGTCCTTTATGATAATAAGCAACTCCTTAATTTACTTCTACTGGCACTCCATAGCTCCACTGATATTTGTTCAACAGTATCATAAATACTGACTGTATGGAGCTTGAAAGTACCTCGAAACAAAGGTGCTCCTCTTTAAAGAAATCTAGGTAAAATTTTACACAGCAAAATATGTAAAGAAATACATATATGAGTGTGTGGAAAAAAAAGGAAAAAAAAAAAAAAAAAAGTTTTAATGCTAGATTTCATTAGAAGTTATCTCTTATAGGGTTTACATAGCCAAATTTATCCATATAGGAAAAGAGTCAATTCAAAACTCTGGAAAGAATGGAAAAAAGACAACTACTGTTAGGCAGTAGGCCAAAACAATTAGCTAATATCAATAATTGGAAAACTAAGGAATTAGTTAACTATGTTACCAGAAGCTTTGCTGTATAGTTTCTGCTGTAAAGAGAAAGTTGTGCCAAAAGATCCATGTATTCCTTAGGTACTATTTAGTTCATTCACAGAGAATGTCTGTACCATCTATTTCTAGTGAATAGATTTCATTCATAATTGTTTAAGCATCCTTGACATTAGTGTTGATGCCATTCAAGTGAAAAATTCCATTTTTGACTGTCTTACCTGATGACTAATTCATCACTCTGAGCATATTTTAGTATGGCTAAAGATGAGCAGTATTATTCAGCCACTTTTGGGGTCCTATCAATCTGTCAAAAAAATGTGTCCTCCAACACTGCAATTTTCCCCTCAAAATTTCTCTGCCCTAAGGTATGTCAAGTAGATATTATCTGTCCTGTAGTAGCTGTATAATGCTAAAGACTCAGTAAATTATGTGCTAGCACAGAAATTTTCATAGGATAAGTATGCTACAATCATTTTTTGAAGAAAAAACTCCATGCATTATGTCGTGTCTTAATATACAACTAGATAGATATTTTAAAGAAAAATTTTCTTTAATTTACTGTTTTATTCCACTCATTCCAATTGTAATCCTAAAATGACATCCTTCTACATGTCCTTCCTGTTACCTCTTCTCTATTTGTTTTAAATATGGGCAGTGGAAATATAGTCTAACATTGTAAAGCTAGTCTCAAATCCTGAAATTCATATATAAAAGACAGCGCTCAAAAATCACAAGGGTTGATTGTTAAAAGAACTACCTTCAGAACCAAGGTGTAATAAGGTGCCAACAGTTTTGATATAAATTGTACTTTGTACACTGCAGTGGCTTGGCTTGCATCTATTTCAGATTATTTACAAAGGTGACCATTTTGAAGAAATTTCCGAGGAATCAAAGCTGCTAACAGGTACATATGAAGAGACATTCTACAAAAGCAGTGCTTATTATAGTAGATAGGACTGGCCCAGAGGGGTTTGAGATAGAAAACTGTGCACCAAATAGGACATGAGAAACACAGAACTGGAAGGGACTTCAAGAAGTCATTAATGTATTTTTTTTGCCCCAAGGAAGGCACAACTTTATGTCATTTCCAACATATGCTTGTCTAATCTGGTTCCCAAGGCTCTTGTGAGTGAGATTTCACTACTTCCCCAGGCAACTTATTCCACTGCTTCACTAATCACAAAATTAGAAAAGATTCTCTGATATCTAAAGTAAATCTTACTTAATGAAATATAGGCAATCTACTGTTTGTTCTATCTTCTACAGATACTATTTCTGCATTGAGATTTTGTTGTTTAACCCTTCTGAATCTTCTCTATTTCAGCCTAAATTATTGTATTAATTACTGCATTGTATTTATTATTGTAACTTTTCATATCATTTTATTTTCTAAACTTCTAAATATTGATACACATATGAAAGATTACAAAGCTGCCTAAATTTAAATAGAAGACATAGTGCTTCAGACTGGGTTTATTGTCTCCAGAAATTACTTACATGTCATGAATACAATCATAGTAATATCATATGTGTTACATTCAGGAATGTATCTTCCATTAAGAATACATGGAGAAAAGTTTTGCGGTCTCTGGAAAGGCAAGAAAAGAAAGCAAGAGGAAAATGACAAATAAATCAATTTGGTATAACTTGTTATGACAACTTCTGAAGGAGCCCAAGCTAACTCACTAGTGCAGGAGCCAAAGAAACAGAGCTAGTATCATGAAGTACATTAACAGCTTATGGAAGTTGTATATCTTTCAATTGGCAAGGTCACATCAGTAGAGGTGAGAGTGCGAAGAAAGAGATAGGAAGTAGTGGTCCATATACATTAGTGCATAATATCCTTTAAGTTCATTTTTCTTGTGTTGATTTTCTATTCAGTCATTTACTTACACAAATATCTTTCATGTCACCTTTTAGATTTAGAGGGAACCTTGCAATATCTGTCCAAGGTGAAGACTGATCCTTGCAAATTACTGTTCTGAATAGTAATTGAGGATTTGTTAAACAAACAAACAAACAAAAAACAGTGAAGTTCCCTACTGTAATTTTCTTTATTTGAATGAGGTTTTTTTTATCAATACAAGTAATGCTTCTTGTGAATATTCTTCACATGCACTGTGTCTTCTAAGCTTTTACTTATTACTATACACAATTCCTCAGCAGTAATGAACTCCTGCAATCAGCTTCCTTTGCCTCCAACTTCTTTTTTCTGTTTTCTCAATTGGTGTCCTATATCTCTCTGACTGAGTATCTTTCTTTTCTTTCCTGACAGATAATGAAACATAAAAGGAGCTTTGCTGACTACAAATTGGAAAAGGCAATCCCTGAACTTCTTTACTGCTACTCAAGGCAACAATGAATGTAACAAGTTCTTTAAAAACAGATTTCCTCATTTTTTTGGCACAGTGATTTAATTAGTATGCAGACAAAGAGGCCAGGAGAAACACAAGTTCTTCTTCCTCCATCCCACGTTCAGACATTTTTATTCTATAGCAGCAGTGAGAACCTACTCAGATTCTCATATCTTGACAGTAATATTTGAGTATTTGGTAAGTTAACATAATGAAACACAGTAGAATTGAAATGGTGTGGGCTTCCAGATGTTTTCAAGGGAATATAATTGTTTAGAAAAAAAGGAAATAAATTATTCTGTATCAAACATTACTTAATGTTGATTCCCCTGAACATCATTTTGTGGAATGAACCAGGGTTGAGGGAAGGCAGTTTCTGCTTGAATATTTGTATGAATAAGCAAAGTGAGTGCTTCCACAAGACAGGCCTCAAGATCCGGTGTCAGAGATGCATTACAGAACAGCAAGGGAAAGAAAAGTTGCATCTCAGTGTGTAATCTGCAGTACTTGTAAGATTTTATAGATTCTGGCATCTATGTTTCAGATGTTTCTGATTAAACTTTGCCTTTAGGAAAGTCAGCACAAAGTCTGCATGTCTCTGCACACTTTTCTCAGGGAGCATTTTTGAAACTGAGACAACACAATGTTCTTTACATTGCCCAAGCTCATGTGTGTATTATGCCTGTACTAAAGCTAAATTTGCTGTTGTTAATTATTTTGCTAAATTCTTAGTTTTTAAGTGTATTGATTTTTCATGTTTACTGTGAGGTTCATTTATTTAACCACTTTTTCAATTAGTAATATATTAACAACATGATAGATTCTGTGGTTTGTGTAATCAATTTGCTTAATTTTGCTCTAGGTAGAGATCAATACTCTACACTAATAGCATATGGATTCTCAAGAAAGCAAAAAAAAAAAAAAAAGTAAAAAAAAAAACCTTGTCAATAATGTTATTGCCATATATTAAAATTTATATTTAAAAAAAAAAGCAAGCAGAATTTTGAAATTGATGACTTTACTGAGAAAAAATAATGCTGCATAACATTTTACTAATTACATGATTCCAAATTGAATATCAAGATATGAAATACAATTGTTTTCAACTATTTGTTGGAGAGAGACTCTCATTTTCTAAATGACAACAGAACATATAATGAACAAAGACAAAAGAGAGAAAATTAGAAAACCTTTCATCTTCCAAAGAGATTAGAAATTTTGTTATCAATGGATAACAAAAATGGTTGTATCTTTTTTAATGGATGTATCTTTTAAACAAAATTAATACGACCTTATGTAGTAGGTACAGTAGGTACTGCTTCCTTTCCATCAAAATTTGGCCTATTTCTCCTTAAGAGTTCACAATACAAAATATTGAAAATATCAGAATACCATAAAGAAGGAAACAGATAGAGGAGAAAGAAATTGCCCCCTTTTTTTTTTTTTTTTTTTTTTTTTTTTTTTTCCTGAAGGAATTCAACATTTCCTGCAACAATCACTGAAATAACCTAGAAATAACTTTTCATAAGATTATTTAAGTCTATAAAGTTATTAAGCATGGAACTTCTGACTGGGTACTCCACTGAAAAGAATGTTTTTGGAAAATTAATAAATAATTATTGACTAAGTATCTTTGTTTCCTTGAGTAATCTCAGTTTCTTCAGTGATCCAGATAATCAATCAGTGATCAGGAAAATCCTATGATAAGTGAAAGAATGTCTTCTGTCATCAATTCTTTTAAATTAATACTCAGCTGAGAAAAATGTTATCTATTTTTCCAATACAAACACTGATTTGGTCTACAGAATTTAGAGACACTATATCTTTAAAATAGATACTATCAGAGATCAAAGATGAGAAGGAAAATAATAGAATCACTTTACATGATATTTTATGCTTTATGTTTGTAATCCTTTAGTACACAGAAAAATATACCCTCTCCTGATTGCTATCTGCTACTTTTTAACCACTTTTGTTAACCATCCTAACTGCTTCCGAAAATAGCTTGTTATGTTTTCCATCATTTACAATTGTGAAACAGCGTAATTCCTCAGAGTGACCTAGTATCTCTAGAAACTTGGAAAATACAATCCTAGTACAAGATGTTGGCCTTCCTGAGGTTTCAATCATCGTGAAAATTGCACAATTTTGAATGAAATATTTTTAAACAATCATATTAAGCATATCTCATATTTTTTTCTTAAATGAAAACATATACATTTTCAGTGCACTATATGAACAACTGCTGAATACACTTCCATGTGGCTGATTCTGTCACAAGGCATACAATTCAACCAGTGATTCCTGCATGTGGGCTAAAAACTGCAGCTGAAATAGATGGTGTATTCAGGGAGACACTATTTCTCAATTTAAGGACTTCAAGTGGAGGGGGATTTACTGCTCCCTTTGAGAATGGGCTTCTCTGACTGAAGACAATGTTAAAACTGTGTGAAATTTTCCCATTTGTATTCGATAACTTCAACTGCCAGCCCTTTTCATCTTGTTATGGGATTACTAAGACACTGTAAATAACAGGCAGCTAGGACTGAATGACTTCGCATTGCTGAATTCATATAAAATGTCAGACATTTTTCTGTTTGTCACGCAAACAGATCACACTAATTGGTCGACTGTGAAGATGAACCAAGTCATTTTTATTGTATGTCCTAGAGTACTCATTTTTCCACTTAATATCAATATTATTATTTTGCTCTTGCTTTGATATTGTGTGGATTAATCTGGATTAATTGTCTGTTTTGACTGAAACAAACCCCTTGTACCTCAGCAAGGTCATTGTTAAAAGCAATAAATAGCATTAAGCTGAGGGAACAGCCCTCCCACCCTAAGCAGTTACTAAAATTAATCCATATTTTTCTGCTTACACTATCCATTCTACCTTTTTTTACAATACTCATAGTTATTTTAGATTAAGATATTCACTGCATTTCCATGTAAACACTTGACTGCAACTGAGTTTCAAACTACACACTATTTTGTAGCCTCCATTGCTTTATTTGTGGGAGCTGAATAGCAAATTTCTATCATAGAGTAATAGAATGGTTTGGGTTGAAAGGGACCTTTAAGATCATCTAGTTCCAACCCCCTTCTATAGGCAGGGACACCTCCCTCTAGACCAGGTTGCTCAAAGCCCCATCCAGCCTGGCCTTGCATGCCTCCAGGGACGGAGCATCCACAGCCTCTCAGGGCAGACCCAGGTGCAGAACCTTGTACTTGGCCTTGATGAATTTCATGAGATTGGCATGAGCCTACCTCCCAAGCCTGTCCAGATACCTCTTGATGACATCCCTTTCATCTGAAGTGTCAACTGCAGTACCCAGTTTGGTGTAATCTACTAACTTGCTGAGGGTACACTCGATCCTACTGCCCATGTCACCTACAAAGATTTTAATTAGCACCAGTCCCAGCACTGATCCCTGAGGAATGCCACTGATCACCAGCTTCCACTTGGACAATGAGCTGTTGACTGCAACTCGCTGAGTGTGACTATTCAGCCAATTCCTTATCCAGTGGGTGGTCCATTCATCATATCCATTTTTCTTCAGTTTGTCAACCAGGATGTCATGCGTTACAGTGTCAAAGGCTTTGCACATGTCAAGCTAGGTGATGTCACTTTCTTTTCCTTTTTCCACTGACACTGTAACTCCATCATAAAAAGCCAACTTTGTCAGGCACAACTTCCCCTTGGTGAAGCCATATTGGTTACTACCCTCACCTTGTCCTTATTTTCCACATGCTTTCCAGAGGATCTGCTCCATGATCATGCCAGACACAGAGGTGAGACTGACTGCACTGCAGATCCCCGGATCTTCCTTTTTTCCCTTCTTGAAAATGGAGGTTATGTTTCCCCTTTTCCAATCAGTGAGAACTTCACCTGACTGCCACGGTATTTCAGAAATGATGGACAGAGGCTTAGCAATTTCATCTGCCAGTTCCCTCAGAATCTGTGGATCGATCTTGTTAGGTTCCATGGACTTGTGCACCTTCAGGTTCTTTTTATGGTCTCAAACCTGATCTTCACTTACAGTGGGCAGATCTTCCTTCTCCCACTTTTTACCTTTGCTTTCTGCAGCTTGTGCAGTATGGCTAGAGGCCTTGCCAGTGAAGAGCAAGGCAAAGAAGTCATTGAGTATCTCAGCTTTCTCCATATCCCTTATGCCCTCATGACCAACAGTTATGCTATCCCATAACATTTAATTAATTTTCCATGTATTATTTATCCTTTCTCCTTTCTTTCTTTACTTGTCTTAACTCATAGTAATTAATATATTTCCTCTCTTCTAGCTCTTTTTTGGCAGTCTATTTTGGCTCTTTTTCTCTTCATCACACAATTTTATCCCAGTAAAAACAGGAACTAATCCCTTAAGGGATCCTGATATTTATTTTTGAAACGTATCAATATTATTGCTATTAAAAAAGAATCACACAAGTTCAAAGGGCAACAAGAAAGACTAGACTAGAGCAATCCGAGGTGATTAAGTAAACTAATCTAATCTTAAACTGGAAAGTTAAGACACAAAAAATTGGTTTTCTGACCAATAGTAGGATAAATGCCTCATTTAGATAGATTTATTAACCTCCTTCCTCATACAAAGAAACTTGTCAGATTTGTGCTAGATCTGGCAGAAATCAATATGAGCAAAGATTTTTTTGCTTTTTATTTTTTCTTCATTTCTATATTTTTCACATCTGGACACCTCAGTAATATTTGCATATTTAATATCATTGATATTTTTCCTAACTTTAAATAATCTACATTCTACATTTGCATTTTAGGGGAGATTTAGATTAGAAATAGAGGCGTTTTAGGTTAAATAGTAGGAGGATACTTTTCACTCAGAAGAAGGTGAGGCCCAGACACAGGCTGCCCAGAGAAACTGTGGTGCCCCATCCCTGGAGGCACTCAGGGCCAGGTTGGATGGGGCCTTGGGCATCCTGAGCTGGTGGGGCAACCCTGCCCACAGCAGGAGGTTTGAACTAGAGGAGCTTTAATGTCTCTTCCAACCCTAACCATTCTATGATTCTATCATAGATTTGATGATTTTATGATTCTATGAGTAATGATCTGTGTTCTACAAAGCAGAGTGTGTTAATGTTTCTTTATCAGCAGAAGCAATGGAGTTCATTTCTCCAAAGAAAGAAATTATCATTTAACAGGAAACTTAATTAAATAAACATTATTCCTGAATTCCTTGGGGCAGGGCACTTGATTCTGTTACTTTCATGTCATTTTAACTGAAAGTGTACATAGCTAATTAGTCAAAAAGCAGAGGTGTAATCAATACTGATCTATCAATACTTCCCGCATGTAACAATACCTGCTTGGGCAGAATAAATAATTGCTTTCATTATTTAATCTCTGTGATTCCTTAGTGTTCCTTGTTCATAAAAAAAATATAGTCCTATTTCATTACAACCAAAAATGTCCAGTAACAGTTTAAACCAAAATGTGGGGTTTTTTTTGTTTGTTTGTTTTGTTTTGTTTTGTTTTTCCCCTGTATATGTATGTACAGAAGCCTTTGGGACCATGAAACTCTGGGCTCTGGAGTCTTACATAAGAAGAATAAATCTGGATCAGCTCTTCACTGAAGATTGCCTGTGATGTTATGAAAATTAATGCTAGCTAGTTGCCAGTCATTCATCTGTTCCTTTATAGATTAGTTTGTGTGATCTCTAGCCCCAAGCAAGCCTGAGAGTATTATAAGTATCACAGTCTGGTAGGCTGGCAACCCTCCGAAAGTGCAATTTCTCTAACCATTTTAATTGCCTTCCCCCTGACCTTTTCCATTACTGCCTTAGCTGTATTCAAAACCCCCAATCTTTAATCAATATTCCATGTGCTCATATATCATCATTTTTTGTCATCTTCTTATTGGTAACTTGATTTACTTTTCTACTTAAAGTTTGCAAGGCTTCTATTTATACAATTCTGTGATTGTGCCAGAATGATCAGTGATGTTTAAATGGCTTTTCCTGATTTATCACCACACAAGATGGATCGTGCTGCCAAACTGGGAAAAAGAGCATTTGTAAGGAGAAGTTCAGAAGATGACTACTTGTGCTTATGCTAAAAGTATAAAGATATTGTTAGATATATAAGGCATTTACAGGAGGAACTTTCCTTTATGGCTGCATGTTGGATGGACATGTTGGGTAGGTTG
The DNA here is from genome assembly GCF_987193195.1 of Phasianus colchicus. Taxonomy (NCBI): domain Eukaryota; kingdom Metazoa; phylum Chordata; class Aves; order Galliformes; family Phasianidae; genus Phasianus; species Phasianus colchicus. Next base: position 129,180,653 of record NC_143436.1, read on the forward strand.
TGGTCACATTCATTCAATTTGAAAGTGAACGATAAATTTATGTACTTACTTTTCTCATTTTCACTTCATCTGATCTTGATGAAAACGTAAAAATTTGGGAGATACTGTGTTCTTTCTATCTAGTCCTCAATTTGGAAAAGAAATTATTTCCTAATTACAGATTTGAAGGACAAAAAACTCTTCCCAATTACCCATGTCAGTAAAGATTATCCAAGAGTTTCCATTCTGAATATGTCTTGTTTTTGTTAACAAACCAGTGCTCTCTGAAAAAAATTCCTGTGTCTCCATGTTACTCAGACAGTTACAGAAATTTTAACCTTAGCATCTAACAAAGCTGAAGGCACTCTATTTCTTTAGGACCATATTTCTGTTTGCTATAGCTTTCCAAGACATCTTTTCACATCACAATTAATAGAAAAAAATCCATGCATTAGTTTGCATGAGTACTTGTAGCTGCACTGTTAGATAAAAGCAAGGCCACATAAGTGGTGTAATTCCAGGACAAAGTGGAAAATATACTTGGGCTCCTCTGAGTTCATCCTATGGCCAAAGGACATACAGAGCACAATATAGGCCAGAAAGCTGTATGTGCAATATGGCACAGCACATCACTGCTGTATGGATGCCTGATAATGTTCCTTGACAGCAGATCAAGGGAGGTGTTCCTCCCTCTCTACTCTACCCTGGTGAGGCCAAATTTGGAGTACTTTGACCAGTTCTGAGATCCTCAGTTCAAGAAAGACAGGGAAATACTGAAGAGAGTCCAGCGGAGTGCCAAGATTATAAAGGGCCTGGAGCATCTCACGTATGAGGAAAGGCTGTTCAGTCTGGAGAAGAGAAGACTGAGAGGGGATCTTATCAATGCTTATAATTAACTAATGAACAGGAGTCAAGTGGATGGGTACAGGCTTTTTTTCAGAGGTGCACAGAGCAAGAATAAGGGGCAATGAGCACAAACTGGAACATAAGAAGTTCCACAAAAACATGACAAAGAACTTCTTTACTGTGACAATTATTGAGCACTGGAACAAGCTGCTAACAAGAGAGGTTATGAATTTTCCTCCTCTGGAGATATTCAAGACCCACAAGGACACTTAGCTGTGCAGTCTGCTGTTGTAAACCTGCTTTAGCAAGGGTTTGGACTAGATGATCTACAGAGGTCCCTTGGAATTCCTACAATTCTATGTTAATGTGATTCTGTGATCCTCAGTGTTATGTGGACCACTGATTCCTTCATGTACAGTGATGTTCTAATCAGGACCGTTGTGATTTTATTGTAGTTCTTCATATCTTCTTTCAGCTCTATTTTTGTACTTGTCATAGATTTTTTTGCTGCTTTATTCTGTTTGATTTTATTCTATTTATTCTTATCCTCTTTCATTTTCTTCAAGAATCTTTCTTTAAGGATGTGTGTCTGGCATTCAAGAATTCAGAAAAAGAAACAGAGGTAGGACATGCATTTAGGTGTTAACACAGGACATGCATCTTTTTGTAAACCACTTACTTAAATGCCATTTTTTTCCATACTAACAAGAGATCTCTGGAAATTGTATTCCTTTCTTATGGAGATTCTTGAGAATTAAAGTGGTTTTATTTTGAGATAAGATGTGGAGAGTTTTAATGTGATTCTGTTCACTGCTTCATTTCTGTCTTTATTTGCACCTTCTATGGACTGTATTAGGTTTAGATGGCAAGTTTTAAGGAAGTGGGGAGGAAGGGCAAGGGAATTGTCCTGCAGAGAAGAGTTGAAAGATAGCCAATGTCAGATAGAACTCAGTTCCAGACAGCTCTAAAAGGACCCGCAACTGCCAGAGCTGAGACATTGAGAATGCTGGGTGTGCGCTGGGAGAACAGATTTAAGGAAGGGAAATATCACTGTGCAACAGCACCTGGGAGAGAGTACTGAGATGGGAGAGATGTGGGCTCCAAGGTCAGTGCAGCAGAAGGACAGGAGGAGTTCCAGGCTGGAGCAGCATCTCCCTGCAGCCCAGGAAAGTCTCACAGAGGAGCAGGCCATCCGCCTGCAATCCATGGGCACCTCACAGAGCAGATTTCTCCATGGAACCATGGAGGAGCCCACAGGTCAGCAATGTATGAGGTCTAGAGGAGGCACAGCCCATGGAGAATCCAGACAGGAACAGACTCAGTTGGACTCATGGTCCTGAATCATAAAGATATTTCAGAATTCCCACTGCCATTTATATTTTCCCCTGCTTATGTCTCAAGTGTTTGAGAGCTACAAGTGAACAATTGTATGCTTAACAATAGAACTAAACAGTAACACAGACAAGGAGAAAGATGTTTGTTGGTGGTGTGGGTTTATGTAGACATTTTAACATATTACATTTTAGCATATTACAGTTTAGGATGGAGATACTTGAACTAGTGGGCAAGAAAATGTAGCTTGTGAGAGGAGAATGGAAGAGAATTAATAGTCTGGAAAACAATGAATAGAAACATACTTACATTTAATAGAGTTATTATTGGAAGAAAAACTAGAGGAATGAAGCAATATCCTTACTATTAAGACTATGTTGTTGTTGTTGTTGTTTTATTTTCTACTTCTAACAAGAAAGCTAGGTGAAGTCATCTCAAAGTGGCCATGAGATAGCTCAATGGAGTTCTCAGGGACAATTTCATAAAAAGCAGTGACACATATGATGAGAAAGGAGATGCAAACTCTGAAACAATGTTACTGTCAGTCTTTCATGAGTTCAATTTTATAGGTAATTGACCTTTTTTTTACATTTTCCAGCTTTGCTTGGAATAGTAAACTAGAATATTACAATTTTTCTCTTGCCAGTGTTGCCGTTCTTTTTGGAACAACTTATCAATTACATAGAATGAAGTTAGCAAATGAAATATTGTGTAGAATATAGATGGCATATAGGTCAATGTACCTTCAGAATAATCTGTCTGTGTTAATGGTGTGTTATAAGCAAGCAAAAAGTTTGTAATGGTAGTTAGAACATCAGCATTTTTCCATACTGTGTGATATCATCTGAATGCATCATTATCAGGTTGAATTAGGAAAGACAACATAAATGGACTTACACTGTATTCTTATTTTTTGACAGGAGCAACTGCAAATTGTACTTAGGTAGCAAGATGGTACAAGCAAATGAAAGAATTCCTTCTTACCAGGTAACAAGCAGGAAAAGTAGAGAGAATTAATAAGCATATAAAATCATAGAATCATAGAACCATTAAGGTCAGAAAAGACTACAGAGATCATCTAGTTGAACCATCAACCCATCACCCATGCCCACTAATCATGTCAGTTGAGATTTAGAAAGCATTCTTACTCCAACTAACACTAAATATAGTTAGCTTCCTGAATTTATGTATCAGTTTTTTTTCAGCATGTATGAGTAATTTTCATGTCTTTTAAACTCCAAAAGTCTTGGAAGTCTTTTATCCACAATCTTTTGTTCTTGAAACTTTTTTAAGACAGCATTCACAGAATATTTTTATAGATATAAATAAAACAAAATTTGACAAATATCACTTATCTTTGAAATCATTACAAAATATTTTTTACAAGACTCCCTAACAAAATATTTCTCTTGAGGAAGAAAAATTTTAAAGGGGAAGGTAATGACTTTTGGACAACTTTTATCTCCATGAACACTGAACAAAATCCTTGAAGAATATTGTTCCTCTCTCAAGAGTGTTATACACATGAGTTTTGATTTATTCATATGACTTAGCTATTCTTTCCTCAGAGAATACTTTTCCTTTTCTGTATTTGGAAATCATCACCTATTGTGTCTTGGCTCCAGATACAGCAGTAAATTACAGCAATTTTAGTGCAAATCAGACAAAGCAGTTTCTGACATAAAGCTCCTGAACCTGAAGATTTGGCAAAATAAAGGACTTCTATGACACAGAAATTTGCTTTCCAATTATAGAGATTTAAGATTTTTTTCCCCTATTTATTTATTTTATTTAAGCTCATTTAAATATATATTCATCCTTTATAATATATAGCAATTTTTACCACAGAAACACACAGATATTTGGATGAACTTAATGATAAAACTCAAAAAACAATAAAACAGTCTCACTAAACAAGCCTCCTTCTGTATGAGATAATTATTTCTAAAGACATTTGAGGCAGAATAATTTAGGGACATATTTCTTAAAATATAAAAATAGCAACTGAAAATATTATGTCCTGTTGACTGAGATAATCAAAGCACAGTGTCTAAAAATGCTGAAATACAAACAGTATTTCAAATAAGAGGTTATAATGTAATAATGAAAGATAATGGAAAATACTACATACAAATTAATAAATGCAGAAGCAAATCTAATCTTCAGCAACTCCAAAATTGAAAGGGAATAGAATGATAAAATCTAGTGATTAGTAAAACCAAAAAGACAGAAGTTGAGTTGTATGTCTGGTATGTTTTCAAGTAGAATTATGAAATGTATTTGGATGTAAATTAGAAGACAAAAATGACTAAAAAAAAAAAAAGTAAGACAGTAAGACAACAGCTCAACAGCTGAAAGGAAGAGAGCCTTCTGCTCTCCCCAACTTTTTTTTTTTTTTTTTTTTTGACAATAAATACTATTCTTGGACAGCACAGGCCAATTAGACAAACTTGTCTATTGGCTTACCCACTCCCTCTCCACACTGATCAAAACAACTGTGAATACATGAGAACTACCATGGCCTGGCCTGTCATGGACATCCAATCTTTCGACTTTCTTGGCCTGCAATGAGTGAAGAAATATTGTCTTGGGCCAGTGTCTGGTTGTTGCTGAGTGATGGGTGAGTGCCTGGGGCTGGGCCAAACTACTTGGTGGGGAAGTGCTGACACTATGATGATATGGGAGCTGAGAGAAGAGCACATTGCTATCTGTCCTGAGCTGCACATGACCTGTGGTCTTGAGGTTGGACATGCCTGGCTATATACTAACAGGCTTATTTAGACTTATACAGTAAATCACATCCACTGGTGTAGGTTTTTATGAGCGCAGGATGCAGGCTTTTATTCATCCCTAATGGCGAAAAGAATGTTCGGGGAAAAAAAAAAAAAAGAAAAAAAAAAAGTGTTTTATATCTGAGAATTTGCTCTATCAAATAGTGTTATTTTACTCTTTGTTATCATTTCTGTGGAAATAAATAGGAGGCGTTACTTTTGGAATGACAAAAAAAGTGATGCACAGTACAGTTGCTCACTACCTGCAGACAGATCCCCAGTCATTCCCCAGGCAGCTCTTCCCCCCCCAAGGCAACTGCCCACAATTTAATAGTTTTTGCATTCTGTCATCTGTGATAGAATATCTGTTTGTCCGGTTTAGGTCAGCTGTCTTGGTTCTGTCCTCCCTCAGCTCCTTGAGCCCTCCCAGCCCCCTTGCTGGCACAGCGGTACAAGAAGCTAAAATGCTCTTGGCTCTTTATAGCACTGCTCACCAACAGCTAAAACCTCAGTGTGATCAACATTGTTTTTTCTCCTAAAGCTCAAGCATAGCATCATACCAGACACTGTGAATTTAAAAAAATATCTCTGTCCCAGATGCGACCAGAACAACTTTTCAATCTTTATATTATTTAAAACAGATACTAACATTTTTGATTTGTGAAATGTATTAAGGATTGCCTTCTATTTTTCCCAAATGCAATAAAGATTTTAAATGGAGAGATGATATATAAAAGCTGCTTTCATGGTTTTTCACTTATAATAATCAGAGAAGATCATACAGAGATAAAGAATGATGAGACCAAAAGAATGGATGAGGTACTGGCTTGGCTATTTTTAAATTACAATTTTCTGTTGATAATATTTATGTGTAAGATCACGGTCTCTGAAATCACACAGTATCACAGAATATCAGGGACCTTGAAAGATCATCTAATCCAATTCACGCCCCCTTGCCCCCCCCTCAATGAACATTGTAACTTCCTGGGTTGAAACTTTTAACTTCCTGTGTTGGGAAAATAGATAGATAGATAGATAGATAGATAGATAGATAGATAGATAGACAGATAGACAGACAGACAGACAGACAGACAGATAATAAAATCTAGGGAAATGTAATCATTTCAGGTAAAAAACACTGAAGGAGGCTGCGTCCTACTTAAATCTCTGAGTCTAATGACATGCTCTCCTGTGTTCTTCTGTGCCTTATTTGCTCAAGCACATGTTAAAACTCCCACTTGAAATAAAAGCATTTCTCTTCACTGGAGAAGACATGATTTCCTGATCCTCAGTAGTGATGATGATATACACAGAGTATCCTTTGATGGCCGACTGCTGTAAATATCCATATTGTTATGGGATGTCATGCCTACAGGAAAAGTGATGAGGATTCAGTGCACATCCACTTCTAGCCTTTCTTTCCCTCCTGCCCCTAACTCCACTGAGATTACCGTACATATGGGCTGTAGAAACACCAAGCAGTGTTAGCTAGAGAGATACCAGTATGCTTTAACATGCATATCAACTCACTATGAGCTCTTGTGTAGCCAGTACCTTTGAAACAGCTTATTTCGAATTGTGGTAGGAGATATGGCAGTCTCTGTTAAGCCCAGACAAGGAAAAGTCCCACACACATCTGAGCTGTCTTGTTCTACTCAGAAGAGTTGCAACCAAAAGAAACAAGAAAACTATACTTTGATAGTAGCATTTATTATTGTTTGACTTCAGTTGCCCTTGGGAGCATTTCTCTGAGGAAAACAGTGTACACATGCATATGTCTGCAGTTTATTGTCTGAAAAAAGCAACTTCAGATAAGTGAATTATTGCAACTCATGTCCTGCAGAGAGAACATTTGCTACAGACGGAGTGGACTTTAAAATTCTCACATTTAGCATTATTTAAGGAGAAAATTAAATCTGATTATACTTTGAAATCCTTCTGTTTCACATTACATATTTTAATTACACAGAGCTCTTTGTTAAGAAAGTATTTATTATAGCTTTTGATAACAGGCTTCCCAAAAATGACAGACAGACAGAAAGTTACTGGGATTTGAAGGTTTAGTTGTGTTTTTTTTGTTGTTGTTGTTGTTTTTGTGGGTGAGGGTGGTTGTTTGTTTTTTTGTTTTTGTTGTGTGTGTTGTTGTTGTTTAATTCTAAAGTATAGAAGGAAAGGGAAAAAGAAACAAATCCTCATGAAGCCTGCCAGTGACAGCACATTTTCTTAGCTTGATATCTGTGTCTGAAAATCAAAGTCCCACTGGATAAAGGTAAAAGTCACTTAACTGAAAAAATTCCTAAGTGTCTGAAAACTGGCATCTGTTCTTTATAGGTTCTTTTTGGAGAATTCTCACTAGAAAAGAGCAGTTGAAATGATTATCTTATGGCTGTACTAAATAATACAGTGTTCTACGACATTCAAAGGTCTGAAGATCCCTGTGGAAACAGTGACATTTGTACAGCAAGTTAGACTGCTTCTTCAAAGGAGGTTGGTGGGAATGAGAAAATGATAGGTTTTTGATGGAATGTTAACCCCAAGTGGCCACCTTTTCTGAAAGATAACCGGGGGAAAAAAAAAAAAAATGGATCTAATAATAAATAATACTTTAAATAAAGGTCCAGACTCTTAGATGAATTTAAAACTGATACACACCCACTTATTTTAATGGTCCCAGCTGATGTTCTGTCCCTGGAAAAGGAAATAAATGCCATATTGGTATGCTCTGGTGACACATCAGTTGGTTACATTTTCCTAGATGCTATAATCCATCATTTTATTAAGGGCATCCCCTTTTGCTTGTCATTACAACATCTGAAATGGTTTCTCAGACTCAGACTTCTTTTTTTTTTTTTTTTCTGGTTCACTTACCTGTAAGTTTAAAAAGTTTCTCCAGACATACCTGAAGTAAATATGGGCTATCTCAGCTATTAAGCAGGGTCACTGCCTCCAAATGAGATTTCTTCCTGTATTTATTTCACTGGTACAGTGAAAAGATATTAAGGGAGAATTAGACTGTGGGCTTTCTTCACACAGGGGGAGATTTGACCTTATGTGTCCCGCATGCTCTTAATAGCAGGCTGTAACACAAGTAGAGAAAAAATGAAAAGACATTTCATCCCACCTGTTGAATTTGGACAAGATTGCACTAGGAAGTTAAGAATCATAGGGAAAGCAAGCAGTCAGCTAAGGATAGCTTGCTTTTGTCCTAGAAGAGAGCAGCCAGTTGCAGGCCTGGATGCATTGTACATCTGCATCTCTGGCTATCTTTCCTTATTAGGGACTTTCTTCATTGTCTGATAGTGCAACTTCACCATGAGGACTGTGAATTCACGTCTATGATATTCCATAATTCTGATGGTGAGGCCTTTCCCCTGAGTTGTGGAAGCTGAATTCTTTCAGACTGAGAAGGGTCTGGTTGGGGAAAATGTCACTGGTATATTTGTAGAAGTCTCTTTGCTCGGATACTTGCCACCACCCACTGTTTATTACAGTTAGTTCTGCAGAACAGCAAAGTGACCTGCTTTGTAGATTTCCTTAGAGATTTAAGCTGAATTGGGCAGCTCTGTATCTAAAATCATACAGCAACAGAACTCAGCTGGAAGACAAACATTATCTCCTCAACAGGGCAGCAAAATCCATGTTTGAGCACACAGGCAATTTCTTTTTCAAGGATGTGGGGATTGAAGCAGTGTTACAAGTAGATACTCTTGATTATTGTCTAAAGAGAGCCCTAATTCCCAATGGAGATGGGTTTCCCAGGGTTGTATTTAGTACCCTGAGCACTTCAGCAATGCCTGCCAGCATTTGCTCTCTGAGACCATGTGCTCAGTGCCCTTCAAAGCCTGCTCAGGCCTTCCCACTGTGGGCATTGACAAGCAGAGAATCTCAGCTTCATGCCACAGAGGGTTTTAAACCTTGTGAATACCGATTATATTTTTCACTAGAATTAAAAAGAGATGAAGATCAGGATTTATTATATATTAATAAGAAATGAACAGGGCTTGCCTGGGCTCCTAAACCTTTTCTACATAGTATTGCTCATTGTGTAGCTAACACATTAACATGCTCTATGGCAGCCTGACAAATCGACCAAACTGAGTGTTTAATGTCTCCAGTTATATAATCATGTTATTTATGTTAGGTAAAGCATAGCTTGACTGCCATATGCAAACAAATTTTCACAGAGAATTAACTTTCTGAACAAACTTTCAGTCTTCACTTTTGCATCTCCTACAAGACGGAGGTCTAGAAAGTCAACAATATCTTATACCACTGAAGTTTTAAAGACTATTTTTAAACTTTTCTCTCCTTCTCTTTCAGCAAGTTGACAGATGGAGTTCTTATGTTGCTGATATACTTAAAATTAAATGTAGTAAAACCATTAAAATTTTAAAACAAACCAGCCACAAACCTTCTGCCCTGTATGACTGTTCTTTTATTACTGAAGGGCTTATTTTTTTATAACATGGAAATGTCTAAAAAAAACATGTTTTTGACTGTTCTTTTGAACAAATGCTGTTTTTATATTTCTTCTTCTCAATGCATAAGTAATCTAATTAAAGTATGAAAAGCAAGAAAAAGGTTAATTCTTAAATTTTACAAGTCTTGTTTATTCCCTCTTGCTCAAGAAGAGCTAGAAGCTAATGCCACAGTAGGCAAAGGAAAAGGCAGCAAAATACATCCATCCTTCTCCTCTTGCACTATAACAACATTTTCTTTGAAAAAATATCTGTGGTTTCAGTGTTCTGCCTGGAAGATAAATGATCACAGTAAATAAGGCTTATTAAAATTATTCTGTATCTCTGGTATTGTGACAAATCAGCTTGTTCCTTAACTTACACTGGAGCATACAGCATTTCTTTTACTCTGCATTTCTTGAATTTGCCTTAAGAGTACAGAAAAAGCAAAAATGCAAAGGTTCTTTTAGATTGCATAATGAGCAATCAGTAAAATCAGTAGTATCCCCTCAGTCCTAACAGTTCAGCACTAATTTCTTTTATGTGCAGAGGTGTTACAGTAATTTTTTGCCTTTTTTTTTTTTTTTCCAGTGGTGGTTGTTTGCTTGGGAAATGGGAAAGAAACTTTAACCCAGCAACTAGAAAGTTCTAAGCGAATTTTCCTGTATCTATGATGACTTCCTATTTTCAATAATGCCATTGAAACTGAATCTCAAAGTTTTATTGTGACATTTTATAAACAATATAATCTTTGAAATTATCCTCAAATTACAATCTAATTGATGCCAAAGGGGAAAAAAAAAAAAAGGCAAAAAAGAGTGGAAAAACATGCCCTGAGCTTCCTACCTCTCTCTTGATAAATACTGCATCAAAGATTCTCCCTGTAAGACAAATAGTTCTCCTGTTCTTGAGTGGTTTTTGTTGGTTTGGGTTTTTTTGAACAGTTTCTCAATTGAGTCTGCCAGCAGGCCCATGATCTATCCAGCAGGGATAACAGTGTGCAATATTTAATTCTTCTCTCTCCAGCTTCCCTGCCTCTGTTTTTCTGTCATAGCTGGGCTCTTTATGCCAGTGGGCAGAAATCCCAGGTCCAGAGCTTTAGTCAGCTCCAAATTTCAGATATCCTTACTGAGCCATTAAAAAAAGAAGGCTCTGAATTTCAATTCTCAAATAGCTTCATCATAAAACACTGCATTAACTCTCTCTCATTTCCAATAGTCTTTTCTCCTTAACCCCCCATAGTAAATCACTCACAGCTACTAACTTTCCTTTTATAACAGTGCAGTATGCTGTCAACTGTTCAAACAAACAAACAGACACCATAATTATCACTACATTCTGCATAGCTTTCAGATTAGCACTTATTTGCATTCCATTGTAGCAGAATTTGGTGGGTCCCACTGAGACCAGGGTCTTATTGTGCTTAGTGCTATACGAACATAGAGCAAAGATCAATCTTATCCCTAAACAGCTAATAGCTGCAAAAGGTGAAAGAACCGCTCTACTTTGCTTAACAGATGAGGTACCAAAGCACAGAGATTAAACAATTTGCTCATTGAAATCTGTGGCAGAACCGATCCCAGACCCCCTAAATCTGAGACAGATGTCCAGTTGACAAGGCTGTATCTTATCAGCTGCAACAGTGGGCCCCAGCTCAGCAACAATTTCCTATTGCTATCAGTAAGTAATCCTTCATTTCTGCTCTTTTATTCCCTAAAATCTTTGAAACTTCAGTATACTCTAAAGTGTAGTTTTATTTAAAAAAATGCAGGCTATTTCCATTACCAAGGCCAATGTTTCATGCCTCACAGAATTACTGGCACAAACACAATTCATGTTCATTGCTGTAAACAAGATGTAATGGAGCAGCATAGCAGCATCCACAACTGTCACTTATTATCATTACTCTACTCGCATATAATTAATTCCTGGTGAAATACATCATTATAATAAAACAATTCAAACCAATCCCCCAACCAGTGTTTCTGCCCTGGAAAAAATACCTCACAGTCAGGAAAATGGTTTGGGCTAACAACATTCCTCTTGTTCTGTACAAGAGCCAACAAGCTCTATATCTATCAATACTGCAACAAACCAACCCATAATAATGAGCTTACTGGAAAGATCTGTAATGGAAACTGAACCTATCATTTAGAGATATTTTTGTAATTAAGAAAGGAAGAATAAGAGAAAATGGAATGTAGAATATTTGTGACGAAGATACTTTTTGGATGCTCTGTTTTTCTCTGGACTAAACAAATAAAGGCGTTTCTTAACTCTTCCAAGGGATGACAGTAGGCTGTAACTTCTGAATGAAACACTAAATACTTACCCTCTCCAACAGCTCTCTGTCTGTCTTGTATTGGGGGCTCCAAATCTGGACACAGTACTCCAGGTGGGGTTTCACAAGAGCAGAGTAGAGAGGGACAATCACATCCCTGACCCTGCTGGCCACCCCTCTTCTGATGGAGCCCAGGATACTATTTGCTTTTCAAGCTGCAAGTCACACTGCTGGCTCATGTTAAGTTTTTCATCCACCAGGACCCCCAGCTCCTTCTCTGTAGGGCTCTTCCCAAGGATCACTCCTTCCAGTCTGTATTGATGCCTGGGATTCCTCCAGCTTAAATGCAACACTTTGCTGTTTAGAACCTCATTAGGTTCACCCAGGCCCACCTTTCAAGCCTGTTGAGGTCCCTCTGAATGACATCCCTTCCTTCCACCGTGTCAACCGCACCACTCAGCTTGGTGTCATCAGCAAACTTGCTGAGGGTGCACTCGATTCCGTCATCAATGTCAGTGATAAAGATGTTAAAGAGCACAAGGTTGTGAAAGAGCAAGAGATTGTTGTTTCTAAAACAAGAACAGTGTAAATTTTGATCAATAGTCTCCTAATTTTGCAGAGTCCCATACATTTTCACATAACCATCAGAAAGACATGTTCTGTATACAACTTCAAAACTGTCTCTATGGTTTCCAATTATGAGTAACAAAGGCCTTTGAGTGAGATACAGGAATTTTTTAGCAGAACAAGGAAGTTAACTTATAATTGAGTGTGGAAACATTTGCATCTCTTGAGTTTCTAGGACTCCTAACAAGCAAAAGTGATCTCCAAAAAATCTTCCAACACTATATGATGTCTCAACCTTCTTGCTTAAACATTTGATATAATTACCTGGCAAGTAGGATGTCTCTGAATTGGCTTTTCATCCCTTATTCCCCTATGTATTTCTTACTTCCATTTATGTGCTTCTATCCTACATGGGATATGATTAAAAATGGAAAACAAACAAACTTACAGTAATGCATTTCTCTTTGAACTTCTTCTACACACACACACACAAACATACAAGTTTTAATTTAGAAGCAAAAAAAATATGACATTTTCCTAATAGACTTTTTGGCATTGCAACCAGTGGAACTAGCCCTTAATTGGAGCACGTTTGAAAACAAGCAGCCCACCTCAAATTTGAATGGGAATTTACATCAGAGATAATTGCACAGCAAGGAGCACAGAAGTATACATAATTACAGGCAACAGGCTTACTGCAGATCACCTTATAAAACTAGTGTCACAGAGCCTTTTCATAACAGGCAATTCTGCTTTTATGTTATTATTAATACTGTTGTGGGTTGTTATATGAATTGCAGGAAGATTTCACATATCACTCTTGAAAACTGTGACTAATATGCCTAATTAGTAGGCTTAAAAGAAGCTGATCCATCTTTTAAAGAGTTCTTAATCTGTACAGAGTTTCAATTAAACTTTGTGTCTTTTTTAAACTAGACCCAGAATTTAATATATTATTGTGTATATCATACATTGATTATTACTTAATCTCAAAAATATTTGAGCCTCTAAATATATTATCTTACAGCATTATATTTCTCTCTGATCTGAACTGTGTCAGTAGAGCAGAAGTAATCCCCAAATTGGCATTTTACCAAATTCATGCTTTGGTTTTTGAATATTCAAACTTCTTTTATTGTTGAATGTGCGTTTGGGATTATCATGGGAAAAAAATAGCAGGAGCAAACTATTTTCATGGATTTTCACTCACTTTTTTTTAAGATTATAAATAAAACAGAGTTTTTCATTACTGCAAGGGAGGAGTGGCCCTTTTAAGCAGAACAGGTAAGGCAGACAGGATCCACTGTGTGTGAAAGAGATGGTCGTGCAGAACTTACAGTTGGTAATGACATGGCTGAGAGCCTCTGGATAAAGTCTAAGAGACAAGCAAATAATGTAGATGTTGGGAGTCTTCTACAGTCCACCCAGCTAGGATGATGACACAGATTAATCAGCCTTTAAGAAAATAAGGATACTTCTTGATCAACCAGACTTTTTCTTTGGGATGAGTTCAAATGGCCAAACATTAACTGGAATGACACACAGCTGATACAAACAGGTTGAGGAGATTCCTAAAACACCTTGATGATATCTTCTTCACACAGCCAACTAGGAAAGGGGCCCTCCTAGATTTGTCATAAAAAGAGAGGGTCTTGTAAGTGAAGTGGCAATTGGTGACAGTCTTGGCCATAGCAACCAATAAGTAGTCATGGTTGAAAACCTTTGATCATAGGAGGAAAACTGCCACCAAAACCTCTACTAAGGATATGAGAGAGCAGACTTCATGCAGGTCAAGGAACTAGTTAGCATAGTCCACTGGGAAACTGCTTTTGAAGGCACAGATATCTGTCAGTGCTGGTCACTTTTTAAGTACCACCTCTTAAGAGCACAAGAACAGACAATTCCAAAATATTAGATGTCAAGCAGGTAGGTCAATGTTTATAGTAAATGGGATTACATCAGGCTGGCAGCTAGTCTCTAATGGGGTTCCACCAGGCTCCTTTTTAAGGTCAGTTGTCTTTAATGTGTTTATCAATGACTTGGAGTTCAATATGTACTATTGAAGCTTGCAGAAAACAGCAACTAACTGGGAGGAGCTATTGACTCCATCAAGGGTGGAGGGGCCCCGCAGAGAGATTCTGAGAAATTAGAGAGCTGGGCAATCACCAACTGCATAAAGCTTAACAGGAGTTAAGTGCTGGATTCTGCACCTTGAATGAGACAACCCAGGATAGTGCAGCCAGACAGTAGGACTAGGAAAGTGATTGTCTTCCTGTGCTCTACACTGGCAAGGCTGCATCTCAAATACTGTGTTCATTCTGTGATCCTCACTACAGGAAAGATACTGAGATAGCTACTGGAGCATGTCCAAAGAACAACAATGAAGCTGGTGAAGGGTCTGGCGCACAAGTATTCTGAGAAGAGACTGAGGGAACTGTGATTGTTTAGTCTCAGGAGGAGGTTCAGGGGAGACCTTACTGTTCTCTAAAACTACCTGATAGAGGTTGTGCTGATGTGGGAGTTGATCTCTTCTCCCATGTAACTACTGAAAGGATGAGAGACAATGGTCTCAATTTATTCCAGAGGAGGTTCAGGTTGGATATTCAGAAAAAAATCTTCTCTGAAAAAGTGGTTCAACATTGGAACAGGCTGCCCAGGAATGTGCTGGAGTCCTTGGAGGTGATCAAGAAATGTGGTCAAGAAATGTGTAGATCCAGCACTCAGAGACATGATTTAGCAGACATGGTGATGATGCATTGATGTTTGTACTTGATGATATTAGAGGACTTTTCCAACATTAATGATCCTATGATTCCAAGATTCTATATGTATAGACTAAAAGACGAGTCAGTAGTGTGTCCTTTAAGCCAAAAGATGCATCAAGCACAGAACAGCTAGCCAACTGAGGAAAGGGATTGTCCCCGTCTGCTTGGTGCTGCTGTGTCCTCACCTTGAACGCTGAGTGCAAGTTTCAATGCCACAGTATAAGAAAAACTATTACAGAGTGTCCAAAGGTCTACAAAAGAAAAAAAAAGGAAAGGTCCAGAGGGCAAGACATATGGGGAGATTAATATGACATCTATAGGAAATCTGTTGAGAGTAGAAAATACCACCTACAAGAACTTACTGTTCCTTGCATATCAACACATCACATAGACAGTGGCTCATAGACAATCTACAGGACAGACTTCGACCATTCAGAAAGTAACTGGTGTGATCAAGATTCAGACCCTTCCGGAAATGACCTGATTTTTTCTTCCCAGCAGTAAAAAATTCAGTCATCTCCATCCAAGACCTGCAGCTCTGTTTTTGTCCAAAGCCTACAAGTGTTTCAACATATTTCCTTTCAGAAGTACAAGCAGTACAGAAATTAGCTCCTTTCCATGTTGAGGCTCCTTATAACTAGAGAAAATTCCTATTGCAACATGACTTAAAAGCAACACTATCCATAGAGAGAATGCCTGGATGCTAAGACAGAAGATGCAGTAGAAGCTGAAAAAAATCAGATGCAAATCATATTTGGAGCTTTTGTAAGATCCAACTATGTTCTATCATGTCAAAATAATATTTCTGTGTAAAGTTTCTCAAAATCTAATAAACTTGAGTTGCATAAATAAATTTGAATAAATTGAATAAAATTTTCCTTTATTCATACTCCCATGTTAAGCATCATAATTACATATTTCGCTGCAAAGTTCAAACTAGCAAATGCCTTTTAAGAAAGGCCTTGTGTATGATCTTTAAATTGATCTTGCAAGTAATGTCATTATTACTCTTTGAACAGAAAGCGACATACTACCAATCCATGACTATGCCTTCACAAGTAAAATCATGTGTTTGATAGAATGCTTATTTCTTAACAGTACTAGGTAGCTTAGGAGTTAGCTGATCAGCCTTATACTTAAAACCTGAAAAACTAATGTAGAATCTTACCATGCAGAAGAAAACAATGGATAAAGCATTTAGATATGTATGATCGAAGAGTATAAGACAGAACATTCAAGATTACAAGTCTTATTTTTCATAGTGCATGACAAAAATATATTCCTTGTGAGTTAAAAGAGAGAGTTAATATAGTTTGCTAATCTTTTGTGAGCCAACATGCAACTTGCAACAAATTGAAAGATGGTCATTTTAGACACCCTTGTTTTAATTTCAGAATGCTATTAAATAGAGACATATCTATATGAGCTTTCATTCTTCTACATTATGTAAACATTCTCTTTGCTTCCCTTAATCTCCTTTTGGCTAAAGTAAAAAAACAAGCAAACAAACAAACAAACAAACAAAAAACAACCATATTCTGATTGTATACGTCTGTGCACATCAGTGTGTATGAATTTTCCTCAAGAACAATTTCATCTTTGTTTGGGAAACAAAGAAACAAAAATTGTGATGTTTATAAACTATATAAGAAGCTACAGAAAGCAATCAGAAAAGAGAAACAGATGCAAGATATTATATGGTAGTCAATCACCTACCTGATACATTATCACCTTTACAAAATACTGCTCTTGCTGCTTAAAAAGAACGCTTATTTTCAAAGAGTAAAATAATTGATAAAATTTCAGTTTTGTTCCTATCAGAACATTCCCCATCAATGCATTGCAGAATCTGAAAGTCACTTCTCTCTCTCCATTTTCAATCACCTTGCTATTTGCTGACTGAAATCACTTTCCCACTGTTAAGTATTGCAGGTGGATCTCAGTCAACCATAGGATGAAGGTGTTTGAAGCACAATCAGCATAAGCAAAAATTTTTTATAAAATATACAAATGTTTCAGAAATTCTATATATTCCCTGACATAAACTAGGGGTAGCATTTTTTTTAAATGCACTGTGTTTAAACCACTATCATTTTAGCATATGACAACAACATAAGTATTCAGCTTCAATCTATCACATAACAGCAAAATTGAAATAGCATTCAATTTGCAATTTCTGTTCAAGGTGGATATATAGAGTGGGAAAGAAGATTTCTTGGAAAATCACAGCCTATGTACAAGGGCACGTGCAGCTAGAATAAAGTTCTCCTGATGATAGATTAGAACAAATGAAGAACAGTTCTGTTGAAAGGAACCTAGAAAGACCATCATGTTCAACTGGTTGACCCCTTCAAGGCTAACAAAAAGTAAAAGCATATTTTTTAGGGCAAATACCAAATATCATTATCCAAATACCTCTTGAACACTGACAGTCACTGGAAAGACTCTTTCTGCGTCTGACCACCCTAATAGTAAATAAAACTTCTTAATGTTCAGTCTAGAACCATTCTGGTCACAGCTTTGTGCAGATCCTATCATGCTGTTTGTTCCCAGGAGCACAGTTAGGCATCTTCGTTTCCCCTCTTCAGGTTGCAGCATAAAGCAATGAGGTTGCCTTTAAACCTCCTCTTCTCCAGACTGTAGAACACAAGTATCCTCAGCTTCTGCTCAAAGGACATGCCCTCCAGTCTCTGGTTTCTTAAACATGCTCATGGTAGTATGCCACTGCAAAATTAACAGAGAATGAATGACTCAGACTCTAATTGTTTGAAAACAACTTTATTCATAATTAATTACTTAATTTAGATAAGAATAAAAAAAAATATGTAAAGGGAACAGCTGTAGAAGGAAAACACAAGACAAGAAAAGGTTAAGTTTATGATACTTTCCTACTTTGAGTTCTGAACCTTTTCTAGTCTGAGACTGGTACTAACCTTTCCCACGTCCATCAAAGCACATCACAGAATTCAGAAAATTATTTTTCTCACATTTTTAGAATTTGATACCCCTTCTAGAGTGAAGGGCAGTGATGAGAACATTACATGTTTTCTCTTTCCCTTCACAGGAACTTCCACTTTTTCTTTACTCATCATGGTAGAATTTACCATCTTTCATATTTGTTTGCAATCTATTACATAACAAGTCTGTGAATTTAATATGATCCTTTCTTTCTGAAGACTTTGACATATGTATTTTTAATAGGTGGACAAACTTAACCATTCCCTTTCTCAAAATCCACAATGATACAACTTTAAGTCAAATTCCTTGAAATTCTTATTTTTCTATAATCACCTGGCTAGACTACTTTCATTGCTGTTGTTATAAAGTCTATGCAAAAAAATTAATAAGCAAATTATGAAATTGGGAGTAAGGTCCTTAGAAGAACTGATTGTTTTTGTTGACTTGTCTTGACCTCAATTATGACAATATATAAGAATCATATCAAAAATCTTCACTGTGATTAGGTATAATTTCCTAGAATTATAACACAAGTAAACTCAAATGAAATTATTATAAATTTTGGGTTGCAAATGTATTGGGTGAAACACAAAAAGAAACTTCATTAACAGAATAGTTTTAGTTTATGTAAACTATTTTCAATTAATAAACATAATATCTAAGACATTCAAATGCTGATTTCATTGGAATAATTATGAAAGCATTCAATACATTGGCTTTGAGAAAAGTGCTACTCATATGGAATAGCAACTGAATAATTAGAAGTGGTGGTTTATGAGAATTTTGACACAGAAGAAATAAAAAGTAAGAATGGATCATTTATGTGCAAAATCTGAAATAAGCAAGTTTGGAATAAAAGTTTCATTTCATCTCATTTATGGATTTGTTTAACTGAGAGAATACTAGATTTCAGTTTCAAATCCGTCTGTAACAGGGGAATTAACTAGCATGTTCACAGAACTGAAACACACCAACTGATCACAATATGAAGCATCTTCCCCTTAAACCACTAATTTGAAGAACTGTTAAATAATAGGATCAGTTAGCTCTCAAACTGAGATTCAAGACAGCAATTTCAAACAGCAATTTAGGGTATATCTTTGAATTTGCTGGAAGTTCTTTGCTACCCTGCTGAAGAAGATGAACACAGGGATGGAGCACCTCCCCTGTAATGAAAGTCTAAAGGAGCAGGATTTGTTCAGCCTGTGGAAGAGAAGGCTCTGAGGAGGCCTCATTGCAATCAGCCAGTACTAATGGGGAGCTTATAAACAGGGGGAGACTGACATTTTTTTAAAGTTTGATACTGACTGGACAAGGAGGAATGGTTTTAAACTAAAAGGAGGGAACTCTAGATCAGATGTTAGGAGGAAATTCTTTACTGAGAGAATGGTGAGGCTCTGACACAGGCTGCCCAGAGAAGCTGTGGTGCCCCATCCCTGGAGGCAAGGCCAAGGTTGGATGGGGTCCTGGTCAGCCTGAGCTGCTGGGGTCAGCCCTGCCCATGGCAGGGGAGTGGGACTGGGTGGGCTTTAAGGTCCCTTCTAACCCAAGCCATTCTACAATTCTATAATATCTATATTTTCAGAGGACAGAATCCATTATAGAAGAGACTAGCACATGGAAGATTAAGGTCTGGAATACTCTATCCACAACCTGACAATTAAGAACTGATTCTCACCATCCTTCTGCTATATCTGAACTAGAACAACTGACACAGCTCTAATGCTTTGTTTATTCACACAGTTTCTCATCCTCTACCTGAACAAAAGGATTCCAGTAACATGAACAATTTAATGACTAAGGACAAAAAAAGCTGCAGCAAACATTGCCTTGTAATTTAGAAATAGAATATAGCTTTAATAAAAATTCACTGTCAGCTATCTATTCCCCAAAGAGGCATTACAGCTTCTCTTCTTTTTTACTTTGCTATTACTGTAGAATATCAATAAGAAATTCCCTTAGTTTTGCCAGTATAGAACTATATAGCTAAGTAATCATGTAAGACAACTTCTTTAATGTCAAGCAACCAAAGTAGCAAATTCAATATCAGGATTGTAAAAGTTTATGTACATACATTCCCTGAAAGGGAATAATATATTAGCTAGTTTAACCACTTTTCTGCATAGTCATGGAAAGAAAAGGAAAAAGAAAAAAGAAAGAATTCTACCTCATATATGTCTACTTTTCAGTGTCTTGGTAAACAGACTATGCATCATTGCAGTGTGTTCTTCTCTCGCCCAGAAGAGAAATGGATGCCTGAGAATTGTAAAGAGAGGATATACAGGGAATGACATTGAAGCCAAGTAATTAAATGTTGGGAGGAATGGGTTAAAAGCAGAAGATTTGCAAGGAGATGAGATGAGAATAGTAAGCTAGCAAGAAGGTTTTTAAGTATGCTCAAGTGGCCTTGCAGCTGGAAGACACAAAGTCTGGTGAGTAGTAATATATTAAATACATATTTCATACCTACTGCTTTTAATCCTCTCTGTATTTCACAAGTAGAACATCTGTCTTTAGAGAACTTAGATATCTAGATGTCTGTTGGAGGCACCCTATAAGACATGCCTTGGTACAGAAAAAATCAAAGCACAGCAAAGATCACAGCATGATGCTAACCTACACAAGCACAAATCTTTGATAAACAGGTGTAAACAGCAGGATGGTGATTCTCCAGCATGAACTAAGTTTAACAATTCCTATTTCCATGCTTGTATGCCTCTGTCCTGATGCTGCTACAGGGAGCCCTCAGTTGGCAAGGTAATGAAAATAAATTTATTCTATGTTTCAGTCATATGTTTATGTTTGTTCTTGCCCACCTGTACTGTCTCACATGGGAAATAAGGGAAGAAATATGGAAGCGAAGAGAGGAAGATAGAGATGGCAGTCAAACCACATCAGGCCAGCCACTGAAGAGCTTTGTAATAGCAGAAGCATGCTGAGATACTCTAAGCTTGGGTACTCTATGTCAGGGGATTTATCCATGCACAAGTTTGTCAGAAATCTTGTAAGATAACGTTACTGTGTGTTACTGGATGTAAAAAGAAAGCATGTGAACCATTCTCAGTTTTCCTTCATTTCTAAGCAAAGAAGAAGTGCATTTTCCACTGAGCAAAGGGCAATACTTTGCAAGGCTATAGGGACATTTTTAAAAGACTGAGATGACTCTGTTACATTCGTTAATAATCCCTAAATTAAAGTCTGAATCTAGATTTGTAGAATGTAGGTAATATAGAATACAATTATGCTCCCATTGTGACAGTGAGAAAAATGTTGCCCATTAGACTAAATCTTTAATCTCTCCATCACTGAAAGTATTTTTCTCCATAATTCAATTACACATTTTAGAGTAAAATGACATTCAGATTCTACAAGAATTCACATATCCTTTATTTTTCCCCATGACTGTCTAATATTGCTTCTTAAATGTCCCAGTTTACAACTTCTATGGCTTGGATGTTGTTACTTGATTACTGTATCATCCTTTTGATCAAAACTACTTTCTCAAATAATCTTTACATGAACAAATTAATAATTTATGAGCAAAATATTTAAAGTGATTAAAGAAATCTCCACAACAGAAAGGAAGCCTGTAGATGTTTGTAGGAAGATGTTGTTTTTCTGATCTTAAGCAAAGTGCTTAAGAGCAGACACATTGCTCATTTGTTTGTTCTTATTCTGATTTCAAAAGCTTATTGCAAGACAAATATCTTATCCTCTTTCTTTCCCTCTGATTCATCTTCCTGATTAGAAAGGTCTGGAAATGGGAATTGAGAGATTTCTACCATTTTTACTTCAGTAACATGGGAACAAGAATATATTTTCAATTCTTGCATTACCTTAGGCATTTTTTGCATACACACTCTTCTAATAGCAATGTTGTGGTGCTACATTTCAACACTTATCAATAAAGTGACAATTGATACTGTTTTGTAAGCTTTCTCTTCATGTTGATCTCATACAGTGCTCTATTATTTTCATGCTGGAGGAATCAGTGGAAGTTTTCCCTGATTATAACATCTAAAGCTGCTTTGGTCCCAGAATGGCAACCAACACCTTGCAATTTCATTTTAAAGAAGGTGACTTGTTCATTCTGGTCTTCAGTGATGGCAAATGCTGAGATCCAACTAATATTAACTAAAGTGCTTCCTGACTCCAGACATGTGTATAAACCAAAGCAAAAATTTTACATGCACACAAATCTCTGTAACAAGAATTTGTCCGCATACAAAGGATAAACTTCTAATAACTTAACAGACAAACATTTTGGAGTTTGCATCCTGTTTAGATAGAAATGTCCATCTTTATTCCTTGGAAGTTTATATTTCACATTATCTACAGCTTCATATGCATGACATTGTCCAACATATATAAAATCTATATTCCTGTGTTTGTTGATGTTTTTCTTTTAAAAAAAAAAAAAAAAGTATAGCAGCATTTATTCTGGATTTGAAGTTAAATTGAAAATGCATGGAAGTCATAGAGTGGCAGGCAAAATTTGTCTCTGCAAATGGGACCGGTTTCTTCCTTGCAGTACAGTAGCTTGAACTAGAAGATACAATTTAGAAAGATAAATCAAGCAGCTCTCATACTTCTGAGGCAAATGGATCTTTTGAACTCTACTACAAAATCCTACTACAAATAGCCTCATTGAAAAGTATGAGGAGAGGACTCTTGTATATGCTTTCTTTCACTTTAGGAAATTTAAAGCCACCTCATTTTATTCTCCCCCAAAGATAATGTATTTCTTTTTCTTCCTCACTTAGAAAATCCAGTTCTTCCTACACAAGAACTCACGAGAAACAACAGAAGAAAATAAAAGAAAAAACTAACAGTTCAGGAAAAAAATAAAAAACGTGATCTACCTGTTTGAAATTCATCTCATACATTTGGTTTTGTTGCTGACTGTTTCGCATCAGAGTATCATACTGTGACAGAGTCTAAGTTAAAAAATAACTCCTTATTGTTTTGCAGGTTAAGCACAAGTTGTCTGGGAGAGATGAAAAAAAAAAAAAAAAGACAATCTTTAAAAAAGTGTGCAAGGTTAACAGAGAAAATTTCAGATGAAGTAAAAGTAACATTTAGACATTACAAAGATTACAGAGCTCCACGTATTTTTCAATTTTCTAATTTGACTTAAATAAATATCAACTTTCATACACTGACACAAGAGAAAAATATTAGCTGCTTTTCTAAAGCATTTTTGTTATGATGTTCTAAGGTACATTCAGAATCTTCTAATGCAAAAGAGTCATTTTGTGTAAAGTGTGTTATAATATAATAATCCATGCCTTACTCCATGGATTTCCTTTCACAGTTCCTAAATAAGCATCTAAACAGTACCAAAGTCATGTAAGAGAGTAAGAAAAAAAAAAAAAGAAAGAAAAAAAAGAACAGGATGAAAATAATTCTATAAGACCTGGGGAAAGCTAAGGCTTTTCTAGTATCATGATCTCATACAATTAAACTCAATGGGAATTCCCTGCTAGAATTAGAAAAGAAGGAACACAGGTGGAAATCAATGTTTTCAGATTACAGTTGAGACTATTTTTGATATTACTGGAAAAAAACAATAACAACACAGAAATAAACAGAATAGTCACAATTAGGCATATACAATTTAGACTCATTAAAATTTCATTACTTTGAACTGTTAAGAACACAAACTCCTGGAATTTGTGTGTGTATCTGGCCCTGCATTTACTGTGACGAAGAGTTAAAGATCTGAGAAAGCAATATATAAATCTGCTAGTGCTACCAGGTAGAGAAAGTAGATGCCCCCGGTGATTACTTCCATTGTGAAGAACATGGAGGAAAAAAACGAAAAAATGCAAGTGTGTTAAAGTATTCTAAAACCTCATGGTTTTATCTCCTTGAATTTATTTATTTATGTTTATTTAGAACATAGCATTAATAAAATATCTAAGTTTTTCTACAGTAGAGTTTCATTAGCCCAAAGAATAATCAAGAGAGATCCCATTAGTAAAAATAATAATACTAATAAAAGATTTTTGTGATAATAACACTTGTGTGAATACTGTAATCAACAAGAAGGTTAATTCTGCTTGAACTCTATCTGTGTTGTTTCAGTCTTAGGCCTCTTTGTGCAACCAGTAATATTGTTTTTCTCACTGTCTTGTAAAACTTGGCTTCTAAGCATTTAGAAGTGTTGCCACTTGCAACTTGCAGCTTTTACTCAGGGATACAGTTCTTGTGGAAATTAAAGCTTTTTGTATTTGTAGTTTATCTAGTCTTCAGAACAAGAAATTGGAAGGAATTTTCTTTCCCAGTGCTGAAGTATTATAATATCATCTCCTCTGCAGCAGAGGAGAAATAGGTGGACTAAGAATAGAGTGAACTGCCAGGCTTAAAGGTTTGCAGTCAACAACAGGAAGTCCTGTTGGACTGCTGGAGTAACTAGTCCTGGATTGCAAAGGTTCATACTAGAAACCATATTGTTTAGCATCTTAATTAATGACCTAGATCTTCAGCAAGTCTCCAAAAAAAACTGGAAGGAATACCAATACATCAGATATCCATGCAGATGTTCAGAGTTACTTCAACAGTCTAGAGAAATGACTAAACAGCAGCTTCATGAAGTCTGGCAAAGGTAAATGTCAAGTCCTGCATCCAGCATGCATGGACATGCACCGGCACTAGCTCAAAGGCTGACTGTCTGGAAATGAGCACGGACTACTGGTAAATCAGCCACTCACTCCAGAAGTTACCACGCTATTGATATCATCTGAGTAAGATTTAATTCTACTTTATAGTTCTTCCAGTATAATCAGAATGCTTAATAGCCTGTTTTTTGTCTTTCTACCTTTTTTTTTTAACTTCTGCAATTCTGAAAAAGTATGAAAAAGTTAAACTTCTTCCTGCTCCCCTCCAGAGGACTGTCATTTTTTGCAGTAAGTCCTTAGGGAATCAAATCCTGTATATGTTACACCTCTAAAGGTTTCCTGTATGAACTATTAAAACTTAGCTGCTAGACCTCAAGCTTCAAGTGCATATCGATGACTACAATGAACCTGTACCATCCTACTTTTGGAGCCAGAAAGGAGGCACTTTCTAATGCTCAAGGGGGCTCCAGGACTGTGAATACTTTCTTTGACTCTATTGTGGAAATTTGGTCTTTCAACCTCTCCTACATCGATCCCCAGTTTCTAGCTTGTCTATGAAGACTATGGTGCAAGAGTCTGTTGTATAGCCAATATTAAGCACATAGCTGCTAAAACCAAACATTATCCCATTCGAAACTGAACTGGATGAATCTTTATTATTTTCAGTGTAGTTCATTGTTTCTGACACTAAAACTATGAACTCCATGTATGTAACTCCTAAATATGTTCTGCAAATAATCATAGAATCATAGAATCATGGAATGGTCTGGATTGAAAAGGACCTAAATGATCATCTTGTTTCAACCCCCCCATGCTACATGCAGGGTCACCAGCCACTAGACCAGGCTGCCCAGAGCCACATCCAGCCTGGCCTTGAATGCCTCCAGGGATGGGTCAGCCACAACCTCCGTGGGCACCCTGTTCCAGTGCATCACCACCCTCTGTGCGAAAAACTTCCTCCTAATATCTCCTGTCTTAGTTTAAAACCATTCCCCCTTGTCCTATGATTATCGAGCCTCGTAAACATCATTCTCTCTCCTACTTATATGCTCCTAGAATGCAAAATTTGGACTGAGTCTGATCTAAAACCTACTCCGGGCCAAAAATAAGTTTGTTCTAAATAGTGTAAAGGGAGAAGGCAATTGAAATGAAGATTGCTGGAAAGTTTAAAGAACTACTATAAGCTATTGCTACATCAAAGTGTATCTATAGGAGGCTGCCACAAGCTTCAGCAAAAAAAATCCACCAGGCTTCCATGCATATATGATTTCAGGTTTTCTTTTTTTTTTTCAGATCTGGCTATTCTCTTTCTGTTTGTTTTCTTTTTTATATTCCAGACAATAGGTTCTATATTACCAGACCTTCATTTCAGTGCTCATTTGGGTCCCTGTGGACAGCCAAGCTAGGTCAAATATGTCAGGATTGCTTCTCAAAGCTACTCCTCACATAACAATTTTCGTATTCAGAGAAGAAATCAATTTCTCATTGCAGTTTACATCTTGATTACTACAATACAGATGTTTCTACCCAGGAACAAAGACATTAAAATGATCTTTTAGTGCATATTGATACTTACAGTAAAATGTAGAGCTTCTCAGCACCACCCAGGTCAGTGATTCTGGTAAAACCTGTGGTGATAGAGTTGTAAAATGCAATTGCTATCAAGAGCTTCTGAGACCACTGTCAATACAAGAGATGTCATGGACTAAATTACTTCCAGAATTATAAATTATGCCCTCTCTGTAAGTGCACGCTGTCTCCCAGAAAATGTTGTGTGCTACTTTACAACATTTCTGTGCTCCAGTTTGTCTCATTATATTTAAAAAAAAAAAAAAAAAAAAAAAGGAAAAAGGAAAAAATTGTAAAACTAGATTTTTTGTAGTGACAGTGCATTGTTCAACTTGATATAGCTTTCAGTAGAATTCAGCGAGGAGTGAGGTTGAACAATTAATCGCAGTTTTCCTATTTTCCAGCCTCCAAAATTCTGCTACTATGCATTCAATTTGTCCCACTTACCAAAGCAATACTCTTAGAAGTTTTTCTGGTCTCTTAAGTATAACACGTTATGGCTCCTTTGCTTTATCACCCAGCAACATGTTTAACAGATTCCAGGTCAGAATTCATTTTTGAAATTATATATCACCTTCTCTTTTTGTAATTGCTTTCTGTTTCTCACACTTGTTCTTATTTTTGCATTTAAATATTTTTTAATTCCTTTTATAACTTTCTAAGATTTTAAATTGCTTCTACATGATCTTCTAAGATCATGTTTAAGAGCTGTTTGGATGTGGTGCTCAGAGATATGATTTAGCAGAGGCTTGTTAGAGTTAGGGTACTATGGTTAGGCTGCGGTTGGACTTCATGATCCTTGAGGTCCCTTCCAACCTGAGTAATTCTATGATTCTATCTGTCGTCATATAAACAAATTAGACAAAATCTGAGATGTGCCTCTTTATCTCCTCAGATTACTAATCTTTGCTTAGAAATGAAGGAAAACTGAGAATGGTTCACATGCTTTCTTTTTACATCCAGTAACACACATTTTCCTAGAATCATAGAATCATAGAAATACTCAGGTTGGAAAAGACCTTCAAGATCATCGAGTCCAACTGCAACCTAACCATACTACCCTAACTAACAGCCTTCCACTAAATCATGTCCCTGAGCACCACGTCCAAACGGTTTTTAAACACACTCAGGGATGGTGACTCAATCACCTCCCTGGGGAGCCTATTCCAGTGCTTAACAACCCTTTCTGTAAAGTTTTTCCTGATAAAGAAGTTTAAAAATATTTCTAGCATGAATGAAAATTGCTGTTGTATGGACTTTAAAAAATGCAGATTCTAAATAGTTCCTCACGTTTCATTTTTGTCCTCTATATTTTGGCATTTGATTTTGCAAACTCAGAAGTTTTGTTTCTTGACTTTTCTATGAAAAGTCTTTTCTAAGTACATTTTCTTCACCATATAGGCAAAGGTCATCAGTTTCAGTATCATAAGAAAACTTTTTCTTCCATTACTCATAGCAGCTATTATTCAAAGTTTAACCTCTTCAAAGGCATATCTGGTCTCCCACTTTTAATCAGTTAATTTGGCATAACATTTACTCTTGTAGAAAAAGGTCTTAATCTTTACTCAGCAATCAAGTTTTGCCTGTTGTGCTGCTGTCTTCTATTTTCTGCCCCTTTCTCACATTGTGAATTCAACTCTTGTAATCAGTTTTACAACCTTTATCCTGTGTTAGAGTGGCTTTGCATACAGATCCAAAGGAAAGTTGTTGCTTGTATTATAGTTTATATAACTGATTGTCACACCATTCTTTTGTCTTGTCCTTATGTTTTTCAGTCACATGGATACCAGTTTGACTAGAAGATGATTGTCAGATTAGGCTAAGGCCAGTTCAGTCTACACAAAAGTCAGAGACCCCTACGTAAGACAAATTTTCAGTTTTCCTTTCTGTGTACTAGACGTGTTTGGATGACCTTAACCCTGAGGTGCCTAGTGGCTGCTGTTCTAATAGTGTTCTTCAGTATATCTCAGAAATAGTTTGAAGGGTTGTTTTGTTGGATATCTTGTTTGTTTTATAGATTGGTTTTACTATTTAGTTGTTTTGGTTTTGTTCCCTAAAGTGTCTGCCATGATCTTGCTTGCTTGCATATTGACAGCAAATACCTTTTTTCCGTTCATCTGCATGGATCTGCCAACTGTAATAAATCAACTCAGACATTTTAGATCATAATGAACACATTAGAAAAATTATGAAAAAGCTTTTTGTCTTCTTTTGCCAAGTTTTGTTCAATAGGATTGGTACTAAGAAAAGTAACATTGCTGCTGGGAGTTCTCAAGGCCAAAACACCTTATTTCATGTTCATTATGGTTCCAAGTTCATTTTCCCTTTGCTTTCATAATAATTATATCTATATACTACAGAAACCCTTTTTGAAGTGTGTTTGCTCTCCCTGATTGGATTAAAATGAAAAGCTGCCTTTCTCTGTGGGCTGATTTCTTTCTCCTGTCTAATCAGCAGTATGGCCTGAATCCTAATTACAGGTTAGGGACTTAATGAATGAACTTCAAGAATATTAATTTAATGCTTGAAACACCAGCAAATAGAGTGAATGTCTTATTTGGAGGCTTGCTTCATGAAATCTCCTTTTAGTGGTATTAGAATATAAAATTTAAAATGAGAGCATATTGAAAAACAACTTTTAATCTTCAACAAGAGTAAGTTAGTAGAGACTTAAAGAGATAGGGCGGTGGATTAAAGAAAGAAAAGAAAAAAGGAAAGAAGAGGTAATAAAAACACAATTTTTAAAGTAATCATCTCACACGTTTTAAATTATTTTTATTTACAACAGTCAAATCTCAGACACAAGAATATGTATTTGTGATGTTTTTTTCCCATTGAAATTTATGATTGGAGCCAATTCAAGTTCAGGCTTGTTGAACAGTCAATTTACACTTACAGTCTTGGTGTCCACTAAAGGATTTGGGTTTTCGTCTACAGTACTGTAATACCTGTACCACCGATGGTAAAAGACTACTGTTTTTGAACACATCCATAATTTGGTTTTGAAACTTAAAGGGATATCTCCCTCTAGGAGCATTCAGAAACATTCATTGTGTTCTAGGCATTCATGCATTATACTGTTAGCTGAAGTACTCGGAAGCAGAATTTTTCTCAACACCTAGGAGAAAAGATTCAATCCCTGGTCAGTTTCTTCTTCAACATGAAGGAGGAGGAAAAAAAAAAAAAAAAAAAAAAGCTCTTTAAAAAACAAAATGTAATTTATCTTCATACAGCCCATTTTAATTCTTTCTTTTAAATGTTTGTGTAGGAGCTTTGTTCACGTTTGCTTGTTTGGTCATTTATTGGTTATTTTTTAAGTGGGAGGTAGAGAAACAGGAGAGAAAACCTCCTTGGTTTGATTGATGAAAAAGAGAAAAAAAGAGAAAATAACTGTCTTGTTGGGATCTAAGTACTATCATCTTTAGAACTTTAACAGACACTAGTGAGATCAGCTATTAGAGTTGAGATAGAAGTTTTCCAACTGCTTTTCATTAATCATCCTCAGTGTTTGGATCCGTTTCATTCTTGGAGATCTAACTGGTCACCATACAAAAGCCTCTTTTTTAATTTAGTGTTGAACAAAATATAGGTAAAAAAGTAAATAAATAAAATATGAGTGAATGGACTCATATTCAATTATTGTAGAATTAGGTTGTATTTTATTTTTTTTGTTTGGTTGATTGTGGGGAGGGAGTTATATTTTTTTAGGAAAAAAACCCAGCTTATAATTACAGATAATAGATATGTGATTATTCATTTGGACCTAGTCAAGACACAAGAACATAGGAATGCCTAAATGAACTATTAAAAAAAAAAATTAAATGTTTATCCTGCAAGGTAGAAAAGTTAGGAAAGAAAATATATTCATGATTATAGAACTCAAACATATTCACTGACTAAATGGAGTTGACACATATACAAAGTATGATTCTATTCTAGAGAAGAACTTCTGCTCCATTAAATGAGTTTTCATTTAATATAATTCCTTTGCTGCTGAAGCATAGGGAGGATTTTTCTTTTACAGCAATGGATTATGTAATGGATTAACTTCCAAATTTTACTCTAAAGATATTAAGAAGAAAAAGCAAAACTCTTAAAATTGTCTATCATTGCTACATATATGAAAATGTAAACTTTCTTACAACCATGTCCCTGCAGTCTCATAGTAGAACTTAATTCTTGCTGAATTAACTAAAGCCATTGAGTTCATTTTCCATTCTATTGTTTCACAAATTTCTTTGCTCAGTACAATTTTCCCATCTCTTTGATTTAAATCCTCAAAGACTGTTTTCACTACCATACAAAAGAGGTCTGTAGTTTGTGTTTTACCAAGCTGCCTCTGACATTTCAATTACATCAGGAAACTATTTCCAAATAAACTGAAGAACAACATTCAGACTTATATAAAAGGTTGCAGATGGACAGTAGGACTCTTCAGACACAGCCATAATACAATTTATTTTAGCTGTATTAATCAGTCCTACTGTGTTCAGCAATTTTGAATATTTATTGATTTCAGGTGAAGTTTATTTTTTTCTCTGTATTCAAAGTTCACATCAGTCTTCTCTCAAGGGATCTCTTTGATTCTGTATGCTTTCTAGAAAATATAATCTATGCTCTAAAGTCAGTGGACCCTCCAAAATTGTTTCGTTCTACACAAAATTGAAAATAACTTTTTATTGTAATTGATTGAATTTGGAACATTTTATTCATGGTTATCTAAGTTAGGAAAGTGAAAATGTATGTTGAGTTAATAAATAGCTAATATGGTCTTTTTGAAAAGTATTATGACTTCAAGCATCCACAGAATCTTATACAAAACAGCTGTTGAAAAGACTAACCATAAAACTATCAGTGTTTACAAGATTTTATTATACAAACCTAATGGCTCCCATGGTTTTAACACACTGCAAAATAAAGTCTCTCCTATTGCTTATGAACACAAAGCACATCCCCCTAAAGGGAATTTTCTTCCTACAAGCTATCAATGCAATCAAAACTAGTGATGCATTTTATTACATTACTGCTTCTTGAAGAAACACATTTTTATTGTAATATTTCATGCAGATCTCCTGCTGGCAATGTAAAAATTAACTATCTAATAAAATTTGGTGATGTACTCTTGCAAGCTCATTTTAAAAGTGTATAATTGACTAGTGAATACAGTTTCTGTTTTTTAATTCACAACTTAAAAATAATATCTTAAGGCTGAACTACTATTATGAATCTTCTACAATCCTGTTTTCACATGGTGCATATCTTCCTTTTTCACCAGGAAACAAAAAAAAGGTTGCATGTTCCTTCTGAATAGTGCAAAAGAGCCTGAATATCTTGCATGGTTTAAAATAAGCTTGCTATGCCTAATGTACTGGATATATACAAAACATATATATTTATAAATGTATTAATGCAACAATGCATCTCACCATACAAGAATATTTGGTTATAAAAATCACTATAAAAAGAAATAAAACTTTCTAAAACATAGATGTTTATTGTTAAGAGTAAAATACAATGGGTATTATTCACAAAGGTTAATTTTAGCCTGCTGAGTTTTATTTCTCTCTATATTTTCTACTCTCGACACAGATAAAAGATTACTCTAGAGGTCAGTTAAGGAGAGGAATTATCTTACAAACATAAGCGGTTTTGTAGAGGGAAACAACTGGTGCTTAAGACACAATATTCACTCTGTATACATTTATAAGGTTTTTATTTCACAGTATCTCCAGTTTGGCCCTGCAAGTTGAATGCTTGTTAGTGGCTGGATGGCAATAAGCACAATTCTCTAGTTCATCTTTTAATTTAGTTTAGCTTGAAACACATCCAGACCACATGCTCTGAGGGTGCTTCACATTATACACCGAAGTGTTATAGGGAGCATATTCACTTCAAAAGCATACTCTTTAATTCTCACTAGAACAATGATTTAGATGCGTTTTGAAGTTCTCCAAAGTGCACTTTTGATTAGATAGCTAAAGGCAAAGTTTAATAACATCACAATGCAGAATGTATAATTGACCTTTCTATGTGAAACACCATAGTTTAGGGGA
This sequence comes from Phasianus colchicus, assembly GCF_987193195.1. Taxonomy (NCBI): domain Eukaryota; kingdom Metazoa; phylum Chordata; class Aves; order Galliformes; family Phasianidae; genus Phasianus; species Phasianus colchicus. The sequence continues at coordinate 129,212,851 of NC_143436.1, forward strand.
AAAATCTAAACTATTATAGAATTTCACTATAATCAAAAAAAAAAAAAAAAAAAATCCCTCTGTCAAGTAGAGAGCATTTATCCAGCAAAACAGCCTGGAATTTGCTTTTAAACATGAACCTATTCCAATTGGCTCCGGGCACCAACTTTCTCAGCTGTTCTCCTTAGGATAATTGGGCAATTAGTCTTTGTTTCTCAGACTAATTGCCAGCTCAGCCTACCCCTCTGTTTCTCAAAGAAACCCAGACAATCAAAGACAGAGAAAATAGGACAATATAGCCTTTTATGGACATCCACTATATCTGTATCATTTACAGGGCTACTCTCTCACAACTCATTTGTAAATGAAGGCACAGGCCAAAGCACTTTATTTGATGATTCTACTTGGTTGTTAGCAACTATTACCTGACGAGATTTAACTTTCCACCTTCTGCAAATAGCTGTAGTTTCTGATATCGCTCTGAGACTGGCTAGGAAGAATTCATGTATAGAAAGGTCTGGTGGGATTGCAAGTGTGCTTGGAGGGAGTGAAGTGATTTCAGAGTACTAGAATATCACTCTGACAACAGGAAATAAAAGAGAAAATAAATAAAACTGTAAATAATAAAAAGTAGCATAGGTTATTTTCCTTCATCTATGTATATGTATAATTCCCTGTGGAGCTGAGAGTAGCTGCATTTACTGCTGAAGGGAACAAAAAAAAAGTGAGATCTTTGTCTCCTTGTGCTTACTCCACCAAAGTCATGATAGGGGATTTGTCATAAACTGAGGAGAACTGCAAACAATGTCAGAAAACTAGATCCTACCTAAAGATTTCGGACTTTTCTTCTCAATCTTGATTCTTCAGTCACATCAATAAGTTGGTAGAAAAAGTTATTTATATATTTTATGTATCTACAAATATTTTACTTACTTTTAAAACATGGTGCATGTAGCTAACCAGTATAGATAACCATTTGGAATGTCACAATAAAAATACAGAGAGGTGGATGGAGGCACATAAGATGAAATATAAAAATAACTGTGTTGATAAACTTCTTGTTCCTCTAGGAAAAATGGAACTTCTTTGTACATGCCTTTTTCTCCCTACAGTAGCTATATGGAGCTTTTATTGTCTGCATATTTTATTGTATTAGAACGATAAGTTAATTCAGTTTAATGCTGACTGAACTAAGGAATTTTTTATTTGCCTTTTGTTTGTTTATTTGTTTTAATCTAGCACTTTAGATCTTTGAAGTGCTCCACTATGCAGTAGTGATTCAATCATGTCACAGCAACCTGCAGAATAGGGCAAGTTGCATGCTTCAACAGGTAGAATGGAAAAGAGTTCTCATGGAGAGTACTGTCAAGTTCACTAAGTAGCTGAAGACAGAGTTTAGTAACCTTTGCACTCCTTAAGGAACACTTTTCAGAAACTGATGAGATGTTCCGTGAATGTTATAGAGTATTGATGATAGGAGTCAGCTTTTTTAAATGTTCTTTATGCTGTTTTCCCACTGAGATTTCACTCAATTACTAAGTTTGCTCTTTGCTAGCCAGTAGGCTTAAACATGGGTGAGGTCCTGGTTTGAAATGTTGTACGGATCAAGGCTTGCCATTTAGGAAGTGGGCAAATCAGGTTAAAAGATGCTACCAAGGGCGTGTGAGGAAAAAGGAGAGAGCATGTTTGCTATTTTCAAATATCAGTAGAGTGGTCTTTATTTATTATTTATTCATTTAATTTGGATAAAAGTGCAATACAAGTGGAATTAATAGTCTATAATACATCTGTTTAATTTAGATACAATTAATATCTCAATAATTTGGATTAACCAAACTTTAGGTTTGCATACTAAACGTCAGGCAAACTGTGTTGGTTTTTTTCATACTAGTTAAGCTTAACATTTGTTAAATCGAGAGAGAATTAATGTCTGAGCATGGCAATTTAGACCTTGATCAAATTGCCATGCTAATCAATCCAATGGGATATGTCTGTGACAAGGTCATTGTTTTCTAGGAACAGAAATAATTTGCATGGCAGTAGGCTTATTCTTTAGATGTGAAGCCTCTGTTTAGAAGTCTTCTAAGAGCTCAGATACTGCAAATGAGTTTTTACTCTCCACAATTCTCAAAATCATTGCTTAGTTGTATTATCATCACACTGAATTTTAAAGATACTCTTTTAAAATCTGTGCATTCATGAATTCATGACATACAGATTAAAAGAAAAATAAGCAAATATTGCACATATTTCTTTGCCTTTTTTCATTTTTTTAATATCGTTTCTGGATGACTGTTTTGAGAACTGGATTTAGGTTCTTTGTCCTAGTCATGTTCTTTATCAATATCATAGCAAACATTTTTATTTAGACATAGTAATGTGAACCAATTCACTGTGTGAAGAATACTATGGAATACTAATGTGAAGAATACACAACATAGAGTTCTTTTCCAGATGATTTGAAATGTCTTTTCTATGGCTATCAGTATGTCAGCAAGGAATACATGAACAGACTGATCTTTCCCCTCTTGAAATTTCCCACAGGTAGTAGTTTAGATTCTGCCCGAGCCAGAAGTTGTTCTAACCACATGCTTAATAGCTACGTATCTGATAATTTGCCAAATTCTCTGTTGAACTATTCATGGTGCTTTACCCTTCATTCTGCTTTCTGTACTAAAAAGGGTTCTGCAATTGTTGTAGTAGATGTGAGTCTGATCAGCATATTTTCTTCTTTTATTCCTTTACAATTATAGTGCAACTTCTCAAAGATCACGTACAATGGGAAAGGAAATGGCATATCATGCATTTACACAAGAGCTGCATGATATTTTCTATTTCTCTGTTCCTTTTTTAATAACATCTCATAATCTATTTGCCGCATTGACTGCCATGCAACACTGAGCTGATGTTTTCACGGGTCTGACTACAGCATAATAACTGAGAATACATCACTGCATTGATCTTCTTAGTATACATTTGTTCAAGTACACTTCTTAACACTGAATTTTGTCTGCTCATTTTGCTACTCAATATCATTAGATTCTTCTGAAAATCTTCAGTCAGCTTTAGCGTCATTTGCTGATGTATTGCACTGTACAGGCTCTTGTGCAGATTCCCAAAATCCTCATAGCCAATACACAGCACATTGTTGCATTACCTCTGTTTCCCTTGTGACAAGGGAGCTACATTTGGTGATCAAGATCTGTAACAGAAAAGCTAGCTTGTCATTCACAGAAAGCCTCCACACTTACAGTTACAAATATAATTCTCTAATGTGTTCAGATACACTGCTAGTAATCTGAACCTCTACAGACTCTCAAAGTATCCAGGGAAATGAGATTATTAAAACAGTGGCTAAATATTTTTCAATGTTATATACTGTGAATATCATGGATATAATGAAATTATTGTAAACTTTCAATAAGAAGATTCTCTGTTGCTATAAACAAAAAAAGTTGTCTTGATTTAAAGTACACTGGCTATAGGTCTCTCTGACTGAAACCTTGTGCTGGTTTTATCACTTTAATTGCCATGAGTTAGTTCAGATTCAGTTATTTCTGATCAGGCTTCTGAATGTTAGACCCTAACAGTCATTTTGATGCTTTTACTAGCTATATAATGGTTCATTTCTAAATGCTGCTTCCAAACATAATGACAAGGACACACAATCTGCTTGTATTTATTTATGTAATTTCAGCCTCCTTCCTGAGCTTCTTGATAAGATTTGCAAATCTATGATTTTGTTGTTTGGTGTTTTTTTTTTTCAAACTAGTGAAGAACTAAGAAAATGCAGAACTATTTCAGCTGTTCAGTGTAGCATTACTATCAAAATTAACGTTTTTTGCCTCTGTTTACATTAGTACATTTGCCTCTGTTTTTTGCCTCTTGGTACATTTAAAGATCTGTGTTTTGCATACTGTCCCCTCTTTCATTTCATCCTTTATTTTGCAAATACTGCCAACATCCCCAACCTATTCAGTACCTAGAATTGAAATACCTTGCTCAGAAAGATTTTGAAGAAAACCACATTGGCTATTTTGCGTCCTTTTTACGGTTGTTCTGAAACAATTCATCAAGTTCAATCAATGCATGCTTTAAATAAATTGATTTTAAGCTAATAAACCGTTTAATAGGTAATTAGCATAATTATTTAAAATATTTTTTTCTAATAACTACTTCAGAGTCGAGATCCTGTCAAGAGAAACATACTTTTAACTTATGTATAGAACTGTTCTTCTCAAATGACAAAATGGTATAGAACAACAGCTATGCAAATTGACTTCATTTCATGTATAAAGCTGGTGAAAATCAACACACACTTCACTGGAAACAGTGAAGCTATATTTGATTGCATGATAAATTAAAAAAGAGTGAAATCTTCTTTTTCAGACTTCCTCAGATCTAGGTTTAGGTTATGGTGTTGCAACCCCATTAACTGTAATGGAATTACACAAGGGAATTTCACATTAGAAATTTATCCAGCATATCAGTGTTCCATTAAGGATAAATGCTTAAAATGCTAACATGCTGTACAGTCTTCCCATTAGATGTACGATAATGTGTGATGCTATTTACCTACTTTAAGGTTAAATTTTACTGGTCATTTACAGTTGCAGCAGTACACTGCATCCGTGCAAGCTTGAATCTTTTTACCTCCCAGCCATGGAGAATCAGACTCTTCTGGTGAGTCTGTTTCCCAGTAGCATGCCAAACCACACCACTGTGTATCGCTGCTCCAGGAAGCAGCAGAAGTGTGTGAATCATAATTTTTCCCTTTTTCTGAGCAGTTGAGGAAGATGAGAAGTTTTTTCTTGTTCTTTAGTGACAGAAACAATGATCTGAGAGATGTAATGCTTTCTAAAAAATGTAAACTCCAGAGCTGCAGACATGCTTTCTAAGAAATTTCAGTGCTTCCATCATGCTGAAAAACAGAAAGATGAATGAAGACTATTTGAAAAACTGAAACAGCGGTCTCCAAAAAGAATGTAACCATCAAAGTTTGCTTTGTGCACCATTCTTTTCTTTTTCCCTGTTACGTTTTTCTTATCTTTTTACTGGCACAGAACAAAATGTGTCATTTCCTTCAGGGTGTATGATTACATGAGAAATCAAGCATGAAAAAGACTGTTACAATCTGATAAAATTCTTGTTAAAAGGAGAGGCCATTTATATCATAAGCTGTTATCTCTTGGCACTTGAACTTTCTCATCCTGAAACCAATCCTTGGCAACAATGATTATTAAATCTACCAGGAATTGTACTAAAAACCATGCTTCCTGATTTCTGATCTTGGCATTTTGGACTGTTTTTAGAAGCATAACAGCAAATATCTGAAATGCTGGGGGATATAGATAGATATTTCAAATAGAGAGGAGAATAAGCAATGTAAAAATGAAGGAGAGAAAAATGCATGAACAGAACACATTTACTGACTAAGAAACAAAAGTCAGGTAATAAAAAAAGGCAAAGATAATAATCATTCCAATTTGAAAATCTAGGTGAGAGAAAGGATTAGAACTCCATAGATTTCTTAGTAAATATTTAATAAAAGCATAATGCAGTTTTGAATTATGAAAAAAGAGTATTTTCTCAGATTTTTATCACAAAAAAAAGGTAACTCCTACTATTCTATTTTACTCTGCGGTTTGTTGACTGTAGTCTTCAGTCCAAGACTAGTGTATACCATTCTGATCAATTCAGACTGTAAAGATCTTTATAAGCTTTTCTTTGGACCACAAGGATCTTACCCCTGATAAAGTTACATTTTATTTCAGGGACCACATAGTGGATCCATACTTAAAGTTCTGATTACATTTAATTGAACTCCATACCAGTAATGGACTGGCCTAGTAATGCTGTTAAAGTGACTAAGGCTGTCTCACAAAATCAATAATGTGTAAACTTCAATTTAAGTTGAGTATTGTTCCTATCAAGTTTATGTCATTTAGGCTAACATTATCTCTGCTGAGTCTCCACAGTCCAGCTAAAATTAGAATATTTTAAGTGAAGTATTGAATATGTTCAGGAATCTCTTACAGAAATTAAGTAAAATAAAAACTTTTGATAGCCTTTCCAAAGTAATTTTCTGTCACTTATCCTTCAGAAAGTGGCAGAGAGGTAATTTACAACAGTTACTTCTTTACCTAAATCTGACGTCTTTACTTTTTATTTGCTCGTTTGATAGAGACTTATCAATCTGCAGCTATAATCTCTATTTTATCTGTGATAACTGATAAGAAAGTAGTTCTGTCTATTGCTACTGGTGAAATAAGATTTATGAAGTGAACAAATATCTTGCAGTCTCCATTGCATTTTTCATTTGCATTTAAAGATGCCCAAGATGAAAAAGATTGCTTGGACAGCAATTGTACCGTACACTGGGGCATTTCAACTAGATAATTTTCTTTTAGTTTCTTTTTACAAAACAAATATATATATTCACTGTTCAGAAAAATACTTGTGAAAATACTTATGTATGGATATGTTTGCTAATTTTATTCTGGAGACATGATAAATTATTAGAAGGACAACTCTGAAAAAGCAGGCAGTAACTTTGCAGTAAAGAAACTACGAGTATTAAGTTGATCATGAGTCAGCAATGTGCCCTTGCTGCTAAGGCAGGTATTGGTATTCTTGACTACATTAGGCAAAGTATCACCAGCAGGTTAAGAGAGGTAATCTTTCTATGCATTTCCATGATTCTATGATTCTATGATGAATTTGTGTTAAGAATGATTTAGAAAGAAGGTAATGTTTCAGTGCAGCAGAGTCAATATGATCCCATTTGGAAAACAATATGTTATTATGGAATCTAAAGGAAGATTAGAGATGACATTTTATCTTTTTTTTTTTTCTTGTTTTATCTTTTCTAGCTCTTAAAGTGAAGGGGCGACTTTTCAATCAAAATATAATTAGTTACAGTCATAGTTTGCAAATGGGTTGTATTATTGTTTGTTTTTTATTTTTTGAAAGTTTGCTCCACATTTAAAATAAGCCTGCAGATGTAAACAAATCTAATTGGGAATCTTAATGTAGAAGACTTCTATATTGGGTTTGTCCCTGTAAGACATGCCCCAGTTTTCTATTTGAAGAAGATTCAGACTAGACAGAAAATAAGTGTTATTTCCTTGCTTACTAGCTTCACAACCCCCTTCTCACTGAGAAAGAAAAAAATCATATTAATATTTCATATGTATAGCAGCCTACTGTATTCAAACGTTTCACAGGATTGTGAGGCTATATTTCCCAGTATGTACTTGCATTTTATAACCAGGCATAAATAATGGAAAAATATACATATATAATTCTGAAATGCTATTATAATGTGTGCTTTTTGGTTCATTAAAATGTTAAATGAGTGTATAGTGAAGAAATATAATTTTTATTTATTGAAATAATAAGTACTGAAAGGAATTCATTGTGGCTGAAACAGAGAGCATAGGAGTTTAAGAACAGATTTGTAAGTCTCATGCTGTTTTTCCCCAAGTATATTTTCTCTCTAGCACTGATTTAAGTTAGCTGTGTAGATGGACTTTGGAAATTCGGCAACATAATAAGTCTTTAGAAATCAGAACAAGCATTTTCTCAGAAGCTTGTAGCCAGCCTGATAGTTCATAGTAAATATCCTTATTTATTAAGAGCAGTAAATTTGTATGTAGCTGACAGTTTTCATCCAACTTTTATTACCAAGAGCTTTAATTTTGAAGAGTAACACATAAAGTATAAATAATTGTTCTTCTGATATAAGCAAAATATTATTCTGCTTATTCAAACGTAGTGTTTATAATTTCAAGGAGATTGTTTATATCTTATGAAGATAATGAAACAGCTGAATGAAAGTTACTTCTAAATATGATGTGCAGAAACACCCAAGATATATGTGATAGAATGGTGCTCTACAGGAATTGGCTGACCGCAAGGAATAATCTGCTTTATCATGTAAACTGACCCAGAAAAGTCAGCCCATGTACCTATTTGTCAAGCATGCTGTGCATAGCCAGGATTAGAGCCATCACATTTGAATATCCCAGGAATCAGTGTTCCTTCTGCTTTCAGCTTGTATGAACCAGCTCTCATCGATTTATTTTGTCTGTTTCAGGAAAGTGAATCAAAAGAGCCTGCTTTGTATGTTTGCAAAACCTCCATGTCCCAGCACCACCACCTTATACACTTCACTATTTTTAAAGCAATACTGTGAAATAGAAAATGAATGCACAAACTCAGAGGTCTTTATTTCCTTGAAAGATGCCTCTGGTGGAGCACAACTGAGCATGACAAACTGCTGCCCTAATCATTTTCCTCTATCACCCTTGGAAGTCTTCGATAAGGCTTCAAACCTCACAGTGCTTCAACTATAATTATCCAGTAACCTTGCCACTACAAGATTTTACTGCCCTCACAGAATAAAGGCTATGATCTGATCCCTATGATCTGTTACCTTTCTCTGTTCCATGTGCACCTTTAATGGAGCAATTAAAACGAACTATTAAGCAGCCCAAGCTTCACATATATATACTTCCTTGCCAATACAGTCAGCTTTTGTATAGCAGGGATCAGTCAGCTATGTTTAAATGTCCCATCCCTGCAGAATTACTAAGGACCATTTGCGCACGTATGATAAAACTGTCATTTTCAGCCTGTGGTTCCATGGCATGTGAAGATCAATAGAATACAATAGATCACCATACAAAGTCAATGAAGAAAATGATTATGAGGAGAAACAATCTTACAGTCATTATATAGGGTTATACAAATCAATCAAGTCTATGAAAGACATAATAACATATTTTTCTCTCAGCCTACTTCCAACATTTTTTTCTCTTGCACAGTACAATTATAACAAATTCATTTTCCACCCAAAATAAAAAGAAAATTATATCAATTGTAGTGGCATTTCAGAAGTTCTTCTCAGAACAGAAATGTAGCATTTATAATATAGCACATAGAATTAGAATTACTGAGTACAACGACTATGTAATAGTTTGAAAAATTGACAGCTGTTTATTTCTACGCTGCTGTTCCAGATGCTTTAAATAGTGTTGGGAAAATTGATTATTATTTTCACTGTTCTTGCATGTCAGTTGACATGAAGAAGATGCTTGTGTTTCTAAAAGAGATTTGTATAAAAGTGTTATGCAGATCTCAGTTCTTTAGAACTGTACAACTGGAAATCCAGCCACCTAATGCACATTAAAAAGAGAGAGAGAAAAAGAAATTATAGATATGCACTTCTACAATGAAATGTAGGCTGGAGTCCATCCTTGGTAATACTATAAACCATCAATCTCTTCTCAAGCTGGGGGAAAGCTGTTATCACTTTTAGCTTTAAGTATTCCCTTTTCCCAGGAGACTGCTCCATTAACCTATTGTTCTGGATTTGGAGCAAACTGCAAAAGCAGATGAGAGCCTATTTTGTGTTCTCACAGAGCACTAATCACTTTTACCATAATCCACTAGCTCTTTCCAGAGTCCTAACCCAATAAAATAAAATAAAAATTCAAAGTTTAATCTCTCCATGTATTTTATGCAGCATACTCCAGAGAGACTAATTTGTTACTGAAACTTTTTTGGAGTGGCAAGGAGGAGAAAGAAGAGCTTGAGACAGGAATAAAAGACAGAATATTTTATCATGAATGGCAAGCTTTGCCAAAAAAATAAGCCACTGATAGCTAAGATATGAGAAGTTTTAATGAAAAGCATTAGATGACCTTAATATAAATGTCACTATCACTTAGTTGTTAGAAAGAGAACTGAAGCAGTAGTGAATTGTCAGAATTCATCTGAGTCTGAAAACTAATTTCAAACACAACTTCTCAGAGATTCTTTTGGGATCATTTTCTGTGAACAGTTAATCTTAAGTAGTCAAAATACATGAATGTAGGAACTAATTCTCCTCTCACTTATATCAGTTTTCATACTTGTGATTTAATTAGCTTTATGCAAAATCCTCTTAGTTTAACAGAAAAGAAACAGAAGGGAAAATTGACTCCAAAATGAAACTGTCTGTATGGAGGTTAAGCATTTGTTTATACCATTTATGAACAACATTTTTATATTATGTTAGTTCACATTATTGGAGTCTTTTCAAATAATTCACCTCTTTTTATTTGTTAAGAATATTTTCCAAGTAGTAGAAAAAGGGAAGTTCAAATAAATTTTTCTCATTCTAACAGATTGATTACTCTATATGTTCCTCAACGGTTTCATGTTCAAGGGTCATTTCATTCATTTCTGTTCAGATCTGTGACCTCTAATGCTGCTATGAGCAAAATCTGATTTCCTTGCTACTTCATTCTCTTTCTTAAAAACAAATTTTCTTTCAGTGCACATCGAGTGTTTGAGAAAATGTTTTATTTTTTTGGAACAATTTCACATTGCCTATACATAAAATATAAGCCAGAGGAGGGGGAAAAAAAAAAAAAAAATCTGTATCTGAAAAGCCTATAGGCTGAAGAAATCATGATGTCTTTCAGGTAGAAAACTTAAAAACAAAATAAAAATGTGAAATCATATAATGCTGTCTTTTCTCAGTCTGATAGCTCTTTTGTGAGAAAGGTGTTTTTTATCACTCCAAGGGGAAGGTAATCATAGGAAATTTTGACATATATAGTCTTTCATAATCTTGCACAACTCTGGGCCTTCACAAAGAGGATTAATGGTAGATTATTATATGAGGTATGATAGGCTGCTGAATGGCTCAGACTGAAGCTCAACACTGATTTGCCATTCAAGAAAGCAGTAGGTAGATAAGCCAAGTGCAGCAAGGAAAGCAATATAAACAGCAGTGCAGCTCACACTTATATCAGTAAATAAGTTACTGCATGATACGCCTTTAAGGAAAGAACAGACATTGTTCCTAGTCCAGAAAAATTTCATAAGTCATATGAGAGGGAAAATAATGCTGAAGATAATTTTAAAGCAGAGTCAGTGCATGATCTGGATTTGAATACCAGTAGACATTCATAGGTATCTTTCCCACTAAAAAAATGTGTACTAGATAACACAAGACTGGCTATTGCACAGACAATCTATTCAGGATGCAAATATCCCACAGGAAACCAAGGTGAGATAAGTATGAGTAATCTTTCCAGTAGTAAGCTTTTAGTTGCCACAGAATCATAGAATCACTCCAGTTGGAAAAGACTTTAAAGATCATCAAGTCCAACCATGACCTAGCTGTACTACCTAACAACCCTCTGCTAAATGAAAAGCAGTGTCTTTGGTGGGTGAGATTGACATGGAACTTGTTATCACCATTATGCTGAGAAAATATATAGATTAGCTTTGCCCCATGCCATGAACTACTATCTGATTAATAATAATTAATAATAATAATAATTAAAAAAATACAAATTTGAGAAATAAATTATTTTAAAAACAGTCAAATTATAAGGGTGTTTTTTTCCTGTTCTTGATGATATTTATTAGGAAAAACATTATATAGTCAAAACTTAAGAATTCACTATGGTGCTGCAAGGCAAGCAAAGGATTAAGATTTATTCTGAAACTGAACACAATTAGATCTCTAGTATGAAAATAAAGCCTTCCCAAAGTTTTTTTCCCAAACTGAGAAATCTGAGTCCAAAACTGTCAGGTTTAAAATTTCACCCCAAGCTTAGTAGTATTAAACAACGTAGACTATAACCAGTGTTACTAGCTTACTTATCTTCAGTATATCTTGAAAGTGATTGTCACAAATTTAAATTTGTGCTGGGAGGTATTTCCTAGAGTCTTTTATGTCCTTTATAGGATTCACCTCAATGATGCACTGACAACACAAGAGATGCTCTGCCTAAAACAAGAGACTGAAACATGACTAGAATGAAATAAATATGAACATTCAACTGGTTACTTCATCACTATACTCACAATGAAATGTGTTTGACACAACAATACGAAATGATTCAATATGCCTGAGCTAGCAAAGCTGAAAGTCTTATTTTCTACAAGTGATAGGACAAGGGGAAATGGTTTTAAACTAAAGGAGTGGAAATTTAGATTAGATATCTGGGGGAAAATTTTTAATCAGACGGTGGTGAGACATTGGCACAGGATGCCGAGAGAAGCTGTGGTGCCCCGTCCCTGGAGGCGCTCAAGGCCAGGTTGGATGGGGCCCTGGGCAGCCTGAGCTGGTGGGGGGCAGCCCTGCCAATGCAAGAAGGTTTGAACTGGAGGATCTTCAGGGTCCTTTTCGATCCAAGCCATTCTATGATACTATGAACAACATGTACCCAGTATAGTGAGAATGCAACCAACAAATTTTACTGCAGTTGCAGGTATGTCTTCTGATCTTGAATGTATATAGACTGAAATGATCAAAAGATTATTTAGTATCAGAGTTTCAACAAATGTGAGACCTATATTTGATAAGCATTTTACTGACCGGGCATATAATCTCATCTCAGCTTTGTTAGACAATTAGAGTATGCAAGAGCAACAGTTATAAATATCTTACATCATTACATCAGATTTCCTTTAATGTTGTTGAGAAGCTGTACAAAATTTAAATTTTCATCCATTTGCATATGTCTGACAAGTATTTTCAGAAAAAGCCCAAACTTCAAGGTCTTTTGGAGAGCATTGCTGTGTCATGGGGAGATAATCTCTAAAAGACATTATTAATCCAGAAGAGACAATACAGACAGCAAGCCCCAATCTGAACTGTTAAAAAGTCTCAATTAATTGTCTTTGCAGTTTACTGTTGTTTTACCTCTGACAGTTGAAGACATCACTATCTAGACAGCTACATATTCATAGGAATGAGAATTAATAAGATATTTAAAGATTAGCAAGAAGAATCATAGAATCATAGAATGGCTTGGGTTCGAAGAGACATCGAGGATCATCAGGTTCTAATTCACCTGCCACAGGCAGGGCCGCCAGCTGCTAGACCAAGTACTAAATTGGAATTACAGGTTTGCTATGATTTGTTATACTTCTGTATAATACTTCTCTTAGTTCATGAAAATCCATTAGAAGTAATACAATGCTCTTCAGGAAAAGGATAGTGATTATTTTGAACTAAGAATTAATATGAGAGCAGACATCCTAAAAGAGAGATAACTTTTGAGGTCCAGATATGGCTCACTGATGTATGTTCTCATGCCTAGTCATTTGGACGAGTCTCTTCCTTCCCTGAGATAATATGCTGTAAATTATTCAGTAGGAATCCAATGGGATTGAATGACTAGTCAGCCAGTGCCTTCTGGCCCTGCATTTGCCATGACTGCTGTACTTCATTCAGTTACAAGTGGTCATTAGATGAAAATGCTCCAGGCACTGAATTCTAAACCCATTTGTCTACCTCTTGTTTTTCCTTTAAATCTCAATTCAACTCTTCAAAAAAAAAAGGATACAGGTATTAAAGCAAGCCAGAGAAATGCTTTCAATTCAGGTGTATAAAGATTTTTTTTTTTTTTGCCCTTTTCCAGAAAATGTTTAACTTTATCAAAAATTTTATCATGGTGAGAGCTAAAGGAACACTGCACCAGAGTCAAATTATTTTTATACAAACACTAAAACCAGTTCTACCATATCTGTCTCAACTTCTTCTACTTTCACTTTTTTTGACCTCAAGAGTGACCAAGAAGCTAACATCTCCAGCACTTAGAAGCATATGTTTGATAGCTTTATCAACACTTAAAAAGTAGAAGAGAAAGAGATTAAGTTGCCTTTGGATAGTCAGAAAACACAATATCATGAGCAGCTGGCCAAAACATAAATGGCTTATTACTGACTGTTAAGCTTTAGTGTGTAAAATACTCCCTACACAAAACCATATTCAGTGGCAGAGGCAGGGTTCCAGTTCCAAATACTTCTATAAATCAACTAAATCCCATGAATTCTGGAATGTTAATGCGGAAGCTGACATGAATTACTGTCTAACAGGAATACTGAATCCTTAAATGAACTGTGCACTCACATTTTTAATGGCAGAAAGCTGAAGCCAGGCATAATAAAAATAATTGAAATGAGTTTTTGAATACATTAATCTTGATGAGCAGTGCTTTAAAGAACAAGTGAAGCAGAAAAACAGCCAGAATGTATATGGCATTTACTTTTAGATATCATTTGCTTCTTCTATTACCAGTTACCATTAGTAAAATGTAAAAAAGTAGAAAAAGAAAACCTGTAGAATAGTTTTAATGCATGACAATTAAGGAAAGAAGCATGTAAGTATTGCTTTGTATCAGTCATCTGTGGCAATCGCATTCTGTCACAGGTTGTCAGTCCTTACAGAAATAAGTGAGGGAAAGAAATGACCAAATGCCAAAGGAGGCACTGGCAAATAGCTAGGCTTTCTAACAGATAACTACCAGGTAATCATCGGCAAAAGACTACAAGAAAAATATAAAAAATCAGTCTGGTCTTTTGATCACACAAAAAGAAATAATGAATGCTTTCTTAATTCAGAGGCTCTAGCTTTATAGATTCTTTGTGAATTGCTGTTTGCAGTGGTAAAACCACTATTGAACATATAGAAAACAAGGGACTGATGATACCATTCAAGACCAGGAAGATCATCTAACAAACCAACAATCATCGTTGAACATCAACAAAATGATGTTGTCAGAGTGGTTGGATTTCAGGATCAGACTTATCACCTACATTCAAAAAAGTGTCTAGAGAAACAGACACCCTTTAGATATAGCTCTAATTGTTTTCTATAGTCTGCATCTGTATGCTATTTTCAAAACATACAGTTCAATATCAAAAGGACCTGCACCAGTGCTCAGAAGTCTGGATGTGTCAGTGTATATGCCTACATTTCTATTTCATAAATTTGTCCTGCCCAGAATACACGTACAAAGGCAAGACTTTCCTTTTAAATTTATGTATTTCTTCTTTTACTTTTGTTCTATGAATAGCTTAACCCTCAGCTGCTTTTAGTTTCTGGTCTTAGAATAGCTGGTAGCAACATTATAAGAAAATCAGAATGTCAATATGTATATTTCTTAGAAGCATTCCTGCTAGACATGTGATTTCCAATGTAAGGCCAGCACGCTCTTAAAATAGAAACCTCCTCAAGCTCTGCCAGATCTGTATAAGTGAATTGTTCAATTCATTTATTTCTAGGTTGACCCAATAAAGTAAAACATTTTAAGAAAGGCAAGGAGGGAACGAAAATGGTAAAAAATTTCTAAAAGCCCTATGATTTTTATGGCACTGTATTACAGGCTTAGCATCAGAGCTTTACTGAAAGCAGATAAAACATAGAAGTTTGTTTGTTTGTTTGTTTGTTTTAATGACTATAAATTGATGAATATATACATATCAACAAAGAAATCAGCCTCCAAGGAAAAAATGTGAGATAAGCATAGAACTGAGAACAGAAGTTAGCACATTTACTGTCACTCGTATATTAGGGAAGAAAAAGTTGATAACAGAAGGGAAAGGAAGTCAGTGAACCTGCAAGGGTTAGAAACTAAAAGAACTAGTCTGAAGCATTAATCAGATGTGAAACAAGTGGGGTATCTGCTGTTCCTAGAGGCAAATAAAAGAAGAGTTGTACTGTCTCTATATTGTAAGAGCAACATAAGAAAAAATTATTTTTTTGTATGTTACTAGAACACATCAGTGAATTCTGTTAGCAGTAATGGTGTTAAATCAGTACAGACACAAAACATTAAAACAACAACAACAAGTAATCATTCCTATTGAACCAACTAGAAAAACAATAAAGGATTGGATACATAGGGGACTTCTATAAAAGGTCAGCAAATCCAAAAACTGTCTGCTTTTCACTACTGTATCAAATGTAAAAAATGCTACCTTTCCGTATAGAGTTTACAGCATTCTTGCATGAACATCGTTGAATATGTATGTTTGAAATTTTCTTGTATAGCCATCTGGTCATCACAATACATCTTCAACAACAGTAGATCAGTGCGTGTGTTTCAAAGACTGTTCTGGAAGATAATATTGACTTTTTATTTAGTTCTTTCTTGAAACAGACACAAGTGATTGGTATTCCAAAAATGCTCTGTTTTTCCACGGCCTAATGTGATTTGTAGTCTGTAACTTCATTCCTGAAGTACTGAAAATATTTTTAGAAAAATTAAACTCTCAGGAAGTGCATATCAAAGTGCAGCTCTTAAACTCATGCTACCATAGTATTTTGTCACTGTAATGTTTGTATATGTTACAATTCCATGTCCCAAACTACAAATTCTGAAGCAATGTTCAGAAGAAACATTAATTGCAAATGACTCAGCTTAATAACTGTGTTTTCCAGGTTTTTATTTAAATGCATATGTTCTGATCAGCAGTTTTAAAGTAAAGAACAAATCAGTTTCCTAAAAAATTACCAGTCAATATCTGACTCTTTTTCTCAATTATAAGTTCAGTTATCTTGTAGAAAGTGAACATTTTAAAGATTCTTCTTGCTGATAAGTTTTCACCTCTCCGCAGCTGAGCCAGACAACTGCGTGCATACTGAAATGTTTAGCTGAAAGATTGTTATTGTAAATTCGCCATTTTGAAAAGGAATTGAAACCCAGAAATGCCAGTGGAAACCTCTTGCTGCTTTTGCTACTTCTCCTCTGGCAATTGCTGCCATAAGCAAAGACAGATATGTTGCTGCTGCCTTTAGCTGCTGCTTGGAAATCTGTTTCTGTTTTTGCTTGTGTATTTATAGATCTTTAGCTAAGTAGTTACTCTGAGTTTCCATAGTGATAACTGAAATATGTATTAACACCAAATCTCAAAGCATATTTACTGTTGGCATTGCTTCATAAATTACTTTTTTTGAGAGCAGCATCTCAAAACATATTTGCTCAGTTCAGCTCCCCACTTGATTTGTGATATATACTTGTGATATAGCTGTATTTATTTAGAATACACATTTTTTCCCTTGCAAGCTTCAGTATGTAGAGATTACTTCTCTTTTTTATCTCTGTTATCAAACGATCTGAAGAGATTAAGCTTCTGAACTCAAGATATTATCTTTATAATAAAAGCAGACTTAAATTGGCCTAATCTTCAGTTAAGATTTCCTTAAATGAAGCATCTTTAATAAACTATACAGTATAAAATAATGCAGCTTATCTATATTCATAAACATGAGTATTTGAATGAGGAAGTCGCTTTTTTCTTTACTATCAGATTAGAAAATGATCACCCACTTATAACATCATCTTTAATTTAAAAAAAACTGAACTGCAGTCCATCAAATATATCCAATACATCGTTTTTTGAAAAAAAAAATCTGACTCAATATTTTTCAGAATTTTTTGTTCATGCTTCCTGCTATACTTGTCTGAATATTACCCCTTAAAGGATGCCTTATTAACATGGAGGAAGAGACAACACTAACTCTAAATTAATTTGTATAACCTCCCATCAAAATTAAAATATTTGTGTGTAGTTATTGTTTCTTTTTAATAAATGTTTGAATGCCAAATGCAGTGGGAAACAAAAGTAAATATATTCAGGAGATATCTGAAGGAACGACTAAACAAATTTCCTCTTCATTTCTGTTAATTGCTTTTATGAATGTAACTGAATTACAGATTATTTGATGAAAATCTTTCACTGTTTACATCAAACATACCCAAGGCTGGATTTTGTTCTGTACTCAACAAAACTGTCATGCATATGTAAGGTGACAAGTAGTGACAGAGACAAAGCCTAGAAAGGGACTTGAGTCTGAATTAATAAAAGTGCTTGCCTGGCCCTTATTTTACCCTGTTTGTAAGCAGACATGCTTTAATCTCTAATTTACCTACTGCATCTGCTGTTGACTTAAAGAGGTGAATGCTTACATTTGACAAATTGCATTCTTTATTCAGGTGTTTTGTAAATCCAAAGCAGTAGAAAGCAGCCTCTCATTAACCACATCCACCTGCTGTAAGCTGTAATCCTGCCCTCCCTTCTTACCCTCCACAGTCATCACACCTATGCATACATGGCAACAAGCAAGTAAAGTAGCTCTCCAGCTGGTATCTCATCAGGCCAATATGTCCACTTCCTAACCATTGAACATCCTTTTTATTATCTTTATCTTAAATAACATTTTGTATTAGCTTAACCTTTCAGGGCTCACAGCAGTTCAAATGCTTCTGTTTTAAATTGTTTCTCTTTCCCATATTGGCTAACAGTGGAAAGTTCCTGTACAAGGAAGATGCCCTCTATAGTCACATCCTGTTTCTTGGGTAGCTCTGGTCTTCAGCCATCCTCTGTAAATCACAGCAGTGGGCCCCGGGTCCCTTTGAGTTGGTCATGTGCCATGGAAATCACCAACATGTCACACAAAAGCAAGCAAATTGCACCCCCCTGTGTGTGCCAAAGCAAGATGCTAAATGTTTGTTTCATGGCAAATACTAGCACTATCTCAGTGCTCTTCCACCGTAACTGTTCACAGTTTAACAAAGTAGAGTACAAATGAGATTAGTGAGAGAAGGATATTGCATGAAATTGCATTTAATATATGGCTTATTTCAGTCTACTCTCTGAAGCTATGCAGATTTACTTTCAGTACTGAAAATATAGACTTGAATGTATTCAAACACAAGCAGCTGTCTAAAGGACCTGCACATTTTCCTGCACATTAGCTATTCCCTGACAACTGCCTTTTTGTAAAGTTTGGCTTTTGTTGAAAATATGAGGTACTTGGTTATTTTTCCATTAAGGGACAAGCTACATAAGCTTATTTTTTGATTGCCATAGGATTACACGTTTATTGCTACCAGCATGCAATAACTTATTAGGTAGCAACTTCCTACCCTGTCTTTAGTGTTCATAAATATTTTGTTCCTTAAAACACTTTCTTTGCTATAATATAATTGTATGGGGACCTCTTTCTTGAAAGAAAAGGTGAACTGCTTCCTTTTTTTTTTTTTTCTTCCAAAAAATAAAGCTCTCTAGAGATATTCCTGTACTCAGAAACAACAGATATAAAATCTACAAATGTCCTGGAAACCAAGTTCTATTTATGATTTGACACAGATGGAATATTTTAATAGCATATCAGAAAATGCTGTGCACAAAATGAAGGGTGTACTGGATCTGGCTGGAGTTAACTTTCTTCACAGGAGCCCCTATGGTGCCATATTTTGGATTTGTGACTAAAACAGTGTTGATAACACACCAGTGTTTTAGTTTTTGCTGAATGGTGCTTGCAGAGAATCAAGGCTTTCTCAGGCGCTCATTCTGCCACCCCAGCAAGAAGGCTGGAGCAAGAGACAGCTGAAACCTGCAATGACCAGAGATATATTCCACAGCATATAGCATCATGCCTAATGATAAAAATGTTAGTTCATTCTTCCAAAAGTAGTAATTGCTGTAAGACTGGTTGGGCATTGATCTGCTTTTGGGTGAGGTGATGAGTGATTGCTTCATCACTTGTTTTTATTTTCTCTATTCTTGAATTGTTAAAGTATATTTCTACCTACAACTTTTCTCACTTTTGCTCTCCATGCAGGGTGGAGACTGAGCAAACAGGTGCTCTCTTGCTGGCCAGAGTCAACATACCAAAAAGAGGCAGCTGCTATTAACTTGATATTGATTTTTAACTAATTGAAGCTCTTCTTTTTTGTTTTTTGTTTGTTTGTTTGTTTGTTTGTTTTTTCTCCTATAAATGGATGGTGGGAAGGCAAAGTCCAAAGCCTGAGCCAGAATAATGGAAAATAGTGTGAAACGCTAAGGAAAGCTCTTCACCATCTCTCCTTTTTCCTATGAAGCACGGACAAGTTCACAAAGAGAAAAGAGAGATATCATTTCTTGGATCTCGGTATTTTTGATACTAAACACCCATTTGATTTTCAGTCCTTTATTCATACACTCTTCATAAGTCTGCAGGTTCGGTAGGGTCAGGCTACTAAGTCAGATCATGAAAGCAAAAAATATCCAGCATTTCTAAAATATGTCTTTATAAATAAATAAGAAAACATGATTTCTGTGAAAATAGCTTATTTCAAATTTAGGCACTTTGATCAAAATGTTTTGCTGTGTAAATGATTTGCCAAAGTAAAAAGTTATAAGGGTATATCCACTTATGTTTTATAGCATCTTTGTTGTGCACTGACATCCAAAATGATTTTTCTTTCAATGTGCAGAACGTAATTCAGAATAAGTTTCAGAGTGTCAATAATGATACAGCATCAATGGTTTCAAAGAGCAGTAATAGATAACAACCAAATAATTGACCTTTGTTTAATCAAATTGTCAGGATCATGTTTATGCTTTTTCACTTACAAACTCATTATAGTATTTGTATGTGTATGTGTATGTGTGAGTTTGTAGTAAGGCTTACCTTTAAACAAGAAAAAAAATGTCACAATTTATGTGTATGTGACTATCATTTATTTAAGGAACAGAACAGATTGTTTAATTAAATCCACAAGAAGTAGCAAGTTAATTTCCAGATAAAGGTCAGAGCAAACATGCAGCCTCACCTCTGGATAAAATTTTCTGTTGCCATCTTTTAAAATATTTCAGAGAATCAGTAATATCCATATCTGTTATTAAAATAACATTATTTTCAAGGAACAACTTGAAAACACATGCCCAGTTGATGACAGTAGTCCCAGCAACAATTTCTTCTCATGCTTATTTCCATATAGTATCCTGGGATGATGGAGAATTTTATAATTAATGGCAGTTATGCTGGACATACTCTGATAAGAAATGATGGACTTGCCATTTACAAACATCAAATTTTACGAGCTCGAAATGAAATGCAGTCACAACAGGCCAACAGACCAAGGAGTGGTATAAGCTGTAATTTTGTGATAGTGTATCTTATGCTGGCAAAGCAAAAATCGTTCCCAGATGAGCTGAATAATGCCATGGGATTGGCTAAGAAATGGCAAAATCATTGCAGTAAATTTCAGTTGGTTTAGAGTTATGCATTTCTCATTTGGAAGAACAAAAAAGAAGTTTTTGTGTAGATCTTTCTGTTATAGGTGGAGAATACATTCACCAAATTTCCTGAAACAGAAAGCTACACAGAACTACTGTGGAAGAAGACTGTGAAAGGAAACAACAGAGGCTGCTATAGCAACATGTTGACAGTGAACAGTAATGGTAAAGAAATTTAGCCATTTTCAGAATTAACTTTTCATAGTTTTTTGAATCCACTATAAAATATCACAATCACAGAATTGCAGAGGTTGGAAGGGAATTCAGGTTATCAAGTTCAACTCCTTGCTAAAGGAGGTACCCTACAATAAGTCACACCAGTAGGCATCCAGATGGGTCTTGAATATCTGCATAGAAGGAGATATTCAAAAATATAAAGTAACAATTTTTCTGTTGCCACAGAAAAAATTTCTTCCCAACATCTAACAAAAATACATATCCCCTTTTTTAGTTTACAACCATTCCCCCTTGTCCTATCAGTATCAAAATGTATACAGAGTTGGTCTTCTTCCTGCTTATAAACTCCTCTCAATACTGCAAGACCACAATAAGGTCTCCCTGGAGCCTTCTCAGGGTGAACAAGCCCAACTCCCTAAACATTTCTTTGTAGGAGAGGAACTCCAGTCCTTTGACCTGGGCCCTCCTCTGGGCTCACTCCAACAGCTCCACAACTTTCTTGTGCTGGAGGTCCCAGACTGGGACATAGTACTCCAGGTGAGACCTCATGAGGGCAGAGTAGAGGGAGACAGCCATCCTTCTCTTTCCAGGAAGTCTTTCTGGATGGCAGCCCATCCTTCTATTATGTTAGCTGCACCACTCAGCTTGGTGTCATGAGCAAACTTGCTGAAATTTCACTTGATCATGGGATCAAGTCTATGTCAATGTCTATGTCATTGATACAGATGCTGAAGAGCACTGCTCCCAAGAAGGACCCCTGAGGGACACTACTCATGACTGGCCTTCACTTGAGCATAGATCCATTGAGCACAACCCTCTCTGGCTTCAATCATACAACCAATTCTCTATCCATCACATAGTCCATCCTTCAAATCCATATTTCTGCAGTATAGAAATACGGATGTTTTGTGGGACCATGTCAGAGTCCTTGCAGAAGTCCAAGTGAACAACATCAGTTGCCCTTTCTTTGTCTACTGATGCTGTCAGTTCATCATAGAAGGCCACCAGATTAGTCAGGCATGATCTGTTGATGTTGGATTGGATGCAACAGACCAGGAAGGGGAAGAAAATACTGAGTAGTAATCTGTCTGGGCTTATCACTGGAACTTTAAACTAGAATTACTGGGGAAAGAAGATGTACTGCTGAGTGACACAGAAGAGATATGGAACAGTCACTTTAGGAATGAGCAGGAGAAAATCTCAGATTTGTCCCAAAAGAATTTGAGAGGGCTCCTCCAGGAAAGTAACATGGCTGATAGACCAGCTGAATAGCCTCTACACCAGTTCCACATTCCATGTTGTTTTTACTTTCTTAGGGTCAGCATACAAGATTCCCCCAGTGTTTGCTAACAGTCTAAAGTTTGTAGGTCTTGTGTTCGTTAGAGAACTGTCACTGAATGCATTATCCACTGCATTCCACTCTGGAGGTTTACCCTCTCTTAGGAGGTGGACTTTTCAATAAGTCACCTCCAGTAAATATTCCACATACTCCACCCTAAGTCTATAATCATTCAAGCGTCACACTATTTAGAAGGAATTGGGGAGTCTTTTTATTAGGATTAGAGCTCAAGGGGCTCTCATTCTGCTCACTATTTATGGAGTAAGATGATTGACTTATAGTATTTAGCAACACTGTGTTATCAGTACTGAGCAAGGCCTTGGGAATAATCATCAGGCCAAAGGAGGAAGCATGGGGCAGGAGGGATCACACCCATCACATATCATCTATACAGTCATTCATTCAATTGGTCCATTCTCCTGCTTCTGCCTGTCTTCAACTGGAAAGATTGACATCCCAATCCTTTCAGCGTCTTTCCAAGAGATATAAGTCTTTTAAAATATTTTGTAATTTTGCAGTTGCAGTCTCTTGTGACCTAGCTTGAAAGAGAGGGAGCAGATAGTAGTTCTCTGGTTTTAACATGTCCAGTAGCTTCTTTCTGATGTAGTGCAAATGTGGGCCCCCAGTATCCAAGGTCAACACATTTTGAGTATTTCACCAGTGCTGATGTTAAGATGAACATTTTCAACTTAAACAAGTGTTTGCAAAGATAGAAATAATACCAGAAAAAAACAGGTGTGCTCAAAAATGGACAGCTTTTTCTTGAAGTGTTCTTTTTAGCACTATTTTTCTGTTGCCTTTTGAGTGCTTCCTGTAATTTGAAATTCAAAGTCTTCTAGAAAGTTGTTAAAGCCAGCTTTTTTTTTTAACCTTAAAATGAGTTATTTATTCCCATAGCCCTGCAGAAAAGTAATACAATTTATTCAGACACCAGTTTTGCTACACTCTCATTTTTCCTCCTCTTTTTGATAAATCCACTGCTGACAGAAATACTAGTGAAAAGTGAAATTTGGTATGCCTAAAGTGAGTTTAAAAGCAGATTTTAAAATGGACTAACATTTTTATTTGGGAATCCTTGTTTTATGACTAAAAAGATGTAATAAATTGGAGTGCTTCCAGAGGAGGGCCATAAAAATGATCCACAGAATGGAATACTTCTCCTGCAAGGACAAGCTGAAATAGCTGGGGCTGTTCATCCCTGGAGAAGGGTAGGCTCCAAGGTGACTTGATAGCAGCCTTTCAATATCTAAAAGGGAACTAGAGAAAAGAACAGACCCTTTAGTACGGTCTATGGCGATAGGACAAGGGGAAATGACTTCAAGCTCAAAGAGGGTAGATTTAGGTTGGTTGGAAGGAAAAAGTCTTTTATAGTGAGGCACTGGAACAGGCTGCCCAGAGATGTGGTGGATGCTCTGTGACTGGGGACTTTCAAGGTGAGGCTGGATCAGGCTCCGGGTGATCTGATTTAACTGTGTAAGTCCCTGTGTATTGCAGGTGAGTTGGACAGATGACCTTTGAAGGTCCCTTCCTACTCTAAGGAGACTATGATATATGATTCGATGATTTCTTCAGATCTGTATTTTGAAACTGAAATGATGCATATATGAAATTCTCTTATTAATCGAAAGCATGTGTTTTATACACAGTATACATTCGGGGCTCATGATCTACATTTCTACTTTGTGAAGCATGGTACCGCAAAACCAATTTCTGTCTAAGGACACAGAAATTATCAGAAATGAAATTAAAACAGAATAATTTTTACTGCTTGTAAGGAAAGGGGGAAAAAAAGCCATTTTCATACAAGCCTAAAATTATTTAGATATTCTGCAGACAATAGATTTTGAGCTGGGAATTCTCAAATCTTTTTACCATCACTGAAAGACTTGGCACTGAAACACTGATTATCAGGGTATAGCAGGAAAGTTATGTCTCATGATCTGATAATCTTTTGAACTGCATCGTAGCATAACAATGAAAAGTGAGAAAATTATATCCAATAAACAATTTGTATGTTAAATATGGATTTCCATTCTCTACAGAAAATATGTGGACAGAAACTAAATGCTATAGTTTTTGTATTGTTTTTGCAGCAGGAGACACAAATAGAATTTACTAAGGATGTAGTAAATTTCTGGCACTTGTTCCTACAGGCAGCTGTGAAGACAGATCTTTCAGCATGTTCAAATAAGAATTATACAGATTCATGGGGAACAGGTCCTCAAATGGACTGTAAAAGGCTATTGGAGTGTGTATAATCCAATATCCCTAAAACAAAAGGTTTATAAAACACGAGATGAATAAAGTGACTGTAAGTGTTGTAGAACCCTTATCAAAAGCAAAATACAAGTTTGCAAATAAGCTTGGATTGGTACAAAGTACAAAATGAAAAAGAAACGTTGCCTGTACACTGTAAGAGAAAGAAAAGGTCAGTATTTTAAGAAGGGAATATTCCTCAAAAATCTGACAGTATAATGCAATTGCAGCAATTGGACAGGGGGAATTGCCAGGCATTGGGCAGGGCAAGTGATGGAATTTCTGCTTTGCCTACACTTTCTTAGGTCCATTTTTCTTCTGATCTGAGATAGACTGTATTGCTGTGCCTCGTGACAATTGGATTTCCTGAGTGTCTGTCTTAATAAGCCAAACTGCAGAGTCACCTTCTATGATGCATAATTTCCCCTTTGATAAGACAAGCATATTTCCACCACACTGCAAGAAAACACAACTTTAATTTTTATGAATCTTACTTGATTACTCTACTGGGCTTAGTTTAACGTGGTGATAATTTCATTCAGCCAAATCTTTTTGATCATTATGAACATTTCAAACTTGGATTTCAATTTGTATCATTTCTCTCATGATTATGCACCAATGTTTACAGCACAAATGGATTATACTAAGAGAAAGTATATAATTAAGATAGGATTTAAGGGCATAGAAGTACTTAGTATGGAAGAGTTAAATTCAGAGAGTATTCTTAAGAGTTCAGGTGACTACCATCATATCTAGGTTATTCTTTATTACAGATGTATGTCCTTTTCTTGCCTTCCTGGGTGGAGAAAATGTGATTTGTCTACATAAAAATATTTTGAGTCAGTGTCACACTAAATCAGTGCATATAGATTTGTTTCAATGGAGTTATTCCTAGCCTGTAGCATTCATCTTGTATAACTTTTCCTAGACTTAGATTAGCTTACAGTCATCCCATCACTAAAAGCTTCATTTACAGGTGAGATAATTAGGCCAGATATAAATGTGTACATCAAGGAAATTATTTAGCCTCCTTCAGCAGTCAGAGGAGAGAAGCAGAGATACATTTGTCCCATCAATACTTCCTTTGTTAAACAGGTGAGATGAATCCCATCCTTAATTTTAGAGACTCACATTTGACTTAATTACTCAATATTCCCCAGCCCTAATATCTAAGACAAGGCAATTTAATTTTGCCTTTTGTTTCAGATAAGGATTTGTTTGTTTTTATTTTAATTGAATCATAAAAACATAGGTCTGGAGAGGGTGATATAGAGCCTTCTAGAACTACCCCTACAACTAATGTTTAATCTTATACATATATATCAAGAAAGAGAAAAAAAAATTCTAACCACTGCAAGAAACCTTAAACAGAGAATGGAATTACCTTGAAGCAGTTTTTTATACAGAAGTGGAACACAGCTGAGTAACTCTTATTTTTGCACTTTTATAAGTACTGATGCAAAATATTTCTGTTTTATTACATATTTTGAAATGTTGCCATAGTGGAAAAATGGATAATTCAAAAGTAGTTTAAAGATGTAAAGACATTTGAGCATAGAAGTGTGCCTAAAAGTTGGCATGAGCATACAATAAGAAAAACACAAATCTGGGCAAGAAAGACCTGGATTCTCCTGGGACTTATTTTTCTATTAAGTAAGCAAGAAAAAGTACTGGCAATCCCTGCAGCTGTGCTAAGATACTGAATATTTATTTTGAGTTCATTACTATGAACTGAGGAAGACAAAACTAGAAAAGGGTAGTTTGATTTAGCCCATTAAATATGGTATTGTCTTTGCTAATAATAATAGGCTAAAAGCACTTTACTGACTTTGCAGATCCTCGGGACTGCAGCATGTCAGGCTTGCTTAGCATGGACTTGTGATAGGCTTGCCCAGAGCTTGCTTATTTTATCTGTATCTATTATCTAATGTCAAAGAGACTACTACCAAATAACTTTAGTCTTGCTTAGCTTTGTACAATTGTGAGATGCAATGCCTATAGTTATAATAATTATGATATATTTCTGTAATAGATGGTGATAACATGCAATTATATAAAGAATGAACTGCTAATGACCCTGGAAGAAGGATGTGGGACAGAGAAGTACTAATGTTGCACGCTAGCAGTGGCCTTGGAAGTGTGAACACAAGATAATATCAGAAGCAAAGGGGATATAACTAAAGAGGTCATTAAGTGAATACATTCTTGGCAGATAGGTGAAAACTGTTTTAGGGGTAAGAAAGAAAACAAAGTTTCTGCTGCATGTTATGTACACCATATATAGCAAATTTGGATATAAAGTGGAGCTGGAGGTAAATGAAGAAAAAGAAAGATGTAAAGTGTGTTGGAGAATGTATATAAAATATCTAGTAGTGGATACCCGTGTGAAGAGGAAGAAACTGTCAGTGTCACATCTCTTTCAGAAAAAGAAAAGAAAAAGATCATCCATTCTAAAATCCTACATCTCCAGGTGAGAGATTGGGACACTAATGACTTTCTGTAACCTCTTCACCCAGAACAAAGCCATCAATGTTATGACTCAAAAGGGTGAGAATATCTGAGAAAAAAAGTAAGTACATTTTGTATAACTGTTTTTATGATGATGTTAGACTTTTCTGTATTTGTTAGGTAATTGAAACTGTGATTTATAGTGTCACTGTCAATGAAAGAAAATAATAACTCTTGTACTGTCATTATATTCTAAAATATTTCAATTAGACTATTATTGAATTCTGGGCTTCATCTATAAATTATGTTTCTTTGTCTCACATACACTGCACAAGACATTTTTGCAGCATTGTCTCATTATTCCATTCAATGGGTGGTAGGTGACAGGGCTATACTCTGGGTGAATTTTTATGTTGCATTTAAAACAGGTTCATATACTCAGTATTTTATATGGAAACCTATGTTATTAAACTGTACACTGGACAGACAAGCTCTACATGGTCAAAATTGCAAAACCATACACTCGGTTCAACATCCTGACACCTGAGTTCAACATCATTTTATCTTGCTCTGCTGCTGACTTTTCATAATACTCTGGCTTTTATCAGGAATTCCTAGATGAAGCCTAGTCAAGACTGGATCTCTGTGACCCTGCATATCAACTTGAATGATCTCAGTATTTATTAACTAATTTTTTCACCACCAATTGATTCCACGACATAGGCATTTTGTACTTCAAATCTTAGTAAAAAAACACTGTAATTTGTTTTTCCAGTTCTTCTTGGCACTTTAAATAATCACAGAATCATAAAATATTAGACTCATTTAAGTTGGAAAATCCTTAATATCATCAGCTTAAATCCAGTCATCAACGTACCACTATCAAGTTCATCACTAAGGCACATACCTAAGTGCCAAATGAATAAATGTTTTGGTTTTTTTTTTTTCCTTATGTATAAGCAGAGGACTAAATAATAATAATAAAGATATGGAATTTTCATAGTATGTTACATTACTATTGTCATTACTAGACCATAGTGTTTTACTCTGGAGCAATATCTTATGCAGATAACTTATTATCCATTATTTTGAAGTCTTCTGTTATGGCATTTGGTTTTTCTTACTACATGTTTAACCCTGTTTATTTTCTTTTCCAATTACTTTCTAGTAAGTAAGTTGTGTTGTTCTTCATGTTAAATTTATTTAATGATAGCATTTTGCAATAGCCAAATGTTGTGGTAAATATTTGTCATGGAAATAACATTGCTGTTCTCTACCTTTGGAAAACTTGAGAACATTTTGGGTGAAAGGTTGTGAATGACATCATCAGTTCAAGGAATCAGAATTGTTTTCAGTGGATAATGACTGGAACATGAAAAGTATACAAAAATAGAATTCAAACATTATGTGAAATTAAATAGAAATATTATAAAAGAGCTGCACCAAAAGAATATGTTAAATTTTGAGAGAGGTTATCAAAGAAAATAAAAGGCATTATTTTTTTTTTCTTTTTCTTTTTTTTTTTTTTTAAGAACAAAATGCAGATTTAGCAATTCTGAAGCACTGCTTGCCATGGTGTTTGACCAGAGAAGGTGCTGCTTAAAATTAAATTTTGGAGTGACACCCTGGAGCACTGGAGAGTGTTACTGACAGTGATATTCTAAATGTATCAATATAATTATTATATGTAGACATCCTAAAAGTCAAAGCAATGAGCTTCTGAGTGAAAGGAACAACCTTTCCTCTCCTTGAAAAGAAGCACATTAGCCAGATTAAAATTCTGTGAGGATGATTAATAAAACATCATTTCTTCTTCTCCCGGGCATCCTACCATGAAACTGACACACTTCTGCCTCCCTACTACAGTATCATGTGGACAATTACCTTTGTATAGCCATGGAAGCTTTTGGAGTTTTAGAAGCCCATCAGACAGACCTATGCTGACAGCTAGGATAGGGTTATCTTTTTGCAGGGATGGAAGTACAGTATTTCTAGTCAGGACCAGGAATCTCAAAATGTCACTTCAGAATCAGACTCACCCAAGGGAGGGGGAGCCAGCTGGCAGAAATAATCTAATAAATTCTTGCTTTCAGGCAAGTCCGCACTAGATACTGAAGGTCTCCTCTTTTTCCTTAGTCTGACCTCAGCTGGTCTATGATTTGCTTTTATTTATTTTCCCTCAAAGTCTAGTATTCCTCACCAGTACATTTCACTGGCTGAGTGCAAGGCCATTCATTAACCCTGCCTGTATCAGTCATTCTTCTCTATCCCACTCTTGTTTTTCTCAATCCCCATAAGCAAATATTTGGTGAATATTTCCAACATTGCATTGTGCTTGGAGAATAAAGTCCTTCTAAAAAAATAGCCTTTAGATGAATTCAGCGCAGGTGGTATTTAGTGTACAATATATGCACTTGAAAAATTGTCAGTTACAGTCTCTTTGCAGTCAGTAAACAGTACAAGTAAGAATTTCTGAAGTGCAATCTGTTATCCTAATGCAGACATTTATAGCAAAACATATGAATCAAACCAGCAGCATTTCAAGGTGTGCCTAGGCTGGGTGTTCAGATGTGAATATCCAACAGCAAGGGAGTTCTACCTTTTTGTCTGCAAAGACTTCTCTGCAAAGATACATACTTACGACTTCAGAGGAAACCAAGGTAATCAATTCAGATTTAGTTTCTAAATTTTAAAAGCATTCATTTAGGCAAATGAACCTCATGAAACTAGGTTTCAGAAGGTGGAAAGCTATCATTTTAAGCCAAATAGTATGTGGTTCCTCTATACTGTCATGTAATAAAGTAATCCAAGACCCAAAATGCTAAACAGGCTGCAGACTGCAACACAGAATATCGCATCGATAGCTTACATTGCATAGGAACATGTTTTACTAGAAGAAGTCTGGCTTCAATGTCTTGAATATCTCTTTGCTGATGAATGTTTGGAAATGTGAGACTTACTTTTAAGTCTTTTTTAAGCTTTAGCATTAATTTACAGACAGTCAGTGAGGCAGGAGTAATAATATTACTTCAGGCATTTCCACCTGCTGGTGCCATAGGAGATTTCATCTCCTATGAATTCCACTGCTTGAGAGAAAAGAAAATCGTAAGGGGAAATTCTTTACTAAGAAGAAAATCTTTACTAAGAGGGTAGTGAGGCTCTGGCATAGCTGCCCAGAAAAGCTGTGCTCCCCCATCTCTGGAGGCACTCAAGGCTAGGCTGGATGGGGCCCTGGGCAGCCTGAGCTGGTGGGGAGCAGCCCTGCCCATGGCAGGGGTTGGAAATGGAAGGGCTTTAGGGTTCTTTCCAACCCAAACCATCCTGTGGTTTTACGATTTTATGATACTCTAGCTTCATTTGCAGAAGGGAAAAAAAAAGCGAGAGAAAAAAAGCAAAAAAAAAAAAAAAAAAAAGCAAAAAAAAGAGCAGCATATCTGCATTTATTTCTGATCTTCTATTATGCGATACTAATTTATACAGTTTCAAGCAGATGGTAAATGACTAGCATCTAGAACTCCATGATGGACAACAGCAAGAATTATCTATATTCTACTGATTTTGATTATTGAGTAATACTGTTTATATTATTGGTTACAGTAGTAATTATAGCAATTACTGAGTAGAAAATTGCTGCAAATGGACTACTATGGACTTCCCATACTGAACTAGAGTAATTCCTACCACTGTTTTCTCTGTTTCAAACACATTCTGACAAATCTATTTCAAAGAATCTATTAATTCTAAAACTGTCATACAATTGCAGAATAATCTAGTATAGTTAATACTTCACCTGCTGAAGATCATTTTCCAGAGTAACCTAGGGCACGTGAACAATTAAAAAGTCACAGTGATTAAAATAAAGACCAAAATTCATCCAAATGAGAAACAGAAGAGATGATGAAGAGAAACACCATTGGCCAAACTCTCAGGTAAAATAAATTGGCATGTAGAATGCAAGATTTTACTGATTAGTACAAGCAGATTGAAAATCCATACAGGGTTATTCTGTGATAACTTAGTCCACGGAGCCAGGACGTGTCTGGCTTTATTACTGGTAGTGTAGTGAATGTGTTAGCAGTAACATAGTTAGAGATGTGCTGTCTTCTTTGTCTTGCTTCTTACTTTCAGTTGATGATCTTTCCCTGAGGACTTTTTTAGTCTGAATATCTTAATTAAATCAATAAACTCCTCATTTACCTTGATTCATTTATCTCAGAAATAAGCACAATCTTAATTCTGTATTCCCTTATCACCTTGTTGTTCAGGGCAGCTCAGGATACTCAGAAACCCGAGTGATTCTCCAAAGACCTGAAATTCCCTACCAGTTTCAAGCTATCATCTTGCCTAAAGCCTGTGACAGCTACTCCTAACCAGGCTACACAGACAAAACATTTTCTATAAGGACAGCAGTTATACTTCCTGCAGTTTCACGTATATCTGAAATGGACTCCCTGGACATAGCAGTACATAAAGTCACGTAAGACAAGCTGGTATAAAGGCGACTTGAATGAAAAAGAATATACAAAAGGAAAATTTTGGGAGGATACCAGACAGATTGTTGTCTACAAACAGGACAGATGAATGGAGACATGTAATGGGGAAATATAGCATTATTTGAGAAAAATCAGGAACAATTCCATAGGAAAACATGTAGCTGTAAAGGAAGATCCCCTGTAAATAGAATGCGGATGCCAGAGAGTAAGCTTCAGGTGCTACTAGATAGTACCTAATAAACTCTCATTCTGGAGGAACAAAGACAAATCAAAGCAACGAGTTTAAAGAGATCCATGTTTATGCTAGCAATTTCATAATGGTAAGGTATTTCACATGGTTGGTACCATGTATCTAATAATTCTAGTCATACTAGAGATACGATGAAGTTATCCTTATCTATGCAGTAAAATTAATTTATGAAGCCCTGCAAATAGATCTTCTATCTACTATCAACTGCCTGAAACTAGGCACATAGAGAATCCTATAAGAAAAGAGGGACAAAATAACTCAAAAGACAAAGATTCTATTCCATATAATTTTTGAAATTCGTATTTCGAAATTCAGCATTTTCAGATACTTACTTTACTCAGTTTCACTGATGAAACAATGTGAAGAAAAATGAGTAAAATGCTTCTTCAGTCTCTCCAAATTAATTTACCCCATTCTTCCAGAGTTTTATTACGCTTGGTCATAAGGGTTTTGTGTTTTTATCATCTCTCAAAAGGAGAATTAAAAAAGGAAAAATAAAAATCTAAGTAGAATTCCTGCTTCTGAGAATCACTCAACAAAAACAAACAAACAAAAAACCTATGCTGTGGTACACAACTATTACAAAACTATTACTTGTTGTAATTCATCTCTTGAAAAGAACTAAGATCTTAGTTAAGAAATTTACAGACTGAACTGACTAGTAATTTATTCTCGCACAACACATTCTCATTTAAATATGCTCGATTTGCTCCAGCAAATAAAATACTTCTCACAAAGAAAACCCATTTTCCATCTCTATTGGTGATTGGTAATAACAGTTTTATTAACAGATTCAAAGGTGAGGCAACACATGCAGTAGAGAATAAAAATGATCTGAAATGAGAAGCACATCTGTTTTTGTAATAATTGGGGGTACGTAGACAACTTTTAATTCATTATCAGTGTTTTAAAATCAAGTTTCTTCTAGGCTTAGGTATCTTACCAAAGAGTTTGGCATTTGGATACAAAAAGCCAGTGTCATAATGCTATTTAATAGACAAACTAGTAGTCTTGCATTTTTCTATTTGTTTCCTGAGTTGTAAAAGAATTCAGATTATGGAAGTGAACAGTATAGAATGATATTATGTTTCAAGACAGCTACTATCCTTAATATCAGATTCAAGTTCTAATTAAAACTGGTTACAGAAGAAAAAAAAAATTCATTGAATGAGAACTCTAATAGCAGCAAGGCAAAAAATTACAAGTAGATAAGAAATTTCAGACAATGTTATATCTTTATCAAAGGCACTGATATGGGCTTTCTTTGAATACCAAAAAGATGTTCTTGAACATTCTAGTTTTCAGATATATATTTTTTTAATTTAGTTTGAATAAATTTCTTTCATGCATGCATTCAGCAGTCTGTTAAATGCAGTTAATAATAAATTATTACAGAAAGAATGTAAAATTTAACAATCTCCTTACTAGGTGCAAGAAGAAAAGTCAAAACAGAGGGGTTTGTAGATTCGTGGAGACTTTGTGTTCTTCATCCTAATGGTTTTGTTTTAGTGATTTTACTTCTTTTCCTAAAATCAAACAAACAAACAAACAAAAATCACTGCAACGAAATCTTATCTGAAATTCATTTTGAAAGCCCGCTTAACAAAGAAGCACACCCTCAAGAACAGAATTGAATTGTTATCCACTGTGAAGTAGTGATGGAAATGTTATTGTGTCTTATTCTCTGTCCCTAGAAGGCCTGTGGGCCAACCTGAAAGCTGCAGTCTTGAGTGAAAGGAATTTTCTATATTACCTTGTCTATAATTTTTTCTAAGAGTTAAATGCATCTTGAAGTTTTCAAGAACTGCAATGCTACTGCTGAAGAATCCCAGTTATATAGCTTTTCTTGTTTAAAATTGAGCGTGTGAGTTGTGGGAGTTTTACCGAGATAAATGAAAAGTGAGTTTACAGGAGTTTGGTAAAAATACATATTTTAAAATATAAATAAGTTCAAAAATACAAAACCCTCTTCTGTCTATATGAAAATACTGACAGTGCACAAAAATGAAAAACCTTAGAAGTTCACAAGCTTCTGATACTTCAAGCAATGCAAAAAATATCAACAACCATTTAACAAAAAGGTGAGATTTAATATCTCTCAGCCTAACAAATGCGTTCTCTTGGTTTTCCTGGAAATAACACCCTGAGACAGAAGAAATGAGTACAGGTCCCTACTGTGCTTTGTAAATGACTATTTTTACAGGAAAGGAAATCTAAACTCACAAACACATGGAACATAAAAGCGACTTTCTTTACTGTTATCTGCTGAAAACCAATTTCACAGAATCTGCAGTTAAAAATATGTCTCATTTACTACTCTGAAACCTAAATGTGAGTCTGTTGAGCATTTTGGTTCTTACCCATTCACTCAGTACCATTTGCGTTAATAATTAACAGAATCTGAGACACAGTAATTTTTCAAGTCCAGACAAGGATAGTCCCATTTTTAAGATGTGTTTTCTTCACATGAATAAAGGAGTAAAAAAATAATTTAAAAAAAAAAAAAAAAAAAAAGTAAAACAAAATAGTTCCTGTGTGTTGGGTTTATATAGCAAGATGTTGACAGTAGGATTGTCAAGGTAGCCTTTGTGAGAAAAGATCGGGCATTGCTCCCATGTCAGGTACAGCTGATTCCAGCTAGCTCCAAAAGGGACCTGCCACTGGTCAAAGCTAAATCCATCATCTGGTTTTCACCTTAGTCCTTTAGGTTCTAAGCACACCTAGTAATTTATTTAAGAAAGTGTAAAAAAATGCTCTTCAACAGCTATGAGAGACAAGCGAGAAAAGGATGAGGCCCTGGGCTGAAGCTGCCAGCCCGTGGAGAGAGGGGCAGCTCTGGAGCAGGAGGACTGAGGGAGCTGCCACCATGGGGACCTTGTGGAGCAGTGCCTGGAGGGTGGGCCCTGCTGTACGGAGCTGTGTTGGGGTGGTGCTGGGAGGGCTGCAGACTACAGGAAGCCTGTGGGGATCCGTTCAGAAAGGATGGTATTGTGTAAGAGGTCCATGGCAGCAGGGGACCATGAAAGAGTGTCAAGAACAGAGCATTATGAACAGACTGCAGCTCTGGCATAGGAGGTAGGAGAGTTGAGAGTGAAGTTTGGCTTGGGAAGAAGAGGGATGGTGGGGAAGGTGGTTTTGTTATTGTTTTTGTTTCTCACTATTTTTAAAAGGTATTAATCTTCCCTAAGGTGAGTCTGTTTTGACCATGATGTGAAATGGTCAAATGACACTCATCCTCAGCCCGTCTCTCTTGCGGACACACACTTTCCCCTTAGCATGGAGAATAGTGCAAGCTTTGTTCTTAGAAGTAAGGAATGATCCTGAAGTATGTTCTGCCAAACCATGCAAAATTAATTAGGTCAAGGACCTGAGTGGCTGCGGGGTGACTGTTACACTGACATTTTTAAACAGACTGTCTATAGCACGGCAGCCCTGCTGTGCCATCCCAAAGATCAGCATTATGGGATTTGTTCATCAAATCACTGAGCATAATCGTATCTCCTTTTATAACTGCCGTGGCTTCTTTCCTACTTACTCTGCCCCCTCCCTTTTTCTTCTGTGTTATATTTATTGTTGTTATTTTGCCTGCAAGAAAGGAATGGTTTCTGAATTATTGCTTTTTTTACTTTGTGCAACAGCTCCCTCTAATGTTATCTTTCTTCCCCCCTCCTCCCCCCCCCTCCCCCTTCTATTTCCTACTGGAGTAAAATATTTTTTTCAGGCTATATTTACAATTAGATGAAAGGGGTTTCTTTGGGCATTCTTCTGTGTTGTGAATACATGAATGCTCATTCAACCTGACAAGAATTATGTCTAGAGACTTTACATTCCTTCAGTGAATAGGCTTCAGCCATAGTACCAAACAATTATGATATGATTAAAAAGACTGCAACTATTACTGAAATTGGCTGCCTTTGAACAGATTCCTCTGGGGCTTTTCAACGATTCAAAGATTTTTTATATGACTTGATGGTAGAGACTGATTTACTGTTAATTTATTTATTTGTTTTGTTCTGATTACAGCCATCACTGAGTATAAATAGCTAAACTGTCTAAATGTTGCTTGACCAGAGTGGTTCATGGTTATGTAGATATACTGTGACCTCTTTTTGAGAAGCGTGTGAATAGCGGAGTATTGGATCCAAGAAAAACACAGTGCTAGGCACAAATTCTGCAATTACTGGGGCCTTTGAGTAATGGCACATGCAGAAATAAAATCCACCTGAACAAACTGTAGAGTAGAGTAACAAGACAGGCTCTACATATATTGGGAAAATTAGATTACGAAGAGTTTATGGTGGGTATGAGAAGTGAAGAGTTAGGGAATGAATGGTCAACTGGATCAGTAGGTTGTAAAATCAAGGAGGTCATTATGCTACTCAGTCTCCTGCAGTGTAAGCCCAAGATCTGAAGGAGATGGATTTCTTCTTCCCAGAGGCAGAGCTCTCAAACCACAGTTGCCCAAAAGCCTGTAATCATGCATGCCCAAAGAAATACCTTCCAGTCTTCAGTTCTGGAGTGACAAGGCTTTCCACCCCAGTAACTGTTAGGAAGTCCTGATAATGTCTGGCTATTCAGCATGAAGACTGTTTCAGGGAACATATAAGCAAATCGTTACAACAGACTAATGGCCAAACAATTACAGCACTTAGAAATTAATCATCAAACTTGATATGGATGCCTGAAGTTTGTTGAACCTAAAGGACTAAGTTTTAAATTGATTAGTTTCAAGTAAATTTTTTTTTTTTTTTTTTTTTTTTTTGCACTTACTTTTCAAGCATGTTCCTGGAATACAGTGTCTTAGGAGAGGTTCTCCAATTTAAAATAATCTTTAAAAATGTAAAAAGCACATAACTTTAACTGGAAGTCAGTGTTTATGAATTATAGCCAAAATTTCTTACAGGTAATTTTAGTGGTATGTTTTAGGAATTTGAATTTGAAATGTTGAGGACACAAAATAACACCTTGTCATTAAATCAGGAGCTCCACAGGTTCCTCCGTTGTCAGTCAAAGCAGCTACTTGTTTTTACAGACATCTTCATTCATGTCAGCGCTGTCAGATCTTGCATTGGCAGTGTGACATTTTACCGTTAACCTCTATAAAAACCCTCTGAGCTTTCAAAGACATCTACATAATTGTCTTTGAAAAAATTCTGGCTTTCATGCATATAAACATGACTAAAGATGCAAAATCTCTAAAAACTATCATTTAATCTCCAGCTCAAGGCAGTCATTTAGGGTGAATACAACCATAAACTAAAAAGTAAAACCAAACAAGATGCCCTGAAACATAAGGAAATTGTGCACATAGCAAACATAAAGAGAGATGATCCTAACGGTTGACACAGTGACATTTTCAGCACTCAAAGGCACCATGTTTTCCAGAGCACTATGTAGGAGCACTGGGGTTTTGGTTAGTGCTTTCTGGGTCCTTTTCTGATTAGAAATGGCAGGAAAAAAAGGAAAGTGATTATGTACAAAGGCACATATGCTCTAATACAGAGGGTGGAAATTCAAAGTTTTGTGAGGAGAAACCCACCTGCCGTGTGGGGCACATCATGTTTTCTTTTCCATTTCCTTCAGTGTTACAGCATTGGCATCTCTGTAGCTTGTGGGCAGGTGGCACTGCCAGCCCTGTAGTGCTGGTGGGGCAGCTTTCAGCCAAGGGATGGCTTGAATCATCTCTTCAGCCTCTCCATGTTCCACATAAGGAACACATCCCAGAGGGAGAGCTTATAGTTACAAAAAGCTTAAATTTAGAGCTGTTTGGAGCCATAGAAAAGACACAGATATTTGTAGCCATATTAGAGTGGTGAATATAAACCTATAGAAAAAAGATAAATATTGGTAGTTGTATTTTAGCGGTGAACAGAAAATATATATCCTCTATATATTCTGTGCTATGCAGGGCTTGCCAGGTGATATTTCTGTACCAGTCAGCTCTGAGCTCTCATCAGGGGACAAATATACTTCTCAGTTCTTGTTTATATCTGCAGACTTCTCACCTGCTTAGCCACATGCTGCAAACGTAACTTCAGCTCACATCTTTTAATTATAGAGGAAATCAGCACACTCAGTGCCTCATGTCACATTTGTTGGGATGTGAAACATAGGCCAACCCCAGAGCTCAGCCTCCATCTGCCCAGGCCTCTATCTGACTACTTGTTTCAGAAGCTCCCCAGCAGTACTTTCACATCCTTAGAGCATTAATGTACTCCTATTTAGAGGGGTTTCATGGAGAGAGAGGATTTTGAAGATCTACCAGTTCTCCCCTCCTAGGCAGTTCTGTTTGTATTCTTTTTTACATAGCTGCCTCAGCCTTTTCTTTATGCTCTGTAGTACTGAGTTTTATATGAGAAAAAAAAAAGAAAAAGAAAAAAAAGTCTACCTTTGTCTACCTTTGCACTTATTTTGTGGGTAGATATTTCTTCCTTTCTCTTTTTTTCATATTGGGATGGAAGAAAACATCCAGTGCAAGTATGTGAAAATGAAACATAGAAAAAGTTCCAAGATGTCTGAGCAGGTTAACAGATGATAACACATTTACTCCTTTATGTAATGCTCTCAGGCAGCAATGATCCTGAAATAAAAGAAAGATATCTATGTTGGAGTTCAATATACCTAACATTTTTTCTTCATTTCTTTAAATTATCTACACTTTTCTCTTGACTTCTAGTGAACTTCTATACAATTTCTTTACAAATCAACATTTTCTTTGATGGGAAAAATGTTGCACTGCTAAATTTACACCCATCTGCAGCAAACACAAGTGCCACAACAGACAGCTGATGTAAGAAAGTCTCAGACCACTTAAACCCAGACAACTGGCTTGTTTGCAGCTCCACATTTGCAAGAGTGTTCCAGCTACAGGCAGCATCATACAGAGTCTGGTAGGAAAAATTGTAGGAAAGCTTTTTGAACAGTACCAAAATTCAAGAGAGCCTGACTATTGCAAACCGTGCTACTGCTCAGAGAACAGAACTAATCACATATTGATTAACACCTTTCCCCCCAAACAGCTTCTCAGGAACCAAGTAACCTTGAAGTAACTCTCTGAAATCTGATTTCAGGATGATGTTGCATTTCCCTAAGCTGAGTCTCAGCCACACAGGTTCAGTTCTCATAATATTGTTCATGGGGGTATTTGCAGTGAGCAGTATTAGGCAGCTGTGTTAGCAGGGTCTGCAACAGCAAGCAGGGCAGCACAGTACTAAGTGATCTGGAGAGCAAAATCATTCACTGCCATTGTGCAGACCACCTGTAGTTAGGAGGCTTTACTTCAGGACGTTTCTCGTGCACTTCTTCAGGGTGAATGCCTCATGTACAGTAGCACTCCTGTTGGGTTAGACTCTACTGAAACACCAAGCCTTCTTCATTCCATGTAAGTCAGAAGGAGCAATAAGGAAATATACTTCAAGAGCATTCTGCTAGCAGATTTGAAGTACAGTGCTAATGTAATGTGGGCAATACTAGAACTAGGGACCAGTACAGGGAAAGAAGTGAAGATATTATTTTGGCTCCTTGCCTCTCCGAATCTCTTAATTTAGGAACTCAGAATAATTACCAAAAGGTGGCGTTGCAAATGTCCTTCATCCCAACACTACTGAGGTACTTAGTGCTCAACTAGGGTGAAAGTACTGCTTTCTCTTTATCTTTTCCTCTCTTTATCTTTGTAGCCTATTCACTTGTTGTTGGCATCATATTCTGCATCTTCTGGATAATACTTGTCACACATATATATACCTAAGACATAAAAAAGATATTCTCTCTCTTACACTGCAGATACATTGGCACTCTTGCATCTGGCCATGAATGTCTCCATTAGCTGTCAGCTGGAAGCTTTTCTGTCTTAAGCATCACAGCACATCAGCTCTGGTTCAAATCTGCTATCAGCAAAATCTCTGTAACCCTGCTGTTCTCTGAATACAGCATTCTTCTCTGAATCCCACTTCAGACAATATCCAGGATGAGCTGAACAGAGGGAGGCTTCAGACTGTTTGCTCATATCATTGCTAATGCTGCTGCTAGAATAAAGGTGGTGTTATCATCAGGTGGGGCTTTGTGCTGTGCAGCTCCTTTCTAGCTGCTTGAGTTTAATTGTACATGTTCCCACGGAGGTCAAATGAGCAAAAAACTCTCACTGCTGCTTCTCAACCATATCATTTCTTCAGGCAGCTGAGGAGGGCATGGGAGTGTCTGTATGTTAGCAGTCTGTGCAGCTCTGGGTACACTCACTGCACTATCTTCATCGCATTTAAATAAGCAGCTTTACATTGACAAGCTACCTTGAATGTTTTCTGAAGGCAGGACTCAGTGTGCTACCCATGAGAAACGGATTACTGCAAGATAATGGGTGAGATAAACCAGTATATACTGAAAAACAGTGTAAGTGACAGCAAGGCACAGCTGCGTGCTTCAAACAAATGCATCGCTTTCTAAGTCACGCAGTAGGTAAGCATGGTGTGGGAGTACTGGACTCAGTACAAACAAGAAAAAGGATATCTTAAAAACCCATCACTAAGAGGAAGACATCAGTATATGCACAAGTAGCTAATAAAAAATATGCTGGTGGAAGTAGCATCAGAATGCACTGCATTAAGTTTTGGAGTGTGCTTTCAGATTGTGCCTATTATCAATAGTGTCAAGACTGGGATATATATAGGAAAAGCATTATGTCCAGATGGTCTCAAGGTAATTTCATATGCAAATGAAGAATAAGGGTTACTGTAACTGTCTTAGCCTAGAAATTAAGAAAAAGTAAGGGGAAAAGTCTATACCAGGTATAAATGTTTGCTCCATCTAGAGAAATTAAACAGCAGCTGTAGCAAGACAAATATCAGACAGATGTCTCTGGGAGCTTCCTGAACTCTAACTTGCAGATAAATTTGGCAGACCCAATAAAAA
Source organism: Phasianus colchicus (assembly GCF_987193195.1). Classification (NCBI taxonomy): domain Eukaryota; kingdom Metazoa; phylum Chordata; class Aves; order Galliformes; family Phasianidae; genus Phasianus; species Phasianus colchicus. Next base: position 129,253,556 of record NC_143436.1, read on the forward strand.
TCAGGCATAACCAATGTGCAGATATTTAACTGAGGGACTAAGGAAAGACATAGTTGATTGATATAATTGTCTCATACCTCATTAGACAGCTAACCCTTGCTGTGCATTAAAGACTTTTTACCAAATATGCTCTAGCCCCACATCAGAGAATTACTTTCTAAAAATAATACAGTGTATAAACAAAGTTAGCTTCAATTTTTATTGCTTCCCTTAACATCAGTGTTCAGTGTTCCTCCACAAGATAACCAGAGTCATGGGACTTAACCTCTGCCCCTCTAATTGCCTCTTCCTCCCTGAAACATTAGGAAAAACATTCCGAATAAAGCAAAAATAAAAGACATGCTGAGTTTAAAATTAAAAATGATTTATTATGCCCTGGATAAAAGAGGACACATTTAGTCTCAACACAATTTTTTTTCTTATAATAAAGATTTTTATAGTTAAAATTTTTAAATTTACAAATGTGGAGAAGCTTATTTAAAATTTAAATTAAAAAAAAAAATTGTACAAGAGATTTTTTCTTTCTTTTGAATAAGTTATTCATAAGGCCTTGCACAGATTTGGTAAACAGCTTTTGGAACATTATATGGATCAAAGCCACACATTTCTATGAAACAAATACTAGAACAAGGGTAACCTGAAGCACTAGGGACTGATACCAACAAAATAATTTTATCAACTCAACTTTTCCAAATAAAATGCTGAAGTTTGGTTTTGCTGAGAAAATTTAGACTGCTGATGTGACTTTTGTGTTTGTGGTAATTTGAAATCTAGTTTGAGATAGATGAAGCTGAGCAATCAGTGGGTCTTGTCTAAAATAAGAAACCATAAATGTGAAAAGTATCTTGAACATTTTTTAAAATTTAGAATAGTTAGAGATTTTCATATTATGCACTGTTTTGTAGCTTTTTGTTCAATTTTAGCTGAATACTGAACATCAAAAATCAGTTCCATTTGTACAGATGCAAAAAAAAATCCTTTGTTGAATTTGCATAAGTAGGTTTATTCTTTCTGCATACTTTTCCTGGAATCTTTTCTTCTAAGTGAAAGAAAGTACCTAGAATAAGAACATGTAAAGATAAAAAAGGCTTATATTATGTAGATCAGGCCAAATTCCCCCACATTCCGGTAAAGTTTATATTTGCTTATGTAGTCAGAAATTGGTACATGAAAGGATTTCAGCTTTGCTATTCAGATAAATGCACACCTTCTTGCTTTAAATTTGAGGAGATTTTAATAAAATTCTGAGCTTTTCCTTTGGGAAAAATAAATATACTGAACATACATGATTCTAAAAAGATTATTTAAAAGATTCATGAGTAGTCATACAAAGTTAGGGTTGTTTTTTTTTTTATTTTATTTTGGTCATCTATCTTTGTCCCTCAATAATAGTAAGTGCTAAATATTCCTCAAGACTCTGAACCACTCTGTCACCTGGGACGTGATTCTACTGCAACTTCTTTTCATTTTGCTGCTATAGGCAGTCTATCCTACCCCATAGAGACACACGGAACACTGCCTGGTAAATTTAAGAACTTCTTTAGGGAATTAAAATTACATTCAGACCAATAAATTACATTATTCATGTTGGATAGGCTAAAAGTAACTTTGGGCCCTTATCTAGATAATTTGTGCCATCTTTTTTAGTCTTCACAGGAATCAACTCTTTCAAAAAAAAATATCAAAGGAAAAAAAAAAAAAAAGCTAGCCTAAATCTACGTATTCAAAGAATCTGTAATGCTTCAGATCAAATTTACATAATAAATACTAATAGTAAAATGATAAAAGCATGACTTGAGAGGCAATGGACACAAATTGAAACAAGGTCCTTTTAAATAGAAGGAAAAAACTACTTCTGTAACAGTAATTAAATGCTGGCTGTGGAGTCTCCACCTCTGCAGATATTCAAACCCCTCCCAAACACAGCTCCTCTAGATAGCCCTGCTCTGAGCAAAGGGTGGGACTGGGAACTCTAATCCTTACAGCCTCAGCCTTAATGTGATTCTCAAAAAAGGAGGAAAAAAGCAGACAATCTTTTAAAGTTCAATATTTTAGAGAAGCAATCCAATAGAAAAAAATGGGGGTGGGGTGAACACTTAAAAAAAAAAAAAAAAAAACACATTTTATTTAATTTCCCACTTCAATAGGTAGAACAATAAAAAATATTTCAGCAAGAAGAATATATTGATGGTGTACTCCAAAATAGATAATTATTCCTGTTGAATAGAGATATATTTAAAAAGAATTTTAACTATATGCTTTAAAAATTAGTAATAAAATGGAAAAATCAGCATGAAAATTGTAGATAAACATCAGAAACAATAAGAATGTTGTGCTTACAGACTTTTGTAGGATCCTCTATTAATTCTCCTCAAGAAATTTTAGAAAGGGAGGAAGGGAAGGGAAGGGAAGGGAAGGGAAGGGAAGGGAAGGGAAGGGAAGGGAAGGGAAGGGAAGGGAAGGGAAGGGAAGGGAAGGGAAGGGAAGGGAAGGGAAGGGAAGGGAAGGGAAGGGAAGGGAAAAAGAAGTGATTCAATGATTCAGTATAAGAAGAAATAAAGTGATAACACGGATTAACTAAATCTCTTTTTTTAGATGGTTTAATGCTATTGATGAGGGTAAGGAGGCTTCTGCTCAGCCTTCTGGTTCAAAAGAAATGGAATCACCTGGCCAAACTACTTAATAAATTGAAGGTACATGAACTTACGTATTCTTTCCAGCTACCAAATCACTTTTCTCTTTGGAACTGTTTGTTAGATTTTTTCATAATGTTGTCCTTTTGCTACATTAATCAAAATCAGCAGAAGGGTTCTGAGGTACAATTTGTTTGCGTACTTCTCATACTGTACCTATAGGTCAGTTCTCAAAAACCTTTTCCCTTCCCTCCTTCCCTCCTTCCTGAATTTGGTTCTATTTCTGTAAAAAAAATTACAATATCAAACTGAAGAGACTCTTCTCTTTCTTTTTTTCTTTTTTTTTTCTTTCATGGAGGGGGTGGGGGGCACAGGCTGCCTTCTCCCTCACTCCCCAGAGCCAGGACTCCAGAGGTTTCATGGAATGACAGAATTTCAGGGGGTGGAAGGGACCTCAAGTTCTTTCCAATCTCTAAAATTCTTCATTAACATTTAAGCTTCACACTAGATTTTGGAGATCTAGGTAAACATCTAACAAGCAACTAATGCCTGGCATCACTGGAAGTCAACTAATCAGAAGCAGAAAGTTGGTTTTCCTCTTAGGCATGCCAAGCTTTATCAGATCAGATGAGACCAAAACGCTTTGAAATTTGACTCTGTTAGTCATACAAGCCTGTGCTATGCTTTTAGATGTTCCTTATAGCTGTAGCTGTCACCATCTGCCATAGCAAAGACATGTAGTACCTGACAAACCTCTTTACAGTTGCAATTTAATAGTGGGTAAATAAAACTTTGCTGTTGTAACTTTCATTTGATACAGTAATTGTAACTTCCATTTAATTGCAGGTTTTGTCTATATCAATGTACTTGTTTATATAAAACATAACATTTTGTTCTTTTCTTGAATAATCTAATAGGATAAATTAATTAAATGGATCATTTCTCCATCCAAAACTTTGCCATATGTTTCAGTTACAGTGAGATCCAAAAGCAGTATTCAGTTCATTAAGGATCATATTCTCTTGTTACTCAGGAGGCACTTGCTTCCCCTTCTCTCCTGCTTCAGTGAAAGCAGTTACACATTTTTATTCTACTGTCACCTCCCTTGGCTAGAGAGGGGTATTTTTCTACCTACTTTATTTTGGCTTCTAAGTGCTATAATAATTGATTAATACAATTATTTCCCTTCTTCTCACCAAATTAATAATAAAAATTACATACAAATAATAAAAAAAAATGTTGGAATTTTTGACTTTTCTTTTTGCAGCCCAAAAGCTCTTATGGCATTATACATATTTGCTTCTTCTTATCTGCTTAGATATGCAAGGTAGATACATCAGAGCCCAATTACTCAAAATCTACAATATACTTGAATAAGAAAAAATGTATCTATCAAGTCTTTTTTTGTTGTTGTTGACTCAAGTATGAATATTCTTTTTTTCCCTGCATTAAATCTGTCACAGATATGTTTGTCTATGTCATGAGAAAAAAATAATAATTCTTACAGTGTATTAAGCAACACATATAAGGAAATAGTTTTAAAAATTGACATGCACTGCTACTTTAGCATTAGTTCATTGAGGAAATATAAAAGTGACAGTGATACACATTTGTATTCAGGCTCCAGTGAAAGCATAAATATTTGTGGCATAAATTCTTACTTTCCATTTTTGCTTGCTGCAGTTTCTCTCATGTAAATAAAGGCAACCATAAAAGAGAGAGAGAACTGATACTATTTGGCAGGTCTCTTTTCACAGCCTCTATTTTGTTAGTTTGGAAACAGAAGGTATCTGTTGTAGCTCTAATTTAGTAAAACTCCTTATGGCTCCCAGCTGTTATCTGCATGATCAGCCCTTCTGTGGGCAGGAATAGCTTCTCTGGGCTCCCTCCCCCATTCTGGCTCAGTTTGCTGCAGTCAAAGCTGGACCCATACCACCATACACCTGTGCATATCCAACACGCTCCTTTTGAAACCACATACCTCCCATAGAGAGCAATATTTCCTGTAAATAATCCAATCAGAAAGAGCAAGCTACTTCTGCATGAATCAAATCTCCTTATTCCACTACACACTCCAGAAAGACTGAGCACGCCGCGCTGCAGCTATCGGCATACAGAGCCAGATCATTTGATCACAGATTACAGTCAAGGAAAGAATGAGCTGTGACCACCTTAATTCCAACCTTCAGATAGTATCAGTCATTTTTTGTGTCTGTAACAATAAGCCTGCAGAATCGAGAAAAGCTGAAACTGGAACACGCTGGGGGTTGTTTTGAAGCAGATTTTTTTTAAGTAATGTCACAGTATTTGGTGACCCCTTGTGGACAGACTTATATTTACATGTCTACTGAATGAAAATCGCTGAATTTATTTATTTTCAGGAAAGTGTGTAATGTAATCCTATTGAATTCTGACTCTTGTCTAACTATTTAACAAACTAACCCTCAACTCCAAAAATTTCATGTACCCTAGTAATTGGGAACGTACTTAAACTGAAGATTGAGCAGAAACAAATTACTTGTTTTAAAAGTCTGCAAGATCAAAAATACTAAAATGTAATCATCAGTCAGTGTAAGAACAAAATCAGATCAAACACATTAAAATAACGTAGTTGCAGGATAAGCATTCATGTCAACATAGCATGGGAATGAATTATACAGTTTTCTTCACATTCTGTCACTGAATACTAAAGCTGTCTCTATATGCAAACTACATGGTACAGGTCCTTCCTCTCCCCCTCCCCCCACGCCGTTCCTGATATGGTTCCTCTAGTGCTTTCTATGAGAAGGAAATATCTTGCTTCCACTTGTGCTCCCGTTATTCACAGAGCCACCCTAGAGGACTCACCAGTGACATCAGGACATTATCTTCTTTTATTATTATACCATCACCATTATTTAGTTACTCGATTATTCAATAATTCTTGAAAAGAATTATAGAGTTCCCATGGCTGACATCAGTTTTGTGACTGGGAGTTTCAATTATTTCTTTATTATAACAGCCTGTGGTAATTCAAAGATAGGATTGATAACTGTTGGATTCGAGTCTAACTCGGAGCTGTAATTGAGGAAAAGAAAATAGCATTCACTCTTTGCAATAAAATGATCAATGACAGTTAAATGATCAGTATCCCAAATACCCCTAAATTACCACTGTATTCCCTTAGATGGAAAAATGGGTCCAAGCAGAAGAATAGATCAAGTATGTCTGTACATACCTCACAGTTGTGATAGCATAGTTGTAAAGAGAATAAGCAGCACACATTTTACAGCAAGCAATAAAGCATAGTGTCTTCACAGTCAATGAAGCCTGACTCATACTGGCTTCTTCATCACGCAGTTCATTACATAGGCACTGTCCTGAGAACTTCCATCAGATTCAGCCATGGTTAGATTCAGATACCTTTAGTCACTTGGGCTTTTTTATAAATATAGAAAGAATAATAATTAATCAGTCTCTGATCCACCACTTGATTGCAGCATTTCTTGACAAGTCTTGAAGGACTATTTCTCCTGGAAAGAGTCCAGCGGAGGGCCACAAAGATGATAAAGGGCCTGGAGCATCTCTCATATGAGGAAAGGCTGGATGACCTGTGTCTGTTCAGCCTTGCAAAAAGAAGACTGAGAGGGGATCTTACTAGTGTTTATAAATATTTTAAGTGTGAGAGTCAAAGAGACATGGCCAACCTCTTTTCAGCGGTCTGTGGGGAAAGGGCAAGGGGAAATGGCCATAAACCAGAGCATAGGAAGTTCTGCATCAATATGCAAAGGAACTTCCTCATAGTGAGGGTGACAGAGCACTGGAACAGGCTGCCCAGGGAGGCTGTGGATTCTCCTACTCTGGAGATGTTAAAAACCCACCTGGATGCCTACCTGTGCAGCCTGCTGTAGGGAGCCTGATTTGCAGGGAGTTGAACTCAGTGATCTCTAGAAGTCCCTTCCAACCCCTGCAATTCTGTGATTCTGTGATTGACAGCATAAACTGTCCAGATAGGCAACAATCCAATCTTCTCCTTCAAGGATAGATATTTTGATTCACACTTCAGAGAACTTTGTTGGGACGTCTAATGATCTTTAATTCCTTCATTAAGACTTCAGTACAATGCAGAGAATCAGCACTAAGTTAAAAGTTAAACCTTGAGATACAGTGAGCAACAGAACTGCTCCTGTGGTTGCTTCTGGAAGTTTTCTGTGGTGAAATGAATGTGCAGTTGTAACAGCCTCCATCTGTCTTCAGGGTATCTTGTAGAAGACCAGTTGTCTGTGTCTCTGCCATGTGTTAAGTGCTTTGAACTGTCCTCACCTTTCAGATATTTTCTGCTAAGCTGCTTCAGAGCTGAGACATTCTTCACTCTGAATGTAATGCAAGCAGTTCCTCTGCCAACACAGCATTGTGCTGTGACACTGAACCCTGCTAAAACCTCTACTTTTTTTCTCCCAACAAACTCAGTCTGTCCCGTCATTAAGAAAGATATCTTCATATACACTTAGACTACCCAAGCATTTTTTTAGACATGTTTAAGAGCCCCTAAAAACAGCATCATGCAGAACAGATTACAAGATCTCAAAAGATCTTACTGATCTTTTATACCTGAAATTGCCTCAAACCTGAAGAAGGAATTTTAGCAGGGCTTGTTCCAATGTTTAATGTAATTTTAATTAAATATAAATTACGTTAATCACTGCCCAGGTCATACTTATCTTTCTGTGTAGGTAGTTCATTCAGTGGTCAATTGAATGTGGCCTAAATAAGATTTTGTTTATTTCACCATTATTCTGTATGTCATTCCATATTCTGTGTCATTGCCCTTCCTCCCCTTTACTACAATAAGCTCTGGCTTTGCTCCTGCTGAGTCAGGCTTGCTAGTTAACCTTCTGGTCCTGTCTTGTGAAAACTCTAAGTATGCATGAATCACTACTGACATGTGGTCTGTTCAATATGGTTGAAGGCTTCTTGAGAAAAGATGTGCCTGGGCAGCCACTGAGCAAATCACTGGGATGGCTTCCAGATAGCAGTATTCCATCTCTGGCAGGAGTAGACAACAGGTGCAAAGCTCATCTTTCTGGGCTGATTTGTTAACAAAGGCAGAGTTAATAGCTACTCTTAAAAAGACTTGAAAAAGAAAGCTGAGTATTCATAATAATGGACCTAATAAAAATGCATGACCTGCTAGCAGCTGTTAACACAGCTAGATGAACACATTTGCAGTCTGTTTAAGGTAAAGAAAATCTAAAAGACAATAACCTATCGACACTGGTGTTTAACAGTTCCACTAGAAAGAGTTAGGAAGCACAAATGAAACTGTGATAGTTATTTTCAGCACACTAACTATGCTTGGTAAATGCACGTTTACATTTTTTGATAAAACACTTCACAGACTCACAACAGTCTACCCTTCTGTGAACTGTTCAAAATTACTTCAGTGACTGTATACAATATGATGTATTTTAATTACAGTGGCATATGCTTGTGGTATGACTGAGCACTAAGATCATTTTAATGAAATAGTGTGGCAGCAGTGGGATCTAATGGAGAGGCCATGGGACCAAGACTGAATACCATTTTCAGCTCTACTGTTCCATCTCCTCCCTAGGTGGTCTTAGACAATCTCCCTTACTTTTCTGTCTGTCTCTGGTTATAGAGGGACACAGTATTTATCTTTGTTGAAATGTACCTGTATTTAGTCTACTAAAAATTGTCAAGAAAAGCTAAACGTTATTTATTTTTAAAGTACGGCTTAATAAACTTAATAGAGATTACTGTGTAAGTGTAGTAGATCATATCTTCCAACTAAAACATCAGGCAAAAAGCCTGAAAGCTCTATACCCAGGAACATCCATGGAAGACTGTGTTAGCAAGTCATTTCTGAAAGGATAAATATGTTTAGTCATACAAATCAGTTCAGATGTATTCAGGCTGTAAGTCCAGAAGTTCTAGATGCATCAAGCTGATGGTTTGAAAATTAAAGAAATGAGAAGAAATCAGAGTGCTTAGAGTTTGGAAGTAGTGCTGAATTATCTTAAATATATATATATATATATATATATATTTACTGGCAGTCTGTTTCTGTTATTATTTACTACATTATACTTGCAGTATATTATGTCTGAGTAGAGACATCCAAGGGCATATTTTTGAAAGAGACAGGAAAAATAAATAAAACATAAGCAGTACATCTGTCCTATGGTACTGCCACTTTATGGAGGTGCTGAATTGGAAATAAGCAAAGTAATTTAAGTGCAGCAATAATGAAAAGAGATGACAACACTTCTGAGGACAACCCTGAGAAACAGACTGTGTTTTATGCATTCAGAAAGCACTATCAGGGAATGATTTTTGAGCAGCCCAGGGTCACTCGGTCAACTTTGGCCATTATATCTGATCACATACATCTGGAAAGAGCCATTGCTGAATGCAGCCTTTTAGGTTTAACATACATACCTTTGGAATAACTGATACATTCTAACAAAAATGCAAAAATGTTTATACAGTTTCAGTGAAAGACCATATAAAATCTAATAAAAGTGTTGGACAGGGCAGGCTTCATAGGCATTCAAACAAATGTTCACTGTATGATGCTATCACAAGAAAAAAGTGCCACCGGAGAGTATTTGCTGCTGCAGTTGTCTGAAGACGGTAAACTTAAAGAAAACACAGCACTTATTCCAATAAATTAAAGGTGTGACAAGAGTAACATTTATTTCAGCTAATTTCAGATGTCATCATGAGAGTAATATACATGAGAGTAAGTAAGGGTGCAAGTCATCTCAGCTGGCTTAAATCCCTGTCTATGTGAGATGAGAAGAAATTAAATGAGGGCTGATGAGACGAAGGGCACCCTGAAAACATGCTTTTCTTTATGCAGTTAAGGTAGTCACAGTCTAAGCAACTTTGTTTAGGAACCTAAATTTAAAAAGAAGCATCATATGTTATAATAAGTAAGTGTAAGTAAGTGTGAGTAAGTGTGGGTCCAACCAGCAAGTGGATCTATAAATATTAAAAAACAAACAAATAAACAAACAGAAACACAAAACATTTTTGAGATATCTTGTACAAGATAGCTACTGCATTATGAGCAGTAATGGAAGTAAAATGAAAGGCTTTGCAGATAAAAGCAGGAACCTGGTGTACAGATAAGCAAAGGTACAGCTAGAACTGTTAGGATACAGATCCCCATCAGCTGGGAAGACAAGAGAATCAGAACAGATATGGATGAACCACTGCAAGGTTGGATTCAGCAAGACCCCACTCAAAAAGAGTGCAGGCAGTAAGAGGGAAGACTAAGTCTGTGAATGACATCAGCAATGCAGACAGGAGAAAGGACACTGCTTAGAAAAATATTACATAAATAAAGGAGCCCTGGCAGACTAATATTCCTTACATACCTAGCAACCTCTGTTTTTCCAAAAGTAACTGATTATTTGCAAATAAAACTTATTTAAAAAAAAAAAAAAAAAAAAAAAAAAACAGCTGCTATTATGAAATGGATAAAACATCTTGAAAAGAAAGCTTTGAAAGAGAATCCAAGATTCAAGTAGCTATTCTGCATACATCAGTATAGTCCATGAAGAAGTGTGCTGTTATTTTTCCAGCATGGCCTTGCCTCTTGCTTTTGCTCAGAATGCTGTTCATGAGATAGAGATACCATATGATAAGTAAGAGTTTAGACTGAACCACAGTGAAAGATTTCAGTGTGTAAACAACAGCCTACAGAAAAGGAGAAATTAGAATTCAGGTCTTCTGGATGATCTTACAGTGGCTATAAACTTAAAGGAAATCAACTTTTCATATGGGGAGATAGCAATAAGACAAGGGGGAATGCTAAAAAAGGAATAGTTTAGATTAGATGTCAGAAGCGAAATTGTCACTGACAGGATGGCGAGGCACTGGCACAGCTGCCCAGAGAAGCTGCGGGCGCCCCATCTCTGGAGGTGCTGAAGGCCAGGTTGGATGGGGCCCTGGGTAGCCTAAGCTGGTGGGGGGCAGCCCTGCTCATGGCAGGGGGTTCCAACCTAAGTCATTCTATGGTCTGTTAAATTGTGGAACTTTTCATCTGAAGAGATTTGGACGTCATCATCAGTTTATGTCATCTAGGACAGATAAATAAGAACAGGCCACAGCTACTGGCTAGAAGTATTTAAATAAGACAGAGAATTACTAATTGTATTTTACTTTGGGCATCGATGTATTTCCTCCAGGGCAGATTGAATGCTTAAACCTGTAGCCAGTGATCACAGCCTGTTTTCATCATTTCACATTGAACAAACTACACTGCTATGAGTCTTTTCTAGGAGTTTGCAACTTCCTGTTAATGTTTTTGCAGTCTCCCTTAATGAAGTAATGACACTGCTCAAGATAATGAACATTATCTTCTGCCATCAAGTTACAGCTCTTGGAAAAATATTTTGTTCTGTCTCTTCTTTTTTGGAATCCACCCAGGAAGAAGCAAATATGATATAGGGATAAAAAATAATGGGACGAGTGCCAATGCCATTCCCACAGGCTTGAGTAGACTCAAAATAGGCAATAATTTCAGACTAAACTTTACTTACGAAGGTAGCCTATGCCCCCAGGAGTCTTTGTATCAGATAAGCAATGACGGATTGTTAAAGCCAAATTCATCATCTTTTCTCCACATCTGACTTGTCTGTTGATGGCAGCACAAGAATGACAGACAATCATCTCTAAATCCCACAGTGTCAGAGCCACAGACTTCACTCGTGCTCACGATCTCTTATTTTGGCCTTTATTGCTTCTGGCCATGCATCTGCTGGACTCTATACAAGCTCCACACACCTCTTGCTCATCTTGTTTTTTTTCTACTCCTTGCTCATCCCATTATGTTTGTATAAATAAACAGAATAACTCCAACAACTGTTGTCTGAGCAATGACATGATAAGGAGTTTCTTCTCTTCCCCCCTATGAGATGCTTACCTTGTAATCTGGTAAAGCCCAAGAGGCTTGAGTCCAAAAAATGATACAGGAATGTAAAGTTTTTGGACTAGCAGAGAAAGCTCCCTGACACAGGAAATTTTAAGAGATTCTAGCTACTTTGTCCTTTGTACCTTGTGTACTGAACATAAAAAACGTTTCCTTGAACACAGAAAGGTTTCCATGAAGCCTTTCCCACATTTTGTAGTTGAACGGTCCTACTCCTTTCAGGCAAAATATTATAGAAGGAATTATTCTGTCAATTATCAACAGTTTGAGATGGCTATCTGGGCAGAAAATCTGCATGTCCTTGATACCTTTCTCAGCAGGAGACCTTGTGGCTCTGTAGTATTAGCCTTTCATACCTAACAATAATCCATGGTGGCAAAAATAGTCAGATAGAGTATGGGGGGAAATCTACATGTTTACATTGAATCCATTTGGTTATATTATTAAAACTGCTAGAAGGCTGCAGATGGTGTATAGACACTTTACATCATTGCCAAAGACCCACTAAGAAGAACAGCATTAATTTTTTTAAAGTGAGTCCTTCGTTTTCTTCCAGATTCAGGAATGATTTATTTTATGGATTAGGCAATGGGCCCAATAAGGTTATTCTTCCCAGAATATGTTTATCTTTCACTTATATTAGGTCCTTTGACTACAGTGCTCTGTTATCCAAGCCAGAGAAGTGCCTCAGAAATGGCAAGTGGACTGGGAGTCCATGCTTGAAGCACATGCAATGCTTCTCTCATGGGTAATCTAGACATACAGAAACATGAGGGAATCACAGCACTACCTGCAGATGGGTCAGTTTGCAGACATATGCAGACCATTTCCTTGTAGCAGCCTCCCATGACCATACTTGAATGACAACAAGCAGTTGGTGGTCTTCTTGTTTGATCAGATGTGATGGAGTCACATGCTGTGTCACAGCGGCATGGGGAAGGCATAGGCAGGAGAAGACAGGGAGAGCTGGGGCTGCCTACAGCTTTGTTCTTGCCTCCTCCCCCTGCAGAGAGGAGATGCCTGCGAGCACTTTGGCTCCTTGGTGGGATTGCTGGCACCTCTGACATGTGACACCACGCCCACATCCCGCCAGTTGGCCAACACCTGCCTGAGCTCCCTTCTCCAAATCCAAGGTAATTAGAGCACCCATGAGCCAGACCTCTGCTCTACTCTGCAGCACTACCAGAGCCCCATGGGCTGGGCCCTGTTTACAGGAGGCAGAGGCATCGTGCGGCTCTCTTCTTGTCCCCACCCTGTCTTCTGTCTCTCCCCTGTGGAAAGCAGTTCCATTTCCAGAAGCATGATTTCACTTTTCTCCCCATGCTCTTTCCAGCCAAGGCGACCAACAGAGTCGTTGAGACGGGAGACATCAGGAGCCTGTGTGAGGGGTTGCATTCCTGCAGCAACATCTCTCAGCTCCAGACCTCAGCCAGAATCGCAAGGGTAAGTGGACCCAAAAAGGGGTGGTGGGATCCCAGTGCCTAGGTTTCTTCATGTCCCTCTGCTCCCCGCAGCCTCTCACACCATTTCCAGAACGAGCTGTCACCCTCCGACCACTTTTCTCAGCAAGCAGCAGGAGGCTCTGAGCTATGTCTGGCCTTCAGGCACCCAGCACAAGGAGCTGACTCCATGATGTGCATTTGTGTGTGTGTGTGTGTGTGACTGTGTGTGTTTGTGTGTGTGTGACTGTGGCTGCTGGGAGGTAGGCTTTGCATGTAAGCAAACACCCTGGGTGCAGAAGCTGAGAGAAGGCGCAACCGCCTTATGAATAAATAGCGGGGTACGGAGAGCAGGAACATTGTGATTGCCGCCTGAATGACCGGCAGGCCACTGAACTAAGAATGCCTTCAAGACTGCTTTGTATTTTGAAGAGCTGCCAGAGAGCAGTGATGGGATCTCTCCTGCTTCTCGTTTCTCTGCAGATCATATGCAGAAACTTCCCCCTGGAACGCACCGTAGACCTCATGATGGCCATCAAGGAGAGCTTCTGGAAAGTTAAAGGAATGCGTGTGCGTGCTGCTGGGAAGTGGCTGATCACCTTTCTGCAGATGTACGGAAAGGACATCTGTCAAGATGTAAGAGACTTTCTTACACGTCTTGGACTTTCTCAGGCTGTTGCTCTATGTCTTGTGCCGTTTGCCTCCTGTCCAAAAGCACAACCTGAGTGCAGAGCCAGCGCTGGCATGAAATTTAGGCATAGGCCTTGGCAGCACATCAAGGGAACGAGCACTGTTCATGCACCAAATCTCCATGGTTAGGCCCTGCAGAGTCAAGGATGCAGCGTCATTCTTTCTCCCCTTCTTCTTTCAGGTGCCACTGATCCTCTACATCCTGCGCAGCTGCACATCATCCATGCAGCACAGCATTTTCATGCCCTTCCTGTGCCAAGCAGTGGTCATCCTCACCCACTGTCACGAAGAGGTCATGACTGACAACTTCTCCCGGCTGCTTGGGCCCACAGACAGGTACTGGCACCCCTGCTTTTGCTGTTGCTGCGGTCACAGTTGTAGCTTGCCTCTGTTAGAGGGATCCTGGGAGGAAGCTGCTTTTCTTTTTTCCTCTCAAAGACTGTTTGAAGCAAAAGTTACTCAGTCACAACTTGAGACTCTCGTTCTTCTAGTGAGATGTGGAGGAGAATAAGAGAGTTTTGTCTTCAACGGTGGAGCCGATAGAAGAATGAAAGAAGAGAAGAGAAGAGAAGAGAAGAGAAGAGAAGAGAAGAGAAGAGAAGAGAAGAGAAGAGAAGAGAAGAGAAGAGAAGAGAAGAGAAGAGAAGAGAAGAGAAGAGAAGAGAAGAGAAGAGAAGAGAAGAGAAGAGAAGAGAAGAGAAGAGAAGAGAAGAGAAGAGAAGAGATAGGAGAGAAGAGATAGGGGAGAGGAGAGGAGAGGAGAGGAGAGGAGAGGAGAGGAGAGGAGAGGAGAGGAGAGGAGAGGAGAGGAGAGGAGAGGAGAGGAGAGGAGAGGAGAGGAGAGGAGAGGAGAGGAGAGGAGAGGAGAGGAGAGGAGAGGAGAGGAGAGGAGAGGAGAGGAGAGGAGAGGAGAGGAGAGGAGAGGAGAAAGGGACTTAAAAAGGAAGGTAAAAGGGAAGGTAAAAGGGGAAGAGAGGGGAGGAGAGGGGAAGAGGAAAGAGGAGCGGAAGGGAAGGGAATGAAGAAAAGCCTGCATGCCATGCTTGTAATAATCTGCACCAGTGGAGGTGACCTACTGTTGCTGTTGCCGCTGCACACCGCCTTACTGTGCTCACATCCACTGCTTGGTCTTCTTCAGTGTTCCGTGTGCATCGATGAATGTCAGTGGAGACAATTTTTCCACATGGAGGAGTTCAGTGACACATCCCTGCTTCATGTGCACTTCCACATCAGACCCACTGCATCAGACTGCTCCTCTGCTGCCATCTGTCACACGGCAATAACACACCATAGAATATTGGTGGGAAGATTCAGCCCCTACTGCCACACCACCAACATCCGCCTCTAATGTCATGAGTCAACACCACACAATGAGAGGCATTGCTTTCTGAGCAGCCCTCAGAAAATGCATCACACAATATAATAAGTAACAAAGCCCTGCATCAGGAGAACGAGCAGCCCCACAGCTTTTTTCATGATTCAAACGGAACAGCATGGTAATGACAGAGGGGAACGGCAGCAGGTCACAACCCCACCACAATCCCACCACAGTACAGAAGGCTTGCCACAGTGTTCTGCACCACGGAGAGACACAACTCATAAACTAGAAGGAGGGAGATGATACAGTCACCCACCAGTTACTGCCTTTCATTCCAGCTGGCAGTTGCTAAAGTGCGCTTGGGGACTGTGGCTGATGGCAGGCAAAGGGAAATGGGGAAATCACAGAAACATGGGGGATAGAAAAGACCTCAAGACATCACTGAGTCCAACCCCTCTGCTAGAGCAGGAACTCCATGACAGGTCGCCCAGCTAGCCGTCCAGATGGGTCTTGAATGTCTCCACAGAAGGAGACTCCACAACCTCTCTGGGAAACCTGTTCTAGTGTGTCACCACCCTCTGAGAGAAAAACATTGTCCTAAGCATTTTATGAGCATATGAGTACTGTTTGCACACTTATGCAGCCATTTTTGGTGTCAGGGTGCTCTCCTCTGCTCTCACCTGCTGAGAAAAAACGCACTCCATAGAAAGAAGCGGCAAAAGTCTTACTGGCATGTTAACGGACACAGCAACCCGAAAGTGTCAGAAAACAAAACATAATTTTTAATCTGAGAAGCTCAATTTATTTTTTATGCTTTTGTTTATTTAAAAAGAGAGAAACAATTGATGCATCGTGATAAATGGTCTGCTGCCTAGTGGAGATAAATAACCAGTCATCTATTCCATGAAACACTGTAAGAGTTTGTGTACTGTTTTATTAAGAGCATAATCAAGGTGAAAAATCCATCTCTGGTCAAAGTTCTCTCTTCTCTAGCTTTGTAACATCCTTCCAAAGCTAAATGAAGCATTCAAGTTACAGCCCCCTCATGTGCTGTGTCATGATTTACAGTTGCACACAGAAAGCTTTTTTACAGGTTTTGAATGAAGTGACTCTGAAGCAGCAAAAACTCCTTTTTCTTTCATTGAAATCTGCGTTTTTCAGAATCTGCATCTAGATAGGACATTCCTAATTATCTCTTATCTTTCTAAAAGGCACTGTATCAGCAGTCCAAAATGTCCTTTTAGAAACCAAACAGCAAGTATCAAAAATTTTCTCCCAGAAAAAAAAAAAAATTGAAAGCAGAAATATACTGCAAGACTGATTTCCGAAGTGGTACCAGTGATATGGACAAATTTGCCAAGAAGTGAGTTCTGCAATTGCTGAATACTATTCATTTGAATAGTATTTATAGAACCAAATTTGACCATTGTCAGTGATCAGTACCACTTTTCAGTACATAGGTGATAGGCATACTCCTTTACTCCTGATAAGAAATTGCTATTACTACTCAAGCCTTTAATTAAAAGACTGGATATTGCGTGTACCATTTGGTACCATTCAAATTACCTTTTGAATACTCCATCCCAAGTATTTTTACATCCATAGTACTTTTTCCAAACAACAGGATTGTTAAGCCAATTACACATCTTCAAGTGGTCTGCTCTTCACATTTTTGCTCATTTTTTTCTCTCAAACTTACATGTATTGCTACCTTTTCTTTCCTTCTTACATTATTTTTTCTTCTCTATTTTTGGATATTCTTTTTCTAGATGAGCTTTAAAAACACCCAATGGGAGTTCTTTTGTAATTTGTTGTGATACCTTATGCACCTATTATTATACTTTCTTTATCTTGTTTTTATTAATGCACTTTTCTTGTCTTCTTAAAATAGTGTGAATCTTTCTGCTATCAGATCAAGCCTTTGCCTTGAGAGAGCCAGTCTGCAACACTCAGATACAACTCCTTCAATGCTACTTACACTTGCTTATGGCTCAGTCAGTATTCTGTGCACATGGTGGTTTTATTTGGTCTTTTCTGTAGTGCTAATAACTGATATTCATGCCTAGTCTGACTTCAAGCATACATCCTCAGAGTCACATTTAGAAAGCTTCACTTGCTTCTGAATCTGTGGCTTTATGAAACCTAATCTCGTTTTTTCAGTGTACTTTTGGGATAAGAAATAAGAGGTTTTGACTGATTTCAGATACTGAAGACTCAGAAAACCTACCAAAACCAAAAGAAACTATGTGTGTTCAGCATGTCTGCCAGACACTGAATAAACTTTTTGCCATCGTATCACTACCATGGAGTAAAAAAGTCAGTCCCCAACCTGCTTGTAACCTCCCTTCAAATACATCAAATACAATGAGATCTCCCCAGCGCCTTCTTCGCTCCAGTCTGAACAAGCCCAACTGACTCCCAACTTTCTTCACAGGAAAGATCCTCCAGCCCTTTGATCATCTTTGTGTCCTCCTCTGCATCTGCTCCAACAGCTCCACATCCTTCCTGTACTGGCCTGGACACAGTATTCCAGGTGGGGCCTCAAAAGGGTAGAGCCGGGGGTGCAATCCCCTCCCCCCCTGCTGACACCCCTCTTCTGACACAGCCCAGCATACTGTTAGTCTTCCATGCTGCAAGTGCACACTGCTAGCTCATGTCCAACTTCTCATCCATCAGGACTCCCGAGTCCTTCTTTGCCAGGCTGCTCCTAATGTCCTTCTTCTCCCAGTCTGTACTCCTGTCTGCACCAAGTACAACACCTTGCACCTGGCCTTATTGAATCTCATTAGATTCTCATGTGCCCACGTCCCTCTGAATGGTGTCCCTCTCTTCTATGGTGTCAACAATCATCTCGTTCAGTACTTCTAACTAATGAGGCTGTACTTTGTCACAACTAATGGCTGTTGTAAAGCCATTTTAGGTCACTGAGTCACCACTTTTCAAATAACTGTTTCCTACTTCTTTTCCTTTGACTATATTTCTCTTCTTCAACTATTCCGTTTACCTTCATTCCTCATTCCATATACCAGCTGCAGGCCGAGCCTTCACACCACACTAGTGGCACCTAATCCAAGACTGAGAGAAGCTTGTATGGAATCCTGAATCTAGATTCACTCTTCTCCTCCCTTCTCCTGGCTGTCAGGTTGACATTTTGTCTTCCTGCAAGACAAACTGCTCCACTGCACTATTCAGAATGCATTCTGAGGCAACACTGGTCTGTGAGCCCCTCCTGGGGCTCTTACTATGGAGACTACAGGGAGTGTCTTTCTCTGGAGCTAGGTGGATACACACACACTTGCAATGTAACTGAGTTTTTGACATGCCAGGTTACATGGCACTTATTACATTAACTCCTAAAATATCACAAATATTTTCCTATAATCCCCAAAATATGCACAGACAAGAATATAAAAGCTCTCAAAATAATTCTTAGTATACTTCCTTCTCTGAGGTTTGCTGTTACTTTCTCCAAGTCTTCCCACAGAAAAGCTGGAAAGCCTTCCATTCCACAGCAAGGATTTAACCCAAAAGATGGCTGTAAAATGGCCATAAAGCAACACATTAATACTTCAAGTCCTCCTCCAGCTCTTTTTTAAGCAGTAGAAGAGGATCCAGTCTTCTCCATTTCTAGAGCACCCAGGAGAGGTAACAAACAGGAGGAATGCACACAGGAGAAAGCGTCAACCTTTCAGAAAGAAGTCCCCTCTAACGGTTTGCTTCACGCTCCATGAAGACCCAAAATCCAGCTCATGCCTTACCCCAGCAGAGGGTGCTGCTGCTCCTGCAGAGCCATGGAATGCAGCAGTCTGCGGACAGCCGGAGCCCGGCCTCCGCGGCCGGAACGGGAGCTTGAACTGCTCCGGCACGGGGCAGAGCTGGGGCGTGCCATGCTGGAAGTCACGTCTTCAGTGACAGAACAGGGTGGAAGAGTGGGCAGAAACTTAACGGAGAGAGACAAGAGTTCGAAATAAACAGATTAAGAGGCATACCAAGGGGAAGAATTTAACGAAAGAGAATGACATCAAATATTTCCATAAGCTGTGGTATAACAGTTTTTAGAAGACCAGGAAAAAAAAAAAAAAAATTGGATTGGAGAAAAAAATAGATGACCAAGTGCTTTTATGGCCCACATATCTGCAGATGTGATTCCAGCAACTGCAAATAGCCTCTAAAATAAAGTATTTGTGAGCATTTGGTGAGCTTAAAGCTCAGCATAGACGATAAAGGCATGATTTTTTACACACACACACAAAATATAATAATAATAATAATAATAATAATAATAATAATAATAATAATAATAATAATCTGTTCTACTGTGGATGGCAGAAAAACCAACATAAGAATAGAATTGAAGGATTTTTGTGTGTATTTTTTAACAAGATGATGCCTATTTGCAGGTCATCGCTCCCTAGTCCCATGTGAAGACACAGAGCAGCTGAGATATGCACAACTTGATGATCCTTGAGGTCCCTTCCAACCCAAGCCATTGTATGATTCTATCACTCAACAAGCTGTTGTCAGAGCAGAAAGACACTAAATCCTCCCAATTCCAAGCCCATGTCTAATAAACTTGGCATGCTGGAGAAGGTCGGAAAATTATATATGCACCAAACTCTTCTATGAGACTCTTAAGTAGGATCAGCTCTTGCTAGTCAGGTTTAGGATTTTGCAGCTCTGTGTTCCCTCACGTCACAACATGGGGGCTATCTATCACAATGTGACAGACAAAAAAGTCCATTTAGCCCAGTATTATTTTTCCACCAGTGAACAGTAGCACATCAAAAAAATTAAAACATAGAAAGTGGGTTTGTCTACTATTTCTCAGCAGCCAGCTGTTCAGGGAATTTCTGAGCCAGGAGCTGTGACAGGAATGCCATATTAAAAAGACACTGATGGATACATTCTCCACACACAAAAAAAATCTAACACCTTCTAAGCCATTTACAGAACTACAAGAACCTCTCCTATAATCGACTGGGAGAAAGGTATCAACTATTTTGCTTGTTTTCACAAATTCTGACTTGCATAGTTTTGCTACACTTGTTGACACTGGATATCAGACAGCAGATTCAATGCTGATAAAGATATATGTTGACCTCAATTATCAGATTCCTTACAGCAGAAAACATAAAGTTTATCAGCTGACTTGTGAGTTGGGATCAGTTTGTTTTTCTCTTTTTGCATGAAACATACTCTCAATAGAGAATGCTAGATATCAGCATAGATGGCTTTTTCCATTTCTCCAAGCCCATTACTATATCCCTGTGTTGTTTTTAGGGGGGATCTGAAACTCAGTTAAAAATGTGACAGTATGGACAGAACATAATTTCCAGTACGAAGAATGCTTTAGTTTTTATTAGTCATTGCCTGCAGCATGTTTCACTTACTTACTGGTACTAAAGGGTTAGGTTTGGCACAAAGAGAGCAACTCTGTCCATAAAAAAGGAGGAACAAAAAAAGATCAGCGGCTTTCAGACAGTCTTCATCAGTCTTTTAGTATTTCCCAACCGTTATGTCACATAGTTGAGAGAACTTTCCCAGTCTTGTCCTATTATGTTGTTGCTCCTATTAGTATTCCCCACCACCCACCCAAAGTTCCTCTCTCACTTTTCCAGGCTTTTGTAATTGCAGATAAAGCAGTATTGTGTTTTGTTGCAATATAAAAAACAAAAATAAAAAACAAACACCTCTGTACTTCAGAATTGCATCAAAAAATAAAACTATTCATTAACATCAGCTGATACTTCTCCTTAACAATTGTGCTGCATGAATCAAGGTCTAACATATAAAAGATGCTTTTTGTAATTAACTCTCTTGAGAAGCTCGTTTTCATCTGGGAATAGTGACACTTGTTATCCAAAAGAAAGAAAAGGACAATTTTTCCTTTACAACTCCCTCATGATGCAGATCAAACTTGCAATTAGTCCATAGAAGAAATAAACATGACTTTAAGGAATAGATTATGGTTCTTTGTGCTAATTTTGTTTTGAGACCAAAAGGGTAAGTACAAATTCCCAGTCCTTTTGATGTTATTTATAAAAGCGCTTTGATATGTTTAGCATTTAACAAGGTCTGATGTGTCACAGCCACTACAAGGTTTAATAGAATGGAGTTTAAGGACCAACCAGCTCTCATGGGCCCCCTTAGCTTCTAATGCTTTAGCCCATTAGATACATCCAAGGAGGTCTTTGAAGAGGTCAAAGTTGTCTCTGCTGAAGTCTAGGGTAGCGTTCCCACTTATTGCTTTGATTCTTTCACACAAGATCTTGATCTCCACCCTCTCATGATCGCTGCATCCCAAGCTGCCCCCAGCTTTCACATCCCCTACCTCATTAGTAAAAACAAGGTCAGGTAGCACAGCCCTCTGCATCAACTCCTCCACCACCTGCGTCACAAAGTTTTCATCAATGCATTGCAGGAACCTCCTGGACCTTGTGTGCCTGGCCGGGTTATTTTGCCAACAAATATCAGGATGGTTTAAGTCTCCTATAAGAACAAGTACTGGGGATCGCAAGGCTATTTCCAGCTGTTTGTAGAAGGCCTCATCCACTTCCTCCTCCTGATCAGATGGCCTGTAGAACACACCCATAACAGTGTCACCTATGTTAGCCCTACTCTTAATTCTTACACACAAGCTGTATCCACTTGTTCATCACCCCCTCTGCAGTGGAGCTCAATGTATTCTAGCTGTTCTCTCACATAAACACCAGCACCTTGCTTTGCCTGCAAGTACACACGGATCTCTCGTTCTTCCTGTTTGTTCCCCACGTGGCATGCATTGCTATACAGGCACCGTAGGGAAGTAGAGGGTGCAGGTATCTCTAGAGGGATGCAGAAACGTTTAAGCCAGGCTCTTGGCAATGTTATCTTCTCCAAGGAGTCCTCTGGCCAACTGGGAGATTTCTTTTCACAGTTGAGTAAAAAGACAGCATTCCCACGCCCTTCTCTGTCACAAGAGGAGATTTAGACAAAGTGGGTCAAATGTTAGCCTGACCAGTTTATTACAAATCTTAGTTGTTTAGCAGCAGCTTCTGGCTCTGGGATCTCAGTAGAAACTCCTTTGTTCCCATCTTACGGGCCTTGCCAGCAGATAAGAGGGAGGTACCCACCTGCATCCTGTTTTTCACAGAATATGATGGTATCATTCCCCAATTCTCCCGTATCAAGCTGGAGTTTTTGGTCACAGGACAGATCTTCCGCCAGCAAAAAGTCCTGCACACTCTCTTCTGAAGGGAAACAGCTCCAATGAAATGCTTTCAAATGTAAAATTGTCCACAAAGTGCCACAAGGCAACACCCACCTCTCATCTCCTGGATAAGAGTCTTATTACAAGAAATGCCTCGCCAAGCAAGCTTTGAGCCAAATGCAAAGAAGGGTTCAGACACCATCAAATCTAGTTTAACGCTCTGGTAGCCAGCTTATTCCCCAGCCAGCTTATTCCCCAGAACACTTTGGCCCCACCTGTTCAGCCATCTTCCATCTCATGCCAGCACACCTGGTCTCCCAGGTGTGCCCAAGATCATGGTACACAGAACCTCAATCCCGACACCATTCTGGTAATCAGCTAGTAATTTACCACCTCTATTCTCCTCTTCCTTGTGGGACCCAGCCACTACTCAGGAGGGTAGAGGTGCTCCTGATGACTTTAGCGTCTTTCCAAGGAATGTAAAGTCCCTTTCTGATGTTCTGCCATTTCCTCATAGCAGCCTCCCATAACCCTACTTGAATGACAACAAGTGGTTGGTGGTCTTCTTGTTTGATCAGATGTGGTGGTGTCTCCTTAATGTCTCTGACACTATATGCTCCTGGAAGACAGCAAAGCTCTCTGGAGAGGTTGTCTGGGCAGCAGATGGGGGCCTCAGTGCCTCCCGGCATGGAGTCCCAATCCCTAAGACAATGCCGGGCAACGGCATCCCTGGCAGGGGCTCTCTCTCTCCTGCTGAGGTGATTCTCTGCTTCAGCGTGGAACGTGTCCAACCCGGAGCCAAGTGCATCACAAAAACATGCTGTTCTGGGGGGCCTGCAAGATTGCTCTGCATGCTGTCTGGTTCCCAGGCCAGAGCACGTCCTTCTCTGTGAGGTGACACTGCTTGGTATGATGTCACAGTTGTGGTCTCTTTCACCCTTGTGGCAGGAGTGGGAGCGGTGGCTCAGTCCGCTTGTGGGACTCACAGGAAGTGAACCCAGAGAGAGCATTGTGTCTGTCTGGAGATATCCTGCTGTGATGGAGCGGCTAAGAGCCCTTCGAGGTGAGCTCCCTCCACCTCTCTGGACACCGTGACGCTGCCCGAGCACATGTGTGTCTCCAGTGTCTGTTTAGGATATGCCAGCAGCACTATCCCTGCTATGCTGAGTGCAGCCGCCCACCGTGGTTTCCCCAGTACCCCAGCAAGTAGAAGGCTCTCTCTCCACTCCCTGCAAACCACATGTGCCAGCGCAGCTCAGCCTGCACTGTGGGGCTGGAGGAGTGTTCCTCCCAGAGCTAGCCGGATGCTCGGCCCTGGCTCCAAGCAACAGCTGCTCTGCTTTTCCTTCCAGGACTCTTTGCTTGTGTGGGCTGCATGCCCAGATGTATGCGTCGCAGGGAGAGAGGCAGGGTGGCAAGCCCTGTCCCTGCCTGTGCCGTGTCTTTGCTGCTGCAGCGTCTGCAAGATCAGGAGGTGAGCTGGGGACATCCAACCATCAATCCTTGCCCTGGCCCAGTGCCACAGTACCGGTCCCATGTGTGCCAGGCCCCAGCAGCACATCCACAATGCGATGGTTGGCAGCGGGCCATGCGAGCGTGACTGATCCTTGTCCCCAGGGTGACCGAGTGCAGGCGTACTGTGAGCTGGAGAGTGCCCTGAGGGAAGACCACAGCCACCCACCATGCGGAGTGGTGAACTGGCTGCTGGCAGAGGTGTCCCAGGACCTGACGGCAGCCCAGGTGAGGGGTCACTCCCAAAGGCAAAGGGAACCACCTGCCCACGCTGGTGTTCTGCTGGCTGACAGCGGTGGCTTAGCTGTTCCAAGGGAAGGCCTCAGGCAGTCTCCTGTGCCACGTGTCACCAGTGACTCTTTTTCAGGGCGTGACAGACAACGTGAGGATGGCTGCCAGCAATGTCCTGGTGGCTCTGGCCTGGACACATTTCAGCTTGGTGATGGCCGAGCTCCAGGGCCACCTGAAGGCCGCAGGGGAGATGTCCAAGGAGTTTGTGCTCATCACCCTGAGCAAACTCTTCAGCACCTATGGTAGAGTGCCCCGAGCTTCCTGATATCTCTGACAACTGGGAAAGGGGCCTCTCCCCTCTGCACCTGGACTGTGTTGAGCTGGGGGATGCAGGGCTGCAGCCCCTCCTCCCTCACTGCTGGGGTTCTGACCATGGCCCTCTCCTTCCTCTCTGCAGCTCCACAGTGCATCTCCTTCACATGGCTGACTCTTGCCGGCCTACGCAGTGTGGTGGGCCAGGTGAAGAGTGGCCGGACCCTGCGCATCGCTTGTGCTGGTGAGTGCTGGCCCCAGAGCAGGGGGCCTCGGGACAGCCCTTGCACCTTGCCTTGCTGCAGACTCTCACAGGCTCCCTTTTCTCTTGTCTTGCTCTGTTGTTGTTCTTGTTTGTTTGTTTTTTAATTAATTATTCTTCTTTTTTTATTGTTTGTTTTGTTTTTTTCAGTTGTGAAACAGTGGTCAGATGGAATCAAGTTTCACTTGTCCTCTGCAAAGCAATGCCCCTGGTCTGCCATGGAGAGAGAGCAAATGTATGAGAATCTTCACCAGCTCTTCTTCTCTGTGGTGAGGAACTGGCAGGACTGCCAGGAGGAAAAGGTGAGCACTGATGCATTCTCAGCCTGGGATGGTAGTGGGGGCATCCGCGTCGGCAGCTCTGTCAGTGCCCAGAGGGCTGAGAGCAAAGGGGTGACAAGAGGGAGTGGGCTGGCTCTGCAAAGGGCCCCAGACTGGCTCTGAGCTCTGAGCTGGATCTCCCTGCCGGGAAGCAGCTGCACATCACAGTATTGTGGCAGGGAGAGCTGGGGATGAGGACTTGGGAAACACCTGCCTGCCCTCCAGAGCGAGCCCATCTCCTGCTGGGCACAGGGTATGAAGAAAGGGAAGGAAAAGAGAACGCCCTCTCTGTAGGAAGGGCAGACCTTCAGTCTTTGATGCCGGGCCTCTGCCATCCCTCTCCAGGACAAACAGGCTGTCCTCCGGGCTCTGGCTGCCATGATGGCTGTCCTCCTGCAAGAGGAGCTGCACCGAGAGCAGGCCTGGGAGCAGCTTCTCTGGCTTGTGCACCCATGTCAGGAGGTCCAAGACACCTGCAGGATGGCCAAGGTAAGATGATGCGCAGGGTTCAGCATGGATGTGAGGCCCGTGAAGTGCCACGAGGGGCCAGGGGGATGCAGGGAGGAGGCAGAGAGCCCTTGAAGAAAGGAGGAACAGGTGTTCAAGGGAGATCTGAGGCTTCCAGAGCTCTTCAGTCAAAGAAGGAACAACCCAGACAGGAGCCAGGAGGGAGCCAAGAGTCACTGGGGCCCATCTCCTGGGGATGGGAGACTTCACCACCACCACAACCACCACTGTGGGCCTGAGTGCCTGAGGAGCTGTGCTAACAACCAGGGGGACCACATCCAGTTGCATCTGATGGGGGAGAAGAGGGCTGCTGGGTGGGAAATACCTGCAAACAATGCCCAAACAGGGCTCAGTTGAGAGCAGAGAGACAATCTTGGTGCTGCTGGGAGGGAGGGACAAACAGGAATGCCTGTGCAGGAGCTTCTCCCAGGAGACAAACCATTGGGAAACAGTTTCTTCGCTCCAAGTGGCTAGATGTGGCTTCAGGCCTTTCTTCCTCTCCTGGTCTCTTGCAGAGCCTCACTATCTTCCTGGAGGCTCTAGAGGGTGTTGAGTCTTTCATCCCCAAGGACAAGTTTCTGGTCATCACCAGTGCCACATTCTATCAGGTAAGGGGAACCTATCCTTGCGCCCATAGCAGTTTCCCCCTTGTCTAAGCCTCAGGAGGGGATGGGGCACAGGTGGATGGGTGACCAGGGAGGTGCTGGGGCATGGACCACATGGTCGCAATGGGTCCTGTGGGGAAAGCTGGCAGAGTGGAGCGGGCAGGTCCCTGCGCTGTGCATGGAAAGCACACAGGCTGGTGCTAAGGCCTGGCCCTCACCTCAGGAGCCAAGGCTTCTCTTCTGCTCTTGTAGTCTCTGCTCACACCCAAAGGGCTGCTCCGATGGGCAGGTGGCTTCCCTTTGCCTTCTGATCAGGAAAATCACACTCACAATTGTCCCCTGGCAGGTGAGGAGGGCTGTTCTGCATTTCATCGAAGATCTGCTCAGCACTAATGCCAGGAGCTGCTCGTCCTGGGATGTGGTGGGGCACATCTTCAGTGAGTTCAGCCGCACCACGGGAAGAAGGGTAAGGACAGTGGGCAGCATCTTCTTTTGGAAAACCTGTGCTGCTCAGGGGCTCATCTTCTGATGCACAGAAGCATCAGAGAGGCCACACATGAGCCTCCGTGAGTGGCTTTTGAGAACTGAGAGTAACCGGTGTTGCAACAACACTGTTGTGCAGGCAACCGGAAACCTTTCTGCCCAGGAAGCCCAGGAAGAAGGAGATCTCCAAGAGCTGTGCATGGACATCCTGGGGTCACTGGATGTCTCTGGGAGAGGGATGTCCAAAGTAAGTCACATTCCGCCCTGCTGCTGCTCCTTGCCTGCACACTACGTGTCCCTCATCCCATTCCAACACCCCAGGTCTCTCTTCCAATGTGCTCTGAAGCGCACATGACTCAGGGAACTTCACAGAGTCTTCTTCATCTCTGAGCGGGGGCAGGAATGCTGACATGCTCAACTGCCTCATTCCCTACAGCTCCTGTGGCCGTGGCTGCTGCTGTTTGTGGTGCCAGCCGAGTACACGGGCATGCTGATCCCGGTCTCCCGCTGCATCCAAGCCTTGGCTGAAAGACAGGACCTGACAGGGCAGGAGATAGAAGAACTAAATCCCCATTTCCTCAACTCTGTGTTTCAAGGTAGGAGCAGAAACTCCCCCAGTGAGCTCTGCTGGTCTTCTGTCAGCACCCAGCAGGGACAGCGGAGGTGAGCGTGGCAGGGCACGGAGTGTCTTGGAGCCTTACTCAGCACTTCCTTCTCCCCGCAGGCCCACTACTGACTCCACAGACACTGCTGACATGCCTGTTGGTGAGTAGATGCTCCAGAGTCCAGTGCCACCAGCCCCTAGGAGGAAGCAGCATGGCCACAGGCAAAGCTGTTGGCTGCCCTTGCCCACCAGGGCAGAGCCGATCTTCTTCCCTCCTGCTGCTCTTGCTGCAGAAGTGACCCTGCTTCTCTTTGCTCTTGCTCAGGTGGTGGCAGGGAGCCATGTTGCAGGCAGCGAACTCCAAGCCGCTGCCTTACTGCTGATGAAAAACCTCCACAGCAGGTTCCACAGAGCTCTGGGGGCCATGTGGGCTGCTGAGATCCCCCTGCTGCTGCAGTGCTTCTAAGGTAAAGTGTTGGTGGAGAGGGATAGGTGGAGGCAGGGAAGAGAAGGGAAGGGGGGGAATGAAAATGCAGCTCTGCAGCATGGCAGAGGGGAAGCGTTGCCTGCGGCCCAGTGCTTGCTCTGCTGCTGTTCCCATTCCAGGGAGACAGCGCTGAGGCCTGGGGATCTTTCCCCCCAGGGATCTGTGCATTCCAGGACATGGATGGGCCCTTCACGTCCCCTCAGATAGCAGTCTTGGAACAGTTAGTTCTGTGTTCCTGAAGGGACAGTCTTTGTGGGGAGGGACAGGTCATTGTGGAAGGGGTGCAGGTCGCAGCTTGGCACTGCCAAGTGCCCAGGCCAAGTCAGGTTTGCAGCAGCTCTTCCTTTGTGGCTTGATCCCAAGCAATGGTCTTTTGCTTCTTATTGCTGTGCAGGGAAAGACGAGAGCTTCCCGGACTCTGCAGAGTGGGAGCACCGACTGCTAAAGGTACAGCATTGCTGAGCGGTGCAGTGCAGAGAAGTGCTTGCGTGCCTTGAGTAGCCCTGCTCCCATATGAGCCACCGTGGGACAGGAACAGCCTCTCAAATGCTGCCTCGGAGCAGCTGCATGCCTTTGTGGCGCTGCCTCTTCCTCTCTGTCCCAAGCCCAGGGGGGTCTTAGGAGAAGAGCAGCAGGCAGCTTTAATGGAAGGAATGCTGGGTGGAGGTGGGAGAGAGATTGTTCTTCCAGGCACCTCTCCCCAGAAGGCTGCAGCAACATGGGAATGGGGGAAGAGGCAAAGGGCAAGGGATCATTGGCTTCTCCTGTTCTCCAACAGTTCCTGAGGGCGTCGCTGGAGACCATAGAGGATGAGGCCTGGACCAAGGGCCTGAGCTGCGAGCTGAGCCGGTGGCTGAGCAGCTCTGCCAGCAGCTCTGGAGAAAAGGTGAGTTCCCCCCGGCTCTACCCAGTGGTGCAGGCGCTCAGGTGCTCAACAGGTGCTGGGGCTGGGGCTGGTGCACTGCCCACACGGGCTGCTCATGCTGCTTCCCCGGGCTATGCCCCTCAAAGCTCATTTCCCTGCAAACTGCCCAGGGGCTGGCTACAGCTCGGCCCTGCAGGTGCTCCCAGTGACTCCCAGGGAGCCAGCAGATCAGGCTGCTGCCACATCTCAGCTTCTTCCTTCCCTTCCCATGCAGTCTTTCTTGTACAAGGCTCTGGGGACAGCACTGGCAGCTTGTAAAGGAGTCCTC
Source organism: Phasianus colchicus (assembly GCF_987193195.1). Taxonomy (NCBI): domain Eukaryota; kingdom Metazoa; phylum Chordata; class Aves; order Galliformes; family Phasianidae; genus Phasianus; species Phasianus colchicus. The sequence goes on from NC_143436.1 coordinate 129,282,282, forward strand.
CACATCCAAGAGAAGCTGCTGCAGCACCTGGAGGAAGCAAATGCGGAGGAGCCAGCTGAGGCCCAGGTGAGCTTTCCTCTTCTCCAGCTTCTGCAAGCATCCCCACTCTGTCCCTGGGCCAGGGGGCTTCTCCTGGCCCTGCTCCAGGCCTTTTGGTCTCCTCACTGCTGGCATTTCCTTCAGGCGAGGACTGGCCTGGCCACTGTGGCTGGCCGCACCAGTAGGTTCAGGCCTGCACTAACTGCCCCTTGTTCTTTTGCGCAGGGAATGATCTGTCAGCCATGCTGCTGAGAGCAACTTCCACGCAGTCCTGGACACACTCACCATGTTTGCGTCCAGGCTGTGCAAAGGCCAGAATGCAAGGATTTCCAGACGCAAGAAGGTGAAGCATTACGGGTTTCCATCTTGGCATTCTTCTGCCTTATTTTCACAGCAGCTCCTGCCTTGGGAGCCCAGGTGCATCACGGGGCACTGGGGGCCGCTGAGCGAGTGTCTCAAGGCATTTCTTCCCACACAGGTGGAACTGGACAGCAGAAGAGCTCATGCCACACGCAGTGCTCTCATGCTCGCCCATGGCAGCTTGGCACTGCGTGCCTCTAAGGAACAGCTGCTCGCCCGCCTAGTGGGAGACATTGTGGGCAACATCCTGATGCTCTACAGCTGCAGCTGCCGGGTGAGAGCTTGAAGTGACCCAGGGTGTCTGAGTGCCCAGCTGCAGCCCCTCCACATGGGGGGATGCTGAGATGGGCCTTGTCTTTCCAAAGCTCCCTTGGAGAACGGTTTGCGCCCAGATGAAGATCCAAGCCCTTCCCTTTGCATTGCCCCCACAAGTCCACCTTGCAGCCCTCGGCCCCTTAGAACCACAGTTCAAAGAATGTTCTTCTCTCTTGGGCCTCAGGACTTGCAGAACAATCTTGCGCTGGTGCAGAGCATCACCGACTTCAGCTCTGCCTTCCAAGCTGTGGGTGACTCTGCCTGCTTTAATCCCTCCTTGAAGGGCAAGCTTCTGGAGATCCTGATGGTGAGTGCCTAGAGACGGGGCTGTCTGCAGCAGACTTCTGTTCTGTGCCACGAGGTTCAATTCCCTGGAAGCATGCAGGTCTTCCTCATCCACATGTCTCCAGCTGGTGAGGTCCTTGGGTGCTGGCAGGCAGCGGCTGGGCAGTGGGCTAGGTCCAACAGTTGTGGAGCTGCTGCATCCTGCAGTGCCTCAGTGGGAAATGTGGGAACGATGGGACCGGTGTGTGGCAGCTGTCTGTCTCTAGGCCAGGAGGAATAGCTCTCGCGTGCCCTTTGCCCTCTTTGACAGTTGTTTCTTTGCGACTTGCAGGACTTGCTGAAGAAGTATTATTTGGGCATCCCTGCCTCCCCAGTACCCCTCAAGGTGGTTCTAGCCCTGGAGCAGTTGAGGTAAGAGTGGGAGCCTTTGCAGGGTAGAATGGTGGCCCGCTTTTGGGTAGCTCTCCAAGGTCTGTTGGAGGCGGGGGTTGAGCAGCCGCATCTACAGGAGAGACAGCTGGACTGTTGTGCCTGGTGAAGCTGAGGTTCTGGGCAGGGAGAAAGGCCCTGGCTCTCCTGTCCCCTGGTGGAGAAGAGAAGGGAGACCTTGGGTGTCTGTCCTTTCAGAGCAGGAGGTGGTTCACTGTTGCTGGGGAGAAGGCAGACGCCATTGGAACTGAGGATGGTACTCAACAGTACGGGCTGGTGGTGCTGGCTTTGCAGCTGTTGATTAGGAGAAACTCAGATGTTGTCTGAACCAGTCTGGAGAGTGCTGCTAAAGGCCCTTTCTACTTTCTCTTCCTGTTTCCTCCTGTCAGCAAGCTGAAGCCCTCTTTTGGAAGCAAGGACATGCTTGAAATATTGACTCTGTGCTGCAAGAACATTGTGACACACCCTTCAGCAGAGATGATGCTGAAGATCAGGAAGTCACAGCAAGCAGCTCGATACCTGCAGGTAACCTGCCATAACTTTCACAGCCATCTCTCAGTCAGAACCCTATCTCAGCACACACGACCTATGCTCTTGCAGCAGCTGTGATGCCACACCTCAATCCCCTTTTCTGCTTTCAGCTTCTGCAAACATCAGTGAAAGCTCTGGGCTGGCTCATAGCAGTCCAGCTTGAGACTGAGCCCACTGGTGGCTTCTTCCAGAACATAGTACATGTGAGTACTTGTGGGGCAAGGGAGAAAGCATGGTGCCTGTTGATAGCAGGGACAGAGATCTGGAGATTGAGAGGGCGATCAGAAGGGGAGAAATCTGATGACGTGCCAGCTCACTCTGAGCTCAGAAATGGGCAGAGAAATGGGCCCTGCAGGGGGAAAGGCAGGAGCCAGTTCCTGGCAGGCCACAGCTGAGGAAAAGCTCCTGCGTTAGGAGGCAGGAGTGTTTGCAGAGAACGAGGGCAGCAGTGCCAGTGCTCAGTGAGGCGAGGGGCCGCATGCAGCCCAAAGGCAGGCCCTGAAGGAAAGTGCTGGGAAAGGAGGGACAGGGAGAGGGGTGGCAGGAAGGGAAAGAAAAGATGTCCACAATGAGACAGATGCTCTGCCCCAGGTCCTGCAGAGATCAATGACATCAGGAAACATGTGGGAGCGCAAGAGGGCCCTGCAGACCGGCTCCCAGCTTCTGGCTGTTTGTGAAGAGCTTCAAGTGTCTCTCCCCTGTGGAAAGCAGTTCCATTTCCAGAAGCATGATTTCACTTTTCTCCCCATGCTCTTTCCAGCCAAGGCGACCAACAGAGTCATTGAGACGGGAGACATCGGGAGCCTGCGTGAGGGGTTGCATTCCTGCAGCAACATCTCTCAGCTCCAGACCTCAGCCAGAATCGCAAGGGTAAGTGGACCCAAAAAGGGGTGGTGGGATCCCAGTGCCTAGGTTTCTTCATGTCCCTCTGCTCCCCGCAGCCTCTCACACCATTTCCAGAACGAGCTGTCGCCCTCAGACCGCTTTTCTCAGCACGCAGCAGGAGGCTCTGAGCTACGTCTGGCCTTCAGGCACCCAGCACAAGGAGCTGACTCCATGATGTGCATTTGTGTGTGTGTGTGTGTGTGAGACTGTGTGTGTTTGTGTGTGTGTGACTGTGGCTGCTGGGAGGTAGGCTTTGCATGTAAGCAAACACCCTGGGTGCAGAAGCTGAGAGATGGCGTGACCGCCTTATGAATAAATAGCGGGGTACGGAGAGCAGGAACATTGTGATTGCCGCCTGAATGACCGGCAGGCCACTGAACTAAGAATGCCTTCAAGACTGCTTTATACTTTGAAGAGCTGCCAGAGAGCAGTGATGGGATCTCTCCTGCTTCTCGTTTCTCTGCAGATCGTATGCAGAAACTTCCCCCTGGAACGCACCGTAGACCTCATGATGGCCATCAAGGAGAGCTTCCGGAAAGCTAAAGGAATGCGTGTGTGTGCTGCTGGGAAGTGGCTGATCACCTTTCTGCAGATGTACGGAAAGGACATCTGTCAAGATGTAAGAGACTTTCTTACACGTCTTGGACTTTCTCTGGCTGTTGCTCTATGTCTTGTGCCGTTTGCCGCCTGTGTAAACGCACAACCTGAGTGCAGAACCAGCGCTGGCATGAAATTTAGGCATAGGCCTTGGCAGCACATCAAGGGAACGAGCACTGTTCATGCACCAAATCTCCATGGTTAGGCCCTGCAGAGTCAAGGATGCAGCAAGTCATTCTTTCTCCCCTTCTTTCAGGTGCCACTGATCCTCTACATCCTGCGCAGCTGCACATCATCCATGCAGCAGAGCACGTGCATGCCCTTCCTGTGCCAGGCAGTGGTCATCCTCACCCACTGTCACGAAGAGGTCATGACTGACAACTTCTCCCGGCTGCTTGGGCCCACAGACAGGTACTGGCACCCCTGCCTTTGCTGTTGCTGCGGTCACAGTTGTAGCTTGCCTCTGTTAGAGGGATCCTGGGAGGAAGCAGCTTTTCTTTTTTCCTCTCAAAGACTGTTTGAAGCAAAAATTACTCAGTCACAACTTGAGACTCTCATTCTTCTAGTGAGATGTGGAGGAGAATAAGAGAGTTTTGTCTGCAATGGTGGAGCCGATGATGATACAGTCAGCCACCAGTTACTGCCTTTCATTCCAGCTGGCAGTTGCTAAAGTGCGCTTGGGGACTGTGGCTGATGGCAGGCAAAGGGAAATGGGGAAATCACAGAAACACGGGGGATAGAAAAGACCTCAAGACATCACTGAGTCCAACCCCTCTGCTAGAGCAGGAACCCCATGACAAGTCACCCAGCTAGCCGTCCAGATGGGTCTTGAATGTCTCCACAGGAGGAGACTCCACAACCTCTCTGGGAAACCTGTTCCAGTTTATCACCACCCTCTGAGAGAAAAACATTGTCCTAAGCATTTTATGAGCATATGAGTACTGTTTGCACACTTATGCAGCCATTTTTGGTGTCAGGGTGCTCTCCTCTGCTCTCACCTGCTGAGAAAAAACACACTCCATAGAAAGAAGTGGCAAAAGTCTTACTGGCATGTTAACGGACACAGCAACCCGAAAGTATCAGAAAACAAAACATAATTTTTAATCTGAGAAGCTCAATTTATTTTTTATGCTTTTGTTTATTTAAAAAGAGAGAAACAATTGATGCATCGTGATAAATGGTCTGCTGCCTAGTGGAGATAAATAACCAGTCATCTATTCCATGAAACACTGTAAGAGTTTGTGTACTGTTTTATTAAGAGCATAATCAAGGTGAAAAATCCATCTCTGGTCAAAGTTCTCTCTTCTCTAGCTTTGTAACATCCTTCCAAAGCTAAATGAAGCATTCAAGTTACAGCTCCCTCAGGTGCTGTGTCGTGATTTATGGGTTGCACACAGAAAGCTTTTTTACAGGTTTCGAATGAAGTTACTCTGAAGCAGTGAAAATTCCTTTTTCTTTCATTGAAATCTGCGTTTTTCAGAATCTGCATCTAGACAGGACATTCCTAATTATCTCTTATCTTTCTAAAAGGCATTGTATCAGCAGTCCAAAATGTCCTTTTAGAAACCAAACAGCAAGTATCAAAAATTTTCTCCCAGAAAAAAAAAAAAATTGAAAGCAGAAATATACTGCAAGACTGTTTTCTGAAGTTGTACCAGTCATATGGACAAATTTGCCAAGAAGCGAGTTCTGCAATTGCTGAATACTATTCATTTGAATAGTATTTATAGAACCAAATTTGACCATTGTCAGTGATCAGTACCACTTTTCAGTACATAGGTGATAGGCATACGCCTTTACTCCTGATAAGAAATTGCTATTACTACTCAAGCCTTTAATTAAAAGACTGGATATTGCGTGTACCATTTGGTACCATTCAAATTACCTTTTGAATACTCCATCCCAAGTATTTTTACATCCATAGTACTTTTTCCAAACAGCAGGATTGTTAAGCCAATTACACATCTGCAAATGGTCTGCTCTTCACATTTTTGCTCATTTTTTTCCCTCAAACTTACATGTATTGCTACCTTTTCTTTCCTTCTTACATTATTTTTTCTTCTCTATTTTTGGATATTCTTTTTCTAGATGAGCTTTAAAAACACCCAATGGGAGTTCTTTTGTAATTTGTTGTGATACCTTATGCACCTATTATTATACTTTCTTTATCTTGTTTTTATTAATGCACTTTTCTTGTCTTCTTAAAATAGTGTGAATCTTTCTGCTATCAGATCAAGCCTTTGCCTTGAGAGAGCCTGTCTGCAACACTCAGATACAGCTCCTTCAATGCTACTAACACTTGCTTATGGCTCAGTCAGAATTCTGTGCACTGAGCCCTGTGACAGGTCACCCAGCTAGCCGTCCTGATTTGTCTTGACTGTCTCCATAGGATGAGTCTCCACAACCTCTCTGGGCAACCTGTTCCAGTGCTCGATCACGGAACTTGCTATGTACAAGTTTTTGGCCATTACTGCTTGTGTTATCACTACACACCATTGAGAAGAGCCTGGCCTCACCCAATTGCCTCCTACCTTTCTCGAGATCATAGAATCATAGAATGACCTGGGTTGAAAAGGATCACAATGATCATCTTGCTTCTACACTCCCTGCTATGTGCAGGGTCACCAACTTCTAGACCAGGCTGCCCAGAGCCACATCTAGCCTGGCCTTGAATCCTTGAATGCCTCCAGGGATGGGATATCCACAGCCTCCTTGAGCAACCCGTTCCAGTGCATCACTACCCTCTGAGTGGAAAACTTCCTCCTAAGCATTTTACGTGTATGCTTTTTGGACTACTTTTTATTTATTTATTTATTTATTTTAGAAATTCTGCATTTAGTAAAACAATAAAAAATAAGAAATGATAGTGTGGGTCTGACTGACATGATTATTTAAATATGTAGATTTGGAACTACTTCAGCAAAAGTGGAGTGAGATTGTGAAAAGCTGAAATATTTCATTTGTGGTTCCTGTGTTTCATTTTTGATAGTTTAGCTCTTTTTAGAAGTCTTTGTATTGTCCATTGGATGTATATTTACCGAAAGTGATGGGATGTTTCCCAGCACCACTCCAACATCCTATCACCAGTTTTCTCATTACATTTTTGTACAATCTGATGAATAATATTAATAAAATGGTGCAGAAGAAAATAATAATTAAAAAAAAAAAAACCAACACATTATCAGTACTTTTTTTCTATCAGTTTCAAAGCAGGGAAACTTTATGAGCAATTAAAAAAATGATACAAAATACTTTTATAGTTTTCAATTATATATATATACTTCATTTAGGACAAACTGCAATAGGGTATGCTGTTACCTTTTTTTTTTTTTAATTTTTTTTCCCCCTCAGACTATAAATCCATTTATTTGTAATAAATAAATAAATAAATGAATGAATAAATGTGATTGAGTTTTGTCTAAATCTCTCAAAGCCCTGCTACATGTGTTTTTGTTTTATTTTATTAATATTTCTTGCCATTGTAATTCCATAAAGTACTTTTTCCATCTCATGTCTTTGGAGGATGTCACTTCTATTCACTGCAAAAATTCACTTTCAAAACAGTCCTTTTGGCAACAAATGGAAAAATGCTATCAATGGTAGAGGAACACTGTATCATATTACAAATGTTCACTCCTGTTATGTTTTTTACTGTTGAGAACTAGAGACACTCACAACTTGTCAGGAAAGATACAGAAACCCATTTGATATACCTAGCAGAACTAATGAGCTTGGGCTACTTCATAACCAGCTCTAAAAGCACATGGAAAGCCAAACCAACCTTCTCATTTTGGGTGAGCTTGTGAAAGTGTTTCATTCAAATTACCTCCAAGTCTTTACTTTACATGTTGGCTTATAAGTTTATTGTAATTCTCCTGGGAGACAAAAACTGACTGAACTCCAAGGACTAAAAAGACTCTAAACTGGAAGTGGCTGTGATAAAACATAGAATATCTTCAAAAATAAAAGAAAGGGAAAAAAGGAAAGAAAGGGTAGGAAAAAGGGAAATGGGAAAATTGGAAAAGAAGAGAAAAAAAAAAATACAGGGAAGCCACTATAGAATGGCTTGGCGATCATCAAGTACAACACCACAACTACTCTGGGCAGCATGTTCCAGTGCCTCTTCACCCTCTGAGTGTAAATTTCTCCTCTAACATCTAATCTAAATCTTCCCTTTTTCAGTTTAATTATGTTCCCCCTTGACTATCACTATCTGCCTGTGTAAAATGTCAATTTCCCTCCTTTTTGTAAGCTCCCTTTGAGTACTAGAACGTCACTGTGACGTTTCCCCAGAGCCTTCTCTTCTCCAAGCTAAACAAGCCCAACTCCCTCAACCCTTCTTCACAGGGGAGATGTTCCAGCTCTCTGATCATCTGATCGCATCAGTTTTCTTCAGACAGAATTTAAAATATATATATATTAAAAAAAAAAAAAATAGTGGGGATATTTTTGTGTGCCCAAATGAGTAGATCCCACTGTTGCAGAATCCATTACCTTTTAGTCCACACGTCTTATTGGAGTAGTCCCTACAAACAAGCTTCCTGAAAGAAAAATAGTGGAAGAGTTGAAGACCACAGGGGATTACACATAAGGCATTAAGGAAGCAAATAGGTAGAAAATGAAAGGAAGTTGTGTTTGCTTGTTTTTATTTTAAAAAGTAAAAAAGTAAAAAAAAAAAAAAAAAAAATAGTTAAAAGAGACTTGGATATGAAAGAGAAGGAGCAACAGAAATGTGAAGAAGATTAAGAGAAGGACATCTGTTTTGGAGGATGCTATATTTCAGTCATCACAAGGAGAGAGTGGATATAGAGGCAAGAGACCACTTTTTCCTCCTCATTTTTCTTGACTAGCCAGTCATCATTTAGCCTTTATAGGTCCTTTTTAAATTATTATTATCTGAGGAAAGAAAAGCTTTATACCCTTCAACTGACACACAACCTCACAGGTGTTAATTCCAGGGATCTTAGAAATCTTCTTATTGCTGCATCCATTCCTCTTCTCTGAAATGTAAAGTCAGAGCAAATAGATGTGGAAGAGAGAGCAGGTGGAGATATAGGAGAAATTATGCTGTCAAGTGCTGTCAAGGAAAGGAATCATTTTACATTCTGAGCAAATTTGAGTTAATTGACTACTTGATGGAGTAAAGAGAACTAATTCCTATTCATTATGCTTCTATTTAATGTAACAAAAAAAAAAAAAGAAAAAAAGAAAGAAAAAAAAGCTGAATTTATACCACTGTACTTTTTACTTGAGCAAGAAAATCATACAAGTTTCCAGTTCCTTACAGATGAAGAAAAGCGCAAGCAGCTGAAGTGGTGTAGGGAAAGAACAAATGTGAGGGTATGAAAGCCTGAAGTTCAGTGATTTGTAATGCAATTCTTAGACCAGAATATATGGTCAGGCATTCTGATGTGTTGGATGTGAGGTCCAAAATGCAAAGACAACTTGAATAAATGAATGCATAGGTATTTTTCCAGGTGTATTCTGTCTCATCACGTACTGGGCTGTAGCTTAAACTACTCAGTGAGGAAATAGTAAAAACATTTTGCTTCTGAGATTTGGTAGCTGAAAGATGAAATTCCCTCCACCTCAGCCATTAAGTCAGTATCTCCGCAAAATGTGAAATAATGTGAATTTGTCTGCACTATGTATCACCTGACGAGTTGATTTTCTTTCTGAAATGTAATTGAAAATAAAGCACATAACAGAAAAAAAAAATGTTAATACAGAGCATTTGAAAGATATCCTTTTTGAGAATGAGAACCACTTTACTAGGCCTTGGTTTGCTGTTGATTTTTCTCTGCTTTCTGCCTTGTAATCAGTAGGGGCATAAATATTAAAAGCAGAACTCAGGTATGAAAAGTCAGGAAACAAAATGACTTTGCTTGACATCTGTTGTCTTAATTGAAGAGCAAAGGAGCAATATATTCCCCCACTCATTCTATCTGTAACACGAATCAGGCTAAAGGTCAGAAGAAGCACAATGGTTTGGCTGAGGCAGATAGATAAACTGACAGACACAAAGACTCCTGGTTGCCCTTGCTTACACTGTGTTGTGCTGCTTCTGTTTGTGCAGGAGGTGAGTTTGTGACTCCCAGGGAGAGCATGGCCCCAAGAGATGCTTCTCATTGATGGCCCTGCTTCGCTGCTTGGGGAGGCAGAATCCATCAGCCTGGCTTTTCAGGGTTTTTTGAGTAGCTTCCATCCAGGTTGGTTCTTGCCCACTACTCTTTTCCTCCAGCACACCTCTGGGTGACACCACTCCTTTTTTCCTCCACAGCAAAAAATTCCTTAGCTTTTGACTTTCTCCTTAACAGAGGCACGATGAATGTAGGAGAAATCTTGATCTATTTCCTAGACACAGAGGCAAGGCTCAAGCAGCTTCAGTTACTTTTTTTCTCTTCTCTCCAAAACAGAGAGAGGAAAATTACTGAATTACTGATTTTTTTAATTAATTTATTTTTCTTTTCCCTGAGAAGACATACTAGGGTCTGTACACATTTCACCTGATACACAGAGTTTTGAAATGCAAGATTTGCCTCTCTGGAAACAGTTTAATAATGGGGTTGCTGTAGGTGCTGGAACATTGTTTGAACAAAATACTGTTGCCTAAGTCTCATGCAGGCACTCACAGCACCATAACTGATGTTATGATATGACACAGTTTCTATAAATAATCACAAGAGCATCTTTAATTTATGGCAGCTTTCAATATTCTTTTTAGCTGTTACTCTACATAAGAAATATTAAGAATGCAATGGAAAATAACTAATTCACTGTAGATTTGGATATAAATACACGGAAGTAATGAAATAAAGTTCCTACCATTTAGTCACCATAGGTGTTTATTACAGTTATGAAGAAAAAAGTAGGAGAAAATGAAGATCATGTAGCAGATGCAGAATTATGTTTTCCCCACCAAGATTTAGACTAAGTTTTTCTTCTTTCTTTATGGTAAAGAATTCTTAGCTGAGAAACTCCAAGCACTGCTGCAAGACCAGCTAGGTTTTCCACTAGCTGAGATAGATACTGATACACATCTGCAATGTTTGTGGTTATCAGTGGTTCCTGTGGAATGAGATTTCTGTTTCATGGTTGTTTACTTAAGGACTGTTAAGATGATTCTCTGAGTTGATGGAACCTAAGTAGGCATATGTAAAAGAAAGGAAGATATTCAAAAATGTATGGGTAAGCTAAAAGCTCTAGCACTCAAAAGCTAAAGAACGGAAAAGTAATGTGTCCAGTGCAAATCTTAAGCTACATTACAGTTTTTACTTCTCTGGACTTCTGTGCTTTTTTCTCCCCATTAAATTTCTGTCTTTTCCAGAGCACAGACTGAACTGTTTTACTTCTTGTACTCTTGCTCTATCTACTTCAGCCTTTCGAATAGATGAGACAGAATCCTCTTAGCTACCAAAAATCATGTGATACCTGCCAAAAAACATGTGATACCTGAGGCCAATGATGATCTGTCCTCTTTCCACATCTTGTTTACTATTCATTGTCCAAAACATAGCCCACACCCTGTATAAGACACGTGACTCAAGGCATTCCCTAGATACAAAATTATTATTTTTCTCCTGGGCTTTCTTGTAGCTTGCTCTAGTAGCCAAGCAATGCACAAACATTAATTAAATTATTTTCACAATACACCAGTGAGACAACAAGGTATTATTATACCCAATTTAAACATGGAGAACTAAGGTATGAGAAACTGTGGTTCTACAGGTAAGCTATCAACACCTTTAACTACACAGGTTGGATCATTCTTGGAACAGGACTGAGCTATTGACTAAATGAGGTAGTCTTACTGTAGGAAAAAAAGTGCATGATCATGTAATTAAAGACTAAGTCATAGCACAGATGCCTGATAGGGTCAAAAAAGGTTTCTCAATCACCTGTAATTTTGATATTTCCTAACCTTCCAAGCTTAATTTATGGTACTTAATTACGTTATTTCAATATAGTTAATATTTTTAAATTGCAGGATCAACCTCCATACAATATCAGGAAAAAAAACAAAAACAAAAACAAAAAACCAAAACAAACAAAAAAAACCCCAGCAACTAGGAATTCAATTTTAACACATTACCCTGACTTTCTCATGAGTCACCAGAAGGGTGTGAACACATGCTCCTGGTATAGACCTGCAATACCTGGGTTGCCACAGGGTTTCTTTCTTCAGAGGTCTATAACCACCTGCTGCTAGATAAAAAGCAATTTGAAAGGAAAATAACAGTGCAGTTTCTATTCTGGATTATCAGAGAAGAGCCAGTTAGCATCCACAGTAGATAGATGCAACAAAATCACAACCTAAGAAGAGGAAAGAATTTCTTAGTGGTTATGATAGTCAAGAATTGAAATGGTGCTCGGAGACAGAGTTGAGTGAAAGGAGTTGGTAGGTCAGATTGATGTTTGGATTTGGTGGTCTCGAAGGCTTTTTTTCAAGCTACATAATCATAGGATTCTAAAATTCTATAGTTGTAGCAGTAAGTTGTTGCTTTTTTTTTTAATGAGTCTTAGTTACAGAGATACTATTCAATCAGCAGGCTTCATGAGATTATTTTCTAATATCAGACTCTGATATGGTGAAATTTACTCTCAGCATTGAAAAGAAAGGCATTGTTTTTTCTCAGTCTCCCAGTTATGGCCTCTGATGTTCTATTTTTTGCACCTTGGGCTCTGTTGACCAGACACATCTTGAGTTGCCTTTCCTTAATAAAACACTACAGGCTAGTTTACATGTAATTAATTAAACTGAAAAGCAAAATTCTCAGGCAATATATACAGGAAGGAGAAATAATATAGAAAAGCTTGGATTTAAAGCTCTGGAAATTTCATTGAGAAAAAACAGAAACTTTTAATTCAAAGAATTGGCCCGGTTATACTGGATTGTCTCAGTAGGTTTTCAAGTGTTTAAATGTCCTTTTTCAAACACTGCAGGATGTCTTGAAGAGAGATTCAATTGTGGAGAGGTGTAAAGTGAATGAAAGTCAGAATGATTTTGGGGGGCTCCTATATGGGCGAGATCAACACACAGAAATTGAGTTATTTTAAAACATTACTCTTTCTTCTTTGCTTATATTTAAAGTTTAGTGAAAGCAGTGCTACATTTTCTGCAGATTCCTAATCAACATTTTTCACACTGTCAGATTTACTAAGCATCACTATTATTATGCAAATAGAGTACTCCAGAACCTGATCTAAAAATAGGAGCATCGTAAGATCTGACTGTAGATAAAAGCATGAGAGAGATCAGACTGAAGAAGTACAGCTAAAAATAGGCTAGAAAGCAGATATAAACATAACTATATGTGACATAATGTCCCATCAGACTACTGATTCCTTTAATCTCAGTTTCCTCCTAATCCAATGGCTTCTTCCTTCACTTTTTCTCTCCGCAGGTACTTACCCTTCATACATTTGTTCATTCTTTTCCAAGTGCTCCCTTGCATTTGCTGGGAGTCACTCATTAGCCTACATTTCTTCAGCTCACGGTATTCCAGTTGCCATCTCCCTTCTTATTCATTGTCATGTATTGCTGCAAGTTACAATTTCTTCCCTTTTTTATTGATATAGTTCTTTCTTTCCTACTTGCCACTTCTATTTAGCTTTTCAATTATTTTTATCCTTGCTTCATCATCTTCTTGAGTCAATCCATCCCAGTCTTCAATTTGTCGGGTACTCCTTTCTTAATCTATCTGTTCTGTGGACTACATTCATTCTATTTCCACTGGCTCTTTATCATCAGCAACACTGTCCCTGTTCTCTTCATTTACACCTTCCTCGCCCACATCTTTCCTCATTCCACCTCAACACATTCAGCCACTGTCTAAATTGCGCCTGATTCCCTTTCTGACTTCATTTGGTTTAAACCCTTTCTTCCTACACAGGTTCTGTATCTATTTCAGAGCTCAGGGAAGACAGATAACATCTATAGAGTATCCTATAGATAATTTACAGTTGCAGCTAAGGTGAAGACAAGCCCAAACGTTTACCAGATACGAAGCATTGAAGGAAGTCAACAGAAAAATACAAAAGGTCTCCATTCCACAAACCACAAAGGTTTTCTTTAGATGTGCTAAGCAAATAATGAAAAAAGAAAAGAAAAAAAAAAGTTTCTGATGATCCACTAATTTATTCCTCAGTAAAAGTATTTCATTCTTTTTCACCTTTAACAATTCCTATGATTTAGCTGTAGTTTTGGTTTAGGATGCAGATAGATGCCATGACACCAATTCTTCAGTCTGCAAGAATTTATTTACATCATTATTTTGTCAAAAGACAATAAGAGCAATGAATTCTAAATTAGCAGATTTATTTTATGTTGTATCTTGAGAACAGCAGTCTGCTCATCCCTCTGGGCATCCAGGCACAGGGGAACCAGGAGACTGCAATGATATCTAGGTAAGTCATACACATGAGCTTGTGACTCAGAGTGTCAGTCTAGTCTGAGACTTATGCCAAGATAGCTATGCATCTTGTTGATACAATGATTACTTTAGCAGGGCTGTTTTTTCAGAATAGAACTGTATAGTCTCTAAGTCTAAGAGAGCATAAGAAAACTTAGGAATGTTTATTAAATTTATTTTCTGGTGCATTTGTTTGTTTGTTTGTTCTTCTATGCAGAAAACCATGTTTTCTTTGTATTCTTTCACCTTCATGTTTTCTCCTACTTGTACGGCTAAGAAATCCTGGTAAATCTGCCAGCAGTTGGAACTGTGAGTTTATGGAGTAGCTTACAAACTGAAAGTCCTAGAAACACCTGTTGTCATTTCAGCTTTCTCAAAACTATAGAATAGCATGTTTAAAAATGAAATTAAGTAAAATATAAATAATTCTAGATCTTAAAAGGATTACTTTAAAAAGATTAGCTCAGAAGGATTTTCCCCTTCAGTGTGCTTCGTTGTGCTTTGTTTGCAAACAGTGAATCTAAGTCTCTTCTTTGGCAATGTTTGCTTTCTGAGCATAGAATTCTCAAGGGTTGATCAAGAGTGCTCCCTCTCTGGCGCAGATGCTGACGTATAAGTGTTCTGCAGATGAAAAGGAAACATACCTGCTGGCATCTAGGGACAACACCTGATTGTTTCTAATTCCTCTCTGCAAAGAGTGAACACTTGTCTCCACTTCTGAGAAACCACTTCTTGCATAAGCACTGAATACTACTGTGCATGCCTGTGAAACAGACCGTGCTTAAATTTAAGCATGTGACTATATACACTCAAATCTTATTTAAATGTGTACAATTAATGACACTTTTTTTTTTAAGATTTATTTTCTCCTTCATCTTTTCATAGCTGAATTCCCCTCCTCTGAGACCCAAAAAACAAGCTTTGAAAAAGCCCCTAGAAGCATTTCCAGGCTAAAAAGCCTCAGGAATATTTGTCTGTATTTCTAGCTTTGTGCCTCCAGTAAACATTCTAATAAATAAAATTCTATTCACCTGACTCTTTAGGGATGAAAAGGGGTCAGGCAACTGGAAAGCTCCTGTTTCACACTTTTTTTTTTTTTTCCTCCTTTCTCTCTCTCCTTCAATTACTTTTTTTCTATTTTACCTGCTTTTTTTTCAAGATGTATTGCTTAATTTCAGTGACAAATTTCTGAATTCCACTAGGCTCTTTTAATACAACTTTGATTTTAATATGACAGTGTAAATCAATACCAAACTGGATATTTGACTCACAAGAACATCTTAATTCCTGCCCTGGATTGTATTTGCAGATTTGTTAAGGCAGGGAGGCAGGAAGGAAGGAAGGAAGGAAGGAAGGAAGGAAGGAAGGGAGGAAGGGAGGAAGGGAGGAAGGGAGGAAGGGAGGAAGGAAGGAAAGAAGGGAGGAAGGGAGGAAGGGAGGAAAGAAGGAAGGAAGGAAGGAAGGAAGGAAGGAAGGAAGGAAGGAAGGAAGGAAGGAAGGAAGGAAGGAAGGAAGGAAGGAAGGAAGGAAGGAAGGAAGGAAGGAAGGAAGGAAGGAAGGAAGAAGGAAGGAAGGGAGGAAGGGAGGAAGGGAGGAAGGAAGGAAAGAAGGGAGGAAGGGAGGAAGGGAGGAAAGAAGGAGGGAAGGAGGAAATCTTTGCTTTGTCTCTAGGAGGATTCCTGTAGCTTTTCAATTAATTTGCAAGTTTAAAAAGTTGAGTTTCAAGCCCCTGGAGTGCTCAGATCATGCACTGAACAGAGTAGAGCTTTCCAAAATAAGCTTGCTAACGTCAGAGCCTCTTGTTGCTAAGAGAAGAAGAGAGTGTAGCCTGCTAAAATATGCTGTTTCAACAAATCCTTTTGAACTGGCAGCCAACCTGTCTAAAGACAATGGAAGTATTTATAAGCAATACATATCAGATTGTTACATCAGCCTGTTTTAGTGGTGCAAGGAAAAAATCTAAGGGTATTAAGGAAAATATCAAGAGGAGAAAAAAAAGTTATCCTTTACTTAAAGAAATGGCAGAATTTAAATGTATTCCATCAGTCAGAAAACTAATGGAGGTGAGAATGACCTACCCCAGGCTAATAATGTACAGTACAGGAAAGTTCTTAAAAGAATTTCCAATTAAGCTTCTTTTTATTACCATTCTAACCAAAAGCTCCACTACTGCATGGTACATTACTTTTAAGAACTGGACATTAATTTAGATCAGAGATAGGTATTTCCATCCTGACTAGGAGGAATGTTATGTAATATTGGCCATCCTATATGAAACAGTATGTCAGTTCATAAAGCAATCTATACTTCACAACATGTACAATTCTCAATGAACTACTGATCCACCTGGATGAATTTCTGTATCATGATTTTTATTTCTCTAAAATTATCAGCCCATTAAAAATGAAACATGCTATAGTCTTGCATTCTGACCTTAAAGACACATATAAACTCACACACACTGCTAAGGAGCTGGGGATAAAATAAAACACAGGAGGAACTTCAGGATTCACAGATTACAAAATGACTCACAATACTGGTTGTATTACTGGTAATTAAAACCTTGTCAGTTTTTGGCAGGTTCACAAGCTCTGCATATAAATTGTAGCTATCACGTGCTTAACAAGTTGTAGTGGAGTACAACTTGTTAACCCCTCCTTGATCATGGGGTACAGCAGAACTTGCTCCACAGACTGAAAATCTCCTGTGTGAGATATCTACCAGAATAGGCAAACATCCACATATGCATGTTTGATGCATTTGTTGCCTGTTCTGTAGAAATAACATTTCAGTGGGACTGATTCGGTTTTCTTTGCAAAATTATTAGATCTTAAAAGTACTGAAAGTTTTAAATAATAACAAAAACTGGTTTTGACGGTCTGTGTTCTACCTCTGCATCCTCTTTTTGAACTTGATGCATCTTAATTTCCTGAAAGATTGTTGCAATATGAAACGTCACATCTTAAGGACAGATTTTCATAGCTTTTGTGGATAAACATGCATTTATACTTCTTTTTATTTTAAATCAGTAAAATAAGATGTTACCATTTGTGCCTAAAAGAGCACATGTACACAGCTGGCACTTGTAGAATATATCTGAATCAGACACTGTACATGTGTTTCAGTGATACAATTTTCACAGGAGTGAAAACCAATTTCTCGCATATGAGAACTTGAAGGTGAAATGTACACTTAATCAAAAGGCAAGTATTTAATGTCCCTCTAACAAGAAACATGAACAGTCTTGTTAAATTACCTGAAGGAGGAAAGGCTGTGCAACAGACTAAGCATTAATCTGGGCCTCGGGAGAACGCCACTCAATTCCTTGCTTTTCCAGGTACCTCCTTGCTGACTTTGTATGAATCACACATACTCAGATTCTGAAAGGCATTGCATTATCTGTCATTAAAATCTCATTCATTCTCAGTCAGATGCATAACTCACAGAACTAAAAATAACCGTACAAAAAGAACCAGGTACTTGAGATATCTCAAGATATTTCCTGCCCCACTTAACGAGGCCATCTATATCTATAGCTGGTTTCTGCACCTGGGACCGGGCAGCCCTGAATGTAGGTACTGATTGAGGGATGAGAGGCTGGAGAGCAGCCCCGCACAAAGCCGTCAGGGGGTTCTGTCTGACGGCAAGCTGAGCATGAGCCAGCAGCGTGCCCTGCCAGCCCAAAGGGCCAACCGTGCACTGAGCTGCATCAGCCACCGGCAGAGGGGAGGGGCTGTCTCCTCTGCTGTGCTGCAGCCTCACCTCGAGCACTGGGTGCAGGTTTGAGGACCGCAGTTTGAGAATGCGTCAGAAAGATTGCTATGAAGATGGTGAAGGGTTTGGACTGCAAGATACATGAGGAGCGGCTGAAGCCCCTCGTTGTGCTCAGCGCAGAGCAGAGGAGCTGAAGGGAGGCCTGATGGCGGCTGCAGCTCCTCACAGGGAGCGGAGGGGCAGTGCTGAGCTCTGCTCTGTGTGACAGCGACAGGGCCCGAGGGAACGGCATGGAGCTGTCAGAGGAGGGCAGCTGGGGGTCAGGGGAAGGGGCTGCACCACAGGGCGGTGGGCATGGAACGGGGTGCCCAGGGCTGTGGGCTCGGCCCCGAGTGCCGGAATTTAGGGAGTGTCTGGACGTTGCTCCCAGACGCAGGTCTGAATTTTGAATGCTCCTGAGTGCAGCCAGGAGGTGGGCTCTGTGATCCTTGTGTGATCTCTTCTAACTCAGGATACTCTGTAATTCTGTTAGATTCCCTGTAGATATCTGCCCAGTATGTTTGACCTGCGCTTATACATATTCCATTAAAGAAAATTCTTTACTTCCCCAGAAATGTATTCTAGTACCCACTTAACTATCAAAAGATTTCTGCATAGCAGAACTGAAAGCATTCCATGCTTTAGTTCTTCATTTAGCAGAGTGATTTTTATCATTTGAGTGAATTGTTGAAGGAATAAATATACTTTCATCTGAGAAAATTCTATTAGAATAATCAAGTTTACCTACTGAAATCGATGTATTACATACCTTAACAACTAACCTGAACAACTAATCAGAACTAAGCACTGCAATTTGGCAGCTTTTAAAAACTTTCAAACAAAGTAGGTATCTGCAAGTTTGAAATTCAGCCAAGCTACACAGACGTGTGAGTAAATCAAATTCTGTTGACAGTGACAAATGTATGTATTTTAAATATAACAGATTATATTTCTCCATAGTTATTCTAGGGAAATTTAAAAAGGAGTAAATAGTTGTTTCATTTCACTCTGTTATCCTTTGAAATTGCTATTGTGAAGATTGAATGGGAAAATACTATATGGAAAGAAACGAGCTCTGTCTCCTCATTAGAGCACAGTGACAGGATTCCTTTCAAAACTGGTCTCTATGTAAAAGTGCAACAAATGCTGCTAAGCATGAAGGTTCAAAACAACTGATGTCATGTTCAGAATTCATATCTTCATTTTTATATCTTCAATAAAAACTTTATTTTCTGGTTCATAATATGAATTTAAGTGTTAATTTTATTTCTAATTAAATAGTTTTCAATTTGGATTTCAGTATTTCCAGATCATCAAAAGTAAATGTTTGAGTGGTCAATTGCAGTTTTCTGTTTGATTATGAAAATGATTTGAGCTTTGCTTTACTGTTTTGCTGGAGATTTTCTTCGTCTCATGGGGAGAAATAAGAATTTCTTCCTCAACATTGATAAAGTTAATGTTTGTTTTTTGTTTTGTTTTTGTTTTCCGGAGAATATTCAGTTGAATTTGTTGGACAGCTAGCATTCAAATGGCATATATTTTGGAAAAATAATCTCTTCATTACCTTTTCCACAGCAGATTTTAAAATCTGACACTTTTATCCTAGGGGCAAGTTAGCAACAAAGCCTTTCCTTAGTCTGGAAACTTTGAGTTTTATAGCAGAATAGAGATTGTTGATTTCTAAGATCTATAATTGAATGTGTTCTCTGGACTCAATTTGGTCAGCTGTGACTAACTCATTTAAAACAAAAAAGAATCAGAACCCTTTTATCATTTTAGGTTACAAAACACTGAATTTGCACGGTGGCTTGGTTTCCAATCATCTCTGTAAGCACCATCTGTGCTCCTTCTTTATGTTCACCTGCTTTCTAATTAACACTTTGCAAACCTACACACCTGCAGCAGCTCTATTCTCACCTCATTGCACATTACCCATTAAGTCTCCACAGTGCAGCTTGTGCAGGAACAATTTTGTTACTACATAATTATTTCTCCTCCACTTCAAGGGAATATGGGCAAGAATCTACTGCTTAGCATTATGTTCTGCATGAGGAGCAAAAGCTATTCCTTTTCTTTTGCATCTTCACACATTTGCACATAAAGTATTAATCTAGCACATCCAATATTAGTGTTGCATAGGCGATGTTGAGATCAAGGTAGAGGTTTGAAAACAAAAACAGAAAGCCAGAGTTTTCTCTTTGATGTGGAGAGTGTATCTCATTAATGTCATTCCAGAGCTGAATGTTTTCAGATGCTCTCACTGTTGAAACATGGGTTAGACCATCCCAGTTTGGTTTATTAGTAGTCTGTTGCACTGGTAGCTCCTGATGAGGATTGTTTAATTTTACGTGTTGCATCACATTTTGTGTAACTCACATGTACATGGGTGCACATACCACACCGCATAAACTCAGTTGCTCACGAGTGACTGAATTGTGAAGTTATTCAGCAAACCTTAGATACCATGAAGACAAAAATCATCACTTCAGGGAAGTCTGATTAGTTAAAGAGTTCCAAGGAACATTGCTTCATGTGCATTCTCATGCAGTAGATGAACTATAAACCCATGAGCCTCTGCTGTATGATCAGTGCACACTGTTACAACCTATATTTTCCTCAGATTCTCAAACTGGTGCACATGTATATGTTTGTGAGTGCAAGTATATATGGAGTAGAATGATAATCTGCCTTAATAATATTTAAATCATCATTGTACAGTTGTGATTATTAATGACAAATTCCATGTATAGCAAAACTTTTTTTAAATGTGACATCATTTTTTCCTGTCCACTTATTTCACATATGTTTTACTTAAATCCAAAATATTCAATGTTCTGTGAATTCTTTAACCCTCTGGTGCCTTTCAGTCTGTTCCTGGGTGACAATTTCTGCCTCTCTATAGGATGTTGAATGCTACCCAAGCAGAACGATCATGAATCACTCTCATTCTGTGGTCATGTTGCATGTTGTAAATGACTTCACGAAAGCCACAAAGCACCACTCAGACAATCACACATTCTCTTAAACTCTAAGAGGATCACAGTTTTCACAAATCATAAAATCACAGAACGTTCTAATGGAAAATTGTAGCTAGGAATAAACTCTAATCCACACTGCTAAAGTTGGTGTTCACAAAAACAAGGCGTATGTGTGGTTATGACATTTTTGACACGAGCCACATCCTCTGCTTATCTGGGTCTGTCTGTACCTCCCATACGGTAAATTACTCTTCTATCAGCCAAGGACTGTCCTGACAGTGTTATGCTAGTGAATTTCAGATGTCTGCTACTGGTATGCTTTGTTGGTCCCAGTGCTGAGATGATGCTGGAGGATTTTGATATGCCTTTGATGCCCAAGGATTTTGATATGTAAGGGTAAAACACCTGCCTGAGAGAGTATTAAGTGCTTCTTTCAACTCTAGTACAAAATAAAAAATATTTAGGCAGATGGAGGCAATGCGTTGACTGATTCATACAAGGGATTATTGTTAAAATGATCTAATGAACAATTTATTTTCTATTATTTTCAGGAAAAGACTATGCAACTGATTGAAGAAAGCAGTCATAATAAATAGATCTTAATGGCAAAGCAGAATTAGAACTAAGAACATCTGCAAAAATTTTGAGTAAAAATATTTAAAGGAAATTGCAAACAGTATTTGAGAGGAGAATTTTTAACAATGAAAAATACTTCATAAAATTTTAAAAGCATGCTAACGTATGGAAATAATACAATTTAAATGCCATATACTTATACAGAAAAGCCACAGACATCTGTAGAGATGTTGTTGCTTGTTTGCAGCTCAGCAACAACCAAACCCTGGCTTCACAGTCTGCCTCTCGTAATAACGCTCAGTGAATTACCATTAAAGGATTTCTGCCAATAAAGTACAGTTAATGAAAATCTGAAATTGTTCTTATAACACAAACATGGCTAAGGACTTAACGTAAAATACTGAAAGAAAAAAAAAAGCATGAAAATAAATGTAGACTAGAAAGCCTCATTAATCTGGAATTTATTGGCTAGAAAAATATTTCTCTGCCACACCTTCAGAAGGGGAAAACCCCATCCCTTTTCCTGTCCTTATCTCTGTTCCAGCTTGCACAGCATATTTAGTTCCAATGATTGCACTGTGTAGCAAATGCATTCCTGACCAAGAAACCCAGCCAAGTGTTGAGATTTTATCTTTATTTAAATAGTAAGCTAAAAATAGAGTCTTTTGCATACTTTTTGAGTAGTTTTTCCCCCTATCCCATAGTATTAAGGGCTAAATATCAATCTCTAATAATAATTCAGTGAAAAAAGCTGTAATTCTAAAATCCACCTGCACAGTACAGAGGTATTTCTTGTGTTCAGAGGGAACCTCCTGTATTCCATTTTGTGCCCACTGTCTCTTGTTCTCTCACTGGGCACCACTGAAAAGAGCCTGCTTCTGTCCTCTGTGCACTTTCCCTTCAAGTGTTTATATACATTAATAAGATGCCCAAAAGTCCCAATTTAAATTCATATATTAAGAAGATTAACTCTGACCTGTTTCAGCTTTGGGTGAAATTCTAGATGGCTGCACTAGAAAGCAGACAATTACTGAAATACCTAAAACATGAACGTCTGCCCTCAGCAAGGTGAGTCTCACATACTTAAACTTGCAGGGCTTTTTATATTTACAGGATGGTTTTTTTGGTTGGTTTGTTGATTTTTACATTTTCACAAATCATCCTGAGAGCCCACTACTTGCTTTCTGAGTTAAGTCAACAGGAAAAACAAATACTTGCTTAGACTGTCCTTGTCTGTGCCATACACTCCAGAGGAGGGACAAAGTATTCTGAATATGTAGTTAACCTATCCATGTAGTTAACACTTCCAACTGGACAGCCAATTAGTGGGAAAATGCAAAATACCTTGATGGAGTATTTCAGCACTCATGCACACTGGAAAAGAAACTGCCTGGAGATGTCTGAAAGGACAGGCAAAGCCCATCCCCTCTGGGCAATAAAACCGAGGTGATCTTGGCCTTTGTTCCCAAATTAGCAGAGGTCCTGATCTGTGAAACAGAAGGAAGAAGTCATTTGCGACACATATTATCAACCAGCTTTTCTAATACCTTAGTGGTTGACAGTTAGATGAGGCGTGATATTCTCGGCAACACCTTCTTGTGGTAAAGTGTCCTAGTACTTCAATATAGGGTGAACTAGGAGGGAACACAACTCACTGCTTTGCTGTAGCTGAGAGATAAACAATTTTCTTCACATGCACGTCTTATTCATAATAAAAATATCAAGTTTCATGTATGCTAATACTGTATAATTGATTTTATATTCATCAATCAATCTACCTTTTTTTTTTTCACTGTATGCATTCTGACATGCAGTGCTACACAGAGGAAGTTGCTTATCATACATTAATTAAATGAGTCCTAGAGATTTTATCACTCGTAAAATATCTCTCTTACACACAAATACTGAAACGAATGTGCCTATTCTAAAGTACCAATGAAATTAAGACCTGTCCTTTTTACATACAGTTTGGAAATCACAGCATCAGTGTATCATTAATCAGAGAGAAGGATACAATATATGCTAATCTGTATAAGTAAAAATAATCTCTTGTTTTCTCAACACTTCTAAAAATAGATGGTGAGAACATAAGTCATTTATATGACATATATGCTTATATATCCAGAAAATTTCGCATTTTTACTAGACTTACTAGAGTTAGACTAGTTAAACATAACACCCTAGTGCAAAGCAAAGGATATAAGATAGTTTAGTAACACAATTATCACAGAATCACAGAATGGCCAGGGTTGGAAGGGATCTCAAGGATCATGAATCTTCAACTCCCCTGCCACATGCAGGGCCACCAACCTCCCCATTTAGAACTAGACCATGCTGCCCAAGGCCCCATCCAACCTGACCTTGAACACTTCCAGGGACGGGGCATCCACAACCTCCCTGGGCAGCCTGTTCCAGCACCTCACCACTCTCTCTGTAAAGAATTTCCCCCTGACGCCCAACCTAAATCTCCCCTCCCTCAACTTAAAACCATTTCCCCTCGTCCTGCAGTTATCTACCCTTTCAAAGAGTTGATTCCCCTCCTGTTAGTAGACTCCCTTTAGGTACTGAAAGGCTGCAATGAGGTCACCCCACAGCCTTCTTTTCTCCAGGTTGAACAAGCCCAGTTCCCTCAGCCTGTCCTCATAGAGGAGGTGCTCCAGTCCCCTGATCATCTTCGTGGCCCTCCTCTGGACTCTCTCCAACAGCTCCGTCTTTTTTGTACTGGGGGCTCCACACTTGGATGCAGTACTCCAGATGGGGCCTCACAAGAGCAGAGTAGAGGGGAACAATCACCTCCCTGTCCCTGCTGGCCACCCCTCTTTTGATGGAGCCCAGGATGCCATTTGCCTTCCGAGCCACAAGGGCACACTGCTGGCTCATGTTAAGTTTTTCATCCATCAAGACCCCCAGGTCCTTCTCCACAGGGCTGCTCTCAAGGACCTCTCCTTCCAGTCTGTATGGATGTCTGGGATTCCTCTGGCCCAAGTGCAAAACTCTGCACTTTGCCATGTTGAACCTCATCAGGTTCACCCGGGCCCAGCTTTCTAGCCTCTCGAGGTCCCTCTGAATGGCATCCCGTCCTTCAACCGTGTCAACCACACCACTCAGCTTGGTGTCATCAGCAAACTTGCTGAGGGTGCACTCAATTCCATCATCGATGTCATTGATAAAGATAGTTTAGTAACACAAATCTCAAACTATTTGTCCAAAGCACTCTGTTATTTATGAAAAATACATCAAATTCTCAAAATACATTTGATTTTCTTTTTTGTTTATTACCCTCTATCATATCAGTTGGTGTTGGAGGGATGAATGTTAGAGCTTGATCATTCTGGGAGCTGACAGTGAAAACTTCCATGGAAGCAGTTGCTATTCAATCTGCTTTTACTTTACTTTCAGCTATAAAGTATGGCTTATGCATTGTGAACAGATGACTTCATTGTCCTTTTTACTTGAATGCTTACCCCTTCATAAAAGACTCCTTGAAGATCAGTGTAAAAAATTTTAATTTTTGCACCAGTCTCAACTAACTACACAGGAATTCACATCTGCAAATGTAAGTTTTCCATCAAATACACAGCAAACAATTCTACAGAGGAGTAACGTTTGTATCTACTGAGCAAATTCATAACTTAAAAGTTTCTCCTAAGTGTCCTCCAACATCTCTGAAAAATTTGAGAAAGAACATACGCACAGAACCTGTGTTCTGTTTAAAACATGGATAATTATGATCTCTGAATGAGCATTCTTGTCTAACAGAGTTATGTCCCACCATAAGCTATGAATAACAAAATTTTTTAACCAATGCTTTACCTTGTTGCTACATAGAAGTATCGATATGATTCCATTTAATCTCAAAATGTGATACTATACTCAGACTTCCTTTAAACAAGAATATCTTTTTTTTTTTTTAAAACAAGAATATCTTTTTGGCTGTTTTAATTTTAAACCAGCATTTTACAGTTTCCCCATGGGAAGTACTGCACACTTTGTGTCTTATTTTGCTTTTGCAGTTTTGAACAGAGAAGGAAAAATGAACATGTGAGAACAGGGATTACAGATATATTATTGTGAACTTTCTGCTGGCTGGTAGTTATGCTGACCACCATTACCAAAAAATGAGCATAGTTCTTACATCTCAACAATTCAAAATGGCGTATTTGTATCCTCTCCGTGTCAGTGAAGTTTTAAGCTAGTTAACTTGGCCAAAGTACATACAAATAATTTCACCCTAATGAACATGGAGTTTCACAGTGAAAAATAACCCACAATTGTCTACAAGTAACATCACAATAATCTCTTAACCTTTTAAAAGGCTATGGACAAATATGTTATCCAAATATAGGAAATTCTTCTTTGTAATTTATTTGGCACTTCCAGTAATTTCTCAAACTCTGGTCATAACAAATGCTTAAATTACTTGGATAAGAGGAAAGAGGAAAAAAATATTTTCATTAAAGTACTTCCTCATCTATGGAACTATTGTATCTAGCTGTTTATTTAAGAAGAGTACATCTTATCTCTCACTGCTTAAATTTATAGTATTAGTAGTTATACAATCAACAAAATATATGATTGCATAATGCGCAGTTAGCCAAAGTTTTGTGGCTTTGTACTTAAGAAAAATCAAATACACCTTCGCTCGTAGTATCAGTGTGCTGTAGATTAATTTTCCCTACAAAGTAGCTTGTTGAGAAAGTGTAAGCAAGCTGCATTGCATCGACAAATGAACAATGTATTTGCATATTTCAAATCTGTGAAGCTTCACAGATGAGCAAACAAAAATAATCACTACTGCATGTATTTTGTGGCAGACATTGGTATGGACATATATTTCTTCTGCTGAAATCTTCAACTTTTTAGTGCCTAATTACTAAAGTATGCAGAATGCCAAGTACATGAATTAATATCCAGTAAGCTAAAGTAAAGACACTATTCTTGTGACAGTTATTTACACTTAGAGGCTTGTCTGTGGTCTTTTTCAGTTGTAGTCATAAATACAGTTCCAGCCATAAATATTTACGCATGCATAAGCTATTTTAAAGCAGCTCTTAAGAAAATTAATTTACATGTTAGCACAAGAACATCTAAACGGCTTTAGAAGGCATAATTTTTAGAAGCATGTTGGTTGAAAATTGTTTTGGAGTATGAAAGTCATCATTTTGTTTCCATTAAAACAAAGAGGAAACACTGAATGTACCACTGGAGAAGTGCAGAGGCTGAAATGAGCTTTGAATCCAGAACAAACAAACAAACAGAAAACCCAAAGATCACAAATGCCTCACAGCTGCATTTATTCCTACAGGAACGTCTTAGAACAAGTGGAAGGGAATCATTAATCAGTGTTTCATTTAGGTGCTTGGTTAGACTTTACATGTTAAAACCAATTTGTTTACTTATTCCCTTGTGCACTGCACCTTATAGGAAAACGCAATAAAATGAATTTGAAATTAAGAGTTAAAAATGAAGCATATATATATTTATTGATAATAAACATATACCGTAGCTATTACTAAATCAATTAAGATTTAGTAGACAATTGTTTCAGAAATTTTGTGGGATAGTTTAAGAATGCTATAAAATAGGATGAAGATCCATATTCAATTATGTAGAAGATTAGAATAAGAAACATAGATCCAGCTGTACAGGATACAAAATCTTTCAGAACATGAATAAAAATCCAAGTTTTTGTTTGTTTTATTTAAATTAGAAGAAATCCTACTGATTGAGGATTTAAAAAATATCTATAATGCATACAAGGCACAGATCATGGGTCTGTACCACTGTGCATTGCTGTGAAATATTGTATCAGCTGTGAGAAGTTGTGCTATTTACTATGCCTATGAACTGAAAAGCAGAACCTATTTCAAAGTGCAGATGACTGTAAAATATAACAGGCTCTAGCCTGCAGTATGCATCTTGTTGTGTACTTGGATTAGTCAAATGGATTTTTGCTTCATGCAGATTTTACTGAATGAACATTTCGCAAGTCATAAAAAAAAGAAACAACAGTCAAGTAGATGTAGATTCACAAATAAGAATATTCAATATTGTATTGATTTCCTACAAAATAGTTAAAATGTATACATACCATTTTAAAGCAGCAGGAAGCGTGCTGCCCTTTACTATCTTCTGGATGCAAAGAAGTTAGAGACACACTATTTTCAGTGGTGCCCAGTGGCAGAACAAGAAACAATGGACACAAACTGAAACAAAGAGGGTTCCTTCTGAATGTGAGAAAGCACTTCTTCACACTGCAGGTGACTGAGAATTGGCACAGGTTGCCCAGGGATGTTGTGAAGTGTCTATCCCTGGATATCAAAAGTCATGTGGATACAGTCCTGAACTGGCTGCTCCCAGTGCAGGAGGTGGCTGTGGTGACAGACCACACCAGGATGAAGGCTAGGTGGTGGGGACAGGCCAAATCTCTGCAGACACCCAGAGGACCACAGAAACAGTGTCAGAGGCATCAGCATTAGCAGGGCCGCAGTGGAGGCCATTGTTCGTGGGGGAGACAGAGGAAAGACAATCAGAGAATCAGTGAATCACAGAATCCTAAGAGTTGGAAGGGATCTTTAAAGGCCATCTGGTTTAACTCCCCTGCAATGAACAGGGACATCCACAGCTAGATCAGGTTGCTCAGAGCTTGGCCTCGAATGTCTCCAGGGATGGGGCTTCCACCGCATCTCTGGGCAACCTGTTCCAGAGTCTCACCACCCTCACTGTGAAGGACTTTTTCCTTATGTCCAACCTAAATCTCCCCTCTTTAACTTTGAAAATATTTCCCCTTCTCGTATCATCACCGACCCTGTTAAGGAGCCTGTCCCCTTCTTTCTTGTAGATCCTCTTCAGATAATGAAAGGCTGCACTCAGTCACCTGAGCCTTCTCTTCTCCAGGCTGAACAGCCCCAGCTATCTCAGCCTGTCCTTATAGGAGAGGTGTTCCATCCCTTGGATCATTTTTGTGGCTCTCCTCTGGATGTGCTCCAACAGGTCCATGTCCCTTCTGCACAGAGGACTCCACATCTGGATGCACTACTCCAGGTGAGTCTCACCAGCACAGAGTAAAGTAGCATGAGAGCTGACTGACATGGACCACCCTACAGGTCTGTCCAGTTGCTGCAGCCAGGCAGCAACCCACACAGGGACCAGCGCCTCTTTCTGGGAGGACTGGGCAGGGTGTGGACTCTCCCTGGCTGGTAGTGGGCACTAGGGTCTCTGTACTGGGGCCTGTCCCCTTCTTTGCAGTGACAGCAGCTGCCTTCCATTTCAGGAAAAAGATGATGGCACTCTTCTGAAAATAACAGGTGATGAGCACATAAAAAATGTGCAATTTAATATTTAGTAACACTGTGTTAATGTCTTAAATGGCATATAGAATGATTTACCTCTAAAATTTATCAGAGGGAGGAAGGAACAAACTTTTATCCCGAAATTGTAATGTAACAGTGTGCGGTGCTGCATCTAGTATACTCTATGCTGAAAGCAATTGAGAGAAGTAGCATAAATCAAAAGTCATCTCAAAAAATGTAACATAATAATTAAAAAGTACTTTGTATTATCACACAACCATTAGCTCTTCCTTTTCAATATCTTTCTCCATGATGACTGAGTCAAAAAAAAAAAAAAAAAAAAAAAAAAAAAGTTGTACCTTTGCTGCAGCACTGTTGCCTTTTAGAACCAGGACAAAGGAATGAATTATCAGTTTGTTATAAGGCCTTACATAAAAGCAGGTCAGTAGCTTGATATGACTAGTATTAGAGAGGCTCACTCTGTGATTGGAAGAATATGGAACAAGCAGTCCTGGAAGCAGTGTTAAAGCATATGCAGGACAAGGAGGTGATCCAAGACAGCCAGCATGATTTTACGAAGGGCAAATCATGCCTGACATTGTGGTAGCTTTCTAAATGGAATGACTTCATCAGTCTACAAGGGAAGACAAACAAGTGTCCTCTATCCAGACTTCCGCAAGGCATTTGACATGAACCCACATGACATTCTTCAATCTGAATTGGAGAGATTCAAAAAGTGGACTATGGATTTGAAGAGTGGACTATTCAATGCATAAGGAGTTGGTTGGATTGTTGCAGATGGAGGTTTATGATAAATGGCTCTAGGTCCAGGTAATGGCCATTGACAGATGATGTCCCTCAGGATTCCATCTTAGGACTGGTGCTCTTCAACATCTTTATTGATAATATAAATAGTGGGGAAGAGCACACCCTCAGGAAGTTTACAGATGACACCAAGCTGAATGGTGTAGCTGATACAATAGAAGGAAGGAATGCCATCCAAAGGTACCTGGACAAGCTTGAGAAGTGGACCCATATGAATCTAATGAGCTGCTGCACTTGAGTCAGTGTAATCACAAATGTATATACCAACTAGGAAAAGAACTCACTGAGAGCAGCCCTGCAGAGAAGGACTTTGGGAGTCCTGGTGATGAAAAGCCGGATATGAGCCAGCAGTGTGCACCTGCAGCCCAGAAAGCCAACAGTATCCTGGGCTGCATTAAAAGAGAGGTGACCTGCAGAGCAAGGGAGAGGATCATCCCCCTCTATTTTGCCCCTGTGAGGCTTCATCTGGAGAACTGCATTCAGGCCTGGGGCCCACAGAACAAGAAAGTCTTGGAGCTGCTGGAGCAGGTCCAGAGGACAGCCATGAAGGTAATCAGAGGGCTGGAGCATCTCGTACAAAGAAAGGCTGAGGGAGCTGGACTTGTTCTGATTGGAGAAGGCTCTAGGGAGATGTCATCACAGTCCTCTAGTACTTAAAGGAGGTTATAAAGAAGACGGCAATTGACTTTTTACACAGGTTGTGATAGGACAAGGGAGAATAGATTTAAGCTAAAAAAAGGGGGAGATTTAGACTAGAAGTTAGGCAGAAATTCTTCAGTCAGAGGATGGAACAGGTTGCCCAGAAAAGTTGTAGATTCCCTATCCCTACAGATATTCAAAGCCAGGTTAGATAGGGCTCTGGGCAGCCATATCTAGTGGGTGGCAGCCCTGCCCATGGCAGAAGGGTTGGAACCAAGGGTTGGAAGGGTGTTCATGATCCCTTCCAACCTAAGCTATTCAGTGATTCTGAAATTGTATTCTAAAAATTCTAAGGTCCAATTTTAGGATACTCATAACTGTGGTACTACAGCACTCCTGTTACAGAGTTCAGCACTGTAATGTTGTCTCATTGCTGAATTTTGTGACTGGAACATCTCTGCTACACAGTGAAGACCTCAAGTACAACTTCTTCAAAATAGTGTTTTGAACAGCTAAGTGGCTAAAATGTTCTGTTTATGGGCCTTCATGACAAAGCATGAGAACCATCATACTTAAAGTTTCAGGGATAGTTCAAAAATGTGGTCAGCAAAACTGACTATTTGAGTTTAGAAATAGTTCATAAAAGTTATCATCAAATACTGTATGCATTAAAAATATCCAGATGCATACATTATTCAGAAGAGGACTGGATAGAACTCTGATCATGCTTTTGCCAAGATTGCCATATAAGTACACAGGAATGTGCACATAGAGAAGCACAGATTAATGAAGGATGAAAGAGGTCTCTGGAAGCACCAAATCAGGGCAAACTTCCAAGGCAGATGAGGTTGCTCTGACTTTGTCCACCACAAGTTAGAATAGTGCCATGGATGGACACTTCAGAGTCTGGGCAGCTTAGTACTGTTTCATGTTCTTATCTACTCTCAATCCATGTTAATTCATTATTTGTCTGTTAGTGAATTGTAACACCTTCATGGCACACAAATCCTTGCAATTGCTATTCACTTTGTGTGTTTATGTACAGAGTATCTAATTCCCTGTGATATAAAACTGAAGAAACTAAGAGAGATGAAGGAAAAGTGGAATGACTTGGCTGAACGTGGGCTGTATTGATGTTTTTGCAGAGGTATTGACACATGACTGAAAGTTCATAATCAGCTCTTTTTATTAGCACTAGATAATATCGCATTCATTACAAGATTGGTCTCCAGTCTCACAAGGGCACCTTGAAATCCATGTACCTCTGGGGCAAAGAAGTCACTAATTTTCCTAGCTGTAATCTTTAACAATAGTTCATATACACATGCATGCATGAAATCTGGGATAATCTAACTCTGATTCACATTCATAGTTTAAATGGAGATTCTCTTTTTGATATTGCCCAACTGTCCATTTGCACATTATAACAGAATTAAAAAATAAAAAAGAGTAAATTTCTAAAAGGTAATTTGGGGGATAAAATATGGTCTTGATCCAGGAGACAGAGGAAAACGTTCTTTTGCACAGTCAGTTTGGAAGGGTGAGAGGTAATTGTCTACAGATTGTCAGTGTGTAGGTGTCTGAAGATAATCATCAAAGTTTATTTTTAAAACAGCCTGTTGTCAAAACAGGCACACGCAATTCCATCGTAGATTGTTTAACTACAAACCCTTATGACATACACTAACAACAAAATAACCATTACAATGATGTTATCCCCTTCTTAATTCAGCAGGGTGGCAGTAGTTTTAGCCTAAATGATTTTGGATAGCTACAAAGTTAATCATGTTTCTCCTGTAAGTCCCAATTATTTGGACTTCTATTACACTGTAACATAAATGTTTTCAAAATATTTTGGAAAGTATTTCACAAGTCAAACAATACAATTCTTTCCACCAGAGCATCCACACACTGAACCCTGAAAAATCACATCACTGCCTGAATCAAGCTTCTGTAATCTTTTCACCTATTTCTGTTCTCCGATTTAAATTTAGAAATGTTTGTAGTCATTGCAATGTTAGACTGAAAATAAGTTCTCTATTCTTGTAAAATCAGTGAGTTAATTGTTTCATTTATACTCAGAGAGTAATTTAAATTATTCACATAAACACACACTATTTCTGGATGCTATTTTTACCATGGCTAGCACAAGATCTAATTAAAGACTGGGATGCCTTAAACAGAGCCTGAGTATCCTATCATTGTTTTTTGCCTTGTTTTGTTTTACTTGTGACTGAACAAGGCATTCCCAAGTTCGAAGAGAAAATAGCTCTTTTTTCTTTTTCCTCTCAAGCAGCTGAAGAATTACACAAGAAGAAAATGAAAACAGAGAGTGTTATATTGAGAAATGGGCATGTTCATGCTTGAAGTTCAAACAAAATATGCTGGCAACACAGAACAAAGTTCAGTGGGTAATTCCAAATACATTCTTTGGGTAATTTTTCAGAGGGCAGTGATCATAGAGTCAGCATAATAAAGGCTCTTTCAGTAAGTGCTAAAGGAACTAAAAATGCCCTTATTCTCATACACTTCTCTTGAAGTCCAAATGTATTGCCAAGACCCTGCCAGAATACTGGATTTGTTTGCCTGCTATGTTTTGTATGCCTGCTACTCTGCTCCATACGGTCTACTGGCCTGCTTTTTCTTTTCTTTTCTTTTTCTTTTCTTTTTCTTTTTTTTTTTTCACCCAATTTTAATGTCCTCTGTGTAATTTTGCTCTTCTCCCGGGCAGGACTATGAGAAAAGATCATCCATTCTGACAGACTGCATCCCGATTCCTGTTAGAGTGCTTTTGACTAGAAAGAACTCTCCTTATAGCATACAGAAATACAAGTCACATGCAGTCTATTTTGAGCTAGTGGAATGCTCTCATTATAGTTCCAGGTCTATAGGTGTGGCCTGGGAAATGAATGTAGCTGAAGCTGCCAGGGTCAAGATATGTAATTTAATTAATGCACATGGAGACCGCAGGTAAAACTATACTAATACAGAACCCCAGAAAGGGAAAGGAAGCTTGGAGATGTTCTCAAATGTAAGCAAACACCATAAACATCAGAGAATCTGACTAATAACATTCAGTCCCCTTGAAAATGTTTCTAAGGGATCCAGGAGTTAGCCTGGTGTAAGGTATATCAGAATACCCGTGATGATAACATTGTTCTACACTAAGCTGAAAGGAACAATACAAGGGAACATGTATGTAATGACCAGTCACTCTTCTATCTTGATAGGATAGCCACAAGTTGATCTATTCTGTATCTTTTGTGTGAGCTAGCCTATACCAATGTACAAATTTTAAAGACATTAATCTACACAGCATCATGAAGTTATTTTTCCCTCTATCTTGGGAATATGCAAGTACATTTTACAGAAATATTCACATATTTTACAATATTTACATATTTTAAATAGTTTTAAACAGTTTTTTTTAGCTCTGTATGCCTTAAGACATGTAATGATAATCAGACCCAAAGAAGTATCTGGTAATTCACTATGTATCAGCTGATTCACTATATATCAACAAAGAAAGCCTGAAGCCAAAATATGTACATAAGAGATGGAGAATAGTTCTATGAAGTGCTTTTCAGCAATTCTCTACTGAATAGCCATGAAAAAGCATTAGGCATAGAGATGGGTGAGCACAGCTGTGGGTTCCTATGTGATCTTGTATCAGGAGCTAGTCTGTGGATAATCCATTTAAAAATGCTCTTTGGCCTGAGCTAGCACGTGCCAAGTTTCTGCATCAATCATGGCATTCTGCCTTGCCTAGATAGAAGCCAGTCAACAACTAATGCGATTACACGGCCACGATAGCTTTTAACAGGAAAATGATTTAAAAACTTGCAATTGGATTTGAACCAATAATCCCTTGAAAGCAAAGGTAGCTTTTCACATGATGATGTTAAATGACTGTTTCTGGCAAAGGCAACAGGAGGCAAACGTTCAAAATAAAATTATCTCCTTTTTCTTTAAGGCTTACATGTGTTCAAGTGCTCATTGCTTAGTTTGGAAGTTATAGCTCAAACATTTCTCTGAAAAGAATGGAAAATCTGTTGTGATGTAGTGGGCATTATTTCTACTGTAAGCTGGCTGTGTTCTTTACAATCTACATTGCAGGGCATTGCAGCTGTGTTAGAAAGCAGCAATATTAAATGTGTCAATGAGCAACATTTAATTCCTTTTAGAAGTGCAATTATGAAACAGTGAGGTTTCTAATATTTGCAGCTGAAAATTGCTTATTAGCTGCATATGAAAATGTAAAATATTATACCCTAGCAGCACTAGTTTAAGTCAATTTAGCAGTACTAAATTCTATTTTAGTTTAGCAGAATTAATTTTATCTATCCAAAATTCATTACTTTAGACTACAGAACGAACAAATCACTCCAGTAATGCTGTTTTCTTTCCATTTAAATAAAGTGAGTTTAGCACTTTATATTAAACTTGTTTCATTGATTTCCTTGTTACCTCTATTTTTTAACCTGCTAACTGTGGAACAACAGAAAGGAAGCAGAGCACAGAGCTGAAAACTTTTGCCTTGAGAACACATAGGCCTATCCCAGCAGCAAGTTTTAACTGCCTCCATCACCCAGTATGAAGTTTAAGAAAAGCTCGAATCTGAGGAGTCAGAAGTCACAGCAAGTCCAGAATAAGATGAAGTATGAGGAATACCTGAGCAGATGCATGAAGAGCCTACATTTGTCTGCTTCCATTCATCTATCACAAACAGCACTTTCAGTGGAAAAACTAGGAACCTTTCCTGCTTCATCTTACTATAAATTAGTAGACTTGATAATTTAAATTATTTCATATTTACTTTTTAAATCCCTCAGCAATTGTAAACATCTGCATTTTCCCCACAGTTCTACCCAAGAAAAGCTATTTTCAGGAGCTGCCCGTACTCTGAGGATCTTTAGGCACATGTAAGCATTGTGAATCCAAGAGTCCTTACATGACCTTAGGTTGCCCCTTTCTTGACTCTCAGTAAATCTAGGCTATGAGGCTATGGCATAACACTGTGGCTTCTCTGCAACATGATATGTAGAGCACGCCCCTCATTTTAGGTTCCACTCCCAACTAAAGTTTTATCTGCCTGCCCATCCTCCATCACTGGAGAAATAGAGAGCTCATTTTCTATGGTGACTTTTCATTTGTCAGATCTGCCTTCTTTGCTCTGCTACTGATATTAATACTTCTTTATACCATGAGTTTTGGGGTGGGTAATGTTTTTTTTCCATTTTTATATCCTTTTTTTTTTTTTAGACTGTTTATTAATCTCTTTTTTACGTAAGCCTTTTAAATATTATAAGTGAGTTTATTGTTGGCAAAAGACACAGAATTTCTTGCATTAAAAATAGAATCACTCATCATTCTCTCTTTTGAATAATTTATTCATCCAAACTCTAAGAGTATCTAAGAAAAACTTGAAATCATACCTCCCATGAACATACCACATCCACACCCACAAATGCTGAGCAGCTGAACTCAACTCCTACTACCTCATTAGTATATCTGAGCCATTTGCTTTTGTGCCAAAGTAATCTACGGTCAAAGACTCAGCCAAAAGTCTGTCAACTGTGAGTGTTTTTGTTGTTTTGCATCTGAAGTTAAGTGACTTTTCAAACCACACAACACGTTCAAAAAAGCCTGATAAAAATGCATTACCTTTTCATATGGTTGGGAAGCTAGCAGGTCTGTGTAAGTTCTCTTTGCCAAAAGTTGCTGGGTCTTGCTTCATTAGAACATGTGAAATGTGGGCACAGTCTGAACAGGGTGGGATTTTTATGGGTGGGATTTGTTGGATTTAAACAGCACCAAAAGTTTCAAAGGTCTGACTTGCATCCAAAGAGTTGATGTTCAGTTTAGAACTCAATCACTTCAGTTTAGAAATCAATGATCCTAAAACTAGTCTCTGCACTGTGTCATGTCTACACCTTCTGCCTTGTTTCACTTTTCCTTTTCTTACACAAAGGAAAACTGCAGTGATACTAGTGCTTAGGATCAGAAAGAAAACAAGGAAGGAGTATTCTCAGTCATTTCCTATTGAACAAAGAGGTGATCCAATTGACAAAAGGTATGCAGACAACTGGCTTGCAGTTCACTCAAGGCAAAGAATGAAAGAAACTAAGTCAAGTCCATCTATCCTTCTGTTTTTTATAGCTCTTTCATTAAAAAAAAAAGGGGGGGGGGGGAACAAAAACACCCTTCTAAACAAATGAGGCCGACAGACTACTAAGGCTGCCTATTTCCTCTTTCATCTTAATTATTTTACATTTGTTAATTAATTTTGAGAATATTAATGTTAGCTTTAATGTTAAGGATACTACTTCTTTGTAATCAGATTAAGTGATTCCAAGGTCTTTCATGTGCTTTCTGTTTCTCCTTTCAAGGGCTTTCATAACTACTTGCTATTTATACTATTTATATTTCTCCTACCGCAAAGCCAGTGTCACTAAGTGACTTCTGCTTTTGCTTGTAAGATCTGCTATTTTTGGAAAGGTGCTTGGCAGCATTTGTGCAGACTAATTACTTTCATTTCTTTCATCTTGTTTTCTGTTTTCCATCTCTTTTATTTTACATTAACCCCTGACTGCTAACACTCTCTGGGCAGCACTCTAGGGGAGCTGTGCTGCCACAGTGCTGACAGCTCCTTAACAACAGGCAGAGACATGGGAGTATTCCTGTGTGACAGGCTGCAGAAAGCATCCCTACTTTTCTTGATAGAGTCACATTCAGAGATAAGCTTTGATGGGTAACATGTTTTCCTTTTGCACTGTTTGTTTCAGCCCAATTGAGCAATGGCAGCAGGGAGACATTTTTCTCCTAGTACTCATCAAGACGTAATAACAGGATTCCTACTGTCAGAGAGACAAGCCTTGCTTTTGTTGGCACTGATAAGGGTTTTAATGTAAACACCAGCCTTGAAAGACAACATACTTGTAGTTAAGAGAATACAAAAATGCCTAATAACAACATAGCTTAATTCTGACTTCCGACACATGGTTCTGAGATTGGCAGTCTTTCCTGTTTTGAATCACAAGCCTAACACCATACCTTAAGTTACAGCTACGCAATAAGAGACATAGAGGTCAGAATACAAGATGTTTTTCCCCTCGTGAATCTTTTTTGAGGCCCATACTGACAATGGCCAGAGCCTACTCACAAAGAAAAAGATGAGAAAATAAAGGTCAGGATCCTGGCTCTATCTGCCCCTTCCTTGGCCAGAAGAACCTTCAGAGAGCTTAGCAAGAGTGACACTGACATGTGGTATGCACCAAAACACAGTGCCTTCTGTTCTTTGGTATTAGCTATCAGACTAGATTTTACTTTCCTTCAGGCCTGGAGGTGCACAAAACACTTCAGGAGTGGCTGGTGCAAAATAACTCCCAGTCTGGTACATGCTGTCCCTATTCTCCTTGCAGACAACAGATCTCAAGACAAGATTTGGCATGCTGGAAGTATTTTATAACTATTAAATATTGTTCAATATTCTAAGTCTACCTATTAAATCTTTCTACAAACTACATAATTTCAGATGTAGTTGGAGTGAAAAATATCCTGGTGCACTGGTTTCAGAAAATGGAAGGAATGAAAATGAAGCCACCTGGTATTTGGCCACTGCTATAGTTCTGACTCAGTGGAACAAGATTATATCATAGTGAAATGCAAAGTTCAGAGAAAAAAAGTAAGCAGCTTTAAAATTTCAATCTTTTACATCTAAAACTAGTGATCTAAATCTCTGCCAAGGTAACAAATCTGATGACCTGCCACTGAGGTCACAGGACCAAGCCAAGCACTAGTTTTGCTGATTTGGTTCCAAAGCATCGTTCACATGTAAAGAGGTCTTTCAGGGCATTAAGTAGTTTATTTTTAAAAGTCATGAGCTGCCTGCGAATAATTAGCCAGAAGATCCATAATCTCATTTGTGACCAGGGGGACCTATCATAGCAACATTAATTTTTGCGGTGCCCACATAAAGCCAAGGGA
The DNA here is from genome assembly GCF_987193195.1 of Phasianus colchicus. Taxonomy (NCBI): domain Eukaryota; kingdom Metazoa; phylum Chordata; class Aves; order Galliformes; family Phasianidae; genus Phasianus; species Phasianus colchicus. Next base: position 129,320,184 of record NC_143436.1, read on the forward strand.
AATGACTACCAGATATAGCCCATACACTTTACCTAAGTCTTATTGCCTGGGAATGTGAATAATATGATTATGAATCTGGGCATTTTGAGGTATTATCTCAGATTTGTTTTAAATTTTCTTCCAAATAATTATCTTCCAAATTCATGATTTATTTTTTTAAATGCCTCTAGTCCCAGTGCTTTAAAACATAAAATGAGTGGGTAATCAATGTAGGGATATCTCTCTGAGTTTACAGTCTGGAACACTGGCTTGAAATGGCATAAACTGCCTTGTACGTTCCGGCAGGATGCTATTGCTGAAGTCCAGCAATAATTCTCTAAACACCAGTTACTTCGCTACTGATTTTTGTGTAAGATCATTCACACTGGATGGACATACAGCTTATGGCAAATGGTAGCTGGGCAAAGTTAAAGACATTCCCATCTTTTCTCTGCACATTTAAAGTCATTCTGTAAAGCAAATTCAGGGAATGAAAAAATAAGTTCCTTCCAATACAAAATGGTCCCTCGATACCAAAAACCAAACACTCTCTTATACTATTTAAGGTGCCTGAGGACCCAATTATTCCTTGTCTGACTTCCAATCTTCAGCTTTCTTTTAGCTTCTTGCATGCCTCGTGTTGCTGAATTTCACATAAATTATATGTAATATGAATGTAATACTGGAAGAACAAATGTGTTTTCAGTACAGCTGTGTACAGAAGTGTAAATACAGAAGAAAGAACATCAGGTGATGCAGACACACTACCTACCTACCTGCCTACCACTCGTTTCAAATCTAACGTGTGTCAGAAGTCACCATGTATATATTATATTGTCAGTGATATCCATGGACAGATACTGCTCCAAGAAGTTATTGCTTGGTCTACAAAGACACATCCAAATTGCCTTCACCTATCCAGAAATCTTTCCAGTTTTTCAATAAGCAGCAAGTACCTAACATGCCATCCATGTGCCACCATCACCTTTCTGTCTTCTGACAAATTTATGAACAAGACTTTGTCAAGAATAGTTGAATATGTTACTGTACAGTGTGCTACTGTGCCTGTAGGAGAAACAAGTCAGAAATATTTTTACTTACTAAAAACATATGCTGCCTTTTTTTTCAGATCACTTGTTTTCATTTGATTTGTATAATGGAAAGAGGGGGAAAAGGAGAGAGCTAGCAAATGCAGAATAAACCACATTATGCTTTCTGAAAGAGCATTTGGCACACAGACTATTCTAAACAGATTCTTAATAGTGATAATCAGCAAGTCAGCTCCTCTCTGCTTGTCTGTCTCCTATTCAGCTGTGTTTAGTTGTCACAGTAGTTCCAGACACCTTCTTTTTTTTTTTTTTTATGCTGCAAATCTACCAGTAGGAGAATTATTCTGTCACAATTTAATAATTCATTTTTTGCAGTGTCCACAGGGTTTGCACGTAGCTATTTTTGTAACATGAGTGAAATTGCATTGCACTCTGATTATTTTTGATCATTTGCCCTGACACATCTTTTGCAATTTTAATTTTTGTGGAGGATGAGGTGAACAAAGTAGTTCATGAGCTAGATATAGGCTCTCCTATAAAGGAGTAACTTGTGATGGAAGCAAATTTCATAGAATTAGAATCAGAGTGGTTTGAATTGGGAGTGCCCATTAAGGATCATCTAGTTCCAACCCCAGTTCCTGGGATTATGATGATAGTCTCAGGAAGAGCATTCCAAGAAAGCAGACATTCAGGTGAAAGAGGAGGGGGGAGGCATAGGCCTCAGACAGTATGACTTTACCTGTCTTCTAGAGACCATAGAGACCAGTTATTTCTTTTTTTGAGATGACATTTCTGATTTACAGTGCTGCAAGCACATATGTAATGACACAGTATCCCAACTTATATAAAAGAAACACTTATGAAAAGACAAATGTGCACCTTGCTAATTTTTAGGCCTCCATATACTGGGACAGAGTCTTTCAAACTCTTTGGCCCTTTTTTTCTTCACGAGACACATTCATCTTTTACTAGGTTTCTTTCATCTTTCTTTACTCATCTATATTCTCATATTCTACTTGATCTTACAAACATTTTATAGAAATTTTCATTCCATTACTGCTAATTCTTCCTTCAGCTAACTTTTTTTTCAAATTTGGGGTGGGGGCGGGGGAGAGAATTGAAATCATGATAAATGATCTTCCCTCAATGTTGAAATAGTTTTCTTCACACTCCCATGATGTTAGAGGGAGGGCTGATCAAAAATTCCGTTTTGCTTTCATGAATCGTTTATAAGATCTTTAAAATCTTACCACTATTTGTCTAGATGTAATCAAGATGCACATCCCAAGTGTGATTAGTAAAAACTCTATGATGAGAGCAATAAAGCTGCCAGATCAATAGTAACCAGTCAGCAAGGCAAAATGGCTCTGCCAGACAAAGTGTTTACAGCTTTCTTGAAAAGGCTGGTTTGGAATAGTGACAAAGAAAATAGCTAAAAATACCAAAAGAAAAGTAATAAAACCTTTTGCAGCTGGAGAGAAATATTCTCATGTCACACTACCAGGGACTATGTACTTTGAAAGACATTTGAGATCCTGAATAAAAAAAAAGAAAACAAAAAAAAAAACAACAATGTACATTATTTAAATGGAACAGTCTAGAGCTATCATCCTCTCAAGCAACAATAAACATAAAAAGAAATAATCACAAACGGGTGAAACTGCCCAGAAACAAATACGAGTTTGTTGGAATAGATATCTCCATTTAGAAGCAAAGTTTTTCACATGAGGGATAAACAAAAAAAAAATCTACAACAACAAAAAACAGACTGCATAGAGATATTACCTATGAAAATTCATACTTTTCACAGGTGGTTTTGGGGTGCTAAATCTTAAGACAAAAAGCCCAAGCTGGAAGAAATCAGTGGACAAAATAAAGCTGCCAGAAATCAGGAAGTGACTAAGTTAGGGTCACCCATGACACCTCACTTCAAGCTCCCACTATGTCATCTGCATTAGCATGGATGCTATTTATTACTTGTTCATGTATAACTGCAGTACACAGAGTAGATGGTGTTTATTCAATAGGAAGTGAGACAGTAATTTTTCAAAGCCTCCAGCTGCAGCGAAAAGTAGACTAAAGGTACTGTGATTACAATCATCTTCATTATAAGAGTGGGTCCGTAGAAATAGTTCCTGTATGTGATCATGCAAATAAAAGCACTAATGCATCATAAGAGGTATGCCTTTTAATTTTAGGTGCTTGGAAACACGGTATTACCTTAATAGAACCTTTCCTACATGCATTTTCTAAAATGCAAACTGGAGTAAAATCAAATAAACCAGAAACCATTGTATCATGCCAGTGGTTTGGACAGGTCATCTGTATAATGGGGAGCTACAACAGTGCTGGTGACACTCAAAGAATGCTTGCTTCACCTCTCACTTCTGAATAGAAGCACTATAGACCAATAGAAGACCAATGACTGTGGTCCCAGAGCCTTTTGTAATCTTTACCTATTCTTTTCCATCTCCTCCAGTTTGTTCCATACCAGACTTCCCCATTATTTTTCTCTTTCCCATTCTACTTGAGTGCATGATAATTGTGCACCCTTGTCAAACTTCTTACTCCCCCAGTTTTGTCCATCTTGTCTCAATGCTTCACTGATAAGCAGATTTACTGCTGGTGATTCTAGCCTCTAGGCTCAGGCTCCACCCTTCTCTGTTCCTGTTCTGCTGAATTGTGCATCACAGCCTCCTCCTTCACTTCCAACAGACAGTTCAGGACTTAGAACCTCTATATTTAAGGCAGGCTCTGAGACATTTTCATCCCTCCTCCAACCTATGGCATCAAACTTTGAAGCTAGATTCCTGAAGTTCCCCATTTCATCAGTGCTGAGCAGGGAAAAATGATCCCCTGGTTTAGATACGAGGCCTATTTTAGAAGCATCTCTCTCTTCAAAGACTCCAGTGGATTTAAAATCAAAATATCTTTGTAATTTTCAGGCATACTTTTAGGCAGTATGTACATCATCTGTAGTGCCCGGACACTCACAGCAATCATGGGACATAACATAAGCTAACGGGAAATCTATTCTAGATAGGTATCTTTATGTGATCATTCAAAACATCTTAATGTAAGAGTGCATAAATATATCCCTACTTGCAAAAAAGACAGCCTCAGTGTAGAACTATCATTTCTTTGTCTATTCAGAGCAAGTCAACAACTTGTGTGGCTTCACACTTTGCAGTTTCAGTAACGAAATGCTTACTTACTGTTACAGTATGTACTTTTTGTCATAGTAAGTGTTGTTATTAAAAATGTGTTTGGGCAACACTTATTTTTTCTAGTTCTAAAATATCTCCTAGTCAGAAAACATCATTGCAGGCTGAATCTCAGAACTGCAAAAATTGCTAGTAGAAAATTCTTGGGTAGCAGTTCTGACCCTCTCTAAAAGTAGATGATGATTTGAATGGGCTATTAAAGCATTGTATTCATTATAACACTGGTTATGTGCTGGTGGCCTCCATTATACAAGGCTAGCTCTTGAGTGATAGCTTCTGTATAATTCATGACTGACATTGCCTTGATAGGGAGATGTAAGTACAATTTTCTTCTAGCATTTTAAAAATTTAACTAAGGAAGGTTCTAGTGCTCAAATTTTCCTATCATTTTCTGGACAGTCAGTCCCTCTTCAATACTTAACATGGGTAATTTTTTAATTTAGAACATTATCTGATAGTGAAAAATACATTCTCATTTGAATTTATTCATTTATTTATGTTAATTTCTGCATTTATTCCCAATGATTCAAGTAAGATTGATAACATCACTCAGAAGAATAAAACCTTATTAGAATGAGTCAATTATAATGAGAACTTACAATTTTAATCTGAAAGAAGGCACTCGAGTGGAAACTATTTTTTAAAAAATTGTTAGCATTAAACTGAACTTATTTCTTATAACAATGAAAATTTTCAAATTACACGATGCATTTGACCTATGTGATTTCACACTCAAGATAACTTTCAGTCTAGTTTCAGGCAATCATACTCTAAATCCTGTGATCTAAGGATCCAGCATAAAGGCTGACCAGAGGTAAGGAGGCATACAGCTTGCTCATGCATTCATTCTGCCATTACGTCTTCATGCACTGAACCAATTCCCTTGCTTCCTAGTTCCTATTCCCTGATCTGTAGATTCTAAATTTTATACCAGTTTGTAGCTCCACTCCTAGTCACATCCAACTCATTCAGGAAGTAAAATTCTCTCCAGAGTCACAGGTGGAAATGTCAGACCAGCATTAGAACAGTTACCTAGTCTATCTTTCTCTACCGAGACAGCCAGCCTCAACCACCCTTAATATATGTTCACCTCGTCTCTCTTTCAAAGCCTCCAGTGATAGAAATACTATTTTTACACTAGGCAGCTCGTTCCAGTTATTAGCTATTCATCTATTTAGAACAGTATATTTTCAGTTTAACTCAAATCCCTTTTGTTGCAAATTCAGCCAATCTGGTGGACATGGAAAATAACTGAATACTCCTATGTAATAGTCTTTGTATGCTATGTCTATTAATATTTATATATGTGTCTGTTAGCAGTCTTAATGATCTAGACTAAGTTAACTTAGCTCTTTCAAACTGCATTCAGAGATCACATTGTCTACATCTTTTAGCTTTTATAGCTCTATTCTGTACTCAGTCTTCCTTGTCTACATCTTTTACAGAGAGTAATTCCTAAAATTAGATGCATCACTTGAGCCAAGGCCTCACTAGACATGGAAAAAGCACAATAATTACTACCTGTGTAATGTATAACATAGATGCTAATATCCCCCTAGAATGAAATTTGCATTTTTTTTAGCCACATCACACATTGATTTACATTTATTATGTAGCTGTATGCTCGATCCCCAAAATAATTTTCTATAAGTCTTCTGATGAAGGACTGATTCCCCTTTTTGTATCTGTGCAACATTTTTTTTTTTTTATCTCCAAAAGCATTTTTACTGGATTTTTACTGGATTCCATTTTATTAATCTCAGATAATTTCTCTAATTTATTCTATTCACTAAATTCTCACTTTGTCTTCCCAAGAGACTCTAACAACTAGATCCTTGAATGTGTTGTCTTTTTTTTTTTTTTTTTTTTTTTGAAATATACATCTGTCAGTCTTTTCCTCCTCTTCCATCCATCCATTCTCTTCTCTTCCTAGAATCCCAGATATATTATGATCACTTACATGAACATGCCTCTATATTTTCAAGTGTCATCGTCTGGATAGTTTGAATCATACTTAAAAGAGATAGTACTAACCATTTATTCAAATAAAAATATTGTGTCCATCTGACAATTTGCTATTTCTTGTTTGAAAACCAAAATTCATCATCCAAAGACAAACTTCATTAAAACCACCTATTGCAGCTTTGCTATTTGGATACATTATATAGCTACGTAAAAATAGCCTGATCCACCTACTCCTTCTGTTTGGCAGTTCATAGTAAATGGCCAGCATTATATTAACCTTATTCTTTTCTCCTTTCATCTTCATCCAACTATCCAAGCACACTGCCTCCTCCTGAACTTCAGAGTAGGTATGTGTACATTCTTAATTCACGGAGACACTGCTCCCTGTATTTTTTGTTCAGCATGGGCAGGGTTTCACCCTATATTTAAACTAGACTTGAGCACTGTAACTATTTCACATAAATGCTGACATATCCCGAAGCCTCAAAACTCACTTGGATACTTTTTGGAGTAAACAGAAGATGAGCCACTGTAGTGACCTGCAAACGTACCAGCTTAAGAACAATGCAGACTTGATGCACGCATAAAAAGAAACTGGACGAGTAGGGATCAAAATGCATTATTGTAAAAAGGCAGTATTGTATTAATGTAACAAAACATCACACAACACAGCCACGCAAGAAAACAGGAAAAATCTGTAGCAGTCCTATAATTGTCATGTAAATTAAGATTAATAATAGCAGAAATACTCATCCCACGATCTTCTAATCAACAAATAGTAGATTACAGGGTAATTAGTAGAGATTTTATATATGATCATTATGCTCTATATTATACAGTGACTAATTATAGTAGCAATCAGAAGGTATGTTAATAACAACAGAATCATCTGACAAAAAGCACATAAACTAAAGGTGTAGCACATCCATGAATTGTATACATGATCAAACATAATAACATAAATTTAGCAGAATTTTTTCGTTAATTTATGAATGTCTCCAAAATGATGAAAAATAGGACATCTAAATAATATTTTTGAAAAAGATAGATTATCATCATAGAAGAAGATAATACTAGCAAGTTACTGAATGACTATCTGCATAAGTTTCCACTTCATTTGCAAAAAGACAATTGAAAAAAAAATTAAAACATTAAGCATGGATACATTGGATATTTGTGATCCCTAATTAATTCCAGTGAGTAATGTATAGGACAATTTCTGTCTTTTCAAATGAGAGCAGATCCCTAAGAACTTAAAAACAAAGTGCTTTCTTCCTGCAAATCTAACCATGAAGTGTATGAGATTTACAACAATAAATAAAACTGGGTTTCTATGTTACAGATGGACAGCAATAGTATGATTTTCTGAAGGGGAAGTTATGCAGAAGATGTCTCAGATGAAACTTTCAAATACTGAACTCAGCCCTTAGTTGAAGAGCCAAATGTGAGCTTACAGTCTTCAACTTAGCCATAAAAACAGTCCTCAGAAGAAATAACCATAAAGCACTATGGGATCATTATTATGATGGTTATTGTAAAATGATAATGTATTTCCTGAGAAAAAGCAGAAGAATGGGTATTTCCTGAGTAAGTGAGAACATTTGAACAGGCACTGCTACACCCACCATCTAGCAGTCTGCTTTCTACTGCTATCCAAAACAATAACAATTATCTTTAAAATTGATACAGTCAGTAGAATGGTCATGAAAAGAGAGAAAAGGAGGTTCTGGAACAGAGTATGTGCTCAGCTAAATATACTTAGAAGAATGGAAAAGTTAAACGCGACTAAAATGGAATAAAGTGTGGGAGAAATAACATCACATGAGAACTAATATGGAAAGATTGTGGACCATATTCCTGTAGCTGCCTAAACCAGCTTGACTTTTATGTTCTAGTTATAAATGCCTCACCAACAGGATCAAAAGACTTGTTCTCAAGTGAACAATTTGACATAGCATGCTTCATTCTCATATTAATAAGGACCTGGGAATGTGCTAAAGAAAGCAAAACCAGCCACTTCTGTTTAGCCATATGGAAGATGCTTCAGGAACTCTTTCTTAGAAAGAAGTCTCAATTCCATTTATCAATCAGCAATTCTCATAAACTGTGAAGAGTACTTAGAGACATACAACATTTGATCTGTGAATTTTCCATTATTCAAGGTAAGAATTGTTTCCAAAACCATAGAACTTACTGATTTTTTGAGGAGACCAGCAGAGAAGGACTTTAGGGGCTGTGGTTGATGAAAAACTGAGCCAGCAATGTGCACTTGCATCCTGGAAGGCCAATAGTATCCTGGGCTATGTCAAAGAAGGGCAGCCAGCAGGGAGAGGGAGGGGATTTTTTCCCTCTATTCTGCCCTCATGATTCCCCAGCTAGAGCACTGCATACAGGCCTGGAGCCCCCAATAGAGGAAGGATGTGGAGCTTTTGGAGAGGGTCCAGAGCCCAGAGAGGCTGTGGATGCCCTGTCCCTGGAGGTGTTTAAAGGACAGGTTGGATGAGGCCCTGGGCAATCTGACCTAGTACTGGATCCAGTGGCTAGCAGCCCTGCCTGTAGCATAAGGGTTGGAACCTGATGATCCTTGAGGTCTCTTCCAACCCAAACCATTCTATAATACTGTGATTCTATCAGTTCTTTCCCTGCAGCACAGAAGACTGGCTGGGTTGGTTCTCTGGGGTATCCAGCATTCTTAAGCAGGTATAGGAATGTTGTGCACCTAGAATTCACAGAGAATAAGAAATGGCTAATGAGTAGTCCATTTTCGGAGCTAGTGATGCAGAGATAAAAAACAGAGGATTGTCCTCAACCTCAAGAAGATTAGCAAGCCTGAGGCTATTTCTTTTTATTTTGTGCTAATATTTTACACCTCCTCTGCGAAGCTTTTCTCCAGGGCCTTTTGCCAGACAAAGCTTAGCTGTGAAGTGATTTCAGAATTTCTGTGAAGAACACAGCAAGGCCAGCAGTGGAAATTGGGAAATGGATACTCTGGACTGCAAGATGCAATTAAAGAAGCATTCTCTATAATGACTTCTATAGCTTATACAACTCACAGTCAGCAAGTTTTTTCTCTCCAGCTGAATTTTTATTTACATGTACTCTGCACTATTACTATTTAAAAAACAACAACAACAACAACAAAAAACCATTCCCACACCAAGGCCACCAGTGCAATGCACACTAGAATTGGTATATTCAGCTGGCATAAACTAAAAGCAGCACTGCTGCATTAGCCATCTGTGCACCTGAGTTAAAAAGCCCTAATCAGCTGGGTACGTGCCTGACTGCACTGTTTCTAAAATCCAGAGCGAAGATAAATACTGACTTTAATCTACCTTTCCTTTCTTCCACAATGAAAACAAATTATTTTCCCAAATTTGTTAACTTTTTTTTTAGGGAAAACCAGCTGTAATATTTACTCTGTTCTTACAGGAAAGTTCTGCCAAATGGATTAAAAAACAAAACAAAACAAACAAAACAACGTGAGTTCAGCTGATAAAAAATATATATATATGTGAAATAATGATAAGGAATATCTGATAAATATTTATATTCCTACAAAATAACAGCAACAAAAATGAAAAACCTGAATCACTGCGGTCAATGCATTTTTAAAGACATATACAAGATTGAATTGCTGCTACAGAACCTGAAATAAATCCAAAACTGCAAACAGCAAGACAACAGTGAGGAAGAATGAGCAAAATATGCCAGAAACAGTTACATGTTCTACAGAAGTGAAAATTAATAGGACAGATAACTGTTCATAGGCAACCAAACAACAAAAGTAAGCAGAGATTCACAGAAGACTGTATTCCAGAATTATGAAGGATATAAAATATAGGAAGAATTCACAGAAATAAATGTGCATTTCTGGGAAGAACAAAAGCTAACACAGGCAAATTTAGATGTATTTTAGAGTAGAGCAGGATTTAGTATTCAAACTTACAACCATGAAAGACTGCACAAATTTTATAATGTAAATGTTGAGATCCAGTTACAGAAGAAAGGTTAAAAAAAAAAAAAAACTGTTAGGAAAAAGTAAAAAAAAAAAAAAAAAAAAAAAAAGTTGAAATTCAGAAAAGATAGAAGCTCTTTGAAAATAACTATTGATGCACTCATACAGGGACCTGTCCAATATTTATGGGAATATATCTCAGAGAAAGATAGTAAATAATTAGGAATGATAAAAGGAAGTCAAAATTAGCAGGATCTTGGTTTGAACTTGGCTCTGATGAGAGACTGCAGTAATAAGATTACAACAAAACAGACAGACATTGGAATGTCAATATTTTTTTAATTATATGAAGATGGATTCTTCCCAAATACTTGGGAGGATAAGGCCAAAAAAAAAAAAGAAAAAGAAAAATGACAAGATATATCTATTTCATAAAAGGTACACAGTGCACTACAGGAATACAAAATAAATTATTTGCAATCAACTTATGGAGTGTATTGTCACAGACTACAATTTAAGAGTCAACTGTGAACGCAGTCCAAAGTGTTTTTAAAGTCACTTTAGACAGGTTTCACTATCTTTGTGTGTTTTCTGACTATTCTCATTAATACTGATGAATCAGATTATGTCTACAGTAAAATAAACAATTTCACAAGCAAAGGTAGATAAGCAAAGGTAACATTTTTTTCCAAGAATGATGGTCTCTTAAAACAGTTTTGATGATAGCTAGATTCACGACAAAACGTGTTGTGAATCCATTCTGTAGTGAAGCATTGGGGAAAATAGTTTGACATCAGCATTTTGTGTGGGTTTCTTCAGCTGTAGGTACATGGGTCATGCTCATCCACTCTTCCTGAATGCCTTATTCATGTCATTGCTTTTCAGCAGTACATTCATTTGTGAACAACTATTTCCAAGAATAAAGTACCAGAGGAATAAAATTTCATCAAAAATCTCTGATGAACACCTGAAGAATTCACTGAGAATTGCAGCCATCGAACCAGCTTGATACATTAGTTTCGTAAAAGCAAGGTCAAATATCCCACTAGTTCTGTGTTTTTGTTGCTTTTTGTTTGTTTGTTTTAATAAAAAATAGTGAAGATAAAAATAAGTTTTGTTACTTTATGCATGAACTTTATTATATATTTTATGAGGGCTACTCTGAAAGTGAAGTCTGCTATTTTAAAGCATGATGTCAGAGGCAGATGGTGGTGTAGCGGTATGGCAGTAGTGGTTGAACCTTCCCACCAACATTCCATTACATTTTGTTTCCATGCAAAAGGTGTCAACAGAGGGGCACTGTGACAAAATGGTGTCTGGCATGGAAGTGCGTGTGAAGCAAAAGTGTGGAACTGAATTTCTACAATGTGGAAAAATGTTACCTGTTGAAATTCATTGCTGAACGTCGACGGAGACTAAACAGTGGATGTGAGCACAGTGATGCAGTGGCTGGTGTGTTTGAGTAGCGACAACAGTGCTAGTGGGTCACCTGCACTGGTGCATATCTCTACAAGCATGGCATGCAGGCTCTTGTTCACTGCTGGCAAAAATGTGCTCATAGTGGTGATGATTTTGTTGGGAAATAGTGTTTTGTAGCTGAGATTTTGCTCTATTAAAAAGTATTATCATGCTCTTTGCATCTCTTGTAGTCTCCATGGAAATAAATAGAAGGCATTACTTTTGGAGTGACCTTTGTTTATACAGCTGGAGACAATTCCTGTTCACTCAGTGCCACCCAGGTAAGCCAAACGCCTATGGACAGGAGAAATGGCTTTAAACTACAAGAAGGAAGTAATTCTTTACTCAGAGGGCAGTGAGTCCCTGGCACAGGCTGCACAGAAAAATTGTGGATGTTCCACAGTCCCTGGAGGTGTTCCAAGCCAGGTTGGATGAGGCTCTGAGTAGCTTGATCTGGTAGGTAGCAGCTCTGCCCATGGCAGGAGGCATTAGAACTAGATGGTCTTTGAGGTCCCTTTCAATCTAAGCTATTCTACCATTTCGTAGCAAGAGGTTTCAAGAAGCTCCAGAGTTCATAACATTTTCCCAATTTTAAAATAATTCCCTTAAACTTAAACCTCAACAGGCTCCACTTCAGAGAAGTTATTCTCCCCTCCTTGAATGATGGGCACAGCTTCCTCAGAAACTCTTTTCAGAACAGCAAACTTCAATACAAGGAGAAACCTTTTCAGGATTTTGTATAATTGCACTTTTGTTTTCAGATACTAAATGCATAATCATTTCTAGTGATAGTTCATGGTGTCTCTACATAATGGAGGGATGCCATTCTTTAGGTAACAATAACAGATTTCCTAATTCTTTGACTTAGCAATAGAGATTTACATGAGTCAATGATGTAACATTAACTAATCTTTTATTTGTGAAATATATTGTAGGTTTCAGATGACAAGAAATGACTCTGTATTTTCAGCAAATGTTTAAAAAGAAAAAAGTAAATTTCTAATATTGTATTTCCTTTGAATAAGCAGTTACACTTTAATGCTTTTACCTCTCTGTGAATTTAAAATTTAGTGTAAAGAAAAAAAGGGAAAAGAAATGAATTGGGTACTAAAGACGTACTTGAAAGTGAATTTTCCAGCAAACCTACATCATGACTGCACTTTTCCCCTCTATCAAATCATTATTCTGTCAGAAATCATCAGTGTGGTATTTTATAAAATGTGCTTTTCTGTGTGCTTATTTCATGCTTTTGGATTAGCAGAAAACAATTTCACACCCAGTGAAATTAGTGTTACATGTAATAAGAACGTGTAGTTTCAAGCTTCATTCTGCTGAATCAGCCTGATTTGTTACAAATGCTTCTTACAGAACTTTGCCTGTAATTTACTGGTTCAGTGAGATCAAAGGTAATTTCTTTTCTTCTTTCACTGTACTCATACTTCAACTGGAAAAACTGTTTCAATTGTAAGAGTTTCAATATAGTAAAGCACTTACTGTTAAGTACGTGCTTAGTTTTTCTGTTAGTCAACAAAGCACTTAAGTATTTACTTCATTCCTATAGATTTCAAATTGTAAATAAGTTCAAACTTAAACATACACATATCTGCTTTCATGAAAAAAAGCCAAACTGAGAAATATATTTTGCATTAGCGTTACCAAAAAAATCCCCTTCAAACTGTAATCTGACTGCATTAAAATTCATTAGAGATTCTATCCTGCTAAAAATCCCTGAGTATAGCTGGAAACATTAAACTGTCAACCTTTGCAACATTGCCTAAAGCTTCATGTCAAAAAAATTTAAGTATCAGATTTGTCATATTATGTTCATCTTATCCCCACTGACTTTAAGAAATAAACTATGCTATAATTAGACTGATATGAAATATTTACAATATTGCAAAATAGACACTAGTAATGCTTTTCATTTCTTCTCATTGAGCTGTCTCAGAAATAACATCACTAACTATTCTCATATCCCTTCTCAAATGCCCAAATCATCCTCATGCTCTTTTTTTGTTTGTTTTTTTTTACATCAAATATTAATAACAAAATAATTTAGGTAGAACAGAAAACTATGTTCTGACATTATTGAATATTTATAGCAAAAGGAAGACGTATCAACAGTCAGATAAAGGTTATTCTGCTCCTCACAGCAGAGTAGAACCGGACATTGAATAAATCTGAAGAAACATTTGATGTCTCCATCTTCCAACTTTGCTTTTTAACTCTCTTGTCTGCAAAACCATCATAATATGATTTCCATACCTTAAACTTTTGATTTTTTAACTCCTGAAAACCTGCCTGCATGTCTTTTGCTAAGATCTTCATTCATCTTATCTGACATACATTGAGGGCATAGGCTGGCACAGTCAGTACTATCTATCACTGACTAAAAAAACAAGATGGTCAGCAAACTGTCCAGCTGATTTGGGCTTTTCAACCTAAATAGCATGTGCTCATTCAGAAACAGCTGACTGGAAAACATCTCATCAGGTATTAATGCCCTCAAACTTGTATTCTTCTCTTTTAGGGAAGTACTTCACTCTTCACCAGTGTTTCTTTGTGAAATCTCCATATCCCTTTACTGGCATTTCTTTCTAAATGACAGCAATTTTCTTCTTTTTGATATTCCCGAAGTTCTAGCTGTCAAATTCAGATTCTAAAAAACAAACAAACAAACAAAATATGCTGAATCCAGCTAAGTCAGTCCAGAACAATTTCATAATTTTCCAGTTTATTTTTGAATCCAATTAACATCTGAAGTCTAAAGAAATCAAAGATAACATAAACTACAGGCAGCACAGATGCCATGAATGCAATGAATTTGGGTATCCTTTCTAATGGAGAAGGTATAAAAAATCCTTTCCCCGAATCACAGAACTGTAGGGGTTGGAAGGGACCTCCAGAGATCATCAAGTCCAACCCCCTTGCAAAGTAGGGCCTCTACAGCAGGCTGCACAGGTAAGCATCCAGGTAGATCTTGAATATCTCCAGAGAAGGACATTCCACAGCCTCCCTGGGCAGCCTGTTCCAGTGCTCTGTCACCCTCACTATGAAGAAGTTCCTTCGCATATTGTGTGGAACTTCCTACGCTCCAGTTTATGGCCATTTCCCCTTATTCTGTCCCCACAGACTGCTGAAAAGAGGTTGGCCATGTCTCTGACTCCCACACTTAAGATATTAATAAACATTAATAAGGTCCCCTCTCAGTCTTCTTTTCTTAAGGCTGAACAGACCCAGGTCACCCAGCCTTTCCTCACAGAAGAGATGCTCCAGGCGCTTTATTGTCTTTGTGGTCCTCCACTGGACTCTCTCCAGGAGATCTCTGTCTTTTCTGTACCACGGAGCCCAGAACTGGACACGGTACTCCAGGTGAGGCCTTACCAAGGCAGGGTATAGGGGAAAGATAACCTCCCTTGACCTGCCGGCCACATTCCTTTTAATGCACTCCAGAATCACACTGGCCTTCTTGGCCACCAGAGCACATTGCTGGCTCATTGCCAACCTGTCATCCATGAGGACCCCCAGATCTTTCTCTGCAGAGCTCCTCTCCAGCAGGTCATGTCCCAGCTTGTACTGATACTTCCAGTTATTCCTTCCCAGGTGCTTTTGTTAAACCACATCTGGTTTCTTGCTGCCCAGTTCTCCAGTCTGTCCAGGTCTTGCTGAATGGCAGTACAGCATTCTGGTGTGTCAGCCACTCTCCCAGCTTTGTATCATGGATGTACTTATTGAGGGTGGATGCTATCCCCTCATCAAAGTTGTCGATGAAGATACTGAACAAGTCTGGAGCCAGCACCGACCCCTGGGAAACACCACTAGTCACAGTTCTTCAAACAGACACTGTGCCACTGATTACAACCCTCTGAACTCAGTCATTCAGCCGGCTCTCAACCCACCTCACCGTCCACTCATCTATCCCACAATTTCTGAGCTTTGTTATCAGGATGTCATGGGAGACAGTATCAAAAGCCTTGCTGAAGTCAAGGTAGACGACATCCACTGCTCTCTCCCCCATATACCCAGCTGGTGATGCCATCATAGAAAGCTGTGAGGTTGGTCAAGCACGATTTGTCCTTGGTATATTGTTCATTTTCTCACAATTACTTTTTCAGCTCTCATTTGGAGATATGAACCTTGTCCTGTGCAAGGAGACTGCCTGTCTCTCTGTGAAAGGGTGTGTTAAAACAGAAACAGATAAGAAACCCACAGTATATAAACATTAGGAGAACAGCTTTTTATAACAAGAAAGCAGCACCACTGATAAAGTGGTTAAGACAGTAAAGTACCTGAAGAATAACAGTCACAAAAAAAGAAGTAACCAAAGAGCAAAACCTTTTCCCTGTCCTACAGGATCTCTATGGCTTCCATGAATACAGAGGGCTTCTGTGGCACACAGAGGGAAGAAAAGAAGAAAAATAGAACTGTTCAAAATGAAAACAATTTTACTATATAAAAGAACGTATTTCTGAAATAAACACAGAAATGGTATTATTACCTTTTCTGTCCTATCCTCCATCACACATTCTATTTTTTCCCTTCCGTTTCTAACCAATAGTTTAAAGAGACATTCAGGAACATCTGAGAACAGAACAGTAACAAGAATTAACTACCTGTGGAAAGAAAGGGAGTGCAGATATGTATTAGATGAAAATATATTAGATACATTCCATAAATATACAAATACATAAAAAAGACAGAAATACTAAGGGCACACAGATGAAAGAAATGTAATGCCAGTCATTGCCTTATTCTCCTGTATGCTTTTAAGCATAACAGTATAGCTCACATGGAGCAACACTCTGAGGGACTGCTCTGTCCCCTTCCCAAGGAAGGCTAGACACAGACATGCAGCACTGTTCAGCAGGGTTCTGGGTGCCAACATCTATCTTGGGAAGCCTTACTGGATTAGGGCTGTAAAGAGACAAATTATGGCTGCAGATGAATCCTCAACTGCTGAGAGCTCTCTCTTGCTTTGTGGTGTGCTGATTAGCTGTCAGCTCCACACTCCAAATGTGAACTCAATGAAATCTCCATAAAATTCCTCTCCTTTTCAACATTAGCAGAATTGCTAATTGCATTTATAAAAGATAACAGAAACTTAAAAAAAAAAAAAGAAAAAAAAAGTGTTATCTGCAGTCCCAGAATAATCTCCCAAGCATTTCTTCTACTACCAGTCTCCTCTACCTGCAAATATACCAACACAGGTAAGAATTCAGAGCCAGGCAGTGCCTCCTGCATCATAGCAATGTCCATGAACGTGTCAAGAGCCATGTGTGGCATTTCAAAGTGTTATGAGAACTGCCTATGTTAATGATGAAGAATAGACTTGTATGGTAATGTTTCAACAGAATTCCAAGTTACAACAACTGAAGTAACTTTAACACAGATTTGCCATTTATAGGTAGATATCATAGGAAATACAATTAAGCACATAAAACATTTTAGAGGTTTACTAAAGATGGAGAGACACATCAGAACTGAAGACCCTTTTCTTTTGTGGGTGAAGCTCACAGAAACGACTTCTTATTTTACAAATTCATACTATCTACTCAGTCAACAAAAACAAACAAAAAATGCCAAGTGTAGGTTATATCTGGTGCAAAGCCTATGTCATTACAATTTCCCCATGGCTCTGAGGAGGAGGCAGGTGGATGAAGAAAAAAAATCATGGTAAAAGAGAGAAATATGTTGAGAAATAGAACACTAGACATAAGCCTTGAAAAAGTGTATTTCTTAACAATATGATGCTTCTCTGCCTCATGATGGATATGCTTTGATTTCTAGACATAACTAAACTCAAAGCCAGTAGAAAATGCTAACATTTATTTTTCACTGACTTACAGTATGTATTCTATATGATTTTTTCTCTACTTCAAGCCACTATGTCACGTATTCTCATGTATAGAATTGCCCTGACAGTGTACCAGTTGAATGTAGTTAACTATATTCAGAAAAGCTGATAGTTTCAATTCCAGCTGACAGACTTTACATTCAATTAAATAATCCTAATTTCATCTATCTAAAGTTTGTAAAATTGCATCAGTCTAAAACCTGGTAAGTAGAATGGCTGTGCACATCTTGGATTTCTAAAAGTCCATGCCCTTAGCTGAGCTGTGACCTAGTGATCCACTCCAGATGTCCAGACAAATGATCCATTGCTTTTCAACAAACACAAAGAGTGGAAACAAGATCAGCTCAAAGGCCAGAAATCAGTTGCTAAAGATAGTACAGGAGTTAGGTAATTAGATATTTTGCAAGATTGATGAGCTACTGGTTGGCCTTTATGCTGCTGAACTCATCTATGTTAGAATTTTGCCTTGTGCAATTTTCATTGTGTTATGCTTTTGCCATGTTGACTATTTTGCAGACTTTTACTATACAAAAACAAGATACATGTGAAAATTAAATGCACTATAAAGCCCTAGACAGTAAATTATCTTTTGTCAGGAGTGAATGTATGTATGCTTGGAAATAATCTAAGATTTGCTCAAATCTGTAACAATCACATTAACTTGACTTTTCCAAAAAGCAACAATGGTGGGTTTTTTGTTTTTTTTTTCAAGTTCATAGTTTAATGGGCAAGATGCCTGAGTAGAATGCACTTCCGCTTTATATTTACTCAGTTCCATCGCTTGAATAGTTTTATGCTTTTTGTTATATGCTGCCATTCATAAAATCACCTAACTATGAATGGAAACCCAGCTGTAGCCACAAAAACACTGCATCTTGTTGATTACTTTCATTGGTTTTAGTAGAATTTAGGCAATTGTTTGAAATGCATAGAGATTAGGTAGGCACTTAAGAGTATTTTCCTTAATGAATCTACAATGACTCATGTAGTGAACAGTTCACGAACTGAAATGTAAACAGAAGACTGAATCACAGCTATATCACTCCGTATTTGTTTGGCAATATATATATTTGACCAGCAGAAAAAGAGTTGGAAAACACCGTACAGGTTTTATTTCATATATAAGATTACAACAATGAATTCTAAGAAATCTAAAATTTATTGCTTCATTTTCAGTAATGATCAGTTTATAAGAGTATCACTAGAAATATTTTTGAAGGTTTTTGTATCTATTTTAGCTCATGTTTCTGTAAGGAAAATAACTGATGGTGAAGATAAGGTATAAATCAGACCAGTTTGGAATGTTAAAATAGTGTGGCATTACAGAATGAATTTAGAGAACTTACATTGTATTACTTTTAATTAAATTAACAAATTACAGAATATGGGAGAACAGATTGAGAAGAGAATATATTACTTAGTGGCAGAAGAGATCAGTTGTGGACAGTAAAGGCATGATTACTGTAGCTAGATTCAACTTGTAAAATCCTTTTCATAATTCCATTCTATTTTTGAAGATAACAGCTTTCATGCATGCAAGAATTTTGCTTTCAAAAGAATAGCAAGATTTGCTTACATTAACCATTCAATAAAAAAAATGTGCATTGCATTCGTTAGACTTTAGCTGACTTTAAGCGTTAGAGAAGTTACAGACACAGTGCTTACCTATTGTCTGGAGCTGCCCTGGGTTAAATCCGACTTTGTACTTTTTGATTGAGCTGGGCAGATACATTCAGAACACAAGAAATTCTGATGACCCAAATGAGGTGCCCATCTCTTTTTCCTGTTTTGGTTTTTTTTTTTTTTTTTTTTTTTTTTTGCCAACCTCAGTGGCACTGTGAAGTGATTAATTCATCCAGAAGACTGAATCAAGATCTATCTAAATGCCATTCATGGGTAATGCAAACTTCATCTGCAGCTGTGTACATCCACAGAGCATTCTAAGTGCTGAATTTCTTTTTTGAGGGGCAATGGGAGGGACACAAGGATACAGCAGAAGAAAGCAGAGGATAAAACTGAAGCAGCTCGATGGAAATGCAGTTTTAAATTCCCCAGAGTTCACCATGTGCCCTAACAGCCTGTGCATGGCAATAATCTAGCTAAAAACCTAGCAACCTTATAAGTAAATGCCCAAACTAATTCCTGAACTGGCTCACCAGGAAGCTGCTGGAACGCAGAGTGCACACACTAGGGTGTGGGTGGGACTCATGATCTGAGAGAAGGACAAAACCCTGGCAGCCTGGATTTGGATCAGCTCAGCAAGAACCACACCTTTAAAAGCCTGATGCCAGTGTAAGTTGTGACAAGTGGAGTATCTGACACTAAATCAAAGAAGACACAATAGATTCCCACACCTACTGTCTTTCTCGCTTTGATGCCTGTGACTAGAGGGAAATTTTAGTTCTCTCTTTTTACTCACAAAAGCCTTCTCAGTCATGGATATGAGGGGAACAAACAATTTTTTAAAAAAGTTGAATTGAAAGATTTAGTCTGTTCATGCACAAGTTGTATGTGCTTTAGAAATGGCAATATTAGACTTCAGAAGTCCTTTAACTATTATGTCTCATATATAGAGAAAAAATGTTCTGCCATAAAGAGTTCATATCTATCTAACTGATGACTCCTTGATGAGATGGCTTAGTTCTCTAAGCCAGGCACCAAAAGGTGTGTTTTATTGTTCTGCCTGACAACTAATATGTTATAAAGTTCATGTAATGCTTGTCTTGCTATAAAATTTTGATAACGCTCACACTAGCCAATCATTTGTGGAATTTAATGGTTCATACCATTCATAATCTTTGCAGGACCTTGCCGACATTTGTAAAAACACACTACTGTAATATACCATAATTTGTATAAATAAATGAATCTAGTACTACATTTAATTTTTAAGACTTCTACAGCATTCTACAGAACAGCAAACTGACAACTTCATCTAACAGGCACAGCAAAAAAGGGAATGATTGTGAAGGAGGGATGTTTAATGTGAAGAATATGTCCTGCAATTGTCTCTGCTAATTTAAGGGAAGGAGGTTGGAATGAGAACTCCTTTCATACCATTAAGATCAAATCTGCTGGATGCTCCACTTGCTGAGTGGCTGCTATAAACAGCGTCCTATCCTGTGTATTCAAATAAGATGTATTAGTAGGAATACACATAACTACTTATCTGGGGAAAACAAAAAGAAATTCTGGTACATTGCTGTTCTATTCTGCCTTCCATCTAAAGAAAATATCTCCATCTGATTCTGAGAGCTTATCCAGCACACTGGTATTTCAGTGTCCCTTATAAAATAAAACAGCATTCCTCCAATATGTTTGTTTCTAAAAAGGCAACCACAGCTTCATTTGGTGAGGGAAGCAGTTTTGCATATATGTGAGATATGCATTGAGAATGCTTCACGCAAAGTTCCTCAGCAAATGTAGGCAAAGCAACATCTAGCTTCCAGATCTCAATCTTGTTTCAGAAGATGATGGCACAAACTTGCTCAGGCTGTGCAGAAGTCTAGACACCCTAGTAACAACACTTCTGTGTTGCAACTGGAGAAGCCGACACACTCCTGAAGCCAGGCATCAGTTCAGTAAGATGCTACGGAAGTTTGGGATGTTGACAGCTGGGTTTTTTTGTTTGTTTGTTTTGTTTTTTTTTGTTTGTTTTTTGTTTTTTTTTTTGTGTGTGTGTGCTTTAATTCTCGTTTGGATTGAGACTCTACATTCATAACCATTTAAACACTTTTAAAAAAATTAAACAATCATATTAAAATACAGGTATGATAGTTGCCATATGAATCCTTACATATATTTGCATAATATGTGATTGTTCATTATACAAATGCTCTTATTTCCATACACTGAAGGAACTACTTCAGATGGGCTTCACAATTTCCCCCTTTCTTTGTCACAGGCAGGGATTTCTTGTACAAAATTCCTGCTTGTTTACTTCACAGAACTTGCCTGATCATGAGCTTCTTTAGCAAAACAAAACAAATGAAAAACACATAGCAGTACTAATTATCTTTACCAGCTATTCTTCTTCCTCAGATCAGTCCCACGCTTTTAGTCACTGTACATAATGTGACAAGGGAAGAAGATGCAGAACTATTTATTAATAATAGCAATCACTGAAGAACTTATTCACTTCCTCCCTGCAGGTTTGGGCAGGTTCTCTAACAATCTTGTTGTAGTTATTTCACTGTGATGGTGATGGTAAAGATATGCTTTAACAAGATTTGCGAGGAAAATTATGAATTTATGGGGAGGAAAAAGCATGCTTTCAGGTAAGCAAACGCAAACCTGCTCAAACCACAGGAGAGACTCTTTTGTCTGCAGTCATGGAGACATTTAAATGACTGATTCTCTTCACAGAGAACCACAAAACCGAGAGTCCGGTGCTTAAATCACATCCATTTGTTTGATATGCATATCACAATGTCTTCTGTAAATGACAGAGCAGTGAGCTCTGTTATGAATTTTTACATAGTCAGGCAGAAAAACTGGAATCCTTTGCATTAGTTTCCTGAGATCCTTTCCAAAGGTTTCCCAAAAAGGAAAAAAATGAAAAGAAAAATGAAAGAAAGTAGGTTTGTAGCTTATCACCCACAGAATCACTGTCTGGAAAGCGTGGCTCTGTGTGTAGCAAACATATGTATGAGAAAGGAAACATGGAGGAACACAATTAACACCTGGAACTTCAAACTCCTTGACAGTTGTGAACTTTGTCTCCCCAAGCTCCTGAACTTAAAAAGGAATATAAGCAACTGAAGGCTTTGCGCAATGGAAATGGAAGAAAAAGAAAAAAAAAAGGTTATCACTCAAAACCACAAGTGTTGAGAGAAAAATAAAATTAAATTAAACCACTGTTGTTTTTTTTTTTTTTAATTTTTACTCTCTGTTAGTAAGGTATTCACTATATTTGGAAAAAAATCATCTGTAACATCTGGTAGTTCTAGGAAAAAAATATAATAGTTAATGCCTTGTGTGAGCACCTACAAGATAACGGAATGGAAACATAAGATATGAAACTCAACTTTATTCTAGAAGAAACTGACTGAAGGCATCCACCACACGTGAGAGAAAACTAAAAAAGTACTGTGAAAACTGAAATGAGTACTGTGCATTACCTATGAGTAAGATTATTCGAGAAATACCTGTTAGCAAAAGTTCACATATTAAGTTGAAATAGTGGCAAAAGCGACAGACAAAAGAACAGGGCAGCAGACCTTCTTACAAAGTGCAGACAAATTGGGCAAGAAACTAAGCTTAGTATCTGCTACTGTTACCCAGTGGCAGCTCTGCTTCCACCTGTAATTCATGAAGCTATGAGTTTTGATTCTCAGTCTCTTTTAATTTAGAAAGAATGGCATTTTATTTCCCTGAAATATTATACTGCTCTGCAGCTGCAAGATAAATTCTAAGTAGGTTATACAGAGGTGGTAAAGCACAGTAATAATATGTTGACATTCAATATAAACATTGCAATTAGATTGCTACAACTACAGCTAGCAAATGCTTTGGATACCAGGCTAGCAAAGCAGTAAGCACAAGACTGTTTCGTCATAAGAAAATGGACATTGAATTAAGGAGCTAACACTGTTTACAGACCTCACTGAATTGCAGCCTTTTTGAATGGGTCTCACCATATAAGCTATGTGACAACCCACAAACCATTAAAGTACAGAAGGAGATTTTAAAAGAAATTTAAAAATCTTGAATGCAAGAAATTTAATCACTAAAGTTCATATCATAAACAGGAACATGACTTGAAATATACCTTCTATATGGTATTTTCTGTCCTCTTTAATGTCTGAGCAGTGAATGATTTCCCTGTTTTCAGGACAAAATTGGTTTCAGGAAGATCATCTTGGGCAGACTGAACTTAGGGTAGTCTTTATTTTTTCTACGAAGTTATATTTGTATGCACATTCTGATTTCTTCAGCATATGAATGTTTATTTTTCAAGCTTTTATCTTAAACAAGATGTTTCCATTCTTGTTAAGAGAGGCTTGTTGGCTTGTTCAACTTTTGACCAAACTAAATTTACAATCCACCAGAATCTTTCACAGAATCATAGAATATCCCAAGTTAGGAGGGATCCATAAGGGTCATCAAGCCCAATTTCTGAAATACATCTATCCTACCTTTGAAATATTACATTCAAGCCATAATTCACGCTAATTTTTTGTACACAAAACTTACGATACATAATGCAAAATGAAATTAAATAAAATAGTAAATAGAACAGTAACACATTTCAAAAAGCGCAGTAAGGAAATCTGAAATGTTATAGCAAAAATTATGTCATCCTCCTTGACTAATGATTCATTTCACAGGCTGGCAGGAAGCAGGGATGATCTAGCATTTTTCCAAATTAGTCATAACCCCCACGTCAACAAGCCAAAAGATAAAAATAGATAATACATGCTGTGAGCATCACAACAATGAACAAGACCACAGAGATCTTTTAAAATTCAAGAGACAGATACATAAGTTTGTAATTTGAATCATAGAATAGAATCAAACAATTGCTTAAGTTGGAGGGCCCTTAAAGACCATCTAGTTCTGACTACACTGCCATGAGCAGGTTTGCCAGCCACCTCGTGTCAGCACCTCAACACCCTGTGTGTAAAAAACTTCTTCCTAACACCTAACCTAAATACCCCCCTTTTAAGTTCAAAGCCATTCCCCCTCGTCCTATTAGACCGTGTAAAAATCCGTCCCCTCCTGACTGCAAGCTCCCTTCAAGTAATGCAAGGCCACAATAAGGTCTCCCTGGAGCCTTCCCTTCTCCAATAATAGCAATTTCCATTCCGATACTCATTTTTGTATGCACACATACTTATTTCTCATTATCATCGAATGCTCTCCACACCAAAGTCAGTAGACCATGCATTTGCATGCAATACAAAGGAAATGCGAAATGCCACTTCCGTAACCTTACACTCAGCCTTACACACACTCCACTCATTGGAGTGAGCGCTAGAAGCTGTAACTAGCGTAGAACTGGGCCAGAACAAGGCATGGAAAAAATTAGGAATTCCTCCCCCGTTTTGACATGACCTCTTCCCAGTGACTTGGCTCACACACCAATTTTCCCTGGCTTTCAGTACAATCATCAACAGCTCCTCGTCCAGAGCAACTCAGTGCTGCATGAGGGGCCTTTCCAGCCAGCTCAGTGTGGATATACCCCACCATCTCATCGTGGGCTGCAGCGGGGAACTCTGAGGCTGTCTGCAGCCAGTCATCTACCCATTTGAAAACAGAGGCTACAATCACGCCTAGCCTTCTGACATGCTTGGGTGGGGAGTGCTTGAGGTTCTCCGGCGCGCTCGGGACTGGCAAAGCCTTCCCGGAGCCGACAGCTCGAAGGCAGGTGGGCCAGGAAACCGTCCTGCCACCGACAGCGGCCACCGCCGCTCCTCTCAAACTTTGCGAGAGAACGAGGAGAGAGGACGGCAGCTCTGAGGGGGCTCGCGGGACCTCTCGGGGCGGCGGCAGCACCGCTCTAATCGGGAGAGACCGAGCGCAGAGCGCCGGAGTTCCGCGACACCCAGCAGGGCGGCGCCTCCCCGGAGCCGCGCCCGCGGCGAGGGCCGAGCTCCGCGCTCCCGCCGAGCGCCGGGGCCGCGCCTGCCCCCGCCCCGCCACCCTCTGCGGGCCCGTGCCGCAGCGGCGGCGGGCAGACCCCGCCCCTCCGCCCGGCGTGTCGCGCGGCGCGGCTCGGCACGGCGCGGCACAGCACGGCGTAGCCAGGCTCGGCCCGCCCGGGCTCTCCCTCGCCATTGTCTGCCTGCGCGGCTGTTCCTGCTGCGGGCGGCGGGCGCGCGCGGCGGCTCGTGATGCTGAAGGGCTCCGCGTCCCCTCCGAGGCAGCGGCAGCGGGCGCGGGCTCGAGCTCCGGGGCGCAGCCACCCCGCCGCCTGCTGAAAACTGAAACTTTGCGTCCCCGCCGCTCCTTCTCGTCCGCCTCCGCCCCGCCGCCCTCCATGCGCTGAGCGGCCCCATGGACGCCTTCAGCGCCGCCAAGGCCAAAATGGGGGCGAAGAGCGGCGGCGAGGCGGCGGCGGCGGCGGGGTTGGCCGCTCCTCAGCCCGCCGCCACGGCCCCCAGCCCCGCCGGCCCCGGCTCGCCCTCGGCGCCCGAGCCCGCCGCCTACAAGCTGGAGGACCTGGAGACGCTGGCCACCGTGGGTGAGTACGGGGGCGGCGGGAGCGGGGAGGAACAAAGAGCCGCCCAGGTGCTCCCGGCGGGCGCGGCCTCCGCTCCGTCCCCTTCCCGTTGTCGCCGCGCTCCCCCTTTCTGCCCGCAGCCGTGCGCTCGGCGCTCGGAGGCGGCGCGGCGGGAGTTTGGGCCGTTAACGGGCGACAGGTGCCGCCGGGGCAGCCCCCTCCTCGCACGCACACACGCGTCCGCGGCGGGCGTTGTGCCGCCCGGCGTTGTGGTACGGGCAGCGCGGGCGCGTTGGGCGCGAGGTGCGATTCGGCTCTGCAGCCGAGCAGCGCTACGCCCGGCTCGCCTGTGCGCGGGCAGCGCGGCCGCCCTCCGGTACGGAGCTGCTTCGGCTGGCTTAGCTGCATGTGGGTGCATCGTGATAGAAATTCATCATTTAAATGCAGTCGTAGGACCGGTGAGAGATCAAACAAGTTAGCTGACTGCGTTTAAGTGTATTTCAAAGCCCCAGCGTTCTGCTGGCCTGAATGCTGATGCGGAGGTGTTTTGCCCTAGAGCTGAATGTTGGTGAAAGGCACTGTTACATCCCACATCTGCCACACTCACAAAGGCTCCTGTGATCAGCAGCGCTGAGGTGTAAATGCGCACACTTGGTAACCTGACACATCCACCATCAGTGGTGATGTGTTGGTATCAGTGTAACATCTGCCTGCTGTGCTGGTTTTGTGCGTGCTTTGAACACCTAAGGTTCAACGGTACAGAAGTTGGACGTTTTTCGTTAGAGATCTCTGGAGGGATTTTGGATAGATCTATTCAGGCAACTGCTGCAGATATAAGCAACTTTAACTCCAGCTCTCTTCAGTCAGTGAAGCGGATTGAAATCCTTTCTTAGTGCAATTCGTGGTTTGAAAAGGTCTTTAAAAATGGAGTTGAAAAGGCCTGGGAGTGTGGTGATTGGTGAAGACAACATTACCTTCTCTTGAAGTATGTTGTTTTATGAGATAATATTTCGACGTTGAAATGTCAACAGGCGTTTTATTGAGACGTTAATTGAGATTCCTCAGAGTCTGCCAGAAAGGTTTGTGATGCTGTCCCTCCGCCAGGAGTGGTTCGTCTCGTTTGTTACATCACGGCCGGTTGCTGGGGATACAGTTGTCATCACCAAAGATTTTGACTTCATGTGGAGCACAGTCTGTGGGAAAAGACTGATTCTTAAAAAATGCAATAGTCATCAAAATGTTGCTGAGGCCAATGAAGAAATTTACATTGGCTGCTCCAAAAGTAATGCCTCCTATTTGTTTCCAAGGAAGCTGCAACAGACATGAAGAGCACAAAAACACTGTTTAATAGAGCAAATTCTCAGCTACAAAACACTATTTTTTAACACGGTCACACCTTTAGCTATGAATTTCTGCCAGCAATGAGCAAGAGCCTGCATACTGATCTCATAAAAATCTGCACCAGCAGCGGTAACCTACTGTCGTCCCTGCTGAAATGCACCACCCATTGCCTCACTGTGCTTGCATCCACTGTTCAGTCTCCATAAACATTCAGCAAGCATTGAGGAATGTCAGTGGGTGCCATTTTTTCCACATGGAGAAATCCAGTTCCACACCTTTGCTTCGCATGCACTTCCATGTGAGATGCCATTTGGACAGGCTGCCCCTCTGCTGCCATCTGTTGTGCGACAGCAAGATGTAACAGGATCTTGTTAGGAAGGTTCAACCTCTGCTCCCCTAGCTTCAATATCCACCTCTGATGTTGTGTGCCTGCATAATAAAATAAGAGGCATTACTTTCAGAGCATAGAAATAATCCTGATGATGGTTTTGAATGTTATAACTTGTTAAGGTGTTCTTTAAAGTGCTCCTTAGAGTTTAAGAAAGAGGAAAGTTTATTCCAGTAAAGAGAAACTGCTTGATGTAAAGTTGCAGAAGGAAAAAAAAATGTAAAAAGGAGCAGGCAGCTACTTCTGATAACATTAGCAATACTGAAAGGATGCTCTCCCTACCTGCTCTCTTTTCTTTTTCTTTTATTTTTTCCCCCTCTTCATATTTTTGTAACTCTCTGTCTGAGTAGATGAGTATTTGCATCTCTTTTGGACTTTGGCATTTGTCGGTGGAGAAAAAGACAAAACGTAAGATGTGATGTCATATGTCACAGATGTACGCATAAGGTCTTACCTTAAAAAGGAGCTGAGCCTGTCTATTTTCAGTTGGTTTTGAAGTAGATTTAAGAGGTCTGTGTTCCTTGTTACAAGACTGTGAGAAGGGAAGGGACCTCGCTTCTGATCAGGAAGCAATTGGCAGCCTCAAAGTGATACTGAAAGTGAACACATCTGTACCAGCCTCCAAGTTGGCAGAGTTTGTAAACTTGAAGATGTGGTGTCCTCCTGAAATGGCTGTAGTGCTGCTGAGGTATGGGGTCAGCAGCTCTGTATGTGCCTGCTGACATGCTGCCCTGCATCCTGTAGCTCAACGTGCTACAAGCTATCAAAGGTGTACTGCAGCTTGAGAGACACATTTTTGCTTGGCTTAAAGTTTTGTTGTTGTTGTTTAATAAGTTAAACATAGTTTAGGTTTATATCACATGTACTGAGAGAGTGTATCTACTCTTTTTGTTCGTGGTTAACTTAGTATTACCCTATCCTCCTTTTATTTGATCTCCTTGTGGAAGTACAGGAGATGATTGTACTGTTATCAGTTTCATTACAGCAGCCCAGAGCCTTGTGTGCAGCTTGAGTGCTGTGAAAAGAGCAGCCACTGTCTTTTGACTGTGTGCTCGAAAGCTGTGTGTGCTCTGAGATATTTGGAGATAGCTATGGCATGAAAGGGGACACCCAGAAATTACAGGACGGGAAGTTCCAGTATCTTCCCTTTGAGGATCACTGTTGCTTGTAGATATACTCAGGGCTAGAAAGGCAGCCTTGGAAACTATCTGCAGGCAAGTGGTAGTCTGGAGGTAAGCTCTGTGCTCCTGCTGCTGTGTGTGAGTAGGATGTAAGCTAAATAAATTACGTTACTGTCAGTGAGAGTGTGGTCATCCTTGGGATTGGGCACCTCCTTTTGGAGGATGGAATAAAGTTCTTAATAAAAACAAATAGTGGTTGGAAGTGGTACTTGCTTTGAAGGCAACAGCTGCTGGCTTTAATATCCTCTGTAGACTGAAAGGATTAGTCTCTGCTAATGTGACTGACCACTGCAGTGCAAGCTAGCTTAGAACTGCTGCTCTCTGACTTCTGTTGGAAGTTAGGCCTGGTTTAGCAAAGAGCACCTTATGAGGGAAGAAAGAGAGCAAAAAGAGAGTAAGCATAGTTTTACTTGGTGATAAGTGGGGGACATTTGTCTCTCCCTAAACATCCCTGGGCTTTGATATTTGTAGGCTCTCTGATAAAACATATTGAGAGCAGAGAGTAGTGTATGGTTTTGGGGCACAACCCTGAGACTTGGTCTGTAAGGTAGTTGCAAATTTGGTGCAGGCACCAGGAGTGGAGTGCAGACTGGTTTCTGGCACTAAGAACAGGAAGAATATTTCTTTAAGGTTACTTCCTGAGAGGTTGAAGTTGTGGCTTTGAGTTTTTCAAGTACATGGTTGTTTTGTTGTTTGTTTTTTTGTTTTACTACCCATCTTATCTAAGAAGGTACATGCTCTGCCTTTGGAGCTAATGAAGGTGCCTTTTTTTCCACTTTTGTTTTTGAATTGATTTCCTTTTCAATGGAGATTAAGCCATGTGTGTTTGCTTAGTATGTTCAGAAACTGCTGCTCAGACTGGAATGAAATATTTGTGAATCAGTTGAGCTTAAATGATAGATACTCATCTGTGCCAAGGTAGTACTATGCTGCATAGAAGCAAAAATGTAGATGTCACAGCTACGTTTACTGAAACTTAACTGCTAAAAGTTCATGGCCCAGCCATGCCTAAGTTACCAGTTTCAAAACATTTGTAGGTCTGGTGAAAGAGACCGTGAACAGTAAGTGAATCATCCTTGGCTTTGCTGGGCTTTTAACAAGGGCACCCTTCCTGTTCCAGGTGCTGGTGTCTGCAGCTGGACACCTTACTCATACTCTGGAGATACTACATTTTTTAGCTATGTCATAATGAAGAAATAATATAGATAAACTAGAGTAATAGGTACAAGTGAAAGAGATTTAGAAGCTATTTCTTTACTTTTGGGTAAGCGGAAGCGAAGAAGAAATCTTATGTTCCCAAATTAAACGTAGGTTAGTGCAGGAGTAGCAGGCAGCTTTGGATAGAGGAGGGTGACAAACTTATTCTTGCCCTCTCTCCTGCGAAATAAGTTTCCTGCCCATTTTTTGAAGTGCAGTGAATTCCATAGCACACATTTTGAATGTAAATCAGGTTTTGTAAATCTATTAAATTGATTGAAATATTTTAATAATAATATCTTCATTTGAAAAGATTCTTTTAAACAGCTGTTCCCATGATGTGCTTTAAATGAAGCAAATGCAGAATAAAAAATTGGGCAAACCAGTATTGCAATTTTTCTGAGCATGGGAAAATTTTAAAAAGTACATGGGAAAAGTGAGAAGCAACGTATTTTTAAATACTTAATTTCAGTGAGTTCACAGACAAAATATGTTAGCCAAATCTATTTTAAATGACATTATACTATAGGGACAGTAGGTACAGAACTGCCGTCTAATGCTGTGAGAAGAACCTGGTTGTGTATAGGATGTTACAGGACTATTTTCCTTCTTTGTAGTCTAAATGAAAACTTCCACACGAGGATAAAGTTTTTCTTACATCTCTTCTGTTTCTGATTCAGCCTTGCTAAGCTTTAGTTTTGGTTTTGCTGCTGAGAGCAGCTGTTTTGAATACTATTCAGGGAGGTGTGAGAACATTTTTTTTCTGTTTTGTCACTTTTACTTGATATTGCAATGATAAAAAATAATCACCAATTTTACTTGGCAATGTCCTTAAATACCATGAGTTTTGAAAGAAAACAGTCTGAACGTTGTGACTGTAATGGTGACCTGAATTCACTGTTGCATTTGTACATCCTTGAGACTTTAGTCATCTAGCTAAATTACTTGGATTTTATTTTCACTCTTCTGTGGAATGTCTTGCTTCATTTTTCCCTTCCACAACATCATACTTGTCAAAAAATAAACCTTTAGTACCATTTTAGCTGATCTGGAGTGGGAATGACCAGGTGTGACTCAGCTTTCTTCTGTTGCTTGTTTGAGCACTGTGATAGTTACTGTGGAATCAGCAGCAACGAGTCCTTTTGCATAAGGTTGTTGTTCTTTTTTTAGTCTGGAAAAAATGGTTTAAAACAAGTACTGTCTTCTGTCTTTCAAAAAGGAAGGTCAGAAAAGAAAAAGTATATGGAAGAAGTCTGAGCATGTGAAATCTGAAAGTTCACATTTCTGTTTTTCTGCCTTTCGGTTTTAAAGTCAATGAGGAGGTAAATGGCTTACTTAGTATTTGCCTGTGACCTATTAGATCTACAGCTATGTTTTGATATGTAGTTAACTGCAGAAAGAAATTTGAGATTCTTTCTCTGATGTTGAGAACTTAGTACATTTTAGAATAGCCTTTGACTATCAGATATATTTGAAGATAAATAACCTACTGAGTCCTATAAGTAGCTCAGAGAGCCACAGAAGTGCCTGCTGTGATGCAAATCATCTGGAATCAAACTAGTTGTGATATTTCAGAAATATGCAAAACTCCCGTCCCACAGAATCATGAGCAACTAACACCACACCTTCTCCACAGAAAGTCTCTGCTTAAACAAAACTTACGATCCAAATGAAGATACTGTTGAAAAATAATACCATTGAAAGTGTTGTATATCAACCCAAGCTTGACAAGATAGAAAATGGGAACAGAAATAGAGATTCTGTTTATTTATTTACGTACTTAGATTTGAAATATGAACTTTGTTGGCAAAATGCTGCTTGATTCAGCTTTTCTATGCTTAGATTCCCGAGTTTGCCTGTCTGGGCTTTTTGTGGTGGACAGCAATAGTAACCATTTGGATATTCAAGAGATAAGTATCAAAAGTAAGAAAGGGGTGTTGGGGTTTATGTGCTGCTTCTGTTTGTTGTGAGGAGTGTAGACACGCAGACAAATTCACAGAATGAGTTTTCCTGAAGTGGGAGATAGGAGCTTCTTGTTTACCTTGCAAGGACTTGTCTGGGCATAAGCTGTACTTAACTAAATTAGTTTAGGTTAAACAGTACACCTCCCTTACTGTTGATACTTCCTAATGTAAAACATGTTTAGCATTAGCTAAGGAGTAGTTTAATACATTGCCTTGGTAAAGCATAATATATATCCTTCCATTCTGCAAAATTTTGGGTCAGTTTCAGCAACTTTGGCGAGTTGGTAAGTAAAATTTTGCTGGGTGCTGCATTTTGTGTGCATCTGGGATATTCTAGTGATACGGGATGGCATGTTTCTTTTAGAGCTCTTCTTCCACATAGAGACTGTAAATGTATGACTGCTGAGGAAATTTACCTGGACGACAGGTAAATTATGGAAGTAGTTAATGAAACAGTATATTGGAATGCGAGTGAAATGTTATAGGACAGAAAAATATTTTCAAAACATTTGGGTCATCCCATTGTTCTCTTTGGATTACTGTAGTCTTGCTTTGTTAATATTTGTAAGAGAAATGTTCAAATCTTTGCCTGTTGCATTGTATCTATCCAAAGTGAAACAATAAATGTAATATACTTGAAGGGTTTTAAATTAATTTCAGTTGTGATGGTAAGACTAAGCTGGCAAATTCAAGATTTCCTTCTGAAGTGGTTTCAGGGGATGATGCTTGAGAAGATGTTACTTCTGAAGCAGTGAATGCTCCCAGCCTCCTCCTAAAGCCTGAAAGGAGCGGGGTGTAAAATAGAAACAGGATTTCTGTGAGCAGTTTTGCCCAACACCCTATGGTAATCTCAAAAGATACAATTTCTGAGCCTAATACTGTTTT
This sequence comes from Phasianus colchicus, assembly GCF_987193195.1. Classification (NCBI taxonomy): domain Eukaryota; kingdom Metazoa; phylum Chordata; class Aves; order Galliformes; family Phasianidae; genus Phasianus; species Phasianus colchicus. Next base: position 129,352,791 of record NC_143436.1, read on the forward strand.
ATCATTTTGGAAAGCTTCTTTAAACAGGAATGAAACGTCTTGTTCTACTCTGAAGAACACTCTGAATATGCTAAAATGGCAGTCTCATGGGGATTAACTTAAGCTTCTTTCTTGTTTTTATGCAGTTTAGGGGCCCCAGTCTTAGTGAACTCTGAATAATTTGTGTTTACAATTCAATTTAAGCAGTTTAACTATATCCACATAAATGCCTAAGCTCTTTCACTGAAAGGCAGAAGGATGGCTGAAGCAGGGGAAATATTGCTGGAGCCTGAAATCCTTACATGCTCATTTTATTCTGAATATGCTCTTCTGAACATACCTATATATGTACCATACTGTACATACAGTATACTATTAGAGTTCTCTTTTATAGACATACCTAGACTAGATTTTAACTGTTTGCCTCACTAGCAGTTCAACTATGCTAAACTGCTTGTGCTTTTTTGATAATAAAGTAAGCTTGCCTAAGTTTGAGCTTATTCTAAAGGATCATATTAAAATGCATATACTGCATTTTAGAGGTAGTTTGAAGATGTTTACAGAGTAGCTCTTCAAATGCATATGTAAATAAAGTCTAAGATTTGTTTTTGGTGAATTCTGACAGCTACCCCATCTAGTCTTCAGTTGTGGTGATCTGTGACATCTGTTCCTGAAGACATCCTGCTCAGTTGCTTGCTTTCTTCCCTTCCATCCCACCTGGGAGAATTTGATAGCCTGACTTTTAATTGATGAACACTAAGTTTTGTGTAAATTTGTTGTGATTTTTCTCTGGGGAATCAGTTGGTTTGCTTCAATATGCTTCACCTGAGGCAAATTGCTAAAAAAAAACGTTAAAAATAATGAAGGAAGTATTGTTTCTAGGTGACTCAACTATGAGATAGAACATATATATGTCTGTTATCAATAGCAACAAAATGTCACACTGGCCCCGGGGTTGACTATTGCTGTGATCATTGGAACTGATCTTTATGTTCTTCTTTGTGACCCTGTAATGCGTTGGAAAGCACAGCAGTGACAGCAGAGTAGAAGGATCCTGGGCTGCAGCAAGTGAGGATTTGCTCAGATGTAACATTTGTGGACACAAAGGAAAGAAACTGCTTACCTTCAGAAGGCCTCAAGTAAGCAGGGATCTCTAGCAAGATATCCTTGCCTCCACTGCCAACCCTTAAATGAGGTCTTAATTTGGATCTTGGCTCCACCCCTGCCAGTCACTCAGGCATTGCATGCACCTGAGCTCCCCTGGGCTGGCCCCGCTTTCACACCAGGTACTCAGTTAATGGTTCAATCCATGACTTGTGTTTCCACTACAGACCCCCACTTTATTGTTCTGTTGGGGAACAGGAAAGTCCAACTACATCTCTGAGCTAATTTAAATACTTTGTGAAGTATCCAGTTTTCTAATCTTTAGACTCTACTTATTGTCAACAGTTCATTTAACATGAAAATAAAAGAAGATAGGTTATATGGTTTTATTTGGTTCACAATGTGTGTTGTAGCCATTACACCAACAGGTTGCAGGGTCTAAATGTAAAAATTGTATGTAGAACCTTCTTTGCACTTTGTGTCTTTTCTGGATATTCAGTGTGAAGGTCACCTGTAGCTTTCTTTATCAGCTTATGAAACTTGTAAATATATGTGCATATATAGTTAAATTTATATAAAATTATGAAACAAGCTCTATAATCCTGTAGGTTGATGTAGAAAGAATAAGGGAAAGTCTTCTGCTTGTTTTTTATGAGTGTAGTTACATAGGACTTCCTAATTGGTTATCTGTTAACATTTTGTAATTCTTTATTTATACAAAGCATTAACACAGTATCTGCAGCATGCGGTTGTGCTTACTTAATGTATTTTTAACTTTCTTCAAGGCTGGATTCTGATCTGATTTTTCTTAAAGGTCACATTAACTTCATTAACTTCATTCAACTCTACTATGCAGCTTGCAAGAGTTCAGGAGGTATAATCTATGTATTCATTGGGCTACTTTGGAAAGGCAACCTTAGGTAGAAGAGCTGTGTCGCTTAAGTTGCAGCTTGTGATTTATACTTGTATTTGTTTTTCATGTGTACACCTCACATTGTCCTTTTTGTGCATTTAAGAAAGCACTAAAGCTATTAACGCAATATATTTTTATTTGGAAAATAAAACAGGGAAATGTGGTACTGCTAATTTATTTATTTATTATTTATTTTTTTACATGATACTGTCAAAGTAGGTAACACTTTGTTACAAAATCATCAGAAGTGCCCATTTTGAGTCCCCGCTATTGCAGTAATTGAGTTTTGGAGTAGTTGCAGGTTATGACATGCCTTCTTATACAGAGTTCTTGACATTTGCTTAAATGTTGTTCAGATTGTACATGGGACTGAGCAATCTGAAATATTTATGGTAATGACACAGCCATTACTAGAAAAGGTTCAGGGAGCTCCCTGGATTAAAGCAAAATATCTGGTTTGTGTTCCTTTTCATGTCTTTCATGTAGTACTCCAGTCAGTAAATTGAATGCTTCAGGATAGTTTAGGGAGATAGACTCTTCAAAAACAGGCTGAACTGGGTGTAAGATTTTTACCTTGCTAATCTACTAATTAGGACGAACTGTAATAGTTACATAGATGGCAGCTTTACAAATTAAGAGTTCTGGATTCTGTCTGTATTTATGTAAAACCTGTCAGTACTGCAATAGCAGACTCTAGCCACCTCCCCCAAAATTGATGACAGACTTCTAGCCTCAACCTCTTCCCTCTAGCTTGGTATTGGCTCCTTGTACCTCTTTGTGTGCAACAGATGATAGCCTGTACAGTTTTAATTGTGCAGAGCCTGCCAGAAATAACTTCAGAGTATGCATTTTAAAATTTAAGATTGTTTTCAGGAAGATTAGTGGGTAACTCCTTCTGTGTCCCTGGGGAACTTAACAAACAAGGAGGACAGCTGCTGGTCAGCTGGGATGCTTGTCATCTCTTTCATGAAAACGTGTCAGGTTGCATTTCAGCATCCTGAATTTGTGTTCTGATGCCTCTAAACTCTTCTTTGGTTTTTGTGAATTTCAAAGGCTTCTGAACAATTCTGCCATATATTGTCATACTCAGAAGTGGTGGATGTTACACTGAATCAACATTGCTCTTCCTTCCTTTTTTTTTTTTTTTTTGTTACCAGCATACTTTAAGCCACTTAAAATAAATTAGCATTAGCAACCGTAACTGAAAAATTTCCTCATTCCTGAATATCTTTTGAAATAATTGAATATAATCACATTGAAAATATTCTATAAGTTTTCTAGAATTGCAGCTAATTTCTGTTAGTTGTTTTTAAAAACTCCCTGCACATCTTCTAGCAATTTCACCATGAGTAGTAGTAATTCCTTCAATCTCTTTCTTGAATTTTTTCCTTGCTTACTGTTAGGTTTTGTTACTTCCTTGTTCAGAAATACAGCTGGAAAGAAGTGTGGTGAGGCTCACAAGAACCACAAGACAGAGCCATTAGAGGTAAAGCAAAGTAATTGGAATTGTAAAGAAGCTGAAAAAAGGAACAACACCAAGATTAATGCAAAATATTTTAAATGAAAAGAAAACATATTTCTTCCGGGGGGAAGAAAGTATTTAATTTTTTGAATGTCTGTTATATACATTCTGTCTTTCATCAGTGGAAGATTAGAAACAAATTGGGGCGTATCCAGTTCTGACGCATTAAAACCAATGAAAGCTTTCCCTTTTATATTTTAAGCACTCATAAAATAAACTTGGCAACCCTGTCCATGACAGGGTGTTGGAGCTCCATGATCTTGAAGGTCCCTTCCAGTGTAAGCTATTCTGTGATATTATTAAACTGTATCTTTGTTCTAAATGTCTAAGTGGAAAGAGTTCCTACAATTGTTTCAACTCTTGTTGTCTCTAATTCTTAAGGTAAAAGATTATTTTGTTGGAGGTGGCGATGACTGTTTTCAGTGCTGCTTACTTATTTGGTAGGTAGGCCTACAGTTTTCAGTGCTCCTGTAGCAGTCAGTTGTGATTTAGGAAGTGTGCAGCATTGCTGCTTGATTTGAGGTAATCCTGGGAAAACAGCGCTCTCAAAATATGTAATAAGACAGTTTGAGTGAACCTTTTGCATTTTGCGGAGTAGCAGTATTGCAGTGTCTGAAATCTGAAAGCTATTTTGAAATGGTGTCTTCCCTGCACCCCAAAATAGTGCAGCGTGATGTAATTTTGCAAGCAGGAGTTGAGCATGAGGTATACAAGTGGCTGGATCGTAATTCCATAAATGCTCAACTTGACTGACATCAATGTTCAATTGAGAAACAGGCTTTCAAAATCCTGTTTATCAAGTTTTTTTGTTTTTTTTTTAAATATTCTTTTAGTATGAAATGTATGTGAATTATACTGCATGTGATGTGACTTATTAGTGAATGCTTTATTTGTTGAGAAGAGACTGATTTATATGATAGTATTAAGTAGAGAAACAATATTGTGAAGTGGGAATCTAGGAAGCTGACTGGCTGTGCTTCTAATTAGCCAGTTCCTCATCAACTTTGTTTTTTTTTTTTCTGATGTCTTCAGGTAAACACATCCAGCTTTAAAGCAGGAACTGGCTGCACAGTCCTTGCTCTCAGAGTATGCTTGTTTCACCTTGCTTTTAAGAATTTCCTAGGACACATTCCTCGGTGATAAAGTCTGCTATATAAATTATTTTCTCTTTGAGTCTTGATCTTAAATATTTACTTGCAAGTAAAGTGCTTTGAAATCATACGTGTGGAGACAATGATTCATTCCTCTATATAATTTTAAATAACTATTTTAAAATTCATTGACTTTTTTTGCCTGGTTCTTATTTATATTTTAATAGAGGCCACTTAGTGGAAAGAGAACTACAACTACTGAAGTGGATGGATAGTTAGAGAAGGCTGGCAGGCAGAAAGTGTGTTGAATGCTTAGATGGAGCTATACTTCTGTTTGAGAATATTGTAGTGGTGAATTCATTAATATCCTGAAGTTGGACACTCCTACCTATAAGTGTTGCCAGTTTATAAAATACACTGAAAAACTTCTCCTTTATCTTCATGTTTTGGCATTTAAAGTGTTTGTAGGAGGGATAAATGTTTTTGCTTGCAGTAGATAATCTTAGGCTAGTTGCAGTTTCTAGCTTAATTGTTTTTCATTTTTGATAGAGACACTCTGAATGGTGTTGAGAACAAACACAACTGTTACCTGGCCTCCCTTGTTTCTTCAAAATACAGTGTTTGAAATAAATTAAACAATGATCTCAGTAATGGAGAAGGGAAAAAAGCATAGAGATGCTGGAACATTTGAGGAGGATGTCAGAAGAGCAGAGGTTTTTAAGAAACAACAATAAAAAAAAATTTTTTGTTTTCATTTGGAGATCCTTCTGTAGCATAGTTGCTTAGTTGTAGAAGCAAGTCAGATCCATTTCTGTGCAGACTTCTGAATAATTTATTATGCAAATAGTACATATCCAATTTTAAATAGCAAGTAACTTTTCAAACTTGACTAAAAATAACAGTATAGAGAAAATACGGACTCTTAAGCATTGATGGTACTTAGTAGGATTACCAGAGATACACAAACAAATGATAAAATTTAATTTTTATATCAAGAATGAAGATATTGGTAATTTGTGCAGCTTTCTTCTCAGCTTCAGAAGTACTTCATTTTGGATAGTGCCATGCTGGTTTTTCATCAGTGGTGCAGGAGGACGTCTTACTGTGAAATAATAATTTCTTCAGTCTCTGTCCTGTCTTTGAGACTGCTGGTTGTTCCACAGTATTGTGAAATAATGGTGACCATCCTGAGAATCTGCTCTACCAAGTAGTGCTATCATGCTCTTTATATTTGTTGTAGTTTCCGTGGAAAGAAATAGGAGGCATGCTTCCAGAGTGATCTGTGCAGAACTAGTGCTTGTGCACTATTTCTTTAAGTGTAATTCCTGAGTTATGAGTTATATTAAAAGGCTAATTTTTTAAAATGAAGAGCTGAAAATATATTTCTGTTGAGAAGTGTGCTATTGTCAACTATAATTGCAAATGAGTGTCTTAGTAAACACTGATGCTACAGTTCTTGAGAAGTAGTGTACAAGGGTCTGTCAAGTACTCTTGCACTGATAACTACAACTTGTGAATTTGATTAGCTGCAATTTAGTCTGTCCCATCAGAACAGTGTTGAATTTACTGTTTGCTTTCTCCACTGTAGACTATGATCCTCTTTTTAAATTTGTCAAGCGAGGTTGAAATAACTTATTACAAGTTTTTATGTAACAAGAGAATGAGAGTGAGAATTGAGAAGCAGACCTGGCAGTAAACAAAATAAATTAACCTGTGCTTGGATTAATGAGTGTATGTAAAAAAAAGTTAAGAATTAAAAAAATATATATATATGAAGAAGGTATTCATAAGAAAGCAGTGAGAAATAACTGAAAATCTAGAGGAAAATATTTTTATGTAAATACAAAAGCTATATTTCAAATATTGGACTGTTAATGAATGTTCTGATGACTGGAAAGTAAGAGCAAGGAAGAAGAGCTCTCTGTGCTGTCTAGCTGATAACTGTAACTGATAGAACAAGAAACTGTGTTTTTACTAATATGATTTATCTAATAATAGTCCTTCTATTACTACTATCAGATAATATAGTTGATATTCTTTATGATCAGGCAGAATATCTCAAGTTCCTGGAAATAACTTTTCATGGCCTGGGACAGAGACTGACTGGAACATCTCAAATGTTGATAATTGGTTTCCATGCAGTACTTTAAATGTTAGATTTTGTCAAGAGTGGAGATTTTTGAGAAAGGTGATGCTAATCAAGAACTGTTCACGTTTAAGTCTCAGCACTGCGACTTCATTCTTGTCTGCTTTTCTGATGTCTGTTACAGATAATGGAAAGGGGACTTTTGTTTGTTTTCCATTTGAGATATGGTTTAGATTAGCCAGTCTACTTAGGGTAGAGAGTTGTCCATGTGTATTGAGTCAATGTATTTTCCACACAGTTGTCATAAATTGCAGTTTTTAACATCTCAATTTATTATTTCTTTTTCCTTGTGTTTATATTGGTAATTTGCCACTGTATTGCTTTGTACTTAGTCACCAGCAGGTTACTGGCTAAATCCAGTCCACCATCAAGCTGAGATTCTGCAGCTTGAGGTGGTTCACTGCATGTCACTGAAAGATGTAAGGATGAAATTTCATCAGCCTAAACTCGCTGCATGTGAAAGGAATTAAATGGTCTTTTCTTCTCAGTGCACTGAAAAACTGCATTTGTTTGGCAGAACTCTGAAGTACTTCAGGTTTTATGTCCATTTGTCAATTTTAAGGAAGGATTTGTGTCAAGGTACGTGCTTCTGTAGGATTCCACTGGAGTGGGATTTTCTATTTCCGTTCTTTTGGATTTCTGTAAATTTTTGTTTATGGTGTTGATCAAAGTTTAAAATAAGAATATGAAGATGACTTATTCTCTTTCTTCTTCTTTTTTTTTTTTTTTCTTTAATGGAACTTGAATAGACAGGTAGTATTTAAGTATTTAAGAAAAGCCTATTTGTTCACAACATAGAAATCATAGACAAATTCAAACAAAACTGCAATTAGAAATTAGAAATTGCAGTTTTTAGAAAACTTGAGATCCGTATTATGAAGGATTATATGCAATTTAAAGAAGCAAGTACAGTGTTATTAGTAGGATTTAGTAGTGTTCTGTAATAGAGGTAAATGTGAAGATAGAATAGAGGTAAATGTGAAGATTATCACAGTACGCATATATATATTAAATATGGGACAGGTTGGTTGTTATATACATAGGTCACTCTAAAAGTAATGCCTTCTGTTTGTTTCTACAAAAGGTAGAAAGAATACAATAAAGCTGCTTTGGTAGAGCAAATTCTCAGCTGCAAAACACACTTTTTTGGCACAGGAGAAATGTTGTCTCCAAAATGGTGTCACCACTGTTACCTATGCATTTTTGTCGATGACGAGCAAGAGCCTGTAGTAGCCTGTTGATTTGTGGGGTTACTTGACAGATACTCAGATGTCTATCATTAAAGCAGAGTTGCATTGGAGAGATACTAGATTGCAGTTTAAAAAGAAAACAAACAAAAAACAGAGATATACATGCATAAGACTGATGCAGACAATTAGCTTCTGACTGTGGAAAACTGGCACAGTGGCTTTTTTTCCTATTTAGAAACTGTATGGTAAAAACAAGAAAAACATATCCACTCTGTGCTTCGAGTCCATGTGGCAGGCTGAACTGATGTCAGAAAGCAACAGAACTTTAAATGGGGTTTGATTTATGTTTTTGCATTATGTAGGAAATTATATAGTGGTCCATACAATCCCAAGTAACAGGACAAATTTAAGCCAACAGTCTTTTTCAGCCACTGTGTTGAAGTATTTACGCTAAAGAAAACTGTTAAATTAACATTGGCATGTCTTTAGTAGTGTTCTGTATTAATACTAAGAATATTTACACTTCACTTTTATCAATAACAGTTTCTAGAGCCTTTACAGAAATTTTCTTCTGAAATTTTTAAATGCTATTTGAGAATGGATTTCTAAGATTGGGATTTTGAAACGTAATATTTGTGTTAGCGCATTTGTTCCCATTCTGTATCAGATAGAACTTTATTTGGATATTCTAGATTTATTTCCTCTTTCTTGCATAATAGCTCTTTATATGGAGAATATTATGTTCGTTCTAGTGCCAAACAACAGTGATTTCATCTCCTTGCTTTGAACAATGTTACATTATTTTCTGTATGGTATAGTATGAGTGAATGTGGAAAGGTAATGACCATGTGAAGTGAACTCTAGATGCCTAATGCATCTTTCTGTAGTCTCTCAGGAGTATCAGTTGATACTGTTTTAGGAATATAAACAAAGCCATCCCTTTGAGGAATACTTTGTTCCACTTGTGAATCATCGGTTATCTTGTTAACCCTTACCTCAAAATAAATCAGTGAGTGTTCCAGGCTGAATACTGAAATAGTCTTTAAGGAGAGTATTCTTTTTGACTCGCTACTTGATTTATTGTGTAAAACTTAATTTATAGAAAATGAAATACAGAGTCCCAGTGATCCAATGTACTGACTATAGCTTATAGATAATAGGTCATTTTGGTCATTTCCAGAAGGGCATTTGTTTGCTGCAGTTACGAGACTGAGTCCTTTGTGCGTATGATAATATGAAAATATGATAGTATGATAATATGATAGTATACAAATCTTCAGTGTATCCTGTTCAGAATAAAAATAGAGCTAAAGTTTTTTGAAGAATGCTTAGTTGCATCAGAAATCCTTTTCTGTTTTTGTCTGCATAACAGCTGAAGAGTAAGGTAAACATTAAAATAATTTCAAGTACCTTTGAAGACTTCTATGCTATATAAGCTTCAATAGCTTGTATAAAATTGTAGACCATATCTTTAAATAAAGGCTTGCAAATTAGGCATGATTTTGCTGTTGTTAATTGGAAAAACTGTATTTCTTTCTTGTGTTCAATATCTGCTTATTAACAACATTGTTATTTAAAAAAAAATTGGTAGATGAATGAATTGACTTTTTTTTCTTTTTAATAACACATTCATGAGATTGTGTTGTTTGTTTTGTTTTCCTTTTGACACTGCTGAAGGTTGTAGAATCAGAGAATGGTTTGGATTGGAAGAGACCTTAAAATCATTTAGTTCTAACCCCCCTGCTATGGGCAGGGACACCTACTAGATCAGCCCTCTTGGCCCTGCTATGGAGCTGTTTTCAAAGCTCTTGTGTTTCTTGTGTGCTGTGAGTTCTATAGAGATGGGATCTCATCAGAGCAAAGCAGAGGGAGAGAATCACCTCCCTCAACATGTTAATCATGCTTTTTTTTTTTTTTTTTTTTGCGGCAGCCCAATGTAAGGTTGTCCTTGCCTTGGCTACAGGTGCACATTGCTGGCTTATATTGAGTTTTTCATTGAACTCCTTCTTACAAAGAAAAATTGTGTATATATCATTTGGCATAGTTTTGGTGATAAATATGAAGAATTGAGTGGGCTGCTAATGATTTTCTTCTTGATACACTTCTACCTTTAAGGTAGAAGTGAAAGCGTGAATAATGAACTTTGAAGCCTCAAGGCCTTAAGCAACTCACTGTCCAGGCTTTGTCTTCAGTATTTTTTTGGCATCATGAATTAGCTCCAAGTCAGTGAAATTAAAAAAAAAAAAAAAAGAGAAAAAAAAAGTTTAAAAAAAATGGAAGGGAAAAGAAGGTTGATCTTTAATTTTTTTTTGAGTGCAAAATGTGGGTACTGACTATGAACTTTACTTTTGGTGCTGCTTTGGTAGGATTTTCTTTCTAAATATTAATGTGTCTTGACTTCAACCTGGCCTTTTTGGTTAAGACTCAGTTTCTCAGTTTTGCTTGTATTTAAATATATACACCTGCAAGTCTGTTTCTGAAGTAGGATCTTCTATGCTTAATTCCGTAGTAACACAACATAGGATATCCTATGGTATCTTCAACCTTGTATTTTGCTATTTAGTGATTTCTTGAATATTTCAATGAAAGTACTAATAATTTAAATAACTTAAATTAGACAGAAGTCACAGATTTGTCTACAGAGTTAGACAGAATTTATTCTTCAGTGTTATGCTTTAAAAACATTCTATAAATACCACAGTAAACAGTGGATAGATATTTTTTTTAAATCTTTTAAAATACAGATTTTTTATACAGTGTGAAATGTCCCCTTGATTTTCTTCTCCTTTAGCACTATTTTGCATGAAGATTGAAGTGGAATGTAATTGAAGTGACTATTACAAGCGGTAACAGTCCCTCAGAGGCTTCTGTCCAGTGTTGGTCAAGTACAAAGAATGTGGCTTTTATTACATTCACTTAGTAATACTAAACCTCTGTACTTCTGAAAGATTTTTTCCATTTGATTTTTAGAAGGACACAGTCAAGGATATTAAGCCTGATACCTTCTTTGAATTAATGTGGGAATGACTTCCTCCAAGTAGTTCTGGGGAGAAAAACAAAACAAAAAAGGAGAGAAAGATATCTACAAGATCAATTGTGGGGTGGAACAAAATATGCTGATTACATTAAAAAAAAATTAAAAAAAAAAAATCCTATAAATCCTAGAAGGTTGTAGGGGCATGTATTTGGGGGCTGAAAAGGAAAATGGCTAAGCAGGTGTTAGATATTAAGTAATAGTATTTAGCTTTTCATAATTTAGATGATGCTACTTTAAAAATTTGGACATAAGATGTTTCATGTATCTCTGATATTTATCAGATGCCGTGCAACTTCCATTTCTGTAGAATGAATGACTTCAAATCCTTCTTGGGTTATTGTATTCATATTCAGGGCAACAAGGCTTGTGAAGGGCATGGAGAATATGCCCTAGGAGGAGCTACTGAAGGAATGGGGGCTGCTTAGTCTGGAGGCTGAGAGGAAACCTTATTGCTCTCTTCCGATATCTGAAGAGTGCTTACAGCGAGAGCAGGGCTGGTCTCACTGGTGATAGGTGACAGGACAAGGGGAATTGGCCTTAAGTTAAACCAGGATAAGTTTAGGTTGGATATCAGGAAAAACGTCTTTACAGAAAGGATTGTGAAGCACTGGAATAGGCTCCCCAGGGAGGTGGTTGAGTCACCATCCCTGGATGTGTTTAAAAACCGTTTGGATGTGGTGCTCAGGGACATGATTTAGCAGAGGGTTGTTAGAGTTAGGGTAGTATGGTTAGGCTGTGGCTGGAATTGATGATCTTTAAGATCTTTTCCAACCTGAGCAATTCTATGATTCTATAAGCCTTTTCTTTTTTCTTTTGTCACCAAGTTTTTTTATGAGGTGAAAACATATTTTGGGGCGCAGCCATTTTCTTTGAATTGGTCAGCTTTATTTAATGGTTTTCTGTTTTTTTTCTGGGAACAATTATTCTTCTGTACATAAAGTAGTTTACCATCAACATATAGAAGCTAATAGATTCAACTACAGCAATTGACAGAACAAAAGCTACTGAAACAACTTATTAAATACCTGAACCATGCTATATCTTCTACATAGGTGTTGTTTTAAATGTTCAAGACAATGACAGCTCCCATTAGTTAGAAGTCCTTGAAAAAGTTATTGACCTAATGACATAAAATGCTTCAGGTTCCTTTTCATGTAAAAACAAGCTAAATATCTCTATTCAAAGTGTCAGTAAGGCAACTGATCAATCATATATATGCTTGCTTGAAAGAGAATGTGAAGGAGATAATGATGAGAAAGCTTTAATGTCGTTTTAGATAAAGATTTACCTTGAGAATGTGCAACAAATCTTTTGTGTGTGTATGTGATTTTTATGTGTTCTCATGCATGTTTTATTCAACATCTCTATTTTTGGTTCCACTGGGAGGGAAAAAATTACTGGAAAGCAATTCTAGTTCATCAGAATAAGTGAAAAATTGAGTGAAAAATTAATGATTTATAAGAATTCATTCTTTATCATAGAATCATAGAATGGCCTGGGTTGAAAAGGACCGCAATGATCATCTAGTTTCAATCCCCTGCTATGTGCAGGGTCGCCAACTACCAGACCAGGCTGCCCAGAGCCACATCCAGCCAGGCCTTGAATGCCACAAGGGATGGGGCATCCACAACCTCCTTGGGCAACCTTGTTCCAGTGCGTCACCACCCTCCGGATGAAAAATTTCCTCCTAATATCTAACCTAAACCTCCCCTGTCTCAGTTTAAAACCATTCCCTCTTGTCCTATCAAAGGTAAATTTCAAGTATTCTTTCCTCACAGCTAAATAGCATTCAGTTCCTTTTGGCTTGAGCTACCTCTAGGACACTGAGTTCAATTTTTTACTATTTTAGTGCTAATCCCAGTTCAGGGGGTAGGAGGTATTCACAAAAGCAGATGCAAAAATAATCAATGTCTGGAGAGATTAGGATTCATCATTTTGAGTTATAATATAAATGTAGATTGAAACTCTTTACTAATACCATGAATCTTGGAATCAGAGAGAGCATCCAGAGGAGGTCTACAAAGATGGTGAAGGGTGTAGACGCTAAGACATATGAGGAACGGCTGAGGTCCCTCTGTGTGCTCAGCACAAAGCAGAGGAGCTGAGGGGAGGCCTGACAGCGGCTGCAGCTCCTCACAGGGAGCGGAGGGGCAGTGCTGAGCTCTGCTCTGTGTGACAGCAACAGGGCCTGAGGGAACGGTGTGGAGCTGCAGGGGAGGGCAGCTGGGGGTTAGGGAAAGGGGCTGCACCAGAGGGCGGTGGGCATGGAATAGGCTCCACAGGGTAGTTGCATGGCCCCGAGTGCTGGAGTTCAAGGAGTCACAGAATGGCCTGGGTTGGAAGGGACCTCTAGGATCATGAATCTCCAACCTTCCTGCTGCAGGCAGGGCCACCAACCTCCCCATTTAATATTAGACCAGGTTGCCCAGTGCCCCATCCAATCTGGCCTTGAATACCTCCAGGTGTGGGGCATCCACAGCCTCTCTGGGCAGCCTGTTCCACCACTCTCATAGTGAAGAACTTCCCCCTGACATCCAACCTAGATCTTCCCTCAACTTAAAACTGTTTCCCCTTGTCCTGCTGTTATCTACCCTTTCAAAGAGTTGATTCCCATCCTGTTTGTAGGCTCCCTTCAGGTACTGAAAGGCTGCAGTGAGGTCACCCTGCAGCCTTCTTTTCTCCAGGCTGAACAAGCCCAGCTCCGTCGGCCTGTCCTCATAAGGGAGGTGCTCCAGTCCCCTGATCATCTTCATGGCCCTCCTCTGGACCCTCTCCAACAGCTCTCTGTCTTTTTTTGTACTGGGGGCTCTGGACGTGGACACAGTACTCCAGATGTGGCCTCACGAGGGCAGAGTAGAGGGTGACAATCACCTCCCTGTCCCTGCTGGCCACTCCTCTTTTGATGGAGCCCAGGATACCATTTGCTTTTCGAGCTGCAAGAGCACACTGTTGGCTCATGTTAAGCTTTTCATCCATCAGGACCACCAGGTCCTTCTCTGCAGAAGGGCTGCTCTCAAGGACTGCTCCTAAGAGTCTGTATAGATGCCTGGGATTTCTCCAGCCCAGGTGCAAAACCTTGCACTTTGTTGTGTAGAACCTCATTAGGTTCTTCTATGCCCACCTTTCAAGTCTGTTGAGGTCCCTCTGAATGGCATCCCTTCCTTCCACCGTGTCAACCGCACCACTCAGCTTGGTGTCATCAGCAAATTTGCTGAAGGTGCACTTGATTCCATCGTCGATGTCAGTGATAAAGATCTAAACTGCACCAGTCCCAAGACAGAACCCAGGGAACATAGAACCATTGATGACCGCCCTCTGGCTGCAGCCTTTCAACCAGTTTCTTATCCATCGACTGGTCCACCCATCGAATCCACATCTTTCCAATTTGGAGATTAGGATGTGGTGGGGGACCATGTCAAAGGCCTTGCTCAAGTCCAGGTAAATGACATTGGTTGCGTTTCCCATGTCCACCAATGCTGTCACTCCATCACAGGCCACCAGACTGGTTAAGCATGACCTTCCCCTAGTGAAGCTGTGCTGGCTGCCACAGATCACATGCTCATTCCTCATATGATCAAGCATGTCATCCAGGATGATCTGTTCTGTGATCTTCCCAGGCACAGAAGTGAGACTTGCTGGCCTGTAGTTCCCCCGGTCCTCCTTGCTCCCTTTCTTGTAAATGGGAGTGACGTGACCCTTCCTCCAGTCATCCAGACATCACCTGACAGCCACGGCTTTTCAAATATGATGGAGAGCAGCTCGGCAACCACCTCAGCCAGCTCCTTCAGAACCCTGGGATGCACGCCATCCGGCCCCATAGACTTGTACACATTCAGTCTCATGAGGCGGTCTCTGCCCTTACAGTGGGTGGAGATTTACCGCCCCGGTCCCCACCTAGAGTTTTAGGGACAAGAGGGCTCAGAGACATGGGAAATACTAGAATCCTGGCTGCCAGTGAAGACCGAGGCAAAGAACTCATTCAGTACCTCAGCCTTCTCTTCATCCGTTGAAGCCAGTTTTCCTTTTACATTTACCAAAGGAGGTACACTCACTTTGGCCTGTCTATTCTGGCCAGTGTACCTGTAGAATATATTCCTATTGTTTTTCACAACCCTCACCAAATTCAGTTCTGCCTGTGCCTTGGCTTTCTTGATCCTACATCTGCAAGTCCAGACGGCATCCCTGTATTCTTCCCAGGTGACACACCCTTGTTTCCAGAGCTTGTACGCACCTTTCTTCCCCCTCAGCGTGCCCAGCAGGTCCTTGCCGAGCCATGCTGGTTTCCTACCTCCTCTGCCTGCTTTCTTATTCAGAGGAATGGAGAGCTTTTGTGCTCTCAGGAAGACATCCTTGAAGAGTAGCCAGCTCTCCTCAGCATCACTGTCTTTAAGGACAGCATCCCAGAGGATCTTGGCCAGCAATCCATTGGACAGCTTAAAGTTCGCTCTTCCAAAGTTCAGAGTCCTGACCCCACTCTTTGCCAGGCCCACATTCCTTAAGATCACGTGCGTGTCTGTACGATGCTCTCAGGCATAGGGTTTGAATTTTGGGTGGTTCTGTGTGGAGCCAGGAATTGGACTTCATGGTCTTTGCGGGTGCCTTCCAACTAAGAATATTCTATAATTCTGTTCTGAAATAGCAGGGGCTCATACACAATAAAGAGAAAGAAGAAATCTCCAAAGCTTCTGATAATTTAGTTTAAAAACATTCAGATATTTACAGTGTTTTCATAGATACCCATCAGATTGTGATCAAAACAATTTATCTGGAATTGGAAAATAACTCCTGCAATGGTTGTTCTGTTGAATTGTTCTTGAAATCAAGAACCTGGCTCAGAACTTTCTGGAAAAATAGGAAGCTTGACTGGTATGCTTTAATTCGCACGGTCATTCCTGACCATTCTTAATTCAAAAAGAATTAAATGCATGATTCAGCACCAGGAGTTACATATATAATCGTTTAGTATTCTTCTCTGGCATATCAAATTTTGTGGGAATTTGAAAATAGGCTAAGCCAAGTTCTGTAGTGTTATGCACAGTTTTAGTATTGTGGTGTCATAGACTCTCTTTGTACATAGAAAGAACTGACACATATTCAGGACGTTTGAAATTTGGAAGCAGGAAAGAAGTGGACATTTCTTTTTTTTTTTTTTTTTTTCTTTCAGGAAAGCAGGAGCTGTGAATCTTTTGAGGCGAGAGCAAGACTGTATTAAGAACATGCAGTGGTTTCTTTTCAACTTGAGATAAAGAATTGGTGGTACTGAGCTTTGAGTTGAAAAGTGGCTTAACAAAGGGATTAATCCAAAATCCAAAATAGAAGTAAGAAAAGTGTTCCAGAACACTGGAACACCAATTCAAGTGGTATTTCTGGGGCAAGTAATATTCTATCCTGCATAAACTGACGATCTCACCCGGAATCTATAAAGCAGTTTTTTTTTTTTTTTTTCTGTCTGGTGTTTCAGATTGTTGCTAAGTAGAAAACATGTTCTTGATCCATGTAGTTCCTAGTGGAAGCTTAGGAATAGCACAGTGGATGAATGAACAAAATCATAGAACTCTGGCAAAGCTGCGTGTGGGAAACTGTATGAGGCAGTTTGGTCCCATTTTCTATGCTGTTAAGCTCTTAGACACTTGATAACTGAAGGATATACAAAAGCTTCGCAAAAGGTATTGCGTAACAGTCACTTATTTAATAAGGTAACATAGAGCAATAGGCAGCATATTAAACATCTAAATTTTTTTTATCTCTGTTTTGTTTTTAGGTGTAGGTCAGAACTCTGTGGGAAGGTGGAGGTATAGAGGTGGTGGTTATGAACAGCAGCCCACAGTTGTTTTATGGTACGATATGAAGACTCTGGGCATGTTGAGTGTGCGGTGGTCTGCAAGCCATTTTGACGCGATACTAGTCTTTGTGTTGGAAATACTTGAACAAAAACTGCTTTGATGTCCCAAATCCTCGTCTTGTGTTACTTTGTGTTACTTATCTGTTGTAGAAGTCCACAGTTGCTTGTGTTGTATGATTTCCTCTTCTTTCTCTAAAATATTTAATCTTCTGGTAAGTTTGGGCATGCTCCTCTCATTGCTGTGTCCCTTCTTCCCCCTCTTTGTCAAGAATAATGAAAGCCCCCTCTGCCTTCTAAGGCATGTATTGCTAGGCTGTTGAAGAGAAGACAGATTAAGGAGCAGGCAGGTTAGACACTGAGTAGTAAGACTGTAATCTGATACAGTTTGCCTACTTTATCTCTGAAATTCTGCAGAATTGTCTGTCTTGTTTGTAGCTACCAACAAAGACTAATATATGGCATGGTATGAAATGTTTATCGTAACTGTAATAACTGTAAACAACAAATGCATCTGATGGTTTCTGTAGGCATCTGTGGAAATTAGGACTAGCCCCTTTGGGACTCAGAAAGCAGCCCTTAGGGCTGTGTAGCTCACTTGACCTAATTTATTCTTTGTTAAAACAGATGGTATCTATCTGAGCAGGGCAAACTTACTTTTAAGAAAGAACTGGAGATTGAAAGAGTAGGAAGTTGGAACAGTTAGGCCTAATTAATGGGGGCAAACAAAGAGGCAAACTGAACATTAAATCAGTCATATACATCAATAGCAAAATAGTCTGTGCGTGATTAGTCACTCTATTATATCAGTTGATCTAGCATAGCAGGATTGGTTTTCCAATCATCAGAAGTACCTGAGATTGAATCAGAAAAATTCCCACCTTTGCTGTTGTTTTCTCCCAGATTTTAAAAAACAAAATCCTGGATGCTGTGGATGTTCTTGTGGGCAATGTTAGGGAATGCAGCTTGTTTTATGTGACTGAGAATGCTCATTTTGGTCCCCAGCAGTATTTGCCCTCCTCCCTTTTTGTGTGTTTAACAAGAGAAGGTTACTTACTTGAGAAGATTGTTGACATTCCTTCAAGTTCTGCAATCACATTAAATTTGCAAAGAGGATCCAAAAAATTTATTGTTTCTGTTGTAAACAGATTATACTGGATTAGTGGTTAGCATTTTGCATGCTTGTTCTGTTTATTCCTTTCGACCTGAAAATTTTGGAATTGTGTTGCATACTGCAGATAGCGCAAGCATTCTACACTGCTTTTGTTACTGGTGGCCAGAAACCTCTGTTTGCTATATGCCTTCAAGGGGAGATAGGGTCTCATCTAGAATGGTACAGTTTATGAAATTCTCTTGTTTTGAGAACTGAACGCTAAGTAAAAGTCAGTAGAATATTGTCCAAATTTGTAAACACCCTATTTCCTTTCATAGCTATATGTTAAGTGTCTGAATATTAAAATGTAATTCTAAGGTGTGTTTTTTTATCTATCATAGAGGGTGAAATTTAGTCTGTTCAAATACCTGAGCTTTGAGGAGATCAGGACAAAAAAAATTGCACAAGCATTAACAGAAGTTGTTCCATGACCTTATTGTCTCCTTCCTGGGGGGCAAGAGACAGTGGTGCTTTGACACAAGACAGGTAACCATGCCTTTGTCTGCTTCGTAGAACTTTCTTTTGGTTTTATGGCTGCTGAGCCTCCATTTTACCCACAGCCAATTCACTGCTTCAGTCTGTAAGGCTTTTTGCCATGAATGTGCTTGTGGTAGTGTATAAAAGCAGAAATGAAATTACATTTCTGTACATTTATACTGCTCTTTTCTTTGAGTTTCTGCAAATTCTCTTGTCCTTTGATTCTTATTAATGACACACAGTTTTTTTTTGCTTGAAAAAATAAATAAATATGTAGTTGATTTACCCTTTTATTCTCTTTCTAAGAGGAAGAGTTTGAGTAAAGAACTTAGTGTGCAAGCAGTCCTCAGTTTAAACTGCAGGATATCACTGCTGTTTTTCTTTTGGGTTTTGAGTGTGTAAATTGTTTGCCAGAAGCACTGGAAGGGTGCTGGTTGTATCTGGATACTATCACTAACAACTGATGTAGGCGTAACAGATCTTCTCAGAAGATCTGAATGGGAGAAAATTCATATCACGAGAAGAAATACCTAAAAACAGATGTTGGAGGACTTATTGGTCTGTTGAGTTAGAGGGGTTCTGGATTGCTATCTTGATTTCCATAGTGGCTTGGAGTCAGGCTAAGGATGCTGCATGCAGCCAGTCTAAGAATGGGGCTGGTTTGGGAGATTGTAGGCTCTTGCTCACCTGTGTGGCCTCCTGCTTTACCCCCAGGCTCTCTGGATGAGGTTTTGCCACTCATCTGTTATTGCATGCCAGGCTCTGCAGCTCCTGGCAGGAAGACTTTTAAAGAGGCCGTGTTTCCAAAGTTAAATTAAGTTTCTTGCAGATCCTGCTGTAAAAATAGTGGAACATAATGTTGATATCATTATTTGTAAGCACAACTGTTTTTAATGTTAGACCAATAGCAGAGTGAAAATAAAACACTTTAAAATAAAAATTTCTTGGACATACACGAAGTCATGAAACAGGAGGGCATTAAAAACCTCTGGCTTTCCACCTGAATACGTTTGTGCAAGATGTCTATTGAAACAGGTACCAAAACATACATGAAAACTGCATTTTCGCGTGCAGTAGCTATTGTCACTTTCCCAAGACAGCATTTGGAAGTCTTTAATTTTTAAGATGATTTTTAGTTTTGATGTGTAATAGAACTGTAGTTATTCTTGACAGTCTTTTTCAAGATACTTCAATTTGCATTTCAGCTCCTAATTCTGAAATGAGCAAAGATGTTTATTTTCGTGTATGCGTCCAATAAAGATGTAAATAATAAGTATTTAGGTCTGGACAGATAGCCATGCTTGGATGTTCTGTTTGTTTTTTTTTTATGGTGTTATTTTTTTGTTTCGTTTCCTGCATAGGCTCATCCAAATTAAAATGAGATTGTTTACAGTTACAGTCATGCAATGTGACTGCATTGCTAAGGGATTTAATTGCATGATAAATTTTCCAGAGTAACCTGGTGTCTTACTTTGATATAACAGCAAGCATTGTCTGAGACCTGTTTACAGTTTTTGTGGTTAAAGAGCTGTAATTGAGGACAGGTGGGAATATGTGTTTGTTAATTCTTTCTGTTTTGGGTGTTTGTTTTCTGTTTTTGTTTTTTAAAGAAGCTTTGATTATAATCTTTTGGATGACTGTAACCCTGGGTGAGTTTGTGTAGTGAGAAATTGAAAGCTGGTTTTGAAAGCTGTATTGGTAGTGGAATTGCATGTTTTTGTAAAACTGAATTGCTGAAGTTGTTAGTTCCTCGTTTGTGTATTTTGTTCTGGGTTTAGCAAATGCTGTGCTCTTAAACAAAAATACAAGTGACTGAAAAGGAAAAAAAAGAATTAAATAAAATGTAAATGTTTTAAGGAAGTACACATGATGAAAACAAACATTGGAGGTTGGGGGAGGGGGATGACAAAACAAACAGTAAGTTTTCTGAATTTGCTATAGGCAAAAGCTCTTCTTTTTTTTTTTTCTTTTTCCCCCTCTTTTTTTCTTGTCTCTGTAATGCAGACTATTTTTTTCTCCCATCCTTCCCCTTTCCACATACATATTCATTCTCTTCACCCCACTACATGTCATAGGAAGTTTCCTTGTAGGATAGGGTGATCATCAACCCGCTCTGCAGTCAGCTGACGTACCAGCTCATAACTCTGCAACAGGTCACTGGGCTGCCTTCCTACTGCGTGTGCGAGGCAGTAATTGTGAGCAGAAGTACAAAATTCTGACAGCCTTGGAAGGGACTTCTGAAGAAGGGAGTGGCCCTTTATAAATTGACAATTGATGTGAATGCCAAGTGTCTCATTTTGTGGGAAGTACTTCTGTCAGAGAAAAGGATTGAAAATGTGCTGCACCATTCTAGAGGAACCTATATGACATTGTTTAATGAAAACAAAACGATGAGCAACCAGCCACCCAGAGAGCTGAAATGGGAGTTCATCTTGAGATGTGTAACATTGTGCTGCTCACAAATAGAAGTGTTGCTAAACATAATACTTTTAACTCTGCTTTCTCTGAAATAATACTCAGTTCAGTTCTGTATAATTATCTCGAGTGCAAAGCATTTAAAGGGAACTTTAATAATTGCTATGTTGCCTGATGAGAAATGCCAGTGTTTTGGACTGGCTTTTATTTGCCTTTTATATTTTTTAGAAGGAATTGAGAAGGGAATGCAACAACATTCTACAAAAAAAAAAAAAAAAAAAAAAAAAAAGTGTGCGTGAAATCTTCTACTAACAGTCAATACAGCAGTGCGGCACTACAAGAAGATCTTATTGCTATTTATAAGTATAAGTGAGCAACTTTTAAGCTTTTTTTCCCGTCATGTACTGAGTCATTTCACTGCTCTGTAGATATTTAAGGGAATAATCTCCTTGCCTGAATATTTGCTGACAGCTGTTTTCAGTCACTCAAGCCTTAGTAGATTAATACTTTGTATTGTTTGTTTTGTTATCTATTTTGTATATTCTTCTGTGTTTTGGGTTCCTACATTTTAAGCACTAATTTAGCTATCTGGCTTTAATAAATAAACTGTAGAAAGTTAAATTGTTATTTTTATTAAGTAAATGTCAGGCCTGTTACAGTTCTTCCTTAGAGGTGATTTTTTCCCTTTATGTGATACACCATGTATATATGTAGTTGACATTACCTTCCCCTTCCAATCTGAATTGAAATTGATGTCTGAAATTTAAGAGAATGTTTCCCTGCCTTTCTTCTGTACTTGAGAACAGTTTTGCATGTTTCGTTTCTTTTGGGTACATTTGAATTTTCAAATTACACATCAATTTTTTTTGTAGATCATCTTTAGTCTTTCTCAGGACCAATTCCCTTCTTAGCAAGAAATGCTTCTACTATTTATCCAAAGAGTGGCGATATCCCGGTATTGTTATTTTTATTAAAACATTATCACTGAAATATGACAAATCTTTTCCTTACCCTCCCCCCAAAAAATGATGTGCGGGAACAGCTAATATAATGTAATGTTGATGGGGAGGAAAAAATAAAAAAAAAAAGAAATTGAGATCCTGTGTTTTTAAACCCAGCAAATTGTCTTGGCTTTTTTTTTTTTTTTTTTCTTTTTTCTTTTTCCCTTTGTAAGTTGATGGTTTTCTTCAATTTTTCAGGCACAGGTACATTTGGACGTGTTCACCTGGTGAAGGAAAAAATGGGAAAACATTACTTTGCACTGAAAGTAATGAGCATTCCAGATGTCATTCGACTGAAGCAAGAGCAGCACGTGCACAATGAAAAGTCAGTTTTGAAAGAGGTCAATCACCCATTTTTGATCAGATTGTAAGTTGTATTGATTTTCTCACTTTGCAGTTAAACTAATGCATTTAAAGCTAAGTGTTCCAGAGTCTTATTGCAAGCTCTTGTATACTTAACAAACGCCAAATGTTTATTTTCTATTAAGTAATCTAAAGTAAGACTTCAAACTAAAGTAGTGTGGAAGAATCAAGAGTATAAGCTTAAGTATCACAATTTAAACATTTAAGCAATAATTTATTAGAAATTTTATTTTTATGCTGTCTCTGTAATAGTTTCTTGTTTTCAAATTACAGCAGAGATTTTCTTACGGGAGGAAAAAAATATAATTGAAGAAAAGTTAACCTTAGCTTATCAAATTGAGAACTATAATAATTCTTCATGTTAGAATAATAAAAATTTCTATGTATGTATGTACTATCAATATATTGATGAAGATATAGTTAGATTTAATTATATCTTTTGAAAACTTCTCTGAACGTTTTTCGTTGTTGAGGTCACAGCAGCACTTCATATGTTTTGTTATTCCCATATTTGAGGTGTAATTATGGTATTTGTACAAATTAAATAGTTAATAGAGAATACTTTTTTTTTAGTTCAGGTCTAATAATTTTATTGATCTCTTTTATTAATGAGAGAAAGGAGCACACTTCTCTATTCAGTCTTTTTTCATTGGATAACTAAACTTTTGGGTAATTGTACAGTTAATTTCCATTTCCATTTTCTCATAAATGGATCCAGGGCCATTGACCAAGATTTGTTTTGCGTTTATCTGCCTTAACCTCTTCTACTAACGTGAGACATTAGGTTTAGTTAATCTCTAAGCAAAGGGAGCGCAGCCTCCTTCAAAGCCGAGAAAGCATCAAAGAGAGAAGGCGCAAAAGCATGATAATCATGCTCTTGTTGTGTGGAAAAAGCCCTGCAGGAGGAGTCTTTTTCCCTTGTGTGCTATTGCTTTTTCCAGAACGGTGATGCTATTAGTTTCTAGCCAGTGTTCACAAATCCTCCATGTGTGCTAATATCAGTGAAATGAGTTCTAGGGTATGTAGCATTTGATATGCATGTAGGAAAGCGAGTTGGAGAGGCTGAGAATGCATCTGGTTAAACTGGTTAAAGTATGGGCAGAACAGGAGGAACAGGATTTTACATGTAGACTTATGTACATGTATAAATTCTATTTAAGAAAGAGAGAGGGAAAAATGCTGCACAGCTCTAGAAGCACAGATTTACAGGTGTGGGAACAAGAAAACTTGTATGAAAAGTCAGACAGGATCATGAGGATTGATGTCCCCAGGGAAGCAGTGGTCAGAAATGCAAATGGACAAGTTTTCTTGGATTTCATTCTTGCCCTGTTTCCAAAATGTAAGGTTTTAAAGCTTCAAGAAAGGAATGTAAGTCAAATAGAAGTTCACTTGTGTGCGAGGCAACTGTTTATCATGTCTTTCAGCTCTCTTCCTTTTTTTTTTTTTCCTGTGGACGTGCTGTGTGTGATGCTGCATGAACTGTGCTTTTTTTTTTTTTTTGGTCTGTGTCCCTTGGCAAGAGAGATTTAAAGCAACCCAGCTGAAATGAGTTAGTTAAATTTTAAGTTGTGTTTAAATATTGTATTTGTGTGCTTTAGGCTAAACAAGCATTTATGGACAGTGAACACTAACTTTTTGTCAAACAGGGCTTTTCCCAGCCTCCTACTTTCTTGATGCATGTGTTTCTTCCATTATTTTCTTTTTACTATTACTGATCAGAAAAAAGAATAATATTTTGTATAGTTCTGTTTCAGATCCTTTCAACTACATTATTTTCATCTATTTATTGTGTTCCCATTTAGTATCACTAACTTAAACACAGGTAGTATTATCCTCTGGCTACAAATCAAGGATTATGTGCCAGTAAAGCTTAATTCTATTTTTTGTAGCACTTTATGATGAAGACTTTTAAAGTATTGCTGCACATCATCTATTTCTGGCATTCATCCTATATCTTCTCATATATAAAACCTTCAAGATTTTTTTTTTTTCATTTTCCTGTTGCATTTAAGAAAGAACATATACAGAGGATCTTTATCAGTTTTCAAACAGAGAAGTTAGTTATCTACTATACTCTTACGCTGTTTTTTGGAGGAAATGTTTATGTTCTCAGGAGAGCTGTTCATTGGAGACTCATAGGCAATCTTTATTGATACATTTGAGTGAATTATCATAATTCAGTGGGTTCAGCAGTTCATATGGTACTGTGATTTTAACATGAATCTTGACATTTCAAGAAAACTAGAATTAATAAAAATAATCTCTCAGCCCTATAGCAGTCTCATTTTCTTTTTAATTATTATGTTACTGTTATTTGGATATGTGGTGTACATCTTCATTAATATGGGTAGAAAAAAAACCAGCTTAGCTCAGGGGAGTGTGAGACAGAAGATTCCTGTATTCTATACAAAAGTATTTGTAAACTATGTGGAGTTATTTTCTTCATTCTTGACTGTTATTTATTGCACTTAATGAGAGAATGTATCACAGTATTTCTTAAATAATTCACAAAATTTCTTAAAGACAACAATCTGAACAAAAAAAAGTTCTCAGTAGGCTAATACTGAGACATAGAAATGAAAGAATGCTGTCATTTTTTACTTTTCTGTTATTTTTGTTAAAGATAGTAGAGGAAGCATTATGATCTTATGCTTATTTACTAACTTCAGTTGAGGTTGTATGTTTCTATGTAGGAAGTAATAAGCAAAGGGAAGGAGAGCACTCTGGTGTCCTCTGTGTGAATATATTGGCAAAAATATATTTACAGAAGCAGCTTCTGCTCTTCCCCTCCCATGGCTTTGGCAGTATTTGATTAAATAAAATACAACTGTGAGAATTGTTGGGTCTTAGCAGACTAGCAGTATATGAAATCAGTTATTAGGTGTTTAGCAGATACCTGTTTTGTAAAAGGCAAAGGAGTTTCCTTTCTTAAGTGTTTGCTGTGCACATTCTGAACTATCTGTTTTTACTTTTCAGGTTAAGTCTAATACTTAAACAGCTGTTAGATAGTCCTAGATTGATTGGGTTTTACTGGTTGCACAGTAGTAACCATAAATAGATAGGTTGATCTGAAAGTAATGCCTCCTGTGTATTTCCATGGAAACTACAACGGATACAAAGAGCATAACAACACTAGTTGATAGAACAAATTCTCAGCTCCAAAACAGTAGTTTTCAACATTGTCACTACCATTAGCTGTGCATTTTTGCCGGTGGTGAACAAGAGCCTGCATGCCATGATCATGAAAGTCTTTGCAAGCAGAAGTGACCCACTGTTGCTACTGCTGGAATGCACCACCCACCACCTCACTGTACTCACATCCACTGCTTGGTCTTCATAAGCATTCAGGAAGCATCAAGGAGCATCAATGAGTGCCATTTTTTCCGCATGGAGGAATTCAGTTCCACACCTTTGCTCATCTACTCTTGCATGTGAGACACCGTTTTGTCAGACTGCCTCCCTGCTGCCATCTTTCACACAGCAACAAACTCTTAATGGGATATTGGTGGGAAGGTTCAGCCTCTACTGCCATATACTACCAACAGCCGCCTCTGATGTCCTGGGCCAACACATTAAAACAGAAGGCATTACTTTCAGAGTAACTCTTGAATATTATCTACATACTTGGGGCAAAAGATTTCAGTTTACATTAATTCTGCAGCAAATTACTGAGATAATTTGTTTATGCAGTAAAATAATATTTTTATTACAGATTCTGGACCTACCACGATGAACGCTTTTTATACATGTTAATGGAATATGTACCAGGAGGAGAACTTTTTAGTTACCTGCGCAACATGGGCCGTTTCAACAACAGCACGGGACTGTTTTACTCTACAGAAATTATTTGTGCAATAGAATACCTGCACTCCAAAGAAATAGTTTACAGAGACTTAAAACCTGAAAATATATTACTAGACAAAGAAGGACATATCAAACTTACTGATTTTGGATTTGCTAAAAAATTGGTGGATAGGTAAGTGCATTTTTACTGTTTAACATAAAAATAAGAGT
Source organism: Phasianus colchicus (assembly GCF_987193195.1). Lineage (NCBI taxonomy): Eukaryota > Metazoa > Chordata > Aves > Galliformes > Phasianidae > Phasianus > Phasianus colchicus. The sequence continues at coordinate 129,379,035 of NC_143436.1, forward strand.
TGGAAAAGTTTGATTTCAGAGCTAAGCATTTCACAAATATGAAGTCACATAATAAAAAGGAAGTGGGCTTTCTTGAAATCATTGTAACACTTTAGGCTTAATTAGGAGTAGCATCACAGGTGAACAACTGTAGGAAAATATTTTTGTATGCGTACATTTGTGTATTTGGGTTTTCAAGTAGTCCTTTTGTAAAAAGAGACTTCAGTAAAGTAAAATGAGGAGAAAATGATTGATCTCTGTGTCGATATGTTAAATAGGACACAATCTTCTGGACAAGTGGAATTACTAAATGCTTTGTAACTGCTGTTTCCTTCGGATTTCTTTTTAAAGACATTCTTGGTGATGTAATATTTTTAAGCTGGACACTGTGTTTTCATAACCTTGTTGTTAAAATGAAACTAATATGTAGGGACCAGGTTCAGCAAAAATAATTTAACTGATTTCTACAGTGCCGTAATCCCTTTTACTGGCATTATGTAAACATTTTGGCAACACATCATTTTTCTCCATTATTTCTCTGTTCTCTCTATTTGAACTACTCTTCCAGAATTACGTGTGTTTTTAAAAAGAAGCAAGAAAGAAGTGTTATTAGGTTGAACATAAGGGAAAAAAACTAGCTGTCAAGTTAGAAAAATGCCTTTGTAAGGTTTGATATCATACCCTAGCGCTATCTCTTTAGAGACCATATCCAGTTGGTCTAGGTTAGATAAATGGATGACTCTAGTTGAGTAAAATAGTTAATCATCTTTTCACTCACCTATTAGCTGCTACTTTTCCAACAGTTCATCTGGGGAATCTTTTCCACAGCATGTGGGGGAAGTCTAAAGGAATGTTTTGAAGTGAAGGAACTGTGAGAGCTACTCTTAACATATCTCTTATGACATAAAAGTCAGATGGGACAGATTAAATCATGTTACAGTGGTCATGAAGGTTGCTTCTGGTGCTGTGTTGTCTCAGCACAGTAGAATGCTAGGCAGAAATAAATACACCTGTTCACCCTTGAAATTGAAAGTTCTGTTTTAAATCCATGATGTTTTAGTACCTGCACATTTGCTTGAATTCAGTTCCTAGTGAGCAAACAGATTTATACATATTGACATTTAAAAAAAAAAAAATTCTGATGCAAGTCGGAGGCTCTCTTAGTAAGACATCTTTGTACTAATTTTTATTCCCTCCTTTTTAGATGTATATGCTGCCACTTAGTGGTTATTCTTGATTTGGATTTCTGTGGTTTGAAGATAAAGCAGGAGTAACCGGTCATATCACATGATAGTTCAAATGAAAGTTTATCTTTCAAACTGAAAGATGAATCTATAAGAGTAAATTTGTTCCAATACATTTCAGTACATTTTAGGAAGTATTACTGTGCATGTAAATGTATGACAGCTAATAGAAAATACAGAGCACAGTTGAAAGGAGTGAGGACTTTTTCATGCAGAGCATAGGTAACTCAAGTCTTTTTTTTTTTTTTTTGTAACTACATGCTATTCCTCCCACAAAATCATTTGCACAGTATTGTTTTTGTCACTGTAAAAATACATATTGAATACATATTGTTAAAAACAAAAGAAAGAACAACAACAAAACCTACACCCCATCTATCCATTAACACACACCAGTTGATTATGGTTATTTTGTTTTATAGACTATTTTTGCTTTATAGACTATTGTGTATAGTAAACATTGAGACCAATACGGTAGACATCTCTGCATGTGAACCTTGTGAGTCTATATATGTGTATATTATCATGAAAATGAAGAGAATATTTGTTTTTTTTAAATATGTGAGGATGTTTCTAGAGGATGGAAGACATGATTTGTGAAATAAATTATAACATAAATTGTTGTCTGCACAAAGCCTGAATAGTTACATGTTCTTGATGCATATTACTTCACATAAATGATTCTGTAGTACTTAATTTGAGGTTTTCTGGACACATACTTCTCTCTTCCCATTATGGTGCATGAGGAAGTAAAGTTTTCTTTCTACAGTTCAAAAAGAAAACAACTGTGGGGCAGAATAAAACACTGTTATTTTTAGAGTATAGGAAAGATTTGCTTTGAACTTTATAGTTGTTATAATTATAGACATTTCTTTTTATGGAAAGGACATATCACTACTCAGGAATAATACAGAAAGTAAACATATTTCTGATGTTCCCACAATTTTTTATGTGATATTTCAGAGGAATGTACAAAAGTAGAGTTCACAATTTTACATTTTTATGCACATATTTTACTTAGTTTTCTGAAATTTTCAAGTTAAATAATGTTTTCCATGTTTGTTTTTAATGGAATGTTGTTCACTGTTAATTTTATATTCCTCAGCATAAATCCCATTAAAATAATAATTAAAAAAAACAACACAGTAATAACTTAAGTGGTTAAGTTTAAAGCATTTTGATACACTTCTTCACTCTTCCTTAAAGTGGTTCATTCTCACAGCAGTTCTTCATAATGGCCTTGAAACAGAGAAAACAAAAGGCAAGATGCAGCAAGTCTTGTTCTTATGTAATTGTCTTGTGTGTCACTGTAGAAGCAAGAATATTCTGCAGAACAAACTTTTGAGGGCTGGAAACAAAGCCATCTCCATTGAATTTAATTATGGAGAAACTTCCAGAAGACAACACGAAAAAGGATGTTAGTTATTTCTGGGTCCTGTGTGAGAAGCTTGGCAAGGACAACAGAGATGGAGGCTAAATAGTGTGGAACACTTCACTATAGTAACCAGCTTCTTCAAATGACAGTGTTAACGAGTCTGACAGATGTTATTTGATAGCTTATCTTTGTTACAAGCGTATATTTAGTTTGATTTCCTGATTTTAAAATCACATGTTCAGTGTTATTAATTATTGATTACCTGCTTGTTAGCTCTTACCTTGCAAATCCATAGCAGTGAAAATTTTGAAGCAATTGGAAGGATCTGGTCCATTCTTATTTTTATGTTTTATAATTTTTGTCCAAAAGGATGGCATCTAAAGGCTCAGATGAAATACTACAAGTGCTGCTCCAAAAGTAACGCCTCCTATGTTATTATGTTGACCCACGGTGTCAGAGATAAATGTTGGTTATATGGCGCTAGAGGTTGAACTTTCCCACCAACATTCTGTTACATTTCATTACCACATGAAAGATGGCAGTAGAGGGTACTCTGTCCAAATGGCATCTGACGTGGAGATGTAGATGAAGTAAAGGTTGGAACAGAATTCCTCCATGCAGAAAAAAAATAGCACCCATTCACGTTCTTCAGCTTTTGTTGAATGTCAGTGGGGACCAAACTGTAGATGAATGGATAGAGAAGCAGTGGGTGCTGCATTCCAGCAGTGGCACCAGCAATAGTGGGTCACCTCCGCTGATGCAGACTTATATGAGCACAACATGCAGGCTCAAATTCATCACTGGCAAAAATGCAGAGAAAATGGTGGTGACTTTGTTGAAAAGTAGTGTTTTGTAGCTGATGATTTGCTTTGTCAAATAGTGTTATTGTACTTTTTGTTTTGATTGTAGTTCTCATAAAAATAAATAGGAGGCATTACTTTCAAAGCAGCCTGCATAATAATCAAAATAATACTTCATGCATTTTCCAAAATACAAAATAGTTTGTTACTTGACCAACAAGAGAGTACATAAGTCATGATCATGTGGTACAAATACACAACTTGATGAAGACACCAGTTGCTGGCAGTTGTTTACTTGCAGGATGGGCTAAATCGGCATAAATAAAAGTTTGTATACTGGATTGTAATACAGTGTCTTAAATTTTAGGAGGAGAGCGGGTCCTAATTTTTCTTTTTTTTTAGACGGTAGGCATTATCTTGGCAACTGCTAGATGGCAGCAGTGTGTAAATAGTGCTGCATGCAGGAATTTTCTTGAATGCGACTGATTTGGAAAGTCAGTTTATATTTTCCATCAATTTAAATTATGCCATCCATTTGTCATTAAAAACTGAAGATTTACACTTACACCAGTGAATGTGGCTTCAATAGATGCACAATATATCAATAACATGCTCAATTTAGCTGTAGAGTAATTTGCATTTGCTGTTTTAAAATTAGGCCTAAAGAAATTCAACTCCTTGCATCTTGAATTTTTGAAAATTATGACTGGCTATACAGCTTGTCTAATCCTAATTCTTAATATTTTAGGAATTTTTTTTTTTTTTTAAAGCTCCAATTAAAGTTCTGCAATCTTAGAAAAGCATTTTATTTAACCTTCTAAAAAACAAAAGATAAACTGAAAATGTTGATAGTCTGAGATGTCGCAATAAAAATTTTGAACATTTCCTTATGATTGTGAAGAAGGTGGTTTAAATTGAGTAGAAAAATGGAAGGAGAAGAAAAACAGAAAGATGAAAGATGTGTATTTTGCTTTTTAAAGGTGATTGCTGTTCATATTAATGCATTCATTACCAGTTTCATTGTTTTCCTTGGAGAAAAATCATATTGCATTTAGAAATAAGACAATCAGAGTTTCTTTTTTTCTATAGACTGTGTTTAAAAATAAGTTGCGATGTGAAGCCAGGCAAATTCTGCACAAGTGTTTGTACAAATTAAAGTTATGCATAAAATAATGCTTCCTATTTATTTCCATGGAAATTACAATAACTATGAAGAGCACAGTAGCACTATTTGATAGAACAAATTCTCAGAACAATAGATTTCACCATAGTCACCACCATTAGCTATGCATTTTTGCCAGCGATGAACAACAGCCTGCATGCCACACTTGTTAAAATCTGCATGGCCATCTGGAATATGAGTTGTCTTTCACGTTGCTGTTGCCACTGCTGGGCCTGTCAAATATCTGCAGCTTACAGGGTGAAAACTACTGTTAATGATCTCAAAGCAACATATAGGCTAATGGGTATAGTGCCATGCTAGCAGCCAGGAGGTTGGTGTCTCTTGCAGCCAAGCAGTTTCTTAATTTCTATATTTTTCTTTATACGCCAAGTGAACTGGATCATGTTACAGCAGTCTTCTGAAATCCGTAGAGGTCTTGCTTTTCCTTTAATCCTATATATAATAAGTAATGTAGACATATCTTGAACGTTTCCTGCTTGTTTTTGGTTTTTTTTTAACTGTAATTTTAGTTCCAATTTGGTGTAATTTTATTACTGTATTCTATGTTTTCTGTTTTCCTCCCAGAACGTGGACGCTTTGTGGCACTCCTGAATACCTTGCACCAGAAGTCATTCAAAGCAAAGGTCATGGGAGGGCTGTGGATTGGTGGGCCCTGGGAATTCTTATATTTGAGATGTTGTCAGGGTAAGTAATAGTGATTAATATATCACAGTAATACTATGTCAGAGGTAAGGTTATGATTCTTTACTAGTTCTGTTTGTGATCCTCTTAAGATCAAATTTGGGTTAAATTTGTTAATAACATTATCAGTTTTCATTTTTTTTTGTCTTTGAAGACAAGAATTACAGTGCTACATTAAAAACAAAGAAACAGGATACTACCATTATTGGCAGGGTATTTGTGGGGAGAGGAAATTAGTTTTTTTAGGTAATTCCTTTTAGGTATCTTAAGTACATTTGTTTAGTAGCTGTTTTTTTCCTAATCTCTTCTGACAAGAGTTCTGTTAAGTTGACGTTTTTATATGCAAGACCATAAAAAGATGAAGACGGTGAATACTGTTTTTCTTTGAAACTTCTGTAACCAGTTTCTAGCATAGCAAAACAACAATTGCAGTGGGAACTGCAGTCTGTTAATAGATAGATGGAAAGCAGGAAGACACGTTAGTGCAGTTTGTGTTAGTATTGAGCTTTGGTTTTAAGAAAAACAATGGGGAAAAGGTTGAACAGTCTATTTGATAATCATTTTTCTCAAATGTTATTTCTGATGTTTTGAAATTTCTCAAAATTTCTTTTTTCACAGAAGATAAAAATGGAAATTAGATTTTTTCAGCATTAATATAAATAATTGCTTCTCACTCTAAGTATTAGGTAGATAAAAGCAATTGCCTGACTTTGCTCTGATTTAAAAAGTATATATGTGTATTTTCAGTAAAATAAGTAACAGGGTTAGAGAGAAAGTGAAATTGTGCATGTTCCTAAACAAGGCATCCATATGCTTTTCCTTGTTTTTTAATATTTTTTTTAAATTTTTAAAACAGGTTTGTCATTGTTGCTGCTATAGAGTAAGTACAGATGAAAGCTATGTTTTCATAGCTTCCAAAGAAACAGTGTATTTCAATAAGTGTTTGTTAGAACAACTTCTAGAATATCAGTCCCAGTGTGCTCAATGCCTTCTCACAGACTGAGCATGCATCAGGTTGTCATTATGGCCTTTCGTTCTGAATCTTCAGCCCCATAGAGAAAAGTGAGAACAAAAACTTCCTTCCTTGGATTTGATCTTCCTTTTCTGTGACATGCCATCAGTTCAGGGCTGTGATGCTTGAACAAAAAAATTGATTGCATGAGCAGACTGTCAGTGGCTCATCGCTTCAGAGCTTCAGTGTACAGCAAATGTTTGATGTGAATGAGCCACTCATGCTATCCAAATTGTGTCCGAGGACAATGCTACAGCCCTCTGCTTGGTATTTTAAAGTCCTGAAGATCTGAATATGCATTTGCTGTGAATCTCAAGGCAGAAAAAGCATAGAAATGTACTAGGAGTTTCCTACTGACACAGGCAAGGTTGGCTGACTCATCTAACAAAAAGTATTTTATATAGGCTGATCTGTGTAGAGGTCAGGGTTCACCTTTGTTCCATAGCTACCTGTATGCGTGGGATTCTCTTCTTGCTTCGCAGAGGGATGAATGAAAGAAGCAAGATTCCCAGCAGCCATTTTGCTGCTAATCTTAGTCTTAGACAGCATTGAGGATAAAAGTGTCTGGGGTAATAACATTAGCTCAAATGTTACAATCTCCCAATGGTTGTCTAAGTGGTTTAACTTCCTTCCATAGGATTTGGTGGGGGACCTCTGAATACCAACTTTTCTGTTCTGCCTACCTACTCCCAGTGAAAATGCAAATCTGGCAGTTTCCCTTTTTTTTCCATAACTCAGGTAGCATAGTAGCAGAAATGGTTTCCAAGGCTAATGTACTGAGTGCAGGTGATATTCAAGCAAGATCTCATCTGTGGAGTCAGTGAGATCTCAAGACTTAAGAACACTGAACTATGACTGTTGCATGTTCTGCTGAAATATAGTGGGTACATATTTAACATAATGGGAGCAGCTGAAGTCATTTCTAGCTGTAGGATTTTCTGTGACTTGACACTGTGTGAAGAGGTCTTGGTTCCCTCAAGCTTAATAGGAACGTTTCAGCTATTGAGACTCTTAACTAATAGAGATAAATGATGCATTTTCTAAAAGACAGCTGAGGTCTTGTGTTGGCTGATTGACAGAGCAGCTGCTGTCTGCAAGTGGTTTTGTAACAGTCTTTCTTTTACTACAATATTTCTGATTTAATAAAAATATTTGTGTTTAAATGCTCTCCATAACAATGTATATATGCTTTGTTTCTTCAGTTTGGAGTCTCAGTCCACGTCTTGTTGTTTTAAAATTCTGAGGTTTGTGGACAAGGGGCTGAGGGTAGCAGAGACTGTGTTGTCCATCTTTTATTTAAAAGGAAATGTTACCACACAGATTAAATGCCTTTAGCATTTTATCAGCTTTTCACTGTTGCTGGCAGTAGCAATGTTTTAAAGCACTTTCCCTCATCAGCTCAAGATATGGCTTGATACTTACTGTCAAGGCTCTTAATGCAAGAAACAGCCATAAGAGGTTTTGTTTTGTCTTTTAACCCCTTAAAATTCAACAAAGACTTAAGAAGCAGGCCAGTTATTTGAAAGTGAGCAAAAATTGACTTTAAGACTAAGTTACTATGTGCAATTAAATGACTTGTGACATTTGGTATTTATTTCCTGAAGTTACTCTCTGGACCCCAAAAGCAATTGAAAAGAATAGAGAGATGTGTGTGTTAGGAAATGATCTCTCTAAAAACAAACAAAATAAACCACACTTTCCTGTTCTTCAGTGTCTTATTTCACTAACTCAGTCCCTGGTGGCCCATGGAATTCAGGTTCTGCACATTCTGGGTTTAGGGCAAAGTCCTGTTTAGGTTTGAGATAATAAAATATGGGGAGGAGAAAGAGCAGGGAAAGATTATTAATGCCAGAGTTTTTTTGAGTTAATCTGAACAATCTAAATAAAGTGTCAATAGAAGAAAATAGAAGTTAGGAGATTTATGTATGTTGAGTGACTATGTTCTGTTACAATCTACCACAGAGAAAAATATACTTGTTATTTAATGTATTACTCGTGTTAGAGGATTGTCATCAGAAATATAACTAACTGAATTTCCTCATTTAATGAGAACTATGTGTTTTTTTTGTTGTTCTGTTCTGGTAGTAACGTGACAGAATCACACAATCATTTGAATTGGAAGCGATCTTTAAAAATCACCTATTCCAACTCTCCTGCAGTGAACAGGGACACCACAGCTAGATGAGGCTGCTCACAGCCTTGTCCAACCTGACCTTGAATGTCTCCAGGGACGGGGTGTCCACCACCTCTCTGGGCAACCTGTTCCTTATCATAAAAAAAAAACTATTCCTTATATCCAGTCTACATCTCCCCTCTTTTAGTTTGAGGCCGTTTTCTTTTGTCCTATCACAACAGACCCTTTCATACTTGGTCTATCATTTATAGGTAGATAGTGATTGCTGCCTATAGTTTCTTATGTCAGACTTGCTTTTCCCTTGACATTTTGCAACACCTCTTCTTCAGTGCTAAAACGATCTGTTATTTTTGAGACCAATGTCAGTGCCATTGTTACGCATCAGTTAGCAAAAGGAATGGTTTGCAGCTGTTGTCTTATATACAGAGAATTTTTAGTCTTTTTTCAGTTGGTGGAAAAAAGGCAGCTGTTTATATTTGCTCTGTGGTGTGAAGATGGTTTGAAGCTCAAGGGGTTTTTTGTTGATTTATAAGGTAGCTTCCAGCACAGTAATTGTGCTGTTGTGTTAAAATTCCATGCTATGTGTTGCAGATCGACCAGTTACATGTAGCATCAAGTTATTAGTCAAGTTATTTGTTTTTTGAGTAAGAAAAGTTTTCACCTCATATTGCGATACAGTTCAAATACACTTTAAGCAACACTGACATTAAATTTTTATATAGCCAAACGTAATTTAAAAAAATAATTGAAAGGTAACATAGTAATATAGAATTTTCAAATTAGGACAGCACAAAGCAAACTTAACGTGCACAGATACATAGAAACATATACAAGTTCCTTATTCTTCTTGACTCAACACCTCAGCAGCATATAGAACTTTTGGAGATGGAGGAAAAAAAAATCCTATATTACATATCAATCTGTTTACTGCAACAGGCACCTTCATGCTGAGCAGTTCAAAGGTTTAATTCTAATTGCCTTATAATTCATTAATACACTATATACGTTTGTTGTTTTGCTTTGGAGAATGTGAAGGACATTACACAAGTGGAATAAAAAAAACGTTTATATGATCTACAGTAGTGTCTGGTTTGCAGAAATGTTACATGTTTTAAATACGTCCACTTTTCTTCTTTTCTATCAAATCAGTAATTCATAAGAATGTAAATATTTTTCCTGATATCTGTATGTTCTCCAGTTTCAATAGTGAGAATATTCAGTTTTTCATAATAATAACAAATAGTTTGGTCATAGTTCAAAGCTCAGAAAATTATAACTTTTCTTCCCTTAAAAAAAAAAAAAAAGATTAAAGACATATCTTAGTCATATTGGGAAGAATTTGGTTATGTCTGTGTCTGAATTTTAGAGCATTGAAAAGGAAATGCTAACCCACTTCACCATCAGCTAAATAAGCATTTAGTACTTCTGAAAATATTTACATGGAGGAAATAAAGTATGGTACTTGTTAGGGAATAATCTGCTTTGAGTAATGTAAAATTAAGGGAAGAACTTGAGATGAAGAAATGTTCTTGCCCTTGTTTCTGCTACCAGTGACTTCTAAAACCACCAGCACTGTATTTGTATTGTGTACACATGCCTGCAGTTTAAGTCTTTTAGAAAATAATTACACAGTGTTAAGAAAATGTGAAAACATTTTAAGTGTTGAGGCTGTTGTAACAGTATTTGAGATTTTGAATACTATCTGTATTAATTATATCCAGTTTCTGTTTTGTAAAGGATTTGAGGTAGAAGCATAAGAGCAGTGCTGTGTTACAGAAGTCAAGGTGGGAAAGATTAGTGAATGAATAGTTATTCCATTCCCCTAAAATATTTCCTGTGGTAATTTCTAAAATGATGACTATGAAAACCTCTTGGCGCTTGGTCAAAGCTGAATTTGCCTGTTGTACGGAAGTACGTACGCTCTGAGCCTCTTGCATTAATTAGGGTCTGTCATATATTGGTAAGGGAAGCACAGCAGAAAATTTTCTCAAATCTTACCGTGGATGTCAGACTGGAAGCAGTCTCTCTGATAGCTCACAACTTTATGGAGAATTCTATAGAAAATAAGTGTAGAATTTTAATTGTATCTTGATTTTCTCATCATCTTGGAGAGATTAAATCAATGCTTTATCTTTCCCAATGCAGAAAAGAGAGCTGCTCTTTAAGAGACTTGGGTTCTGAACAGTCTGAACAACTTGTCTCCTTCAGACCTTGTCTAACAAAGCCTGTACTTAAACTAAAGAAGTACAGTAAATAACTGACCTGAACTACCTTGTTTGTATGTAGGGCCTTTGACAGTCTGGATGGAAACTAGTCAGTGGTTACAGGACAAATTTTTTTGCAATGGCGGCCTCAATATGGCTTGGTAATTCATTTACCAAGTTAGTATTTGATTGTTGATGTCCTACCAAAAAGAACAATCTAATCAGTTTGGGGAGATTACTATAACATCATAATATTTGCAAGATTCTTATTTTCTTTTTTTTTTTTCCCTAACCTATATACATTTGTTGTGTTAAAATAGGTTTCCTCCATTTTTTGATGACAATCCATTTGGTATATACCAGAAGATTCTTGCTGGCAAAATCGATTTCCCACGGCATTTGGATTTATATGTAAAGTAAGTCTATGACTCCCAACCATGTCTTTTATATTCTAATTTCCTTCTGAGCATTCTTTTTGAAAGGATCTTCATAGATGATTGTGATTTTCTAAAACACTAAGTTGGAAAATATTTTAGATTGCCTTTACTTTTGCACTCAGAATTGTATGTGTGATAGACTTCAGGCAGGTGATACAGTTGTTATATACTATCTGCCTCTCATACTTCTCTGCATGTATTGGAATATTAAATGCTTTCCTGCATTGTACAAAGCGTAGTGGTGCTAGCATGGTGTGGGAGAGGAAGAAAAGAGAACTATGAGGAGATACTGTAGCATGAATAAAAATTAAGAGGACACCGTACTGTTCCTTTGTGTAAGTACCACTTAAATCACTCTTGGCATAACTACATGAACTCTGATACTTCTGAAGTCCAGAGTAAAATGGCTCTTCAGATAGTGGAGTCCCAGTTCAATGTGCAATCTTAAATATGCGTTGTTTTCTATTCACAATATTTTTCAATCATTACAGGTGGGTAGCAGATAAATGCTTCTTTCTCCTATTCCAGAATTCCTTCATTGAAAGTTCTGTCACTGAAATAATTGCTAGTAAATTTTAGAAGTTCTAAAGTGTAATTGTAAACATAGGTGCCTCTATTCAGATGAAGAGATGATTGCATGAGTGAGGGCAGGAAGTTATTCTTACATACCTAGGTTAACCTTTCGAGGTATTTTGAAGTGACATGTAGAAATGGCATGTGTTTAATGTCAACACTAGTTTGATAGATAAAACACTGTATGTCAAATATAACAAAATCTTTCCAACTTTATCTGAACATTCATGAATTCTCCTGCAAAGTTATTAGTTTGGGGAGAAATTTTTTAAGCCTTCTCTGAATCATCAGGTTCACTGAATCAAATCTGACTATGTCAGGTTATACTCATTAGTGTCTCTGATTCGTGTCTATTCTTAAGAGTGTTTCCTCACTATCTTGAATTGGTTTCTAACTAGGGTAGTCTCCTCCAGTCTTCCTAATCCAGTCTATTTTAGGAAAGATAGTGTGCATTTTTAGCGTGCATACTATGTGCATTAAAGTATAAAAGCATGACCAGAGCTGAACAGCTCAAATTTAGGGTATTTGGGTAGGTTGTTAGCATAGAGTATCTAGCAGCGCTTGAAGGCATTTGAAAGTAGAGGTGTTGTTAGTTTGTGCTTGTATTTAATGTTGACAGACAAGCATTTACCTCTACTGTCCAGAAGACACCTGATGCTGTAAGTTTCCTAGTTATGTTATTAAGCATGTAAATGCAGGTTTTGCTCTTCAGTCTAGACATGAATTGCAGGATACATTAATCAGCACACTTGCTGATACACCTCTTTGCCAGTTTTTGTTATCCAGATGTTCTTTCAGCTTGTGCTTGGCAGTTCATTCTCATTACATTCCTGCCTTTAAGGGGTCTTGTGGGATTCTGGTTTGGACTTTCTCCCTTTCACACTTTGGTTTTGAGTGATCTCATCCATTGACTTCACCTGCTTTCCTGCACCAAGTTGTTAGCATAATTTATCTCTCGTTGCAGCAACTTCCCTTATTTTAAATCATAATATGAAGAATAGGTAGTCTCACATCTTTGCACCATTTTCTTAAAGCACTTGCTAAGATTGTTTTGTTCTAGTAAGACAGTCTGCTTTCTTACTTATATCCCTCTTGCTTTCATTATCGTCTTCCTAGCAGTTGGTATCTCAGAAAGAAAGAGAAGTATCGTGTCCTATCTGACACATCCATCAAAGTATTGATGTTATACGGTGTTTGTAACAATTGAATTATAAGTCTTTGCTCTTATGCAGGAAAACTTTTCTTCTGTTTTTGTAAACTTTTCTTGCAAAGACAATGTTGGAAAATATCAAATGAAACATCGGTGCTCCAGGAATCTGGAAAGGTCTTGATGTAAAATCTCATTCTGCATGTACATACAGCAGTATATCAACAGATTCTAACGTGATGATTTCTAAATTTTTCTTGAGAAACTACAAAGTAAAGAAGCACTCAAATTAATAGGCATTATTCTAGGTTCTATTGAATGCAGCATTCTTTTTTTTTTGACAATACACATCACTGAGTTTCACTATGCTTTTCTAATATCAGTTTTTGAAGCTAACAAATAATGATCTTTTGAATGTTTTCTAGTTATACTGGAAGAACAAACGCCATGATTTCACTTTGGTTGTTGTATGTCTCTCATTTTGGTTTTCTGGATTTCTTTTCAGTTCTACTCACCTGAAAAGATTGTTTATAGCCACTTATATAGGCTTCTCTATGAAGAACTGGAAGGAAGTATTTCACTGAAGGTCACTGTAAAGGGAGTCAATTGATTTATTTAATATAATCCAAACAACGACTGTCTGAAACTATCATGAGAGTTTAAAAAGTGATTTCTGCCTTCTTTATTCTCCTTTTATCTGGCAGTTGAATATTTTTCCAGTTTAGTTTTAGAACTGAAACCTGCCAAATACAACAGCTTTTGAAACATTCACTTGTGAGTTCATGTATTCTTTGTGTGTACACTTCTGTGATTCCTAGGATACTTGACACAATATTGTTTTTGTTTTGGAATAGTAGGTGTTTGAACCAAGGGTAGAAAGAGACAGGTATGCTATGCCTGTAAATCAGCTTGCTTAAATTTCTGCAAGGTTAAAAAGTCTAAATTGGCCATATTCTCTAGATCTTTTGCATTTCATGCAATATTGGAACTTTCAAGTCTGTTGAGGCTGTAGAAACAAGAGAGATGGCTCAGTTGTTCTTACCTTTCATTGGAAGTTTGTGAAAGAAGAATGATATGTAGCACAGTAATAATTGAGATACAAATTAACTGCTTCAAATATATGAAGACAGATTTTCTCCCAACTCGTAAGTAATCAACTGAACTTGATAAATTATGCTCATTTAGTTTTATGTTGTTTGGCACTTAGAAAGCACTTAAAACACAAATCCTTTGTGTCTCTGAATGTATTTTCATCTTTTAGAATGTCGATGTAGATTTATGTAGAGTTGCTCAGTGATGTAGAATCACAAAGGAAGGTTTTCATTTTCATTGAAATGAAAGCTTGCAGGTCTTACTAGTTCTATAAAGATGAGTAGTTCTTCCATGGTTTCCCCAAATATTTAGCTCTCACAGAATTTAAATTTGAATGTATGAAGTTGAGGGTGTGACTTATATATGTGTATGTGTATATGTATATATGTATGTATATATGTATGTGTTCTGCTAAATAGATTTGAGATCAATTTTGATATTCAGAATGCCCAGGAAAGTACAACAATGCAAAGATAGTACTACTTGGGGAGAAGGAAAGAAGAGAACAGAAGATAATGACTCTTAACTCTCCTGAAATACAAAATGAATGAATGGATAAATAATACACAGTATTAACTAGCCGAAGTGATGTATTTTCTTATTCTACAGCATTTGTATGGCAATCAAATATATATTGCTTCTGTTGAACAGAGAACACATATTCTTTATTGCAGAGACCTTATTAAGAAGCTACTTGTGGTTGACAGGACAAGGCGATTAGGAAATATGAAGGTCAGTATAAAATGTTAGATGTAATGCACCAAGGTGAAAGAATTCTAAATAAAAGACTTACAAGTAGTTTTTAGTTTTATAAGCATGAGTTTGAGTTAAATGTTTCCAAATATGACTTCTGTTGTACAGTTCTAAATGAAAAGTTCACCTCTGTATTTCTGGAAGTTGTACTCATATTGTTATCCGCCTCTTCTCAAAAGTTTAAAAAAAAAAAAAAAAAAGTTTTTTTCCTTAATGTACATAATTGAAACCAAAGTAATCACTACAAAACACTGAAATGAAAAAATAAATGGTTTTATATATATAAATATTTTTATAACAGTATTTAGGACTTCTTGTTGTCAGTACTAAACATCTGTAACATTTGATAAAAGTATTTCCTAGTATTGTCTTCTACTTTACACTCCACCAACCCACAATTAATTTTTTTATTAGTGTGAGAATTAGGAAGCAGATTTGAATAAGAGTCGTTCTTTGAAGCTCCAAAGTAAACTGAATTAAATAAAACTACAGCGAATGGCATTGCGGATATTTTAAGTTTAATTTTCATCTCCCTTGTGTAAGAAAAATGCTAAAAATAAATAAATAAATTGGACTGTATTGCTGGAGCTGAGGATCTGCTAGGGAAATAAAACCTGTAAATTTATCCTGTAGAATCTTTTATTGATTATCTCCTGAAAAAATGATACAAGGTTAAATAAACCACCAGGTTTTTTTTATGGCATAGTTCTTATGGTGAAATACATGTCTTAGCATTCAGATGCATTTATTAAATGTTTTGTTTGTTTTTTAAAGAATGGAGCAGATGATGTGAAGAGGCATCGATGGTTCAGGTCTATAGACTGGGATGCTGTACCTCAAAGGAGACTAAAGGTGCCTTCTGAAAAACACTGTATAGGACATGCCAATGAGAAGTTATTGTTCATTTGAACTGTTCTGTTGAAACTTTTTTGCAGTGTGTGTATGTCTTCATGTGTGTATGAGTATCTGAGTGTTTGTATCCATCAATAATTATACTTTTTTTTTTTCCCCTTTTGCACTGCAAATTTAATTTATTTGAATGTCTGTTCACATATTGTGTGCAATACACTTATGAACAGTCAACTTAAAAAAGCTTGCTTTGTTTTGCTGGAGTCTGGTGATTAACATTACATACTATAAGCTTCAGTTTTCATTAATAGGTCTTTGTAAGTAACTACTGTTGTAGGATTGAAAGAGTGTTGATGTGGGATTACCTTTGTTTGCATCTTGTATTTGTGGGAATATTTTCTCTGGGCTTAAATTTTTTTCTGCCAAGTTCAACTCAGGTAAATGCTTTAATAAAATGTAAAGCATATGGGAGTAGGAAGAAGAGGAAAGGTGAGAGAGAAGGATTTATGAACGTAATTCTAACATAAGTTTTAACAGCACTGAATTCTAGTATTATATGATGAGGACAGATGTTTGCAAAAGCTATCAACACTGTAAAATGCTTTTTAAAGAACTTTGGAAGTAAACCTTTCTTTCCTCAAAGTTCTAACTGGAACAATTTCTCACAGAAGTGATTTTCAATAACATAGATAGCTGTCTGCAGTCAGTCAAGTACTAATTAGATGTTTGGATTTACTTTTATTTGCACGGCTTTTTACAATGAATTTCTAACTAGATAATTTGGGGAAAATAGATAAGAAGTGAAAACACTCATGAGGTATTTTTGTAAACAACATCCTAATGTTATGCTGTAGGCAATTTTTTTCTCTATTTGATGTTGGGATTACAACACCTTATTGACGATTTATCTACACGTGTTACAACAAAGGCACATTTTTCATATTACCTACCATAAATTCTGATCACGCAGAAATCACAGATGGGAATATAACATTGTAATAGAAATTTCAACTCTGGTTTACAATGATTTTTATTACTAAACAAATAGCAAATAGTATTAAAAAAGTGAATGTTAGTCTCAGATCCAAGCACCCTTTATGCAGCATTATAATTTAAAAAAACTCACTGGCATTCAGGTGATGAATTTGAAATTTTGTTTCTTATTCTTAGTGATAATTGCATTGAACTTTAGAAGATGAGGATGAGATCCTACTTAATTATTCTTCAAAGCAAAGTCATAAATTGGGTCAGAAATTTGCTTTGTGATTCTGCTTCTAAAAATAACTATTTTGATAATCTTAGTCTTTTATCTACTGATGAAGAGATGGAAAACATGACATAACACATGCATTTTTCCTCTAAAAAGAGTTGTTCTGTTGTACAAGTGGAGCACTGAATCACAGTCCTGAAATGATCTTAAATGCCAATATTTTGCAAATAACATTAAGTGCTGGGAGAGAGAACATAATTTTGTTAATGTGAATTCCTCTCTGCCTCCATATTACTTAACAAAACTAGTTTCCCTGATAGTTTGCTTCCAGGGAAGCAGGGCTATCAGGCATTCCGTCTCATGGAGCATATAGCTCTGATTTTTCTTGAAGACCAATTTTCCATGAGCCTTGAGGCTCTTTGACATTTTGAAAGCAAGATCAAGATAAAGCAGGCTTTGGGCCAGGCTACATCTTCCCTTGACTTTAGCTGTAGCATTTTGGCAATCTTCAGTCAGTTTGGGTAGCTGTCACTGCATAGGAAGTTTTGAAAGTACATTTTCCAGTTGTTTTTGCAGTTTGGGAACATTGGAGGATTGAGATTATGAAAGACTGTGACCTGGGGAGCTGTCCTACATACCTGTGTCCCCTGCACACAGCTCTCTGGACTCTGCATTAAACATAAATCACAGAAGCTGAGCTTCTGGAGCAAAGTAGATTGTGCCCATCTTCATAAGAATCTGTGCAGTATTCTGTGGCTGCCATATTGCCAAACAAGGCTTTGTTTTTGACTGAAGTGTGGAAGTACTGTCTGTAAGGACTTTTCCTTCCAGCTGGAAACTTGCTAACATCGTTTTTCAAAGCTTAAAATTTCAAATTAGATCTCAGAGCCAATGGAAGCTTTTATCAGGAAATGGAGGATAACATTGCGCTTCGTAGTTCTTTTTGTGCTGTAAGTTTCTTTGGCCTATTTGGTGTCCTTCAGGTTTTCTTAAACTAGAGCAGTATGTTTGGTATGCTGATACTTAAGGTCTCTATACCACTAAGAAGGGGATAGGAATGAAGGTCACTTGAGTAAAGAAATGTTTTTTCTACCTGTAATTGATTAAGTGTTTCAGAAAGAAGGTTTCTTACATTCCTGTGTCCAGAAGGCAGAGTAATCTCAGCACTAAACAGAAAATAGGAAAAAAAAGAAAAACTGTAAACTGTAAATCCAAAGGATCTTCTCAGGAAAGAGGTAGAAAACAATTACTTCTCATTGGACTTCCAACTTCCATAAAATCCAAAGATCCATTTGTGTTAAGACAATTTTACAGGCATCCTTGTGAAAATCAGTTTTTTACAGTGCAGCAGTTTCATTATTTGCTGCCTAGAAAAAGGTGTAGTAGATAGTGTGAGGCACATACAAGTTGGTCTTTTCAGCCTCTTCACATGCAGCCAATCTGTTTTGAAAGCTGAAGGTTTCTTTTCCTTCAATTACAAAGCAATTACCTGCCCTGCTATCGTGACTTTATCTTAGTTGAAAGGGATCTGATGATGATTATGCTTCTTCTTGCCAGTTGGCTGAAAAGTGAAAGATGAGGGGAATTGCAGAGTACCCCATAACAGAACATACCTGGAAGCTAAACTGAAATAATCTTGTGCAGTAATTAACTTCAATTTGCAAAGTATCTGGAGCTCGAATGCTAAACAAATAGATATCTGCGTTATAAGTGTGTTTTTTTTTTAACTTCATACAAAGTTTTGGAACATGTATGTGTTGCCGTAGTCTTTTCTCTCTCAACATCAGTCAGTATTGGTGAAATAGGTGAACTTCTGTAAATGCATACTAACTTTTTTTTGTACTTATGCTCATTAGCCTCCTATTGTGCCGAAAGTATCCAATGATGGAGATACTTCCAATTTTGAAGCTTATCCTGAAGATGACTGGAACAAAATGCCTCCAGTACCCCCTAAAGATCTAGAAATTTTCAAGAACTTCTGAATGCACCATCTACAATGGATAAGGTATGTTTACAGGCCAGGAATCCTCTTCAAAATATTGCAGGTCGGTGAGTGAGAGCCTTGTGCAGAAACTATGTCTTCTGATTCATAACAGTGATTAATTCTTCCATACAGGTCTTGAAACCAACATGAATTGGCCACAGCAATATATGGTATAAAGTAAAATTGAAATAATATATTTTAAAGCAGGCTTACTGAATGATAGAGGTATGCTACAGACTTTGTTCTATAGTGATTCCTATCCAAGCATATTTTAATCTTTCAATCTTAACTTTTTAAATTGAGTGTGAAAAGCAAATACGTAGATTGATTTGACAAATAATAACATTCATTTCTTAATTCCAAGGTTTTTGTATTAAGAGTAAATGCTTTAGTTCGAGGAACAGGATTGTCAATTTCATTCTATACTTTGAATTATGTTTTAGAACTGTGAAAGACTGAAAACTGACATTGAATTCATATGTTCTGCATTGTGTTTTTAATTCTTTTTTTCATTGTTTTTTTGCCCTAGAAACTGGAAAGAAAGTGAAGTGAAGAGCAAGTCTGAAGAAAAAATTATATTAATACATAAATGAAGATTCTCCTTGTGGATGAGAATTATACTGCATTCAGATATGCAAATGAGAATATAATGAATATCTAAGGAGTTGGAGGCAGGCAAGAATCAGTTTTAGCTGAAAACATTTGGCATTGGTTTAGTAAATTGTAATGCTGACAGTCTACTCCAAAGTAGACTTGAGTAAAGTGAAATATTTTAGTATTTTTTTTTTTAACTTATGGTTTAGTTAAGTTTCCTGCTATTCCCAGATCCTTTTTGCATAATTAACTCATAGATTTAATTTTATAAGTTTATACTAAACTTGTGTAATTAAAAGCACAAATTAGTATATATGTATATAATGAATACAATACAACTAAAGCACAGGAACTGTGCAAAGATGTAAATTTTTGTACTTTGCAGAGTCTATGATTTTTATTTTTCAAATAATGTTTTTCAAGAAGTTCTCTAGGGATAAAAATCTTAAAAGGATAAATGAGTTTTTCATCATCTTATATACATTTTATAATTCTTTGTAAAAATAAAAAATAATTAAGTTTTAAATAAGATTTGTACCTAAAATTTCCAATGCCTCATACTTGCAACCATAGTACTTGAAAGCGGAAAGACAAGGGCATGTTTTATTGTTGATTAAGATACATCTTAATGGTTAATTTATGAAATTCTGTTACACTGATGTCTCTACAAACCAGGATATTGAGTGATGACGTGCTGTCTGAAATGTGATTCCTCTTGTGACAACTCTCTGTAAACATTCAGTTCAGTGCATACTGGTATAAGGGCTATAACTGGCTCTTACAGGAGTTGTTCTCTCTCTTAAGCTTGCTATCTTCTCTAAATTTAAAGCATGAGCCATAACAGACTTTCTTCATTATTGGCATAGTTGTTGTTGAATATTTGGCACTTCTAATTATCAGAGGGAACACTAAATATATGTTAGAGCCTGATTTTTCTGCTCCTGCTTTTGGAAATAGCCTAAAGTCTCCACTGCCAGGAATTCTATATGTAAGTGTTCAAGCCTTAGATCTGAGGAATTTCTTTTAAACTGTATAACAGCTTTCTGACATCTTAAATACACTGAATTTAGGAAGTATTTGCAATACTGTTTCATTTTAAGTAGCACCAAGTATCTGTGTGTGCATATGTATTTCTCTCGTATATGAGTACACATAAACACAAGAGTAGATTGTGTACAATTCAGGATTGTTTTAGTCTTTTTCATGTTTCATATTGTGATATTTGTTTTAATACAAGGGAAACTGAGTGCTTTGATTTCAAAAAGTAAATACTTTTTTGGTTTTAGATAACTTTTAGGGAAGTCATATTTAGATCAAAAGTTTTTGTTTGTTTCAGAAGCACATCAGCTTATTGAAGTTGTACCACTATGACTGATGGCTGTACATAAAACTGTCTCTGTAGATCTTACAGACTGTTTTCCCTACAAAGAATTCTCCACATTTTTATTAATATAAAATGCCATAAAAATGGAGGCCAGAGATTCATTTTTCTGAACTAAATTATGTGTGCTTACTATACAGGCATTCTAGTAATTGCAAATTAAATTACTATCTTTATAAATTTATGACAGATCTACAGCTGATCTCTCCTGATGGAAAAATTACTTCAATTCTCTTTTGTTTAGCTCTAAACAATATAGAAATGTAGTAAAATAGTAAATGTACTTTGAAAGCTTGCCATTTCTAGTTTATTAGATCTCTATCTTTATAAAACAAATTAATTCTTAGAGACTGTGTATGACTTTTTGCAGAAATACAATATGTAATGAAGTTACGCTTCTTCAAAGAGGTAGTTCTGGATTATTACAGATATTAAAAAGTGCTGCAAATTGATTGCCCCAGCTGAAAATTAGTGAAAACTATGTAGGAATATATAAGAAGGAGAAAATCCATGGAAAATTATCTTTTTAACGTGGTAAAAATACCTCATTCTCTTGAAAAATAAGTCTAGACTTCTTTATTTGTATCCATGGAGTTAGTTATTCCAAATCAGTTAGAGAAACTGAAGTACATAAAAGAGCTTACTTTGTCTAAGGGGGAGGAAGCACAGTTTATTTTTTAATGTGCAAGTTTCAGTATTTTTTGGAATCCTAAGTACTACAAAAACAACATGATTTTATTTTTTTCTTTCCAGTTTAAAAACTGCACTGTGTTTAAGTCTTCAGAGCTGAGTAAACGAAGCTTGAAGTTGCATTTGACTAATTTGCTACTTTGGTGGTCAGAAGTTTTGAAAGGTTGAACAGAAAATAGTGGATTTTCTTTCTTACCCATTCTTACTCATTCACATACCCATTGCTGGCAGTGGATGCACTGGCACTCACTATGATAGAGACTAAAGAGGTGAATACAGTCATCTTTATAGTACTAATCCATGGACTTCACGTTATTTCCAGAGCCATGTGTACTTATACCTAACTACTGACCTCGTCAACATGCTTTCTAGTACAAAGCTACCTTCAAAATTTTTTAAATTAAAATCCAAGAAACCTTTTTGAAACATTATTATAAATGACCAGTTATTTTCTCTACAGTCTTCAACATACTGAACTGTTACTTTACATGCCCATTTTATTTATTTGCACAAGTGAGTTGGTTTTATTTTAAGTCTTTGCTAGGACTTCATGGACCACTAACGAACATAGTTCTGTCTGAGTGCTCAAGCAGATGTTTCCAGATACACACTGCTCTAAGGACTCTGGATTTATTTTATTCTTTCTTAAGCAAGCTAGGATACTTTTGTTTTTCCTTCCTCCTCTATTCTGAAGTTCATTTTATTATGGTTGCTTCTGTTAACATATATTTTTGCATATAGACTGTTGCATAAGGACTGTTTTCTTGCAAGAGCCCATAGGCCTTTCATATTCTGCTTTGGCGAACAAGAATGTTAAACATTAAAAAACAATCTTTATTTTTGAGTTTTATATATATATATTTTTAATTGCCCGATTTGAGGTTTTAAGTGATAAATGTGCATTGTAAACTCAATGGCCTTGTAACCAAATAATAAAAATGCTTCATGATTTAAATGGAGAATATGCTGTAGATTTTCCTGTAAATTAGCTTGATCAATGAATATGTGTGCTACTGAGCTTTAACTAATGTGATCTTCCACTGTAAAAAATCATTGTCAATTGATCAAAATATAGGTACTGAACTATGTTTAAATAGATCAACAGGGATTTTGCAGGTTTGAAAGCAATTAAGATATGGCTGTTCCTCAGCCCATCTGCTTGCCATTCAGAAGAGTTGTGATGCAGTGCTTCCTATGCTATAGAGTTATTTTTCAGCTTTCAATGACTGTAGCATGATTCCTTTTCGTACTGTACTGTGTACAGACTTTCCATGTTTTGCACTTTTCTATGGCAAACCTAACTGCTTTATAAATACTCTGTTGTGTAGTAGGTAGTGGTAGTGATAGCAGGCATTTGTGTAGTACGTAACCAGTTTGAACCGCTAGATTTGCGAGGTGAACTTGGACTAATGTTGTATGTTGCTGGTTGCTTGTTGTAGCTCACATGTATAAGTACTGTTCAAAGTTACAAAGTCAGCCCTCATTGCACAATGAAAATCACTGTGATCTGTACATAAACCCTAGTAAAATTTTATTGCTGCTTAATTTATGTAATATCTGTCAAATCTGAATTCATTTAATAAACCTTTATAACTTTTTGAATGTTTAAACCTAGTTTGCTTCCATTTATGGTGGGAGGAGGTACAGGTTCTTCATCCAAAAAAATGATGAAGGAGAGAGGAATAGGAAAACAACTTTTCCTCCTTCTCAGGAGTTAAGTCTTTCCAGAGTATGACAGAAGTGGTGGAAAATATTTCATTTGGCATGGAAGAAGTGCCAAGAAGTACATTTTCCAATTCATTTCAGGTAGTACTGATACTGAAAACCGTTGACTTGAACTTCTCGTTAAACTTTGATTATATGACCCTAATTTATTTGACATTTTCACAATTTAATTATCTGAACGCTGTCCGGAACATTTATTTCAATCTTTGCTGTCATTTTGCTAAGCACCAAAGAACATTCTTTAAATGTCAAGCACACCTAACTGAACCTTTTTTTCATTTTCTATCAAAAACTTCAATCTTGCTTTTACCAGAAATCATTTAGATGTTGGTTGTAAATTATTTCTCAAGTGTCAGTTGCATTTTATTTCTTACTTATATAGAGAGGTAATTACATGGTTATAGGACTGCTTGATTGGATACAGTATGAAATACTTAAGGGTTTGTTTTTTAACACAGTTTTGTGGGGTTTTTTGTACCTGGCTTAAATCTAAATTTTGCGCATTGACATTTTTCACTCATAAAGCACTATGTTGTGCTTTAAAAAAATTGCTAATGGAAAGTGAAGGAACACTGCAGTAAGCCTTGGCAAACTTTTAGTCATGTCTTAAACATGAATCAAAATAACTGCTCACTTAGAACATAGGCTTGCTAACATTCAAGAATTTAGTATTTGCAAAGAATTCAGTTTGGCATCTTGTTCTTACCCAAGCTTTTTGTTGTGTGATAGAGTGTTTGTTCATTTTCACTAGCTTGAGTACTGAATATTTTTTGGCTTCATATGTTAACTCAGAATCTTCTCCAACAAAGGTCGTGTAAAATATGGTTCTTGACTAATGCAGAGCAGGTAGGTTTTACTGATCTGTAACCGTCTCTGTGGATCATAGTCACATAAGTACTGGTCACAGCCCCTAGATCTCTCTCATCTGCGTGGTTAATTCAAAAAAAAAATGAGAAATTGAAGTGGTTTGATAAAAATCTGCCCTTCTGTGATTTCCTAAATAATGGTTTCATTACTAAATACTGATAGCAATATAATATTAGTAAGAAATGGCTGTAAGCAGTTGCCACTTTTGCAACTCCGAATATTGCCCCATGCTTTGTAAATCTGTACATATTCAGATATCAGGCAGTTACCTCTAGAAACTCTTTCTTAGCTTCAGTCTTCAGGCCACTTTTCACTGGGACAGTAAATGTGTGTCTAGCGGGAAGTCTAGCCTTCCTTTCTTCAGATTCCTTCCATCTACCCTCCATAAATATGCCAGATGTGACTGTAAGTCAAGTTTCACAATTATCTGTGAAACAAAGAATATTATAAGATTTTATAAAGCTGAGTTGTGATTTTTTTTTCAGCCTATCCAGGAAAATTAGAAACTGACAGCAAAAAAAAAAAAAAAAGAGCAGTAAGTACAGTGGAAGGTCAGGCAGGTTATTTAACAAACATTTATGTGATTGGACTGGAAGAGTGAAGTCTATGCTTAAAAGTTGCATTCCTGAAAGTAGCTGGTATTTTTAATACAGCAATATACTATGTGTACTTTACTGTTGTTTGACTGGAAAAATTGGAAATGATATGAGGGTTCTTTCTTAAAAAAAAATAAAAATAAAAATAAAAATAAAAAAAAATCTTTGCATATTTTTTTACTATATTTTTTATTTATTTAAAAAAAAAAAAAAGAAAAGACTTCAGCTACTGTAACAACAGTTTTATCTGGCTGCTGGGAGTGTCAGGTTGATGGGTACAGGTTCTTCTGAATCTCTGCTCAGCCAAGGCATGGCCCCACCAGCAGCAAATGGACCTCATCCTCACCCCTTGGGCATTTTGGGAATCTCCCAGTCCTATATTTGTACTACAGCCTCCCTGCTAACCCTATAGCACACCATGACATCCTTCAGGGTCCCAGCTTCCCCCTCCTTTTCCCTTCTCCCATTCCTCCACAGACACCTGTGTTGTGGTCCAGTCCCAACACCTTCCCTGGGTACCCAGCACAGAATGGAAAAAATAAGAGAAGTACCCTGGGTCCCCTCACCACTGCTTATATGTAGCTTATATGTAGCTGTGTTAACATTGCCTGTGGTTGTTACCATAATGACACTCCTGCTGTTATGGCAAATGTCAAAAAGAGGAAAAAAAAAACACCTCTCCCCCTCTTTACTCCTCTTTATAGTACAACTCTTATCAGGTGCTCTCTTAAAAATATACTGCAATCTCAATGATTAAAATTACTTTTAAGTTTTACAAATCTGAGTATAATTATTGTTTCTGGGAAATGAGTAATCAAAAAAAAAAAAAATTAGGGAGCTATTGTAATAATTTGGGCTGGTTCTGTATGATTTGCTGCATTTGATTTAGTGCCAGTGGGGCAGCTGAGAGCAAGAATCTGTTGTTGACTCTGTGATTTAGGACCGTGGGCCGCTGCAGTCGCAGATAGAATTCCCCTTGAATTACTGTTTAACTTGGAGCATGAAAAATGCACAGCTCTTTATTTTCTTGCGTGTGAAGCTCTGTAAGGCACTGTACAGGCGCTGTGTCTGCTGCACTACTTCATTTATCAGAGTATATCACAGGCATATGTCACAGGTACTTTAGGAAACGTAGTCTGCGTCAGCTTAAACAGCTAACCATCCTCCTTCTTGCTTCCAGCACATTGTCCATACCATGGTTTTCAATAATAAGAAGACAAATGGAAGAGAGAAAACTACTTTGGAAAGCCAAGAGAGCTTGAATTAGACTTTCATCCAAGAAATATCTGTGTCTGATCAGTATGTATTTGTACATGCACTCTTTGCTCTATCATTAAAAGGTTGTTGGGAAAGTAGTGACTGTCCTTGCTTCATTGTACTGGCTGCTAAGCTCCAAACTGCTCTCTTGCCCTATTCTGTGTCAATTAACCTAGTTCAGAAAATACTTGAGACTAAAAGCCTTGGGTTGGAGAAGGAGAAATATTGCACCCATCGTCCTCTTCACTTATGCATGTGTTACAAGCTGTGCATAGGAGTGGGTTGTGCTTGAAATGCTGCTCATGGTATAAGTCACTTGAAGAAAAAAGCAGCCTTCTCAAGCACACTGTGTATCAGGTCTGAGATCCCTGTTCTGCTCAGACTCTTACCGTAAACCTTCTTGCCATGTTGTCTTTCAGTGTCTTTCTTTGAGTGTGTGATCAACAACTTAGCAAAGAGTAAGACTGAACCTTAGAAAAACTCAACTTTTCTGTGGTAGCCCTCTTTAAGTCCATTTTATTTTTCTCAGGAAGTTGATTATTAGCTTAGTTTTTGACGTAGGACACTTAGAAAAGATTAACTTAACTATTCAGTGCTTAAATGTTTCAAGTTGTGTGTAATATACAGTACTTTCTCTGATTTAGTATTTATTTCTCAGTAAAGAAGAAATTCATACTTAATTTAGGAACCTCTTCTAATGTAGGTTTGTAACCAATGTAGGGTTGTTTGGCTGTGTTAATAGAGTAAGACCTTCACAAGTGGTGTAATTTTTAGTGATATAAAGAGGGTTTTTTAGAAATTAATCAGCACTTCTCAACATTCTATTCTTATTTTTTGCTCAGTGTTTTACCAATTTTAGTTATGTATTTTGGAGAAGAAACTAAAAAAAAATGCTGATAAGAATTTACTATTAAGTGAATAAATAGAATAAAAAGAAGTAGGAAATATTTTGTTTCCCTGTTGTAAGCTAAATAGAGGAAAAGCTTTACTTCTACTTAGTTGAGCTGAAGTTCCAACAACTGAGTATAGCTGAAGTCCTTCTATTCCTTCTTGTGAGTATTTCCCCCTGGAGAGCA
The DNA here is from genome assembly GCF_987193195.1 of Phasianus colchicus. Taxonomy (NCBI): domain Eukaryota; kingdom Metazoa; phylum Chordata; class Aves; order Galliformes; family Phasianidae; genus Phasianus; species Phasianus colchicus. The sequence continues at coordinate 129,405,878 of NC_143436.1, forward strand.
TGACTATTGCAAAACAATGCAAAGTAACACGAAATTCAGTGAGCACTTTGAACCCATTTTAAAATCTTGACATGTATGGACTGTGCCTGGTGTATTTCCCAGCAAAACCTTGCTTGATTCAAGAAGTAAGTTTTGACCATCGATCACTTATGTGAATGTTGTTAGAGTGTGGGTCTGTTGTTTCGCTGACTGCTGCAGAACAGGGATTTTTTCCTTTTAGACAAGACACCAGTAACAGAGTGACCGTTACTCTTCAGTCCAGTTTTCCTGTTAACCCCTAATTTTGAGGTAACTAATTTTTGGGTTCTGAATGTGTGTGTGCAAAATCTGTTTCAAGACTCTGCAGATTGTTCCAGTAATTAAGTACTTAAGATTTTATTTATACAGCTGGTGATGATTAACATGCAAAATATGACATGCTTGAAATTAATGCATTAATTTGTTCAACACATTGTAATACTTTAATACATTGACTTGGCAAGTGAATAAAGAAAATCTGTGAATTCAAGAAGATATTAAAAAATACCAAACCTTTTCATATAAAATATGTTGTCTGAATAAACAGGTATCAGGAAGGTGGGCTGTTTAAAATTCTTCACTTTGGGGATTAAATCTGGCAACTAATGAATAAGAGGAATAAAAAGAGAGGAAGTTGGAAACTATTCCTCTCTCCCACCCACATGTCAAAACTTATGTAACAGAAAAGATCCAGCTACATCACCAGCTAAAATCTAACAGAGAAGCTGCCATACATACAGGACATTTCTCAATCCACATCATAGTGAATGGTTGTAGGTTGTCCTTTGCTCTGTATTAGGTCCTACTGGAGTGCTTTCAGTAAAATACTGGCTTGCATCAAGAATGGTGTGGTGAGCAGGACTAGGGAAGTAATCTTGCCCCTGTACTCGGCACTGGTGAGGCCTCACCTCGAGTCCTGTGTTCAGTTTTGGGCACCTCAGTACAGAAAGAACATCGAGATGCTGAAGCAGGTCCAAAGAAGGGCAACAAGGCTTGTGAAGGGCTTGGAGAATATGCCCTACAAGGAGAGACTGAAGGAACTGGGGCTGTTTAGTCTGGAGAAAAGCAGGCTGAGGGGAGACCTTATTGCTCTCTTCCAATACCTGAAAGGTGTTTACAGCAAGAGCGGGGCTGGTCTCTTCTCACTGGTGACAGGACAAGGGGAAATGGCCTCAAGTTGCACAAGGGTAAGTTTAGATTGGATATCAGGAAACTGACAGGAAACAGTTCTTTATAGAAAGGGTGGTTAAGCACTGGAATAGGGTCCCCAGGGAGGTGGATGTGTTTAAAAACTGTTTGGATGTGGTGCTCAGGAGCATGATTTAGCAGGGGGTTCTTAGAGTTAGGATAGTATGGTTATGTTGTGGTTGGATTTGATGATCTTTAAGGTCTCTCCCAGTCTGAGCAATTCTATGATTCTATGATTCTACACCATTGTGACATCCCAGGGGTTCCATTTTTCCCTTTCCTCAGGTTGGTGGTCACTTATCTCCTGAAGTCAAATTGTAGGTTGTTGTCATTCACCAGTACTCTAAATACTTTTTGTATCATGTCAAAATCCAAGTCTTTGAAAGAAGCGTGAAAACCTCTTTTATTCCCCTTACAAACAGTATTTACCTGGATGGAAAACAATAATAGTAATTAGTGCAATAAAAATGCAGAGGAGGAGAAATCTATCTTGTGGTATCCTTAAGCTTCTTTACAGTGAGTGGACGACACTCCATGGCACTTGAAATAATTCAGTCCATAAATTCTTTCTCTCTAAATCTCTTTGGTTGATCATAGATTGGCATAGGTTCAAGGGCTAAAAAGGGAAAAGCTGCAGGAAGATTGTAGAAACAGTCACTGACTTTTAGAGCGCGTTATCCAAAAGTGTCGCGTTTTTTTTTCTCTGCATAGGGCCATTGCTTATGATGTATTGGAAGGAAAAATAAAAAACACCTTGAAAATCAGGTTTGAGTTACAACATATTTTCATATATTGCCAAAAGTTGTTACATTTACTGGCTAGTTCACTTTAAAGACATCTGTAGCTGTATTTTCCTGTACTGTTTTGGAAGCATTTTCTTCATATTCAAATCTGTTTCCTTGCTGAGGATGACATTCAGTGGAGTTCACTTCTGTTTATTCTATTAAAGACATCTCTGATCTTGTTTCTTGTCAAGGTATTGTGGAGGATAGCAACAATAAATTACACTCTGAAACAATGCGTTATTGTGACTCATACAAAAGTCTGAATCAGAAATAGACCAAAGTATTCTAAAAAAAAAAAAAGAGAAAATCCTATCTTGCTCATGTCTTTAAAATAATTTTCACTAACATGTTTTAACTTTAACTCTTTAAAATAAGGTCTTAGGATACAATAGTAAAGTTTTAAAGACAATTTCTTCTATTAATGTCCTTTGTTTTGTTTACCCAATTTCTCATATTTTTCATGTTTGAAATAGCAGAAAGTCAGTAAGAGGATTTGTAGGTAACTGTCTGGGGGAAAAAAAAAAAAAAGAAAAAAAAAAGAAAAGAAAAGAAAAAGAAAAAAGGATCTCTGGGTAAGAGAATAAGTAAAAAAAATGTGTGCTCCAAACTTCTCTAACAGAAATGTTGCATGCTATCACCATAGCTTTCTTTTCTTCAAACTGGAAAAGGGATTCAAAAAAATGTAAAATCTTCAGTGATCCTTTCCTTTGACACTCTCTCCCATATATAGAATAAGTATAAAACCAAACCCAACTGAAAACCCCACCACCCATGAAGTAGTTGATGTAAGGCAGATGCAGTCTTCTATGGCTTTACTCCTTGAAACTAAAGAATAGCAGCATCTCAGGAATGGGAGAGGGAATATTTCCTTGGTTTTGAAAGTTTTCTATGCAATTCTCCTATTTGGTATCTTATATGACACCAGAGGGACTCAGGGTTTCAAAGATCCGATTAAGTAAATTAATTTGGGGAAAAAAGGAAGAACTTGGGAAAAGTTTTGACTTTTGCTTAAACATTTCAGAACAATGATTTGCATTCATCTCTAATGAAATTTTTGGAACCGTCCCTGGAAGTTAAGCAAATAAAATATGCAAAACTTTTGTTTTAGTTTAAAATCAAACTAATTAAAATCTAAAAATACATTATTTATTGAATAAAGTTTTTCAAACAGCAACGAAACTAATGCATTCCTTATTCTCACAACTTTAACTTCAGCATTTCAGCAGAGTTAAACAACAGAGCTAAGGAACTTGCTCAGCTCCTCGTCCTTTCAAACACTGCATTCAGCCTCTCTAAACCTCATGGAGGTCTGAAGCCATGCAGTGGACTATGCCTTAATGCTAACTGCTGCACACTGGTAGCTCGCAGCAAGCAAGTCCTTCTGCTAAGAAGGTTTTGTATGTGACACAACTTACAGTAGGAAGAGTGTTACTTCATCCGGTTCCATGTGTCAAACCGAGTTTCCAGCAGTTCATAACCTTTTAAACAGCCGTGTTATTCAACCTCCTTTCTCTCAGGTCTGGAAGGGTGGCATAGCCCTTGGCTCCAGGAGAGGGCTGACATCAGGCACCCAGCTTTCTGGGAACCAAGGGGCAGAAAATGGGTGTGCACTGAGTCCAAAGAATACCGGCTGCTGCTTAAAGTATATATCTGCTAGTTAAAGGAGTTTCACCAGAAACTTATTTCCACCCTGCTTTTTCGATGGTAACACGACAACCTGGCAGACAGTGAAGTTGTGTAACGTGGTGCTTGCATTTCTGCCAGCTGTGATTGTCTGGATGATTCATAAGTCCAAAGGAGCTTCTGTACAGTTAACTGGAGTGAAGACAGAGAGCACGTCACCACCAAAAAGCCTTTCCAGGAACCATGAGTGCGAGCAGGACTGTGCTCAACTCGCCAGCCAACTCTTTCATCGCAGACACATGGGAATGGAGCACAGTGGGTTCTCTTGGAAAATCTTGGAGAAGAAAAGTTACCTCTGGCATAAAAAGCAATCAAGACAAAGGCTGCAGCAGCCATGCAGTTGTTCCTTGGGTTGTGTCACAGAGCCATGCAATAGGTCTAAGGACATGCATTTCTCCACGCTCACTCAGCTTCAATCCAGCAGCCTATGGCTCATGCAAGGGTCCTCGTGTATACAGCATAATTCACTTTGATACTTCGGCTTTTACTAATACAGAGAGTGCATCTTTTCTTTGCAACTGTAAACTGCGCCATGGGAATTGGCCTGGAATATATTTAATTTGAAACAGAGGAAGACTAATGTCCTTTTCAAGTAATGCCTTTCTTGTGATATGCTCTCTGTTTCTTTAGCAATCTGTTTGTGTACATACAGTAATAACACCATTATTTTTTTTAATCCCCCTCTTCTGAAATGCTTTGTAAAGACAAAGAAAAACATTCCAGACAGATTCAAGGAATGTGTGACCACTGTTAATTAACAGAACCTGAATTGTTCTTGGCCTTTTGGTGAGTGGAGAATAAAGGAAGAATTGTTCTCATACTAAAATAAATAAATAAATAAATAAAGTGAAATAACCACAGAAGTACTCTACAGTATATCCCAGAATGGTTGTATTTATTTTCAAACAATAGAAAATAGTTCAATTGTTTCAGCCAGGCTTAGTTCCAAACCCTTCTAAATTTAGAGTTTAAGAATGAATCTTGAAAAGAAGGACAGGAAAATGAAATGTTTTTCCTTACTCATTTCCTATTTTAATTGATGAGAATTTGTGCTCCTCCTTGGATAACTTGGCAAGCATTAGTCCCCCATGAATTGTCTTTTCAGTCAGGGATCACAGAATATCCTCTTCTCATATGAAAACCATGAATTTATAATCCACTGCGTGCTGTAAAAAATAAAAAATAAATAATAAAAATTTCCTTTAAAAATGAACTACAGTGCTATTAAAAACACTTTAATGGCTATACACTACTGTATACAGAAATTATCTCCACTTTCAGCTTTCTGTATTTTGAATACAGTATGTATTAGAATCAAGTGCTATTGTTCATAGCCTTATACATAGCGCAGTAAGGTACGGTGAGATAGAGAGGACATTGACTATCATGCACCAAGAGCTCTGATTCCTCCTGATGGTCCTGATTCAAAATGGAGTGATAGAATTGAATTGAGAAATGGAGACTACACTGACAATTTAAATAAAATGGCAAAGGAGCTTCAGAATTTTCTTAGACATTTACACTGACATCTGGAGGAACTGTCTCTGGCTGCATGGGTTACCAACCATTCCTCTGATACTAAATATGGATTTAGAGTATAATAAGGTTCAAGACTGTTGAGACTTTAGTCACAGGAGTTCTTACTGTATCCATGTGAGTCTGTTGAAATGAATTGTGTATCTGCAAAATACTAGCAGTTCTGAAATTATGTGACAGCAACATCAGGGTCTGTGAGCGTGATAGGTATCACTCACAAAACATAGTCCATGTAACATCAAATGGGAGCATTAAAAAAAAAAAAAGTATTTTCCAAAATGTTCTAACCTAAAGTCATGTGGTTTTGTTGTTTTTTTTTTCATTGATAACTGCAGCAGCTTAACTGAGTAATCATTAAATACTCACTTCTTTGGGTATGTCAAGGTCATATAAGTAGCTGCAACATCTGATTCAGAAGGGCTGTAATTTTGATACGGTTTCTTACTGCTTTAGGTTGCCCTTCCACATTGAAAAATAGACTCATCATCAAATTAATGATATCTGTGAACTTAGCTTATAATTTAACATGATTGTGAGATAGGAAGCATTACTTCTTTAATAATTCAAGAACCTGTTCTTCAATGATGAGATGACCTACTTAAAAGAGGAGGGAAATGCTATGGACTGTTTACCTGGATTTTAGTAAAGTAACACCAACAGTATTTTTGTGGAGAAACTGGCTGCTCATGGTTTGGACAGACATGAGGTTTGCTGTGTGACAGACTGTCTGGATCACTGCTCTCAAGGTGAATGGAGTTCAGTCCAATTGGTGGCTGGTCACTGGTGGTGTTCCAAAGTGTTCAATACTGCGGCCAGTTTTATTTAACATTTTTATCAGTGACCTGGATGGGAAGGTTAAGTGCATCCTCGGTACGTTTGTAGATGACAGCAAATTGGGCAGGAGTGTTAATTTGCTTGAAGTTAGGAAGGCCCTGAAGAAGGATCTGGATAGGCTAAATCTATCCATTCATATGTCATTCAGCAAGGCCAAATGCTAGGTGCTGCACTTGGTCAAAACAATCCTATGCAGCAGTGTCGGAAAATTTAGGGAAGATTGGCTGGAAAACTGACCTGAAGCAGCAGAAAAAGACCTGAAAGTGCTGATCAACAGCCATCTGGACAGAAGCCAGCAGTGTGCCCAGCTGGCCAAGGAGGCTGATGACATAGAATCATAGAATGATAGCGTGGCTTGAGTTGGAAGAGACCTCAAGGATCATCAAGCTCCAACCCCTCTGCCGCAGTCAGGGCCATCCAGGCCATCCAGGCCTGCATCTGAAATAGCCTGACCAGCAGAACCAGGGAAGTGAATTTCCCTCTGTATTCACCACTAATGAGACTGCACCTTGAGTACTGTGTTCAGTTTTGGGCCCCTCACTACAAGAAGGTCATTGAGCCTTGAGCCTGTGCAGAGAAAATGATGCTGGTGAAGGTACTAGAAAAAGAAACTTCTGAGGAGCAGCTGAGGAAACTGAAGTTGTTTAGTCTGGAGAAGAAGAGGCTGAGTGTAGACCTCATTGCTTTCCAGAGCTGCCTGACAGAAGGTTGTAGTGCAGAGAGTGTTGGTCTGTTTTCTCAGGTGATAGGACAGTGATAGGACATGAAATGGTACCAAGTTGTACCAGTGCTGTAGCTTTTGGAGTCAACTTACTTCTTAAAATTCTGTAATAATTTTATCTCTGCCAGCACTAACAAAGCTTATCCTGCTTTCGGCATCTTTGGACATGGACAAGGGCTGGAGGTGTGCCAATGAAATGGGAATGGGGCAAAGCAGATCTTTTTCATGCAGCGCAGTGCTGGAAGAAACACAGAGGGCTGTTGAACTTATAAGTGACACAGAGCAGTGTTTCGCTTGTAGGTACCTTCCAGCCACCTGCACACAGCCTGGAAACGTGGTTTAAAAGGTACCTCTGTGGTGAAATGCTGCTGCGTGGCACCGTGTGGGGTGAGAACCAAACAGCTGCACACCTCTGCTGCCTCTCAGCGCAGTTTCCATAACAGTAGCAGAAATATGGGAGCCAAAGTAAGGAGTGGTCTTTTCCATTTTCTTTCAGTAAGATGAGAGTCTGTAAGCATGGTCCAAGGGAAAAAAAATAAAAAATAAAAAAGGACTTGTGGGGTAGAACTTGTGGTCTGGGGTTTGTACAGAGATGTTTAATAGCAGCCAGAGAGAGAATGCAGAGCTCTGACAGCTCGTGGGGGGAAGAGACCAGATCTGAACGAGCACTGGGGTAGGAACAGAAACCTGTCACCAAGCCAGAAGGAATTAAAAAGAAATGAGGCTGAAAGGACTTGAATTGAGATATTTAGTTTGCCTCCTCTTGGATAGAACAGCAACCTCCTTAGGAAAAACTTTAGAAAATGTTTTTAGCATGTTGCCCCCAGGAGTAGACCTGTCTGAATGGTGCAGGTGGGTCTGGTGAGGTGTCCCTATTTCTGGAGGGAGCTGGAGCAGGGGGAAGGCACTGCTCACCCTGTGTCTGCAGGCAGCACCTCTCCCTGCCTTGCAGTAACCCTTCCTCTCAGAAGGAGTTGCTGCTGAGCCTCCCAGTCCCCACCCAACCATGACACAGCTGTGCCTACTAAGCACTGATGCTTGTAAACTGTCCCCTGCACTTCCATAATTAGAGGTCCTTGGGGGAGGCCTCCATGAATGGGATGTACCAGCACAAGCTCTTTCCTTGCTCTCCCAACATTTTTAGGCCTTTTCCAAACTACAGGCAAATAGCTGTGAGGTGAGTGTGAACCCTTTACCCCAGGTAATTGGCTGCAAGGTCCCTATGCCCTTTCATGACAGTGGTGATCTGTTAGCATTTACATGCAGCGTGGTCATGGTTCAGCTGCACAACACAGCAATGCTGCAAGTGATAAAATGAGGCTGAGCCAAACTCCTTCTATAGTGTTGTGTTCTCCAGCTCTGGGGTTTGCACTTTGTGTTGTGTTACAAAGGCTATGGCCAAACTCCCTTCTTTGCCAAGAAAGCTAAGCGCAACTCCCTTACCCATCACAAAATTCAAATCAGAATCACATTTCTGGACCATGAGCTGGACTACTGGCCCCTGTCCCAGCTGCTCTATGGGGAGGCATATCACAGCCTTGAAAACTGCCCTGAACATGCCATGGGGTAAGAAAGAGAGCAGAATGGCTTGTGACTGTCCTGAGCACTCACAGTGGGGAAATAGAAGTGCCAGAGCTGTCCTGAGCTCCTTCTGGTGCCTGGGTGAAAGGCAGCACAGCCCTCCTCCCACTCCTCAAATATCTGCTCAACTGATTTGGGCTGATTTTCCTCTAGAAGGGGAAATTTAGGGGGTGGAAGCTGAGATCATTTTCTGATAAAGCAGAAACATCTGTTAACTTTGAGTGCTGTCATGTCTGCATCCAGCAGCCAAAAAACTCAATTCCTGCTCCACATTATCACTGAGCGATTCTTTGATCAGCAGGAAAAGTCTAAGGAAACCAGATTTATGGAGAGCAGAGCTTTGCTGGTGCGAATCAGAAGGGTGGCTGATCTCACCCTGCCCTGAGGACCTTAGGAAGGCAGCTTCACTGCTCTGACTGGTTGGTGAATTAGCTGTGCGTGGTGAATGCTGCAGGAAGAGCTTGGAGAGAGAAATACCTGGCCAGGAAACACACCAGTAGAGGCTACAGATGGAAAAAAATAATGTATTTTCAGTCATTTTAAATGATGATATTTGTGGAGTTCTTTTGGTACATACGGTGATCTGCACCATCAATGCAGGGAAGCTCTTCATTGAAAGGAGGGCATTTGAGTAAAGTAAAACCTTATTTTTTTTATTACAAAATTATCAGTGCAATCCTATACAGAGGAATTCAAATAGAGCTAGATAAGGACTGACAGTCTTAAAGCTTGCACTAATATTTAATTTTTCATATCTCTATTTCTGAAAAAATACCTCTGAATGGAACACAATAGTATTCTTTTTTTTTTTTTTTTCTGATATTTGTATTCTTTCTTGATTATCTCTTATCAGAAATGTTTGTAACTGCTACTTGTTTGTATGGCCTCTGGTTACTGAGGATAGAGAAAAAAACATTTAACGGTTTCTTTAGCTCAAATCCTCGATAACATGTTCTGAACAGAAAAGTGAAACCTTTTGCAGTGCGATCTCTGATATCTAACAAATCAACGATGATGTCAGTAGGATTTTCTATCGAATACTGCTATGGTCATATAGTTGTTACTCTTTCAAGGTCCTTTAAATACATCTCAACAGCAAAGCGAACAGCTGTGGTTTCAGGAATGCAGAATGCAGTTGTTATTCAATAGGTTTACTGAATTTGGAAGCTTTCCTTGAGATTTACTGTAATTATATGGCTGCAAGAAGTGCTGTTAAACATTTTAAGGGTCAATGAGAGAGAATTTAATTATATCATAATGACATTTCTTTGCTTTCATCACATGAAATATTAAGTGTTAAAATCCTTGGACTGATTACTAGAAAATCAAGATTAATGTCTTTGTATACTGCAAAGAGAATGAAATGTGGGCACCATTAGCAAAAAAAAAATGAACTCCGATAAACTAGACAGCAGTAATCCTTTTGTAGGATGGGCTATGATAACAGAGTAGACATTTTGGCTTTTTTAATGAAAAAAAACCTTATGAAATAAAGCTCAGATGTTCAATCGCTCAAGGGTGACATCATGCAGGCACTAGCTGCCTCCATGCATCCCAGCCTTATATACGATATGCAGGACTTACTGTGGAGAGAGTAGCTGAAAACAGCTGCTTTGCCTCAAGTATTGCAGATATCAGCTTCTCAAAACAATCTGCTGGTGAGCAGGAAACTTGTTGTGACTAAGTCATTTTTAGTGAATGTTTCATCTATCTGTCTCATTTTCAAAGCTCTGCTTTCTCCAGGATTTTCTAATGTAAGAGTCATGAAAGACAGCTAGTATTAATGTTGTTTGCATTATGGATCATTGTTGCTTCGTCTCTTACACACGATTTTACAATCTGTATGTGTGTGTTTATCTGCTTTGTACTGTGTTCAGTGCAGATGGGTTGACTCTGTGACAAAGACCCTTGGATACATCATGCAAACAATTAATAACAGAGCCACCCACACAGAAATTTCAGTGTCACTTATGTTATGAATGGCTGTCTAGAGGGAAAACTGATGTGCAGAAGGATAAAACGACTTCCTGATTGTCACTCAATTGAATGTTTAAATTAAATCCTGACCTCCAAAGCCTTTTTATTCCCTTACTGATCTCTTGGTAAGACAGGAGCATGGCACAGGAGCATGGTAGGAAAAAAGGCACTGTGTATTCATATTCATATTCATTCAGGCATTCATATGCATCAGTGTTAAAATGAAAAATCAAGAAGATACAGGTGAGTTACTAAAGACTTCAGGAGAGTTCAGGGTGTTCTTAACAATATTCTAGGAATGCATTTATGATGGTTAAGGACAATGCATTCTGACATTCCTTCTCCTTTGTCAAAGGCCATATTTGGAAAACAGGTGAACATATTTCAGATTGCATGGTAGTGAAGACAAATTAATTGCACCTACAGACTCACTGAACACATAGCTCAATGGCACGAGGTAGAAGCTCTGGTCTTCTCTCTCACAAAAGAGCAAACAAAAACTTGTATTATTTTCTGATTTTCTCTAGACTGCGTAGAGATATTATCAAAAACATCACTGTCTGAGTTTTATGCAAATATAAGTGGCTTTTTTAGCAACAATGATGTTAGACAATTTCAGATCACTTAGGATAATTTCCCAAGTTTTTAGCATGCACCTGCCATTGTGTATTAAATATATTGTTTAGTAAGTACTTCCTCATCTCCCCATGGTATTTTACTTACAATATTTTCTACAAGCCACATGGTGAAAATGTTTATCATTTTGGGAAAATAATGAAACTGACCTTCCTTGATTTCCTTGTGTACTGCTGCCAAAGACTATAAAAATAACGATGATAAATATAAACTCAGAATTTCTTAGCCAAGATTCTATTGTGAAAATGCATCAAATTCCGCAGAGATTATGTTCAGCTGTGTAATTGCTGTGTTGAAACTATGAAATAGACCAGGTGGCTGGGAACAGAAATGGTTCCACTTGCCTCATTTGGGTGTGTGTTTATACAGTGAAATACTCTTGATTTGTATATAAAAATTGTACAAGAGGTGAAAGACAATCCAGAATTAATATATGAGAGTACAAAACTGCAATACCATGAAGAAGAACAAGAGAAGGACTTTTTAAAGGAATGTAAATCTCTAAAACACCCTCCAAAAATATCAAATTGCAGCAATAGCTATAGCCATGTCCATGTTTGCCTCCTAAAAATTACTATTCAGTCATTACAGTCAATATGCCAATTAATATATCTACACAAACCTCTCTCTTTTCTGATATTTGCATGCCAAACCTGATTTAGCTGCTCCATTTGAGACTGCAGAGGAAGAAAACAGGTTGTAGGAAGCAACTCACTAGTAACCTATCAGGTTTCACTGAATCTGCTCTGTGGATTAAGCAGAGAGACTGCAAAAAAGAAGTTGGAACAATCTGAGGCACTGTCTGATAGTTGATTCAAGCCTCCTTAGACCTGTATATGGACTGTTGCACCAATAATTGAGATTTCACTGTCTAGCTGATTTGCTCAGCTTCTGAGAAGACTAAAGCATTTCTGATATTCACATCTGACTTGATAACGGCAGCCTTGATGTGCTCTGCTATTGCCTTGGTTTCACAATAAACGTGTAGGTGGTGAGTGGGCATTTCCGGTCAGCAGAGTCTACATGCTGCATTTAGCAATATCTCTATAGCTGTAAAAGCAACCAAGCCAGACTTCCCAGCAGCTATCTTTCCCTTATGCTGAAAGCAAGAACAACAAAACACATTTCTGTACCCTGGGCATAATGTTAGGGACTTTATTTTTTAATATTACACACCTTGGTTTCCTTTCAAACCACCTACTCCATCCAGAAAATACTATATTCGTATTTAAATCATTAGACAAAGCCTCAGGTGCTGACAAGTCTTGAAATGAATATCTATTATAGTCCCAGTAAGGTCCTAGGTGACCTTTGTTATTTCAAAGGCCGCCTCATCTCCCCTCTTTTTCCCCATCTTCTTCATGACTTGTAGCTCTACTTTCACTCACAGGAGGTGAGAACATAACTCACCTCCTGTAACTTTCTCTCTAAAGCTCTTACGTGAGTTTGATGAGCTATGGTTTTGAATCTGAACCAAATGTCTGTCTCAGGAGAATTACAGCTGCTCGTGAATAGAATTTGATTGTTAACCTCTGGATACACTCCTAGGTTTTGTTTGGCTTTGAAACAAGCAGAAATAAACAGTGCACACCCTCCCCAAAACTCTCCATTGCTTTGGTGTTGCCAGTTGGGCTGGAAAGAGCACAAGAAAGCAGCCCACAGTTAGAGCATCTGCAGCTTCAGTCTGCAACAATGTACAGTAGCAAGTAACAAAAATTAAAAAGATAACTTTTTTTTTTTTTTTTTTTTTGATGATGATAATATGAAAGATTATAGGAAGCCTAAAAATTGGGATTGGGATCTGGTGTGACTGGAGCTTTTTTCCAATCAGTGAATGCTGGTTGAAAAGGGTATTCCAAATCAGGACATCTCTTCACCCGTACAGTCATGTTGCACACAGCATATTTTCATATTAAATCTAATTTAAAATGTGATGATCCGAGGGCTGGAGCATCTCCCCTATTAGGACAGGCTTAGAAAGTTGAGGCTCTTCAGCTTGAAGAAGAGAAGACTGCTAGGAGACCTTGCAGCAGCCTTCCAGTGCCTGAAGGGGGTCTACAGGAAAGCTGGGGAGGGACTATTTATAAGGGCAAATGGCAAAAGGATGAGGAGAAATGAATTTGAACAGGAAGAGTGTAGATTTAGACTAGATATTAGGGAGAAATTTTTACTATGAGGGTGGTGAGACACTGGAACAGGTTGCCCAGTGAGGCTGTGAATGCACCCTCCTTGGTAGCATTGAAGGCCAGGCTAGTTGGGGCTTTGAGCAACCTGGTCTAGTATGAGGTGTCCCTGCCTATATTGGGGGGTTGGAATTAGGTGATCTTAAAGATCCCTTCCAACCCAATCATTTTATGATTTTATGATGTCTTTTTTCCACTTTCTTATACTGCCTTTCTTACTCGGAGCTGATCTTATTGTCAGGAGGTGTTTTTCCATATATTCTCGATTTCTCGATTGCTTTCTCGATTCTATCCTATTGCTCCTAATTAACTCTCTCAAGCTTAAATAATTCTCTTCTTCCTACTTCCAGCTGTACAGGCAATTATGCTTCCCCGTAGTCAGACATTTATCAACTTGCACGAAAACATTACTGCCTTCCAGAGCCATGTGTGCAGAACAACTGGCCTCATGCCCATGAGATTTTCTGGAAGAAGCCAGTCAGTCACACACACCAGTGACCTGGAAACATCCGTCAGTGGTGCTGAAGGGTTCTCCATTGGAGAGTGGGCCTAGAGACCTCTGTCTGGCAGGAAATGCACCATAGAGAAAGTGAGATTTCATTCCTATGTAGCACCCAGGAAGGAGCCTGGGTAGGGGTGGCAGGGAATTGAGCCAGAGCTTTTCATTTATCAGATGCCTGTTTCTATCAGTTCAAGGGCTGTGTGCAATTTGAGAATCTGCTCCAAGAGGCCCTCCTTCCTAATGGCAGGGAGAGGAATGAAGGGGATAAATTATCAGCTCATTATTTCCCAACAGACTTCCTCTCCTTCCCTCCCTGACCCTTCGCCCAATATTTGTTTACCATTGCATGTGTGTTTTAGTCTTCTGTCACCTCAGAGATATGTCTGCAGCTCAAATTTGTGTGAGGAGTGCTGGCTGAGGGTGATATGACCAAGAGGACAGTCCTGTGGGACCAAGAAGTGCTTCCTCCAACCAGCAGAGAAGAAATGGGCAATATGGAAGGAAGGATTGGGAGGAAAGAGGATGTTTGGATAAGGTAACTATTATGTCCACTAAATAAAATAATAAAGAAATCCAATAAAAATACAAAGATTCCTCGTATGTAATTCAGAGGGAGGTAGAATATGCTTTACTATTTTATTCTTCTGAAGAGATTAAAAGAATAGATCTTTTTCATCTCATTAAGTATAGATTTTATATTTTATAGATGGAAGCTAACTTCCATCTCCATACCATGAAGGAATTTACATCAGTATAATGTGCTCATGAAACTTTCAAAACTCTCCCTCAGCTGCCACCTTACCTCACAGGCATACAATTTCCACTGCCAAACCAGAGTATGTGCATCTAGTCTATAAATGATTCAACAGGAATCAGTATATTTCTAATATTTCATTCAAGGGACTGCTTTTCTAAGTCTGTTCTGAGTATCTAGACTGCATAAGTCTGTGCTTATATGGTTGGGAGAAACATTGATGTTTTGAGACAATAGCATGCCCCACTGACATGGGTCAATTGTTTAGTGGTGGGAATTACTACTAATTAGCTCAGGAGCTGTACAGCTGTCTTGCTTGGGTGCTGTGCATTTCATATGAAAAACTGCAGACTTTGCAAATTTGATGCTAAAAGTAAATACACAACTGCTCTCCTGACTCCCAGTTGATGTCCTAGTCGTTATACTACATAGTCATGTTTTCACTGGATCTCTCCATGCTTCCTTTTGAAATGAGCTTTAAATCATCTTTACGCATAGCTTGAGTGGGAAACGTGAGGAGTGTTCCCTTCCTAGCTTCATGGGCACTTTGGGTCTGAAACTCTCCAGGACACTCTCAGTGCTCCCATACTGAGTGATTAATTCTATCCAGGCATGCGTTCAACAAAAACTTTGTCTTTATATCCTCCATGGGCTGTTCTTAATGAAAAATTACCTTGCACTCTCCTTTAACAAAGGCTTCTGTTTTTTAAGGTTTTTCTCATAATAAAAGTCATTTATGCATCAAAAAAAAGGACTAAAACCTTAGCTTTTTTTTTTTTTTTTCTGTAAATGCCTTCCTATTGACAGGATTATTATTTAACTATTGTTTTGTTTGTGTTATGGAGGGAGGCCTCAGTCTTTGCCCTCTGTTTTCACTTGCACTGGGATGCGAAGCTCCAAAGTCCATTTGAACATTGATATTGGGCATTCCTGTCAAGGAGCTTTGTTCTCTTAGAAAAATTTAATCTGATTTTGAATGTATTAAATTCAAGTTGGTATCAGGGAATATAAACAACATAAGTTAGTATCTCTGTTTTTTGTTTACTAATATGAATGTGTCAACAATGAAAGTGACTGAGATGAAATAAAACGTTAGAGATTTCTTCATATAATTTTTGAGAGCTTTTATGGGAGTTTTTTGAGAGTTTTATGCTTAGCCAATTTAACTATCCAGTTGCCCTGTATTTCAGATAATCATGTCTCTTGGGTGAGGATCATGCCTTCTTATTGTTTTCTGGCATATGGGAAGATGATAGCATATTTTTAGGCAGTATTTATAGCAAAGGGATAAATTAAGAAACATAATAAAACAAAACAAACAAACAAAAATAAAACAGGAGAAAAGGGCTATCTAGATGTCATTGTGTTAAAAACACTCCCATTCATGACATCTTCCTCTATCTGATTGTTTTTCCACCATAACACTGAGGAAAATGAAAATAAACTGTAACCACTGCTTTGTTTTGAAGCCTGGAATTTTAGTTAGAAAAATAGTGTGGGATCACAATGGTAATTACAAAAGGAACTGAAGTCTCAGCAGAACTAATCCATCACCTACTCCTCTACCAGTAAAATTAAGCCTTGAATGTATCTATTGCTATAGACTTAAAATCCTCTTTTTTGACACAGAAAATTTCTTTTGAATGATTAGAGAAATACGGAGCTGGAATTAATTGGGGAGGTTTTGTTGTATTGGAGAGAATAATAGCAACCATATCCATTGCTATCCTAACGATAGAATTGAAATGCATTGAGGGTGGAGGAAATGTCTGGAAACTGTTCAGTGTAGCCTGCACTTTTTTTTTTTTTTTTTTTTTTTTTGCATTTCAACTGAAGTCTGAGCTCTTCAGTCATGAATGAGAACAATAGTGGCTTTTAAAAGAATGTAATTGGGAAGGGTGGCTTTTACTGGCAGTTTGTGCATGGTCTGTGCTTCCAGCACACTGTCAGATTCAAGTCTGGAGTGACCGAGGAACTGGACCAGCTTTCTGGTGTTGCGTAAATGCAGATTTGGCCTTCCAGTGCACAGACTGTGAGAGTGGCATCAGCCCAGCAATAATCAAAGACAGACAGGAAAGAAAGAAAAGGGAGTCTCCTCAAAAAAGAGCTCTATAAAAATTGAATTATAAACCAGAATGCACAGATTCCACTTGGCCACATGGAAAAGCCCACTGTTTTTCAGTTGTTGCATTCAGGTTTTTAACTAAACATAGGTTCAGGCTGTAAATTGTATGGCAACCACATCTGGATGGTTTCTTAACCCTTAGGAAAATGATTAAAGGTGTGGCTTTCCCTAGGTTGCAGAAGGAAAGTTTGGTATAGCATTTTCTCTTGTCTGATTTGGAGCTTCCTTAAAACAAAGAATTAAAAAGAAATCTTCAGCAATTCATCAACTACTGCTGACCAAATACAAGGTTATATCTATTATATCATTTAATGTCTCTCTTAATGGAAAGTCACAGAGATATAGGAATGAAGAAGTAGTTTCCGTAATAGGGAAGCAAAAAGCATTGTCCCAGTAAAAGAATATTCAAGTGCAGTATAATAATGTTACAAAGAAAGAAGTCTGGCAGGCAGAATTGTTAGCATTTCATTATTATTTTCATTATCATCACCCCTCAGTGAAACCCCGTTTTGCTAGACTTGCTCAGGCATTCCCAGAGTGCTCATGATCTGTTCTCCACCAGCTTCTTTTCAAAGGCACTATAAAAAATGCAAAATACAAATTAAGCACTACCAGACTCTCCTCCGTGTCTGTTCTGTTTTTGTTGTTGTTATTTTCATTTTGGTTTGTTTTAAAAGAAATCTCTCTTGTGATGAATATACAGTGTAATAGTAGGTATTGTTATTCTTTTATTGTGGATATCTAGAATCCTAACGTGCAGGAAAAAACTTGTCAGAGGAGAAACAAAAAAAATATTATGTGATTATATTACAACTGGTAAACAGAACAGTCTAGTGAATAATTTTACTAATTCTTAAGATGGAAAAGCTCACAAAAATTTAAATCCTGTTGCGAGTCGTGTTTGTTTTCCTTGCGGTGCAGCTACAAATCCTGATGAGACCCTACTCTGCTATGCTCTATATAAAAGATAGAAAAAGCCTAGAAAGCTCATAGCTTGCATTCATAATGCACAGATGAGAAAGCCATGTAAAGGGAGTGCATAAATATGGAACAACTAATGGAGAAAACAAATGGGTTACACAGAAAAAGTCAATTCTTCACAAGCATGAGATTTGAGTCCTTGCCTGTCATTATCTATTATTGATAGATTCAGTCACAGGTTACAGAGCAGTAATTTGTTTTGACATTTTTGTAATTTGATTCCTGATGTTTGTCTGATCTTGGCTGAATGGTAGCCAAGTACATAATGCATAAAATCTCTAAAAGCTTGGTCAAGATATTGGGAATGAGCTGCACACGGGGCTCATACTTTACAGTAAGAGGACTTTTATTATTGACTTCATTAGATCTCCTGCACCTGTGGTACAGTGGCCAAGTAGGATTATTTAACTCATTCCATGTTGAAGCTGTGGGAGAGAAGCAAAATGCACTGGTGTCCTTGGCTACAGGGCTTGCCTGGGTACTTGCACACTCTTCAGAAAATCTAGGTCTAGCTCTTACTCAGGGCTGCCAATTGTAGTACATTACAAAGTAGTAATCGTAGCTTAGTCAAATTTATGACAATGCTACACTGATTACTTGTCATTCATAGTACTCATAGTACCAGGTTTCTCTAAATATGGCCACTAAGTACTCGTGCAAAGGTGCAGTACTCTTTTAGAGACTTTCCTCTCTTTTTAAACCTGCTGAGTTAGAGAAAATATTCACACGTTTTCTCACCATTTGAATTTTAGAGCTCGCAAAGCCATCTGCATCTCACAATCCCCATCCACTTCAAAATATCTGTTAATTGCAGTATTGTATACGTTTTTTTCCCCACAAAACTTGTGCTGAGCTATCTTGATTTAGTTTGTATTTCTTTGTGTACATTGCTGACTGATGATTTGCTGTACACAGTTACAGCTAGTCCACATCTACACAAGTCCCACCTAATTCATAGAATAAAGATTTACCAAATGAAGATTTGGGAATACAGAAAAAGAAGTTGTATGCTTAGGAAAAAAAAAAAAAAAACAGTTGTTGAGAAAATTTGAGAAAGAAAGGGATAATGGAATGCCAAAACAAACAAACAAAAAATAAATGAAAAGAAGTCAGAAACAAATCAGATGAAGTTTAAGTAGAGTTTATCTTTTGGTAAAATTAGCAATAAGCACATGACCTGATTTATTGTGTCTTTACTCAAGGATTGCTGAGGATATTAAAGAAAAAAATGAGTATCAATCCCTTTTGTTCAATTCCCTTCTGTATTGCTGTACAACTCTTTTTAAAAAAATTATGTCTTACCCTACCCTACCTCACCTCACCTCATCTCTGAGGCTCTGACCATATTGTCATTCTTTGTAGGTGTGGTCCCCTGATGCTAAAGATCTTGTGGAAGTTTTTATGCACCTTTCTATATAAATCAAACTCCTGGGAAATGGTGCATACCTCTATCATTGTCTAGGATGGAGATAACGTTCCTGTCTATACACAGGAACTGAGAACGACTGTCTGATACCAGTGTACTAATTGAGAAAGTAAAACTGTTTTTGTTATTAAATGAATCTTATGGATTTTTTATTGAGCCCAGAATGTGGACAGCTCAACAGTTTTCCGTGTTTTTACAGAAATCAGTGAAACTCTTGTTGCATTTGAAAATACAAATACATTCAAATAACTTAAACTGTAACCTCTGTGGCTAAAGTTAGGAATGTTATATAATGCATTAAAAATGAAAACCTTCTCCCAACAGAGATCAATATTTTATATGAACATTAAAATAGGTGTGGTTTTACTGCTTTCCACTGCTTTAGTAATACAATAGATCCACAAGCGACATAGAGAAGGATAAGTCAGCATGTCTGCTTTATATTGCTGAATAGCTACCAAGAATAGTAGTGAATGTGATCTCAGTGGATTCTTATAAAAGACATTCTAATTAATTTTTCCTCTTGAATACCTGGTTGGCAGATGAACATGGCTACATAAAAGGGAAAGCTGGGGAAATTAATGCATAATGGTGTCCGTTGTTAGGATATTGTTGCTAACAATATATTCTTGCCTGTTTTAGATGAAACCTCCTGTAAAACAGTATTTCAGTTGAATGCAATGTACTACTTTATGTTCTAATGTCCCTCCCATGAAACTTGGGAAGTAAATGTAAGGCCTTCTAATGAACAACCAATGGAGTGAGAACCTTTATATTCCTCAAAATCCAGCTATTTTCACACAGTTATCTTTGAGGCTTAGGGTTGTTATTTTTTTTTAACAGAAATCTCCAAGCCCTTACAATCAGGATTTCTGAACTGTTCTTCTGCAGTAATTCTCCTTTTTTACTTAAGACCATGTTTCTTGGAAAGGATTCTCCATTTCCTAACTGTCTCAGCTGTCTTAGTTTTAAAGAAAAAACTAAGAGCTTTCTTTCTTCTGAATTCAGTTAGGATAGCAATTAAAATTTCTCAGAAATCAAGTAGTCACACTGCATGAGTAAGAGATGGGGAAGACTGATGAATTACAAAAAAAGTAGTGAAGACTATTTTCAGTATGTGCAAGATTTGTTCATTGGCCAAGTTGTTTGCTATTCTAAGTGTTTTGTTCCTCACTGAAGACAATGAAGTGCTCACAGCACAATCAATCCTTGTTGAAATCTACATTTCTAAAGATGGAAATAAAGAATGCTGTCAAGGCTGATTGAACTTCAAAGATTTCTTAGGCCTTCTGAGGAAGTTAGAAGGAAGTCCATCTTTAAGCCCATGTCTATTGGGAAGATCATATTCAAATCTTCATTATCTAGGGTTGGTTAATATGGGTTTTGGATTATCCATTAAGACACTCTTATCTTCATTTGCTGACAAAAAGCTCTCCTGTGACATGGATTCCCTGACTGATACCAGCTCCAGCTCAGAGCTTTTTCATGCCACTGCTGATGCAACTACCCATGTCATAGGCTAGTTTACTAGACTAAGTTTCATTTGTTTTGTGTTCCTTGTGGTTTTGTATTATTCAGGTTACCTGTGGCAATTAGATAGTAGGACATTTGAGCAGACAGACCTGAGCAATCCCCTGTCTACCTTAGTTTCTCCTGAGAACACAGTGTTCCTACAGTATTGGCAGAACAACGTTTCTCCCAAATGTACATGACCACTGCCAGACCTGTAGGCATACTTTAGGTAAAACATAGAGTAGATGTTCACAGAAACACAGAAACACTAGTGTTTTTCAATGTAATGCTGTATCACAGTTTTAGCTGCTCTTATGTGTATGGTGAGGGTCTAACAGCATCTACACTGAAATCAGATTAAATAAAATTGTGCTGATTATATTCTTCAGGAAAAATTCTAGTTTTGTATTCCAGTTTCAGAAAAGTGTGTGGATAGAAAGATTTTATTTCAGTTTTGCAATTTGAAATTATCTTAAAATACAATTATTTTTAGTGCCATGATTTACAGACCATTTTTTAGGATTATTGCATATTAAATTTCTCCAGCAACATATTTGATACCCCAAAGAAGTTTATATACTCAAATGATTTATTGCAAGGGTCTAGAGGTAGTTTTTTTATTCTGAAAAGGTTTTTCTTTTCTATCTTTTTATAGAAGGATCAATATCTGAAAGCATATGGGAGAAAGGATAAGGGATATGGTTGCTAGACTTTTTGCCTAATTCATTGTTGAGATCAGGAGAATAGTTCAGGAATATCTATCAATCTATCATTTTTTGTTCAACTATCTGAAGACAACCATGGCAATGTGAGAAAACAGGTATGATTCAGAAGCAGCACTTTTGAGGGAAAATAAATCTTAGACTAGACTGCAGCATAGAAATGATATCATTTGATTACTTGCCCACTCTTCACAGAATAAAATCAAAGTCTTAAAAGTCAAAGATAAAAGACAGAACCATTGGATGGTACTCATTCCAGGGACACAGCTATACATTGGATTTCAGTTGTCGTCTTTTTTAAAAAATTAAGGATATAAAAACAGAAAGCCTTTCCCAACCCCAGAACCTTTCTTTAATGTTTTAGCAATCTGAAGTAATCAGTTTTCATCTGTTCTGTGTATAGCTATTTTGAAGTGTTAGATACACATCAGCTAACATCTTCAAGACACAATTAAAACCTATATGAGGTGTTTTTAAAAAGATACATCTTTGAAAATAGTCATTCCTTTAAGATTGTAGATGCAAACTTCCTACAGACATGCATCTACAGCTTGTTGGTTTCCATACAATTGGTTTGCTGTTTGTTTTTTAAGCCCGTGAACAAATAAATCTTCCACTGACAAATGATAGTTTTAACCACTTTTATTATGAAATTGTCTTTTTCTGACTTAATTGTGGACTGTCGTTTGTTCCTTTTCTCATATCCTGTGAATTTGTGACTTTGTGAATTGTTTACACAACTTCATTTCAGTATTTTCTTGATTAGTGGGATTATGTGGGCTAATTTATATGAGAAATAAATAAAGCTCTTGGAAACAGAAAGACATCATTCTGAAGAGGCTAATATTGTTAACTCACTGATACTTGTTAACTCTGTAAAAGAAAACCTGCAGGTATTACAAGATGAAACAAAATGACTGGTCTATGCCAATGGATAGCCAAGATTATCAAACAGGTATAATTATTTTTTCAATGTAGGAAATTGCATTATCAGTTTCTAGCACATATCTCTGCTTTTGCACTTCTCTTTGATTAAGAAATTATAATTTCATCTTCCAATAACTCTTTGTTATGTCACACTCACGGTATTAAATATGCCTTGATTAAAAAAGAAAGACAAGAAAAAAAAGAATACAAAGAATTAATAAGGGAAAAAGAAAGTTTTCATCCAGATGTGGGAGAATGTCCCCAGATATGAGCTGCCAGACACTTTATGGGGTGTTATTGTGGGTTAAACTTTTCATGACAATGTTAGTGATTTCCAGGAAACCTGGACTGTTGCAGAGATAACTACAACAGGAAGCCTCTGACATATGAAAGTGGTCAAATGTGCTATCAACCAAATAATCGTCTTTCTGTAGTCTTTTCAAAGAAAATGTCACAATTCTTTTCACTAGGAAGGGCCTCAATCGATTATCAATGCAGCTGAAATGCAAATACACCAAAATTTTCTTTGCAAAAGACATGTCTTTCCAGGAATAAGAATTCATGAAGACTGATATTTTGTAATAGATGACTTAAATACCACAGAAATGTCCCCAGAAAACGGGGAGGTACCAAATTAGCTACAGATGTTAATATATTTATCAGAAAGCAGAATAGTAGGAAACAGATTTTTAATTAAGTTTTCAGAGATTATTTCTAATACATTTGTTACATATTTCTGGAAACTGTTGATAGAAGTTCCTGTAAGAACACAGAATGACCAAATATCCAACAGAAACTGAGACCTGGGAGACTAACTGGATAAATAGATGATGAAGGTGGGTGTCATGAACTTATTCTGTGCTATTTGGCAAGTGAGCCTTGGCTCTGTGGTCAGTGAACTGACAGATACAGATGGAGGCAGCCAGTAAAAGAACAGAACATTTAAAACATCAAGGAACTTAGTTAAATTCAAGTACATAAACCGCAGATTTTCTACATTTATTGAAACTGGTTAAGTTTCTTGACGAGCACAATGAATGTAGTTAAAACATATGTGTTGTCTCTTGAAAAGATGTTAAAAAACCAAACTGAAGCTTCTGGAAAAACAGTCAGCAGCTGGTTTGATGTTAAACTGGACAGTGTAAATTTCCCTGGAAAGTTTAGGCATGCTGATGAATTATCTGTCTGGAAAAGGTATCACCATTGATTCTTATAAAAATTAATCACTCTTTTTGTTATGCAGGTTTGGATATTTTTGCATGAAATGGTTCTTATGTGCAGAAATGGCAACACCCACATAACCCAGTTTTGCCAAGTGGGTTGAGTCTCAGAAGTATGGGAACTCCTGTCCACATACATAGCTGATATATGAGAATCATATGCTTACACCTCTTACAAAAACATGGAGAATTAATTCAGGCCATTTTTCTTAGTGATTCTGTCTTGTTCCAGCAGTTCTCTGAGTCAGTAACATTCTGCTACACCTTAAGGGATCTGGAATTTGTCTGGAGAGAGAAAGCCAAGACAGAAATGATTGCCTTATTGCACCATGAGTACTCTGCCAAAATATTATCAGATGCATCACATCTTTCTAACAATTTTCATCCACAAATTCTAAATGACCTAAGGAATATTTTCTGTTACTTGTTTGCATGTTTCCTTTATAGTTTAATAGCCCCCCCCCCTCTTCTCTTCCCCCCCTCCCCCACAGAAACCTATCTCCTATCTTTGTATTAATTAGGTTTTTTACATATCTACTGAAAAGGAAAATACAGCAAATTAACACGTTTTCAAAGTCCAAATTTGTACAACTGTACCTGTAATTTTAAAAAGGTGATCTGCAAATGTCATCTTTCTACTTGGCTAAGATTTGAGCTTAGGATTCTTGAGTTCACCTGTAGTAAGTGAAGACATCACTAACACCCAAAACACAGCAAGGAGTTGAATGACTTAGCTTTGTACTGAGAAAGGGAACCTCTGAAAAAGTTTCCATATGGACTTGGCATCTACATGAAAACAAAAAGGATGAAGCAAAAATCCCTAGAACTACACTTCAATATATTTTGATCTATAATTATGTTTTCAACTCAGGATTATTTCCATGACAAAATGATGCCATGAACTTTACTTCTATTTCAATCTATTTCAAGTTTTACTTTGAAAAAAAATGAGGTAAGAATATAGAATATAGAATAGAACATATATATATATATATATATAGAATATATAGAATGTAGAATATAGAACCCTGATTTTTTTTTCTTTTTCCTGGAATAAACTGTAGTGATAATATTTTATTTTCTGGATTAGCAATTGAAAAAACAAGGAAAAAAGGAAAAGGAAAAAGGAAAAGGAAAAGGAAAAGGAAAAGGAAAAGGAAAAGGAAAAGGAAAAGGAAAAGGAAAGGAAAAGGAAAAGGGAAAGGGAAAGGAAAAGGAAAAGGAAAAGGAAAAAAAAGAAAAAAAGAAAGAGAAAGGGAAAAAAAAAAGAACTTGTACAAGAGAATGGATTTTTCAGACAAATTCTGTCTTGTTACTAAATTTCTGAATAGCATCTTTCTAGAGATGAACAGGAGAAATATGGAAACTCAGAAACTCTTCAAGACCTTGCAACTGTAAGAAATAGAAGAAAAGAAACAGACGCCAGTAGACACATTGTTTTTTTCCAGTACTCTTCAGCTTCATGACCAAACCCAAATCTGTTAAAGAAATCATTCAGAAAACACCTTTTGCAGTAAACAGCAGCGTTACTTTCAAGACTGCATCTTCTGTTAGAATGAAGCAGTTAAAGTAAATTTCTGAAAGTGGCATGAATTTATGGTATCTTCCTTCTCTTTTAGTGACCTGTTGACTCACTGATTTATTTTCCAGTCTGGATTCAGGTTTGGACTGAGAGGCTGGACTGAGGAAAGTTGCAGCAGCAGTAGTTGTTCATTTATGTTGTATTTTTATTTTTCTGATCATGTCTTGTCCCCTCCTCTCCCTACTGTGGTCACAAGAAAGCAGTTAATTGTTTTGAAGAGATTACTTGACTTAACTGGTTCTTTGTTGTTGTTGTTCTAAGTCTTGCTTTATTTATGAACTTTTACTTTTTTTTCTTTTTACCTTCTACTTCATAATTATTTTCACCTCACCTACTGGAATTTGATTACAATTAACTATTGCTTTATCACTAGGAATAAATACAATTATTGGCTTCTTACAAACTTCTTCAGCTTTCTCTAAAGACTGTTATTAAATGATGATGGCTTGGAACAAGAGAACCCAGTAGAGGTCTGCCTTGCTGGCAGAGGTCTGACAGAACTCTATTTTGTAAAATGATCTTCAGCATAAACCTGCACGCTGTTCCAGCTGGCTTTTCTGACTGTGTCTATACAGAAAGGTGAAGGAGAGGGTCTGAGAACAGGCGTACGATTTCCAAGCCTTGCACATACTACTGGTGAGCATTTGGCTGTGCCTGCGTCTCAGTTTCCCCACTACTCTTCCTATCTGCCAATGATTATTTTAGATCATTCCTATGTCTCTACAGACATCATGAATTATACAGAGCACATTTGAAGCACTGAGAGAAGCTGAAGAGTTGCTAGCTTTGAAGAAGCTAAGCAATATGAAATGGGTATATGCAGCAGGAGTAGCTAATCTTGCTGAAGGAGGCAGAGGGCCCTCAGTATCACCTGAAGCTCTCTCCAGCACAGCTTATTATTATTTCATGATATGTCTGGCTGTCTGGCGGCATGCTAAAAGTATTGGAGTCTGGCTTCTGGAAGGGGGACAAAGTGCTCTTTTAGTGCAGTCTGCGAATTCACAAAGTGGCTCTTGATGAACCTGGATTAAATTTAACACAAAACTGTAAACAGACTCAAGGAATTTTAGTTCCCTGCAGATCAGGGTATCTGTCAGGGAAAGGCAGAGCTGTACATTGTACAAACTCATGAGTTAGGCTGGAGTATACCCAGGCAGTGCCTGGGGGAGAATTAACCTAGAGAAAAATCAGAAAAATGATTTTGCTTCATCAATATACCTCCTATTTTCAAATACCTGCTGTGCTGCTATAGGACTGTATGACATATTCTGTACTTAGAGAATGTGCAGTAACTGACTTAAGAGGAATAATGAGATTACCTTTTAAAAGCGTGAATGTTCAACACACATTTTTAACAAAAAAAATTAAGACTTTTTTTTTAAGAATAAATTTATCTTAATTGTTCTCCATCTTCTCAGTGACAAAAAGAAAAGGTTGTAACTGCTGTGTGAAGGTGCTATATAGCACCAGTTGTGGCACTGTGGAATATCACTGCACAAACCTAGGCTACAATGTCTCAGGAGGTTTTTGGCTTTCCTTTTTGATTTTTAAGAAATGCTATACTTTTAGGAGCTATGAGAGAGGGACCTGTGTCATAACGAGTTTTTGAGAAGAAATCAACTTATGTATTCTGTTCTTGTTAATACTAACACTTAAAATGTTACAGAATCATAGAATCATAAAATGGCCTGATTTGGAAGGGACCTTAAGGGTCATCAAGCTCCAACCCCTCTGCTGCAGGCAAGGCCACCAACTCCCCATGTAATACTAGACCAGACTGCCCAGGGCCCCATCCAACCTGGCCTTGAGCACCTCCAGGGATGGGGCATCCACAACCTCTCTGGGCAGCCTGTTCCAGCACCTCACCATTCTCTTGGTAAAGAAATGTCATACATGAGGAAAGCATATGGTTGTTTAATTTGCATGAGAATGAACATAATATAAAAACAGATATGTTTTGAACAATTAAGCTCCATACTAAAACAGGTGTACCTAAGCTATCAGCATACTCGAAGCCCAAACTGTACAAGTTTGGCATTGCAGAGATAGATTCTGGATTAATGAAATTATATATGTTCATAAATATGCACATACATGCACATAAATATTGGCCTGTCTGAAAATGTAGCTTTTCTTACCAAATTGGGTTCTGCAGATTTCACTGTTTTTGAACTGAAATCTTTAGCTGAGAAGTACTGCATGCTAAGAATTGTTTGCTATGGATGTTACTTGCCTGTGACAGCAGCTGCTGTCATCTCAACAATCATGTTGTTTTCATAGAATCACAGAATCATAGAATGGCCCGGGTTGAAAAGGACCACAATGATCATCCAGTTTCAACCCCCCTGCTATGTGCAGGGTCGCCAACCACCAGACCAGGCTGCCCAGAGCCACATCCAGCCTGGCCTTGAATGCCTCCTTGGGCAACCTCTTCCAGTGCGTCACCATCCTTTGTGTGAGTTCAAAACCAGCGAAGATGGCAATGTTCAACATGAGTACATTTTGATACTTTGGTAAAGATAGTATATGTTGCACAGGTAGGAATGGGCTCCATGAGATTTTGTTTTCACTCTGATTTATATTGGATTATAGTGATTATAAATTTCTTCTCACTGTATTACAAATGATTTAACTCTGTGGATTCAGTGATAGCTGGGTGGGCCATGGCACACAGATACCTGAGGCAATGCACTTCTGTTAAACGTAGTGGAAATGGCATTGTCTTAGAAATGTACCCGGCTCCAATTCTCTTAAAATGCCTGGTAAAGATTTATATGCATCTGTTGCACTGTAATACAGTACAGGTGTTAATGATACTTGGAGAAAATGACAAAGAATTAGCTAATAGAAAATCCCTCTAGAGATGTTTCAAATAAGCATTTTGGACTGCTATCCATTTGATTCTCCATTAATGTACACCTGGAATAGCCATTACACTGCTCAGGAGGAAGTTCACTGTTCTCCCATCATGATTTAGTGGTGTTTGACACCTCCTGCTTGTTCGTTTTATGTCACAGTTCCATAAAATGGAAAGCAGTGAAGGACAGGCTTTTGTGTTTTCAGCTGCTAATATTGAAGACTTAACTATATTTTCAAGGGAAAAAAAAAAAAACAAAACCCGTAACACAAAAGAATAACCTCCAATAGAATATATATAAGCCATCCCAATCTCAGTGGAGATGTTTATTTAAATATTTCCTTTTTTTTTTTTCTTCTTTTTTTTTTTTTTTTCCTGTTTTTAAACCATTGTTTCTGCATTTTTAGATGTGGGACGAACAATTTGTACAGAGGTCATGTTGTGGAAGTCTGGTCCAATAAAGAAGTAGTAATTTATCTTTCTAACATCTACACTTTTGAAACCTAAAACTACAGTGGAAAATTATTTGCATGAAAGTCTCCAGATTCAAAGGTCTGTGTTACTGGTAATGGCAGACACTTTCTTGTGGACAACAACAGCCACACCCGGATACTTTGGAGCAAGATATTTTTTCGGATTAAGCTCACTAAAAATTATTGAATTTCCATTCAGGGATGCCAGAAACACTTTCCATGTCTCCTGAATACTGTAAGAGAGCAGTTTTGAGTTATGTGCCTCAGTGCACAGAAGAAATATGCTTATCCACAAAGTTTCTGAATCTCAGCTCTTAGTATATGAAATTCTCTCTTTTATTTGAAGGTTCTTAGTTCTAAGCAATTATCAGTGTGAATTTCATGAAAGGTATATTCAAGGCCTGTCTTGTTGCCTTCCTTAAAAAAGTTTGGATGCCAGCCGTGGAATTGTTTCTGCAAATAGTTCTGAGCATCTGTAGCATGGTCCATGGTGATGTTTTTGAACACATGGTGATTAGCATCTCAAAACTGTTGCATAATTTTCTGACTTTCCTCTTGATGAAATGGAGAGTGACATAAATGGATGTCAGAAAGCGGTTGCGTCAGAAAGCAGTTGTGAACAGACTTCTGATGTTTCTTTCCTCCAAACAATGGAGACATGTTCACTTACTCATGTGGGCAGGGGGTGGGACAGAGAGCAAGCAGGAGATGGCAGGACGTAAGGGGTAGGGGGACACCTGCTGTGTGATGTTCAAGCCCACCATACAGCACTGGGACATCACTTCTGCTCTTGGAGCATGGCACTGCTATGGCCACCAATAGGCTTTCAGGGACTGTCAGGACATTCTTGAAGTAAAGCACTACAACAGATGTGCATCTGCTGTGAATGTCATGGCAGTAACATATTTGGGATTGCCCAATCCCAGTAGCTCAGACTTCAGCAAAAAGACAGTAAAGATGTGCCAATTAGAAAGCACCAACAAGTAACATTCCATCATCCTCTCTGCAAATGAAAATTTCCCAGTGGAATAAACTCATTTCCTTGTCTGTTGTTGCACAATTATTTTTAATGCATTAAATACCATTGCAATCCTTCTATTGTGAAATTGAATTTTCAGTAATTTCCATATTGTCACTGTCAGTTGTGTTAACTGTTATTGGAACTAGCAAGATAACAAAAGATGATTTTACTAGCTAAACATTCAGTAAAAAAGCATTTCTGATGCCAAAAAAAGATAGAGTCAATTAGTATTTAGACCAATGGAATTTTCTTAACATAGTAAATGGCTTGTAAAGTATTACAACTGTCAGTTCAGGACATATCACAGTATCTTCACAGCAGCAATTGTTTTTTCTTCAAGCTGCAGGAAGCAATAAGAAATCTCTTTTAAAGCCTAGGAAGCAGAACAATATTTTCAAATTGTTATTTGCAATAGTATTTTTCAACAAAAAGATTCATTTTGGACAAAAATGTTCCCATGGTTCCGCCAATCCCCTTTGTTTCGCTGTCCCACTTTCCAAAATTATAATGATCATAGAATTCAGTTAGGTTGTTTATTATCTTCTTGGGAAACACTCAGGAGCTGCTAAAACAAAAATAATTGTCACTCACCCTGAAAAAAAGAGATCTTGCAATGCAACATGCTTGTATGTGTTCCTTCTGTGTGGATTGCTGACAAATGAAATATTCAGCATTGAAAGAGAGAGTGGAAATGAAGGTGGCTTTCTGCTACAGCTTATATCCTACGATTACTCTCCAGCAGGAGACCTCCACCTGTCATCATTGGGGAGGAGGGCTCTGCCAGGTACTCTTTGATTCTGAAGTCCACATCTACCCAGCATGGACTTGGCTTGACTCTTCTCAGCTCCGTTAGATGCCTTGTAGTCCTTAGAGCTATGCTGTGATTTTTTATTATTTTTTTTTTTTAATCTCAAAGTGCACAAAGTGCAAGAGATCTGTTCTGCAGACAGAGTTGTGTAGCTGTTCTGGTAACATGATTGCAAGAGAGAATCCATACTGAAATTTCCATCAGTATACAGTGCTGGGTACTGAAACAGCTAAGGCTTGAGAATACTAATAATTGTTCCTTTGTGTTTGAGACAGATACCTTCGCCTAAGGTGATGCACTGTAACAAGTCTGAGGACAGTGTAAAATCTTAGTCTACCAGGAAAGGCTAAGGAAAACTTTGCATGATTCAAGTTTTTCAAATTAGAAAAGAAAGAATAATCTATACCCAGAAGAAGAGAACAGAACAACTTCGTTTCAGATGTACTGTTTGTTTTTTATTAGCCAAAGTAAGATTCCACATTGACAAATCAATAAAATACAAATAGTTACTTTTCAACCTACCAAAGTGTGCCAACTGCACAGAAGAAATTTTTTTGGAATTCGTTAATGTGTACATAGATTAACTGGCTCCGTAGTCTACTCCTGTAGGCTCAAATCATATTTGCAGGTGAATAATGAAAATTACTGAATAATAGTCAAAGTAACTGAACACTTGCAGTGATGTACTGTTCAGCTTGTCCCCAAGAACAACTCTCTAGCTGATGGAGTGAATGCTTCCCTATCACCCATTTTCCTCTGATGATGACTGAGCATTCCTGGAGTGTCTGGCTCCACTACAGCTCTCCTGTAGCTGTCTTAGATTGGCCAAGGTAAATGTCACTTTAGCACTGTAAGGTTTCATTTCATTTTCAGGGGGATATTTATGAAACATCAAGACTAAAAATGTTACTGGTGCTGTAATTCTGTGCACTTTGACCTAGTCATGTTACAGTGCTGCTAGGGCTTTGGAAGTGCATGAATATCATTGTGTCCTAATTTCACAACAGACCACAGGAGCTGTGAAAGTCAGTGTTGCTTTGACTTTGTTTCTAACACTAGTTCTGGCATTCAGGGAGAATTTCTGCGACAAGATGGGGAGCACTCCCACACCACAAGAGATTTAAGGGATTTTGATCACTCATGGGAGCTGAGAGTTACTAGTCCGAATCTTTTCAGGCAGAGGGAAGGTGATCCATAGGTCCTACTTTCTTCTTTGACTTCCCACAATTAACAAAGAGGTCACATTATCTCCACTTGCAGTAAGAGGTAAAAGGAGGAAATTATACACAAAGAAAGAGTTCCTGCTGCATTTTCTATAAAATCCGTCTTGGTGAATATACCCTATAAAGAAAACTCATTTTGTTTCATGTAAACAAGGCAAAACAACACCTAGTTTATGTATTCTGACACAGTAAGTAATACTCTTCTACTGCTCAACACCATAGGATGCAGGGGATTATGTCCCTGCCCACAGATCCTAAAAGAACTGCACAGAGGAATTGATAGCTCTAACAGGCATTATGCACTTCTGGTGTTGGATGAGACCTCAAGAAAAAAAACCTCTGAGGATTTATACTTTGGATCTGGGAGCACAGCACCAACCATTACTATTTTTCTATTCAACATTTATTCTTTATATTACAATGAGCTAAAATGAAGGAATGTCACAAGGCCATTTGGAGTGCACATGCTCTGGAGCTAAAAACTTTGGATCTGAATCCAATCTCCTTATCTTTTTATAAGGACTGTTAAATATGGGAGTTGGATTCAAGCCTATCCCTGATTTATATGCATTTTACATAACTAAATCTCTATATGTTTAACCATATTTTTCTCTTATTGGCAGCTTTTCTTGAAGAAGATTAACACTGTTTGGCACCTAAGTGCAGTTACAAATACACATAGCTAATAAATATGTCATTTAGCCTAAGATAAAGTACTATTTTATTTTTGTTTTTAATATGGCTGCTGCTTTACTCTTGTCTGAAGACAGGAGCCACTAGAGGCCACCATACACCTCAGGAAAGGGAGGTTTCCCATGGGAAAAACTTAAAACTCCTTACACTTGAACATAAATGACATCAGCTTTCTCATTAAATTTATCTGTAAATTACAAAAGAAATCTTTGCTTGCAGTTAGGTTTTCATTTCTATCTCATTTATCTCCAGTGGCCCAGTTGTGCATAAGTTCATGGCAACTGACAGGAACTTTTAAAACACTTGCTGTGGATCTCACTTCAGTAAAGGTATATCCTCTATGAGTTATTCCTGGATAAAATGAATTGTGTTCAACATCACAGCAAATTAGTCTTACCTACACCTACCACATTGTGTTTTCAAATAGCAGCCTTCTAAGAGAAGACCATATAATTTTAATAAAAATGTATTTATGCTAAAGCTATAATTGTAGTTATGGTGCTTTGCTATGGCTACATTAATTGGAGCTCAGACTTCAAATCATTAGGATTTTCATGGAAAATATTCCCTTCAGGAAAATATTCCCTTCAGCCTCTCATACATATAATACGTGTAGTTTCTGCAGGAATTACAGTAAAAATAACATTTAGAAAAGTTATCTTCTTTCTTTGGCAGGGGCTACACATACATAATTTTCCACCTACACCACTTTTCCTTATCCACACATAATTCCCAATTGAATAGTAATTGAAAACACAGAGCATCCTGTATGATTGTGCCCTTTGTTAAAGTCAGAAACAAGAAAGCCTATAATTCTGAGTGGAAGGGATTTGTTTTAACCAGTAGGCCATCTAGGTTTATAAGACATAAATACAGCTAGTTGGATCCTTGGGCAGATGTTCAATCCTTAAGCTTTCTGATGAAGCAGTTTCAGTGAATCTAACAAAACTGTTCCTATTGATTCCCGTAACCTAGCCAGTAAGCGTAATTAATGGTTATCTTTGGATTTATTGAAGGGTTTCCTGTGAGAACTTTAAAGCTATATTTGCTGAATTTCTAGTATCTAGCTACTAGAACTCATATTCCAGCCTCTTTTTTTTTTTTTTTTTTTTTTTTTTTTTTTTGGTCCCATTTCCATTCTGGATATTCTGTATAGAACACTGGAGGTTTTCTTCCTCAAAATACTTACATTTAGAGCAAATCCTTAGCTTCACCAGACAGATTAAAGATACAAGTCCTTACCAATTTATGTTTTGCATTTGTTGATGGCATAATGAAGCTCCTATTAAAACAAGGTCAAATAATGCACCTTTTTATTTCTTCTCTTCAGCATAAGAAGAAATAGTTCTTAAGCTGAGGGTAGCTTTTCTTTCTTGTCATTATGTTTTTGTCTCTATGTTTAAACAAACAAATAGCTCAACTTTGCAGAACTGAACAGACTTCAGCTGCTATTGCCTTTCTGGAGAAGCCTTGGCCTAAAGAAGAGCTTGTTGAGGAATCTAACAGAGCTCCTGTTCTGCTATGATTCGCATTTGCAGCATGTATCTGTTTCAAACTGGAGGCTGCCACTTAGACAGTGTGAGAGAAATTCTGGAATCATAGAATCACAGAATCATAGAATCATACAATGGCTTGGGTTGGAAGGGACCTCAAGGTTCATCAAGCTCCAACCCCCCCACCACGTGCAGGGCCACCATCCCCAGACCTTGCATTAGACCAGGCTGCCCAGGGCCACATCCTACCTGGCCTTGAACACGTCCAGGGTGGGGCATCCACAACCTCTCTGGGAAGAAAAGGGCTTTTGATTTTGTTTAATATTTATTGTCTTCAGTTTATTTATTGTAATTCATTTGAGAATACTTTAAAGCACAAAGCTTTGAGAAATTCAAACTCTGATTGAGGAGTGAATTGAGGGGTGACTCTCTACCCCCTTCTCCTTTGTTAAACCACAGATGGTTTTCTCTGCAATGCAATGCCCTCATGTTCATAATGGCACTTACAGGTAAAATTCAGTGGTCAAATGTAGTGAAAACAGTCTGCATTTAGGATGAGTGGGTGAGTCTTGAGAGAGAGAGAGATCAGATGTTCTTGCATGTTCTTTATTTTCTGAAAAGTCAGAACCTCAGTGTAAGACAGTAGCATAAAAGTAAGAACTGTTGCCAAGTGTAATGCCCCAGGACAATTGCAGGCTGGTGAATTCCAGCACAAGATATTGGTCAAGACATAGATCTTAAAGGGAGCATCCAAAGCATCTGTGATTTGTTACAGAGGAAAGCCTGGTCTTTGCTGGGATAGTACCATCTATCAGAAAAGTTGTCCTGGATTTTCTAAGGATCTTCTGGAAACTCAGCATCAAATTCTTGAGAATGTTCAGCATTATTTAATGATTGTACTCGCTCAGGAGCTAAAGTTTGCTTACATGTCAGGAAAAAAATATATATGAATATACATGAGAGAAAAGATAGGGGGTATGTCTGTTTTTCCATTCATATATGGGGAATGGTGTTCTCATTCCTTTCTCTTAAGCACACCGCATACTAGAAATGCTGCTGCCTGAGCTGAGTGTTTCCTCCAATTACTAAAGCATAAACGATAAGCAGACACACATTACTGCCACAATGGTGCCAAGTTTCAAGCTGAGTAGTATCTTACTGTTCTTTGAGGATACTGCCTTGAGCAACAATTGACTCGTTTTACACCTTTCTCAGAAGAAAAATGCTGTTAATGTATGGCCCATTGGGAGATCATTGCCAGTGGCATCAAGACACAGCAGCCATTTCTAAGGCTGGTTTTGATTGTTTGTTCATTTGCGGGTGCTTTCTTTTTCTGTGAAAATAACTTTTGTTATAAATCCATATCCAATTTTTACTTGATGAATGACATAATGTGTTTCATGCTTCACCTTTTCAGTAGCAGGGATTAACAACGTTTTCCATTCTCATGGTTTAGATTTGGTAAATGCGGTTTTCATTCTTGTTTCAAACAACTTACTCACCCAAATATGTCATCTTCTGAGCCTAAAATTATTACAGACTTTGGTGATATTCCAGCAACAAGTTTTCTTCTGGAGGTAAGTTAGGAAGACGGAAGACCTCATTTCTGACTTCTGACATTAATACAGCTCTGGATCTTTTACAATATTTTCATACTTTATTCATAGTATTTGTATTTAAAAATAATATATAAAATTATAAAGTTTTGAAGAGTTATAAAATCAAACCTGAATCTGAAGTTAAGACAACATTTTCTTACTGTTTTCATCGCTCAAGGAAAAAAAAGAAACATGAGTTGCATACGATTTTAAAGTTAAAGATCCCTCTCACTACCCAGAAAAGCAAAAAGCTGAATGTTTACTTCCCTCAATAGCTGTGGGGTTTTTTCACTTGTATTTTTCTTCCTTTGTTGTTGTTTTTTGTCTTTGCAGACTGCTTTTTTAGAAGACCTTTCCTCTGGATATCATTTTTCAGTGAATCTTTTATTTCTCTGTCATATGAATGTATAACTTCCACTAAATTTAGCAGAGCTTGTATTTTATTTTTTTATTTCCAGAAACTGCTTGGCGCACTTACTTCTCTGTTATGCTCCAGTTCTCTTGACTGCCCTTTTAACATCCCTTTCTGCTTTTATGTTTTCTTGTCTTTTGGACCACTGTTACGTGTTTGTTTGTTTGTTTGTTTGTTTTAATTCTGCTCTTTCTCATCCCAAAAATGTGCATGTATTTGTTGTAATAATGGATGCAGTCTTTTACACCCATGTCCCTTGTGCCCAGTGCTCATAACTCAGTACAAGGTTTCACCACTGACTTCCCTTCCTCCTTTCCTTCCCTTCTGTCAGGCTGTTCCTGATGGCCAAGATGACCCCCTGACCCGCCTGCAGCAAGCTGTTACTCCATTTTTCACAGTCCTTGAAAAACATTCCATTTTTGTAATTCCCAGAGGAAGCAAATAATTTATAATAATGGAGGGAAGAGAGAAAAAGCTGCCATTTGTTTCCACCTCTGGATGTTTTGGTTGCAAAGAGGGTGGTTATGGTATTATTAGGAAAGGATGTTGTGCTATTCTTAGGTCTCAAAACAGGAGAAAGCTAAACAATTTCCATTTTTGTTTCCATGTTTACAGATACAGGAGTCTATCTGTCTCATTCCTCTGGGCATGGAAACTGGTTAATAAAACACATTTTCATTTGGGGATTAAGGTGGAGCTTTGGATTAGAATAAAATGCACTCTAGTCTTTCTGAGCTCATTTACCAGTATCACTTGCAATTACATATTAAAGGATCTCGCGGTGAGCACAGCAGCCAGGCTGGAGCCAGCAGACCCAGTGGTGCACAGACCGCTCAGCTGCTACCAATGGACTATAGGCTGCCAGGGTCACTTGCACAAATCTGTGCTCCTCAGCTCCTTGGGACACCTCTGTATTTCACCATTAATTAGCACAGAGGACCATAATGAGCTGGTAATTCAGTTTTAGTTTACCCGATGTGGGTATACCTTCATAGCAGTGAAACGAAAGGGTAGCTGAATAGCAGATGCAGCTACATGGTATGTGCTACAGGTAAATGCCAATGTGATGTCCTACAGTCACAGTTAGCCATGGCATTTCATCTCTATTGCACTAACATGGATGAACAATATTCTTCACAGTTTAATATTGAATCTATTTGAGGATGAGGCCCTGAAAGGCACTATTTTGCTGTATGCTAGTAGAGCGCAGATGAATCTGAAATGTAGATCAGCTCCTACCATTTTATAAGGTAAAAAGTTCAGAATTTTTCTCCCTTTTTTCCATTCTGCCTCGCGTGGAGGCAGAATTTCATTCATCAGTTACAAATCATCAAGGACAGACTTGAAGCCAGGTTTATTTGACTGCTGTCAAAGAGACATGCTGTTACTTACACCTACTGTACTGCTAATGGCATTCCCCATGCGTATGGGAATCTGCTGACAAAGGATCGGCAGCTGGGAACAATCAGATACCACTGTCACATCCAAGCAGCTGTAACACTACCTCTCCCAGGAGAAAAAGGTACTATGGTGTTATTTGATTCAGGAAGCCAACACTGCTTTGACTGGTTCTGCATTAAAAAGAAATAAATCGTAAGGTTTTTCAAATGTCTCTGAGAAAGAAGTTATCAGATAGACCAGAAAAGATAAAATATCCTAATACAAAAAGAAGGAAGTGAGACAAAGTAACGAAGCAAAGACCTTCCAAACTTTTTCTATTATGCTTGTCTACATGTTGGTTTTTTTCTCAATTCTAGACTATTTTCTAGAAAAAGCCACCTGCAAGTACATTTGGCCAGCTGAATTTAAAGTTATTATGGTTATGATGCTTGTTTAAAACATTTACTTTACACTGATATGTTAGCTTATGCCAGAAAGAACCATTTGAAATTAGTACTAAGATTTTATACATGAAGAAATGATTGTATAAATAAAAACACAAAGGATAGACTTAAAGAAATAGCCCAGAGACAAAGAACAAATCAGTTCACCAGTGTCCTAGGTCTTGGCTTCTCAAAATGAAAATGAATGCTGTTGCTTTGAAGCATGCTAAATTAACAAAATTCTGCTACTGAACACCGTGTTCGTGATAAAGTCTTGAGATGACATGATCTTATTATTCTTTTTGGAAAGGATCATGGTTTCTATCCATAATAGCTGGGTAACAGGATGAATTTTGTCAGGCCATTTACATTTCTCAGGGCAGATGGTATTCACTTACACTAGATTTTTCCTACCATACAATCACTGAATCACAGTCATAAAACATCCCAAGTAGGAAGGGATGCATAAGGATTGACGAGTTCAACTCCTGGCTCCACACAGAACCACTCAAAATCCAACCCTTTGTCTGAGAGCATTGCCCAGTGCTTCTTGAGCTCTGGCAGCCTGGGGCCATGATCACTGCCCTGGGGAGCCTGTTCCAGGGCCCAGACACCAACCTCTGGTTGAAGAACCTTTTCCTAACCTCCAGTCAGACTCTTCCCTGACACAGCTCCATGCCATTCCCTCGGGCTCTGTTGCTGTCACCAGAGAGCAGAGTTCAGCACTGCCCATCCACTCCCCTCATGAGGAGCTGCAAGTTGCCATGAGGTCTCCTCTCATCTTGTCTTCTCTGAGCTGAACAAACTGAGGGACCTCAGCCATTCCTCTGACATAATGTCCTCCAGACCCTTTGCCATCTTTCTTCTCTGGACATTCTCTAATAATTTTATATTCTTTTTGTACTGTGGTCCCCAAAACTGCACATAGTACTTGAGGTGAAACTACACGAGTGCAGCTTAGAGTATGACAACCCTGTCCTTTGATCAGCTGTCAGTGCCATGCTTGATGCTCCCCAGGATATGGTTGGCCTTCCTGGTTGCCTGGGCTCACTGCTGATTGGTGTTCAACCAGCTGTCAGACAAGACCCCCAAATCTCCTTCAGCAGGACTGCTTTCCTGCATCTCATTCCCTAGTCTGTATGTATAGTCAGGGTTGTCCCTTCCCAGGTGCAGAATCTGGCACTTGCTCTTGTTAAACTTCATATAGTCGGTGATTGCCTTGTTCTCTAATTTGTCTAGCTTTCTCTCCCAGGCTAGTGTGAACATAACAGAGTGACAAAAAACCTTCCTCTTCAGTTAAGTTTAGCATGTGGTTGAGTCAAACTGCTTAGAGATTAATTAAAAGGGTGTCCCCACCACTAATCTTAGTCTGGAGATTATTTTATGCTAATAAATTTAATACATTGCATGTTATGTCTAACCAGGGTTTGTTTTCCCTGGGTTGTAGTATCATTTTGTAGCAAAGTATTTAACAGCACCTGCTACTAACATTAAGATGAGGTTGTGCATATCACTTAAAGATACATATATATGTACGCAAACCACTCAAATGACACCACAATCTACCTGAAATAATACTGAAGCAACAGAATTCAGGTAGTGTATGGGTGAAATATTTAGATCTTAATTTTTTTTTTTTTTTTCTCTGTAAGTAAAACACTTGTATGCTTCGCAAGGGCTTTAGTAATACTACACTCGTTGCCCTGGTTCTGATACCTACATGGTTATGTATTTACCACATGGTATGTGCTTTATAAGACAATTCTGCCAATGTTCAGCTTCTTTTCACAGTAAACAAATTTATTGGACTATACACATTGTGCGTGAAAATTCATTCTCTAAGGATTACACTGTGTTTGCCAGAAACTGAGCTATTTCTAGTACATTTGAGGACTTTCCACAATTGGAAAATGAACTCTGGGTGTGGGATAAACAGAGAGAGAAAGAAAGCCTATAGCTGTTAAAATTTCCACTAATAGGACTGACAGCTGGAAGTAAATGTGCCTGCAATAGCAAAGAGCATTGCATAGAATATTACACATTCAGGATTAGCTATTCCTTTTTTTACATGTAGCAGATTTGTGGCACATACTGGACAACATCGCACTGCATGCCCAACAAATATAAACCCTCTTATCATAACTGGAGGAACACTTCAAAAGTTCCAAGGTACCACAAGTCACCAGGCTAAATGTGCAGGGAAAAAGAAAGGTGATATAGAAAACAAAGCAACACAGCATGCTTTTCTGTTTTCCAGATACGCTTCTGATCCCCTAACCCATTTGGTGTGGAAATGTCTCTATGGTAAACTCATCCAAATGAACGTAACTTCATTGCTAATAATTTATTATTTGGCTCCAGTAATTGGTCTCATAAAAACAATAATGCTAAATTCCCATACCTTCAGTTTTTTATTAAGAAAAGGGTCATTATTCTAGTTTTACATATGGACAAACAGAAGGAAGTCCAAAGGTCAGGGCATTACTACACCTTCCATTTCAGCTGTGTAACCCCACTGATTTGATGACAAAAAATGACACCAGAAATAAACACCATATTATATAATACATATATAAATTTCTTCAAAACAGCTTTTCCAACAGATCTGAAAGAAATTGTAAATTGAGATGCAATGTGATTGTGCTGTCATCTGAGAGTTCAAATTCTTGAGACGGCTTTGTTCTAGGTCCCATCTATTTAGACTTTGGGCA
Source organism: Phasianus colchicus (assembly GCF_987193195.1). NCBI lineage: Eukaryota > Metazoa > Chordata > Aves > Galliformes > Phasianidae > Phasianus > Phasianus colchicus. The sequence goes on from NC_143436.1 coordinate 129,445,883, forward strand.
CAACTTTTGGGTTGAGACAGAAATTAAAAATAAAACTTATTCCTTGGCCACCCAACATAAAAATCACCTGAAATTATTAAGTGCCTTCCTCTTTTACTTACCTTTTCCCTTGTAGCTGTATTTCTGCTGCTGCAGCTGCTCAGGACTTTTCAGCCATTGCACCCAGGTGCATTCCCTCTGCCCCATGCTGGGATCAGGAGGTTTGACAGAGCAGCCCCTGACCTGTGCATGCTTAGCAGCTCAAGCACTCAGCCAAGAAAGAGAAACCCTGAGATCCAGTCCGTGAACCCAGTACTGTTTCTATTCACTTCTTTTGTTTCCAGCTCATGTCTGGTTTCTGTCTTTGTTCCCAGAACCATTCACACATTTTTACATTGAGTAGATATTGAAATAAAACAAATTACTTTCTTCCATTTTATGACCCCCAGATTTAGATTCCAATGATTAAGTCTCCCTTCCTAGAAGAAGCAAAATGTGCATTTGTCACTTCTTTGGCTGAGGATAGGATTGAATTCTGGCCCATTGCTTTCTAAATACATACACTCACTAAGAGGATATGTTAAGGGTGGAGGGCATCACTTTCTATTGCTTTACCATCAGTATCTCCGGAAAAAAGAGCACACTGGCTCTTTGAAAAAACATTTTATTGTGTCTGAACTCAGTTTCTAAATCCTGAACAGAATAACCTCTCCCAGTCTCTGAGTCTCACATTCCAACAATGAAGAAGGATATGCTTTCAGTCTCAACTTCTGCACAGTGTTTTTAAAGAGGTGTAGATAGTCTTTTCTCCAACTTTTTTTTTCTATACTGTGATTCCTGTGCCATCTGAATCCTCAAAGTTTAATTCTAGGTTGTTTGTTCACATTGGTTTTAAGCCACCTAAAAGCAAGTACCAGGTTGGTAAGAATGGGTAGACCTAGCAAAAAGGTGGACAGCGTGATCTGTCTGGGCAGAGAGAGTGACTTGAAGGCAAGAAGGGCACTACAGAATTGAAGTGCTCAAGCCTTACTGCCAAGACTTGGAAGAAGATGCTGGCAAGAATTAAAACATCTACGTAAACACTTGGATTTAATTAGACGAAAGTGAGCCATACGAACTGTCTGTTTGATCTTGACTATTATCCCAGCATTATAGAAATATAGAGCTGGACAAGACTTCCAGACACAGTATGGTAATTCTAATTTATCATTCTTATCCATTAGAAGAGTCAGTACTCATGCCTTTCTGATTTGCTTTTAAAGACATACAGTAATTGAAACAACACACCCATCTCACACATTTCATTCTTTTTATCCTTCCTTATTTCTAGGAATTTCTTCATATCAGTTAACCTGAATCTCTTTGTAGCTGAAATGTCTGACACATTGCTTTTGTCTGTGAACCCAGAAAACAGATTTTTCCTTATTTCTTCACAGAGTAATGTGAAACAGTTCTTATTTTCTTGGAGACTGTTATGATGTCTTTCTTCAATTTTCTATTCTCTAGTCAAAACAAGCCAAACTTTGGGTAGTAAATCAGATCAGACTCTCAGATCAGTCTCTTTGGTCTTCCTCAAGTGTTGTATCTAAAGCTGACATGTTTTTGTAGCTAAGGCTGTACTAATACTGAATTGACTGAATGATTACTTCACATTTCTTATTTTTGTTTATGCATTTCAATATGCTGCTTGTCTTTCCTGCAAGACTTTTTTCATACAGCACTGCAATTGGCTTATTTTACAGCTCATGTTTCTGCAGCTGATGATTTTCACAAGTGTAAAAGCTTTGTTTGTTTGCTTGTTCATTTGTTACTTTTTCTCTCTTATTATGTTCTATTTTTTTCAGTCTGCCTTCTCATAATTTTCTTATCTCATTCTTTCAGAATTAGCTGTAAATTTTGCAAGTCTTTTTTCCCATCATCTAAGTCCCCATAAAAATATCAAGCAGTTCTCTAACAAGAAGTAAACCACTGCAAATTATGTAGCCTTCTATTTTACTGGCCCTGAAGTTACTGATATATATCAATGATAAAATGACAAATAGGAATGATAGCCTAAACTCTGAAAGTTAGGAGGCATTCCTAGGAAAAATGCAATCTCTGGAAGGTTAAACTTTATATGAAACTGCAGAAATGGGGATGAATCTCTGAGGAATTCCTGTCTGACCTTAAATTAATGAGAACCATGTTAACTGCGGCAATTTGACAGACTGAATTTTCACAAATCAGATAGTAATTGGAATTAAAGATATAAAACTGTAGAAAATGTTTCTGGAAGATGCAGACTTAAGCACATGCAAAGCTTATGTCAGTTTGCATTAGCCTGCAGTAATCATTTAGAAAACCATGAAAACACTGGAAGAAAGCAAGAGGTCCATACATAAGGCAGATTGCATGGTGGAACAGTAATCTGGAAGATGTATGCCATAAAGCAGAAATACTCAGAAGAAGCAGCAAAAATCTGCAAAAGCAAGGTGTACAAAAAATACAAAGATATATACTCAAAAGATGTCCAGTTTTTGGAAAACATAAGAACAGTGAGAAATTAAACAACTTCAGAAAAGTTTACCACCAAGAATAAGAGAAGCAGAAGCAGGAAAACGTGAAGTAAATACATGACCAGAGTGTGCAAGGGACAATTCAGAATGGAGCCCAAAAAAAAAAAAACCCACACAGAAACTTTGAATGTCATCATCACATCTTTCTTTACTGGCCTAAAAATTAATTTTATCTTCTAAGGCCCAATCATCATCTACAAGCAGTGGTAAGAAATAGATATCTGCTTTTTTTTTAAAAAAAAAAAAAGATTACTTAATCCTGAAGGATGAAAAATAGGCAACTGGGGAGTGAGGTGAAATGGGGCCCAGCAAAATACATAAAATAGAGAAGATGAATAAGAAAAAAATATTCTGTCTAGCAAACGTCAATGACAGAATTTGGAATCCAGTGCAGAAACAGATGAGCAGTACAACCATCTTCCAAGTACTTAAATGCAGGAGTAGCAGAAGTGGAACTGTGCTTTGTAATTACAAGATTTTCACTTATGGAGGAAGTTTTAATACATATATAACCCTTAACACTTACACAAGCAGGAAGTTGTTAAACTGAGGTGGCTGGATGGAGAGCAGGTCCAAGGCAGGAGATAGAGAAGGCTGATCCTTGTTTTAGGATTTAATGTGTCACATTGGGTTTTTACATAAACAAGCTACGCTCTGTTGTAGGTCCTCAGATATTCAGTTGACATATTAGGCTAGATGAAATTAGGCTAATAACTTCAGAAAGTGAATCAATACCTTATGTACCTGAGGCCCAAAGAGGTGGATCATCCTTCTTTGGAGTTATTCAAGACCTGTCTGGATGCCTATCTGTGTGACCTGCTGTAGGGAGCCTGCTTTACCAGAGGACTGTTGATTTTTGGAGATCCCTTCCAACCCCTGCAATTCTTTGACTCTGTGTGTTCAGGGCATTTTCAGTGCTACTCTGCATAAAATCTGTCTAAAGCATTGTCATGGTTTTGGTTTTTGCTTATTTGACTTTCAGTATTCAACATCAAAACATTGTGTACTGGAAGTGTTAATGTTCTAACTCTACGTACCTATCTCTATACATTGCGGAAGTCACGGGATCTGACCCTTCCGGGGGGGGCGGTCTCTTACTGCCTGGCAGTGGGTGCTGGAGGGTGCTTTCCTAGCCGTTCCAAGCTTTTTCAGGTTTGACTCGGTCTCGGGAACTCTCTCTCATATCTTATTTCATTCATTAGTCTCAATTTCAATTAGATTGTATTATATTGTATTATTTTGTATTCCGATATCATAGTTAGTAAAATAAGTTTACCTCCATAGATTGTTGCCGCTGTTTCTTTCCTTTTCCCCCTTCCTTCCCATTTTGTGGGCCCAGGTGGGGGGTGGGGAGGGCAGGGGCATACTGCCCCCTGTCACGGGCATAAACTGATCCAGTTAATTCCGTGACAAGCATCAAGCCGACAAGCCTGTAAAGCTGTCACTTTGGTTTGGTTGTGGTTGGACTTGATGATCTTGAAGGTCTTTTCCAACCTGAGCAATTATATGATTCTATGATTCTAAGTCCAATGATGCTGTTAATGATGCTGTGGAAATTATAGTATTTCATTCTATGAGTTACTTTTCCACTTAGTACCAATATTCATCAGTTTTTATCATATGTGAAAGATTCTTTATCTATGAAATTAGGCTACTTGTTTTTAATCACAGAAAATATTTGTTCATTTCCAATATATCATTCTGGTGATTTCCTTTGTAAAATACCAAATGAGTTAAAACAAATACAAGAAAATCACTGAGATATTCTCCCAGGCCAATAAAAAGAAATTCACTTGGAAAAGGTTGGCATGCTATTATGTGATGTTTCTTACTGGAGGAGGAGGCTGAAGCAAAGAAAGTTAATTGGTCATATTCCTATTTTTCAATGGATGAAGCCAGTATTGTTTACACAGTATCTTCACTGACAGGAAGGTAGCAGTCATTTTTTGAATCATACATGAAAACTTGCAAGAATTTGAAGCACTGATAGTTCATATATATAGGATTTATGTGCATGTATTTACACATGGTCTGGAAATTGACTTTTAACAATGAGATGTTAAGCCCCCACAGTATGATCAGTGGAATTCATAACACTACTCAGTCTAAAAATATTTCTGTTATTTTTTTGGATGTCTAGCAACAGAAATGCATCCAAGATACTCTGTACTACTGGAAAATGAAATGCAATTTTGCTTTGTGTTTATTTAATATATATATATATACAATGAGGTATTACTGGACTCTGCTGACAGCTTTGGGGAAAAGATGTTAAAAAGTTAAATTGCATGAAATTCAGCTCAGCAGTAACTGAATGAAAAGTGAAAATAGGATGCAAATTAATTATGCCCTAAAATGCCCTGTGATTATGGGAATAATCAGAATTTGCTCAGGAAGGATTTCACAGCTCTTTGTTATAAATCTCTTCATAAACATGTACAGATCTGTGCAGTGGCAGATATCTCACAGACCAAATGTGTTTTATTATTACACAGTGAGTCACATTTACCTCTGCAAACACTTATCCAATGGGAATACATGGAACAGTCTTGTACTGTTAGTACATAGCCAAGAATGCTTGACCTCTTGGAAAACAATCACTAGCTAAGCTGCAAACTATAAAGAATTAAAACCTACTGTTTACTGACCTTGCTTTGGCACTGTTTCCCCTTTATCAGTCTTGGCTACCATTACATACCAGGACCTCAGCACTGACCAGTGAAATCTGTGTTCCATTATCTGTTTCATGGGAACTGTAATACTCAGTTTCACTGGACATTCCTTGTCTACCAGTGAATTACTTCAAGCAGTAACCATGAGTTAAATCATAGAATCATAAAATGGCTTGGGTTGGAAGGGACATAAAATACCACGCAGGGCTGCCCCCCATCAGCTCAGGCTGCCCAGGCAACCTGCAGGGATGGGGCACCATAGCTTCTCTGGGCAGCTGTGCCAGTGCCTCACCACCCTTTGAGGTGATAATAATGAATAGTATATAATTCATCTTGGTTATTGCAACTTTCAATCAGCAAGTGGAAAACAGTAAGTTGGTTGTGGTAGTGTTTTTTTGTTTTTATTGTTGTTTATTGTTTTTTTGAGTTTGTTTCTCTATTTTATTTTATTTTGTTCTTGTAAAATGTGCATTTCTGATGTTACACTAGAACCTACAATGGAAAGTTTTGATGCGTGTCCATGATTTTACTTGCTTAAGCAGCTTTATGATTATAGTACTCTGACAGAAAAGGCCTTGAAACTCTTATTTATTTATTTATTTAACTGCTGTGTTTCTTTTCCAGAATAACGCACAGACTACAAAGACAATCTTCTTTGTAGGATACCTGAAGAAAGTGTTGGTAACTTCGTCACTAGATATGTCCAAGAAGTCAAAATTAATTTAAATACTGTGTTGGATCCCAAGGACTTGAAGATACATGCAAATACTTATGGAAGAACTCTGAAATTACAAAGAGTAATTACAGCTGATTTGTCAGAGAACATAACTACCTTTAGAACGATCACCTATATTTCTATTGTATAGGAGAAACAACTGATTGGACCTAAAAAAAGACAAATGAAAATAAGTGAGTTTGTATCCTTGGAAACTGGCTTAAAGCAGCTGAAACTTTATAGAACTTGGATGGAAAAGATTGCATAATAAATGGAAATCTGTTTGCTATAACTTATCTCTGAAAACATCTGGTATTTCTTATTAAATGTGATTAGTGATACTTGGAAACCCACAAGACATTTTCATCAAATTATCATTGTTTAAGTTGTTAACTCTAATGCTAAATACATGAATGAACTAAGACGGATGTCCTTCAGTAGTAGTTATACTCCATATTTAGTGTTTGTCATTCTGATGATCAAAAGGCCAGTGGTGTTTCAGGACAGCTACATCAAACCTGGCATAGGTTCATCCTCAAGTTATGCTACAAAGAAGCTGCTTGGGAACACAGGATCTGCTGATTACCTTTGTTACTGAGGTCCTCTAGGCCATTCCACTGCAGGCTGATGATCAGAGGTTCAGCTGCCTTAGCATGTTGGAAGATGCTGAGGAGGACTTGCTGCCTCATGGACAGATGTCTGAAAAAATGTTGAACCTCATTATGTTCCAGTCTACAATATCAGGGTAAGAGTTACAACACAGGGGAGAATGAGACCATGTGGGGCCTGCACTCCTTTTGCTTGTTTGCCTTTGTAGAAATCAGAGATTACTTCACCATCCATAGTTTCTTAATGATGTCTTGGAGGCCATTTCCATTCATAATTCCTTTCCATATGCAGCTTCATGAATAATAATATTTTTCTTCAAACTGAAATGTAGTTGAAAGTCTATTGTGAAACTAACAAATCAGTCCTGTTCAGTGTGGCTCATTAACAGCTACAAATGTGTATAGAAGTTTGTTTTTCTTTTTTTGGCAATCTTAAGTCCAATGAAACAGGATTCATCGCACATCTGAAACTAACTGCTAATATAAGTTAAATGTACCAGCTGATTTTCTGCGTAATACACTGGAAATAGTGTTCCCTCATTCTGGCATCTCAGCCTGCAGCCATCTCAAAACCATCAGAAACTGTGTGGTAAAGGCCTCGTGTGCCCACTTGGCTTTTATGGAATCAATAAAAGCTACATAGCATGCTGAAAGAGAGTTGCTATGTGCTAAAGGAAGATGAAAAGTGATCAGTAGTTATAATTCTATTTTTTCTCCTTACAGCTCTTGATAACAGCTGCACAAATCAGTTTCTTAGATAATTTCACTATCCAGAATCTCGCAGGATAGTAAATGCATTATCTCAGTCAGGAGTTGTCCTTTGCTTTCTCAGTTTCTAAAAAGTCAGCATACATGTCAGGTCCCCAGGCTAGGCATCTTTCATGAATACCTAAGCTTGCTGATGCTAGGACCTCATGAGCTATTTGGTGTTCAGTAATCTCAACTGCATTTTCAGGCTCTTCAAGAAGGCTACAAGTTAGCAAATACACTTTTTATTGTGTAAAGACATAAAACATTTGAGCATTACCAAAGATCTGTGACTGGCATATATATGTCTTTGGAGTGCTATTATTTAGCATAAAATATAAACAGTGTAATAAGAATGTGCAAGAAGAGACAAAGAAAGAAATTATAAGAATGCTTTGATAATAGTTGTGGCGTTTTTATAATAAAAATGAAGAAAAATGGCAAATTGTTAATCATGGTGACAGAAAAATAAGCTTTGAATGTTGTCAAAAGACACTGAACTTCTCTGTCTAGTAATTCTTCTTTCAGATGAATACTGCATTTGTATTATTTTGTTTTTATTTAATATTCAGTTACTGTTCTTCCAGCAGCTGACTGCCAAACAGCAAGTTGGTCTCTCAGTCAAAACCAAACCAAACAAACATGTAATTAGCCAAGTATTCTACTTTCCACTGTAATAAGGACATCACAGACATCACACTGTGTTGCACAGAACTTTATCTTAATTCATATTAGTGAAAAGTACTGCCAGAGGACTGGTTTGTATTTCATTTAATCTGTCATTTTCTACTTATTTTTGAAGGATCATTCTAGCTTGTGTAAGTGGTGAAGAAAATACAATACCTCTGTCACTTCAGATGGAATATTGAAAATCTATTTATTTTTTTAAGCACGTAATGTTGTATTTACCATTCTGCAAGATTAAATTATTTAGATGATAATATTTTATGACTGTCAATTACTTGTAAATACATTGCCAGGTCAAGACAAATGGCTACGCTACCTGAGAACACTGAAGTTTTACTTACACTATTTTAACATAAAGTTATACATTCATCAAACATATATAGGGTCAAATATAATACTGAACAATAGCAGTAATTTCTACTTTTGTTCTGCTTTTATCCTTCCACCTTCACAGTGTTACCAAAAATTCATAAAAGGAAAAAAATACTTTCAAGGAATACTTTCCCATTAATGACATGTTGGATTAGATCCTATGACAACATTTTTATCTTGTGAAATGTCCAGGACTTAAAAGAAATAACAGACAATTACTTCTGAATATTCATAGAATGATAGAGTTCAAGATCAAAAAGTGCTTTTTGTGGACACTGAATATGATATCTGCATTACTGGAACTAAGATTAAGAACATCTTTTGGGACTAATGAATATTGCAGACAAAAATAATGGATTAGTGAAGAAAATACTGAAAATCTCTCAAAGAAATTAAAGGTTAGATCATTAATTTTCCAAAGGGTGAGACAATAAAAGAAGGAAAAACACGGTTATTATTCACACATATTCATATTTTGTCTAATTTTATTTATGTAATTATCCATAGGTAACTGGGATCAGTATAATAATTTTTCCATTGAATATTTGAGGCATTAAATCAAGCGATTATACAATGGATGCATTCTTTATTAGTTATTTTTATACTGTTTCTCAAAAGTCTTCACCCAAGTATCTATACAGCTTGCTGAGTTGCAGCCTGGTAAATGTTGTGATATGACAAAGATACAAAGATCTGTTTCAAAGCAACTGCACTATTTGCTGATTTGCAGGCACTGTGTTTTGATGTTGACTTGGTTACAGTGTGTTGACTCATGTCTCAATTCTTCATAACCTTATATGGTCAAATATTACTGCACGCAAACCATTAAAAAGTAAAGGTTGACATGCTTTGCTGAAGACATGGAACAATGAAAAAAATACCGCTTCATCATTCTTCCTTGATTTCCCACTATGAACTGAGGAGCAATACTACAGAGATGCGTCTTTAAAGTTCTCTTTGGTGGTACTTTGGATAATACAGAAGATGCTATAAGCCAGCTATGCTTAGGAGAGAGAAATCTTCAATTCAAGGCCAGGAATGACAGAGCTCATTTAATCCTGGATGTTGAACAGTTGAGAAGGAGGATCTCAAACCTAAACTAGGACACTGAGAATTGAGATGCAGCTTGCATAGAGTGTTATGAAAGCACACAGGAGAAATACAATTTGTTGTGCCAACAATTGTTTGGTTGTGGACAGCTGATACAGAAGAGGAAAAAAACCAAAAACAATCAGCATTTCAGAAATGTGTCAGATTTCATTTTTCTCCCTTTCTAAGCATCTCTAATGGCTGCATCTCAATACAGAGTTAAGATTTAAAAATGAAGGTTGTGTAACTTCTTTGGATTTCTTTCTTACACAGATCACAGTGAAAAAGGGAAGTTGAGATTTGCATATACCCTTACACTATGGAAGAGCTCTGGAATGAATCCTGATCTGGTAGGTCTTTATCTGAAATTCTTTCTTATTCTGTGTTCTGGGACACTGCCACTACTGAACAAGTGGACAAGTAGTGGTCAGAATGGAAGGAGAGAGGGGGGAATATATTTGAGCTCCAATTCACAGAAGTGTTTCCAAATCCATCTGAGATGTAGGCATCCACCTGAAGTGAATGAAACATCACTATGCCTTAACATTATCAGCTCTCCATTGTCAACGGGCAACACATTTTGCTCCTGGATAATCTATGCCTCATGCCTACATTGGCTAGCCAAAATCTATCAAGATTGATCATATCAGGCATAATGACTTTTTCATGTGAATATATGGGCACTGAGTCCCAGAAATGCACAGCCGCGGACATGCAACACAAACAAACCTAATGAGCCCCACTGAGCCTCTGCCAACTCTCACAGAATGCAGTGTGGGTACAATATGGAGCAAACTGAGCAGAATTCTGGTGGACCTAGCTCAGATCCAGAGCAGTCGTAGTATTACTCAGCCTGTCCCATTTTATCTTAGTTTAATGAAGAGCAGACGATGGGAGCCAGAGACCTGATGGCCTTGGCACTGTGAGGCACAGTGCTCCATGGACATCCTGGAATTCTTGTCTTCCAAGTTCTGAGCACGCGCTGATGACTGCATGTCAGGAGGAGACCTTGGTGTGTACTATCCCTCTGTGTTTCCCTGTGAGTTGGTACAGCTATTCAGTTGTGCACAAAAAGATATTTACTGCCTCAGAGCTCTGCTCCAGGTGCCCATGAACCTGCAGAAATCTGCAGGTAAACCCAGTGTGGATCTGAAAATGGACAACTTGTCCTGCAGTGTCTGAAATGTGCCACAAGTATTTGAACTACTGAGAAAAGAAAATCAATTTTAATTGTTTCAGTGAGACAGGACACCCTATGGGCAAATGGAGGTACTGAAAAATAACCCATGAAAATCATATGTATTGAAGGGCAGATAATGAACAATTCCTTCCAAAGCAGCAAGTGGGAGCTTTTCATCTACACATCATATACAAACAGATATTTTCAAATTTTGCATTAAAGCAGAAATGGGAATGCACTCTTCAAGTCAAGAGAAGTGGCAGTGCAGTTCAGAACCATCCCTGCCTCTTCCATATGATTACAGCATATTAGAATAATTTATCAAACTCTGCGGAGAAAGAAGTTTGAGTCTGTTTTTCTTCATTTGGCTTGTGAGTGTTTTTCAGAGGGTGATCAAAACAACCCGTATCCTGCCCCTGTGGAAAATACATTTATACTTAAGATATGCAAAACAGGATATGACAAAATTCTGGAGAAAAAATACAGTGCTGCTGATACATGAGGTTCTGGTATAAATCATTCCTCAGCTCTGGGAGTCATGTTGGAAACTGCTCAGATAGATGATTTGATGCTTCTAAACTCTAAAGGAATAAATATAAGTGAGGACAAAATGACATTGATTTACAGTAAAAATGAAGTCATATATTTAAAACAAAGTAGTCAAGTAATAATCAGGATCTGTAATTGCAATGTGTAAACTACCCTAGGTTCCTCTCCAGCAAGTAAAAGAATTTAGTACACAGTTATATAATCAGAGCTTTCCAATTTGTCCATTTATTAAAAACTTTTAGTTAATAAGCTACAACACCAATTTGCATTTCATTTTACACACTCTTAACTCCAGCTGCTGTTTGCTACCTTCTACTCTGTCTTTAACCTGAAAGTCATTCATGCATGGTATTTCATTAAACTAATGTGTAGGGGAAGCTTTTTTAGCAAGTCTGAATTTAAACAGTGACATAGACTTATCAAAATAAAGCATTATTCAAATGAGTCATGAGCTGTTTTTAACACCAAGTAAGCTTATTTTATGTTTTTATACATAAAATGCAACTTTTTCGTGGGTTCTCCATAATTCCTGTCATGCTTGTGTCTATAGCCCTTAGCTATATTATACAAAAGTGATAATAAAACCAGGTTTTCACCTTCTATGAAATGAAGCTTTAACACTAGACAGAACTTGGAGGATGCACTTGTTCCCAAGTACTCATCTTTTCAAACTTCATTCTGAATTGAAAAACGTAACATTCCTATCTTGCAACATAGACAAGTTAACTACAGTGAAAAATACATAGGTCCTAAGAGCTATGCTGTTTCATGACTATTGTTCTAATTTCTTGGCCCTGGACTGACACCCAAAAACTGGTAGCTGTTTAGGCTTCATGATCAGCACCTGAGACATAATTATGGCAATCTGAAGGGCTTGGTGCCTTCTGAGCTCTGGTTGAGAGGCACTGTTGGATGCTGAATGCTGACTTTTGGTTACTGCAGGCTGGAACCACCCACTGAGTGTAGATGCTCCCATCTGTTATAGTCATTAAATGAGACAGACATTCTTTCTAAATTAATCTGTTTCAGAAGAAAACAAATGTTTGCACTAAATAGTCTGTAAGGAGCTTGGTAATCTAGATTCCTTGCCTTTTTTTTTTGCGGCAGCAATTCCAGCTTCAAATGTCTACCTCCTGAAAAGTTACCTGTAAGTAATATATTGATACAGATCCAGACCTCAGTCTTATCACACTGTAGCAGCTTATTTTTTTAATTCCTGTAAATTTTAAGTTGTGTATTTGTGCTAAAATGCTCAGAACAATTGTCACTTTGTTCAGAAGGAAATCTTCAACTCAAGTACCTGAAGTCCTGTTTAGGTTCCAGCATTCTTTGACAAAACAATCATTTAGTGTAAGTTCTTAGCAAGAGTCAAATTTCCTCTTTTCCAACAGAATGCAAAAAAGTGATGATTAAACAAACAAAATTTCTTAAAATAAATTTAAAAACATAAAACATTATACAGAAGAAGCATCCAAAATCTTTTAATCAAAGAAGCTATAAAAACTTGCCTAGATCATTTTCTGAAGTTTTAAAATCCACAATACGTAATGATTTCAAATAATGCAAGACAAGCACAAGAACTTGAGTACAGATCATAGGATCACCGAGGTTGGAAAAGACCTTCAAGATCATCCAGTCTAACCTCCCACCAATCACCAATAGTACTCTCTAAACCCTGTCCCTCAACACAACATCTAAACATTCCTTGAACACCTGCAGGGAACTCCACCATCTCTCTGAGCAGCCCATTCCAGCTCGTGACCACTCTTTCAAGGAAGAAGTATTTCCTAATGTCCAACTTCAATCTCCTTCCATGTAACTTAAGGCCTGTCCCTCTCATCCTATCATTAGTTACATGAGAGAAGAAGCCAACTTCCAGCTCACTACAACCTCCCTTCAGGTAGTTATAGAGAGCAATAAGGTCTCCCCTAAGCCGCCTCTTCTCCAGGCTGAACAATCCCAGCTCCCTCAGCCACTTCTTATAAGTCCTGTGCTCCAGATCCCTCACCAGCTTTGTTGCCTTTCTCAGGACACTTCCAGGGCCTCAACGTCTTTCTTGTGATGAAGAGCACAAACTCAACAAAGTACTCGAGGTGTGGTCTCACCAGCACTGAGTACAGAGGGACAATTATTTCCCCGCTTCTGTTGGCAACATATTATTTCTGATATAAGCCAGGATGCCATTGGCCTTCTTGGTCACCTGGGCACACTGCTGGCTCATGTTCAGCTGAGCATCAACCAATAACCTCAGGTCCACTTCCTCCACACAGTTTTCCAGCCACTCTGCTCCAAGCCTGTAGCATTTAACTTCATCATAACAAACACCTGAGCAATGCAGTGTAAAGATTAATCAATCTTGACTTAGTGTAACAATGATCTGAGTGGTCTAATGAGATTTTTTTTTCTGTCTCTTATGGTAAGAGCAGTTCTATCAATGGAGAAAATCAGATGAGTGAATTAAAAATAATTTTATACAGTGCTTATACAACAAAGTATTGAACTTTGAAAGCCTGTAAAAAAAATAACAAGGAAAATAAAATAAACATGTTATTCTCTATTATATTCTTATTTTTTTCCAGAAGAACAAGTAGCAGGAAGCAGACATTCATTTCTTATTTTATTATACTCTAAAAATGTGTTTGAAATATGCCATATGCAGCTGAGATAAAGGGTGTTAAATTAGAATTTCTCAGCGTGTCTTAGGGAAAGGGAGCTTTTAATTTTTTTTAAGTATTCAGTTCAGCATTCCAGTGTAATGCTACATCGTAATGACAGTGATCTCAATAGAAGAGCTGTAAGCCTCCTCTGTGGAGCAGACGTCCATTGCTCATGAGCATCTGCCCACACCTGAATTCAGTATTTTTAATGGATATAAGCAAATACAGTTATAGATACATAGAAAAAGTATTCACAGCACGCAAAGCTACTGTTGTAACAAAATGCATCTTGGCATTTCTGTGGTTAGAAATTCCCCTCATCTCCAAGAGCAAGGGACAAGGCAAACAGTGACTTTACAAATCAGAACATGCATGCCAGCGTATGCATTAAAACAGCTCTGTTCTGGCTGACTGGACTGACAAAGGAACGATTATTTCAGATTGTAAAACCACATTTTATCAAGATGAGGTCTTGAAGCATGATAGACTTTGCAAACTACTCAATAAAATCCACAGAGACAAAACACTGTCATCACCAGTTTGCATTTCACTGTCAGAGTCAGAAAAGAAACAAGAATAATTCTTGCAGATTGTTTCATGAGATACTGAACTGTAAGGTGCAGAATACTATGCAAAGACACCCAGCAGTGCATTTGTGGGCTATTGACACAACAAAAAGCAGCACAGCCACACCAAAGGAAGGCATCCGTTCACCACAGCTAATCTGAAGGGGTGAGTACATACCACTTGGTCACAAGCTGGCCTCATCACGTGCGCAAGAACATTCAGTAGGTCTTGCCTCTTGAGAAACTAGAAACACAAGATTTTCAACTCAGAATATTGATAGATATACTTAGAATGAAGATCTTCATTGGCAGATAGTAGTGGAAATTAAGGAAAAACAGGGCAGTTTTAAGTCAGTGTTTTTTTACAGAAGAACATAGCTTTGATGAACACTTTGGAAGCCACCCATATTGCTCAAAAACAGGCCCATGTTTTGCATTTGATTGAGTCACTCAGGGCCTTGTTCTCTCAAATTATTTGCTGAACTAATGTGTGGGACTGTCCACCCCAGTGCAGGATACTGTCTTTGTTAGATTTCGCTGAGACACCTGCTGATCTCTGCTTAAGACCCTTTGAACGACAGCTGGACTCTCCAGCACATACTTTTATACTTCCTGTTTTCTACACTTTATGTATTTCCTTTGACCAACTTCAGTGGGCAAAATACAGGACTGTCTGACCAGCTTTCCCTTCCCATGTGCATATCCAGAACTCTGCCTCTCAGTCAGAGACAAAGCACAGCCCTCCTTGTTGCTTGCAATGGAAACTGAAATCTGGCAACAACTAAGCTGTGAGACAAACTCACTCATTCTCACCTTGAGCTGGATGAGCATTCCTTCGCAGCACACCCTTCCAGAGCACCACAAGTTATATATGTGTTCATTTTCTTGATTTAGTTTCCCAGTGCTTGTAGCTTATTAGTGCCATCATCCCCTAAAGAGAACAAGAGTGAAAGATAACTGTCCACAAATTTACCAGCTGCACCAGAAAGTTATTCTCCGTACGCTCTAGAAACGTCTTAAACTGCTTCTTCTGAGCTCTGTTGTATTCTCAGAACATATTAGGGAAGTTGAATGAGGATAAGGGCTGGAGATCATGCAACTTCTGCTAGCTGCTCATAGAACACTTTATCTGTCTCTTCATCCTGGTTGGGCAGACTATAACAGACCCCCTTACCTGGATATTTGCCTTGTTGGCCCTTCCCCTGATCTTTACCCATAGAGATTCAATTTTATCATCCTCGGCCACAAGCTCAATGGCATCAAAATGCTCCTTAACATAGAGAGCCCTGCCAACACCCCTTTCTTTGCCTATCCTTTCTGAAGAACTTGTAGCCATCCGTTGCAGCACTCCACTCGTGGCAGTGATCCTACCATATTTCTGCAGTCACAACTAAAGCATATGCTGCACAATGGCTTCTAGCTCCTCCTGTTTGTTGCCTATTCTGTGTGCATTTGTGTAGATGCACTTCAGCTGATCCACTTGCCTCACCTCTACTCCATTATCATTCCTCTAGACTCATCTCTAGCAGTCCTGGTTTCATTCCCTTCCACCTTCTCCAGGGATTGTGGCCCTCTCCACAAGCCCTGCGAGCTCCTGGGCTACAATCTTTTCCCCCTTTGAGACAAGTGAGACCCATCAGCAGATCTTAGGTGCTGAATAAATTTCCTCATGATCAAAGAATCAAAAATTCTTGTGTTTGCACCACCCTCTCAGCCATGTGTTTATGAGATGGGTTTTCCTTCTCCTCTCAGTGTCCTTCCCTGACAGTGAAGGAACAGAGGAAAGCACTACCTTTATGCCTGTTTTATTAACTAACCGCCCAGTCCCCTGAGGTTATTTTTTATAATCCTTAGGCTTCTGTCAGTGACCTCATCACTGCCGGGCTGAACTATTAATAAAGGGTAATAATCAAGGGGGAGGATCAGACTGGGGTGTTTTCTAGAAATGTCCCTGACCTGGGCCTCAAGGAGACAGCGCACTTCCCTACAGGTTGGGTCAGGCCAAAATATAGGGCCTTCCATTCCTCTCAGAATGGACTTTCCTATGACAATCACCTTTTTTTTCTTCTTGAAGGCAGTCTTGAGGTGTGGAGTTTACCACTTCACCGTAGTCAACCTTGCAGGTAGATTTTAACAAAGAAACTATGTCAGCAACCAGAATTGTCAAAGGCAGGCAGCTTGTGTGTCCAGCTTGTAGGACAGAAAATTTGCTGTTATGGATGCCTTACTGTTCCCCTCTGTCTTTGTATGGATGCGTGTTGGGTTAGCAAAGAAAAGCTGCCTCAGATCTTTCTGTTTTTTTTCCCTTGCACAAGACTTTAGATACATATTATTCCATGATCTTTGCAGATTTTATTGACAAAAGCATTTCAAAATGTGCTGGGAAAGCAGCAAGCAGCAACAGAGTTAATTTATTCCCTGAAGTGATTTCATCTCCAACACAGACTCTTCCATATGGTCTTCTTTAACATATGAAATCCCAACCAAGCCAGTTTAAAGAAGCAGTGGAAATGAGATTACTAAATTCAACATGTTGTTCTGAGATGTAGGAAAATTTTTACATGAATGAGGACCTTTCAAAATATAAGGATTCCATACAGTGAGCCCATATGGCTTTATTATCCCTTTTTCTTGAGCAAGTAGCAACTGACAGCTTACATCTATGAAAGTGAGGGTCCTCAAAACTTTTTCTGCCAGGTTCATCATCTTAAATTTAGGAAAACTAAGCTTAAGTGAAGCTAAGTGGCTTTTCCTTACTTTGCTTTTAAAGTGTATATTCCCATCCTTCTCCACAGAATATATTCTGACCATAGAATCATTTGAGTTAGAAGGGACCTTTGAAAGTCATGCAGTCCAATTTCCCTGTCCTGTGTTGATGAAAATGATTAAAAGCCTTAGAACAGAAAGCACAGTGCAATAAGAATATTTTCCACTACAGAATATCTCTCTCACCATAGTTTTTTTAACTCCTCAAAGACATGATCCTTATTTTGAGAAAAATGAAATAACCAGATCACTTTAAATGGGCAGCTAGAAAATGAGCAACTGTAAAAAGCCCTAAAGAGACTTGAAGATGAATGTCTCAGCATCACCTTTTGGTTTTCAGATATGCATATCCTTTCTTAGCAGTTCCAGTCTGCAATAGGAAATATCAGTAAAAGCCATTAAGATTAGGGCCACAAAAATGATCCAAGGGATGGAACACTACTTCTACAAGGGTAGGCTGAGAGAGCTGGGGCTGTTCAACCTGGAGAAGAGAAGAGGAGAAGAGAGAGAAGAAGAGGAGGAGAAGGATCTAGGGAGACCTGAGAGCAGCCTTTCAGTATTGTAAGGAGACTAATAAGAAGACAGAGAGTCCCTTGTGATAAGACAAGGGGAAATAGTTTCAAACTAAAAGAGGGGAGATTTGTATTGAATGTAACTAAGAAGTTTTTTACAGTAAGGGTGATACTGGAACTGGCACAGGTTGCACCAGGGAGCTGGTGAGTTCTCAGATTCTGGAGACGTTCAAGGTCAGGCTGGAACAGAATATGTGCAACTGTGATCCAGATGTACGTGTCCCTCCTCATTGCAGTATGAACGAAATGTTCATATATGAACTTTATGACATTTAAAATTCCCTTTATGACATTTAAAATTCCCTTCCAACTCAAATGATTCTGATTGTATGATTTTTTCAATTTTTTTTTTTTTTTTCAGTGAGAGATGAAGCTACTTGTGAATTTGTCAATGGTACTTCAGTTCTTTGTGATCATGTGGCTGTTCTGCAGATCTTGAATCTAGTATGATGAAGTGTTTGTATTAAGTTGTGATTTGTTGAAAGTACCCATCCTTTTGCATTTTGCTTCTAATTAAGAGGAGAAAATACTCAGCATCCTCAGGTGCTACTGGTTTTTGATGACAGAATATAATGGAGCTGAACCTCTGACCTGATGCACAGCCCCAGCACTTCTTTCAGGCTGGCAAGTGACAAACATAGAGTTACCCAACAGCAGTTTTGGAGTGTAGGATGGTGATGTGCATCATGGGACTTAATCTTCAGTAGCAATTATGAATTTATCCGACCACAGCTGTTGTAAGATCTCTGTATCACCACAGTATCAAATGTTATAATAAGAGGCATCTCCATATACAAAATGGATGGCGGCCATCCAAAGGCTCACAGAGCTAATTCTATTGAGTATATCTTTGCCATTTGGCAGCTATTTTCAGTAAAACCGGTAACTGAATCTGTGGAATAGAACCGTGGTGGTCTCCTCAAAAAAAGACATGAAGCTTGAAAAACTGCAGTGCCTTGTGAAAATGTGTTGCGTGCTTTTGAGATGTTAGTATTTCCCACTGCTATTTTGTAAGACAAAGTAGTTAGACTTCTATGTGCAGAAAAACATATAATTCTAATAGATTTTCAGGTATGGATATATAATTATCTTCACATGCATGAGCAGAATCCTTCAGATGTGTGTGGAGACCAGCAATGGTTTTGCACAGCCATGTTACATACTACAACAATGAATATTTTCAGATTCATACAAAATTTAGAAGATTGTCGAAATTTTTGACTTCTTTGTTGTCATCAATTACAGGCCATTGTTTTTCAGCGCAGTGCCTCAAATTTGATCTGTTCAATTTGATTTATTGCTCTGTCATGCTCTTCTTTAAGTATTGTTATGACCATTTCAGTTGTTTCATCAGGTTTATATTGTCTCTGAATTCTGTTTCTGTCTGCTTGAAGATACTGAATACTACACTTATCCTAGCTGCCAACAGTTTGATTCTGTGACAGTTGCCATTCAAGACAGTATAGCTTACACATTCCTTCCTATTTGTGTGCCATATGTGGATATTTCTAGTCAGTTTTTCTAGTAGTAATTCAAGAGTAAAGAATACATTAAAAACATGTTAAATGCAATTTTTTTTTCCTATTGATGAAATATGTGCAGTTTGCTGAATTTTCAGATTCATTACTCTTTTTTTTTTTTTTTTTAATAATTATTCACCAAATCTGTTCATAAAATTCCTTAAATCACTTTTAATGTTACTGGGGGCATTCAACACTAAAAAGCAAGTTGTCTTCATATGCTTTCTAAGCAGTGATATTTCTGTTCTTCAGCTAGAAAATATTTGAAGACTGCCATGCATGCAATATGCAACACAGGATTAAAACTCACTTTTCACGTGAATTAAGTAATTTCAGTTGATTAAAGAGTTAATAGACTTTTTACTTTTTTAAAATATGTTTAACTATTTCTGTTTAAAACATAAGCCAATGGGTAGAGATGGCAAAAGTTCAGCTGGTTAAGAAGGGCTAGATTCTTTATATCTTCCTAAGTATGACAAAGTTTCTCTGATTGTTGTCTTTGAAGATCACCCTCACATCAGCAACCTGCAGGGACTTGAAGCTTTATTCTTTGTTTCATCTATGTAAATATTCTGGTACAGAGTAGTCACTGTTGAAAAGGTGTCATTATTAGATCCCATTTCAGCCTTTACAACTTGCTTTTTTTAGTGCTTATTAACATATTCTACTATTGTAATCTCACTTCCTCAATGAAAGGCACCTTAGAAGATCTCCCTTTCAAAATAAGATGAGAAGACAGGCAGAAATTACTAATTTGAACAAAAATAGAACTGTAATACTCTAGAATGTCCCTACTGTGAGCAAAATGAGTCTCAGATGGAGTAATGTCCTCTTCAGAAACCTTATTTATTTTACTTTATCTTTTGGTGGGATATTCTCTATATTATTCCAAGCAACACGGCGGATTTTTCAACACCCGAAGTCACATTTCATTGCCTTTCTTGCATGTTGTAGTCAAACACAGATAGTTGTATGTGACTGAAAGCAAACAGAAAGTATGGGAAGCCCGCGACTGAAGTCACACAGAGCAATTTAATCATAGAATCATAGAATGACTTAGGTTGGAAGGGATTTCAAGGATCATTGTGCTCCAACCTCCCTGCCATAAGCAGGATTGTCAGCCACTAGGTTAAGTCACTAGGTCAGATTGCCCAGGGCCCCATTCACCCTGGCCTTGAACATCTCCAGGGACAGAGCATCCACAACCTCTCTGAGAAGCCTGTTCCAGCACCTCACCACTCTCAGTAAAAAATTCCCCCCTGACATCTAATCTAAATCTTCCTTTCTCTAGTTTAAAATCATTCCCCCTTGTCATGTTACTGTCTACCCATGTCAAAAGTTTATTTCCCTCATGTTTATAAACTCACTTTAAATATTGGAAGGCCAATATTTAATGATTAGTATTTAATGAAATATTAATGATCTTTGCTGACTTCATGTGAGTCTGTGAAAGTTATTCAAAACTGACAGAGGTCTAATTATATTTTTTTCTATAGTTTTGAGCACTCATTAACATCTGAATATGTCTTAGTTTCTGTGAACTTCTCTAGAGATGTGTGGACAAACATTGAAATATTTTCTTTTGTATCTGGACTTAAAGATTCTCCATTACTTTTGTTTTCTTTTTATTGTTGGAAGAATGTGTAATCTACAAGTATTTTTCTAACATAAGGTGCTAATAATGATGATGATTTAATAATAAAGCACATTTTTTTTTCTGTGCTCATCTGTAACTAGTTATAATTGTAGCTACTGAATTAACATTTAAAAACAAAAACAGGAAAAACCAATCCTGGCAAAATGCACTTTTGGGGCCATGCCTAGATAATCACAAATTCTGCCAAGAGAAGATGGAATATTTTGTTTTCAACACAGCCAACACAGTTATATAAAGTAACTTTATTTTTATGGTGAATGCTTTCAAAACAGTGACTACTTTGAGATAACAGAATGAGAGTTCACAAGGTATTTAATAGAGTAAAGCAACAGCTTCTAAGCAAAACTCTGTCATAGCTTCATGACAGATCTCAGCTTTATTCTTCCATGATGCCTCTATGTCCAGATCTGAAAGGAGAACACAATATGTGAGGTAGAACTTATGATTGCAAGGGAGAATTTTTGCCTTAAATTTTAATGCTTTTACTAAATTTATCGTTAAAATTCACAGTACATTCTAAGTGTCTAAACTTACTTTTCTCTCCCTCAATACAAATAATTGAAAAATAGTGACTGTCACAAAACATACATGGATGTTATGGATCAGTGAAGATTTTTGGAAATGTCATACCCAGAAGACTTTTTACTTGAGAATGTTATTCAAACAAAATTGACATCTTTCACACGCACAAAAAAAAAGCCAACACAAAACGCATTCAGGTGATTCTTTGTCTTAAAGCTCAGTGAAATATTTTTCAGTTGTCAGTATGTCCAACTTAGACTCTCAGAAACACTGGCCTGTTTTCAGCTGGGATGTTTTATTTTCTTTCTAGCAGCTGTGGTGGTGCAGTGTTTTGAGTATAGGATGAGAATAATGTTGATAGCACACTGACGTTTCAGTTGTTGCTGAGAGGTACTTAAACTGAGTCAAGGCTTTTCAGCTTCTCACACCACTCTGCCAGTGAGAAGACTGGACAAAATCAGGACATCTGACCCAAACTGGTTAAAGTGATATTCCACGTAATGTCATGCTAAGCAACAGAACTGTGAGTTGTCTTGGCCTGGGGGCTGCCACTGCTTGAGAACTAGCTGGGCATTGGTCAGCAGGTGGTGGGCAATTGCACTGTGCATCACTTGGTTGTTTTTTTTAATTTTTTCCTACTAAAATGTGTTTATCTCAACATACAAGTTCTCACAGTATTACTTTGTTCTCTTACCCATCACACAGCAGGGGGGAAGTGACAAATGGCTGTTTGGTGCTGAGTTGCCTACTGAATTAGATTACAACAAACACCTTTGGTGTGTTAAAACTATGGTTTTCAGAACTCTCTTTTGAGTGAATACCTCACATGGATTCAAAGAAGCCTTCTTTTAGAAGTCATATCAGGTCCTAGTGATCCTTGGTTCCCAGCTCGGAAGATTGTCATTATTTAATCATTACTTAATGGCACCGTATGCTAAGAAGATTGTGTCAGTAGCTAATTAGCATATAAAAACATTTCTCTTTGCCCTCCATAATTGAGTATTTCTTTCAAAGCTCAATATTATAGAAGGACTCAGAATATGACAGAAGCAAGTCTATGTGCACAAGGGCAAGAGATGTTTTATCTGCTTCAGTTTTTGTGCTGCTACACCTTCATAAAAGTTGTACACTTCATAAAAGGTGTAGCATGTTTGCAGAAACAAAAATTGACAGTGCTGCCATCCAACATGTTTCTCAGCTGTAGATGCATGTTTAAACCTATTCACATTCTTCACATTACAATCCCTATTGTACTACGTTATTAATACACTTCATAAACAAGTATGTCACTATGAGACTGAACATACAGAAGAACGAAGTCTCTCTTTGCTAGCTGCCTATTCTTAACTCAAGTTCATACAAACTAGTCATTTCAAGTATAGCCAAAACATTTCTATATGCCTGATTTCTCAATGGTAAAATTAATCAACTTTTCCTTTTTTTCTAGCACAGTTAATTTAGTTTCAGTAAGCGTTCAGAGGAGTCTTTAAATAAATAGTGAAAGTACTTCACAGAATCACGGAACGGCCAGGGTTGGAAGGGACCTCAAGGATCATGAATCTCCAGCCCCCTGCCACATGCAGGGCCACCAACCACCACATTCAGTACTAGACCAGGCTGCCCAGGGCCCCATCCAATCTGGCCTTGAACGCTTCCAGGGACTTCTATTTAGAGAATTTATAATCAACTCTTTCATCACACTGATTTTTTCATGCTAGTCTGGATACAATGTTCTAACTTGTTTCTTTTCTTTTTTTTTTTTTTTTAAAAAAAAAGGGATTTCCATTTATTCTGAGTGTATTAAGAGCGTGGCTGATCACGTCTTCCATATGTGTTAGTTTTAAAGCCCTGTCACATCAACAAAAAGCAATAGAATATCTAGAATTTAACATTTTGCCAGCTGCCACTAAGTATGTACAACATGTTTGCAAAACATTTGTTCTGCAAGTGTAGAAAGAAAAAAATAGCTTATGCAGACAGGATACTTCAGTGTTTCAAGCTTAGTCCTATTTAGTCTGTATCCTATGGTGAAAAGTTAGAATTCTCCATGCTAGTTCATTGTGTAGTAATAACTGTTTTTTAAATGTGGTCCAGTTTCAGATGGACAAATCTTACAGGATATCAGTAGGTGTATCAGTAGTTCTTACCTCTTACCTGTGATGTTTTCCTAGCATTAGTCACAAATTTGATAAACTATTTTTAAATACAAAGTATAGATACCTTTTTCATATAATTACTTTCATTCAGAATAATCAGAAGGTGTTATGATGATTTTTCATTCTTCAAAAAAAAAAAGGTTAGAAATTCTGCATTTAGTACTGTAAGAAAGAAAGAACTACAGAATTGGACATGTATGACTATTAGATGTATGATGGTGTGCAAGTGGGAGGGCATATTCACTCGTGTAATTAGTCAGGCAACAGTTTAATTTTCTTTTTGGAACAGGAATGTTTCACAGAATCATATGCCACAATAGGAAACTATAAGAAAATTATGGAAATAAAACAGAATTAAACTACTTCAATATCGTGTTTTGTACGTTGTTCCTTCTTCTCTTGTGTAGAAGAGCATAGTATTTAGCAAGCCAATTTGGAAACAAAGTTTTAAAAAAGCTGAGTTTTCTTCCTTACAAAAAAAAGAAAAAAGAAAAAAAAGAAAAACAGGAAAAAAAAGTACCCAGACAATTATTTGAACTATTGAAATCTGCATTTTAACTTAACTGAATAACCTCTTTATCAGTGACACTGACGATTCACCCTCAGCAATTTGGAAATTCTATGGATGGCAGACAATGCCATTGTACTTGGATAATATAAACAAGGAAGAATGGGCCATGCTGATATTAGATTGGCAGCTAGAATCAAACTGAAGGAAAAAAAAACCCACCTCAGCAGCAGCTAGCACCAATCTGTATTGATTGACACTTCAGGATTAAATAGGAGAACTATAATACCAAGTTTGTGTTTATCAGCTACACATGCGTAATGACAACAATAGCAGCAGTACTGAGAGATTAAAAGCATCAAAAGCAGAAAAAGCTGTAGGAACACGTGCACTGTTGAAATAACATTTGTGGCTCTCACATAAATAACAAGCTTCAAGATATTATCAACAACTTTCCTACTCTAATTGGTCCACATTCCATTTGAGAAGATGCAAATGTTTAACTGCTTTCCAATTAAACCCAGGTTCTTACTGAAAAACCTACAGCTGGAGAGACTGCTGTGTAACAATAACCATTAAATAAATTTAACAATCCAGTAGGCTTCAGAAGGCCAAAAATACTAGTTAAGTAATGCTTAACATTCAGACCATTAAAACGAAGCTAAAAGAAGTAGCTGTGGTAATTAAAGCTTTGTAGTATTTACTGACAAATTTAAGGTTACAAATAGTAGAAATATGAGGTCAAAATATACCAATAGACACAGCACTGAGAAACAGCGAAAGGAATCTGGCAGTACTAAGCAACCAAAACAGGGAAGAATGCTCTAAAAAGAAAAATGGCATTCTTGTAGAAAATAAAACAATGTGAAATTGTAGAAAATAAAAGGTCTTGTGGAATTGAAATACAAAAACACGATAGAGTGGTCTAAGAAAAAGATTTTAAGGAAGAACTAGTAAATTGAAAAAATTGTATCATAACTCTTCAGATACTTCAGGGGTCACCACTCTACGAAAAAAATTGTAGGGTTAATGGGTAGAAGGGACAAAAATTCATAGACTCATACTCCTACATACTTTATACTGTCATTTGCAGCACTGTACAAAGCAGTTAGACTGCCATTTTGTCCAGTGTTCTCATTTACATGGGAAAGATGACTGTACTTTTATAATATATGTGGCAAATGTAAGAATTCAGCATGGAATGTTTGAAATACTTAATGGGTGTCCAACATTTTAGCTTGCCTGGAGCACACTGAGTAAAGAGGAATTGTCTTGGGCTGCATACACATAGGTTACCCGGAAAGTAATGCCTCCTATTTATTTCCATGGAAACTACAATAGATACAAAGAGGACTTTGTAGTTTCAAAGTAATGCTGTTTGATAAAGCAAATTCCCAGCTGCCAAACATTAGTTTTCAACAGTCACCACCATTAGCTATGCATTTTCACCAGTGATGAACAAGAGCCTGCATGCTGCACTTGTAAAAGTCTGCATCAGCAGGGCTGACCGGCTATTGCTACTGCTGAAACACACCACTCACTACCTCACTATGCTCACATCCACTGTTTGGTCCATCCATCAATGTTCAAGAAGCATTTATGAATTGCCGTGGGTGCCATTTTTTTCTGCATGGGGGAATTCAGTGACACACCTTTGACTCATCCGTATTTCCACGCTATTTGCAATTTTGTCAGACTGCCCCTCTGCTGCCATCTGTCACACAGGAACAAAATGTAATAAAGTATTGCTGGGAAGTTACAACTTGTACTACCATACCATCAACATCCAACTTTGATGTTGTCAGCCAACATATATCAGGCATTACTTTTAGAATAGCACTCATATTTCTTTAGAAGGTAATCATTATTCTACATTTCAATGTATCTTGTAGAGAAAAACAATTAGGTAACACTCCTAAGAGACTAATTTTTAACCCCTACTTCAGTTATAATAATTATCCTGAATACTCTCTGTTTTTCATAGATCTCAGTACAATACATGAACAAAAGAATGGAAAGAAATCCTAAAACTGCACTGTTGCTTATTTCATAGTTAAAAGGATGAGTCTGTACAGCAGATTTAATATTAAATATCAGCATTCTTTCACAGGATGATTTTCCATTTCTTGATTAAAATCCCTAAAAATGAAAAGCTTCAGCTTTTTACAGCACCAATGGGAAAACTGCCGGGAAGGAGCTGTGAGAGCCATCATGCTTCTGTTTATGATTTATTGATGTTCAACATTTTTCTGTGACAACAGACTGACTTTTGTTTACTTTTCTTAGAAATTTGATATTACAGTAACTTCACTCATCTGTCATATCAATATTCCTTCTCCATTCTCTTTGGTTATAAAGCTGGAATTAAAGAAGCTTGGACCTCCCGTAAGTTTTTTCTTTTACATACTTGTCACATACTTTATTCTGTGTTTTATTCAGTTTATTTTCTCATTATTTGTATCTTCCTTCTCTAAAGAATCTGTACTATTTCTGCCCTCAACAGAAATATGAAGAGCTAGCTATGTCAAATAACTAATTTTGTGGTTAAGATTCTCTGTGGCATATACAGAACTGAGGTTTCTGTCTTTATTTTGAATTCAAGAATCTCAAAGAGGGCCTCCTACAACTCACACACTTGTCTCTGTCACTGATCAATTCCCTATTTTCAGAACTTCAACATATTTTCATGCAAAACGCTTCAACAACCCTGAAGCTCACTTAAATGTAGACCATGAAGATATCTGCAACTGGTGAAAGCTTCCATGACAAAAGACAATGTTTTCTCTCTAGTTCAAGCATATATTTTGTTGGGATAATTCTTACTTGCAGCAACAATGTTGCTTTTGTTTTCTTTCCATTAGCAAGTACCTATGTTCTGATTCAGATAAAAGAGGAAAAATTTTAAGAGCAGCTGTGGGAAGTCCATTCCAGCAACAGCTGGATTATGGAAGGAACAGGGGGCTAAAATGACCACCTCACTTGAGTCCAAGTATACTCCCTTGGTATGTTTTAATGTTAAAGTTTAATTTAATAAAGTTAAATAAGATGCTTGCTCCAGCTTTAAGATAAATTCTTGATTTTCTACCAGCCATAAGTAAAGCATTAGGCAGTCCAGAAGTAAGGTACAGTTACATACCAAAACCATCATCTGTTGCTGGCTGACACTACGTTCACCCCTTTTGTTTCTAACACTGTCATCAAAATAAGGAAGTCTATGTAGTTTTAGAAGAAGGTTAACTTGTGAGAATAATTTAGCTTTTCTGATTATGAGAGGCAGAGATCTTCCTAGGATTTCTGAGAAGCTGAGCAGCACTGAAGATACTGGTAGTAACAGCTGGGTAGAAAGGGAGAATAGATAGTATGCACTGAATTTAGTTTAATGCAGTTATTTGAGGATGTAGTGTAAATAACTCATGAGGAAGACAATAAGAATTATTTCTTCAAATTTTTCTGTAGGGATGATGAATACATCTCATGG
Source organism: Phasianus colchicus (assembly GCF_987193195.1). Taxonomy (NCBI): domain Eukaryota; kingdom Metazoa; phylum Chordata; class Aves; order Galliformes; family Phasianidae; genus Phasianus; species Phasianus colchicus. The sequence continues at coordinate 129,473,438 of NC_143436.1, forward strand.
GATTTAGATTGTCTCAATTTTTATTCTCTCTGAAGGTATTTATAAATTATCCACAACAATCTCCACACAGCAGTGTAGCCCATCAAATGTAAAACTGATAGCGTCTTGATGACCTGTCAGCACTGAGTGATCATGACTGCATGAGCAAAATGCTTCTCTGTTGGATATTCAAATAACTGGAAAAAAAACAACAGCAACATAAGTATAATCAATTTTCAAGGACTGCTCAGAAATGTTTTTTAATCTTAAAATATCATTCTTTTGTCCAAAACTTAAAATAAATTACTGTAAAAATATAATAGGATTAGCAGGATTAATGTTTCTTCTTGGGGAAGAATATTCACCACACAAACAATGATTGCACTGATTTAATAGCATCACTTTAATATCAGAGTACAGTAACTCAGAGTACAGAAGACAAAAATAAAATTTAGTAATATATTTAAGAATTATCAAGATTGCTTGGAAATTGAGCACAAGCTTAACACTCATAGCTATAGTTTTATTGTTTTTATTATGCTACGAGTTAGCAGTTTGGAGAAAATTCGTATTTCACAAAATCACAGAACAGGAAGGAAGCTCAAGGATCACCAAGCTCCAATCCCCCTGCCACAGGCAGAGCTGCAGCCTCCACATGTTATACTAGACCAGGCTGCCCAGGGCCCCATACAGCCTGGCCTTGGACACCTCCAGGGATGGGGCATTCACAACCTCTCTGGGCAGCCTGTTCCAGCACCTTAACACTCTCATAGTAAAGAACTTCCCGCTGACAATCAACCTAAATCTTCTTTCTTTCAACTTAGAAATTTTTTCTCCGCAAAATTCTTAAGGGAAACAGATTCTACTCTCCTCAGAAAACAGACCAATAAATCACGGCCTTTTTTTCTGGAGAAAAGGAGTGCATGAAAAACTAATGTTGGAATGCAAAGTGTTAGTCCGGGGTATGTTTGCAAAACAACCGTTCCTCAAACCAAAGGTTGACCAACTGCACTTACTCTTTTAGAAAAAAACTGCATCTCAACAGATAGCATCTATGGCCAAAACACGACTGAGAGACTAATCATTGTGTAGTTATTTGCCATGATCTTCACCCTTGAAAGCACTGCATTTCTGATCCACATCTGTTTTTGTTGTTGTGTTTTCTTTTCAGATCTTGGTATGTGTACACATTTCACCCTTCCTTGACTCCATCTCACCATGAGACCTACTTGCAACTAGGAGCCCATTCTTTAGACTTCATATGAATTTAAACCTGTAAGAGTGGTCCAGTCAAGGAGATATGCACCTCTGAAAAGTTTCCAGTGTCCTGCAGCACACTCCAATGTGTATAATACAAGATACATTTGACAGTGCAGTGCTACTGGCATAAAGATCTGAAAGCTCAGTCAGAGTATTTGTGACATTAATCAAAGCATTATCTTCTAACCCTACCATATGTGTCTGGACTAATTGGTTGCCATCTTTGGTCTCTGCTTCTGAAATGAGAGAAAAGTACTTAAGGTTTCCTTGTTACCATCCAAAACTCCTTTACACTTATGTCAAGTAAACAGAACAGAGAACAATACCTGTACTGAATAACACAGGCAAGATCAGAGGCAAGATCATGATCTAATCCATCATGTAAAGAAAAAATATTAAGTTTACAGCACATATCCATGTCCAGGATATGAACTTTCCTTTTTTAGTAAGTTCATCAAAGGTTTGGTAAATTGTCAAGTACATAGTCAAATTAATTACGATGTAGTCTACCTGAAAAGAATCCTGATACTTCTTTTCCTTGGCATGCATCACGTTTTGCAATTGTTTCGTCATGTACACCTCATAAATTATTTCAAAACACAGGTCCCCCTCCAATGCTGGACTGCTCTCATAATATCTGCTTTGAGAAATTGCTGCCGCCTTCCTATTATTACTACAGCAATTTTTTTCCACTTCTTCAAAAATTCTTTGGCTCAGTTACAAGGTTGTTACTCCAGAAGAGACACATGCATAAACTGAAAGAAAGGCAGTGTTATAAAGCAATCTTAGGTTCAATTCAATCATGACATCCAAAAGTGAAGAAAATAGGACCTTGCAAATATTTATTTTTGTGGATATAAATTCCTATGAGATAGTGGTGAGTCAAAACCAAAGTCTCTATTCAAGGCGTATCTTTTATAGCCTTCTCTATATGCCTTTTTTTTTTTTTTTTTTTTAATCACTAGACACATTTTATTATCCTGTATCTTCATCTGTAATGGTAAAATAATTTAATACAGCTACTTCTTACCAGTTTACTGGAAAACTGATTCCTTACAAAGTCATCCATTTTTTGTCTTCTGAGGAAAGATACTGGGACTTTTAGGAGATGAGACAGGTTATGGCAGATGCTATAAGAGAACCAAAAGAGTCCAAAACTAGGTAGCTCATTATATTTTGATGTCATGAATTACTTATGAATATCTTCCAGTCCACGTTTATTTTCTATGTAAACTTAAATGAATATTTTTAACATTACTTTCTGGCATAGGGGTAGTAAATATCTCAATATAAAATGAATACAAATAAAATCAATTTTCCAGTAGAAGAAATATTGCTTATACTTATAGCAGGCACTAAATTCCTTCCTTTTTGGAGGAACCATGTTTTTTTCCACATATTTTTCTTTTAGTAAACATCAGACTAAAAATCTCTTTTACTGTCTGCCAATGTTGCCTAAATCTGGTTGTAAGGATATCCTCCAATGATTTTATAACTTTTTCTTCATTACTTGTTAGAGTCTTCAGTGTTGTAGTCTTTTTCCAGGAACCCCAATATTGCTTAGTTATATACTTCCTTCTAAAACAAAGAAAATCCCAAGCCAGTAGTTTCTGACTCTCAGTATAAGTTCTTTTGTGTAAACAAAGAGGATTTAGCATAGTTGAAAGGGCATGGGATGGCTAGTAGCATTATTCTCATTATATAAAAAATAGTACAAGCTTGTGTTGTACAGTGGGAGATATATCATATACGTATACTTGTATATGGAACGAAGACCTCCTATATGGGAGAGACACACCTATATGGAAGAAGGAGTGATGACCTGTATTGTGTTAAAACATACATTTTTTCCCAAATGCCTCCAACAGTGAGTCCCTGCTAGGATGCAAAACTGTTTTAGCATTCATCTGTAAATAGTATGTCTACTAACAGGGAAAAAATGATTTGGGAAAAAAAATTAAAATATGTGTTTTTCCTATTTTCTTTTCTGTTCTGTTCTTCTGTGAAACCAGCTATTGGTTGCTTTTATTTCTTTTTTTTTTTTTTTTTCTTCTAGAGAGCAGTTGGATTAGGTTCAGGTTAATTTAGGAGAGGCAAAATGGCTTGCATGTTCAGCAGTTTTAAAAGCCTGCCCAGTGAATTATTGCTGAGCTGAAGTATTCTGCTTCAAAAAATAAATCATTCCTTGACATAACAAAAATTAATTTCTCAGTTGTGAGATTCCCTTTTCTTGTATCTTACATGATATCAGGTGCATTCAGTAATCTCAGGTTCATAAATATCAGAAATAAGGTAATTTTAAGGACAGAAAGAAATTTTGAACACATGTGAAGTATTAAAAGTGATTCTGTTTTCTACTTCTGGGCTTGCAAATTAAGCTGAGAAACTTTAAAAAAAAATGCCACAAGAAGTTTAAAAATAGCAAGAAAGGGAAAAAAAATAGAAAAGTAAAAAAGGGGAAAAATAAAAATAAAGTAAATATTTTGGTACAAATTTGAAGAAAAATTGAGTCAAGGCCTTCAAGAGAGTAAAACTTCACTGGCTTAATATAGAATTATTATATAAAATGCTCACATACAGGAATAATCCATCTCAGCTGCACTGTAGGAGTAAAGACAAGTTCTCTTTACAAGCTTATTTTCCTCAACCTGAACAGAATCCTGGCATCTTGGGGAACACGGAAGCAGTAGGAAAATGCTGTCAGAAGATCTATGCTAGACCTGTCACTTCATTCAATGGGTCTACTTTTCACTTGCCTCACATATTTCAATACTGTAGTTGAGCACTCCTTTCTGTAATTACAGCTTTTATGGTCTGTCTTTACAGGCTTATGAAGAGGAGTGATAAAAGACCTCTAAGCTGATTGCATACCATGCAGAGAATGGAAGTATTCCTCGGTGATAATATTGACTGGCTTTATGACCCTTTTGTGCTGCCAAAGTCTCATAAAGAAGCACATAATGTGAAGTCAAATACACCATTGCACAGGTGTAAATGACTACACAAGATGCAAGGAGAGCAGAATGCAGCCAGTTGTACCTAATAAACATATTCAGCCCAGGAACTGTTGCAGACTGTCATGTAAATATTTAACATGTGGCTCTGCTCTAAAAAAGTGACTTTAAAATGCACTGTGTTCTTTTATTGTATTTCAGTGATGCCATTTAAATTTTCTTGAGTTATAAGTAAAAGGCTTTCTTTTCTAATAGATTTTTTGCACGTTAACAAACTCCGTGCGAACATTCAAAACTCAATTTTCCTTTCTTCTAATGCACTGCAAAAGTAATGACTATCCTGACTCATCTTTGGTTCACTGATGCCCTTGCAAACTTACAGACTTCACCTCTTAGGCACCAAAACAAATTTTGGCACCAGAATACTGAAGTAAATGTTTTGAAAATATAAATACATCTAAAAATTGTACACAGGAATTGTGCATTGAATTTCTGGTAAACCAGACTGATTATAAAATCAATTCCAAGCTTTTACTAATGTTGAATTGTTTGAGTTTTGTTCTCTTCTGAGTTTTGCCCAAAATCATAGAAGCAAAAGCCAAGCACATTTATAGCTCCTTTAAGATGTTTTTCCTGATACAAACTGGGCTTTTTAACTTTTAATAGTAGTGTGGGTAAAATAAAACTTTGTTTAATAGTTCAAAATTCAGAAAGAAGGCCACTTAAGCTCAATTATTCCCTGTAGGTGCAGAACTCCCATTGTTTAAAATATCAGTAAATGTAAATATAGGTTATTGTCTGGATCAGGAGGCAGAGTGAATAAAATGTGCTCATGAGAATGATTTCACAGTGGTAGGAAAACAGACTAGGTAATCTTACAGATCATTTCCCTGCTTATGCTTTGCATTGGCATGCCCTGCAGTACTGGAAATGTGATTAACTTCCTAATACAGATGTTATCACAATAGAGATAGTAGAGCTCTCTACTTCCTCTTATCAAGTTTACATTTATTTCTGCTTCACAAAAATGGAAAGTGCTCCAACAACAGAAGAGTGAAATAAAGCCTGGTATCATTAAGTGTTGTGTCTAGGCACCTCCATGCACACCAGGGTGCTGGAATGGATGATTACCCCATGGGATGGAGCCAGGAGCTGAAGATTAGAAACAGAGCCATCCTAGTGTCACAAATGGAAAACAACTTCATTATACTGCACTCATAGAAGAGAAGATAGATATATATAATGTAGATACAATATAGTGATTTAATTAAGCTTTATTGCAACTAAAGCAGCTACTTAACAAGATTTGAGATGGCTGGATATACTTGATTATTTAGTCCATAGAGGGTAGGGTTAAACACACACATGCAGAAGGCCATTCTGTTCAGTTACAGAGTTCAGAGTGGACTTATTTGCTTTCTATACTCCTTGAACCACAGAGATAAGGAGACTAGGTGCATCTGAATCCACTCCTAGTCCCAGAATTGGTTAATGCCTATGTCTAAGGGATTGTATGTACACAGTGAATCTAAAATATAATCTTAGCAAAGCTAACAAAGCTTGCAATCAAGCTGTCGTGATCTTAGTGAGGCTTTCAAAGCCTAAAAAAACTATTAGTCACTTACCAAAGATCTGTATCAGAAAAGTATCTTGATGTTGAGGTGTAAGTGATCTCTGCACAGACTTAACTGCAAGAGGCACCACTGCTCAAGGGAAGATCCTGTCATGCAGCCAGCTGCCATGCAGGAGAGCTCAAAGGGGGCTCTTAAACTGCTCACTATTTATGGGAATAAGATGATTGACTCGTAGTCATAGGTCGCCTTTTAAGCACATGCTCAACTGGTCCTCAGCTGTTGAACTAGGACTCTGCTATCGATTCTTTCAGCACCTAGTTTGAGATAGATTTATTATCATTAATCTGTTTTAGCAAGAATGTAAACAGCACAGTTGTTTATTGTCTTCCTGTGCAAGGCCCTGTGAGCAAGGCCAGGATGAAGAAGGGATCTGGAGAAAGAAGACACAAGCTGGGGGGGAAGGTGAGCAGAGGGAGCACACTGTCATACCCAGTGAGTGTCCCGGCTCTGTCCCAGCAGTATGATCTCAAGTCATCAGAGCTGGCTTGAACATGAGTATCAGAGCCTGAGAAGAGGCAAGGGTGGCAGCTGTTGCACTTGGGGTTTGGCAATGCACATGCAGGAGAATTTCCTTCCCAGGTGTTTTATTAAGAGATTTGTCCATTGCTGTACTTTGTGTACTGTCCACATACCTATTCCATGCATAGGTTTACAGGAGTGTCTTTATGCACATCTGTCTTATTTTCCTTATCTGAAACATAAGGAGAGAGATCTCATCCTGGCTTCACCAAGAGCAAGTGCAGGTCCCCATAACATCCTTCTCTCCAGCTTGGAAAGATAGGGATTTGATGGGTGGACTGTTCAAGGGATGAGAAACTAGTTATGAGATCATACCTGGAGAACGGCGGTCAATAGCTCAGTGTCTAGATCAGTAACAAGTGGTGTCCCTCAGGGGTCTGTACTGGGACTGATGAACTTTAACATTTCCATCAATGACATTGACAGTAGGATCGAGTGCACCCTCAGTAAGTCTATTGATGACACCAAATTGTGGGTGTGGTCAGTGTACCTGAGGGACAAGATGTTGACCTGTTGAAGGGCATCCAAAGGAGGGCTACAAAAATGATTCAAGGGATGGAACACCTCTCCTACAAGGACAGACTGAGGGAGCAGGCGCTATTCAGACTGAAGAAGAGAAGGGTCTGGGGAGACCTGAGAGAGGCCTTTCAGAATCCAAAGGGGGCTATAAGAAAAAAAGGGCAGACTCTTTAGCAGGGTTTGTTGAGATAGGATAAGGGAAAATGGTTTCAAATTAAAAGAGGAAATATTTAGATTAGATCTAAGGAAAACGTTTTTTACTATAAGGGTAGTGAACTACTGAAACAGGTTGCCCAGAGATTTGGTGGATGCCCCATCTCTGGAGACACTCAAGGCCAGGCTGGAAGGGGCTCCGAGCAACCTGATCTATCTGTAGGTATCCCTATTCATTGCAGGGGAGTTGGACTACAAAACCTTTAGCTGTCCCTTCCAGTTCAAATGATTCTATGAATTTATGATCCCAGGTCAATCCTGCAAAACCTGAAGAACTGCAAGTAGCCAAGAAAATAAAACTTGTGGAGGTAGAACAATTAAAGGTCAAGAGAAGCCAAGCAGGGATTTTCAGGACTGCAAATTCTGATGTCAGTGTTGTTTTTAAGTACCTCTCTTCAGCACTGTATACTCAGTAGGGCACAGACACCATTGTCTTATTAGTGATGCAGAGGTAGCTCTCCTGTTATTTTCTCCAGTATTTTACCATCTGATGATTAATATGCACATCACTGTGATCCACTGTATGGACTGCAAGAGGCCGATTGTTGTTTTAGGCACTCAGAAATGAACTGTGAAAAGTAAAATGATTTGGACATTTATCCAAGACATATAGCCTGGAAATAACAAACGTCTGTCAAAATATATAAGGAAAACAAATCTGCTGTATGAGGATTGTGTCTGTGAGATACAGCTCACTGTTCTAAGTGAACTCACACACTGTCTTGTGACTGTGTTTCTTGTTTCTTACAAAGAAAGGAGTTACATTTATTAACACAGGTGAACGCCTTAACTGCATTATTTATTTATTTTTACTAGAATAGAAGGACATTTTTTGGTCTTGCTAATATTACAAAGCTGGCATAAACCTCTCCTTTGCCTTCTTAAACATTGTTTTAAGCTCACAGTGACTTTATAAGCAATAAGGATTATTCTGGTTTGGGTGAGATATGTGCTATGGGATGTGACTGTCCTCTGGCCCTTATAGTTATTTCTTAGCTTATTAAAGTTTATGTGGATTTTACTTCCTTGAAAGGAAGTAACGTAATAAAATATTGCTCTCTTGTTGACCAGTGCCCATAAACTTTCATTCCCCTGTTTTAATACTTGCAAACAATTTAGTCACTGAAGTCAGTGTTATATGTATAAAGGAAATCAAGGAATAAGTCCATAACTTAATGACACATTACAAAAACTGACAAAACTGACAAAAACTAGGCTCTTGAAGATACCTGAATTCTGAATTTTTTCTCTCTGTCATGGAGTCTTTCTCTCTACTCCAGGATGCAAGCGTGTAAAGATTGTTTTAACTTACCACAAGTATCCAAGCAGTGAAATTCTTGAGCAAGTTTATATTATCATGGAGTGATGTGGTAGCTCTGTGTATCTCTGATTTCTGAAAGACTTTTGGTATTTACAAAGTAAGGAAACAATCTGCTCTCTAAATTATAGTCCTGAGTTTTTCTGCATCCTGAGGTCGAGAGGAAAATTCCATTCAATTTAAGCAGATACGTAAGAAATATCTTTTTTTACCTAGTTCAAAATAAATACAGTGAATGTTGAAATGTTTCATATTATCACAACAAAATAATTACAGGAGCCAATCTCATCCAGTGGCTTTTTACACTAGTCAGAGCTACAAAGCTTCAGTGAATTACAACGCTGCTAAGTGTATTGCTTTTTAATTAACACGAAAGTGACAGCTTTTGTTCTTGTTAGTGAGGAACCAGAAGCTTTAAGAGTCATAGTCCGCAGAAAATAGTGATAATTACATGAAATGTTTTAAATACAGTGATAGTCTCTCTGGAAAATAGGCTGCTAAGCTGGAAAATATGTCTTCCAGATTTTTTACATGCAAGATTTTTTAAATGCAATTAGAAAGTGTAATCAGAAACTCCTTTTGAGGAAGAATCTTTCAATCACTTAGTGCCTTTTTACACAGAGAAGTTACTCTGTGCTCCACAGAGTCTTTTTTGGGGGAGAGGGGTTGGGAAGGGAAGCAAAGAACAGCAGTTTACCCAGCAGCAGGCTTGAAGTCAGATCAGAATAAGTTGTACATGGAGGTGCCATTTTTCCTTCTGTTGTTATCATGCCATTTCCTTCTGTTTTCATGGCTCTGCTTAAAAGAGGAGAAGCTGGTCCCCATGGCTATAATTACTGGCCCACTGCTGAGAGATGATTAGAGAGTAAGTCATGCTGACTCTGTGAATGGACAAGGGGAATGTAGAAAATTGGAAGCTGTGTGCACTGGCCTCACCACATCAGTTTATATTTCCTCACCTTTCCTTCAGTATTCAGTTGTTTGCTAAGTATGTGTGGCCTCAAAATAGTAAATGACAGGAAAAAGTGTAAAAATAAATGGATATATAGATGATGAGGTTTTGCCTCAAGCAGTCTTGCTTAATCTTTATTTTTATGCAGACCTCTCAGAGAACACTTGTTAATCAGAGTTTCAATTTTAAAACTGATATGCTTTATGTCAACATCATTGGGAGAAACAGCATGGAATATGCCTTTTTCTTTTTTGTAACTGAAACATTTCTAGCATTCATAAAATGTTCAGTGTTTTATTTGGTGCTCTTTAGAATGTAGTCTAAGTTTCAAAGACTGGTAATCTGGTTATTTTTCACAAATCATTTTGATTTTATGCAATGCAGTTGAAAAAATGCAATTACCTTCTGAATGTCTTAAATAAGATCAAGACCTCTTGCTAGTGCGGCTGACAAATAAAAATAATTTAACTACTGGGTGTATCTACAGTCTGTGTACTCAAAATCATAGAGAAGGCAGAAGGATATTAGAAAGGGAGAACAGAAACTAATTTAGGTGACTTCCCAAAGTCAAGCCAATGACAGAATTAAAAGTGAGAATGGTGGCAAATGGAGTTAAATCAGCTGGCGACTAGGCACAAGTGATGTTCCTCAGGGGTTGGTACTGGGGCCTGTCCTGTTCAATGTCTTTATTGATGACCTGGATGAGGGCATCAAGTGCACCTTCAGTAAGTTTGCAGGTGACACTAGGAGGAAATATTGACCTTCCTGGGGGTAGCAAGGTCCTGCAGAGGGATCTGAAGTCTGAATCATTGGGCTGAGGTCAGTTCAACAAGACCAAGTGCTGGGTCCTGCACTTTGGCCACAGCAACCTCAGGCAACATTACAAGCTTGGGGCAGAGTGGCTGGAAGACTGTGTAGAGGAAACAGACCTGAGGGTATTTAGATATTGTATGAGGGACATGGTTTAGTGGGAAATATTGGTGATAGGTGGATGATTGAAATGGATTATCTTAGAGGCCTTTTCCAACCTTGGTGATTCCGTGATTCCATGATTCTACTAAATAGGGAATAATCTTTTTAAGTAGAGAAGTTTTATTTAAACCCCTAGTATGCTTTTTATGACATAAGTCACTGCCTGAGTACTGCATATAATTGAAAAAAATTCTTCTCTGCATTACTTGAAAGATTGTCTTTTTAGAATTCTGAAATATACACTTCCTGTGCCAGGAAGCTACTGATTGGAACTGTACAGCCAGCTTCCATGCTCTTCTATGGTGATGCAACAGACATGCTACTTGGCTGCAGACATGCATATTTGGTAGCTTGACAAGTGAAACTATTTAACATTCTTTAAGGCATCTGCGGTATCTTTCAGGTACAAGTAACTGGATATCTATTTCTAAAATGACTCTCTAATCCTTTATAGTCAAAATTTACCTGATGAATGGAAAAGAGTCTTGACTGTGTCTATTCAACACACTGTAAGGTGAAAGTTTTTGATTAAGGGTAGGATTTGTTTTTTTAAATACAGATGCATCAGGCCTTTTTAGGAACATCAGACTCCTGAGCCATTTACTCAGGACTTGCAGTTCTGACCATAAGAAATCTATGCCTTGTTGGGGTAGTAGGTTAAGACCAGGGTTATATTCAAAGACATCTGCAACCAGATACCTATAAAAGGACAACTGAACTAAGCTCTGGAATGCCAGCGACTCTAGTATAGATTAGAATACATAGCTTATACACAGAGCTGAACAATTAAACAATCCCAGTCTTGCCCTCTTTGTGTCCTGCCCACTTCAAAGTTATTTTTGCCTCCCATCATTCCCCCATGACCACTCATCCTTTAACTGCTGATCCTGCACTCTGTTACATACCAAAAATTATGGATGATGCTATCCAGAATGGGCAACTATTACCACAGTTTATAATTTTGTGTAGAGTAGCCTTGCAAAATATTTTCCATCCCCTTGAACACGAGGTACAAAGTTTTTATGAAAACTCTTCGGTACATAGAAGCAGATCCTCTTTGCACTAGCATGAACTTAAATACAACTAGGAATTATTTGCAATCTCCCCTTTAAAGGGATTTTTTCCTAAGACATCTTAAAACTGTTTACATTTTTTCATCCAAATTAATGCTTTAGAATAAACATCAAAATAAACAGTATTTGAAACAGGAAGAATGATGTGATTCAAAGCAGAAAAATGGCTGCTGACATTAAATAGCATGAAGGAAAGTGAAATGAATTAGTACAGTGTGTGCTTCTTTATGATGCAGACACCTGTGCCATTCTTTGCATAAAGGAGGCTAACTGAAGAGGTCCCATACCTACAAAGCTGATAACAACTTCCACCTGCTGCTGTCATTTTTCTGTTTTTCCTAATTTTCCCCCATCTCCTACATGCTCCATGTTCTGGAAGAACTATTATGCTCTTCTGGAAGCTGCTGTCATTTTCTCACTGCTTTTGAATCCCTTTTAGCACATATGTGCTTACAAACTCTCTGTGGTGAATTATCCTTTTCTACACTTTCTACTGTCTGAAATTTATTCAGAGTTTCATTGTGATTCATCAAAATATGACACTCAGCCACCTTCCAAATGCTTTCACAGCCATAGTTTCTAGTACTAATATGCTCTGGTTTTTGCCTTTTATTAATTTTTGTTTCTCAAATGATAAACATGAAGTTTCACTTATTTTTTTCTTTTGTTTTTCTTACAGGAATCTTCCCAATTTAAATTAAACAGTGTGTAATTTTATTATTATTATTATTACTGTTATCTCCTTTTTTAAATCAAAAATAATGTAGGAAAAGGATATAGAGGAACAGGAATAAAGTCTATGTTTGAAAACTATTTTTCATTAATGCATGGA